>NC_139404.1:134315330-135545830 GCF_905368555.1 Meleagris gallopavo | reverse complement strand
AAATTATTTTACCTATATTAATCTTTATGCTTTGAAAAGTATGTAGTACATTTAAAGCAATACCTTGTATAGCATTTATAATTGGAATACAGTGACATAATTGTCTTTAACAAATAATTCTAACATGCAGGAAACTCAACAAACCTAAAACAAGACTTGATGTTGTTAAAAATAATCACCTTACAATTATGATAATTAATATTATTTAGATATCTTCAGATGTGGTTTTTAGATGCACTGACTTTCAACATGAAAGAAATGAAGAAACACTGTTTTCTCTACATGTTTCAAAATTAGATTGCCTATGTTAGCTTTGGATTGTGAGGTTATGTCTTTAGTTTTAGGCATCTGTATATTTTTTAATCTTCACTTAAAATAGTTAAGTACCATTAATTAATGAGTTAATTCACTGAGTAAAACTACTTTCCTGTCTTCGGTGGCTTCCATTAAAGCCTGTTGTCTCTTTCTAAATACTTACATTTTGGAATGTTTCTCTTTTGCAGGCCATTAGGATCTGAAAATCTGCTCCTTAGAGGAGCTACTTTAAAGAATACAGAAAAAATCTTTGGTAAATATTTGTATTAATTATTTCAGAGGATGGTGAAGTAGTAAGCAAACATCAAATGGGGTTGCAGTTGTGGAGTTACTACTGCGTGCATGGTTTTTATTGAAACACTTGATTTACAACTTTTTAATAAGATTTACTGTTGCAAAGTATTAATGATATATAATGATTGTGGAGATTTTTGGGAGGAGTTTAATTTTCAAGAATGAGTGAAGATGACAGACCTTCTTCATGTGAATGTAGGGGTTCTGAACAGGGACTGTAGATTAATATTGTTGTCCCAGTGAAGTCAGTGACTCCCTGTTGATATTGAAAAAGACAAGGGTCCAAATCATCCACTATTTTATACAACTTCCACACTCTAAGAAAGAAGGTCATAAATAACAATGTACTTACTCAGCCTAAAATATGAAAATCTGACAGCTTTTTCTGGCAAAAAGGATGAAAAGTATATGTTGACTTGGACTTGCCTTCTTTGCTTTTAATTGGTATCTGAAATTGATGAACTAATATAATTAGATTGTAGTGTTTCTTTAAACTTCAGGGCATGATTTTAAGATCTCAGTTAACTTGTGTATCAGGCGAGATGTGTGAGTGGTTGTTTCTGGTCTGTGTAAAACACATGCAGTGTTTGCCATTAACTCGGAATGATCCATATTGAAAACTGCATTATTTTATCATTGTGCTGATTTACTCTGCACTTCAAATCCATTTTCTCGTTTACATTTACTTCTAGTTATTGTATTTAATATTCTGAGGGTTAGTCACTCAAAATGCAGTTTTAAGAGGAATTCAGTATTATCAGAAGATCTCTTTTCATAAATTATTAGCATTTCCTGAAGAAAATTAAATCAGTAGCCTTCTTCTGTTCTTCTTCGATTTATTCTGTAGTTTAGCTCTAGTTGGATTGTCTTGCACAATGTATTCCTTATGTTTTAAAATTAAAGCCAAGGAAACCCCACCAACCATAAAAATGCAAGGAATCGGGAATTGTGATTTTAGAGTGAGATATAAATGCTTCTTAAAATTTTCCCTAAAATATTAAAGCCACTTTTAGTTTTGAGTATCATCTCGATCTGTATCCTTTTTATTCAGACTATAGAAGCTATATAGATGGGGGTATAATAGTTGATGGTCTAATAATCTAGAGAATTGTGTTCTTATTCAAGTAAGTCATTGTACTGTGTAATCTTTAGTAAAACAACTTGTCTAATTTCAGGTGTTGCTATCTACACTGGCATGGAAACAAAAATGGCATTAAATTACCAGTCAAAATCACAGAAACGATCTGCTGTAGAAAAGTAATATTTCAAACTTTTATTTTGGGGTGGAAAACTGCAAGTTTGAATGATGTATAAAAGGCAATATTTTCATTTAGCTAAAAGTATGTGATTTATTAATTTTAAACAATGAAAGAAGTTGAGGAACTTAAAATTTGCATTATTGCATGCTTCATTTTTGAATTATGAAATAAGTCCTATAACCTCAGAGATGAGGTTCTCAGAACTAAGCAATTACTATCTATTAGAAAAAACCTTCATGATGCTGTGCTTACATTTTTGAGATAAAGTATGCTTTACTGTTCCAGCAGACTTTTCTTTCATTGGTTAGAATTTACCTACTGACTTTTTTCCAAGATTATGTGCTTCAATATCCTACCACTGTTTAACCATATAATTAAATTGAATTTAATAGAATTAATTCCTTGAGTATGGACCAACTGTAGTAATGCTAATTACTACACAAAAGCTAATTTGTGACAGATCTTCCATGTTTAATCTAAAATTGTATGTTCCATATAGACATACATAGAATTTATGACCCTTATTTTCAGGGGAAGTTATTTAACATCATAGCAAATGGCTGAAAGACAAGTAGAATATTTTTTAAATGAACTCTGTAGTTTGTACACTAGTGGAATTTTTATTTATTTTTAATTTTTTTATTATTATTTTTTAGATCAATGAATGTATTCCTTATTGTATACCTCTGTATTCTCATCAGTAAAGCGCTAATAAATACTGTCCTGAAGTATGTCTGGCAGAGCGAACCGTTTCGTGATGAGCCATGGTATAATCAGAAAACAGAGCCAGAAAGGAAAAGAAATCAGGTATGGAAATAAATTGAAATACCGAAAAAAAGTTTCATTAAGCTCTAAATTTGTGAGACTCCTACTGAAAAGTATGTACAGCCTAAGTATTGACTAAGAATGGTGACAGTATATTTGTGGAAAGCCTGTATGTGGTGGGTTTTTTTGAACTTTAACTGAAGATTCATCAAGGATATAAAAGTTCTGTTTTAGTATAAAAATCCACATACAGATGTTCTGTAGCTTCCCACCACTGAGTTTCTAAAGAAAAGAGCTGAACTCTTGGAGAAAGTAAAGGACAGAAAGGAATCACCCAGCTCCTGGCAATGATGTAACCGGCAGCTGTTCAAAGCAATCTACTGTAGGAATTGCTGTACAAGTACCTCTCAAAAGCTCAGTTTTATATAGTCTTGTACCTCTCTCATGAGTGTTAGAGACCAACAGATTTGCCAGTGTCCAGCATCTTTATGAGAGCAAGGACCCTGTCAAGAAAGAATACTTTATAATGAGTTCAGCCCTACATTACAGAAGGCAGAATATTATTTTAGAAAATCATCCCAATGAGAGGGAAAATTCCACTTCAGACTAGATGATGCTGCTGCTGCCTGAAGGCTATGTAATCTGCTAATTCTCCGATGACCTATGTGATTTTATGGTATTCTTCTGCTAATTTGGGAATATGCGTTTTTATTGTTTTCCTTGTTCACATGATGTTGTTTCTATTCATACGCAGTCACTCTCATTAGCTGATCTAGAACTTTGCAGCAATAATGTGTAAATGTATTCTCCATCTATATATCTTTAAAGAAAAATACAAGTTAAAACTTAAAAAAAAAAAAACTTCATGCAAAAATAATTATGATGTAAATCATGAAAGTATATATTGTGTGCCAAATTATGAGATGTGGTGCTCAGGGACGTGATTTAGCAGAGAGTTGTTAGAGGTAGGGTAGAATGGTTAGGTTGTGGTTGGACTCAGTGATCTTCAAGGTCTTTTTCAACCTGAGTGATTCTATGATTCTATGTGAATGGAGTTGCTTAATGTTGAAAGCTAAAAAGAGACTTGCAAATGCAAGTAGCCAACTTTCAGTATTTGATGGTACATGAAGAATTATTATTTTTATCTTGCTTCTTTGGCAGTTTCTTCAAGCATTTACAGACTTCCTTGCATTCATGGTTCTCTTTAACTACATTATTCCTGTATCCATGTATGTCACTGTGGAAATGCAGAAATTTCTTGGTTCTTATTTCCTTACGTGGGATGAGGAAATGTTTGACGAAGATACAGGAGAAGGACCACTGGTGAATACTTCTGATCTCAATGAAGAGTTGGGACAGGTAAATTTCACTGAATGATAAAAATTTCAACTATTTCCAGCATAAAAATACATTTTACTCATGTATAGTAACTTTTATTTAAAATTTAATTTTCACTCTAATTTTTTGCAGCTTTAAACTGCATTTTCCTTAGTGCTGATTAATTTAGAAATTGTATTTGATTTCTTCAGATTTTCACAATAAAAAATTCTGATTTCTCAGCTAAGTCAGTGCAAGTCAGCACTTGTTTCTGAAAACACCTGTGAGCTACCGTGCTAAGTATTGAAACATAAGCAACACTTACATTGAGCTTAATGAGTAATTCCTGAATACACTTCACTTAAAGCAATTTCATTCATTTCCGTGAGTTAGGAGTACTACATTACTCATTACATTGGTGTTTCCTTTCATTTCATTGTTTAAATACGTTTTAGAATTTCATAACTTTTTACAGTATTGTGGCTAACTTAGGAAATTAGTTCTGTATTGTCTTTTTCTACGCAAATAGTCCCTTATTTGATTTTTTTTCAAATAATATTATTATTGTACATTTAAGCAATAGCAAATTTATATATCCTCTGAACCATTTACACTTCAGTCTGAATCGTCTCACAAAAGTGAAATTATCTAGACAATAAGTGTGTAATCTAAGCTGGAATTTTCCACTTTCACTGAACAGATGCGCAGGCACGCACATTCCTCTTACTGGCATAGGTACCTGCAATGTAGGTACAAAAAGACATCTATATTATAGATTATTATAATGGTTAAATATGTTAGTAAATAATAAGCACTTCATAAAGGTAGTAATTTCTCTCTTACAACTATAGAGGGAGATTTATATAAGCATTTAAATTCCTTACAGTGAAAGCCAGATAAAAGAAATACCCTTTTCGTCTGGTAGACTGATAGCAAATATCCAGACAAAAGTTTTATCCAATAAAATGATTGTCTGACCTTCTGCTTTTTTGAAAGAAATTCCACTTTTATTATTTTGCATTAACAAAATCATCATACTGACACAGATATGCGCACACATTTTGGATAAACTGTTTAGGAACTTTATTAATTAAATAATTTCCATAGGTTGTCAAGTAAAATAAATAAGATGGTGTATTACTTTATTTTTGTGCAGCTGAACTAGTTATTGAGTAGGAGTATTAAGGAGTATTAAGGAGTATTTATATCTATTTGGACAAAAGATGGTACAAGTATTTTATTACCACGGTTTGTACCGTCTCTTATACAGTCTTTGCAGATACGGTGTTGATGTCTGTGCTGAATGAGCAGGCAGTGTTATGGATTAAAAACTGCCTGAACAGCAAGGCCCAGAGCGTGGTGATCAGTGGCGTGAATTTTTGCTGGAGGCCAGTATCTCGTGGCTCAGTGGCCGGTACTGGGCTCACTTCATATCATCTTCATTAAAGACCTGGATGATGGGGCACAGTGTGCAGGGGACCACTGTGTTGGAAAGCAGCTTTGCAGAAAAGAATCTTGGTATTCTGGTGGACCCTAAGCTGAACATGAAACTGCAGCAAGCCCTTGTGGCAAAGGCAACCAAAAGCCCCCTGGTCTACCCCGTGGGGAATGGTTCCAGCGGGGGAAAGAAGGTGATCCTTCCACTTTGTTTAACTCTCTACGGCCATGCTTGGAGTACTGGGTCCAATTCCTGCTCTTGGTGGCCCTGCTTGAGTAGGGGGGCTTGGTAACCAGGTGGCCTCCAGAAGTCCTGTTCATCTTCAACCACTGATTGATATGTGGAATAATTGAGTAATAGTACATTTAAGCACAATCATAAGAATGAGACTCTCACATTACTTGGTATATCATTATAAATTCAATGAACTTGTTTCTGCTTCTACATTCTTGAAAGGTATTATTTCTCTTACTTCTAATGAACATATTGAATGTTAATCGTCATTGATGCTTATCATAGATTTTGTTAGTGATACACATACTTTACTCCTTTTTTTCTGGAAATGATATTGCACACTGAGTGAATAAAAGTGCTTTACTTTATAGCATTTTGTGTCTAGTATAGATATAATATGAAATCTTTATATAGCAGTTTATATGAGAGAGAACTGAATCCTGTCCACCTTGAAAAACATGTCATTAGAGTGCTGTCTCTCCAGATAAGAAACCCTTGGAAAATCTGGAAAATTGCCTTTCCAGATCAGTGAATATTAGGAAAGTTAATCTAGGAGGAAAGTTCAAATAAAAATTTCTGACTCCTGAAAGAAAATGTAGTTGTTTTATTTGAAGTATTTATTAAATATTAAAGTCAGTTAAACAATGTGATGAACACTGAATAATTGCCTTACTTTCATTGTTTAAATCCAAAATTGAGCTTAGGTAGATATATCTGTTGCAATTCACTTTTCAGTTTTGTTTTTGCTGTTGTTAGCCCTTAATTCTTTGTCTCATTGTAAAAGGAAATGAATTAAAAATTCAATTTTGAGACAGAAATAGGGGCAGTAAAAATGCTCTTGCATATAACTGTATGTGATAGTGTAGACTCTTCATTTACACAAAAGTTGTTGCATTGGGCAGTTCTGACATTATCTCAAGTACTGTTCTGAAAGTAACTGATTTGAATCCAGGTATGTACATTAAATAATCATTCCTGCCAATGGAATCCGTGTGAATTTTGTTTCCATAAATATCTGTTTTGCAGCAAGCATGACATTACCAAATGTCATTACCAAAAAGGAACTTAAGAGAAGAGTGAAAGTAGGTTAAATATTGTTTATAAGTGTTATCAGGCAGAAGATAGCTTTGCTGGTATTCTTGTATGATAAAATCTTTTAGTAGAACACGTATTCAAAAAAGAACTTTTTGTCTTCCTTTTCTGAAAGAGCTTAGATTAAGGAAGGTGTAGCCCGGTAATAATTTCACTTATGTGAAGAGAACTTGGAAAATCTCTGTTCATATTCCTGCTGTTTTTAATTTGTGTTCATTTGCAGATTGAGTATGTCTTCACAGATAAAACAGGAACCTTAACTGAGAACAACATGGAATTTGTAGAATGTTGCATTGAAGGACATGTTTATATACCACATGTTATCTGCAATGGCCAAATTCTCCATGATTGCACAGGCATTGATATGATAGATTCTTCCCCAGGAGGAAGTGGAAAGGTATGGTGACTCTTTCTAGGTCTGTGTTTTTCACAGTGAAATGTGAAAATTGAATTATGCTGATGAAGGGAATGGTAGAAATATAAGATCCTTGAATTTTTGTAATCAAAGTACATATCTGCAGGAAATGCATGACAGCATAAACATTTTTCTTTCCTTGTTTAATTAAGATTTAGATGCTTAATCAGAAGTTTCCCAATTTTAATAAAGCTGTAAGACTGAGTTAAATAAAACCCCAAAATACAGAACTTTCTCAGATTAACAGCTAAAGATATGTTATAGCTGGTTTCCATTTTACATTGTCTACAATAAGGAAATCGAGGCATGAAACTCTTGCAGGGGAAAAGTGAATGTTCAATGCATACACTCAGTCATCTTTGAGTGAAGGTGGCCATAGAATGGCTTATGATTAAAACTAATTTACTTTTAAATGCGACATAATGTAGCCACATCTGAAACATATTACACATGGCATGTATGTGCTTTGGCTTTTTTCTGTGAAAAGCAAAAGAGGTTACTTGAAAGTTAAGGCAACTTCATGTCAGTAGCTTAGCATTGTGTAAATGGGCAGGATAACTGGACAGTATATTTTAAAATATATATCAATACAATCTCAGATCATACTTTGTCCCTTTACTGTGGCAAGATAAGGTCTCTATGTAATTGTAAATCAGTAGCCTTGTGATTTTCACTTCTCTGAACATGCTCCCAGAGTAGTTGTGTTTTTGTCTTGGAATCACAATGACAGATACAGATAAGGTTCAGTTACAAAGATACAGTTAGAACACAGCCAGTTATCCATTAAATACATAGAAATCTCTTTATGGTGTGACTCTTGAACTAGAAATAAGAAATGGATAAACTGCTATTGCCAAACCACCTGAAACTTTATAGAAATTGTTGGTTCCAGCTCCCAAAATGTGCACACCTTTTATATAGATGCACACTGGAGTTCTTTTACATGTCCGCAATTTATGACTTCCATGACAATGTTATTACTAGCAGCTGTTAACCAGCTCTGTGGCCACCACAGGTATAGGCTTGGGTCCCTTTAAAGGGCAGGTAGCATATAACACTGCCTGCATATGTTAATAGTAATCTGTGACATTACTAACCTCCTAAAAAAAGAAATAATAATTCAAAGGAATACCTGAAAGTGATGGCACATAATGACAATAATTTCTTTTATTTATTAGGAGAGAGAGGAGCTATTTTTCCGAGCTCTTTGTCTTTGCCACACTGTTCAGGTAAAAGATGATGACAATGTAGATGGGCTGAAGAAGAGCCAGCTCTCAAGAAGATCTCGCATATATATATCTTCATCACCTGATGAAGTTGCTTTAGTTGAAGGAATACAGAGGTATGGATGTAACTAAATATTGTAATTTTTTAATCTGAAGAATTAATCACTGAAGTTGAAAGTTGTTTTCAGTACAAAAATCCTAATAGCAAACTTCAAATCACTTATTGCTGATGATTTTCTTAATATGCAGTCATGATTATTCATATTCATAAACTAAAAGCAATTGTGTTTGTTTTTCTCGGAATATCAGTCTTAAATCTCTCTGACATGTTAAACTGGATAATTACACGTTTCTTGTATGGATTCCCTTAGTGTGTGTTTCAATTTTACAGACTCGGTTACACCTATCTATGCCTGAAGGACAATTATATGGAGATCTTAAATCGGGAAAATAACAGAGAGAAGTGAGTGCTTAAAATACACAAAATGTGTCTGAGGAAAGGAATTTTTATTGTTATGTTTAATAATTCATTCTCTCCCTATATACCAATTTTATATTCAGGAAAGCCACAAAATGTACATTTTAGTAAGAAAAGAAGTGCTCTACTAATATTTGTAATTTTAAATACACCCCATAGTTTTATATTTTTGCTTATTCCATTAATTTGACAGTATATGCAATAAGAAAAATGAAAATAACAAAAGTATGACATGGTGGTTCATAACCTGATTTAATAGCTACTAATAATTTTAGGAACTATGGATATTTTTCCTTTGTTGTATGGTAATGATTTCTTAACGGAAAATGGTACTTGCCCAAAATGTGTCACAGTTCATAGGCAAAGGACTGGTCCAGGTTTTTGTTAGAAATTGCTCTTTTATTGAAATAACCATTGTAGTCCTGCACAGGCTTGAATTCCAGGCTGTTGTGTGGACTTGTAACTGGATGAACTAATTAACCACCAAATCTCTTTTATAACTAAAATCTATGTATATATATATGTGTGTGTGTTAGTTGACAACTGGCTGAATGTGAGCCAGTAGCATACCCAGGAGGCCAAGAAGGCCAATGACATCCTGGCTTATCAGAAATAGAACTGACATTGTTCAGTCTGGAGGAGTCTCAGGAGTCACCTTATCATCACAATCTACAACCACCTGAAAGGAAGTTGTGGTGAGGTGGGAGTCAGCTTCTTTTCCCAGGTAACAGCGATAGGACAAGAGGAATGAATGGCCTTAAATTGCACCAGAGGAAGTTCATGTTGGATATTAAGAAAAAAAATTTCTCAGAAATCTGAGTGATGAGACATTGGCACAGGCTGCCCAAGGAGGTGGTGAAATCACTGTCCCTGGAAGTGTTAAAGAACTGTGTGGATGTGGCACTGAGGAATGTGGTCAGTGGGCGTGGTGAGGATGGGTTAGTGGTTGGCTTAGATGATCTTAGTGATTGTTCCCAACCTAAAGGATTTTATTATTCTGTATGAATCCTGAAGAGACTGGAAATAATGATAAAATTTATGTTTGCGCTGGAAAAGACAATAAGTGATTAATGTATACAGACTAATGAATGATAGAAAGACAACACAACAGGAGCTTGTGTCCATTTTTCCTCCTGGTAAAAAGGAAGATAAATCAAATCATAAAAGCAACGATCAATAATACTGGTAAAAAGAAATGTGTTTTTTTCATTTGATTAAATTGTCAGTCTATGCTTGCGGAAAAATTGTGAAATTAGGTTGGCACATTTAGTAATAGAATTAGTAAAGTATTGTTAAAAGACAAGTTGTAACGCTATGCCTATGTACACACTATTACTAGTGGCTTACCTACTATTTTAGCAATATAGTGTACTACTACAAGGTTTTTAGTCTTTTGCTAAAATAAATTATACTGAATAATACCAGGAACTGGATACCGAAGATCACAGAACCTTATGCAGACAGAGTCTGTTTCAAGTAATTAAGAGCTGAGTCTCCCCCTCGCAATTATTATTTCTAACCTGCTATTTCATTCTGTAGTGGTTCCATATTTCATACTTAATATAACTTTCCACATTAGGAGCAATTTTATTCTATATGCTCAAAGCTGAAATAACCAGTTTAGGTTTTATGAAAAAGCAGAGTTGTTTAAAAAATACTCTTTCTTTTCAGGTTTGAATTATTGGAGGTTTTGAGTTTCGATTCTGTAAGACGACGTATGAGTGTAATTGTCAAATCTTCAACAGGTAGGACTACCATGTTCTGTTTCCTGTTAGATGTATTTATCTCACTTAAATTTATTTCAAGTTTATCAGAGTGTTGATCATCCACGGTCTGTTTCCCTTTCTTTGTAAAAACAGGGAATGGGTACCAGTATGCATGCAAATGTTATTAAAACTACTGGAAGAAATATTTTTGAAAGGCTTATTAGTTTGGCTAAAGGTATTTCTCACCAATTTAAATTACACATGCTGTTTCTTTTAGGTGATATATTTCTATTTTGCAAGGGAGCAGATTCTTCCATATTTCCTAGAGTTAAAGAAGGCAAAATTGACCAAATACGATCCAGAGTTGAACGCAACGCAGTGGTAAGATTCCAGTGGGCATTAAACTTTATTGAACTGTTCACATGCTGTCAAGTGTCAAAAACTTTAGTTCTCCTGACCTTCGATTGATAATCTAAGAGATTTGTCTAAGAGATTTGTCATCCCAGGTACAGAGATTATTCTATACCGAAGTAAGCACAGGCAGTATATATAGCAATCTGTGTTACTCCGTTATTTGAGGTTTTCCTCCATCTCATCTTTCAAATAGCAGTTCTGGTGTGATAGAAATGTGTTAAGTGTGTTATACCAGGGGCCATCAATTAACATTTTAGAATGTCATTTTAATAACTGCAGAAGTTTGAATTAACTTAAATATAGTTCTTATGGGGAAACAGTATAGTGGTCATCCTTCTACTGATTTTTTTGCTTGTTTAAAATGAATTATGAGCTGTTTGACCATCTTTAGAAGAAATTCAGAACTTGGTTTTACTGAAAAGGTAATACAAGAACCATGTGGGTGTGACACCAAGGGACGTGGTTAGTGGGCTTGGTGGGGGTGGCCTGGTGGTTGGTCATTTTTGAGGTGTTAGAGGTCTTTTTCAACCTTATTGATTCCATGATTCTACTTGGAGTTGTGAATGTTGAATTTTGGTTTGTGTCCAAAAATGCACAAAACTCATTGCATTGAAATGTTACTGGTAGTCTTACAAATAGGGTAAAATTTACTGGTATCCAGTATGCAAACATTTTACATATCACCCTATCCAAAAGTTTGATCTGGTCTGAAACAACCACAACTGAATTCTAGTTTTCACATGACTGAAATGACACAGTTAGGTTTTTACTTTCAGCCCTTACTGTGATATGTTGTTCCTGTCCTTGTCCCTATTTCTGCTGTTACACAGCATCAAAATCAGATTCTGCACAGTTACTATTTATATCATTATTTCTTATGACTCATCCTGCCCCTTATAAAGATAGGAAAGGAAAGCTTCAGCGTGACCGTCGTTTCCCTGGTAGTCCCATACATACTGTTGGGTGGCTGAGCTGTTTTTCATCTTGAGGACTGAAGTTCATTCCTCAGGTTGTAACAGCTTTCAGGGCAGCACAGAATCAAACTGACCCTTGTTTTCTAGTCTATATTATCCAATACTCACTTTACTATAAAAGTAAGTGGTTGAACTCTTCATATTAGTAGTAAAATCATTCAAGTTTTTCAAATATAACAGCGTAAACAGCAGCAGGAAATCTAGGAAGAGATTTATGAAATGCACATTGTTTCTTCTGACTCCATTCTTTAGGAGGGACTGCGAACGCTGTGTGTTGCATATAAAAAGCTCACAGCAGAAGAGTATAGCAATGCACAGAAGATGCTCCAGAATGCAAAGTTGGCCCTCCAGGACCGAGAAAAGAAATTGGCCGAAGTGTACGAGAAGATAGAGAGAGATTTTATTTTACTTGGTGCTACAGCTGTTGAAGATCGGTTAGTACTTTTCTTAGACTGTGTTTGGAGATGCTTACTTAGTCCAGTGTTTATAAATAAGGAAATGTCTGCTAGTGGAAATTGTGGAAAGCTCTCTTGTAATTCTTTTTCTGTATACACTTCTCTGTTTGAATGAAGTTTGTACCCTTATCTTATTAAAGTTAGACATGGTAACTTTATAATTTAGCAATTTAGTAAGAATAGGTGAGCATACAGAGATCAGTGTGTTCAAGCAATTTACATGCAGTTAGTATAATACCTTATTGAGCAAACTGTAGGGAAAAGCTCTGGAAGAAATAACTGTGACTTGAGAACTAAGGAAATAAAGGAAGAATCTTCATTATGTCTTAAATTAAAAAAAATGTCTATTAAAAATGGGAGGTGACTTTAATAATTCAGTATACTTCATTATTTGATGTCACTAGCTGAAAGCATTAGAAGTGTTTTAAGTGAAGTATTTGTCTGGGGAATGAAGCATCATGTCCTTTTGGCTATATAGACAAAAGATGAAACTTGGAACATTTAGAAAATGTCAAAATAAATCACTGATAATGTTCTGCTCCCTAAGTATTTTAGATTCACGCCTTGTGGAAAATTCTTGGATCTGATATCTTTTATTGAATACTTTTATTATTTTTAATGAAAAGCTTTCCATTTCCTGTTTCTGAGTAATCCTTGAATATCTATTGTCCATTGACTTCCACAGGCTACAAGAAAAAGCTGCGGACACAATTGAAGCACTCCAGAAAGCTGGAATTAAAGTTTGGGTTCTAACAGGAGACAAAATGGAGACTGCTGCAGCTACTTGCTATGCTTGCAAACTGTTCCGGAGAAATACACAAATACTTGAGCTAACCACAAAGAAAATTGAGGAGCAGAGTTTACATGATGTGCTTTTTGACCTAAGCAAAACTGTCCTAAGACACAGTGGCAGCTTAACCAGAGATAGCTTGTCAGGGTAAGACAAAAGTTGAATTTTCAAACCAAGAATACATTTCTGTGCATTTCATAAATAATGAAATTGATCCAATAACTTAAGACTACAAATATACTGTTTCAGTTTCTGTTAGTGTGAATTATTGTGCAGCAATTAACTTTATATAGATTTAATTTTTTTACGGTCATGGTTGGCTCTCTATCTCATTGCTGGTGCTGCTTAACTGTTTAAAATACTGCAAAAATACTGATTATTGGTAAAACTGGTAGTAACATACTGTTTCTAACTTTTAAAAAGGAAGCAAGCATGATTTATTTCTATAATCAGAGATACTGTATGATACGACTTTCTTGATAAAACTGAGTCCCCAGAGAGCTATGCTATGTTGACTCTACTGCACAATTTTGGGGAAAGATTCTGCTGTATTTACAGACAGGTGACAGGCAACAGCACAGTACCGAGTCTTCTTTGTGCATAAAAAGACCTAAAGTGCCCTAAGTAGAAAGGTAAATGGTACAGAAAACATCAAGTTCTCTGTTTTTTGAATGGCAAAGGAAGGAGAAGAATTGCGCATAGAAATGATTTTCTTGAAACATAGCATGAAAGAAGATAGAAAATGGCATTAAAAAGCAAAAACATGGGTATAATATGAAATAAGTTAGACTGCTTGAAGCTTACTAGTGGATACACATTAAATAGTCTTTTATGAGACCTCTTTTCATTTCGTGTAAATACATAGAAATTAGAATCAAAAGCATCCATACCATCATGAAAAGTTATTTACCTTTGAGATGAAATAGTATGTATTTGCTTTGTGTTCAATATGGAACCAGTTAGCAAGTTCATTTTATATGCATTTGAATAATAATAAATTGGTAGCAAAGGAGCAACAAGCTAGTAGTGTGTTTGTGATACTTTAACAGAGAGGTGCTTAAACTCTTAGCTTTATGGCTTGAAACTCAGGGCCAGAATATTTGTGTGTTCAGTTAAATGTGTCTCCTACATCTCACATTTAAAAATAACTTACTGATTATCTCTATATCATCCATTCCACTTTCAGCTTACATTCTGCAAGTTTTACAACTTACTTTTAAACATGTTGAACTTCTTCTGGAATACCAATTTGCCATAAAAACTCATCAGAATCTCCTATGTTTGGCTCCAGAGGTGGAGAATGTGCAAAGATATTAATAGCAAAATTTTACCTTGGTTTTCAAATTCAAGTTGAACATCTTTCACTGTATTTTTTTTGACAATCAGTACATTGTCTAGACTTCAAAGTAATATATTTTTATTAGATGTTGTGTTATACTAATGGTGTTGCCCTATTTGTTCCAGTGGTAAGAAAGTGCTGGAAAATATCTGTAACCTATTTTAAAATATAGTTTGCAGTACTTTACATTATTTGTCAAAAATAGCTTATGTTTTAGTAGGGAAGATAGAGTTGCTTAAAATATGTTAAAGGCTATTAATAGATGCAGTATTTTTCATTGGTCATAGCGAAATCATTTGTTGAAAACCTACACGGAGTAGTATTACCTTGCAGCACTGAAACTAGAGCACAAATAAAAGGGAGTGTATGTTTATACAGCGTTCACTGGTGGGCTTGAGCCCGAGGCTACTATGTAATTTTGGCAAGTGATAGGGAGCTCTGAAATAATTAGGATGCTGCAGAAGTCCCTAGTGCAGCACTCGGTGTGCAGCACTCAGTGTACAGCATCTCCCCCTATTGTTCAGCATATGTTTCTGTGCTAAACTGTGCTACATGCAACCATGGCTACACTTCTAGCAATTAGCTATCTTAAAGTTTACCCAGGTCTGCTTGTATCAGACTTAGTCACTGTAGTAAATGCAAAGTAAATGAAAACAGTGGCCTTAACTCTTCAGGTCAGCTCTTCAGTGTTGCCTTCAAAGCGTGGCTTAAATGTGGTTTAAAAATCTTTAAATGTAGACCTTTGAAAAACAATGCTATTTTCCTCATCAGAACAGATTTTTGGAGCACCTGAAGCCTTTCTTTTTTACTTTCTTCCCTGTCTTGTGGAATACTGATGTTCTTTCTGCAATTCAGTTTACCTTACAGCAGTTTTTAAAGCCCTTTCAGACCAATTCATATTCACTGTTGAAGTCACTGAGATTTCAGATTGCTGTAATCAAACGGGTGAAGCACTGAATGTTTTCAACATAAGCTCGAATTCTAAAATGTCATGAATAGCAGTGCTGTACAAGGATTTTTATTTCAAAATGTATTAATTATGGACTATTCTCTACTCATTATTTTTTCATTAGTTAATTTTCACAAAATAAGTATTGCCGAAATTAAAATACGTCTGAGAATTTTACAGTGACTCTTAGTTTATATTTTATCCCTGAACAGACTTTCTACTGATATGCAAGATTATGGTTTAATTATTGATGGAGCAGCTTTGTCATTAATAATGAAACCAAGACAAGATGGGAGCTCTGGTAACTACAGAGAGCTCTTTCTTGAAATTTGCAGGAACTGCAGTGCAGTGTTATGCTGTCGAATGGCACCTTTGCAAAAAGCACAGGTTCGTATTTCTTTTCTGGTGTAACATACGTATGTAAATATTGAAAGTTAAAACTTTATACTGTTTATAATGACTTGAAATGTTAACATTTACATTAGTATCTACTAAAATGGAAAAAGCAGTAAAAAAAAAAAATGAGCAGGGGAAATTTCTACTGGCAAGCAATTTAGATAATGGTATGCTAAAATGGCACCCAACTGCATGCCTGCATTTGATTTATGTACATACTGTGCAAATTTTATTGTTGGTACATGACATATTTAATGAAGGAACTAATTCCTTTCTCCTAATGTAACAAGCCTTGAATTGTCTACTAACTGTTGATGCTACAAGAACCTGGGTTATGTGTTATTGTGGGGTGATAGTAATTTTTTAATTTAATATAAGTGGGAGGCCACAAAGGAAGAATTCAGATAGAATAACATGTTATATAATTAAGTACTTGCAGACTATTGTATACTAATTTTTATCAAATAATTTTTTTTCATGTTTGTAGAAAAAATTTTTAATACAGAGACCCTCCTGTGATCTTAATGCCTGTTTGTTGGATCGGATAAAAGCGCTTTTGTGTCCTTTCAGAGAGTTTCTTACATAGCTGTGTTGGTCATTTTTATTTAATTGTACACACATGCAAAGTTACCAACCCATTGTAGACAAGAGTTTTTACCACTAATTTTTTTCCAGATTGTAAAATTGATTAAGCTATCAAAGGAGCACCCTATCACATTAGCAATTGGTGATGGAGCCAATGATGTCAGTATGATTCTAGAAGCACATGTTGGTATAGGTAAGTGTGCTTTTCAGAAAAAAAAATCTTTACTGCTTAAAAATAGGTGATCTCAATCAGATTCTGGTTTTTAGAGGCAATTTTGGGGGGAATTTTGTGAAGTACAGTAGTGATCTCATAGGATACCAATGTTGTAGCATTATTTTTCAGTTTTTCAAATAATTGCGTCTTTCAAATAGCTCTTCCATTATTAAACAGCTCCATCTCTTTCTTTTTTTTTTTTTTTTTTTTTAAGGGATCATTGGCAAAGAAGGTCGTCAAGCAGCAAGAAACAGTGACTATGCAATACCTAAGTTTAAACATTTGAAAAAAATGTTGCTTGTTCACGGGCATTTCTATTATGTTAGGATATCTGAACTTGTGCAATACTTCTTTTATAAGGTAGGAAAATGCTTATTATATTTATCTCAATTTCAAAAATTCCATTGGCAATATCTAACTATGTACATATAGTTGGTACAAAAAAAAGCAATAATTCCACAAAGAGATTTTCCGACTGCCAACTGCAAATTTGAAATAGGATTATTGTTGTTAACCAGGTCATAAAGGGAATATCTTGTATAAGTGTATTCTGTAATCTACAGTATGATTCAATGTGAAATTTGCCTTTCACTCTTACAAATTCCAACACAGACTCTTCTATGTTTTCATTAACTTCTGGATTTTCTCTACAGTGCCCTTTTAAATCAAGTTGCAAGTAGTACCTGAGAACTTTGTAGAACTAAATTTATATTAGTTTCTAAATTCATTGGAGTAGTGTGAGTGGAGGAAATTTATAATTTGCATTCTCTTTTTTAGACAGTTTTATTAGGTCTGAATGTTGAAATCCAGTCTAAGTTCTTTCAGCAAGCAGTGGAACATTAGAGAAAGTAACTATCAGAGGATTATTCAAGGTCTTATTGCTTGACCATATGTATAGCTAGGGGAAGATGAAGCTTAGGGTCACAAATAGAAACATCTTAAAAACTATCTTGCTGGAAACTGCTAAGCAGAAGATAAATATCTTTCCTTATCACAATTTGTGTCCACCTGTGAATTGCATCTTGTTTTTTCCCTTCTCTAAACTGAGCTGTGCTCCTGGATCACAAATTCATTGCCCTTAAATTTTGAAACTGTAATCCTATAAATTTTCTGTCAAAATATTTTAAGTCTTTTTCACTTACTGGTGAGATGGCGTTGATATATAACGTATGCAGTTCTTTCTATTGTGCCTGCAGTGTTTAATGCATTTATAACCAGTGTCATAAAACTGTAATATGAATAGCTTTTACACTGAACAGCATATGTATTAGTGCTTGTATTTCACTTCTAACCATGTCATTTTATGTTTCAGAATGTCTGCTTCATTTTTCCTCAGTTTTTATATCAGTTCTTCTGTGGGTTTTCACAACAGGTCAGCTATTTTTTTTCCTCACTGCCGAATTTTCTCTTTGTCATTTTTTAAACAAAGAGAGAGCCTTTGAAACTGTGCCTGAACTGTGCCTGTACAGGTGATAAAATTTCTAGGTTAGTTTGCACACTGTAGAAAGAGGAGTATTACTTCTGCTTCGTATGATTTTTAGTGGCAGTTGAAATTACAGAAATTAATGTGATTAATAATCATAAAAACAGTGTATTTTCAAAGTAAAAAAAAAAATACAAGAAAACAAAGACATTGCAAGTGTTTGTCATTTAAAGCATTTGTTGTTGAAAATTAGGTTGTAAGATTTCCTGTTCTTAAGTACACAGTACAATTCTGAATCAAAAAGGGGGTGCATGACAGCAATTTTTAAGCATAAAAGACCACCTAGTAGGTTTTGCATAATTCAAGAGCCCTTATAAGGGGTTAATGTAATAAGTTTAAGTTCTAGTTACAGTGGTGATCCATACATGGAAAAATAGTTCAGAGAGGTGAAGAAACAATGGTAATATTGGGCTGTTTCTTTGTGCAGCTCATTTCAGTCACCTGCAGCTGAAGAATCTCTGGAATACTTCCCCCCTCTTCTAGTTGATCTTTTCTCCTCCAGATGAATGGAGTTCAAAGGCACAGTTAGGTCTTAAATCAGTAAGCAGCTGTTATGGGGTATTTGCCTCCTTTGTTAAGGGATTTACTTATGTTTTCTGAAGAAGTTAACTCATGCATTTTAAATTAAGTGCAGTGCTGTGGTTTGTTTTAAAATTAAAACTCATTGTGTTCTTTTCCATCTACAGCCTTTGTATGATACTGCGTATCTAACACTGTACAATATCAGCTTCACTTCCCTTCCTATCCTCTTGTACAGTCTAATGGAACAACATGTCAGTGCAGACACACTCAAGAGAGAGCCTTCCCTGTACAGGTAAACTTAATACATTAGTCCTTGAAGTTTGACTGTTCAGTTGTGGAGTCTTTCCATGTTATAACCAAAATCTTCAGGATTTCTGTACCATGGGGCCCAATAGAACATCACACACACTGCTATGTAAGTGTTGAAAACCACATGCATGGCATGTAAAGTGTTGCAACACACATGTATTTTAACATGAATATTTACATACTACAAGTCGCTCCATTCGTTTGCTACGTTAGTGAGAGCGTAATAGAAATTATTGTTTTCCAAATCAAATTATGATTTATTTTGGTTCTATTTATTTCCTCCAACCATAAGGAATAGATTTTTTTATAATAAAGAGGAGTCATAGCATATACATCTTTATATTATTCTGAAAGAAAAGAAGACTGAGCGCTGGTGTGTTATATCATAGGTTATATTCTGTGTTGTGTCCAAGACAGTCCTCTGCATATTGTTTACTCCCTTCTGGGCATTAAAACTGTGACTGTTTTAGATTCTTAGCCACTTGAAATGTACTCCCTGCCAATAAACTGCATGTAATTATCTAAGTGTTCCAGAAACACTGCCAGTTTTTGATTCTTGTAGCTGTAAAACCAGTACATTTTAGAGAGTGGTAGCAATAGGTAATTGAAGTGCAAGCATTTCTGGAGGGAGGTGACCAGCATGGCCAAAAGGTGATCAGTGTGTAGATAGTGTTTAGCCATGAAATAGAAGAGGAATACACAATACTACTGATGAAACCAAAACCCCCCATTTTTCTTTTCTCTTTTATATTTTAAATGTTCTCAGTTTAGAAATGGTCATTAGAAGATCTTTTTTTAAAAAAAATTAACAGGTTATTTGTTCAAAAACATTGTTTTTTGATATCTAACGGAGTCTATGCTAAGCTGTTTTGGGCATAGCACAGTTGTTTGGGCCAGATAGGGCTACAGTTAGCCATATATGGTTTTGGACCATATATTTCTAATCTACTGGGTTAGCGTGCAGTGACAAATGATTTAATCTAGTTATCAGGTGTGGTTTTTAAACATCTGTAGTGAATGGGTTGGTTAATAGTATTGCTAGCTACTATGTGAGATGCCTGTAATTCTGGGTTTTCATGTAACCGATTTGTTTATATATCAGAACTATGCTCTGGTGTGTCTTATGGTAAATGGCAAGTTGACATATAGTCTTTCTGTATGCAAGAACTAATTTGAACTATTTAAGTTTTTCTACAATAACAAAATAAACAGCAGTGAACAGTTTTGCCCAATTCATGTAATCTTCATGAGAAAACATCTAAGAAATGCAGTTTGACCTGAAGGCTCACCCTAACTACAAAATCATTATTTTGCACATTCCACATAAAATTAGTATATTGCTTTGTTGCAGCATTCTGTGTAGAAGTACCCAATGGGAAACAAAGCAAAGTCTCAGCAAAAAAAAAAAAAAGGAAAAGTGAATGGGTGCAGCCCAGGAGGGTTTACCATGCAGATGGAATAAGCAAACTACAGGCAGCAGTTTAAAGGGTTCAGTAAAAAATGAATTAAACAAATAAAGAGGAAATATTCAGGAAGGATTTGGGTATGGAGTATATAGACAGTTGTCATATAGAGAGGTGATGGTTTTCATGAGATCTCTTACAGTTTTTTGAAGGAAAAACATTTCTGCTACCATTTGTGTGAGCTTTTAATAACATTCTAATGTAAATGCATATATCTTGTTTTACACAGAGATGTTGCCAAGAATGCTTTGTTGCGCTGGCGTGCATTTATTTATTGGACATTCCTAGGAGTGTTTGATGCTGTGGTATTTTTCTTTGGTGCCTATTTCTTGTTTGACAACACAATTGTGACCAGCAATGGACAGGTTAGTGTTGGATTTGGTCAGTCAGTAACAGGTAATTTTTTAACATCAAGTGTGTTCTGTCATCATGTACAGTCTTAATTGTTCTCTTTAAGATTTCCCACACAGTTGATAGCTGTTTTATGAATGATGATCGGTTACCTGTTTAGCCAAATCTGTATTATTTAATGGGCATTCTGTATATCAGTAAATGGAGGCATAGGACTCGATGCAGCTTAGGAAAAATATGTATTACAAAGTTGAAGAATTTCTTCAGAATTTACAAAGTAGCCTTTTTGTTCTATGCTTAACACGCATCTGATGAATATCTGATTGATGTATCAAAAGACTCTTGGTAGAGCAGTTATGAATGATCAGAAAAGAACTTAGGTATACCAAGCTTTTAAATATTTTAATTGATTTTTACGTAATGGCAATTTAAAATAATCTCTCTGTATATGCTTTGCTGTCACATGAATTCAAGTTCTAGGAACCTTTTTGCATTTTATTTATTTTACCCATTGATATGTTGGTCTATTTTATTTGTGTGCTTTTTTTTTTTCTTTTTGCTACTTGCTTCTCTTCCTATCCTCAGCTAATGACAACCAACACTCACATGGTAAGACTATTGTGGATTTGTCGTGATATCCATTTCTTTCACTGTTCTTTAATTAAACTGTTAATTAAAGAGCAGTTAACTATTTCTTATAACTTTTACAGTATTACTTAAATAGAAATGCTCTTTTTATCACTACCTTACAAGTATTTAAAATACATAATAATTCTGTACAGTACAAGGTGTATTTAAGTATACAAGACATAGTGGAAAGCCAAGAACTTTGAAAAATAAGCAGGCTTTTTGCTTCCTTGCATTTTGTTATTTTGTTCTATATTTTTCTGTAGCCTATATTTTGTTGCTGACTCTCTGCTATAGAAAATTTATTACGGTTTATGCTATAGAATGTTTGAACAGTTTTAGAAAAGACCCTCAATGTGAGAGAGAAGATAAGCAGCACAATTTTGTTGCCTATGTATGACATACACATTTGCTTGGAAAGCAATATTTAAATTCCATAAAATATCATCTTTGTGGCATTTGTCAGTGAGTGGGAGAACATCTGCTAAGGAAGGCAGCTCTTGTAAGGACTGGATGGCTTTCCATTAGGCATAGCTGTACCCTGCAGCACTTCTTTTTTTGATCCCATTATGTTCACTTGGTTGTTCAAATCTGTATCAGCTCACATCTATAGTCCTGAAAATTAGACTTCTCACGTTTACAAAATTTTGTATGTGATTTTTATTCCAAATGTTCTGGTAGAGTTTATTCTTGTAATTTTAATCTATTCTGTTGTGTGTACTAAATCAAGTTCTTCTCAGTGAAGAAGCATCAACACTTAATTGCAAATTTTCAGTGTGTGTGTCTAGAATTAGATACCCACGTTCATTTGATGGTAAAATGATTTGCCAATGATTTGCTTGATGAGAGTTTCTGACTCCTGAGTGTCAGAGTGGATTAGACAATTTGATACCATTCAGCATGCTTGTTTGAATGCATAAAATGTACAGATTTTCAGCTGTAGTTTTACATTTAAAGGCTCCAGAATTGTAGTGTTCAGTAAGAGTCAGAGGTGCAATGTGAGTTCATACATACATGAATGCTAGTTGATGGTTATTTCCAAGTATTTAAATTGTGCTCACGTCTGGAAGATGTCAGTACAACACTGGAAGATTTGAAATGTTTACTGCAATAATGTCTTATTATGAAACTGGCAAAGGAAGTAAGTATGAAAGAGAATAAAAAGAGCAGAAAACATTAATATCGTAAGTGATACCAGATGATTCAAGTTAGATTCCAAAGTGTTAAAATGGTTTCTGAAACAAAAAAAGAAATTAAGTCTTCTTTCCCTCCAAAAATGAATTACAGCATTTTTGCAAAGCTAGTAAAAAGCTCATGTCTTTTACTTCAATTGCCCCCAGTATCACAGTAAAATTTAAATACTCCTGAGTTTACTTCCAAACATCATTCCCTTAGAATGTTTCTCAATAAAAGTGTGTTTGAAATTGTTTGCATTCTGTACAGTAATGCTGCTAGAATACTGAAAAGTATACTTTCAATCACTGAAATGGACTCCATAAATGTGTGCCTCGGTTGTTTCCCGGTAAACAAAACTAAGATGCCAAAGATTTATCTCTTTATTAGTTTGTGACGATACTTTTCGTATGAACTTCCAATTTGGATATGGCATTGCCGGTGTTGCAAAACCGTATAGTCAGAGGCCAACTACACAGGGAAAGAAAGAAGAAAAGAAGGCAATTGTAGCAACTGTAGCAGTGATTGCAAATTATGAATGTCATCTTAGTTTTATTTGTATAAAAATATTTGCTGTGTGATTTTTTTTTCGTCTTGTCGTTTGATGTAGATGGGTTTAAATATAATTGTTAACTTGGGTTCAGAGATAGGTAGGAGAAACTATGTTAAAGGGATTAACAGAATGGAAAAAAAGAAACAGGAAGGGAAATGAGTGATGAAGTGGAATGTGGAAGATACAACATGCAATTGCAGAAGGAGGGGGGATCTTGGATAGGCTGGGAGCAGAGCACACACAGTATTTGTTAATAAACTGCACGTTAACAAACAGACTTACAAAAGAATGACTGACAACCTGAAGTCACAAATAGTATCTTGAGATATATTCAGTGCTGAAAATTCTGTCATTTTGGGGGCTCATTCTTTCCCATATTGCTCTGCTTACTTTTCCTTTGTGCCGAATTAGCAGATTGTAGGTATCTGCTATCTCTGTGCTATGGCCTCATTTCCTTAGCCAAAAATGTGGATAGATGAGGTGTTAGGTTGTAGCCCAGTGCTTCCCTTGTTGGACTGATGAGCAGAGACGAGGAAGGCTTTCCTGTTATTTTCCTCATCTACCAGCTTTTACTGGAAATATGGACACATCTGTTCAGTGTGCAGAAACTTAGACTGACGCTATGCACTCCAAGAGATGCCAGATACAGCATGAGAGTACTGTAAAGTTTAACTGCAAGAGAAAACCAGTAAATGTTGGCATAATTTCAGTTTCCTGAAACCAGATTCCTGCCTGGTATTAGCTACACATACAATTTTAGGGCTCACATAATTATGTAGCATGGACATGACCCTACTAAAACATTGTGTTAGATATCTTAGTAAAACTCAGTTCAAAATACTGAAAGTTTTCTGCTCTGTACACTTGGTTACACATTCAGTAATTTTGAAGTAATTAAATGGTTGTTCAGGATAATGAATGTTTAGGTCGTTGTGTGTTTATTTTTTAAACAATTTTTTGTTCTCACTGGATCAGATCTTCTCAGCCAAGTTTCCTACAGATTTCTGTCGTATGGCTGGCTGTGATGTCCATTCAGAGTTTTTCCCAAGGCAGGACATTTGTATGATTGTTTGCCATATGGATCTCCTGTCATCTGTTGTAGAGTGAGCTCATATATAATAATGTAGGTGGGAAGGGACCCAGAGGTGATCCAGTTTGGCTCCCTACTTTATGAGGTGCTAAATAGAATCAAGTTGCTAAAGGTCTTGTCCATTCTTTTTCAAGTTTTGAATATCCCTCAGGATGGAGATGTCATAATCTTCCTGGGCAGGCTGTTCTCATGTTTTTCTGCCTTCATGCTGAAAACATTTCTCCTAATAACTAAGCAGGACTTTTCTTGTTACTTAAGACAGGACAGTTATGTCCTGAGTAGACAGGAAGAATCACTTCCCTTTACCTGCTAATAGCATCCTTGTTAATATTTTATGAGGTTGACCTTTACCTCTGCAACAGCACACTCAACTCAGGTTCAACTTACTCACCCCAACTAAGTCTCTTAAGTCCTTTCCAGTAAAGTTGCTTTCTAGGCAGTTGGCCTCAGTGTACATTGGTGCATAGAATTCTTCTGTTCCTGGTGCAGAATCCTGCATTTGCTGAACTTTTTGAGATTGGTCAGCCCATTTCATCAAACAGTTGAGGTTCATCTGAATAGAATCCCCGCTTTCAGATGTATCAGTTGCTTTTCAATTGGATATCATTTACAAATTTGTTGAGGGTATGTTCTGCTCCATTGCTCAGACTGTTCATGAAGTTAAACAGTTTTGGTCTCTGTGACAACTCCTGAAGAACTTCACCAATAACTAGCCTCCAGTTACTTCATACTGCTACTGACATCTCTTTTGAGTCTGGTTGTCCAGCCAGTTTTCTGTTCGTACAGCTTCACAAACTTTCACTCTTACTGCTCTCCAACTAACTGTCTGCCCAGTCATTTTTTCACAGTCAGGTTGATCAGGTGTGATTTGTTCATGGTAAATCATGCTGAATATTCACGATTTTTTTTTTTATTTATTTATTATTTTGTTTTTATTTTTGTACTTTACATACATAGGATGGAATCTAACAATACATTATCTTTACAGGGATCAAGGTGATCCTGGCTAGCATGTAATGTCCCAGATTCTCTTCTTGCCCTCTTGTTAAAGATGGGCTTTGGGGCCCTTATCCAGTATTCATTTGCCTCCCCCTGTCACAGGGATTTTTCGTGGATGATGAACAGTAGCCTTGCAATCACATGGGCCAGCTCTTTCAGCACATTTGGGCAAATCCCATACAGTGTGAAGTATGTATATATGAGGGCAAGAAAATAGAAAAATTTTGAGTGGATAGATCATCTAAGAATTCAGTGATGCTTAATTGTCAATTCTTGGTATCTTTGTAATAGTAAGACATAGCTTTAAGACATTTATTCTGGACAGTTCATGAAGCAATGGAAGATACTACCTATTATAATTGCCTCGGGCCATTTCTTTTTAGATGTTTGGAAACTGGACCTTTGGAACACTGGTGTTCACTGTGCTTGTATTTACGGTTACACTGAAGGTAAGATATGCTGTAATTTTATCCACTGAAACTTTCTTAGAGCTTGTTTTCTCATTGCTGCTTGCTAATATCACTTTCTCTGTACAATCATACATTGTAGGGTATTAGTTTAAATAGTTAATTAATTAATAATTAATTAGTTTTTTGCAATCTACGGCTTCTTAACTGCACCCAAAATTTGGGAAAAAAACAAAACAAAACAAAACAAAACAAAAAAAAAAACAACAACTTTTTCCAGCTAATTCTGTGTAGAATTCTTACCTTTTTTTCAAAAGGTGTCATTTTAGTTTGACTTTTATGGAATATTCTGTTGCTTCTAAATAGTAGTAACACAATATAATGTATTGTTCTTTTCAGCTTGCACTAGATACACACTATTGGACGTGGATAAATCACTTCATGATCTGGGGATCACTGCTGTTCTATATTGTCTTTTCTCTGCTCTGGGGAGGAATTATTTGGTATGAATCCTAATATAAATTGCACTGCAAATGTTATTTCAGAAACATAAGCGTGTCATACATTTCATGTTTTCCCCCACAAAGAACTCAATTTAGCTTTTATATATTGCAGAACTCCCAACTGCAGTCACATTTTAAATGCATCAGTAATCATAATTACAGAATGCTCAGCTCTTCTTTCACTGTAAAGCTTTTAAAAATATTATAGTATGAGGAGAAGAATATCAGACCTGAGACTGCCAGTAAAACTGTCTCCGTCAAAATAGTTCAAGGGTTTGTTCGTGTAGCTGAGGTTGTCTATCTGAGGTAAAATTTCACAGAGTAGGTCAAGTCTGTGTTGCCTGGGGGTCAGCCACCTGCATAGCAGCTTGTCTTGAGGGAGGTAGCTGTAGCAGTCTATGCTGGAGCCAGGGAGTGGAACTAACACTGAAGTTGTGCGGACCATCAGGAGTCCTGTATATGAGATCAGACTTTTTTTTTTATCTTTGCAAGGGAGGGGCAGCTTGGGAGAGAGGACAGCCTGATACTTCCTACACCCTGATAGGCAATAGGAAAGCAACTCTGTAGTCAGTGAATGTTTAGATGTCCTTTTGGGAATACTGGCATGGATAAATCCCAACAAACTGGGAAGTTAAACATTCAGTATTTTATCACTTTTGTAACTTTTATGTTTAACAGTGCCAGTCTTTTCTGTTTGATGTGTATTGAAGTGTAATATCTATCTAACCTTTTTTTCTTGCCAGGCCTTTTCTCAATTATCAGAGGATGTATTATGTGTTCATGCAAATGCTGTCTAGTGGTCCTGCATGGCTGGGTATAATTCTTCTCATAACTGTTAGCCTTCTTCCAGATGTTCTCAAGAAGGTCTTATGCAGACAGTTGTGGCCTACAGCAACAGAAAGAATCCAGGTAAAAATATTTTTCTGTGTAATTAGTTTTTGATGTCACAAGTTTCTAATAATTAGATCTCTCTCAAGTTTAGAGATAAGATTTGAATAGAGCTTCCCCATCTTTGTGTATATCATTGGTTTTGTATACCAATCACTTCTTTCACCAGCCAGCATGCTGAAAGAAGCTGCATACCATTTTATAGGGTGGTAAATACTTGAATGCTGTGGTTGATTCATATGTTCCAATATCAGCAGCCAGTGGGAAATCAGTTGATAAGGATGGTGGGAGATAGCTATATGGTTCAACATGATTCTCGATTTGAGGAAATAAGAAGAGTAAGGAGCTTGGGATCTCAGTTAGCATAGGCAAGAGACACTTATATCAGCCTGTACAGCAGTTATTGCTGCTATCATGGAATTATATTCACAGGTACTGCCCATACCCCTCAGTTGAGGTAATTATATTTTAAAGCAAGGAAATATATCTGTAGTTGAATTTTAGTTCATTAAGGAAACTCTAATACAGGCGTTTTAGCATTTACTATGCAAGCTGAGTGTAGTTATCTAAAATGGAAAAGCAGCTAAAATAAACTATGTTCAGAACCTGTAGGAAGGGAGCATGCCATAATGTTGAAGCTCCCTTTAAAGTAGGGTTTGCACAAGCAGTTACAGTTCTGTATCAACAAACTCCACAACTATGTATGTGTTTGTTGTTGAATAAACCTGTAATTCATACACTTACAATAAACATGATGAATATATAGTATGTTGATAGGGAATATGTCATGAATTCATGCCGACATTCATGTTACATTATCTGTAGAATATCTACAAACTATTTAATACTGAAGTAAGGCCTGTTGCAAAACAAACAAGTGTATTGAAACCTACTTTATTAAACATTTTTCCCTCTTTTATATATCAACTTACATTTTATCTATGTGATTCATTATTTCTATATACGTGTGCTTTGCTGTGCCAATGAGAAAAGTATTTTTAAATCTATTGTCACCTTTCTTCCAAGCCCAAAAGCAGAAATTGTTGTGTAAATGCAGGCCTGCTCTGCTGAGACTTATAGAGAAGCCAGCTTCTGTTGTAAACATGGTGTTATTCTGAGGGCATCAGACCAACCCTAACCAAAGATTTTGGCTGTATTTTTGACCCCAATAAACATTCACATGTTACATATGTTAGAAGGTGAAGAACAATAGAGGTTTTGAACCTCATAGTGAATGTTATTGCCCTCACTCTTTTCAGCACATCAGCTGCCATCATTAGATTAAACTAATGAGTTATTAGTGAGTATATGTGTAGGGACCAGATGACATTTAATGTTTATTGGAGACTTCACGTTTAGAGGTAATGAATAAAGGAATTTCCAAGGAATGTAAAATTCCCCTTTTGGCAAAGGTAAAAAATTCTTCTTACACCTGAAAAGTAAACCCACTTGCCATTGTTTTCTATTCCTTGAATATACCTTGGTGTAAAAATGCCTCACCTCAGGAGGGCGGGAAAGAAAGCAGAAAGCAAAGAAGTATTTCTAGGGAGATCAGCATTTAGCATTTCTGTTTCAATATCTTTAACAGATCTCTCTGTCGTATATGCTATTTGTGGAAGAAGTTGGTTTTGGTGTAGGTTCTGCATACTTAATTGAAGTCTAAAGAGAGAGAATGAGGCTGGGTTAATGCAAATACACAGCCCTAAATAAAGGAATTTCACCAACATCATATACTAGTACTGGAAAATGAATTGATTTCAAGGCAAACTTTGGGCTAACACTGACAATATTCTTTTTTTAATATTTAGAACAAAATTTTTGACTTTTAACCAGATATATCCCTTGTGTTTCTTCTTCCCTCTCTTTGTTCCTCCTGTTTTCCAATCTGCTTTGTCTAAATAACTGCTGCCTTGCTTTAAATATAAATGATGTGCACGGTTACCTCCTACAATCTCCTGGGAAAATCAGACTAAACATCAGTGCCTTTCTGTTGAGCAGTCCACCATCTTTATGCTTTCTCAGACTTCAAGCAGTCTAAGTTTCTAATGGAACAAAAGGTGACTTTTTTTCTGCCTTTCTGCATGCTTGGCCATTTCATTCGAAGGACAGTAAAAAGTTTGTCATCAGAAGTTATTTACTGTACTCATTATCTCCATTTCTGATTCACATCAACTGTACTCTGCAAAATATTCGTAATTTTTTCCCATTTCTGTTTATTTATCGTGAGGATTCTATGAGTCATTGTCATAATCTGTCACTCTCACCATCATTTTTGTCACTTTGTTACTGAATTCTACAAAATACAGACTCAAGAATCTAAGATTTTTAGACCCCATTTTAATCTTTTGTGTTTCTATCAGCGAATGCATGTCTTGCTTGCATTGTAAATCACCAAGAGGAATAATTGCCATGTAGAGTAATAATTCTAAATATGCTAACATCCTAGTCTGATATGGGAAAGCTGGTACTGGAAGCCCTTTTAGCAGTCTTTCAAATTTATTAAAATATCCACTCTGCTGAAAATGCAACTTTTTTGCACTAAGTTATTTCTAGCAGACATTTTCAAATCTGTGCTTCTTTCTAAAAAGAAAATAGCTCAAGATTCTGAAGTCTATGAGATATAATTTAATACAAAAGTAGAAGAAAAGCGGATAAATCGTGGCTTCACTGCAGTCTTCAAGAAAGCTCCTTTTAACTTAATACTACGAAGCTCTTGGTTTGGTTTCCATTACAGATTTTATGTCCTTAATTTTTAACAGATTAAGGTGAAAAATACATCTTCCTTCTTCCTTCAAAACTTATAGTCAATAAAAATGACTGTAGTTGTAGAAGTCACAGGGAAGATATACAAAGTTGTTTTCACTATTGCGAATTTTGACTAAAACTGGCTTTTAAGATCTTTTGGATTGGTTTGAAGTGAGTTTGAAACTAATACTATTTTTAAACTTACTGTATTCCTATAAACTCTACAAACTTTTCGATAAAGGGCTTCTGGAACAGTTGGCAAGACTAACACAGGGCTAGCAGTCGCCTTGCAGGTTACTAACTTAGTTCTGCTCAGACAATCAGATGGCACGCAGCCTTTGAAGCAATTCTTGTCTTTCTTACCTATTCTATTACTTGGGTGTCACTCCAGAGTGTGGTAGGTCATTGCTTACCATCGTCACCATTCAAGGTTTTTTAAACACTCCCAATCTAGTTCTGGGTTCTCGGAAAGATCTTTTCATTTATATATGCAGGTATACATTCATGTATGTATACATGTATATATGCATACATATATGTCCATATATGTATGTGTGTATATATGTGCATATACACAACCTGTTGACTTTCTTGTGCTCAAACATTAACTCTGCAAAAGCTTTGGAGGAATCGGTTGTCTTTGGTAATTTAAATCACAACTTGCTCATGTCTGTCACACTTAGTTGCAGTGAGTATTTGGCTCAATGAAACAAGCTGAATTTTGTTCTTCAACTGGAAAATACGCTGCTGTAATGTTTCGTTCAGCCTTACCTTTGAAGAGGCAATAGGGCTTTTTTAATATCCTACTTACATTAATCGATGATATTTCTTTTTTCTTCATTCTCTCATTGAGAAGAGAAGCTAAGCAGTTTTGTTATGGAAAATATAACTTCACTTTGAATTATTTTCATTTTAAACTGTCACTTTGATGGACAATGTTTCTGTACTCCCAAGTATTTCTAGCTGAAATACCAGGCTTTTTGGTTGTGAGCTGTAAATAACTTCTACGTTTTCATCCCTTTTTAAGAAATATTTTTCTTTTTCCTTTTGCTTCTGATTGATGATTTTTATACTTTGCTTTCACTTCAGTCATCAGATCAGCCCATCAGGCTCAGCGTGGAATCTCTGCCCTTTACTGCTCCCACCACCCTGCTTTTGCCTGGGGAAGCCTTTCTGTGGACTCACCATCTTTCTGTTCCTCACTGGGCTTGGCTGCTGTTGCACACAAAACAGCATGGTCCTCTTAAAGAGGCCAGCTGTTGCCTTTGTTACGTGTTGGGCTCTTCTACAGAAAACAAAGAAATGATCCTGCTGTTGAAATATTTGAATCCCATACAAGATAACTGCCTTGCCTCCTTTCAGCAGGTGGTAATGACTAGGTTGTAAGCCTTTGTCAACGCTGACCATCACCTTCTGTGTAGCGCTCCCTGCAGTGCTCCAGTAGCTCTTGGAAGAAGCAGAACATCCACTCCTTAATTTGGAGTGCCTAGACTGGCTGGGAGAGATTCCCTAGGGAAGAAATACTGGGCCAGCGGGGCTGCTGATGCCCTACAGGGCACTGCTCCATGTGCAGACACATGGCATCATATCAAGGGGAGATCTTCTATTGAGTATATGTTATTGTCAGCAGGGAGCCCATGGTACTGGGTTTAAACGTTTTAAATACTTTAAATGAGAGTAATTAAGTATTTTTAACGGTTTGAAATTGAATTGTATGGCTCAAACAATTGGACTTCAGGATCAAGAAATAGAAACTTTGTTATACTCTGGATAAACTTTCCATTTTAAACCTATCAGAAAATCTGTCACTTTATGGGGCCCTGCTACAATAGTTACACTTGTACCAAATGGTACAATTCATTCATATTTCCCTCCTGTGTTCAGCAAGTCTCACTGTTTTTCCTCATCCTTGCAGAAGAGTATGAGACATAAAACAGCCCTAAATGCACTGGTGAACAGCGATGGGCCACTTCTTGAAGGAACTCTTTCAGCTTCGAGCCATAATTAGATCAAAGCTAGGTAACAGTACTGTACGTGTTGCCAGTTTGGATGGATTTCTATTGGTGAACTGTACTATTTACAAATCAACTGTTTCCTCCAGAGTTTTTCCTGTATTTCATCAATACTGATACAAAATAATTATGTTTTGTTTGGAGAGCCTAGTTGTTGCAAAAGATGTTCTATGTCACAGGTAAGCTCTTTTTGTCTCAGACACTTAGTCATGTGAGGAGAACAATGTGTCTGTGTGAGTGGATATACCCATATTAAAGTCCAGTTAATACATGGTGTTACAAATAGGTGTTGTTTTACATCTGTTTTGTAAGAACAGCAGTTATTACAGCAGGGTGTACTCGCATTACTCTGCGGTGTCAAATACATGAAGTCAGAAGTCTCACGCATCAGCAGTTTATCTCTTGGTCTATGCATGTTTTTGGATACATGCATAGACCAAATGCAGACAGTAAAACAGAGAGATTGTCATACAAAAGGAGTTGATTTATTTGTGAGTAGGACCGTAGGTCAGGGGTTGTGCATCTGGGGCTGTGCATCTGCCAGTATCTACTGTCTTTAGTCACTGCTGTGAACAATTAGCAGTAGAAAACCCCAGCTTTCTGAAGTAGTGTCAGTCCTGGCGTATTGAAACCCAACTTTTTATGTGAAGAAAAAATACCATTTTATTTTTAGAAAGAGTAACAAAAATGCTTCACTTTGTAGCTGGAGGAATAAGAAAAAGAAGTTATACAGCGTAGGACTGCATTGCCCACTGACATTTCCAGAAGAAAGTTAGCTGCTCTATTATCTGTTTCCCTAAATTTTTCTGTATTAATGTTAGTATTTGGTCTATAGGTGTTTAAAAGAATCCAGGCCTCGCTGCTAGTGAGCAGTTTGCTACAGTTCACTGACACTCTTCTGAGAGAAACTGCTTTAAGGGAGCTTTCTACATACTTTTGGTTATGTTAGCGTAGCAGTTCAAGCTTGTGATTGGCATTGAAAGTAGGCAAACTTCCGTAAGCTACATTATTATTTTGGGATTTTGTCCCTCTTACTACTGTGTTAATGTCAACAGGGAAAGAGGAAATCCATGATCAAGAGTAGAGTATTAACTGGCTTAAATAGTACTCATGGAGAGAATCATTGATAACGCTTGTCCAAATCATGGTTAGAATGCATTAGTATCTTAAACATGGTCATATAACCTCCATAGCCCTATGTCTGGAAATTAAAAGTACATTTCATGAGGAGATAAGATAATCTCACTGGGGAAAGTGCTGTGCTGCCTTCCTCCTAGTCTGTTCACTCATTCCAGGGTCTTGTCATGTACCATGGTAATAGCATGGTCCTGAGTATTTCCTGAGTTGAGGTGCCAATTCTGCCACATGTGGGATGATTGCATGGCATAGATAAACTTTAATGGACAATTAGACTAAGATAGACCTGCTGTTGCGGTTGCCTACAGGTACTTTATGCTAAACCTGAGCAATTCCAAAGCCTGGCATTGCTTAGAAGTACAAAACAAATGCACTAAAAACCTCTGGAAATCGTATCTATTGGCTCAAACCAACTGTAAAGAATTCCCTCTCTTTGGAAGTACAGAGCAAAGTAGTTGAGTCTGTTCTATCTTCAAATTCCCCCTAAGAATTCCTGACTAAAAAAAGTTCTGAGATAAAAAGAGGTACAAAAAGAGATTGCACAGTGAATTATAAACAAGATTTAAAAAAAAGAACAACAAAAAATCAACTTGAAAACAGTCCTCTGTGTCTTCATCTCTTCTCTAGAGAGCCCATTATCAGGCTTAGAGATTATATGTAAAATTGCACCTAATTCTTTAGGTCTTGATATACAACCAGTCACGTTCAGAGAGGGATTTTACCTTCACATGAAGCAAATAGCCAAAGTGATGATTTAGTGAAAGGCAGACAGAATGCAAGATTAGGCTTTTAGCTCTGAAATCACCTATTTACTTGTTTTTCTTTTTCTCAACAGAATGCATCAAGGCACTGTCGGGACCACATCTCGGAATTCACACCTCTTGCCTGCCTCAAAAGCCCAAGATACAGGAGCAATGACTGCAGCAATTCCCCAGCAAGAAGGTCTCATTCTCGTTCTAAAAAAACAATGTTTACGCACTGGAGAGGCATTGATTATTCAGTGCTTCCATCTGTCTTTGGCTACTCAAATAAGCATTGTCGTTCCAGTGCAGGCTACCGCTACAGTGGGTCAGGTTTGGAAACGTCTGTATGACAGAACACCAATTCAAGCCTTTAAAAACTGTACCTTTGTTTATTTCTTTTTTTAGGAAACAAACATGTCACAGAAATACATCAAACTATATGTGGCTTTTGCTGTCTGAGGTAATGCTCAGACAAACAGGATCAAGAGCTAGAAGTATGAAACCTTCCAGGCCGATAGGCCTCCTTCTATGTTTTGAACTACTGGGGCAATGAACAATCCGCACAGTCTGGTACTGTGAGACTGGTAGCACTAAAATTTACTCATCTTCCTGTGTCAAGATTCTTGTGCATTTATTGTTTCTGTCATCTTTAGTCATTTTGTTACTTGAAGTGTATAGTTTCAGTCAGTGACCTACATTCTGAGATCAACAGTTTTAATTTTCAGCCAGAAGCGATGACCTCAGTTATCTCCGATGAAAGTTTCCTAAAGCGTATTGCTAAGTGCTGTTTCTGATTTTCCTCTATCCTTTTTCTTTCTTTGCTTTCTCTATAGAACAAACTGGTGTTTCCTCTGTGCAAATCTGCTTTCAAGAAACACTCTCTAATGTTCACTTCCTTGTAAGTGGCCAAATCAGGGCCTCGTATGGTTTTCAGTTAGTACTCCCCTGTAGAAAAACAGGCAAAATGATCCTTGTGTAGAGTACATGCACACTATATGAAGTCAAGTTGGCTGTTCAGTAGGTATCATCAGCGTTGATATCTACAGAAAAATTGAATGTAAGCATTTTGCCTCCAGTGTCTTCGTGAATTCATCAAGGATGCAGGTACGCAGTGTTCCCATGCTTTTAAAGTATGCATAGTAGTAAGTATAGTAGTAAGTTTTATACAGAGAACCTTTTTGGTTTGGTTTTTTTCCCCCTCAAAAAAAGGCTATTTTTCCAAATAAGCGTCTTTTATTATCTGGAGTAATCCTTTTAGATTTGACTTTTTATTTGTTTAGGGTTTTTTTTTTTTTTTAGTGATAAGATCTAATTGGCTGAGGAGACGCATTACAAAGCAAGGAATACCCAACTGTTAACTTTTGCGAGCAAACCAGTAGGTGGCACACAGCTATTACTAACAGCTGAAACACAATTATAATAGAAATTAGTTTGACTGCAAAGATTCTGTTTCTATTACTTCAAGTATGACAGCCAACTTTTACTTCTATTTTCTCTGCTACGTTTATGTTACCTTGCACTATTCAACTATTAGCTGTGTCCTTGTCTTGTTTCTTTAGTCCAGTGTTTTATTTTGGGGTACAAAACTACCTGAAGGAATAGTCCAATTTCAGTCTAGTTTAGCCTGGTGTTTTTAACTTTTTAATAACCACAGTCTTTAAATACTTCTGGGAGGATATTAACTAAAAATGCGTTGCAGTGTGAAAACAAAATATTTGGAATCAGAGCTTTATTGGAAGGCGTGAGCAAAACATTAGTTGTGTGTTTAATGAACATGAGTGGTGGAGAAAAATGACTTCCCATAGAGACAAAATGGTTTACTTAATAATCTACTTTTGAGTAAATGAAAAATCAACTCGGTAGGAAATGTTTCACACAAAATTCCGAGTGACTTTCCTGTTCAACAAGTAGTGAAATATTGAATATTCCCTGGGACAAACAGATTGTAAAGTCAGCAGTGAAATTTTCCTTATACCAAAGAAAAGGGAAGAATTATAAAAGGCTGATGGTGAGCACCGCAAATGAAGGTATCTTTACCATTTAACATGTAGCATTTGTGTTTCAAAGAATGTCCTCATAGCAGAAACATTTTGAAATACATAAACATGTATATGAGTGTGGGAGTGTGTACATATATATGCCATTGCATACTTGAATGTTGGTCAGTTCAAACCATCCCCTACATAAAACACTGGTGTATATATTTTTTAAAGAAAGTTATTATGCGTATAAATTTTATACCAGTAGCAGTGACAAATTTCTTGTGTGTAGTTAACAAATTATTTGTAATGTATTTTTTAGAAATCTTAAAATTGCCTTTGCACTGAAATATTTTTCATACTGTAGCTATTTATAAATCTGTTTTACGCATACATTTGTTAACACACCATTTCTATTTTTTTTAAGTATATATGTTTTGAAGGCTTTTTTTATACTTATGAGTTTTGGCCACTTAAATTTAGCTTAGAGTGGAGTTGTGGCTGAATGTTAAAATTCTAATGAATGTTAAATTAGAAATATAGGTCAGTTGCTCTGTCAGTGTCACCCAAACCATTAATGATTTGCTGGCAATTAGAACGATACCCTTTCTGTGCTGTACTGTTACTGCTAGCTTTTCTATTCTGTAAACCCTCCTGCTTTTTTACTTCTTGAGTTCCGTCTTTTAGCCTTAAATAAGGAGATTTTTGCTCGATGATTTTGAAAGTGCTGCATTCCCGTTCAGCCTGTTAACAAAGCAGTTCATTGCAAACGTAGTGTAGACCAGCACTTAGAATATTTACAATATTATTCATGCTGAAACACCTCTTTAAGTGTTTGGGAAATTTTAGTTGAATGTGTCATTTTTGGAGGAGGAAAAATGCTTGAATTTAAGTGGAAATCTCTGCTTTGATTTAGCAATACTTTTACCTTTAAAAGTCGGTACTGTTTATTAAAATAGACCATTTGGTGGAAAACCCATAGAACATCAACATTTCACTTGATAGGTTTTTGTTTCTGTTACTATTGCCATGCAAACTTAGCCCACTGCAGCAGGTGGCAACTTGGAGTTAATCTGTAAACCGACCAGGTCATACCAAGATGAAAACTTAGAAGTTAGATCAAAATGAATTAGAATGTTTTATTATGGATGGGGCACTGAAAGGAGACTGGTTTCTATATATTGTAAGAATGGGGAAAAGTATAAAAATCTATATAATTCCTAACTCGCCTTGTTTAAATCGTTGCAGCTTTAACAGCATAATGTCTCCATAACTGCTTCTATAAATGTCTTGAAACTGGTAAGCGCTAACCAAATGTATCTGAAGACTTAGAAAGTATTTCAAGCTTTTCAGCCACTGAAGTTCGTATATTCCTGCAGTGGCTCGTGGCAAAAGATGTGGATCTTTTTGGTTTTACACTGTACAGTAATAGTTTGTTCAGCCACTTAATATAAAAGCTTACAGTTTACTTTCTTGCTTGCATTAGCCTGTCTTGTCCCAACTGGCTTGCAAATACAAAAGGAAAAAGATAGCCGAATTGAGCTCTGCACTACTTTTCTTTTTGGAAGCCAGTGGGGTCATTGTGCTCATGCTACTGTCTCTGTTAAAAAAGCTTTAATGGAAATTTGTGGAAGTATTGCGAAAGTTAAAAAGTACGCGATTCTACTTTGCAGAATAATCTAAAAATCCATTGATGAAGCTTTAATTTTTCACCTTATGAGAATTCACACGATTTTAATATGCATCATCTCTAACAAGTTCTGTGCTACGTACGCACTCTGTTTTAAATGTCCTTCCATGACTGAATGTAAAGTAGAATCTGCGGAAGTGCTGCCCGGGGGCTGGGAGTAGTTATCTGTGCATTAAACATTAAAGATGTCTGTAGTCACCGGCACCAAATACTAACACTTATTTTTATTGTACAATTATAGGTGCATTTATTTGAAAATAAATCAGCCTTCAAATCTAATGTTTAGATTATCCTATACCACTTCATTTATTTGATTTGAAGAGTCAGTGTGTGAATACGTTAATGTAAAGTTTCTTTTCAGTGCTATTTTTAACTTTAATTTCTGTAGATAACCAAATATAACTTGTTTATATTCAGTCACGTTTTGGATCCGTACGTAGAACATATGAGCAGGAGACATGGATCTGCTTGCAATAAATATAAACGGTCAGAACTGGTTTAAGTTTGCTCACGAGTAATTAAAACCGAGTATGAATATGAAATGATTTCATATTAGTCTGTAATAAAATGTAAGTAGAGAACAGAAAATGGATTGAGTGTTTGATTCTGCTGCTGAATATGCTTGTAGTCACATCTGCTCTCAGAGAGCATTGCAGCCAGTTAAAAAAGCAAGCGGAACATTCAAAGAAGACCCAAAGGTGAATGATGTGAGCGGTGCTGCGAAGCTGATCCAAATCTGTACCAGCCCTGGAGGGCTTCATTCTTCCCACATTGATTGGATTAGTGCTAAAGTTCTTTACAATCTAAGCTACTAAAGCTGCACGTAAGAGGATCTGTACTTCCTTGCAGTCTTGCTGGCCTGGGTACCCAGAGCTAGTTTACCTTTCTCTGCATTGTCATCAGTTTAAAGAAATGGAATTAAAGGCAAAGCCAGTGTGCTTCGCCATCTGACTTGGCAGCAGTGTTCTTACAAAGCAGGCTGATTGCACAAATGTTTATCATTTTCTTTTGTTTGGTGGTACAATGGGACATCCTGTACTTTGGACATCGTTACAGAGCATGCCAACAAATGTCTTGACACCATCAACCTGAAGCTACCCCAGAGAGCTTTCACAAAGCAGGTGAGAGCGCTAGGTGAGGTGCCTCCCTCTTTCTTCAGTCTGATCCAGTAGCTGGCAGCCCTGCCTGTGGCAGGGGGTTGAAACTTGATGATCCTTGAGGTCCCTTCCAACCCAAGCCATTCTGTGATTCTTGATGAGGCTGCATAGAATGCTTAGGCATTCTGTGTATTGACTTTTCTGTTCCCATAATAAAAACGTTAGAGTAACAGATTTCTGCTTGTAACAACTATTTATCTGAATAATGCTAGCCTATTTACCTACTGTATCCCTTTTGTTCATCATTTTGGGTTTTCTACTGAATGAGCTTGTAGTGGAGGTGGCTTGAGGGGAAAAAGGTGAATCTGGAAGATGTTTTCCCCTTTCTTCGTGTAATGAACTAAAAAATGCACAAATTGGAATTAGATAAAAATTTGAAAGAGGAATGTGATGCATGTGGATTTCAGGAAGAACACAGTAGCACAAGGAAGAAGTTACCTTGTAAGTAGGCAACTTTCTATTTTGTAGAAATGTAAAAATCTTAAATTGTTTAAAGGATAAAAGGGCAGAAAGGCAGTGATTTCTCATTATTAATTTTAGATTGAATACCATGTTTTCCTTGAGCTCTTTAAATTACCCTTTTCTAGTAAGTTAAATCGTAAATTAATTGAAAGCTGTTTCTTCTATAAAGAGACTACTTTTTTTCCTGCAATATATACAATGCTGCTCTATAAACTATTTCAAGAGGTCAGTTTTGATATTAATTGAAATAGGTTGGAGACAGAATGAAATTCCATGTTTTCCCTTTATACGCATTCTGATTTCCTCAGCTGATACTCAACAGGAAGTTAAAAATGATTTTTCAGCGTTCTAATAAAGCTTTGTTTCTGTGTGTTTCCATTACGTATCCTTACAGGTCCTTTCATTTTAATTTCATTCAAATGCTAAAGCAAAGTCAAGTCATTCAAGTTATTTTCTTTAATGGTGAGTCTGCAGTAAAGTAATGGTGGTGAGTTTTAATAACTGAAGTCTTTATTTTCCAGTTACGGGAGACAAATAGGAGTAGTATTCAATTTTCAACCACCAAAAGGTTTGTTGTTGTTGTTTTCTATTATTCATTTCGATTAAAAAAAATCTGGCACGTTAAGCTTTTAAAAATACATACGATGCAGCGTCCTCTTTGGTTTGTGGGGCCACTCGTCAGGTTGTGTCAAGGAGAGCTGTTAACACCCAGTCTCATCCATCGCTTCATGGGTGAAAAACAGGATATGCTTCTTGAGAGCTCCTACTAAGCAAAGCAATCCTAATAGTTGTCCAAAAAACATAACAACCCTTACCTTGAGATTTTAAATGTATTTTGAAAAGATGCTTGACACTGAAATGCTAATGTCAAAACCGGTGCCTAATCTGAAATCTAATCTGATCTTGCAAGCTAATAGATGCTGAGCTTTAGAAAAGAAGGAAGATAAGTCTCGATCCATGTACCACCACTGAAAGATATGCTTCCAACCCTATCGCAGTAATATTCTTCCACAGATATTTTTCTCCAGTTCTATGCAGATTATAAATGCATGGCTAGTGGAAGTTGTCAGCATTAATTAGGTTGAACTCTATCTGCGTATTTCCAGCTATGAAGAAGGATTGTGTTCCCTTCTAATAGAATTAGAGTTCAGAAGGAGAAACCTTGCCTAGTCAGGGAATATAAACAAGACTGAAGTGAGACTTCATCTCACCGATGGAGAGATACAGCTCAGTAACAATAGAGATGCACTTGGCTTTAAAGTGACTCTTCTTAGAAAGTGAATTAGTTTGACCCAAAGGAACAGAGGTGTTTGTGGTTTGTAAAACAACTGCACTGAATGTTTGCGCATCATTGTACTTAAGGGGACTTGTCCAGATGGAAAAAAAGCTGTAGATCCTTCCATTGTAGATGATACTGCAGCCCAGTGGGTCCCCTCTGACCTCTCAGTAAGCCCAAAGCCAATAATCATGCCCCAGGAGAGGCTTAGGTTGGCTATCAGGAAACACTTCTTTACAGAAAGGGTTGTGAAGCACTGGAATAGGCTCCCCAGGGAGGTGGTTGAGTCACCATCCCTGGATGTGTTTAAAAACCATTTGGATGTGGTGCTCAGGGACATGATTTAGCGGAGGGTTGTTAGAGTTAGGGTAGTATGGTTAGGTTGTGGTTGGACTCGATGATCTTTAAGGTCTTTTCCAACCTGAGTGATTCTATGATTCTATGAATCCACCTTCCTTGGCGGCCCTAGGCTGCTGTCTGGTTGTAGGAAATGCCCAGCTAGCTGATACCCTCTCACCTCACTGAATACTTACCAGAGCAGCTGCACAGAAACTATATTTGCATCCACCATAGTGCATGGCCAGAACATTTCTGCAGATAACAAGAAGTCTGAATCCAAGACAGCTGAACTCTTAGATAGTAGTGATCTACCTGTGATTTATAATTTGCTGCTTATCTATAAATACTGTATCTGTTGGAAATAACTTTTGGGCCTAAAGTATGCAGAGATCCCCATACTAATGATCTTTGGGCACATCCCATCGCTGTTCATAAAGTTCTTTTCAGTCTCTACTACTAGCATCTCTCCTTCCATTTCCTTCTCCCTGAGTAGGTCTTCCTGGGCTACTACTACAGCAACACAATTAATCAATGCCAATGCTTAGGTAATGCTGTGGTGGCTAATTTCCCACGTTGATCTGATCTGTGTGCTGTAACACTACAAAATTATAGGACCCAGAGTATACAATATGAAACATGGCTAGGAATATTTGCTCATTCCTTAGTTTTAGGAGTGTAAATCTGCATTTACATGTTTCCTCATATCTGTAACTCCATCTGGACACATATAAACTTTATAGATTACAGTGCATGCATACACTCATCAGAAACTACTGAGGAGTAGTAGTTAAAAGATATCATTTTGATGCTGACCTCTTTAATATACTTATTATTCTTTCCCCTGGAAGTCTTTTTCAGCACTCCTCGTTTTCCTTCTCAAGAAGGAAACCATTCCTTCCTTAGGTGAGTAAGCACAGTCCAACACAGGATAATGAGAAAGATCTTTATTTGTGCTACCTCCCAGCTCATTGAACAGGCAGAGCAGAAGGCCTGATGTGGTACAGTCACCACCACTGGTTATTGCCCTGCTCACTTCTATCCAGAAAACACAAACACCCCACACACAGCACTGAGAAGGGAGGTTCCTTTCCCCACCTGCTCTCTCTTCACAGCCTCTCCAGCATAATGAACCTCTATTACAAATCCTGGTTTCACATCCATTTACGCTTGTTGCTCAGAAAGGATACATGATCTGATGAGACTTTTTCAATTGCTTTCACCATAAAAAGTTGTGAGTTGAAGATATTGGGGAAAAAATGAATTTTTAACCCACTAAATTTACTGCAAACTACCTATATCCTAGAATTTTGCTTGACTGACAAATTACCTGGTGATTCCCCTGTCTGAGGGTCTCCAGAGAGAAATTCTTTAAGATGGGCAGTATTTGTAAGACAAAAGGAAGTGTCATTTTTCATGCTTACCCAGGGACTTGATGGTAACATGGAAAGGCAATGGATATTTAGATTCTGCCACACACACACCCCAAAGAAATTAATATCCGTATCTGAAAGATACATTTCCCTCATGCTGTTCTTGCTCCGCATCAGTCGTGATGACAGCCTTCAGAAAGCTTTTGGCAACGTGCCACCCTCCTTAGCCTATCCAAATATTACTCATGCAGTCAACTTTGGCATCTTTTATTTCCAGATGCAGTTCATGAGAACCATCTGCCAATTCTTTATTTCCAAATTTGCATGAACGCTAAAATACAAAAAGCTGTGAGAATATCTTAATTTTGCTGGCAACTCATCTGTTCATCCGTGAAATCTCCCCCTCACACATAGGAACTCAAGAGTTGTTGCTATTGCAGACCAGCAAATGATACTTATGCTTTTTGTAAGTTTCAAATTTAACCACCTTTATCAACTTCTTGACTACAAAGATTTGCGCCCCCCCTTGCTTTTCCCAGAGGAGCACAATTAACAATTCTGATTTATCCTAACAGTTTTATATTCAGCTATTGAGCTCAGGCAGTGTGGTTGGAGTTCTACTGGTTTAAGGAGGAAAGTGGATGTTGTGCAAAAAGCCCCAAGCAATGCTGCTGGGCACTATCCCAGGATACTCTTGTCACTCATCTTTTTTCTTATTGTCTATGTGCGAGCACTACAGGTTCAGTATTAAATATGTTGGCTAGGAATTTGTTATAGTAGCATGAAAAAAAGTTTATCTTATACACAGAGTTCACTCATACGCACTGACCTGTTGATGTGATAACTGCCAATTTTTTCAGCATTTGCCTGTAATCCATCTTTTACGCTGTCATTCCACATGTATTTCATCTCACTGTCACATTACACTGCTCTTGAGGGAACTGGACTTGTTTAACTTGGAGAAGAGAAGGCTCCAGGGAGACCTCATGGTGGCCTTCCAGTACTTGGAGGGAGCATATGAACAAGAGGGGGAACGGTTCTTTACGAGGGTGGATAGTGATAGGACAAGAGGGAATGGTTTTAAACTGAGACAGAGGTGGTTTAGGTTAGATATTAGGAGGAAGTTTTTCACTCAGAGGGCAGTGACGCACTGGAACAGGTTGCCCAAGGAGGTTGTGGATGCCCCATCCCTGGAGGCATTCAAGGCCAGGCTGGATGTGGCTCTGGGCAGCCTGGTCTGGTGGTTGGTGACCCTGCACATAGCAGGGGGTTGAAACTGGATCATCATTGTGGTCCTTTTCAATCCAGGCCATTCTATGATTCTATGACTCTATAATTATAATAGGGTTCATGGGCTGCAAATTCATTTATGCTCTACTTCCACACTGGACGTAATCAAAACTAACGTGTTATTCTTTACTACCTTTTTTTTTAAAGAAATTTCATGTTTTCCAGCCCTAACATCTTCTTTCTCTAACTATCAGTCTGTTTCAGCTGTTTCATGACACATGGTCCCAAGCCCTGATCCACAGTTTGTGTTCCCCACATAACAACCAGCAGTATGCATGACTTAGAAATCCCTTCTTTCCACACTGCAGCCCAAAGCACACCATGTTCCTAGTCCCAGGAACTTTTCCACTCCTCTCCTTCCCTCATAAGCAGGAATTAACTGGGAGCTGAGTGTCTGAACAACTCTGGCACTGTGAGGTGGTGGATGCCCCATCCCTGGGGAGATTAAAGTTGAGGCTGGATGGGGACACTGAGCACCCCGATGGAGCTGCAGGTTTCTCTGTTCATTGCAGAGGGATTGGACTAGATGGCCTTTAAGGCTCCCTTCTAACTCAAACAGTTCTGTGATTCTATGAACTCAACATCAAATATGATCCAGGGAGACAAGTGTGAGATTCAGGTTCAGACAAAGCAGTGTCTACCATGCAGGTGTCTGAGCTCCCACCAGAGCCAGCAGAAGATTCCCCATTGAATGGCACACTAACAACAGGGTACCTACAACTTAACCTACTGTTAATCAATCAAGACATTCATCCCAAGCCCTTTAGTAATTATTTTATTTGTTAGACATTTAAAATGTTTTTACTTCTCAAATATAAATAACGGTACTGAATGTAAGCACAGTGAACTCCATTAATGATGGAGTTCTTTCTTAAACACTTGGAAAGCCAGGAAAAATATTAACTAAGAGAAAAAACATACAGCAAAGGAGGTTTCATATCCGTGTCCAAGCAAAAAAGAGACAAAATATTCTCAATGCTTTCTGTCCCTCTGGCAGCATAGAAATAGAACCATGCAAAGTTCAAGCAGGGTAGGATTGGGGACTCCTGCACTAGCTAGCAGTAGGATGGCCTTGCAGCCCCATCCTCCTACGTGACTTTTGTTGTTTGTGGCCATGTCCCCAATATGCTGATTAGGGCTAATCTTATTTAGCTGGCATGGTTTGTACACTGCATGAAGCTGCAGGGTTTTACAGCACCTAAGCACATTTAGAGCGCCAGCCCAACCATCTCCTCGCTTCCCTTCGGATGTACTCAGCACACAGGTTGCAGACAGACCTCCCAGCACTTATAATGGATGAGGAACAGCTAACAAGGCCTAGCCTGACTCTCATAACCCTGAAAGGAAGGAAGAGAGGAAAGGAAAAGGAATCATTTGCTCCACGCGTCATAGATACTTTGCACCAAAAGTTGGAAGATTCTGATTCTGTGCCAGCTACAGAGGAAAACAGCAGGACAGATTTTCCATGGCCACTTCCAGGGTGAACTTGCTTGCAATCTCAAATATTTGCTAAACCAAAGTTCAGGGAGATGCTTGCCCCTAGATTCCACCATGTCCGTGGGGAATCATTTCCCACTGTGGGATCATGGAGCTTGCAGAAAGCACCACCTGTCTCTGCCAGGCTGCTCCTGCAAGCTCTGCAGCGCTGGGTGGCTATTGAGAACATCAGTCCCACATCACTGCTTGCTGTTGAGTGCCCCAGCATTGGTTTGGTTACAGTGAAAAAGCAGCACACCTTCTGCTTTTCAGAAAAGTGAGGAGCTTTTAAGCTGCACTATTAGAGCAATGGAAATGAAGTCTTCCTCCACATAAGCTATGGAGTCTGAGGCTTCCCATGCTCCTGTCGCTACAGATTTCCTAGGACTTTCCAAGAAGTAGGTCCAATAGAAGGATTTTCCTTTCTTAGCTGATTCCCTGAAACAGTTTTCTTCCCGGTTTGTTCATCCTCCCAGCACCTCACAATTGCTCTGAGACTAGCTGAGGGAGCTAGATGGGAGAAAACGTCCAACAAGTGCCTTTGTCTCCAGAAGCCCACGCGTCCTAATACAGGTCATGACAGTTCTAAAGCTTACTGTGCACCTAATTGTGCTGAAAGGCCCACATACTCTGGCAGCAAGCTTAATGCTGAGACCTAAAAATAGCATTCTGAGTAAGAGTTCGCCGCACTACATCCCTCAGCTTCCATTCAATGTCGTGGGAGCTGAGCGTGACCGAAGCACTCCCTGAACTTAATGTGGAACAGAGGACAGAAGCAGGAGGATTACACAAAGCTACATGGTTTGGGATCAGCTATTCCTACAGCCCTCCATACCTCATCTGCCACCACCTCCACCTGTGACACCCACACATCTGCAGGGCTCAGCAGCAGAGCAGGCTGATGCATTGGCGAGCTGAAAGCCTCCATATCCAGCACAACACAAAGCTGGAGCCCAACAAATCTGGGTAAGGACTTGGACGAGGATTTCAGTTCTGCTCCAGGGCTAGGTAAAATCTTTCCCATTTTACCAAGAGGTTTTTAAAGCCCCAGCATGTGCACTGCTTTTTGATCAAAATGAGCCCAGGAAGGGAATCAACAAGCAGTGGGTGAGCACATTTCTTTTTCCTCATAGCCAATTAGCTTTTGTCCTAGTCAGTGCGCATGTTGAGTGACTTGTCCATTTGATTCCTCCACAAATCAGGTCCTTTTGATGCAGTCTCATTTGTTACAGTGGTATCCTGGGTTTCGTTAGGAGCTGGCGGGCACCAGAGCATTGCAATGATACCAAAGGATCCCCCAGCCACAGCACACCAAGCCTTCAGCTGTGCCCTTTTGACAGAATGGAACATGCCACAGATGAACATACTGAAGGCTGTTCTAAGTCATTCAACTTAAATTTTCAGCCATAAAATACGCCTGCAACTAAGAGTCTATTATTCATGGAGAAAGAGCTGTTATTTTTAGTGAGTTCTGAAGATTTGTGTTGAGGTAAATATTTCATACCAGAGGAGGAGGGATATCTAGAGATACTTTAAGCCACCAGCATGATTGTGTAGAGTCCCCTGAGCCTGTGAGTCATATTTGTTAACGTTTGCAGTGTAAAAGAAAACAGGCGAGTTTTCTGGGAACATGTTTTCCTCACATTTTGCACAAACATGGAATTTTTGCAGCCTACCAATGGGATTCTTTAAAGTCTGCTCTGCGTCTTTTCCTACTTTAACCACACCTCAGTGATGCTAGCCACTCACAAATCATTTAGCCCAGTGCTTTATCATGCAGTCTGAAATGAGATTTAGAGATATTGAGACATGCCTTTCAATCAATCAAAATTCTGCATCGCTCACTAAGTACTGTCTTAATTGTAAGGAAGAGAATCATCATCAGTCTGAGTCTCCAATGCCTTGCTGGGTTTGTCCACTCTTTGTCTGTGCAACAGCACATCCAGCACCTATGGTATTCGTTAGGTCCTTCTGGGCTCTCATCCCAGCTTTTCTCTGAGCTGAAAGTTTCAGAAAAATCAGCACGCCGCTCCCTGTGCTGACTTATAACACTTTCATGCTGGCAGGGTGTGAAGCACAATGTTCATGTATTTGAAGAAGGTGCTCAGTGACACTTTTTGCCTGAACTGTAAGACTTCGTTATTTCGCAGCCTTCAGAATCCCAAACCACTCCTATTTAGGATGGATATCTTAACCTCACTCCAACCCTCTTCTGCTTTCAGCTGCTGCAATGTAAAAGCACACGTTTGCTCCAGTGGCTTAGTTACTTTATTTATTAATTTCTTCAGAACTCCTAAATGTCATCTGCTCCTGACATTTGTTTGAAACTTAGCTGCTTCCGTGCTGAAATCCACCCCAGCCTATTGGCACAGCCAGAACAAAAGAGTATTTTCCATAGAATATAGCATCCTTCTCCAAAGTCAGTGCTACACCAATTAGTATATTTTATTTAATGCACAACAAGCAACATTTGAACAGACCGTTCATAAAGCATTAAATGTCTCCCATAAATTCTCACACTCCTTCCCAATACAGCTGTGTCTTCTTTTCGTAGAACCATTAAGGTTGAAAAGATCTCTGAGAACACCTACTCCAACCATCAGCTCATCCCACCATGCCCACTGCCGACATCCCTCAGTGCCACATCCACCTGGTTCTGGAACACTAACAGGGTCAGTGACTCCACCCCATCCCTGGGCAGCCTGGGCCCAGTGCTTCACCACAGTTTCACAGAAGAAATGCAGTTACGTGGGAGCAGAGGCTGACCCCCACCTCACCACAACCTCCCTTCAGGCCGTTATAGAGAGCAATAAGGTCTCCCCTGAGTCTCCTTCAGACTGAACAATCCCAGCTCCCTCAGCCGCTCCTCATAAGACTTGTGCTCCAGACCCCTCACCAGTTTCGTTGCCCTTCTCTGGACACATCCAGGGTTTCAATGTCTTCCTTGTAGTGAGGGGCCCAAAACTGAACACAGTACTCGAGGTGTGACCTCACCAGAGCTGAGTACAGAGGAAGACACAGGTGCCAGTATCACTGAGGTAACCCCACAAGCTCCAGGTCCCCACAGTACTTTTCCTTTCGGAAGTTTTTACCACTCAGGGATATCTGAGTAAGAAAGCAAACAAACACCCATTGTATATTTATTGCGGGAAAACGAATTCTCTTCCAGCTGTTCAATTGTACTACCAAGAAGACACAAACACAGCAGTACAGGTGCCCGGGGCGAACAAAGGGCCGCACGCGGGCGGCGGGCTGGCGGGGCGCTGACAAAATGCCACCGCCTCCCGCCCACATCCACCTCACTGCGGGCGGGGCCCCGCGGCGCCTCCCCGCGCTCTGCCGGCCCCGGGGGGAGGCGCTGCCCCAGTCGGGCTGCGGAGCGGCGGCGGCCACCTGGTCCCGGGCAGGGCGCGAGGTGAGTGCCGCCGGGCAGCGCCTCCATCTTGCCGGGGGCGGGGGTGGGCCGGGGCGGGGCTGCGGGACCTCAGAGCCGGGGTTACTCGGCTGCGAGCTGCCTTGCCTTTCTCTTGTTCCCTTCTCGGTTTCGGTGGTCGCGGGTTCGGACGGTGGGGAGCGGAACAAAGGCGAGCCCGGCAACCTGCCTAAAACCGAGCGCGCGAGCGAACAAAAAGATGTAGGGACGCTGCAGGGTAGCATCCCTTCTCTCTGGGGCGGACGGTTGGTGCTGTCCCACCCGCAGTCCGCGCTGCCCGCCGGTTCCCCGAGCGGGGCTTCTGCTGCCGGTCGGGTTCGGCGTCCCGCAACGGGAGACAAAGCGCTCCGCTGCTGCGGAGGTGGTGTGAAGGCGCGGCCGGTACCCGCGGCGGCTGAGCCCAGCGCTGAACGCGGGATGCTCCTACCGCCGTGCCGCTTGGGCTTGCAGTTGGCCGGCGCTGGGCTATCGAAATAAATGAGGCAGCCGCGTTGTCTGCAGACTTGTTGGTTGCTTTGGTGTTGTTTTTTTTTTTTTTTCTTTTTTCTTTTTCTGACTTCTGTGTCTTTTTGTATCTCCAAAAGGAAGGAAGCTCAAGGGTTTGCCACCCGAAAGCCAAAAAGGCAGATTTGCTTAAAGATGTTTTTAGCCGAAAACATGGAAAAATAATGTGAAACTCTTATCTCGACACGCTTGCCAACAAGGCTTGCTCTGGCAAACCTTCTGTTTCGTTTTAGAAGCGATTTGGTGACTTCAGAGAGACAGAGGGGGTCTGAGCGAGGGCTCACAGAGCGATTGAAAAGCCACCAAATGCACAGGGCCGGGCAGCTGCCATACAGCCCTTTCTCTGCCTTCATCTCCTCGGTACGGACATCTGGGCAGCATCCACACCACTTTTTTTTTTTTCTTTCTTCTGTTGAACTTTGAAATCCATGCGTTTGGGATGGTTTCCAGGAGTTATATGTTCCACTGATTCAAGGACTGGACTATACAAAAGAAGTTACAGAAGTCACATGGAAAAGCACTGTTGTGTGTGTGTTTGTGTCAAAGCTGGCACAGCTGCCCATGTAAGCTGTGGTGCCCCATCCCTGGAGGTGCTCAATGCCAGGTTGGATGGGGTTGGATGGGCAGCCTGAGCTGGTGGGGTGGGGGCAGCCCTGCCCATGGCAGGGGTTGGAGCTAGGTGATGTTTGAAATCCCTGCTAACCCAATCCATTCTATGATTCTGTACCATTTAAGTCAGTCAGGAAGGTGAGCAGCAGCGTGCACTGCTGAGGCTTTGCAGGAGGTTTCAAACAGCCCCTAGTTTAACCACCATAAGACATGCGCTTACTAAGTCAAGCGCTCCTTTGAAGAAGGAAGTTATTATCAATTGCCATTTCTAACAAAGTTACTCTGCAGGGTAAATCTATAAGAACTTCGTTAGGAAGTATTCAGCATGGTTACTTAACGCTAATTAAATTTAATCCCACACGGACCAGAAGGAAGCTCGCTGCCTCTTTCCTGAAGGGTCTCCTTTGTCTTGTTGTGCAAACTGTGCAGGCGTGGGATGGTGGCAGCACTCTGCATCCCTGCGGGCAGGCAGCAGGGAAGGCTTCTCATTCTCAGTAGACCTCGGCCATCCTGCTGTCCTGGCTGTGTTATGGCAAAAGAATGAATGCTGCAGCTATGAGTCTTGAGCTTTTTTTTTTTTATGCATTATTTCAAAATGTTTTTGACCTCTGACAGACCGAGTTTGGGCAAGAGGAAGAAGAGAAGGGACTCGATGCAGTAGATGTTCTGTGAGCCCTTTGAAAACGGACACCCTTTGTATGTTTGTCACAGGTCTGTGGGACGAAGTGACCCAAGCTGTCCCCAGAGCCCATGCCCTGTGAGCACAGGCATGCTTTAATGGGAGAGAAGGCTGCCGCTGTGCAGTCACTGAGCTGTCTTTCCCAGGGGCTCCATCCAGAGAGAGGTCTCTGACATTCCAAACGCTGATATTCCAGTGCAGGTTTCCATAATAAATGAAAAATAAACAGAATGTGCCATGTATCCACTGACCTTCAGAAAGTAGCATGTATTTTGTTTGTTTCAACAGTTAGCTGGTAGCTAGGGTTTGCATGTTTGGCTGTGGGCACCTCTGAATTAAACTCCTATCTGCATAGAGTGGCTTCGTGCTGATGGCGGCATCTTATTTGTGGCTTTGCACATGGAGGGGTATTGTGTTGATGAGCTGGGAGCTCAGGTGTATCAGGAGGGCAGCTTGAATAAGGGGAAGTTTGTCAGTGTTTAAAGTACAGGGTCAAGCACCCAGCCATCTCAATCTCCACAAAATGCTGTGTAGCGCTGTCAGCTTCTATTGTATTTCAGGCTTATTTTAAAAATGAAACAGGGCCTGTCGTTCTCTGAGGCTTTGAGGAAAAATCTCTGAAATACGATCCAAGTGGAACCAGATACGGACCATAAGCAGTTCTAAAGAGATGACAACTGCTCTCTGTTCTGTTGTCTTGAGGTGTCAAAACCAAAGGACGCAGCGTTCAGGCTGGTGTGATTATCTGATTCCTAATGGACGGAATGAAAAATGAGTGGGAATGGGAACTTTGCAGGGTGGGGGCAGTGTGAGGGGGCAGGAGGAGAAGAAATTTAGATACTTAATTCTGAAAGCTCAGTTTCCAGAGACGTAGGTGGTTTGGTGGGAGTCTTAAAGTCTAAGGAAAATACGGTTTTGCTAATAGTGATCTCTAGGCAACTAGAACTCTATAATATGACGCCTTTCTCATGTTAACGTTCTCTGAAAGTAGCAACAGTTTGTCATCCACCATTAGACATGAGGTTTGTACAAAACGGGCAAATCCGCTACTGTATTAAACTTGAGGCCCTTGGTTTTCTTCTTTTCTCTGATAGACCAGAAGTGGAAGTGCTTCTTGTGGCTGGTCCAGACTAGTGAAGGACCTGAGATGTAGCTCACGGTAGGATGCTTGCAGCTGGTGGGCAAGGAGAAGGAGGATGTTCCAACTTCTGTCCATACTTTGTTTTGTACCTTCAAGGAGCTCTTCCCATGCCTTCACACTCTGCTCTGAGGGTCTGGGGCCAGATTGGTGGTGACTTCTGGAGCCTGTAGCTCAAGAAAGGGAGGCAGAATTTGACTCTTTGCTTGTTGTTACTCTTGCACGTACTTGCAGATTGCTGTAGGGAAGGTTGCTTAAGTCTCGGGAGGACTCAACGATGCTTTGTGGTATTTTTTCTTTTCTTTCTCTTAGATGTCTTATGTGCAGTGCACAATTCTGAGTTAACTAGCAAGAGATAACATTTTCTTGTACAGCTGCCCCAGAAGGAGGCAGGAAGACAGCTGAGGGAATTGCGGTTAAACATGTGAGTGTTCCTCAAAAGAGTAATTTCTGTCTGTAAGATGAAAAATTGAACAAATAAGAAAGCATTGCTATTATTAAACCCATTTGATTTTCTTTTGAAGAGGCCTCAGTTTAGTCCTTGCTAAGCAGTCTCGCAGTTTGTTAGAAATTAGCATTTCCTACAGAAGTCCGCTGATGATTTCTGATGCTTTATGGAAGACTTTTAAATAAAAAATGAGAACATTTGTCTTGAAGGACCACTTAGTAGTCAAGTTAAATGTTGATCAGAGCAAAGCTCCAAATGAGGAAAAAATATAATCTTTAAATTGATTTCATTTTTGATACATGTGAGGGGATTCTGCGTGCCCTAGAGATAGAGATGAGCACATCTGGGGTTTCACTGCTATTGCCTTATTCTTCTCTGAGCAGAATGTGAAAGGACTGAGGAATGGTAAGAGTAGAAATACAGTATCTCCATGGGCAGAACTTGAGTAGTTATTCAAAAACTCTTCATTGCTTTTATTATGTGATCTATTCTTTGTGGCACACTACTGAGTGTGGATAACATGGGCAAATCTGAGTTTAGATGATGAAAAGACCCATTTTTGTATACAAATGCCCTATGATCTGAGTGGGAAGGGCTGATGAGCCTTGGGAGATACGCATCTGTTTTTTTCCAGTGAATTTTAAAGGGTCACAGAATCGTAGGGGTTGGAAAGGACCCCTGGAGATCATTTTGTCCAACCTCCAAGGGGGTTCTTAGATATCCCTGTTTGATGTCTGAATTTAGCGAGAGGCATCTAGGCTGTCATCTCTGTGTACCCCGCATGTTTAGCAGTTTCCCCATGCGTTGTGCAATGAGAAGAACAACAAGCCAGTCCTGCAAAGCACAGAAACTGTAGAGAACGCTGCAGCCCAGATTCATTTACTAAAAATAACATTCTCATCAGAACATGATTGTACAGGTTTAAGTACCATTCCATGCGTTTAAATCCATTCTGAAAGAAAGAGATCTTGAGTAGAACTATCTGGACTTTGGGGTCCCAGTCAGCCCAGTTTTCCTGCAGAAACCTGCACAGCATACTGATGAACTCCTGGTCCATCAGATGACTTTGCTGCCTCAGCCAAGATGGCTGTGCAGGGTCGTGGTTGCAGAATATGGAGACAAGTCTGTGGGACAGCTGGATGCCCTAAGTAACTGGTCTGCTTTTGAAGGTCATTATTAACTACTCCCTTTGCAGTGTTGCTCTTGAGTTAAAGGGTGATTTTGGTTGGGAAACAAATTAGTTGAAGTGTGTGAGTGCAGAGCAATTGAAGTACAAAGACTCTTGCTTTCAAAAAATTGTTGCTGTTTTATGAATTTAATGGGCAATGATTGAGGAAAGCCTTTACCCCTTAAGAAACGGTGCAGAATGCTCCCTAGTATTATTTCTTAGTATTAAGGATTAGTGGTTGTGCACAGACCTTGCCAGCCAGGGCACTGCTCACCAGGGCTGAGTGCAAGAACGGAGCATAGGGAACAGGTTCCGCCAGCACTCCCAGGCATGGTGAGTGAAGGACCAGGTCGACGGTGAGGAGCATAAAAATCCAGAGCTGGGTCTGAAAGCAGGGCTCCAGCACAGATATGAGGTCTGCCTTGGGGTCAGGGCTGGAGACAGCCACTCCTAGGTTGTAATCATTAGAATTATAGGACACCCAGAGTTGGAAGCGACCCAAAAGGATCATAAAGTCTAATTCCTGGCTCCACGCAGGACCACCCAAAAGTCAGACCAGATGTGTGAGAGTCTTGTCCAGATTCTTGGACTCCAGCAGCTTGGGGATGTGACCACTGCCACGGGGAGTCTTCTCCACGTCCACTACCCTAAGGTGATGAAGCTTTTCCCGATATCCAGTCTGAGGCATAAACTCAGCTCTGGGCTGAATTTAAATGCAGGAAGTGATCTTGATTGATACAGGGCCAGTGCAGCTTGGCAGTGCCTTCAGTCTCTGACAAGTAGATCTAGATTCTGCCTGTGCTTTTCCTAGGGTCTTTAACAAACTCTGGTATCTGCAGTCTGAATTAAGGAAACAAAGTATTGCTTTTAGCATGCAAAACTGACGTTTGGTAGCAGGTATCAAATAGTAGGTTTTTGCTTCCTTTTTTTTTTTTTTTTTTTTTCCCTTGTTACATCAGTCTGGTTGTGGGCATTAGTTTATCTTCAGAGGTTTTGAAATAAAGAAAACTTGTGTCTGCAGAATCATGTCCCCTCGGATCACTGCAGTGCATCTGTCAAGGAAGCTGTGACTACTTGGAACGTTCTGTATTAGCTTTTAAGACAAAAGATAAGGTTTGATTGTTTGCTTCCCCCTTCTTAGATGTTTTCCATCTTCTAGGCAGTCTTGCTCAAGTCAATCTTATGGGTGTCCCTTTGAGCCACCTCTCTTCACAAATAGTATGAAGAATGGAAGTAGCAATTATGTCTTAGCCCTCTCCTCCATTTCCCAGGGTTTTTTTTTTCTCTGGGGTCCCGGAGCTGTTGGCTCAAAAAGTAAGTTCACATTACTGTTCTTAAAATCAAAATAAAGAAAAGGAGTGGGTCAGGAAACTTAATTAAAGTAGAATTAAGGTCAGAAATGCGTGTCTCTAGCTGCGTGTTTGGATATAATTATTTCTGGTGATCTTTAGGAGTTTTCATTCCTTAAGGAAAGGCAATAAATTAAAATTTTATTCTGAGAGTAATTTGCTGATTACTGAAGCGTAGATCCAGCTGCATTTCAGTTTAACCTTTCATAAGAGCTGGGGAAAAATCCTCTGCAACTTTCTGGGATTTTTGCTCCTTCAGAGCAGATTCCCCATTCCCTGCCCCAATTTTAGAAGGCGAGGAAAGGAGAAATTCGGGACCAGAAACTTTAAACTTTTCTAAGGGACTTTAAGGAGGAAAAAAATCTATTTGTTTAACGTCTCAAGGGTAATTGAAAGAAATGCCACGCAACTAAAAAATCTGTTGAAGTGCTGTGAAGTGTTTCTTTCATTCAAACAGCAGTGCTGCTCTGTTAAGCTGTGTGTGCTCGTGTTGCCCAGTTGCATGCAGCACATCAAACACTCACAGAGGTAGATGCAGCTTAAAAGTAAATACTGTTACTTACAAGCAGCGTGTGTGCGAGTGCAGCTGTACTGAAGGCAAACAGATTTCTGCTACCTGTTTGACAACGGGGATGTGTGTGCTGGGCATGGGAGGCTGGGCAGCTGCAGAATAACTGGAGCCCGTTGCTTGCAGCTGCATTTTCAGACCACTGACAAATGTGGCAAAGCCTCAGAAGTTTGGAAACAGGAAAAGGGAAAATTGTAGGAACTGTACCACCGGCTTAAAATAAAGTGGAATTGCTATCTTTAATCTGGTGAGAAGATTCACCTTGCTGTGATATTTCGAGCACAGCGTTTCAAGAGGAAATCCTCTGTTCTGTTGAAGAACTGAAATAAGAGGCAGAGATGCTAAATGCTCCTGACGTGTTTCCTGGGAGACCTGCTGCTAAATAACGTGGGATTGACTTTTGCTTGTTCGTTTTTAAGCTGATAACTCTTTTACATCAAGTTAATTTTTTAATGGAGTTTACTTTCTTCAGCTCTCTGAAGCTGTCACCTTTAAATGTAATGTAGGATTTACTGGAGCATCTAGCAATGCAGCTACACTGGAAGCACTGGGTTTTAGAACAAATGGACATCGTGCAGTGCTTCTTTATCCAGATAGCATTACATTTACCTAGAGAAATGTGTATGTCCCACCTCTTCAGCTTGGCATTTCTAGATATGGCCAGAAAAATATGTTGGCCTTGGTGCTTCGGGCACCTTTGGTTCCCCAGTGTGCCCTCTGGGGAGGAGGGCAGACAGCCCAGGGGATTGAGGTGTGGTTTCCCAAGGGAAGTGCGCTTTGCAGAATTCCAAGTACAGTTCAGCAACTGCAAGTATTTGGGAAGCTCATAGAGTGAATCTTGAACTATCTCTAATTTCAGGAAGAGATAGTTTTTGTTAATGTAAAAGAGAAAGAACGTGGTAGCTCTCTGATATTTGTATATGTAAATGTAGCAACCTGCAGGTGTTTAAGCTCACATTTGCTCCCTTCCCCATAAGCACAAGTAGGGCAGAGAATGAGCTCTGGCTAGAGGGAGGCTAAGGGTGCTCCTGTGCCCTTGCTCCTGCTCAGGAAGGGCAGCTCAAGGGCCCTGGGCGCCAGGTCAAAGCCAAACCTGACTGGTCTGCATTATCAGTTCCCCCTGCCACTCTCCCATCATCAAGGTTTCCTTCAGTTTGTGTGTTTATTAAAGCTTCTCACGGCAAGTTCAGCTTCCCATACTGCAGGAACCATTGTGTCATGTTTTAATCCTTGCGTTAGTTTGCTTTTTGCCAGCACACACTCTGGGGTGCTCTTTCACCTGCTTCAATTGGCTTTCCAAATATTGACTCAGCCTTCTGAAAATATGGAGTGACATTGCTAATTTTTGCTTTCATACAGTTGATACTAAGAATGCATGAAATATGGTGTTTGTATATTGGTCTTTGTGTATGTGAGTGGCTCGCTGACTTACAATATAACCATCCTAAAAAGCTACAGGGGACTCTTGGGACTAGTATTTTGGATACTCTTCCATGGATGGCTTCCATGAATTGCATATGATGCCATAGGTGACTATTATAAACTGCATATATTTGTTTTCTTCAGATGAAACCAAAGGTATCGGTGATCTGTGTATAACCATCAATCGACATTACTTGAGGGTTTTCTTTTCAGAAATTATGTTTTTGTGTGTGTGTGTTTTTGGTTTTTAAGTGTGTTTGTGTGGGAGATCTGGCAGCAAATGATTTTCTGTTTGTTTTTGATTTACAGAAAATCAACGCAGAGCATTTTCATGTCTGACTATTGGTACTGGAGGCTGGTCCCGTGCAAAGAAACCGGAAGCTGTAACTGTTTTGCAACAGCCAATCAATCTAATGAGGAGAAAGAAGAAGACACCAACCACCAGGTTGTGGTGTCAGACATCATGCAGCTTGTGCAAGACAAGCAGGAGGTGCCAGAAAGCACAGCAGGTAAGAAAAACGTGGTGTGTTTTGGAAATGGTCCCGCTGGCTGCCAGGCTGTATGTACTAAGGGAAGGAGCGATGGCTTTGGGAATTCTAGCACTGGCGGTGTCTCATCACTAGCAGTGAGTATAGGGAAGGGAACTCAAATAAAGCAGTTGCCAAATATTGGCTTGGGGGAGGATGGTGTCACAACAAAAACAAACGTCTAGGAGCAGTCAGCAAGGAATGAAGGCTTTTACTCTTGGGTATTGATGCTTGCCATAAGAAATTAAAATAATTGCATAAATTAATTGATTAGCAAAAAATAGTCATCCCAGAGAAACCTGACCTACCTTCCTACTGTTTTAAAATCGTGCTCTAGAGAAACTGCTCAGAGAAGCAAGAACAAAATAACTCTGCACTTCACCATGCTTTTGCTGCCGTGGTCCATAAGCAGGAGAAAAATGTAGTGAGTGCTGGTATGCAGTGACAGGGATGAAGAACTCATTTTTCCCTTGCCATATGATCTTACTTTACTCACGTAGGAAATTGTTACAGGCTTTTGCCTTGATACTGATGGAGATGGACTACAGTGCTATAATGTGATAAACTTTTCTAATGGATAGTGAGTGGTCTTTATTAATACGTATTCCTTTGGTTTTATTAAGTTACATATATAAGCCTCCTAGGTCATTGCAAAATATCTGCAGGTATTCATGCAAGCCTCTTTAGCTAGAAATATGATCCAAAACCAGAAAGGTGAAGTCAACTGAAATGCACTTTTGCCTTTAATATACATTACAAGGCAGGCTCTGACTCCTTTGCAGTAACAGCAAAGCAAAAAAAAAAAAAAAGAAGTGGTTCTTTTAGCCTGAATACTGGTGCAACTACAGAAGAAAGTTATTCTTGTTCTGCTGTAGCTTAGCAGGAAGCAGTTACTAGAGTATTTGTTTTATTCATGTAGCAGTGAGGTCTCAGCCATGGTACACTTCTTTTGAGAGCAACAAAGAAAAAATGTAAACAGAAAAAAAACCCAAACTCTCAGAAATTCCAGGCCTGGTCAGAAGTTGACAAAATGGAACTTCTGTGGAAATCATAAGAGTATATCTAGGTTACAACATGTTCTTGGCTTCTGTAAGCCAGTGTGAGAGGTCTCAACCTCTCTTGCAGCCTGATGACACTGTAGCATGGAGAGGATATTGCAGCTCTTCTAAGTTAAGCAATATGCTGCCATTGCTGAAGTTTTAATACCTTTGTTCCCTCCCCAGGAATTCATCTGCTATGCTATTGATACTATATTAATAGCAGTATTTTTACTGCAGTGTTTGCCTAGAAGTTATAATTAAGAGCAGGTCTTCTTTGTGTCTGTGAATTTACACATTTTTTGCTTGAGAACATTTTGCATCTTGGAAGACTTAAAAGCTTAGCTTGAGAACTGTAGATGAGGAAACATGCAAAACACAGCTTCAAGCAGAGTGTAACCAAGATGGAAGCAGGACAATGTCCAACTGAGCTGTGTTGCCTTCTTTCAATTCATGTGGTATAATAAATAATTTTTTCCCACTCTTCAGCAGAGATTGGAAAACATGGAGCATGGAAAAAGGATGGAGATGTGAAAGGCAGTCATGAGTCTTTAAAAAAAATAATAATAATAATAATCCAGCACATCTACCATTTCTCAATGCCCGTTATGCTGTTCTATATGGTCAGGATTGAACTTCAGGAGCACTCTGCTTGGAAGCCTGTTTTCATAACATTTTTTACTGGGGCCTTTCTGCTCTGATGACAGCCTCCTTGAAATGACTGTAACCTTTTTTGTTTCCTTGTTCACTTGTTCGGTTTAAATCTGTTTGTAGTAAGATGCATTTTTCTTCTTTTAACCACCTGCTAAGCCAAAGCAGAGCAAACCTGTAAGATTTTGTGGTGTAAAAATTTGCTAGTGTGACATCTTAAGAACCTTAATTGCTGTTGCTGTAACACATAGCAACAAGGGTGCTACAGTCAAAACTTTATTATCATATAAGGATCATCGTGACTGCTTAGGCTTTGAGAAATCAGGGACATAGGTGACTGCTGATTGCAAAGCTTAATGTCTCTTCTGTCCAGACTTACCTGGAAAGACATAATAAGGTGAAAGTATTTTTTTTTTTTAAACATTTTAAATTATAATGGGTGTCTTTTCACCACTTTACACAATTATGAGGATTTTTATGTAAGAAATCAAATGGCAGCTGAAAAGACAGCTGAGTGAATGTGATGTGCCAATTCTAACAATTGTAAACGTGCTGTAAAACAAATCATCAGCTGCTGTATTCACAGGCACTTGAAATGCTCATCTGTCACATTTACTTGCTTTTGGAAATAAATGAATTTTGTATTATCTCAGAATCATAAATTGCATTGTTTAGCATATATAAGCACCACAATGGTCCTTCTAAATTCCTTCTATTCCTCAGTGTCTACAAATTCATACTTCAAAAAAATCTTAACTAAAAAGTAAGAGATTTAAAATGGCATCTTAGAAACTTCATCTATTGGCATTTAAGAGTGGCAAGATTAAACCAGTGTGGTTTTGGGGAGAAGTCTTCCATTTATGCAATATATTTGGAAAGTTCCTTGATTCATTGAGTTTTTTATATTCTTCAAGACTCTCTCATAGTCAATATCGCATTGGAATTTTATTTTCATTGTCAAGGTTGTGTGTGTTACGACATACCACAAATCACTACTTGATGGAAAGCTTTTTCAAAGGATTACATATAAGCTGGGTTAATACAGGTGGCTGGTATATGTAGATAATGAGGCTATAAATACCAAGCCAAATATTGTTACTGAGGTTGTTTGCATAATTAAAAAAAAAAAAAAAAGTCAAATGAAGAAGAAAATGAAGTGTGGGGCAGTCAGGAACTTCTGTGTTGGACTTCCATATGCAGCTGCAGAAAGATTGCTGTTTTTTCTTTTCCTTGAGTGACAACATCGTGTTGTAATCTGATTAACATAGGTATGTCTTCTGCGGAATAAAGATGGCATTACAGGCATCTGGAGCTGTCCATGCAGATACTAAATAGCCCACAACCTTTCTTGCCTTTAAAAATAACCAGTGAGAAGTCCCTAAGCTGCAATACACAAGCCACTTTGTGATAGAATCATAGAATAGGAGCTACTGCTGTCACTGTTGGTTTCTGCCATAATGCTGAAGGAGAGAGGTTGGAATTTCTTATTTTCCTTTGTGAATGTAAAATTGGCTGTTAAAAAGTGTTCTGTTCTGCTCTTTATTTTTCTGCCTGCTTCGTGGCAGTGTATTGTCAGTAAGGGGCTGGCTGGATCTTACCATGGGAGTTTTATGTCCACACTGAGCTGCCTGTTTGGCACTAGAAGTTTGATATGAGTTGCATAGCCAAATAAGATGTAGTATGTGTTATGTGTGCACGGTTAATATTTCTCTGTTTTCAAGGATATTTGCTTACAGCTGGACTCATTTTTATAAGCAAATCTCTTGACAGATCTGTTCCTTTATTGGCCATGCTATGGCTGCTATCACTATCAGCATATCTATATGAGCGAATGTTTGTTTATTAGCTGGAAGTCCTGTTTTCTACTAAAACTGAATTTGTATTGAAGGAATTTGGCAAATTCATAGGAATTAAACTCCTCAAAATGAGACAGTTTGTTCCAATTAACTTAAACATGTTTTAACAACACAGAAAGGAGCATGTTGGCATGGTACACTTCATCTGTATTGTGTTGCTGATTTAAGTAATAGAGCATGGAAATCCCAGCTTGGTTAGAATCAGTAAGAATCTTGTCAGGATTTTCATCTAAGTCTTAAGCAGTGCAGGTGAGCCAGCCTCTTAAATTAAATATGGAACATCTTACTCTAATTCCTTACTTCTTGGGGATAATAGCAAATACGGAATATATTAAAATAAATCCCTGTTCAGCTAGTGGCATTCAGTTCAAGAAGTTAGAGCAGAAAAGCTCTATTAGTGTAGAAAGACACTGCCAGATGGAAAATGAGCCAGAGAGAAGTACTTCAGTAATGTCAGCAATCGCATTCAGAATGTGTGTGTGTATATATGTATGTAATTCAGTACCACACGTGATGAATTTTCATAGAATTATCTGGTTGGAAAAGACTTTCAAGATCATTGAGTCCAACCATCAAGCTGACCTGCTATGTCTTATTGCTTAACCGTGTCCTTTAGTGCCACACCTGTGCATATCCTAAATACCTCCAGCTCCAGGGATGGGGACTAACCACCACCTGTCTTACTTTATCAAATCAAATACTCATCATTTTGTGATCACTGTGCCCAAGGCAACCTCAAATCATCATGGAATACCCTGAATTGGAAGCAATCCGCATAGATCATCTAGTCCAACTCCTGGCTCCACACAGAATCGCCTGACGTTCAAACCTTATGCCTGAGAGCATTGTCCAAACACTCCTTGAACTTCGGCACTGGGGGCCGCGCCCACAGCCCTGGGCATCCTGTTCCATGCCCACCGCCTTTTCCCTAACCCCCAGCTGCCCCTCCCCTGACAGCTCCATGCCGTTCCCTCGGGCCCTGTCGCTGTCACACAGAGCAGAGCTCAGCGCTGCCCCTCCGCTCCCTGTGAGGAGCTGCAGCCGCCATCAGGCCTCCCCTCAGCTCCTCTGCTCTGCGCTGAGCACACCCAGGGGCCTCAGCCACTCCTCACACACCTTGCCCTACAGACCCTTCGTCTTTGTAGCCCTCCTCTTAAACACTCTTTAATGGTTTTATGTTCTTACATTATAGTGCCTGAACCTGCGCTCAGTGCTGGGGGTGAGGCCGCTCCAGTGCAGAGCAGGACAGTAGCTCTCTTCACCTGGCTGGCAGTGTTGGGCCTGATGCATCCCAGGGCATGGTGACAGTCATCAGTGTTTGACCATTGCATCAGTCACAAGCACTTCCCTATTTGCAAATAGCACGTCTAGTGAGCCACCTTCCCTTGTTGGCTCAATCACACCTATATCAAAAAGTAATGCTCCACCTATGCTAGAAATCTCCCAGACTATGTCTAAGTTGATGTGTTCTTGAGTAGTGGTATTTTAATATTGTGTAGTGAAGTATGAAATTATTTTCTATCAATATTAAACTAGTGAAAACAAATACATTTTTCTTGGGTTTCTACAATTTTATGTTACGTAGCTACATATGCCTTTTTTTATGATATACTTGACATATATGGCCATTTTATTTAAAGATACAGCAGCCATTTTTCATGTATTATGGAAATTAATTGCATTTGCAATGCCTCTGAATGTAATGAAATGTTCTGTGTTGATTTACATCATGCTTCACTTTTCAGGTATTCTCCATATGGGAAGAAGTATTAGATGCCTGCTGAAATTGAAGTAGGAAAGCTTTGTCAATTATGTTTAGACCCTCACTTAAGGACCTTTGTGCTTTTGGTACCTTGTGTGGCTCAAAGAAATAGGAGAAGTGCCTAAGCAGAAGCAGAATTGAAATTCAGCAGGTGTTATGTGTCTAACCTGTTTAGGCATTCTGTAAATCCCATTTTGCTGCATCTGTAGACAGTGGATATCTTTGTAAAACTGCTTGATTATAATCTCCACACAAGAAAAAAAATGAATTCTATAATAGAAACTGGCTTATTCTTCTGAAAGGGTAATGCATGATCTGAGACACATCTTAGAGATGTGACTCCTGTGTTATGAGGGGCAGTCACACGGTGGGTTTAAAGTTCTTCCTGTGCTTTCATAACAGCAGGCAGTGTGCTGGGTTTGGCATGTGGAGTTAAAGTTATGGATGTAAACACCAGGTCTTGCATGGGTGCAGTAGAAGCCATCCAAGCTACAAGTTTCATATGCTGTTTTAATGTCTCTCAGCACCACCTGTAAATGTTTATGGAAGAAGTGATGAGTTGATCAGCTGGCTTCCAGCTGGGCCATTTGTCATGGAAATAAATTGCTTTGCCTCTGTTCTAGCAATATGCTGACAAGATTTGGGGTTCAGTTGTTGCCTCTGGCTCCAAGGAATTACTCAAGGCTGCATGATGTAAATAATTAAATACATACATAGATTTGCTGGACTTAAATCAGTGCACACTCTCCTGGTGTTTAAAAAGTTAAACCAGCTCTACAAGGGAGAGTGGTTAGATAATAGAAATATTGGAAAATGATGAGATTAAACCATATAAGCTTTCTTTCAAGTATATTTTTGCATTTTGCTTTGACTACTACAAGTGTTTACGTACAAAAAGTAACGCGTAGAAACCTTCCTACTGTTGAAAATATACAGATGTTACAGAGCTGTTTTTTTACATTACTCCCTGGCACCAATTGCAGAGTAGAGTTAAGCTATAATTGGTTAAATGACCAGCTGTCAAAGGAAAACGTTTCCTCTAGCTAAAGAGACGGTGCCTGTTTTAATTGCTAGAGGCTAAAAAGAATTTATTTAATTTGGACATGCAATTTCAGTTATTCAGTGAGCAGCTTTATTTTTTTATCTTAGCTTATCAGATCTGTTTAAGCCTATTTGTTGATCATTAGGTTCATTAGAAAAACTGTGACTTTTTAAAATTATTTTTGGCATGTAATTAAAGTCTTAAAATATCATCTAAAATAATTTTTGAACAGTTTAATTTATTTTCCACTGACAGTCGCAAAGCATCCTTTTGCATGGAGAGATGAAAATGGAATTGGTATTGCACCTGGAGTTGGCTGATTTAAACTCACTGCTATCAGATTGGCGTGACCTCTTTTGCAGAAGCTGATTTGGGAAAATGTATTTTTGCTAATTTCTGGGTATGCTGTAGCCCTGTTGCGTGTTCCACCGAAGTATCACCTTGGGGCAGAACAGCTACAATGAAAATGATGAATGGATTCTGTTTCCTTATGGAAAACAGAGCAGAAAATAAGCTGGGATTAACTGCTGCAAGGAGACCAGTCTAAAAGGTGAAGCTTCCAGAGAAACCACATCAGTATCATTTCTGCTGAGGTTTCTGGGAGGTTGAGAAATGGTTCTTGAAAAGCTAGGCAGCCTTACCAGCAGCTACAGTATCCAGTAAGGTGTGTGCGTGCATGCATGAGGTTGTGTACGTGCAGAGAAGCTACTGGGGACCTTCATAGTGATGCAAGGGGTTACAAAAAAAAATCCAGTTGGACCATGTTTACTGGACTGAAAAACAGAATCTACTCTCTTAATGTAACCTGAAAACATCTCCCTCTAACAGTGTATGCACTGAGGAGAGTTGGTTGGTTTGGAGTTGTTTGTTGTTGTTGTTGTTGTTGTTGTTGTTGTTGTTTTCCCAGGAGAAGTTTCTTTGTCCACAGGGATTGGAACCAGAGGAGTAGGGAGAAAATTCTGCAGAAATGCCCCATTATACATGTTGAAGTCTTTTTCTTCTTTTTTTTTTTCTTTTTTTTTTCCCCTCACTATATTTACTTATTTTGAGGAACACCTCTTGTTTTAGAATATGTACTTCATCTTAATGTTTTTCATAGAAATTTGCTGTTCCATTGGCCTAATTCCAGCTCTGAACAGCAATACGGTATGATGTGTGGAGCACTTCATTTCACAGGATTCGGCTGTGTCTGCCCTTTTCACTGCTATGAAATATATTTTCATAAGAAGGCTATAAATGGGATTCTAGTATCATAATGTGTGTGCAACCAGTCCTGGACTCAGAGTGAGCAAGTTATTCTCCTGTTTTTTTTTACAACCTGGAGAGCTCCAGCAGGGAGCTTTTGTTTGCTGTACTTCAGAAGAGGATGCCGCTCAGCAGAGTGCGGGAAAGAGCAGTACCAGCGCTCACAGAACTTTGATGGTATTCAGGCACTCAAGTTCAAGGAGATGATCCCTAGTCTCTCAGTAACTCCCGTGGCATTCTTTCTAGTGAAGGCTGAGCTACCTCAGGTTGACATCTTTGAGTTTTCCCAGAGCTGCTGCCCTCTTGAGAAGGTTGGTGTGAGTTGTGCTCTTGAGCCTCTTGGGCTGCTACAGGTGCCTGGTGTGCACCTCAGTGAGCCTCTCAAGAGGCAGGACTTGCTCACTAGATCAGAGTGGGCAACAGGAAAGTGAGACCTACAGATTCATGGAAGTTGGAAGGAAGCTGGGGGAATCATTGAGTCCAAATTCTGGCTCCACACAGGCAAACCCAGAATTCAGACACTATATCTGTGAACACTGTCCAAACACTCCTTGAATTTCAGCAGGCTTGGTGCTGTGACCACTGCCCGCAATAGAAATATAGATTGTTTTTTCTTTTGCGAGGCCTCGAATCTTCTTATGTTCCTGTTAGGAAGTTTAGACATTGCCATTACAGTTCTGCCATTACAGAAGGCCAGTGCTGGGCATCATAAGGCCAAAATCTTTGGGCATCTTTGTCCTTAGCTTTTAAAGGTTCACGGGTGGTCATGATGTTTTCAAGAACTTTTGTTCAATCTGAGGTCTGATCTGGCAAGATTTTAGTTACTCCTGTTCACTTTCTTTCTTTCTTTCTTTCTTTCTTTTTTTTAATTGTTTTTTAAAGGAAAATTGTTTAATGAATAGGAAAAACAGATTTAAAGAGCAAAAAAGGGGTATAATAAACTCCTTCACTGCATGAATTTGAAGGTTGTTTGCATACTTCTGCTGGCAAAATTCCCATCAATGGTTCTGTTAGCATATCTAATATTCCTCAAAGATGTAATAAAAATATCTGGTCTCCAGATGGCAATGGTAAGTCACTGCTATTTTTATCCATCTTTTTATTGGGTTTGTTTTCTCGTTGGAGAGATAATTACAGACCAAATTCATTTGTAAATCTTTAGGTTTTTTCAGCTCAGGTTATGCAAAAGTATGTAAAAGTATGTAAAGATAGACACTGTAAGTATTTTCTGCTTCTGAGCCTGGCTCTTTAATCTCTTTGAATAAATTGTATCTTGCCCCTTCATGTCCAGTAGATGTTGCTGTTGAATCACCAATGCTGAAAGAGGAGGTATGGTAAATATTCTAATTTTTTATGCACACAAAGAAGGTCTAAATTTACAAAAGATGCAATGTCTGTAGTTTTTTTCATTTATATATGTCAGTTTTGGAACCTTCTATATAAATAACAAATAAGAGATGTATGTAGTAGTCAGTTATAGTTTTAATGTCCCGTGCAGCAAAAGTGATTTTCTAGCCTGCATATCTGTTATGCTTTTATTTAATATTTATATTTTATACTCCCATCCTAAGAAGCCTAAATCATGTTGGCCATGGTGATATCTCTACAGCGTGGTACAATCTATTCCACGTGGTTAGAATTAGCATTCCTGCAGCCTTCTTGGGTCAGTATTGTTCCTTGGAAGCTTGGGGTATTGCCAGGTTGTTGGAGAACCTTTAGGGATGAAAATCTAACATGGGGTGTTTTTTGCTTGCTCTTATTGAAGGAGGAAAAACAGGGGAAGTGGATCACTTTGGGACATTAAAAGAGGATAAAGAGGAAAAGATTTATAGGTAGCACATTTCCTTTAGTAACACATGTTCAGTAAGGTTATGGGGGGAGGGGGACGGAAGACAAAAGACACATTAATTCTGGACTTCTAACAGATATTGAATAGAATAAATGTGTGAATAAAATACTGAGTAAACAAGTAATCACACTGTTTTCTTTTGCACTTACATGAGAAAACATCTGCAGCTACTGGTTTCCTTGGAAACAAATTCATTGCAAAAGCAAAATGCACTGCTTTGAGTCTGTCAATTTTACTGCATTTGAGAAGAGTTTGTGCGCACTTGGATGTTATTACTACATTTGTTTCTCAAATGCTGTGTCATGTATGCTGCTCTTACTTAAAACACATAATCAAAGGAGATGGGCTGCATGCATTGGATTTTGGACAGAACAATAAGAAAGGTTGGTATTTACAGAATACAGTGTGTGTGTGTGTGTGTGTGTGTGTGTGTGTGTGTGTATTCTACAGCATCTAGTTTTCTGCACACTTATTTTTAAAGTCTTCTAAGTTCAATGCTGTTGCCTGCAAATTGTTGCAATCAGCTGGATTTTGGTGATTAGCATGCTGCTGAAAATAATTGTTGGTACATTTGCCTCATGATTCAATTTTTGGCAGGACATTGGCTTTGTTTGTATTTTATTTAATAAATTCATTATGGGGTACATGTATGTGTTCTCTCAGAAGAGTATTTTCGTTCTGGCTGTGACAGGAGTATGATTTCATGTATTGTGTTAGGATAGTTTGGTGGTGCATATGATGAGCTTCAACTGTTCAAGCCAAAAACAAATCCATGCAACAGTGTGGTTTGTATAATTATATCAGGAAGAATTTAATACTTTTATTTGCACTATTGTACTATTTGTGAAAGAGAAGTTATGTTGAACAAGCACTAAAGAAGAATTGGTTTTGACAGGTTTCTTTAACATAGCTTTATGTGAGTAACTGAGTCACAGGTATGTGAGATAGAAGTCATATCTGTGACTGTTTTCTGTTAGTAGAAAGGTTTTCCAAATATACTGGAGAAGTAACATACTGTACTAGGATGTCTGCTGTATGGAAGAAAAATTTTAACCCATGTTGACAAAACATTGGCTGTAGCTTGGCAAATATTACAGAGACATCTGGCAGTGATTCCAAATCTAAAATAGTCTCTATGGTGTCCCATAAAACCACTTCTCTCTAAAAGAAGGCAGCTGCCCATGTAAAATTATATGTAAACTTAGGCATTATGTCCTTTGCATTTAGGAGTTTAATCATTTGTATTCATCAGTCTCTGTTTCTAAGACCTTGCTGTGTTTTCTAACTCCACCAGATAATCTGTGTCTGTCTTGGCAGAGGTATAACTTTTTAAAGAAATCTCTCTAGAAATGGCTTGAATCAGAATTGTAGAAACCATAGAATGGCCTGGGTTGAAAAGGACCACAATGATCATCTGGTTTCAACCCCCTGCTATGTGCAGGGTCGCCAATCACCAGACCAGACTGCCCGGAGCCACATCCAGCCTGGCCTTGAATGCCTCCAGGGATGGGACATCCACAACCTCCTTGGGCAACCTGTTCCAGTGTGTCACCACATCACTTGAAGTGAAGTATTCATGGATCTTTTTAACTACTACTTCCTTTGGTTGCTCTAAGTTACTGATATTACCGCAGAATTGTTGGTGTGCTCTCTATACAACGTAAGACTTCTGGAGGACTAAGGAGGCGGAAGGAGTGCGTAGGTGCACTGTCTTTTCCATGGGAAACTGGTATTTAGTTTTAAATGCAAAGGGCAGGAGCAAGCACAGGAAGGAAAAGTGTAGAATAATTATTTGTATGTCATCTTTTATTTTTGATCTGTCTTGCAAATCCTGTTCTTCATCTCCTTGTTGATGTTTAAAAAGCTAGAAAACACCTACAAAAATATTTATTCTGTTGCAAAGCAAGCAGTGCAGTTCCTTGATCAGCACACTGCCTAATCCCGTGAAAGCAGGCAAATCAAAGTTGAGCCATATAATAACAACTTTTTCAAAGCTTTTTGTCTGTGCTTTCTTCCCATACCCCTGCCAAATACCAGATGTTCCACTCACTTTGCTGGATGTGGCAGTAAAGAGAAATTGGGTATTTAAAGAGATGAAATAAGGTAACAGTTTTCACAGATAACATTGTGTAATTGTGTCTTGGATACTTAAACAATGTCTGACTTCTGTATTTGATAACATTGTTGTAAGCATTATTTGATAGGGTGTTTTGTTTTTTTTTTTTAATGCGTTTCTTTTAGTTTTACCCAATAGAGCATTGCCATTGAAGTTGCTTGTTGATTTTTATTTATTTATTTATTTATTTTTAACCTTTGTCAAAGGTACTCCTAACAGAGGCAGATCCAACTGAATTAAAGACCAAGGATATCAAGGTGACTTTCTCATTAATGCATGTTTGTTTCTTTTAAGGGTCAATCAAGGTCTTGAAGGAAGTAAATGGCTCTCAGAGTGATGCAGAACTGTCTCTAGGGAGCGAAAATAACTTTTTTCCTTCTGTACATATTAGTGCTTTCCAGTGCAGGCTGTCTGGCAGTTTCCTCTATATGCTGCCCTTTGCAATCACAGCTTTTAAATAATGCAATTATACAATAATTCTTTTGTTCCTTGAAATCTCTCCCAGGCCTAATGTTCTGACAGTAATTGTGTTTAAGCACTGTGTGTTATGACAAATATATGACTGTGTTCAATGAAATAGCAGGAGATGCTTTCTCTTATGTGTCTGACAGCCTTGTGTATTTTTCCTTTACTTCCTCAGAAGTCTTTATGTACTTCTGATTTTATTTTTTTTATTTTCATGATTTTTTTTTTTGAATTGTAAGTAACAACTAACTGGAATTGGATCAAAAACAGCACTATAGATTGGCATATCTGACTTCTGTGAGTCTGTCTTTGTATGCATTCAGCTATTGGTGTTTGAGGAAACAGTAATTCTACATCTAAACCTTGATGTATTAGCTAGATCTGATGAGTAAACACAGGTGGTTGAATTGTATTAGAAGTACATGACATGACATGACATGCCAGAGGCACTGAGCTTCTGTGTTGGTGAACTGAAAGCTGAAGGAGCGTGTCATTTTTATCATATTGAAACTGATAAGAAATCTGGCAGCAAAACTTTGTAGAAAGAAAACTTGAAGTACTTGAGAAATGGTAAGCAGAGGACCTGAAATTTTGTGCTGACGTTTGGGCCTGAGATCAGCCAGGCCTCTCTTAAACTGAACTTTCCCATGTCCAGGGTGTCTTCTGTGCTTAGTGCACTACTGGCTGTTCTGATAAAGGGAGGAACTTTCTGTGACTCCAAAGCTCCAATGAATGCTACATTTTTAAAGCTGTGAAAGTGGGGAAAAAGGCAGACTAAGTTTCGGATACATCCCATTACTAAAGGAAGTTTAGAATGAGAGTTGACATCCTTCTACTCTGTCCTTTCTCTCTGATACAGCATGTCAGCCTGTGCCTCAAGGGCAAGTGCTTCAAATTTATTCTGTGGAATCAAATTGAATGGTCCTGGAAATATCCTACTTTTTTTCTTCTGAACACTTTTTAGATTACTGACTGTCTGTGAAATTAACAATTATAAGTGACAGCTAAATATCACATCTCATTACAGTCATTTGCTGAGAACGTTTTAAATTAGCCCTGACCCTTGAATGGCAGAGCTAATAAACTTGAATGTGCTCGGCCAGTTCTTTTGAAATAGTGATTTTTACAAAGCAGGGCATGTAGTAAAATTTGGATTTTCTTAATACTCCAAATCTGAACACACACACACATACATATGCACAAAAAGATTTGGAGGATTTTAAATCTCAAAATATTTGAACTTTGAAAAACATTGGGCAGATTTTCTTCAGAAATTAATTTTGTGATTTCTCACCGTGTATTTACTTTGGAAAGAAAACCAGCATGACAGGAACGTGTTTTCTGGGTTGATTTCATTGAATCATATAATCACAGAATCACCCAAGTTGTAAAAGACCTCCAAGATCATCTAGTCCTACTGTCAACCTACCACCAGTATTTGCCCACTATACCATGTTTCCTTACTACTGCATTTAAATGTTTCTTGAACACCTCCAGGGATGATGACGACTCCTCCTCCCTGGGCAGCCTCTTCCAGCACCTGACTACTCTTCTGCAGAATAAATTTTTCCTAATATTCAATCTGACTCTCCCCTGACACAACTTGAGACCATTCCCTCTACTCCTATCACTAGTTCTGTGAGAAAGGAGGCTGAATCCCACCTCCCCACAACCTCCTTTCTGGTAGTGGTAGAGAGTGGTATGTTCCCCCTGAGCTTTCTCTTCTCCAGACTGAATAATCCCAGTTTCCTTGGCCGCTGCCAATAAAGCTTGTGCTACAGACTCTTCATAGCTTCACTGTCCTTCTCTGAACGTGCTCCAGGGTCTCGATGTTTTTCTTGTAGTGAGGGGCCCAAACTGATCACAGTACTCAAGGTATGGCCTCACCAGAGCTGAGTATAGAGAAACAATTGCTTCCCTGCTCCTTCTGGCAACACTATTTCTGGTACAAGCCAGGATGCCATTGGCCTTCTTGGCCGCCTGGGCACACCTCTGGCTCATGTTCAGCCAAGCATGAATCAACACTCCCAGACTCATTTCCTCCACACAGTCTTCCAGCCTCTCTGCCCCAAGCCTGTAGCATTGCGTGGGGTTGTTGTAGCCAAAGGACCTGACACTTCGATGTGTTGAACTTCTTCCCACTGATTCCAGCCCAGTGATCCAGCCTGTCTGGATCCCTCTGAAGGACCTTCCCACCCCCAGGCGTACTGATACTTCATCTCAACTTGATGTCATCTGCAAACTTACAGAGGGTGCTCTCAATGCCCTCATCCAGATCATCAATAAAGATACTGAACAGGACAGGCCCCAGTACTGACTCCTGAGGAACACCACTTGTGACCAGATGCCAGCTGGATTTAACTTCGTTCACCACCATTCTCTGGGCCATCTAGGCAGTTCTTTACTCAGAAAAAAATGTGTCTGTCCAAGCCATAGGCTGCCAGCTTCTCCAGGAGAATGCTGTGATCCAATACTGAGGCAGACAGAGGTTCAGTAAATGAATACATGAGTAAACAAGGCATAGTTTTGGTGGAGTACCAGTGTTAAAAGCTCGTACACATCTGAGGGGTTCTTTATCCCATGTTCTTGTATGAAGCTTGCCCACACTCTAGCTTTGTATGAATGCTGGAGGATCATGCTTTTAAGAAGAGAAAGCTTTCAGTATTTTTCCTTCCTGAGTGTATTTTTAAAGCAGTGGCTTATACAATGCAAAATCCTCTGTATTCCTTCAGATTGTGAATCTAGGAACAATTTTGTTCCTGTGGAAGAGTGAGGTGTTGCCAGAAACTGAATACTGCCATCTCTGCTTATGAATCCCAGTTTCAAATCCCAGATGCTTTACATAATAAAGCCTAACTGGGCTGATTACCAAGAGAACTCAGTCATTCAGAAAAATAAAAGGAAAATTTCCTTTGCTTCATGGAGGAAGAAATGGTGCCAAAAGGAGTCTGAAATGTTAAAAATGCATTTTCTACTTGGATCTCTCATATCGACTGTCCTGTTTCCTCTTTTGCTTCCATTTATTTAAGGCAAGGGTTCAGTGTTGCTCTGGTGCTCTGGGTGCATGTGTCAGTTCTTTGTGTGACCTGTGAGGATCTGAGTCGGGAAAGTGGGTCTCGTTCTGTTCTGCCCAGGTCCAGCTTAGGTAAGTCTGTCTGCATCTGCACTGCTTTAGATGGATGCCTGTAGCTTCAATGCTTCCACATTCTGTGCTGTTCCATGACACGCTGTGTTGGGCCCATGCAGGAAAGATTATGGCTGGTTTGCCAATCCGATGCTGAACACACTGTATTGCCGGAAAGCAGTATGGGATGTGAAGCAGGAGATTTACCTGGGTGGACATAACTACCTCTATGCTTTGCCTATTTCCTTTGCAAGTAGTGGTTTGGAGCATATGCAAAGTGTTGGGGAGAACCGGAAGTGTTTTAATTTCTTGTAATTGCACTTAATATTCTGCAAACGGCATTCCTCTCACTATATCTGCTATTAAGCTCTTGGGGAAACTAAGCTTCTATGGATTAGTAGTATTAAAAAAAAAGTATAAAAAGTATGAAACAGAGTTGTTTTGAGTGGTTAGTTTTCTGTAGGTGGGGGGGGGGGGGGGGCATTACTGGTGTAATAAAGAAGGGATTTCTGCAGGAGCTTCAGCTATTCAATGTATTCATAATTGAACCGGGAATGGAAATGAAGCACAGAAAGCCAAATTTGCTAATGTAAGAAGTTCTTCGACATAATCAAATTCAACTGTGATTGCAAATGGATAGAGAATCAATTTGTGATGCTCAATCACTGAGCAGTATACAGTGTCTGAAATTAACTGTTTGTCCAAAGTCATACACTTGGAAAAAGCCAACGGTATTCCTGAGTTAGCTGTCACCCTCAGCAGGAGATCTGGGCTCACTGTGGGCAGTACCCTGCAAACAGCAGCAGCTCAGTCAGCACTCAGTGTTGGTCAGAAAGGCTAAGAGTACATTGCGAGGCACTGCGAGGGAAACAGGGAGCAACATCTTTATGGCACCATATAACCCATGCTGTGACAGCTTCTTGAGTCCTATGTTTTGTTTTGTTCACTTTCTTTCACTAGAATTAGGCTACGCAAACGTGAGTCAAAGACAGCCAGAAGTATGGAATTGCTTTTGTGCAAATAGGAACTAATTAGTGCAGGAAATTTTCTGTCTGGAAAACAGACAATTGGAAGGGACATAATATCACCTACAGTGGAGGTCTGTATAGTCATGAATGGCTTGGGAAAGTGAATAGCAAGTGTTTATTTCCTGTGGTGTTTTTTTTTTTTTTCCACTGCTTCACAAAAGGCAAACTGGGGCACCCAGAAAAATTCCAGGAAGGTGATTTGAACAAAAGCAGTTTTTCATGCTGAAGGTTGTTACGTTTTGGAATTCATTGATGAATGATGAAGAGGAGATCAAAATGGGGGTTGGCCTCTTCTAACAGGTAACAGCGATAGGATGAAAGGAAATGGCCTCAAGTTGCACTGAGAAGTTTCAGGTTGGATTTTGGAAAAACTTCTCAGAAAGAGTGGTGAGGCACAGGCTGCCCAGGGAGGGAGTAGAGTCACCATCCCTCGAGGAGTTCAAGAAACATTTGGAAGTTACTATTGAAAGTTATGGACAAATCATTGTAGCCCTATCCACACATGTTCCCAGAGAGAACTGCTGCTTTTTGGCTGCTGTGTGCAATGTGTAGAAAAGAAGCTTTATCTCAAGTAACATAGCAATATCCTTATAAGTATACAAGATGTCAGAAAAGGATTCTATACCACAGGGTGGTCGGGCCCTGAAACAGGCTGCCCGTGGTGGTGGTCAAGGCCCCAGTCTGCCGGAGTTCAAGGAGCATTTGGAAAACACTCTCAGACATATGGGCTGATATTTGGGTGGTCCTGTGTAGAGCTAGTAGTTGTTCTTGATCATCCTTATGGGTCCTTTCCAAACTGGGATATTCTATGATTCTATAAACTTTCTTATTTATTTAATGGCTAAAATATAAGAGAATGTAGCTAACAGCAATAGTTTGAGCACAATACTAGGAAAATGCAGCTGAACATCAAGAAAAGGATGACAGCAATGAGATTTAATAGGCATTGAGATAACCTTGATAAGGGGGAGCATTAAAAGCCTCGTGGTTTGAAAGGTGTCAAATAGCCTTTGTAAAAGCAGGGAAAACTCGTTACAAAGAGCAGTACTGGCTCTCAATTTTCCGGATTTTCTGTATCCCTGAAAGTTCTTTTTATCCCTAAAGCACAGCACAGATAGCCAGCGGAGGTGTATTGGCTGACAGGCTTGCCTGTCCTGGCTAACTGGCATAGCAGCTCTCTGGTGTATGCCCCACATGCCTCATAGGGGATACTTCACATATCCAGAAGCTAAAACCTAGATACTTAAGGTGCTAAAACCCTTTCCTGGAGCGCAGTTCTGGAGACTGCTGCATTTCAGCATTTAAACAACCCAGCTCCTCCAACTAGTCCAAAAAGATAGATGGGGCAAATTCAGCATTTGAAGGAAATTCGGAGTCTTCTGCTCTCAAAAACGACCCCTTCAAACAGAGCGTGAAAGCGCAGGCAAGCAGAAGCGGAACGGCTTTGACATTGTCAGTGGGGAGGAATTTTACTCCAGAGCAATTTAGCCTGCAGCAAGCTGACAAGAAGGTAGCAAGAGGCAGAACGCTCACGTAAGGACGAGGCCAGGGCTTCACGCAATCCACTGCTTCTCGCCGGTTCCTAAACGTGCTGTCAGTACAGCACAGTCCTTCCCCATGCACTCAGCAGGCTGGCAGCGAGCGTGCAAGCAAGCTGCTCGTCACTGCTTCACGTTAATTGTGGCGTCTGAGGGCTCTGCTGCGGGCAAACCCCTGCCCAGAGGAGGAGAGAGACGTCCCAAGTGGTTCTGCTGGATTCAGCGGGCACGACTCAGGCTTCCAGCAGCACCCGCCTCGCCCAGAAGGGAGCGCGGGCTCCCACCTTCACCCAGGGAGCACTGGGGAATCATTGAAATGCAGGGCTGCGAAGCACTGCTGTAGTGCTGCCTGTTTTTTTTTTCTTTTTTTTTTTTTTTTTTTCCCCTCCCTTCTCCTTTCTTGGATCAGAGGGAACATGTTTGCTGTGGATTCTTTTTGTTTCATCAGAGAATGAGACGCTGGCTGCACACTGAAGAAATGGCCCTAGAAGAATTGATGCAAAGATTAAATGCGGTTTCCCAGTGCACTGGTAGGAGGAGCTGCTGCTCTTAAATAATATGTTGCCTTGATGCTGTTAGTGATTTTATAGGATTTACAGAAAATCCGGCGTGCATGTTCTCATTAATAGGAAAGAAAATGTTTTGTCTCAGGGTTAAACTTCTGTTTGTATTGGCACTAATTAGCATTTCTAGCGCTTGGCTATTCACGAGGCTCAGTCCTCTGGAATACTTTCAGTCACTGCTCGCCCAGTCAGATACTCTCAATGGCTCTCGATTCCCTTTTTATCTGACTCAGCTGGAGCTAAGAAGCAGGGGGGGAGTACAGATTTGCCTAGCAGAAGGAGCCTAACAGGAAGCAGTGGAAAGCCTGGCTAACTGCAACCAGTATTTCAGGTGGATCTAAATCGTGCTCTCATGGGAATGAAGAGTTGAATACATTAATCATAGTTTAGGTTTACATCTGAATGGATTAAAAATTGCAACAGAACTGCTAACAATGCTTTTAGTGTTGTAAAAAGATTATGATGATTTCTGAGAGATTTTCTCAGAAATGTGAATGGTTTTGTGTTCAAAACTATAACTGAGCAGCAGCGTACTATAAGGTGACCTGTGAAAGGATCTGGGGTTATTGTCCTGGCTGTTGCTCTTGCAGAATTGTAAACATATTTCAGGATCAAAAAGTTACCCGGAAAGAGATCTGGGTTCTGCCTCCTTTGAAACTGCTTCTTTTGCCCTTTATTCTTCGGCTGCTGGCAGATGTTGGAAGCCTTGCATATCTCCTTGTCATCTGAGGCAAACTGACGGTTTGCTGATACAGAGCATTCAGGGCATTATTCCCTGCAGTACCAAAACTTGGATTTTTTTTCTCATTTCCTTGAACCTCTGTTTACTAAGGGGGAAATTTTCAGCAATTTATATGTGTTACAAGCAGATAATTAGCAAGATGGCTGATGCTATAGTCCACTGAACAGATGGATTAAATGGGAAATGTGGAATGGACAGGTTAGCTGCATTGGTGTCCCTGGGTAGAGGAAGCAGGTTTTCTGCCTTCTTAATATAATTTTTGAGGGGGAGAAACAAAGCTTGATCCGATGAAAACAAGCATTAAATTACAAGTTACAGCCACCATACATTCTATTTTCTTTTTCTTTATTAAATGTTTGGATATTTGTTTTATTGCCTGTATTGATTTTTTGAGCCTATAAGTAAAAGGAAAGCCTGTCTGATATTTGCCTGGGCAAACTGTCATTTGCAGTTCATTTTAATAACTCAAAATGTATTTTTTTCACTTCTCTAACATTTTTGCTGTAGTTTTTCAGCTGCAGATGCTCACCAGGTATTCCAGCACTGGGCAGTGATACACAGCCCCACTGCCGCACTGTGCAGACCTACATGCACCGTGACCTTCATGTGAGCCACCAGCGCTATTGAATGCTATTTTCACGCTTGCTGGCAGGCTCTGACTGTGTGCTGATCTTTAGCTTGCTAAGCTTGCATATTTTCCCCAAAAAAAGCAGCTTTTTTTTTTTTTCTCTTGCTTCCAGTTTCATGATCATGTGGTTTAGCTGGTTTCTATCCTACTTCTTTCTCCCCCTCTCTAATCTCCACATGGGGATTCCCTAGCAATGGCACTTCTCATTACTTTTCTACAGAAAGTAGTTTTATTTATAGGTCTGTCTCATGTATTTATAGCTCTGTTTCAGTTTGCATCTCTCTTTATTTCTTTGTTTGATTTGGTCTGGTTTTGTTCTTGTTCCTCTTGAGTTCCTTAGCCTGTTTCTCTGGTGCTCTCATTTTCTTGCACTCCACTCTGTCCTTGGGTTAAATTGCTTGCTCCCTGGCTCCTCCACTGTCTTTCTGTTGACTCAGAAGCCCTTTGTAAGCAGTTAGATTTTCCTCACAGCCCATGGTTACATGCAGGTTTTTTCCAAGCCTGTTTTTCACTAGCTGCAGGCTCACGAACAATTGTAATGCAAAGGTTCCTCTAGTGCCTCATAGCTCTGCTTGTCACCTTCAGGCCTCAGGGGATCATAGAATCGTGGAATCAACCAAGGTTGGAAAAGACCTCCAAGATCATCTAGTCCAACTGTCCACTTTAAGAAAGAATTTTCTCCTTTTTTGGAGGAGAGGACAAAACACTTCTTTCTCAGAGCAGTACTCTCAGCAGAAAGGCTCAGATTCATCTCAGGTAGCTTTAGACATCTATGGCACATAGGCCAGAAGAATTCCCCTAAAGCTCAGACTTGGTTACAGGAGGCAGGTCATTCTGAGGTGCATGCCTCTGTCCCTTGACTGCAGGTGTCCTGGTGCAGCTCAGCTCCTAATTCAGTACCTCCCGAATGCCTCCAGAAGTCTAGATTGCAGCCCATCATCTTCTGTTGTTTTCTCATTTTTTCCACACCAGCCTCTCTACCTCTGGCTCCTTGCCCCCTAGGAAGCTCCGTGTGTCCATCCACATCTGACAGCCTTTTCAGGCTTCTCGTCCAATATCGTCAAACCAACACTTTCCTCAGGAGTACTCATGCTCATTCTGCTCTGCCTAAACTGATGTAGGTGCCCTCCCAGCCCCTTGTAGACTCCTTGGCCTCTCATATCCATGCGGGTCTCTCACAGGATCCCATGAGTGCCTTTCTCAGCAACATTTGATGAAACATTTCTCAGATTTCCTGATTATTTCTTGTCTTTCACCTTCACTTTATCCCCCAAAATTTCACAGATACTCCTATAAACTGCTTCTGGCCAAGTTTAGCTATTAAGATCGTGTTTCCTGCTCTTTAGCTGAATAGTGCTGTCTTCCATGTTCATCATATTCCTTCTCTGACTCCTTTTGCTGCACAGTTCAAAATAACCTTGTACCTATCCCTCTTCAAGCAACAAATAATGTGCTCCCATAGCATCTTCCTTTGTTTTTCCCACATCTGATCCTCAGTCTTTACAGTCACTTCCCTCCTAGCAAGTGGCTTTTTGGTCATTCCTTAAGACAGAAGGGATTTGAAGAATTTCTCTGATCCTACCAAAGATGGGTGTTTTTTGTTGGTGGAGTTGTTTTGTTTGTTTGTTTTTACATTTGAACTTTTATTTTCAGGCAGGACTATTGGTAGATAGATATATTTTAAATTAATTTCTCTTCATTGACCATAGTTCTTTCTTGTTCATTAACTGTACAACTGCATGAGGTGGGTTCTCAGCTGATGGCTTGTACTAATGGATAAACTGCATTAAGGGACAAGTTCTTTCTGCTGCTATTTAGATTTGCATCATCATCTCTGAGTTTGGAAACTTTGCAGTGACAGCGGCATCCAGTTCACACCAACAGACTGCACAGATCTGGGAGTCCTCGCCATAAGCTTATGGTAGCCTCAAGAATGGTTTCTTTCCACCTTGGAATGGTGCCATTGTCACAGCTACCATCTGTTTCCTCTTCTGGAACAAAATCTGTGCATTCTGCAAAAAGTAGAAACATCTGCAAATCAAGGAAGATAAATACATGTATTTGTTTCTAAGGAAAAATGTATGCAGTGCTATTCCTTAAGTCCAGGTAGCACTGCTGAGACGTTTCAGCTTCGGTTTCCAGTAGCTCCAGTTCTGTCATATTCACATTTTGGGCCAAATATTTACATTTCCTGGCCGTGTATTCTTTTCTTATCAAAGGCAGGCTTGTCTGTCCTGAAAAATTAGGAAGAGATGGAGGAAGAGATGGACCAAGATGCCACTTTACTAAATGAAAAAGTGTTCAACATAAGAGGAAAGTGTTAGCTTCTCAAGCAGCCATCAAGACATCCTCAGACTGGTGCATGCTAATCTGAGTGCTTCCGCGTGCACCAGCACTGCATCTGAGTCTTACTATATTCTAAATCTAAAACCTGGAGTTGCTCCTCGGAAGATCTGCAATTCAGTCAGGGATGCCTTGCCTGGACTAATGTGCTTTGTGATATTAGAGAAGAAAAAGCCTGTTACTTGGATGAGTTTTTATGACCCTAGTGACTCAGAGTGCCTTCTTGGCACAACGGCTTGGCACAACTGCCTTCACACATGCAACGTAAAAGAGCCAAGCTGAAAGATTACCTCATGCATATCAAATAACAAGGAATTTCTACAGAAAAGGATCAACACAGCACAGAAGAGGTGAAACACGTAATACAGGCTGCACTGTTTTCAATGCATTGTTTGTCTTAAGCTGACGTATTGAGCAAAGCCTGGAGCAGAAGGTGTTTGGGTCACTCACTCTTTCCCTTAATGAAGCACATTGAGTGAGCTACAGAAGAGGTTTGGGGTTTTGCAGTTTCCACATCAGACTGACAGCTTCTTAAGATTTTCAGGTATCTGAAACTGGGTGTTTCAGCTGGAAGTTTCAGCCTGCTGTTCTCTGAAGTCTGGCAAAGCTGCTTTAGTTTTGTTTCATTGCTTCTTTTGTCTTGGGGCAGATATTCTTTCATTTCGGATAGGAGTGTGATCTTGAATGTTTTTACAGGCATTAAGAACTTGTACGTCTCTCACTAAGCCTATTATAATACTTTGTTAGCTATTTTGACTCCAGTTTACATTCCAACTGTCCATGCTGTGTAGCTTAAGCCTGGCATGAGTTATCCTACCAGCCTCAGAAATGCAGGTACTGAGATGCAGACGAACTGGCTGGTCATCCAGCCTGCAACATTCACCTTTGATAGCAGCATGGGTGCTGCCAGCTCAACATTCCCCTCACTTGCAGCAATCTTGGATATTAGTTATATTCATGATTTGTCTCTGATGGTCTTTTTGTGGCTGTTAGGTTTTTATTCTAATGATCTGAATTTCTTGATGGCCAGTGGGAAGCAAGTTGTGGTGTAGCCAGGGCACAGGGCTGGCTGTTGTCCATCCCACATGATGCCCTGGAACTATGGGGATTTCAGCAAGAGGAGTCTAGCACTACCATGTAGAAATGCTGAACTTCATCACACAAGACAGAGCTGGCTGGGAGTTTCAGCATGAGAAGAAGCTGAAACAAAGAAGCCATGTGATACCCATCTGCAAACATTTGTATCTTTACGTGAAGACTAAGCATGCTCAAGCATGGGAGAAACTGGTGTGAAGGGATCTCAGGCAATTGAATTGCTCTGGAGACACAGTGAAAGACAGAGCATGTTGCTCAAATATTGACAAGCTGATATAAAACTCAGTGCAGCAGGGTGATGGTTGGTTTTGAGAACATAGGTGTGCCATGCTCTCCAGCAGCAGCCTGACTTCTGAAAATCGATTATCTGGGCAAATGGATATTTGGAGAATTAAGAACAGCCATGCTGTGCAGCACTATGTCTCCTTCCACCCAAGCTGTGACTTCAGGGGCGTAAGCTCTGTCCCCCTTTGTGTACTGGGGGCACTTGCTAAGCACCAGTCTTACTAAAAGTCTTTCAGCCCTTGAAACATTATTTATCAGATGGAGAACGTGCACCTGGAAGTGACTGTCCTGGCTCTTTTGTAGTTCTTAATTCTTGCTGAGCCAGAAATGCATCTTCTTTTCTTCCAACTCCCACCTGTAACCAAGTGAATTTAAAGGAAAGGCAATTCTACATATAAAAGACTGGGATAATTGATAGAGAAAATCACAAGCATGCACATAGCTGATCTTAAAAACAAATCTTCAGGCTACAACCTTTGTTATTATAAACATTCAGTGGTAAATTAGACCCTTTCTTTAAACAGTCTTACGTCTGGCTTTTGGGCTGGACTCTGTGCTTTGCTTTGGTCATATTTTGTCCTGGGCTGCTGGTTGTCACTCCATCCCACCTGTGTGGCTTATGTCTCATGTCACATGCCTGTGCTTTAACAGCTGCTTTTCCAGTCCAACCTTGAATCAGGTTTTAGCTGTACACTAAGTGAATCAGTGTGTTGTGTGACTCATTTGTTTATTTCTCAGAATTTACCTTGCATGTATTGCTGCAGGCACAATGCCTCCTGTAGCAGCTGTGTTGGAAAGACAGCGTCAGTGATCCCTACGGCTCTATGTGCTGCTGCACTGTGTATCAATAACTGAATTGATGAATACCTATTTCCATTATCTCAGCATTTTCAATTTCCATATTTACTGCAGTGGGGAGTGAGACAGTCATTTGATGAATTCATCTGGAAAAAGGAGAACTAGGAGCTGGCTTGTCAGAGTCCCTGCCTGCCTCTGAGAAGAGCCTAAGCTTCACCAGACGTGTTCTGTGGGTCAGGGCAAAATTTACCCCTTTTATTTCTTCTCACTACTGCGTAACGTGTACTACTCTCTCTGGACACCAGGTAATTCTACTGAGTTGTGTTTTTAGCTTCTAGTCATGTCTGTGACTTGATCGTTGTTGCCCAACTGCCATAGCAATTGAAGTTTGAAACTTTTTTTCTTACCATTTGACAGTTCTGACACAAATTTTGTTTGCACATTGTGTATATTTCTAAATACAACATACACTTATACAAAAACTATATAAAATTCTTATAAAAATACTCCAGAACAAAATAGAAGCTCACATACAAGCATTTGATTAAGCACACAAAGAAAAAAAATGCACTTGTATTTGAATGATAGATTTTCCCAGCTTCGCTTGAGGAGAATGGGAAAGCAGAAGAATTGAAGAGACAGAGAAAGGAAGAGGATAGATTAAGGAAGCAAAACAGGTGTGGTGTGTTTGGTTGTGCTGCTAGGATGAAAATAGTTGGCAGAAATAAGGTGACATAAAAAGATTTTCTGGATGTTTTGCCCACAGATAGTCATTTAGTAGTGCATGAAGCTGGGGGCCCCTTACTACAATATGTCTAGAACACAATAGCTTTATGTTTAATAGTTATGATGGAATATGACCTACATATGCAGAATCACAAGAGTGATGAAAATTCATCATTAGTATTTAATTCATGCTTGAGAGGATGCCAGGCTCTAATTATGAGACAGCTCCAGTCTGCTCAGTACCCAGACATTTGCTGTGACCCTGGTACAGCTAGTTTTGTCGAGGACACACATGGTCAGAAATTCCTTTTTTGAACTCTCTTGCAAAGACTACTGGAGCTGTAAGTGACCTGAGGGACGCACTTTGAAGCTTTAATATTAGAGATTTGAAGGCAGGGAAAGGCAAAGAGCGTCTGAGTGCACTGGAGAGAGCAAAAGGAGGGCACTGAAATTGGTAGCGGCCGAAATGGTGTCAGCAGCTTGTAGAAAAAATTGTTCAATTCCACATCTACCAAAACACGTGTGAAGTAATTTATGAAGGTAAGAGAAAATATAAACCAACAGATAGCATTCTGAACTTTCTAACTGCATACATTCTTAATTTTCCTCTGCTGAGCCTCTTCAGCATTTCTCATCTCCAGTTTATGAATACCCAGATTGCTTAGAGAGTACACAGCTCAGGGTGGGAGAGGATTAATAGAAACGGCTTCTCTCTGTTGTTGTATGAAGACAAAAGATGAATTATTTTAGTGTGGCAGGTGGAGGTGTTTTTTACAATTGTTTACATTTTGAACATCTACCGGGAATTAAAAAGGCTTATTAAAAACTGCATGGCACAGAGGCTGCTATACATTTTATATCATGAGAGTGAAGGTGTGCATTAAATACCTTTAATTTGCTACCATATGCTTAGCACTTTACAGTAGTACTAACAATTCCCATCCAGCCTTCAGAAAATCAGGAATGGTCTTTTCTGCATCCTACCACCTGCCTTTTAAAACATGGATACTGAAAAATGTCTTTGGGTTTTATTTACCATTATTTTTAAACATCATCAGCCCAGTGTCTCTTTCAGAGTGATCTAGGACTGTATTCAGTGAAGATTTTGTCTGACACTTATATTTTGCTGTAAGGAAGTGTTACTGAATCTGGTGAGAAAAGGCAGGATTTAGGTTTTTGTCCCCTAAGGAGGGCAGGAGTTGAGAAAGATCCAAAAGTGGTTTGAAGGGAAATACAGGTATTTGAGATAGTCCCACAGAGTGTCTGCCAAGGCAGGAAGGAATCTGGGTGTTGCCGTTTGGCAGTCACACCAAGAAGAAGTCCTTCCTGTTCCTTTCCTTTCCCATCAAGCAGCTCCTGACCTTTCACATGTGGCCATTGCTTTAGCTGCTGCATTGCAGGTCTCTGCCCAGAGTGCCCACATGTCCTGGCTGAGATGTGAGGTGGGAGCAGGTGGAGGGATGGGAGAAGGTCCAGTGGAGGGCCACGAAGATGATCAGAGGTCTGGAGCACCTCCCCTATGAAGACAGGCTGAGGGAGCTGGGCTTGTTCAGCCTGGAGAAGAGAAGGCTGCAGGGAAACCTCTTTGCAGCCTTCCATTAATTAAAACGGGATTATAAAAAGGAGGTGAATCAACTTTTTACTTGAGTAGATAATGACAGGACAAGGGCAATGGTTTTAAGCTCAAGGAGGGAAGGTTTAGACTGGATGTCTGGGGGAGATTCTTTACAATGAAAGTAGTGAGGGCTGGAACAGGCTGCCCTGAGAGACTGTGGATGCCCCATCCCAGAATGTGTTCAAGACCACATTGGATGGGGCCCTGGGGAGCCTGGTCTAGTACCAGATCTGGAGGATGGTGGCCCTGCCTGTGGCAGGGGGACTGGAGCTTGATAATCCTTGGGGTCCCTTCCAACCTAGGCCATTCTATGATGTTTCTATGAGATAAGCCACTGCCATGAGCTGCTGCTGCCTTGGTTTTGGCCAGCCAGCTGCAAATGTTCCTGCCGTGGGAGAGGCATGTACTGAATTAGTTCTGTGACACTACATAGAGATAATCCAGCACATAGTGTTCAGGTTTAAGGATATACAAGGAAAAAAAGGAAGCAGGACCACTTGTGCACCCACTCTCTGCTCCTCCCTAACCCTCCTCTTTGGTCTCCAAGCCAGCTATGGAGCAATTGTGTGGGCGTTGTTTTTGTTCATTACACCTCATGGGGCCTTACAACCCTCACGTACGCATTAGGAAGAGGAAGGCTCACAGGCCAGCCCAGTTCCTGCTGTGTGGGCTGCTGTCCTGTGCAAGGAGCATGGCCTACACTGGATGCCATGGTCTGCAGGCCCTCACCAGATCCTGGTGTCCCCTGGGGAAACACAGGCCCTGCACTGGCTGCCATTTGCTGCGGGGGGAATTATTCAGGAAGAAGTAATTAAAAGTTTCAATTATAGCTATGTTAATACCAGAGATCTCAAGCTTTGAAGATTATCACTGCATTCAGAAAAAAAAAAAAAAATCTTAGTTGGAACTACTCATGCCTTTAGAAAGGGAATTTTTGAGTGTCAAAACCTGTTTTTTAGAGTGTTGCTAATAACACATTAGTAAGTTATTAAGCTATGAATAAGTTAAGCTGTGTTTGTTTTAAAGGCTGCTCATCTGCTCTGTTCTATTTTCATTGCTGGGTATTGCTCCGCACAGCCTGCCGAGCCCTTTGCAGATGAGCTGTACTGCACTTGACAGCTCCCTGCCTGGAGTAACTTGTTATCTCTGCGAGACACAGCAACAAAGGGAACATCAGATGAGCATGTTGGAATTGGTGAGGGAGGAGCATTCCCAGAGTGAAATAAGGTCAGGAATATTGCTGCACCAGGGCTGCACCATGCCTTCACAACCTTGGAACAGTTTACGGAGCTCCTAGGTGGGCGAATTTAGGTGGGTGAATATGAGGTGTGTTTCCCATGGTACATGCTGGTAGAGCTGCTCCCCCGTTTGCTGCATTTGGAGCTCTATTGCAGTTTCCATCCAGCTTGGATTGCTGAGTCTCCTTCCCTCAGGAGATGGGATGGGATGGGGTGGGGGGAAGCAGTATGAAGCAGAACATAGGATTACAAATCACCTTGCTGCCACCTGATAAACTGGGCCAATTTAAAGGAATTTTAAAGAAGCATTTTTAATGAAGTATTGAACTTTTTGAGGCTTTCTGAAGATTGTTGCACACCTTTTGTTGTGTGTTTGCCCTTGCTAATAATGAATTAGAATGTTATCCATCTTAAAGTTTTAAGTCGTGTTTGTACCAGAAGGCAGTTCTCTGCTAACACTGCCAGTAAAAAGCAAAAAGTCAAATATCAGTAATTTTTTTTAAAACTGGAGTTTATTATAATATTTTTATTAGAGAAAAAAAAATAAAGCAAAACTTCAACTGACTGCTGAGAAATGTCCACCAGAATTTTATTTATTTATTTATTTATTTTGGTCATAAATAAAACAGTGTAGTAAAACCATAATTTTCTGCTAATTATTTTTAAATAACTTTGCTGAAAATTTGTGACTAGAATTATTTAGGAAAACAGTCCTGTTGAAGCTGAGAAGACCTGTATATTCTTGTTTATGACAGCAAATATAATGAGCATTTCATTTCTAGATGCCATATTCAGAATTATGGGAGACTGTGGAAAAGATTATCTTCTCTTTTTCTATGAGGATAATGCAAAGTATGTCTGAATAACCAAATTATTATTTATAATTGCCTTTATTTCATTTCTAAGAACAGGTATGAGACATTAGACTTTGCTGGAAAAATAAATAAATCATGATTCTTTCTGAAGACAGCTGACAGAGACAACATAATGAATTATGGAAAGATTTTCTGTTTTATAAAACTGTGTCATCGGATGCATGACAGAAAAGCAAAATATAACGTATTAAGAAGTAAAAGTAATGTAATTGCTTGCATGATTAAATAATTTCTCAACAGTGTCCACTTCAAAAGGTGTTCAACAGCTCTAGGGAAGATTGCCCCATATAAAAATCCAATTCCATTTTGTAGTTAGAGATAGTTTGTATTTTTTAGCCTGTTCTCAGATAGTTTACAGTCACTTTATCTGGTTCTCAATTGCCTAGGTAAGATTTGGAGGCTTTTAACAAGTGCCAATATATAGTACCACACTTTATTTTGTATTTATTTGGAAAATGACTGCCACGTTTGGTTCTATGCTCTTTTGGAAGTCTTGTCCTGACAACCTTTCTGCACTTACTGTGAAATACATCCCAGCCTTCCCCTGGGTGAAATGATAATTGTGAGGAGGGAGCTCTTAAGCACAACTTTCAAAGCACTGGAAAACCCTCTGGCTGCAGCTTAGGCTCTCATGAAGAGGATTTCTGTACTACAGTTACTATGAAGGGAAAAACAAAACTCTTTGTGCCTGTCTCATAATTTTTGTTTCCTATTTGACTGGATCAAATGCAGTCATCTCTTTGGAATTTTAATTGTCTGAGTTAACCCCAAAGCTCACTTGGGTATTTTGTGGTAGAACATTACAATTGTTGATTTGCTGGCTTGCAAATCTCAGAGATCCTTCTCAATCTGTATGTTGTAGTACAGTGGGTATGGGGATACTTGATTGTCTGGATCCAGTTGCTGGTCTGAGACTTGACTTGATGCTTTTTGTCTTCCATATCTCATGAATTAGACACGTGACATTTCAGTTTATCCTCTCTCCTTTATCTAAAGACTACTGCATTTTAAGTTGTAATACTCATACACAGTTTTCTTGTTTGCTAAACATTTATCTTTTTTCCTGTAAAAAGTAGTCATACTTGCATTTTACATGGCCCCACTTACCCCAAGTCTTTTACAAAATTCTTTGTGCCTCTTAAACAAATACAAGGTATTTTATATGTCAAACAGTATTTTTCAGCAGGCTTTGAAGAGGAAAATTGCAGAATAATGGGGGAATTCAAATTGCTAGTATGTATGAAACAGTCCTTGGAGTTGGTTAAGTACCAGACTTTTAACTCTCAAAGTGAATAAATAGGAGGCAGGTTCAGCCAGTGGTTGTCTTCTACCCTGTATTTTCCTCTGCATCATTATTTACCTGACAATCTGAGTGCAGTTCTACATGACCTTGTGCTATGTCTGAAGAAATAAATTCATGATAGGATAATGATCAGGGAAGATGTAAGACTGACATGCAGATTGTAATTAAAAGTGTTATTTTTAGAATCATAGAATCATAGAATCATTTGAGTTGGAAGGGACCCGTAAAGGTCATCTAGTCCAACTCTCCTGCAATGAGAACAGGGACACCTACAGCTGGATCAGGTTGCTCAGAGCCCCATCCAGCCTCACCTTTAGTATCTCCAGGGACGGGGCATCCACCACCTCTCCGGGCAACCTCTGCCAGTGCCTCACCACCCTTACTGTAGAAAACTTCTTCCTTATATCCAATCCAAATCTCCCATCTTTCAGTTGGAAACAATTTTCCCTTATTCTATCCCAACATAGCCCAGAATCTGTCCCCTTTCTTCTTATAGCTCCCCTTTAGATACTGAAAGGCCACTCTCAGGTCTTCCTGGAGCCCTCTCTTCCCAAGGCTGAACAGCCCCAGCTCTCTCAGCCTCTCCTAGCAGGGGAGGTGTTCCATGCCTTGGATCATTTTTGTCGCTCTCCTCTTAATGCACTCCAACAGGTCCACTTCTCTCCTGTACTGAGGACTCCACATCTGGACGCAGTACTCCAGGTGAGATCTCAGCAGCACAGAGTAGAGGGGCAGGATCACCTTCTTGACCTGCTGACCACACTTCTTTTGATGCAGCCCAGGGTGCGATTGTCTTTCTGGGCTATGAGGGCACATTGCTGGCTTATGTCCAACTTCACATCCACCAGTACCCCCTTGTCCTTTTTTGGCAGGGGTGTGCTTTATCCTTACATCCCCCAATTTGTATTGGTAGTGGAGGTTGCCACAACCCATGTGCAAGATCTTGTACTCAGCTATGTTGAACCTCATGAGGTTCTCCTGGGCCCACTGTTCAAGCCTGTCTAGGTTTCTCTGGATGGTATCCTATCCCTTCGGTGTGTTGACTGTACCACACAGCTTGGTGTCATCTACAAACTTGCTGAGGGTGCACTTGATCCACTGTTGATGTTATTTATGAAGATGTTGAAGAGCACTGGTCCTAGTACTGACCCCTGAGGGACACCACTTGTCACCAATCGTCATCTCGACATTGAACCATTGATCACCACTCTCTGGGTATGATCTCACAATCAGTTCTTTGTCCATTGAACAGTCCATCCATCAAATAAGTATCTTTCCAATTTGGAGAGAAGGATGTTACAGGAGACCATGCCAAAGGCCTTAATGAAGTCCAGAACATCACTGGTTCTACCTTTGCATGAGACTGTTTTGTTTCTTTAGTGAGCCATTAAATTTCTCCTCCTTTCAGGTTCAGTGAATATTATCAATTATAACCTACAGATTTCCCATAGGTAATCCAAAATTATATGGGATAAAAAAAAATAAATCTGAAAAGCATTACTGCTTAATCACAAAGTGTGCGTTGTGTTAGCATCAGCCTTTAATATCTGCAAGTGATCAATCTCAGCAATAAGGGGTGTAAGTTATTTAGTTTTCTGTCAGGACACCTTATTTGTGCTTTTTCTAAGCCAGCTAGTGAGACCTACAGATATTTTTTAATGTTTGCCATTTATCCTGTTCTGATCCAGAAAAGTCCTTGGCAGCTGTGTGCTGGTTGGTAGCATTCATAAGAAACGTGCTTGTTCTGGTTTTTGGTGGTGGTGGTTTTTCCCATTGAGAACCCTATACTCATAATAAACATCTTGCTTAAGATAAATTATTTATCTTAAATGTTAACCAAGGAGATTTTGATTTTTCACTGGCTATTAACTTCTATTATTTATTTACAATACTTGCATAGTTAATGTGAGAAACACATGTTTTTGTACTTCCTGCTTTGTATGCACTCTCAGTTTTTGGTGCAGTGCGATTAGATTCAACATCTCAAGTTTATTCTTTCAGCTGGAAAAGTGCCTTATGAGATCATGGATTTGAGACGCAACATGCACTCTGCAAGCAAGGTGCACCCAAGTTTGCTTGCCTGCCAAATAACTTATGTTTTCTCCTCCAGGGCCTTGCACTTTTTGCTCTGTAGACCATAAATTATCACCTACAAAATCCTGTAAAAGCAGGTAACATACCACAGTGTTGTGTTTTACCACACTGGCTTCCAATTGGGCTAGGGAAAGGGGTGAGCTCCCAGCCAGGTTCAGTGTTTCTGGGGCACCTCAGCCAGCCCCCAGGCTGGAGATGGCTGTACCCTGTCCTCTTGCTGTCTTTAAACCAGAAATTATGAGCTTAATGCATATTATGGATAGAAAACTGTGGATGTTGGAGCTTATACTGGGTGCTCAAAGTTGTTCCTGCTGAACTTGGAATTAGTGAAAAGCAATAAAATGCCAGCAGGTGGAAGGATGTTAGCAGTGTGGGTAAGAGGTGTGACTGTTTGTCAGGATGTGGAGGAAGTGGATCCCACATCTTCACTGCTATAAAGAATTGCATCACTCGGTGGCTAACAATAAGGACTACTTCCGAGATAATTTGTTAGAGGGGCCCCCTTCAGAAAAGAAAGGATTTGTTCAGCCAGTCCTTTAATGACTGCGTCTGTCCATGAGCATCTGGGGGTAAGGGAGGTCGAATAGCCAGATGAATTTCAACAGAAAGCCTTTGTGTAAAATATACAGAAATATACATAAAACCAGAATTTTTTAAAACAGTTTTCAAGTAAAATGTAAAGTTGCAGGGCAAAAAAGCATTATAGTATTTTGTTCTGTATCAGGATTACTTCTCAGTAAATATTCTGAAGGTGGTACTTCAAACCTTTTTCCTGTTTTTGAAACCTCTTTCTGTTAAATTATATTTGAAAGATATTGTTCAGCTGTACGTGTAAGAAGATAAATACATTTCAAATTGATGGACTATGAGAAATTATGTTCACTGTACTTGTGGTCATGTGTAGAGATTATGTGGAGTCATAGGATAGACAAATTGAGAAGTCTAGTATTAATTCTTAGTTCTTTATTTCTTGAACACCAAAATAAGGAGATGTAATCCTTCAGTTAAACAAAGTGAATGGTACTTTGGAGAATGAGAGGATTTGAAGTCTGTTCCTTGTTTTAGCCACCCATTACAAGTAAATTTATAATTCATTAATCTGTGATAACCTAATCAGCTGCCAGAATCTGAAGGTTCTGCACAGCTTGATTTGTTCAATTCTCTACTGCAGAAATACTGAGAAGAATTTCAATTGCCTTTGGTGAAAAACACCAATGGAAAGGTGGAGCCTCATTGCTTCACTCGCAGTCAGAAACTGTTTTACTGGGGAAATACTGAAGCTTGCACAGATTTTAAATCTACCTTAAATACATCTGCTTTACTTCAGTTCAATGTCTAAAAAACTTTGAAGACTACTTTTCTCTCTTTTGATGAAGGAGTTTGGCTAGCAGGCTTATAGTTCCAGTACTTTCTAACAACCATTAAATATATAATGTGCTGTCTACCATTTATCTGCCTGTGTGTCTGTACAACTTGTAAATAATTTAATGTTTTACTTTACCACTTTGCTTCTTCACATAACTCTAAACTGTGGAAGATAAGATTCAGCTAAATTATTAATTCAATTGGAAATTGTAACAAGTGATATATATTAAGCACCGAAAATTGCTTCTTTTTCTCTGGAGAGAGTACAAGCAGTGAAAAACAGCAAGGGAGCTAAATGGGCAATACAATCACTGAATAGTTGGGATTGGAAAGACTTCTGGAGGTCATCTAGTCCAATTGCCTCCTTCAAGCAGATCTACTCACCATGGACTTGTTGAGATGAGCATCCAGGCTGCGTGTGGCTCTGGGCAGCCTGGTCTAGTAGTTGGCAACCCTGCCCACAGCAGGGAGGGTTGAAACTAGATGACCTTTGAGATCCTTTTCAATCCAAGTCATTCTATGATTCTATGAACACCTCTGACAGTGGAGATGATGTTCCAGGAGTCTCCTGCATCCTCTGGTATGTGGGCCAGGTACATGGGACCTGTTGCCTGGCCGGCTGCAGGGATTTGCAGTATGAAATATGTTCTCACTTGTTCAGATCTTTTCACCAGAGCATGCAGGTGATGTACTAGTGCCGTGGTGGCAGAGCTTACTTCTAGAGCGAAACATTTACTGCTCACTCTTAAGTGGGACTTTAACAGATTAGGACACACTGCCTTTATGAAGTCTTCTGGGTCTTACAACTTAAAATAATCTAATTTTATTTTTATAGCAGTCCATTGTTTCTTTTTGTCATTTATTGGGTTTTGTTTTATTTTGCCACATCCATCTAAAATACAGTATAGTAGTTTTTACAGATTGGTTTTAATTGTGGTATGTAGCTGCAAAGCAGAGGGTGCTCCACTAGTGAAATTTGATGCAAAGAAGCTTGCATGGCATGATTCACTGTTTAGTAAAGTGTTATATATATCGTAGTTTAACCTGTCTTCTGCAAAATTTCTGAAGTCAGTCATAAGATTTTCCCTGATATAACTTTGGTTTGACTTGGGTTTATTTGGACTGGAGAACAGCTGGGAAGTTCTAAAAGGTTTGATTATTTTATGTCTTTAACATTGACCTTCACCATCTGTGCCTTTTCTGTTTCATTCTCCTACATGCTTTTGACTCTCAGGATGTATCTGGAATCCTATATCTTCTTCCGGTGGATAAGATCAGTATGTGTGACACCTTTCAGCTGTGCAGCCTCTATTTAAGGTCCAAAATAAAAGATATACCATACAGATCTGTGCTTTGCTAATAGAGGAGCCTGGTGCCAGTGGTGTCTATGTATCGCAAATCTGATCGAAGATTGCCTCTGTGACCAAATCTCTGATTAATGCTTGATTGCATGATGAAATGACTGCTTTCTGAGATAGCCATGTCCTTGGATTTGGATTCCCACTGCTGGTTATTAAGCACCCTACTAACTGTTGTCAATTGCACAAGTGACACACCTGAGTTTGGAGGGCATACGTGGAGGGGGATTTGTGTGCAGGGACTAAAATGCACTGGGACACTATATATGGCATAGTAGATGGAGTGGAAAGAGTTTCAAAATTGTCACGTAGAAGGGATTCCAGCTTTCAGGAGGAGATCGTGCTCCTCAAAATCCCAGACTCTTCATCTCTGAAACCATGTTCCCAGTATCAGTCTTCTAGGGTGAGCATTCTTGCTTTCTCTTCCTGAGTGGTTCAACTTTCAACATTCAGTTGTCTTCCTCAGACAAACTTGGATGGATCAAGTCAATTGAGGATGAAGAAGGAAACCAGGGGATAATGATTTTAGCTGACACACTTTTCAGAAACATATTGTTGATGGACAGTAGAGTATGCCGTGTAACATTTGAAATGTGTAACATTTCTTCTGTATGGGAAGAAACAAAAACTACTGGCACAGATCTACCTTTACTTGACAAGTTAGAAGTATCATTTAGGTTGGGGGAAAAGATCTGTGAATCCAAATATGACAAATAAGACCAAATTGTGGAAAGGAGGAAGAGGACATGACTGGAATTGACCTTTTCTCTCATTGTTTTCTCTCAGTGAGACTATGTCAGGAGGTGACCATGTCATTGTTTCTGCTTAACATATTTGATTCACCACATCTTCCATGTCTTTCAATAGATTTGATGTAATATTTGAAGACTGTAACTTCAATGAAATATTTGCCCATTGTGCTTGAATTCTAAGTGCACAGCCATAGTGATCAGTGGTACTATTTTTTTAAGCCATGTGAAGATCTCTCCTGAAGAACTCTAAAGCTACAGGAATGGCAACAGGAAAGCACTACACATCTGAGGAAATAATGATGATAAATCTTCCCAACCTTCAAATCGATAGGTCTCTAATGTCAGCAGCTTTCCACTCGTCACATTTTGTGCCAAGGTTATTGGCTTCTTTACCAAGGAGCCACATCTTGTGTCTCTGCCCTGCTTTTCCTACCTGGAAATGCCCAAGTAAAATTCACAATGCAGCACAGAAATGAGCATGCTGGCACAAGAGAAACAAGAGGAAGAAACCCCTGGGAACAGGAATTCTATGTCCAATAAAGTGCCTGTGTGACTGTGGCAGCGTTCAGTGTTGGCACTTGCCGATAACATGCTATAGATGGAATGTGTTTCTCATTCTTTCTAAGAATTACACCATAGCGACTGCATATCACACTGTGTTTGTTTTACGTTTTCAGAAAGAAAATTGTCTTGATTCTTAGTTGTCAAAGAGCTTTTCATTTTTTAACTTAAACACAGACTTGTCCTTGGCACTGGCAGTTCCAGATGGTCAAAAAACCCTTGGTCTCTTTCTTAGTGTATATTCAGCCCCTTTTGCTTGAATGTCTTTAATTATGACTGTATAATTAAAACCTCTATTAGAATTGGCTATCTGATAAGCAGAATGAGGGAAACTGACTCTGAACTGGCTAAACTTGGACTGTCTTTCTAGTAAAATATTGACCATCCCACCAGTAACTCCCTTAATCCCAGCTCAATTAAATGTGTTTATCTGTACTCCATTTTGCTGGAGTTCTACGTAAGTGACCATCAAAATCAGCAGTTAAGGAATTTTTTTTGTGTTTATTAATATTACAAAAATCTCCTTCTTTCTCCAAACACTTGTGTGGTATATCACTTTTGCACCCATATGGCACTTCAGAAAGTTGCAGTGTGCTGCGTTGTAACAGTTGCTTGAGAAAAATCATATTAGTTCTTGTAGCCTGGGGATTTTTATAGTGTTTCAGAAAGATCTCTAAAAGGTATTATGTATGGCTGCATACCAGCTTTGTCGGGTATTAACTGCAGTGTTTCTTTTGTGCTGAGTGGATTACTGCCATATAAATTTGTAATTGGTGTAACAGTGCATGCAGAAGAATTTCAAAGCACCTACTCAACTGAAAACTCTTCCACTTTATTAATTTACCATTCATAAAGAGACTAAAGAGGGAGGATTGTGAAATGTGATTGTGAAAAAGAATTAAAATCTGAAAGGGAAGAGGTGAGAACTGAGCACAGGATCACTTGGATCCAAAGCACGTGGCAAGAGCAAACTTTTTTCAGAAGGAAACAACAGTAGCAGAGACAGAGAGCTCAAAGGCTGTTTGTGGCTTATGATGCGAGATGATGTCAGCTCTTTGTGCAGGTGCACAGTAGTCATTTTTTACTGCACACATTAGACTATTGAGAACATAAAAAGCTGTAGCTAAGGTCCACCACTGCTAGGATCTGTATAGACGCATAGGTGCAGCAGCCAGCAATACCATATTCCACATTTTGTATTGTGAAAAGAATTGTCTTCAAGGAAGAGACCTTCTGAAAGTCATCCCTCTAACCTATCCAGTTTGGCAGTCTTCTGAAACTGAAGTTTCACTAGTGGGCTGAACTTAAATGTGGCAGACCAGGCTGGGAAGACAAGCATTACCCAGCAATGGTGTAAACACATACAAGCCCCTCCTCTCTTGCTGTGTCTGCCAGCAATCAATCCAGCGAGTAAGTACTATGTACCTACTCTATTCAGTTATTAAAAGATACTGCTTTTGAGCTCAAACTCATTCTTTTGAAAATAAATCAAGTACTCTTAAACCTAAGCAACTGTTCTTTCAGCATCAAATTTTGGCTTTCTGTCCCTAGCTGGTTCTGCGCAGAGCTGTTTTGTAGAAGTCCAGTAAATGCTGTTGACTGCATTTATTATTCTGTTAAATATATATTTATTTCTATATATATATATGTATATACGCACATATATACAAAGATGTAATTGGTTTTTGAAAAAAGATTATTTATTTCCCTGCCACTGTTTTACCCAGTTCATGTCAGTAGCATCCCTTTACCCATGGCTCCATGGCTTCCAGGGATGAAAGGTGCATGGTGGGACAGAGATTCCATGGTCTCCATCCCTTTCTTTCTCCTTTTGTCAGAGAAATCCCCTCTCAGCCTTTGGTTGTCTCCTTCCCTTGTGCTGTCTTCATAGCCTCAACAACAGGCAACTGGTTGAAGAACAGACATGGGCCAGAAGTGTGAAAGCATGGGAATAAAACTAATCTTATGAAATTAATATGAATAATGTGTGAAAATGCAGAAATAATTTATGTGAGCAATCCAATCTGAACAGGTTCGTTTTCTTCACCCATCTTCACTTCTGACCGTAAGCTGGCCTTCATGCCTCTGGCAAAATTGCTCAATGGTGCCCAGTTGTGTCACTCAGCAGGCCATTTTACCTGATAGAATTGAAGTAAATGAATGACTTGGAGGTAGCAATTGCTTAATTACCTCTAATGTGATCCATTACTTCTGGCTTCGGACAGGCACTGGCTGCTCACCCAGCATTTCCCTTTTCTGGCCTTCTGCCCTGAACCAGGACAAGCACAGTTTTCATGCTCTTTCCAAGACCATTTTCTGTAGTTTTGAAGCAAGTTTTGATTGCAGGTTGCCTTCTAAACTTACTACACTGAAGGATAAACAAAAAGTGCAGTCTTGCAGGATGTTAAACCTCACCTTGCCTAGCTGGTAACATAGAGTTGTTCCCTTCTAGGTTTTTTTGTCTGAGCAGATGTGATTTTCTGAGTATTTTTGATCCCTGATGTCAGAGTAAGTTGTTATTTTGGAGACAGGTGTCAAGTTTATTGCTAACTCATAGCAAATTCAGACATGCGGGGATAAAATTGCTTAAATTAGAGGGGCAGATGATGATAGGCTTTAAAAGTTTCATAGTTGTCTTTACAGTGAAATACTAACACTTTCAGAATATTGAAACCCTAATTTTATATTCTGCAGTTTTTTTTCGTGTTGTACACTTATGTTACAAAATAATCTGTATTGATTTTAGGATTTATTTTATATGGTAATAGCTGAACTCTTTTCAAGTGATTGTTTTAAAAGAAAGAGTGGCAGCTGTGGTTCAGCAGCATAATGTGTAATTATAAATAGAATGCAGGCTGCCCATTTATCTCAGCCCCTGTTCCACTTACATTCATCTGATGCTGAGGCTTATTACAATCGTGGTTTGTCTCTGAGCAGACGTGTTTGGTTAGGGTTAAGGTTGGACAACTAAACTAATCTGTTCATGTAAATTAATTCAAGATTTGCCTGTAGATTTCTCATGAAATTAAATAATAATTTCACCTCCTAGACTTTAATAAATTTATATCAAAGTATTGTGAATAGTTACCAGTATCTGATAGTGATAGATGTTAGGAAACACTGAGTTTGTAAAAGCTTTTAGGTCCGCTTGAGTATATCTCAATCAATACTTATTTCTGAGTTTTCTCACCAGTTACAGTCTGCTCTTCTTATATGTCATGGTATTTTTAATAAATGTGAATTCAATTCACAGTTTCTCTAGTCTACGTTACGGGAGACCTATTCTCTCTAAGATAATATATTTCAGAGAGAATATCCTAGACTAAAACTGAAATACAAGAACACCTTTCAAATTTTAATAAGTATAAAAATAGGATAGGTAAAAGATGTACCTAAACTTCATATTAGTCTCACCCACATTGAAAGAGGAAGGGTCATTCTTTTCTTGTATTTAAGTATCTTTGGCATCATGGAGTAGTGATTTATTTCTCAGGTTTTCCATCGGATATTCTCTCAATGTTTTCCTTCTACAACAGCCCTGTAGTGTTTCTAGATGTAAAAACATCAAGTTCTGTGTCTTTGAAATCTCAGCTACCCTTCCTTTATCATTTAAAATCAGCCTCTAGCTGACTTTTCATTTTTTTAGCGTAGTGATTAGCCCCTGGCATGGATTAATTTTTGTCAACTTGTTTTTCATTTGAAAAATCAACACATCATTACTTGCCATAATTTGACATCTAAGTATGGTTATAAGAAAGCATCATAACAACTGGTGTTCCCTTGTTACTGCATATCTCTATAAAATGGGTTACATTTCAGATCAGAAGTAACTTGTGTATTATCTTTTTAATGTGCGCAAAACAATATTTTTGTTCAATAACATAGTATGAGTCCAAGTTAGATGTTTGTGCGACCATTTTCAACTAAGCAAGTATCATTTGTGTGCAGAGATAACTAATGGAGCATGGTTTAAACAGAAAAAGCTAAACAACAGATCTCTTGTGGTGTGCTTTTCTTCCCCCTCATTTAATTCCACTATTACTGAAAATGCGTCAAGACTGAAAGATACATGTGGCACTTGCACCTTTTTTCAAAAGACTGAGATTTAGCTTGAATGTGTGTTTGTTTTTTGGTGTTTCAAGAAGCAGCAATTTCAGAACTGTTTTTGCATATGTTGTGCTTAAGTTCCCCATATAATTTTTGTAGTCTTTTGCATTCTTCATGCAAGATCTCTCTTGCACTCCTCTGTATTTTTATCAGAGATGTGATGCTCCTTCTGATTAAAGTTTCTCTGCAGAAAATCCTACCTGCAGGGACTCAAGACAAAAGGACAGAATAATCTATAGGTCTCATGGATGGACTCCTGCACTGTGTGCACAGTGGGATCTTGAAGTGCAACTTGTAGGAGATACCGTGCATGATTTCTTGCCTATAAGATGCAGTCTTTTCCCTGATAAACAACATATAAAATCAAGAAGAAATGGCAACACTGGTGGCAGTGGCTTATTAGCAAGCGTGAAGATTAACTTGTTCTCAGTGGAAAAAACACAGGAACATAAATCTGTGTGCTAATGCAGTGTGATTCTGCTGTCAGAGCCTCCTGCACTGTACTGCTAGGAGATATATGTTGTCACGTAATGCAAACTTTTCAGAGCTCTGCATTTAATGTAAGGATGTAAGGAAGGATCTGTAAATACTTGTTAAGATGTGGGGGAAAAAACACATTAGGGCATTTGAGATGTTCCATAAAGATAAGGCTCCCATACCAACAAAAAGATTAAAAGGAACAAGGAGAACATCCAGCAATGATGAAACTGATGGCAATTTAATTTAATGATCTCTTAGAAAACTTGAAGTTATTTTATGAATAAAAATTTTGCGAGAGTTCCTGGGAAGAATTACAGAGAGGATACAGATGTAATTCAGCATGGCTGCTCTGAATGTGCAACACTGTGCCTGCAGTCAAAAGCAAACCCAGAGATGGAGCTTGAGAAAAACACAGGCCATTCCATTGCCAAGATTTTGTTGACTGCATTGAACTGTTCGTGGTCACTTAAAGGTATTCACAGAGTGGAAGAGCTGCCCATCAAATACTACTGTTTATGTAATAAGAAAGAAAAACTAGGTGCTGGTCTACTTGGATCTGCCATGTAATACCCACAGAATATTACCTTCTTTAAACTGCTAAGGGAATTCCTGATGCTGTACAGAGCAGAGAAGAAACTCTTCTACTACAACCTTTTGTTACAGTAATGCCAACGGCGAGGGAAATTATTCTGATTATTTTCCTGGAGATACAGGCTGCTGCTGTTTGGAAAACACTGCGTTACACCATCTGTTTCCTTTTGATTGCACTCTACCGCAGCCATTGTTGTGATTAATTTTTTGCTTCTAGGCACATATCTGAGTGCTCAAAAGAAGATTAAAAGCTTGTTTCGTGGATGGGGATATAGCTAATGGCTAGCTTTTGGTAGGATTTTGTATACTTAACAAGTTTACAACTCAAGTCATCAATCTTCTGTGTGTATTAAATACAGGAAGAAAGCAAGGAGAACATTTTTATGCTTCACTGTAATAATCCCTGTTGATGAGATGTTCACCATGTGCCACCAGCGTTACAGCACACTCGATGCCTCACTGGGACAGTCACTATTCTGGCTGCTGCCTTGGCTGCTAGGGGGTAATGGATGTGTGGTCTTATCCTGTTCCAGTCAAGGGCCAGAGTGGCTCCTTTGGGCAGGAGTCTGGTGTGCCCCAAAAGCCTGAAAGAAGGAGTGGACTGTTTGCCAGGAAGAGCTCCAAGAAAAATGTTAGATTTTGTCTAACAGTGATGTTCTGCTTATTTGAATTGCATTCTCTTTTGTTTGAACCCTAAATATGTAGTACAGTGGTGGTGTACATCGTGGTGGTTTTCCATCAATAGACTTTTCCCTTCCTTCCTTCCTTTCTTCCTTTTAATTCCTCTATTACTTAAATAAGCCTGATAGGCCTTTGATCCAGGATGAGTAGCACAACTGCATTATGCAGGGTCCATTATAATGAATTTGGGAAGTGATGTTTGAATGAAATGCATCAGTTATTATTCATTTTTCTACCTCTCTTGATCATCACATTTCAAGACTGTCACATTTGCCTGTGATTTCATGTTGAATGTCAAGCATTTTCTCCTCTGCTAGCCAGCTATCTTCAAGCTAGTATTTTGTACTAAGTTACTTAATATTTACTTCAATATGACTTAAGCAAGTATGTTGTAATTTGCTTTCAGAATAATGATTATTGGGAACTAGACTTCAGAATACTTTCTCAGTTTGATGTGCACAGTGCTATATGTGGGGCTGTGGTAGATCTGTAGCCATACAGGACATAGTTAAACAGAATTGAGAGGAAAATGTTGACTGCCAAGTAAAGCACTATTATCAATTTCCTCTCTCCTGCATTGAAAGAGACAGGGGGAACAGACAGTGTAGGGTTTCCTGATGTGTTTTAAGAAAGCATGGGATTTATTTCCCCTCCCTTCCTTCCTATTAGTTGTTTGTTAACTCCCAGGAAGATTCAGGCTTTTCTTGTGAGCTCTTTCTGCTTGCAGATTCTGGAGATACGCTCAGCCTTTGAGCAGCTCGCTTCTTGTGCCTGTATGAATTTGGAGAGAGGGAGAGGAGATTGGTGATAAGGGTCTGACTCAGGATAAACGAACAGAAGAGTAATTTCTAATTAACAACACTGTATTGCCAGTGGTATTTGCTTTTACTTTGCTGGCATAAGCATAGTGCAGGCCCCTGAGGGAGACGGGATGCTTCAGACCCAGAACTAGGAAGCACAGCGAGTGTCAGCATGAAATTCCTGCCCATCTGAGTGCTGATTTGGGAACCTGAGAGCAAGACCGTGTGAAAGACCTTCAGCTGCCCTTCTTCACTACAAACCTCAGCTCCCTGTTCAGCTACCGAACCTCTCCTCTCAGTAATGAGAAGGATGTGAAGACCCTGGCAGCAGGGCCAGTTGCTTGGGATGAGAAGCGGCTTTGGAGCGCTGATGGGCTGGATTCTTTGAGGGAGCTTTTCTTCAACTGAAACAGCTGTTGTTTTGGATGAAACATTGAAGACCAGACAGTTCTGTGCTTTTTTTGAAGTTTCATCTGATAATCCAACCCGCTCATGTGAGAAGCTCTGCTTCCTTTATTCATACTGCTTGCACTGGAGACAAGAAAAGAGGCTGTAAGCAGTAGCAAAATGCCCCATCTCTCTGCTGTGTGAAGCATGCTATAAACTGAGGAGATCTTGCATCTTTGTGTGGAAACTGTCCAGCATTTTCTGTCCATTAACTACAACTAATTTTTCTCTTTTCTTTGTAGTAAAAATGGGCATGGGTTTCTGAGGAAAAGCACATCTGATACAAAAAACTGAACTGCATCTATTTTCAGTTTGTTAGATCCGAGTCTTTTTTTAATCTTTTTTTTTTTTTTTAGTGTTTGAATTTGACAAAGAAATCTTCTGTTCCATTGACATTTACAAGCAAAATCAGTGTTTCAGTGCTTCAGAATTGTGCTTTTTTGAAGAGCTGATTTTTATTTCCTTCAGTGAATAACTTGCTGAAGATACAGAGATTCACATCCATGTCTCAGCGTCGGCTTTTAAAGGATGGACATGAAAGTCACTTTAGGATCCTACCAAGATTCAGCCAAATCCTTCACAGTAGAAGGCACTCACGAAATCACACGCGCCAAATATGCTCTGGTGAGATGATTGTATAGTTGATCCTGTATTGTGATTTACCTCTGCACAGAATGTTTGCATTTAAGTTTGAGCAGCATGTGAGGTACATAAAAGTAATAAGGAGCCTCCTGCTGGGCTTGCTGATTTTCACAACTCCAGTGATTCTTGCAGGAGCTAGCATGTTTTCTCAAAGTATGCTCATGCAGGGATCCAGCATTTGTTATAGTTAAAATATTTAAATCTTTATCCATATTAGATGTTACTTGTGCATAGTGATTACTCACTGTCACTTGAAGGAGAAAAACATTATATGTGCATGAAATTTTATTTTTCCTTGCAGCTCCAGACATAAGATAGTATCTAATAAACACAGATGGTAATGCTTTACGTGAACCTGCCTTCAGTACTGTAAAAGAACTTCATTGAGTGCTCCACTACTAAAAACATAGAATCATAGAATTTTTCAAGTTGGAAGGGATCTTTAAAGGTCATCCAGACCAACTCCTCTGCAACCAACAGGGACAACATAAGTAACTACATCAAAAAAACTGTAACTGTATTGAAAGCTCAGAAAGCCTCCAGTCTTTGAATGTAATGTACCGAATTCGAGACTTGCCAATATTTAGTCAGAATGAAGTCTTGGTTCCTACTGTATGTTGTATAATTATATCTTAGTAAAAGTAAAAATTATATCATCTTTGTGTTTAGTAAGGTTGCTGAGGTTTTTCCCTGAGATAGGTTAGCCTTAACTGGCTGAGGTAAGACAAAATGGTTTTTTTCAATAGTTAATGAATCCTTTCCTGGTTTTATATACACAGTGACCTATTGTGGTTTAAAAAAAAAAAAAAGGATTTTTTTTCAGTTGATTTTTTAAATTAATTTGCAGCACGTGAAATTGAAGTCAAAATATGCTAAGCAACTTTTTTAGTAAGTATAAATTTTTCAAAGCTCTCAGTATTCCTTTTTTTCATGTTGACACCTGTACTTGGGAAAAGTCAGAAAGAGCAAAATGCCTCTTCGGTGTTTCCTTTTGCTCCCCTTCTTCTGTGTTGTGCTCACTGAGTCTTTTGTAGTCTGTGGTGCTTAGAATGAAAATCATATGATTTTTTAATAACTTTTTGTTTTTCTTTGTAACTTTGAAAATGCAAATATTTTACCTTTCCTGACTTTTTTTCCTCCTTTTGATTGTGCTGCGGTCTTTTTGAAGTCTACAAGTATGCAAAAATTCTGTTTCCTTTCCTTCCTGTTATCCATTTTATGTTGACAGTAGAAAAGCAATTATATGGTTCTAATGTTAACCTTACATATACAGTAAGAATTAGTCCATTGTTTTGGTCAAAGCCATTTTATGGCCTTTTGCACTGATAACAGTCTTTCCACCTTCCTGTTGGCAGACTTTAATTAGCATTCAGTGGCAGTTTCAGACCAAATGGTACACCAAATGTGGATCAAGGTTTTAGACTGTGGAAAGGAAAGATCATATAGTCTGGGAGCATTTCTGTCCTGTTGCTGCTCTGGCTAAAGTTACAATTTTGGCAAGCACTTATTTCCAACGTTATTGTACTTTGAGTCTGTGAATCCCATAATGTGTGCATCTCTTCTCTATTTGTGACAAAATTAAGCTGCTGTATCCTGTTGCCCCAAGTCTTGCAGGGCTTTGTTCTTTTCCCATTAGCATCTCTGGAAACTACCAGTTTTGCTCACTGTCATTTCACTCCTTCCCTCCATGTTAAAAAAAAAATATATAGAAATCTTCATGTGAATAGTAAATGTCATGGTTCATAGACTGATTTTGCACGACCTTACTTACTTTTATGAGAGAGGCTGTGCTGGCTTCCCGAGTCTTTATGCTTCATCAAACCTGCCTCTACTTTCATTTTAACAAAGACAACTCTATTTATTTACAGTTTGTGGAGGATTGGGTCTGTCCTCCTCGGCCTAACCCTATTCTGGCTGCTATCTGCAGAAGTCTTTTCCCTAGGCTGCTTGTACAGCTTTTATCTCTCTGACTTGGCCTACCCTCTCTCCAGTGATGCATACTCTTTGGACCATGGGGATTTGAGGCTGACCACCATATTTCCCCTCCTGCCTGTGCAGGCAGGTCCTAGGCTTATATGGCCAGGCCTCAGGATACAAAAGGGTGTCATGGTCTTGGCTTCCATCCCTAACTATACATCTTCTGTGTGATTCTGTAGGCGGGTAGAACAGCAACTGTAGAGTTTGTGAAGGAGATCATCCCTGGAGACATGTGGCTTCAAATAGTCTCCTATGGGACGTGTCATCCACAGGGAGGGGAAGTTTTACCAGATAGTGTCCTGCTATGGCCTATTGCACTGGGCTTCCCAGAGTGGTGCTATCAGAGCATCCTCACAGGTTCTTCTGCTTCTCACTCTTTGTCTAAGTGTCATATTTCTGTTGGATAATGGTCTTTCTGGTGTGGGAAGAGCATGTGGTCTATAGCTTACAGGACGGATAGCAAAGTGCATGGAATCAGCCAATATCAGATTAAATATATTCCAGACTAAGTCTATAAATATAGTAGGGGATATAGTAGGAATACTTCAGTACCTGAAGGCTTTGACATGGTGAAAACCTGCCTTAATCTGTGTAAACACTGAGATTTCTGATCAGCATTAAAGTTTGCCACTACAAATTAATTACTGTTAGCCATTCTATACAGGCCCAGGCTTATAAAGCTGTATTTGCTGTTGCTATCTTCATTTGCTGACTAGGTAAATGTGTTGAAAAGAGATTTGAGATTTGGAGTTTGCATGTTTTAATCTTCCATTGTCTGCTAGAAATGCCACTGTACTTTGTCCAGCAAAAATTTGTAGAAGAGGTTTGGGGGTGAATCCCCCCAGAAGGTGATAATCTGCATAGAAATATTGAAACCATGACTGAGCAATTCAGTACAGCTCATTCCAGATAGTGTTACAAATGTCTCATTGAAAGACAGTTTTGCTTTGCCTTGTTGAAGGCTAACATTAGAGAAAATGTGTCTAAGGCCTGAGCCTATAGTCAAGATATACTGTATGAGACAGTGGGTATATCAGCAGTCTGCAAATACTCGGGGTGGGGACATGAGAGGAGAGCACTATCATTAAAGAGATGATTATAAGAACAATGGCACCACTGGAGGAAAATATATTTGTAAAGTCATCTTGGGCCACCTGTTGCATTTGTGGAACAAAGTTCAGTTTATATGAAAGCTCTTGCCTTCTGAGGGCAGTTTGTTCTGAGCAGAGGAAGGGGAAAGTGGACACTTTTCTTGTTTCACACTCTTCTCTCATGATGAATCAGAGAACAATTTCTGTAGCAGAAATGAAGAGCTATTATTTTTTCTCAGAATGGTGTTCCTTGTTGGATTTTGTGGCAAAGGGTAAGTTGGCTTAACTTTACAATAACTATTGTAAATATAAACAGATGGTGCAGTCTGCCAAGGCAGGGAGGTGTGTGTAAGGTGTGTGACAGTGCTCTGGGAAGCATCTTGAGCAGTGTGTTTTTTATATGCCAAAAAACCTTGTACATTTCAACAGTCTTACCACTTTGAATTTTGCTAGCATATTGATTTTTGAAAATACATTTTGTGCACAGTTTTTTGAAAAAGCCTTTCCTCTCTTATAACACCTGCAAAACTTGTTACCATTTAGTGTCTATAAAATGTTAAATTAAATGACATATTGGGCTAAGCCAAGTTACACAGTGACTGTCAGAAAAAGCAGCATCACAACTGTCATCCTTCCAAAGTTAGAAAAGTTCCCAAGCAGTGTGCCCATCAAAAGAGATCTGTTTCTTCCTTTTGAAATCAATTTCAGAGCATCGTCAAAGAATTTTTTAGGGCAGTTTATGTGCTGGAATCAGTTTAATATACCTTTTAAGATAAAGAGGTTGTTACTCTTCAGAGATACCAGTGCAGTGGTTCTGGCAAATATTTTTCTTCCTCCACTTAGGAGTCTTTATTGGCTTTTTTTGTAAAACGTCAGCCTCCTTTTGTAACTGTTGGGCTTTTTTTAATTTTTTTTTTCCCCCTGAGTTTTTTTTAATGTAGAGCTTTTCTTATTCTGAAATCTTTATTCTTTTTGTCAGTTACAGTGAAGGAATTTGAGGGGTGGAATTTATAATCATGATAAGATGTGAGAGAAAGTAGAAATATCTAAAATAGATGACATTATCAGCAGATTTCTGAGAGTGGTCACACTTAACATTTGTGAAATCACTTTTTATTTCCTAACTCTTGTTGTGAAAAAGCTATTGCAATTCCTTTTCAAATAATATAAAACTGTAGTATTATAAATTGCAATGTTATAAAAGTAAATATTTTTAAAGCCTTGATGCCTTACTTGGTTTGTAGACAGAAAGATTCTCAAGTGTGTTCAGAATGTTGAAGGAATATGTAGGCTCCGGGATACTGATGTACAGGCCACCACTTATCCCCAGTGATGAATCCTTCAAGAAAACTGATTCAAAATAGTCATTGTGTTAATAGGTCGGAGAGTCACTGCATCCGTATGTTTATATGTGGCAATTTTCATCACATAATTTAATGAAATAGTATTAGAAAGTATGTTTTGAGTTTGTGGAAAAGATTAAAAAGGTGTCCTTTCTTTGGAGAATTTTCCTCTGTTGTGTAAGGAATATGAATTCTACAAAAGCTGCTTCAGCTCTCTTCTTGGCTGTTAAAAATATTTCAAATTACTCTTTTAAAATTAGTATTACATTTATGGATGTAACCTGCATGTTCACTGAGAAGAAAAAAAAAGTATGTGAGAAAGACACACATTTGAACACAAAAACAAACATGTACACGTATGATTAAGGATAATACAAGAGTTGACTTGTTTGGTTCTTCTTCCAATCAATTTAGTGACTCTGAGCTCTTTGAGCCTGCAGCCTTGCCATTTCCCCAGACTCTGCCTATGGTTTCCTCTTTGTCCCCACTTATTAAGATTTAGGCCATCTGTGAGTCTTCTTACGAGGAACAGACCTTTTCTAAGTGCTGTTTTGTGATGTTTGGGGTTGAATGTATGCAAAGGAAGAAGAAATGTAAAAATTAGCTGTATCACTTCAATTCATACAAAGTGAATCTTCAGAAGACAAAATCTGACTGTGCATGCAACTCTTGAAGTAGGAAAAAATGTATTGCTGAACATTAGTGCTGTTTAAAATGCTTATTTAATTAAAGGCACAAGCATATGTGGTGTAATGTCATAGTATGTTATAAGTTAGGAGGAAGTTATATTTTCCCTCCTTTCATGGCTGTTGAGAATTATAAACCTTAACAAGGAAAGGAGATTTGAAAAAATAATGCAACAGTGGAAAAAAAAGTACTTACTGTTTCCCTAATGAATAAGCAGAGATACCTCACTTCAACAAAAAGTTAGTAATTATCCTTACAGCGTAGTTTTGCTTTTCCAGATGGAAAATTGTCAACAAGAAGGTATTTACTCTCTGGGCAGAACCAGTATTGGAGCCAGGAAGTAGTTTTATTTACTCCCTTTATCTTCTTCATTGTTCTTTTAAGACATTTGCAATCTCATGTACTGTTGCAATCTGTTTAACTATACTGAAGTCATGCTTAATAAGATGGTCTGTACTACTTCCTTTTACTGTGTATACTTGCAGTGTTTAACAAAATCCCACATGATCATCAAATTAACCTCAAATGTTAAGTTAACCTGAAAAGGTTGAACATATGTGGTCTTTTGGTAAAGCAAGCTAAGATAAAAGGATCAAGGTTTGTTGTAAGATTTACAGCACTTCCTGGTTTGAACTAATTCCAAATTTTTTTTCCTTCTTTTCAGAAGCACTGTATCTCCTTCCATAGCAGGAAGTGAAGATCAACGCAACTTTTGTGTTTCATTTCTTGTTCAGTGATCTTAGAAAAAAATCCCAATGAGATTCTATTTTAGTCAGCAGTTAATACTATCTTACACACTACTTCTGTTACTTGCACTTTGAATTGTGTCTGGCATGAAACCTTCCTGAATCTTGTTGGTTTTTCCCTAAAATTAATGATTAATTATAATCTTAGTTTTCACATTTACTTACTCTTCTTCAGTATTTGCAGCCTTGAATACTGAGAATTAGCTTGTCAGTTTGCTCAAAAATTGGGTTAGTGACAGGGGGCTATTGAGTATGTTCTGGGGAGAGGCCAAAAAACAAACTGGAGAAAAAAGGAACATACAGGAATCTTCTTCTGTAGGGACTTCTTCTTATCATCCCTTTTTATCCTCAGGTGGAAAAATCTCACATTTTTTGTGCTTACTCAGTTGCCAGCATGCAGTGAGTCTCCATCCAATCTTATTATTTTTATCAGACTTACAATTGTTTCTGATTTCAAAGTTACTTGTCAATTTCAGAACTTTGTTAAGGTAAGGACACAAAATATCACACTAGGGAGCGAGTTAGAAGAGGATCTTGATAGCTTGAAGGGAGTAGCTTGCAGTCATCTTCAAGGAATTTTCTCTGCTTAACAACCACTTCAGAGCTGTGGGACAATTGAGAAAGAAATTATATTCATGATTAATCCTGTAAGTTTAGATGCAAGTGGAGAATATAGTTTAAAAACAATAACTAGTACTTTTCTGGTGAAAAATTATCTTTGAGTTGTCCTGGATTAAAACAATCCTTGTGATTTGTGAATCTCACTACAGTAATCTAACCTACCTGGAGTGCTTTCTGAACATTAAGAGTTTCAGCTGGACAGTACTAACATATTTGCTTAATTGCACTAGTCATGAGTAATTCTCTGAGTCAGTTTTTTGTTTGATTTATTCGAAAAATCAGTTAAGAAGCCTACATGGTATGTATCGTACAGTTCACATGAAGTAGGTCACTTCATAAGTATCTCAGATCTCCCATTTATTTCCATGGAGACTACAACAGATACAAAGAGCTCAATAACACTATGTGAGAGAGCAAATTCTCAGCTACAAAACACTGTTTTTCACACTCACCACCACTTGCTATGCATTTTCCTCCCCAACAATGAACAAGACCCCATGTGCCACACTCAAAGCAATCTGCACCAGTAGAGATGACCCATTGCTGCTGTCACTTCTGCTGAAATGCACCACCCACCATCTCACTGTGCTCACATCCACTGTTTGTTCTCCATCAATGTTCAGCAAGCATCAAAGAATGTCAATGGGTGCCATTTTTTCTTCGCAGAGGAACTCACTTCTACATCTTTGCTTCATGTGCACTTCCATGTCAGACGCCATTGTGTCAGAGTGCCCCTCTGCTGCCATCTGTAACAAGGCAACAACATGTAACAGAATATTGGTGGGAAGGTTCAGTCTCTGCCACTCTACCACCAACATCTGCCTCTGACATTGTAGGCTGACAGAATAAAACAGGAGACATTACTTTTGGAGCAGCCTATATATGTGGGAGAGCTAGTTGAAGAACTTGTTTAAATGTATCCTTTGGTTTTGGGGGCAAGAGCTCATTGCTTCTCATGCTTTTCTTTGGAGGAAAGATAAAGCTTGTATTTCTGTCTTCCTTTAGGTGAAGATCATAAGCATTCACAGAATATAAGTAACTTGTTTTATGCAGTGAGTCTGTGTAGGAGAATTATTCTTTGCTAAACATTAACGACCGTTTTCTCTGTTTTAGCCAAACATTTGCCTATTTTAATCAGTTATCTAATTCCTACTGCCATTGTGCATTCAGAAAGTGTATATGAGAAAATGGACAGCAATCAGAATGTCATTTGTCTTGTGTTAAATGAGAACTAGTGTGTTGAATGAATTCAAAATACTGCAACTGTCCTTTTACATTAGAGGTACTTTACCTTTTCAATACAAGTCATAGGCAGGTTTTTGCCCTTGAAACTCAAAATGTGTCCTTCCTGGGAGCCCCAAAACATGCAGCTCTCCTTTAACTATCAAACTCTCTAGCTTCATCTGAACCTCTAGGACTCCATTAGAATGTGTTCATGCATTTTAACTGAACTGTGCATGCAGTGATAACTGTCTTTGTATTATCTGCCACTGTGGTTGTCAAAGGTTGATTAAGGACTTCAGGTGCAAGTACAGGTGGTCTCTAATACCTTCCTCAGCATGAACTTTTCCCCTTTTTGTTGGAGACATTTGACCTTGGTTCCTTCTCTGTTTTTTTTCCTGACTTCCAGCTATTGAAAATTATGTTCTTTGTCTGCAAGATGAGTTGTGTTGAAAGTTTTTGCAGATGTTTGTCTGCTAGTTTAACTTAGAGACTTATTTTAGGAATACATTTCTTAAAAAAAATAAAAAATAAAAAATCGAAGTGATTAAAAAAAATAAGGCTGAGTTTCTTGAACATTTTCCTGTGTGGTTAGAACAAATTTTTAAAATTGAGAAGCAAAATTTTTGTATGTATGGAAATCACAACATTTTTTTTCTGCTAAGTTTTGCTTACAGAAATCTAACATGATTTTTTTACTAGAATCAGATAAGATGTGATAGTCTCCACATGCATGTGCTGAATAATGATGAAGACTACTGATTTAATATTCCATGAAAAGATACATACATCATTTGGTTCAAGCAGATATGTTACTTGCAATAAAAAGTTGTAATGCTTCAAAGCAGTTTGCAGACATAACTAAGTGCCCTATGGCATGAAAAGCATCACAGAAATGGAGTATAGATTGAGTCGTCTTCTAATGCAAGCAACGTGGCAAAACGTGTATTTAAAATATCCTGGAAGGAGATTACTATCCTTTTCTATGACTTGAACTTTTGAGATTTACAAAGGGTCTAAATGTTTAAGTTTACATCAGGAGCTGCTTTGCTAAATTTGTCTGTCTACACAATACTACTTAAGCTTCATAGGAGCCCCCAAGGCTAAAAGACACAGAAATTACATCAATGGAAGTTTGGTTCACCAGCCTGAAAGGGAGACCCCTGGTGCCCTTCGTTGGCCTTTTAGATACCTAGATACCACCACTCAGTGAGGAGGGTTTTCACAGTGCCCTGAAGCATTTCTTTGCAGATCCTTGAACTGCAGTGGGAAGCTAAGCAAGGAGATCCCCTGCTTATGTCCCATAGGCATCCTGGTCTGGTCCACATGCTCAGAAAGTGCCTCAGCCATCACACAGCAGCAGATCCAGTTTACAACCTAAGCAACCAATTTATCCAGAGTTTGAAACTCTCATAGTTACAGGAGTGCAACTCTGAAATATTTTCCATTCTGGCATATTTCTAGTAGGAGGCAATTTTAGGGGGGGGAAAAAAAAAAAAAAAAAAAAGTGTTCCTAAGTGCATCTTGTCAGATTTTCAGCCATTTGCCCGGTTTCAGGTCATCTCAGTTTAGCCTTAATCAGTGTTACAAGAGTAACCTGGAATATTTGGAATGGGGAAAGGGAGCTGTAAACAGAGTAATAACAACTGTTTTCCATATTAGATTGCTTCCTTCTCTTGGTCGTGTACATTTAAGAGTGAGAAAGCTCTGTCCTCTCTCTCTCAGTCCCTGGGCATGCAAACCCTTGCCATCCACATCAGCCTTATGGATGTGCCACAACATGGTCGCATTGCTGCCTTGAAGTCTCCTCCCTAAACAGTGGATTTGCTCAGTCTTAGATAGTTTACATTAAAAAGCAAAACCAAAACAATTTCTTCTACATAACTCTATTTTGGGTTGGAAAAAACATAGATCGTAGCTAGTACCTGCAGGCAGCACCAGTACTTCAAAGACAAAAGGTATCTTTTAGAGTACAGTAGCAGTAGCTAAGCAAGTGAGAGAAGACAAAAGGATCAGAAAACATCAGTAAAATACCATAAAAATGAAGGAAATATGACAAAGTAAGCTTTGGGTTACAGTTAGACAAATCAAGGAGCATCCCAGTCAGCTCCTCATCTCTACTGGCTCATGGGAGAAAGTGGCTTCAGGGGAGCTGTATAATATGGGAGCTGGTTCAAAAAAAGAGCTGAACCCCTTTCTCAGTTTTCACCACTGTATTTGAGCTGAAATACAATTTCTAAAAGGAAATAACCCAATTGTTTCTATCTGCACCTGTGAATCTTTAAATATCCGTTACTCAGCCCAGCTGAGCTGGATGAACTTAACTCTGGTCAGCTGGTGGGGGGGGGTCAGATAGATAGACATATACCTGGGTCCCTGTTTTGGGCAAACTGATGATAGAGCTGCAAGTCTTTTCCTTCTGTTCAGGTACAGTAAGAGTTTTGCTGGGGTTTGTTTGTTGTTTTATTTTGGTTTTTTTGTTCGTTTGTTTTGCTAAAAGAACGAAATATGAAACAAACTCAAGTATGTCATGGCATCTTATTATTGGTTGAGACTAATCTACTTCTAGCTTTTATTTAGTTGTTGAGCTGCTGTGTCCTTCACTAGCTGGTAAGTTAGGGGGATTAAAAAGATATTTTTTTCTTCTTATAATGAAATACATGTAACTAACATAGAATCTTGAGTGTGTCCAGGTATAAGCTCCATCGAACTTCTTCATAGTGTTAGAGAAGAAATTTCAATAACTAAAGAGGTCTGAGAGCTGCTGAAAAACATTTCTAGATTCTTAGAATATTAAAAAAAGAAATGTTTAGAGCCTTCACCCCCTTACTTTTTCCAGTATTATTTAAGGAGTAGATAGAAGAAATTAGATAGAAGAAATTTCTTGAACAGAAATCCAATTTCTTGCTTCTCTTAGAAATATGCAGTGCAGCAAACAAACCCTAGTTGAGGAGAAGGGATGTTTTTAGTATTTTTAATGTTACTTTCTTCGTGTTAGAGCAGGACTTTTGGTTGTCGGTTTCATTTTTGCTGATCCTTTTGGATATCTGTAGTTGATCTCTTCAGTGTTGTGCACATAGTGATCTGAAAAGGTGTAAAAATGTGTTCAGCTTTGGCTAAGCCACTGTAACTTGGGGACTAAAGCAGTAGTGGTCACAGGCTGTTCTGTGTTTGAGACAGGGAAAAGGAGACTCTTGGCTAAGGGTGTGAAATCTGTCTTGGTAAAAGGACACTGCTGAATACTTTCAAGACTGGCTGCAGGATGAGGCCTTAATTGAAGAAGCTTTGCTTTCTTCGTACTGCAACGATGACAGAGCTGCAAGTCTCTTCTTTCCACTCGGGTACAGTAAGAGCTTCTGTCTTCTTGCCTGGAGAGGGAACTGTGAAGCCTTACCTTTGATCCATTTGCCCTGTGTTTCTCACTTAGTATCAGTCCAAGAGTAAAAGCTAAATTGCATCAAACTGATTGGGTGTGCACGTGGTAAGCAGCAGATAACTCTGTTCTGGGTTTGTTTGGATGGGAGCACCTTGTGAAACAGGAGAAATTGAACACCAGCTGCTGTGTGTGCAGGAGTAGTATGGTGTTTCTTATGGGATTTACAGGCTTGCAGAAATTTTGAGGAGATGAATTCAAAAGAGGGCACAGGATATAGAACCCCATCAGCTCTTTTGTACCATTTGTTGAAGTCATTGGTTTGACCCCAGGAGTTAACAAGTGTTTTTTCTACTGTTTCACTGAGAATCTGAAGAATCTGGTTCTCATCATGTCAGCAATAAAATGGAAGAAGGATAGGAGCTACTGGCAGCCACAAGCAGTTTCAGCCAAGGCAACAAGAGGGAGAGCAGAGAGAATGGTTGAAGGCTGTGAGTAGATTGTCCCTTACTCACGTGAACATTGAGGGTATTAGTTCAGGTGTCACACACTGTGTGTGTCAGTCACCACAAGTGGAATTTGCTCTTTGGTCTTGATTTCATCCTTCTTTACATTTTCTTCATTATGGAAATGATATGAAGCAGCAAACTGCTCATCTCAGAGCAATGTGAGGCAAGCTACAGTCAGATGCTAACGCTAATAAACCACCCTCAGCTGAGGAGTGGTTTTGTTTTTAATTCACAGCCATGCCTCTGCTGTCACGCCTAGGCCAAAAGTAAATACAGTGATAGTGATGGTAGCAGTACGTAATGAGGAAAATAAAGGTAATACTGCTGTTGGAAAGTTTGGGCTCCATACTGCCACTCAGAACAGGCCAGGAAGCATCTTAGGAACCTGGAGAAGAAGGAAAATGCCTGTTGTTTTGGTTGATTAGGATCTCACAGACTGGCTGCTTTTTCAATCAGGTAGGGGTATGTGTTTCCTGTTTGCTTCCCAGAGACTAGAAACAGGACATAGTTACAGCTGCTGTGCCTCTTTGCAGTTGTTTATGGATTTTGTAACAGCTTTTTGAAGCCCTAGATATATTTTTAAGTGTTTTATTGAAGAGATCACTGAATTTTATATTACAGTATTATTTTAAAAGTACTGTGTCAACAAAATGTAAAGGTCAAATATGTTGCATTTTTCAACAGAGAGTAAATGGTGTAAGTTTTGTCTTTCCTGCACTGAGTACATTTAGCCAAGAATGTTGTGCATTAAGCACAAAGGATGAGATTGTTGTATTGAGGTTTTCTTTCTTGAATGGAAATGAATTTCTGTTGAGAACCTAGAGCGGTTCTCCAGCTTGGCTTTCCAGAAGCGGCTAGACTCCTTGTGCTCTCTATTTTCTTTTTGACTGGTGGCAAACAAGCTTTGTTTACTCTTTGCTGATGTTAAGTCTTCTGCTTTTGTGAGGGTACTGTGGAACCTGATGAAGCCTAGGAGAGGGGAAGGGTTGGCAGTAGGAGAAATGAAGGTATTATTTTGTAGAGTCTTGTACCTGGGGAGGAATAACTACATGCATCAGTACAGTTTGGGGGCTGACCTGATGGAGAGGAACTCTGCACAGAGGAACCTTGGTGTCCTGGTGGGCAACAGGTTGGCCATGAGCCAGAAGTGTGCCCTGGTGGCCAAGAAGGCCAGTGGGATCCTAGGATGCATTCAGGTCAAGAGGGGTGTGATCCTCCCACTCTACTCTGCGCTGATGAGGTCACGCTTAGACTACTGTGTCTGGTTCTGGACTTCCCAGTTCAAAAAATGACAGGCATGTCCTAGAAGGAGTCTAGCAGAGGGCCACGAAGATGATTAAGGGTCACGTGCTGTTTGTTGCAGTGTGCATGCCTTGACTGCAGAAATTCCAAAACACGTATCATAAACCAAAACTGTCCTGACAAATAAACTGCTAGGAGTACAGTGGTATTTTTGTTATGTGGGTTTTGGCCATTTTGAAGCATAACACCACAATGTGAGTTGGATTTATGAGGCATGAGTAAGACTTAAGGTTGATGGTCTGCTCTGCAGGATTTTGTGTAGACTTGCCAATTTGAAATGGTCTGTAACTGGGATCACCTAGTAACCAGATTCTTCATCTATTTCATTGATAGCTACAAGTGATCCTCCAGTACTAAAGTAACTTGTTCAAAAGGACCCCAAATGGATGTTTTGGAGATGTGATGGAATGAGCGTTTTCTTTCTCTTATTTTCATCTCAGATCAAAAGGAAGTTTCTCTTCTCTCTGTCCTGTTTGCTCTTTCAGGATTTTGGGGATGATGATTTCTGCAAAAGTTGTTTTCCTTTCCTTCCTTTGTAATAAATAGTTTTGCAGCCTTTATCAGTGTCCATCAGTGTTGCAGAGCATTTTATATTTTTGTTGGAACGTGTTCTCTTGCAACTTTTGACCTGAAAGATTTTCTGCTTCCTGAGTGTCTTGTTAAACTGGAAAAAATGATTGTATACTTCATGGGTCACAAAAAGGGTTTCCTATCATTCAAAAAATTTTATTTTATCTTTTGGCTATAAATATAGTTATGAACATGGTACAATGCTTAATTTGTTGTAATTGCTTTTTGGAGTCATGTTGTTATTTATGTGTGTGTACATGTATGCTTCAGAATACAGATTATATCTATTTTTCTTTTCCTCAGTTATATTTCTGTGCTGCTTTCATCACATGCTCCTATTGTCACTAGTTCCTGTTAAGTTTTCCTTTCTGCTACCACTGAACTTCATGTTTATTTCTTCTTTTTGGTTTCCATCTGCTTTTTCAGTTCCATTACTGATACAATGATGGGTCTCATCCTCTTGATTTTCCTGAACTTTTGTCCTAGCTTGTATCTAATGCAAGTGGTGAACTGTTTACACTTTAGTGACAGTTTCCCATTTTTATCAGGCTGCAGTCTCTTGTATACTCCATTTTGAATACTGTGGTTGACAAAGTTGGTATGGAGTCAGCTGTCCTCCTTTCCTCATCCCCATGCAGGTGGAGTTGCCATGTTGGATTACGGACACTTCTGTGCAGGCACTGCAGCTGTTTATTAAGTTAAAGAGGTCAAATCTATCTTCTTTTCTGGCTTTTGCAGCTGTGGACAGACAATAACATCACCAAACACCATAGGCTAACTTCTGCTTGGTTAAGTTTGGCCTGAAAATAAGTACAGCTTTTGTCTCTTTGAAATGGAAACCATGGTAAATTCTTCAGTACAGTGAAGGAGAGAGGTCTGTGATTTGTGAGAGCTTGTTTAGAATGGACACAAATAGAAAAACAAACTGACTAAAATTCAAGAAAACCAAAGATATTCCATTTTGAAACCAGAAATTAAAACCAGTGTGTAAGAGCATTCAGAGCATTCATTGGCCAAGCTTTTGTTGTATTCTTGGGGGAAGCTCTTAATTCTCCAGTCCCAAAACTGTGCTTGTGTTCTTTGATGGTGTACTGTACTTCTTTAGAAATTGCAGTAGTCTTTTTGCCTTTATTTTACCTTCTGGATACCTGTACTGTAGGGTATGTGATCTTCATAGCTTTGATGTTTATTATCGTCTTACAGTGGAAAGTATACTTTCAAGATGTAATGTCTCGGTAGTTTTCTTTAGGTTTCTTCCTGGATATGTCCTCCAAAAATAAATATTGCAGGGTTCATCCTGCTAATTAAACAGCATCCTTAACCCTTTGAAGTGCTCCAACAGCTACTGGTGTTACAAGCAATTGTTCTCATGGATGGTGGGGTTTATTGCTTTTCTCAGACCATGAGTTTTGATTGTACTCGTACTTGCTTAAATTTAGGTTTGCATGTGATTCAGAGGCTTTCTCTGATGACTTAGCATTCAAGCTGATAACAGCTAAAGCTGTCACAAAATTGGTTGGTTTTGTTGGGTAGGGATGGGTTAACAACAATGAAAAAGTTGTATAATGGCTTTATACAAATGTGTATGTATAATGTATAAACTAACTTTTAATGCTTTGGAATCTTTTGGTTCAAACTAGAGGAAATTGACAATTTTTATTGTTTGATGACTTTAAAAAGAATGAAGCTTTCTTTGCATTTGTTTTTGTTGGTTTTTTTCTTTTTGAAAAAAAGCACCAAGAAGGTTTAAAAGGAGAAAATGAATAGTGTTTTTAAATAATCTGGTATGCTAAACTAGATGCTTGATGGTGATGCATTAAATTGTTTAATGTCTTCAAAGCTCCACCCAATTAGAAAGCCTGTGGTTACAGGTGTGAGCTAGGTATATTTTGTGCATGTTTACATTAAGCTAAAGATAATTCTATAGGGATAGCTCGTCATGCTGAATAATGCAGTGCCAGCTCATTTTGTTGATGTCCCTTCTGCTACGTACCACACCCCTGGAAGAAGTAGGTTTAGTAGCTGTACTTCAAAATTAATCTGAACCTTGAATATACTTTCTCACAAGCACTGCTGCCTTTGCGCTGCATGCTTGCATCTGCTTATTAGGGCATGCACACTGTTATATGTTAAAGCCACAGTCATGGCTTCCCTCTCTGGGTTTCACCAAACTGGCACAGACTTCTACCTTTCATTGACTTTGCTACAACCTTTGAAAGCTTCTCTAATCTTTTGGGGTTTTTTCCTTCTTGTCGGTGGGCTACATTTTAGTCACAGAACATGCTGGAGGCATCAGGGTGACCTTGACTTGAGCATGAGAGGCGCTGAAATCTTTTTAAATGCATTTCTAAATATACACATGCGTACTGACACAGATTTTTCTCATGAAAGCTGTTGTTTCTGTGTGTTTGAACAGGTCTTAGCTATGCGCCCTAAGTCTTACTGCTAACATGCATGCCCACACATTCCATTTTTACTATCCAGTTGTATTTCGGACTCAACAACAAAGGCTAGAAGAAGGTTTTGGGATTCAGCTCATTTGTTCTTCTTTGTTGCTGTTGTTTTCTTGAAATGTGCAGCAAGGAGACAAGGTACTGTAAGCATGGAACATGTTTCCCTGCAGATACTCTTCTGCTTTGGGTATAAATATAGCCAAATATAAAATGCACTTGTTTTCTTGCTGGAGCCCTCTTTTTTTTTTTCCAAGAGGATGTTTTATACTCTGTTTCATGGGAATGTGTAGTATCTCTAACCCAGTGAAACTAAGAAGCTTTTTGTGTAGAGTAGACCTACTAGGAAAACGCATCTTCACCTGAAAGAACTGTGTAGCCAGATGGCTGTGGCTGCTTTCCTTGGAGATGTTGTGCAAGGCTTCTTTTTCCTTCCAGTGAATAGGGAACAAACTCTGTTATACATGGGCTGTGCTGTTTGTGCTTTCTTCACAAGAAGATAATGGCCTTGAGTTGTGCCAGGGGAGTTCAGGCAGGCTATTGGGAAAAATTTCATCTTGGAAAGACTGGTGAGGCACTGGAACAACTGCCCAGGGAGATGGTGGAATCACTGTCCCTGGGGGCTTTCAAGAAACATGTAGATGTGGCACTGAGGGATATAGGCATGGTTGTGATGGGTTGGTGATTGGATTTATATGATCTTAGAGGTCTATTCTAATCTTTATAATTCTATGATTCACATGTATGCTTCAAACTAAGGACACTCTAATTAAAATTTGTGAAGGTGAGGATGTGAACTATTGCTTAATATTGGAAGATAGTAGGATTGAAAGAATGCTGTATTTGAGTTCTCTCACCCACAGTCTTTGTTACTTCCGGAGTTGTCAGGATGTAACTGAATTTAGGAGATTTGAAGGCTAGTAGGAAGCTAAGTGGGAGCAATGAGAGCAAACACAGTCAACTCACTGGGTTGTCATTTTTCCTATTCTAATTTATGTTGTTGGGTTTTTTTCTTCAGGGAGTAGCCAGCTTGCCACAACCTCATTACTGTGTCTTACTGAATGGATGTGGGTAATACCCTTCTGACAAGGATATAGCTCCTCTTTCGTTTGTTTTTAATCATTGAACAGAGACCAGAAAGTTTCCTTTCTGACTCTTTTCATGTTTGGAAAGTAATGACTGCTTTGTCATTGTGTCAGGCTTCTGATAGTAGGAGTTATATTTTCTGAGAGTCATGTTGCAGGTGAGACCAAACCCTTGCTGCTATTAGCAGTAGTGTATAGTCAATCCCAAGCAACATGCCTGGCTCTCACTAGCAAATCTTTGAGACCAGCTTTGTGCTGATAAATAAGAAATGAGTGTCAGTGTGCATACTTGCATATGGTATATATTGTATCGTAGGATCTAAGACTTTTTTTTTCCTAAACTTATGTTACAATTCAAGAGCTAGAAATAAAATTCTGTGAGTTGTGATGTCTGTTTGGGAACTAGACACCTCCACCAAGCTGGTTAGGTGACAGTGACTTGGAGACTAGACGTAGATCCTGTTTCTGACACTGCAACAAATGCTGTTACCTGATCCAAGATAGGTCACTTGCTCTGTCTCAACTTTCACGGATGTGGTGGAGCCAAAAGAGTATTTAAATGACTTGTAGGAGTGGTGAGAAGATTCATTCATTAATTTTTTTCTCTGATCAAAATAAAATATTCTAGTAATCATTTTGTAAATTAGAGAACAGTTAAAAACATTTCTAAGGAAAATTATTTCTTTTAAACCTACCTTTGATTTAAAACATTCAGTGTCATTAGGAAACTCCTGTAGTTTGATGTCTAACAGAAAGCAATGGGTCAGAAAATGCAATAGCGGAATTTAAAGTAATATGCCTAAATAATATTATTCAGGCTGTATTTTAATGTGAAGCATTGATTAAACCTATTTCTCAATAGATTTATCATAATAGGGCAAATCACCTTGTGATTATTAACAGTATGAGTGATGAGAACAGATGTGTGGGGCACTTCATCAAATAACTCCTGCTGTGTTCTGTGGGTGGCTTGTGATTTGTTGGGTTTTGCATTTATGGTACTGTTTGAGAGCCGGACATGCTGAAGCTAAAACTGAGCTTTTCTCATCTGTAAATGGGATCTTGTGAACAGATGCAACCATCAATCCGAGCTTTTTTATCCTCACTGTCCTCTTTCCTTGACCCCTCTTGCCAGGAAAGGGCTCTTATAACATCTTCAAGTGAGGGAAATCAGTCTGTTTGTTTTCACGTGGTTGTTGCTGTCACTCACTCATGGTCTGGCTCTTTGTAGTAGTGAGTCTGGGTTGCTGGTAGTTAACCCCAAGTGCATTCATTGTCAGGTAGTCCATCACCAGATGATTACTTCAAAGGATCAAGAGAAGCAAGGCTGAGCATTAGTATCTGAACATACAGAATATTTTGATTATTGTTTATTATTTATTGCCTTAATTTCCCATTTTCTTATGGATAAGATTTGTTTCAACTTAAAAAGTCACATTGCTTGAATGCATACGTTTCCTTTTGACAGTTCCTGCTGCTTGTGGTAGAATTCTTCATAGGGAACAGGTGCTTATTGAGTTTATCACCAAGCAAAACACCCTAGTTCAGTTCTGTCAAAGACTGGGGTAAGAACTTCGTCAGCAGTATGACATGCTTGGTCTGTTTCTGAGGGACTTCTTCCATGAGCTCATTACAAAATTTCCTTGTGTGGAGAAGGAATTAAGGGTGGTTAGAAAAAAAAAAAATGAAGATGGATTTGCTGGACAGGTTTAAAACTAGTGCTCGTAAAGTGAGATCTTTGACATGCCACACTTAGACTTTTTTTTTCCTCTTGGTGGTGTTTGATCAGTACCCTTGTTCCCATTTAAAGTCAGTGGGTGGAATCTAACGCATGCAAGTGCTTGATGCAGGAAGACAAAACGTGGTAAGTAACCAGCAAGTGGCTAAACAGTGGAGGACCTGGTGCTGCTGAAAGCCACAGTTGCTGCACATGTAATTTGAAGAAAGGTATTGTGTCCCGGGTGCCTTGGCTTTGGCTGAAAGATGCAGTTCTGCACTCTCCCTGCATGCTGAAGACGAGCTCACAGATAAATAGGTCACTGTCCGCTGAACTATTTTGCACTTAATCGATTAGGAGCGACATGACCTTAAGTTTGATCTCTTTGCTCTACAAAGATATTGCTGAATTGTGGCTGTTTCTGAAGAAATGCACAGGTGTGTTGAGTCTTTTCAATTTTTTTAGTTGCTAGATTGCAATTCAGGCAGGATTTCAGACAGATAACATCCTACTGAGGAAAATGTGATGGTGTGATGTAGTACAAAGGCAGAAGTTGTACTCTTTTGTTTGCTGTGCATCTTATATATAAGTGCATTTTATTGTTATGGGCTTGTGTGTGTTCTGTGCTTGTGTAAATTTGCTGTGTGTCCTTTTCTTTGTGGATGTGTTTCTCAGTACATCACGTGGATCCACCGAATCTGTTCCTGCATTTCACAGAGAAAGCACTTGGTTCAGGATTCGGTCACGCAGTGATTATGGCCATCAGAAGCACTGCTAAGACTTAAGAGGAGAATGTGCTGTTGTAGCCATCCTGCTGTCCCTGAATATGGGCTATAATTTTCAGTTTGTTGCATTTCACGTAAATACCAAATATGTAATTTGCCTCAATCCCTGTTTGAAGTGTGGGGGGAGGCACGGTTTCTTTCACAGGATGTCATTTGTCATCCCCTGGTTGTTAGTATAGGAGGGCTAATCTCAAATACGTTATTTCTTAAATTCCTCCAGTCAGAGCTTTCTATAGGAATCTTGTTTCTGTTAAGATATAAATGAAACAGTGGAGATATTATTTGCTGTTAATAGTGCAACTACAGTCCATTGCAAAACTGAAAGCGTGTTTTGTGAAATAGGGACAAGCAAAAATTGCTTCCTTATTCTGGTGCTTGAATTCACATTTCCAGTTCTGTTTTCTGGTTTTGGTATGCATGACTACTGCAGAGGAATAGCAGAGAGAGCACATGGGACTAATGGACTGGTGGCTAACCTGCAGTTGCTGCTTTTAAGATGTCAAATTTAAATGAAAAAGGTATGTAAAGAGTGGATCTTCTACTTCATATTGCTAATTTATCAGCGAGTCTGCAAGCATTCTGCTTCTCAGCAGTGCTTCATATTACAATGGGGAATACCTGAAGGCACACTGCTTAAGGGAATTGAATGATGGATGTCAGAAGGATGAAGCTATAGCCAGATTGAAAGTGTGGAGTGATGAAAACATTGAACTCTGATCATTGTGTGCATTTCTATATGTGCTGAGAGGGAAGGGGTAGTTCTAGGAAAATGCGTATTATTGTATGAAAGAGGGGATTTCTGTTTTGTGTAAAATCATGGTGATGCACGTGTTGTTGTGCTAGGATGATTTGTTTAAATTGCCAGATTAAAAATAGAGTGCTTTAATCTGTATGTGATTATTGAGAAATAAGTTAGAAGGGCTGGTTTTGTTAGCAATTACAAAGACTCAGTTTTCATCTTGTCTGCCACCACTTCTTGAGCATGTTCATGGTGACCCTGTTAGAATATTTCATTCTCAGAGCTTCAGAAGGGACAGAGATGGTGTTCCTTTCTCCAGTGCTCTGATTTTCTTCTCCAACCCTGTGCTCTACACATGATGCACCTTGTCTCCAGTCAGCAAAAGGGAAAGAACAAAAGCAGGGAAGAGGTCTCAGATCCTTCTGTTCCCAACCCTTGGAAATTTTCATAGTTTCCAAGGGGAAAAAAAAAAATCTTTTGGGGGAATTCCTATATCAGTATATCTCAGGGAGTGAGGATAAGGAGATGAGAAAAAGAATTTACAAAATGAAAGGAGAAAATGGGTGTGAGATATTGAGTCCTACAGAAATTCTCTATTCTGCTTAAAGACTTTGCAGATAGCTGTGAGCAACTCTGGTTTTCAATACGTGAATGGGGATGGAAGCACCTCCCAACTTGTAGGCACACTGCAGAAGTAAGAGTAAGGCATGTCCCTCTCCCTGAGGGACTGGATCCCAAAGAAAGTCCCACTGGGAGATTCTCATGATAATCTTTTAGATAGGGAAAATGTGGAAAGAAGTCTGGAGTTCCAACAGAGGTCTTCTGTGTGTGCATGTAATTGAGAGGAATGTCCTTAAATCTTGGCTTTTCACTCTTTTTTTTTGCGGTGAAATTGGGCTCCCTTCTACCTCTTGAGGCAGATCTGTGCATGAGAGTTTTGCACATCTGGAAGTGAGTGGTACAGGAGTGAAATGTCAGCACTAGTAGTTCGATATTGAGAATATAGTCACAGAATGTTCTGGGAGAAGACTTATCTGGCACAACCCATCTGCCATGGGTGGGAATGTCTATTGCTAGATCATATGATAGATAACATACTAAAAAGCAGTCGTATACTGGAGCTGATGGTGGATAATATACTACAGTGGGAAAGGATCTCTGCATCCGGCAAAGCTGTTGTTGACATGAGACCTTTACAACCCATAGATGGTTGTGAATAGCTCTGAGGAAACAAATTATGGACTGAGTCTTCTCAGAAAGCAGTGCTACTTCATTATGACTCTGGGATGTTTTTCTTCTCTTGTTCTTTAAAAATGTTCCTTGGTTTTGCTATTTTAATTTTCTTTTCCAGAAGATTGACATATTGTGCAGCAGTAGACAGATTTTTTTTTTAGCCTAGGATACAGTAGATACATCAACATAACTAAATTTTACTCTATTCTAAATTCATTTTTAAAGTCACTGTACTGAAATTGGGACACAGTTTAGTTTGCATGAGTTCACTTGCAAGGCCATGGTATCTTTTCTGCAGGTTTTTTCACTTTCTGGATTTATAAGGTGGGCTTGGGGACTTTCAGATTGGGAATTCCTTCAAAATTACAGAGAAATAGAGGTTGGGTGGAACCCCTGGAGGCCACCTCATCCAACTTCTTGCTCAAAGCGAAATTAACATCGAAGTTGATGCAAGTTTCTCGGAAACTTGTCTATCTGAGTTTCGTAAATCTCAAAGAGTAGAGGGTGCCCAGCCTCACTTGACAGTCTGCTTCAGTGCTTGACGACCCTTGTGGTGAGTTTTTTTGCCTTGTGTTCAGTTGAAGATTCCCTTGCTGCAGCTTGTGACTGTTCTCTCTCATCCTTCTGCTGTGCAAAGCTTCAACAGAGACATTCTCTCCTCTCTAATAAGCATTAGTCAGGTTTAAAAATTTGTTTCAAACTTCTGTAGAGTATCTTCACACTGTCATTGAGAATATTAAACTAGTATTTACTAGGATGTCTGGCCAGGTTTTTAAAAGTAAATACTGGTTTTAACACTGCCGATATGGCTGGTTGTTTTTGTTGTTGTTCTTTTGTTTTTCTGTTTGTTTTTTACTTGCATTCAGTCTCAAAGGAGCACCTTGCTGCATTTATGGTTAAATGATCACTTAGAGGAGAATGCCCAACAGCAAGGAAGTTCAAGCTCTACTTTCTCCTTTGCCTCTTTACTGCATGTGATGAATGGGGGGCTCTGCCTCTCATCGTTACTGCATTATCTTGGAATAAAAAGACCCTCGTGTGGTATTGATTATTGTTGTTTTCCCTCAAATGTTTCTGTAGCTCCTGTTTCTCAGGCACTTGTTTAAGTATCGAATGTTTAGGACTCCTTTCATTTCCAGGACATTTCTCTTCCGAATGCAGCCTTACGCATTTCTGTTCTGAGCAGGAGAATCAAAGCCTTTGAAAATGCAAGAGCAGTAGCTCACAGCATTTTTTTTTTTTTAACAACCATGGTTTTTATAAAATTTAATTCCACAGAGTTTGTAGAATTGTACATCAGAGTAAATGATGCATCTGTTCCCTTCACAGTTAAAATAATGAGTGGGTGTTGTATTCAAGCACTAAGCAAGGATTTTGTGTTTTTACTTGAGACTCCTCTTAACAAACATACAGCAATTTGTTTCTGTTTTAACATGCATCCAGTCCTTGGTGTATAGAAAACAAGGACATTTTTTTTGTTCCAAGAAGCTTAAGCTATTTCCATGTATCCCTTACAAGGACGAGGTTCTAAGAGAGAGCCATCAATCTGTGTACTTAAAGTGTAGCAAAACAGCCTCTCAAAATAGAGTTGACATCCATTTAGATTGTTTCATTTATAGAAACATAATCTAATGTTTGTTTAGGGTTGTGTTCTTTCTGAGGCAGATGAGAGAAACTGAAATAAATCCAAGAAATTATATCTTCATTGATTTGTTTTGCACAGTCAGTTTCCATCAGAAATAACCCAGTGCTTTCAGAGCCAGGGCTTTATTTAGCGGAACTTGATTAGTCATTCTAGCATTGTGCCAAATTCCCAGATTAGATAATGAATGGATGCTTAATTTGAGACCTAAAGTAGGTGAAAATGCATCTCTAAAGCAAAGGTGGGGAGGAAGAATGCTTCCTGCCAAACTTTCAGCATGTTGCCTTCAAAATGCTGGATGTGAGAGGCAGAGCTGGCTGTGAGACCCTGAACCATGTCCCCCCTCTGTATTGCCAGAACCAGTTAAAGTTGATAGTGCTTGAGAAGAGATGCATTGTTTTTCATCTTTATAAGGATATTAGGCAGTAAGGCGCAGAGAGTCCTGAGCTTCTCCATTACCAGTTCTGTCATTGCTGTTTGACATGGAACAGCCACTTTGGCCACCAGCTGATCAGCCATATCTTCGTAAAGCCATCTGTAGACAGTCTTGGGTATCAGGAAGCTCACAGACAGCTGGAGGCTAGCACTTCTTAGCTGAACAGCTTCCTTGGAATCAAATAAACCACTTCATGAATACTTGGCTCCTCCTTTGTGCACACTGGCATCCATGAAGTTCTCAACATCCCCTTTCAAACCATTAGTTTATACACTTTGGCTTTATAGAGAAGTGTACTAGTGTCCAAATACCATTAAATACGTTGTTTGTTAGAAGTGATTCAATTCATCCTCGCTTTTGTTGTAACTCCTATGGTTGTTATTGCAGTGTTATGCTGCGCAGATGAACTTACTTCAAGCAAAAATGCTGTGTAGGGGTATACCACAGCAGTGCTGACTGGTAATGTTCTTTGAACACGTGAAGAATATATTCTTCCAACTATCTTCTACCACCCTACTGTTTTTTAAATGAGGTTTCCATTTGCTCATCAAGGCTGAAAGCATGCCTTCTTTAACATCTTATCTTTCTTCCAAAATTCTGTTCAAAACCAGTTTCTGTTAAGTAGAGTTTTCAGGTATTTGTGCAGCTGGTCCTGCGTGTGTTCATTTCTCGGTTAAAGCTTTGGGTATGCTTTGAGATGCATACTTTTCTGTAGAGAGAGTTAGAAGTTAAGGATTGCACTCAAGAAGTGTCCTTGGCTTGGTTGCCTGAAAAGGTATCTATTTTAGGGTACGTGCTTAAACTGATAATAGACCAATAGTTCTTAAGCTGCATTGAACGTGTCTTGTGATTTGCAATCTCTATTTACAGTTGGTCTTCATGGTTGTTACATTGGTTAGACTGTTTTTCTCCCTGTTGCAAGACTTTAGTACTTAGAAAGTCAGCTGCATGTAATAAGATTTAATGCTCTGAGAGAATTATTATGAGAGTTTTGCTAAGTCTAACACTTCTTTAAATTATATGGAGGCTTTGTGATAAAGTACTGAGAAAGACGCATCTGGGTCAATCACCTTAGCACTTGAGTATTTGCTAGGAAAGTGTTCTTTGCTCTGTCTGTATGTAATATTTCTCTGCTTGAAATATCCTTTGCTTTTTGCAAAATCTGGACCTTGGAGATGATTTTAAGCACCTCTAATACTTCATAAATATATTTATGCTATACACTCAGTACAGTTCAGAAGTCTAGAATATTCTAATGCTGCAGTTTTGGCAATATCATTCAATGTATTTTGAGTGCATGGTTCTTAGCAGTCTGAAACCATTCTGCAAGAACAGAGAAGTGCTTACTGGTAGGCAGAAGATAAGTTCAGGCTTTCTTCAGGACATCTTGAAAAGGGAGTGAGACTGTTGTGTTAGCAATACCATGTCATGCACTACATAAGTTTTCGCTTCTGCACCATGGGTCCATGTGACATCTTTGCTGTCCCTTCTCTCTGCAAGTCCTCTTTGCTGCTGACAAAAAGTTATGATATGAGGTGGCTGTGTGGTGTGATTCAAAGTTCCTCATCTCAGTTTAGGAAGGAAATAATTATCATGACTTGACATAGCGCAAAGGGCATCTCTTTTTCACCAAAACAAACTAGCACTAGATGTGCTTAAGTACCACGTAGAGCAAAAGGACATTGGAATGAATCAGTCACTGTAACTGGTAATTCTTTCAGATTTCTTACAAGAACTGAAACTTCCCCCTCACTCCTTATGTAATTTATCTTAGCTTAGATTTTCCTCAAGTATAGGGAACATTAGATCTTACTGATTGTTATGTTGACTTCTTAATTACTTTACAGCTTTCTTCTAGTTACAGTTTACCTAGTGTTCAGTCACTCTTGTAAAATGACTACAAAGTACATGCATCAAGTCCATAGATGTGACTGATTAAGATTAAGGAGGTGTTGGTTTTTACCTTCTCAGTATCTTGTATTTCTGTTACACACAGAAGAGAGAATAATATTTTTTTCTGAAGTTTGTGCTTTGAGATGATGTTATATAGGCAAACTAGAGCTAAGAATTCTGTTGCCTTCTGCAAAAGAGCGGTGGAAAAAGGAAGAAAAAAAAAAAAAGACAAGGACATCCTTCACAGTAAATTCTCAAATCCAGGAGTTCTAGAGACATGTTTGACAGTGCTAACCAAGATTTTGGTTTCTTTCAAAGTATGCTTTTGAGCAGCTATTTCACTATCTGAGCAAAGAAAAAGTGGACTACTATATTTCTTATCTTTTCATGCCAGCTCAGCAGTGCAGTATTTGTTGTACACTTCAACAGTTTCTAAAAGAAGGATCAGTGATGAGTCTCCATACGTGAGATCAGACCTTCATTCCCACAGTTCTGTAGATAGTGGGATGACCCTGTGCTCTGACCCTGTGATCTGAAAGAAGAAACAGATGGACAATTTTTTTTTTCTGAAAGTGCAATAATAGGAAATAAGAATTACTTGAATGAAGCAGTATTTTGATAGTCATACGTAATATAAAGATTTTAGTTTTTCTGTTTTTGCACACATAGGGGAAAGTTATTGACCCCTACATTTCATTAGAGAAAGTGTGTTCTTCTCTAGATGTGATTAAAAGAAATTCTCCAGTTTCATTTTAATGGAGTTATGTAAGTATTACCACATTACGGGTTATGGAAAGTGCTGCAGAAACATCATGGGCTCTGCTAAAGATCTAAGCAGTCTGGAATTCATAGGCAAAGTGCTTGAGTGAGAATTGAGCATGGAAGTGATGTTCCCTCTATTATAAGACTTTAGATTTTCTCTGACAGTACCAGTTCTGAGTCTTAGCTCAGTTAGACCATTACTCAACACTGAAAATGTATGGGACTACAGAGTAGACTGTTGTAGCAGTGAACAATTAGTCATACTATTGTGGCTTGTACTGTAGTAATAGGCTGTAGAGTCCTCTATGTCATTAACTCTCATAGTAAGGCCTTTTAAATTATGCTCCATTAGCTTAAAGGAAATCAGGAGCCATACAGAAAACAAGCTGATGTTAACAATGCCACAGAAGTGGAAATTACGTAAAGCATGTTTTAGTTAAAGGTGTCTTAACTTGATTGTTTTTTGTGATTCGGGGTTCTTGAAAAGAAATTATCCTTTCTGACTAGGAAGGAAAACAGACGATGTAACTGTTCTGTAGACTTTTCTTGTAAAAAAAAAAAAAAATCTTGTGCCTGTATCATTTAAAATGTTTATTGGACAGTAATACCCTACAAAGATATTTGAAGTATTAGATTGCTTTATTTCTATTTTTCCTAGTAGTTGAGATGCTGGCACAGATGATGAATTAGCATTTCCTGCTTGCTAGTTCTCCATGAATTTTCACCAGAAAGTTGAGAGAATGTGGTTTTATCCAGATAATTGGGAAGAAAGTTACTGTCCTTAGAAGAGAGGGCTGTGATTTGCATGCAGATTCATGGGAATTAGTCTCCTGCATTTTCTGGCCTTTTAGTTTATTGCAGCTTAGTCAAATAAAAGATAAATGAGTTCTTCCATGGGATATCTTGGGCTGTGAGATGTTGATACTTGATTATGTATATTTCCATGAGATAACTGTAGCTGGGTTGGACTGATACAAATAGTGCAAGATCAGGGCAACTTGGTCAGCAGCTGTTAGGTTTCAACATACCTAACCATGGAGCTTGTAGGCATCTCTGTAGAAGCATAGAATAGTTCAGGGTGGAAAAGACCTTAAAGATCAAGTCCAACCACAACCTAACCATTCTACCCTAACTCTAACAACCCTCTGCTATATCATGTCCCTGAGCACTACATCCAAACGGTTTTTAAACACATCCAGGGATGGTGACTCAACCACCTTCTTGGGGAGGCTATTCTAGTGCTTAACAATCCTTTCTGTAAAGAAGTGTTTCCTGATAGCCAACCTAAACCTCCCCGGGTGCAACTTGAGGCCATTTCCCCTTGTCCTGTCTCTCGTCCTCGCCCTCGTCCCAAGTGAGAAGAGATAAGCCCCGTTTTCACTGAAAGCACTTTTCAGGTATTTGAAGAGAGTAATAAGATCTTCCCTCAGCCTCCTTATTCCATTCTAAATTTGGAGAGCTGTCATTATGTTTTGATGGCTTTCTTAGTTTCACATGTTGGTATGTGGAAGAAGGCTGTCTTCCCTCGCTCTGCTTTTCTGGCCCTTCCTGCTCTGGGGGCTACACAAGAGATGACTGTTGGTGCTGGTGGTTGGAGGGGAAAGAGGGTGGGTGAAGAGAGAAGAATGAGGAAATGAAGAGGTTGCCTTGGGGCTGAGAGAAATGAAGGGACTGTTCTAAAAGTCATTATCTTGCAATTATAGTTAGCAGATGGGAGGATTGCTTTAGTAAAAAGATTCTTCAAATGAAGACCTTTGTCATAAAAGACATTCAACTCTTTGGGTGGGTAGACTTTACAGAGAAATCAAAAACAAGACTGATTGAGACCAATCATACTTATTCAATTTAAGGCATGCATTTAATAGAGAAGCTCTTGTTGCATTTTCAGGACAATCTTGCTGGCTCAGCAAGATGAGGCAGGAAAATGATTTCTACGTTGCTTTATGATGTGTTACTGGATTCTGTGCTGAAAGGCATAATTGGGTCCATGTGTGTGCAAAAGCACAAACAGGGTGGCTTTCAAGCTGATGTAAAGTGATAGCCATAGGATTTTATACAGAGCTACTCGTAAGGGTGGTATAATTCCCACTGGCTTGGTGGGAATCAAATTAAAACCATTACACGTCCTATTACGAGATCTCTAGCATAATGTTGATACAGTTTGCTTTAAACTCATCTCTGGTATTGTGTTGTATGAAAAAGGTTTTGCTTCATGTCAGACTAAATCTGAACGAGATAAGCTTTAGTTTGGTTGTAGAGGTTGTAGCCTTATTACTGATGAGAGAAAACCTTAACCTGAGTGACATTGACCATCTTCTCAGATCCAATTTTCTTCAGGTCTTCCTCATGCCAGACAACTCAAAAATGAGTTACCTTTATGCTCTCATGATAAAACTATTAAACTGTAATCCTGTTTCACTTGAGATGTAGGCAATTGCTGCTGCTGATCTGGCATCAGACCTCTCTAAGCCACCTTCCTCTCTCATAGATAGAGACAGCACTATTAAATCAAGATTTCAAATGGAGTTAGAAGGTAGTTTTAAAATATATTTCTTTAGAGAAACAATCTTTTCTATGTAAAAAATACATATTTAACTGATATCTCTACATTAGTAAGATGATACTTCTGTCTTCCCTTCGGTTCAATTTCAACACTAGCTCTTGTGGGTTTTTTTCATCTTATTTTTTTTAAAGAACCTCTACGTGTTGGCTTAGGAAAAAAATTTTCTGCGTTCTCAGCTGTTGGGTGTTCAGTTTTAGAAATAATAATTTTTAAAAAGTGGCAATAACTTTAAAAAAAAAACCTTTATTTTACAGCAGCTACAAAACCAGATGTGCTATGAATCTTGAGGGCTTTGTGTTAAGCAAGCTACTCAAGAAATCTCTTTAAATGAACTCTTAAAAAGAGAGTGAGTGGAAAGACTGGATATTCTAGCATGCTGTAGAGTGAGTATCTCTTTCACATACGGTAAACCAAACTCTTGGGTATCTGTTTGAAAACAGTGTGTGAGAGAATCAATGTAAAATTAAAATTAAAAATAGTCATGGTCTACATGAATGTTGTTTCATGTAAGTGTGCCCTTAAAAATTCCTTAGGAAACAGATTTCTTTAGTAACTATTTTAATATGCTCTTAATTAGCTTCACTAAAATGAAAATAGTCCCTGAAGAGCAGAGCAGGTGGCACATTCTCTCTTTAAAGGCTATTAAAGAAATTTAAAGAATTTAAATATATCATTTTCTCCAGATCTGTGAGCCAAAGGAGCATGTGCCCTCGTATACTGCTCAGTACGTGCAAGCTTCCATTACCTTCTAGTAGGGACGCCACATACCCATGTGTTGATGGAGAAACTTCCTGCAAAATCAGATTGAACTCCAACTTTTGAATAACTCTTTATTTTGGGGGAGTTCTATATGTAAAGGAAGTAATGGGGGCAATTAATTTCAGGGCCTTTTTCCCTGAAAGGAGACAGAATGTTGGAGAGGGGAGAGCTGGCAGGGATTTCTGTCAAAATTCATGAGAAGAGCTCTTGGGAGAGCAACCTGCAGAGGAGACTGGGGGGAATTAATTGTTCTTATGAGCAGTGACTTGACAACCATCTTCCTCACTTCTGAGGCTGCTGGAAAATGCTTTAACAGTTTTTCTTTCTTAAATAATCTGATTTAGCTCATCAGAAAACATAAAAATGACTATTAAATTCACTTTTCAATCCTTATTGGCAGTTGATCTTAAGATTGAACAAGGCAATGCAAACAAGAATGAACAACAGTTCCTAGAGTTTCATTTTCTCACTTTGCTTTACGCTATTTGTTATTTCAGTTTTCCCAAATGATTGCAGGTTAGCCCTGATCTTAACACACAGTCCGCTTCCTGAAGCTTGCTGCGAAACCAAATAAGCAAGCACCAGGTGAGGGGCAGTGCTGTGGCAAATGGAGTGCAGCAGGACGGGCTCCAGGAAGCTGTCAGTCTGTATGCAGTCACTCTGGCTGTTAAGCGTGACTTTAAAGTGAGACTCAAACTTTGGGGAGGAAAGTACTGTGCTTTCAGTGAAAGTGTTTGATCTCAAGGCTGTGCTAGTTGCAAAAGCTGTTGCTTCTGTCACAGGGAGCAGGGGACAACCAAAACAGTGCTCGTGTATTTGCGTGGCACGAGTTGGGACAATGATGTGACAGATCATGTGGGCATGCCAGGAAGTAGTGATCCTTATTGGACATTGTGTCTATCAGACACGTTTCCTGACTTATGAACATCTTGCCTACTTGAATGTTATGCGTCAGATATTTACCTATGCATTCAATACGTGTGTGTGTATACACATGTATAATGTGCTTATGTGATAATAGCAAAAATTACTTCTGCTCTGACTAAAAGTGCATTACAGGGTGCTTGCCTTTTTCTCCTTTTTCCTATCACCCACTGAAAAAGTTGACGTTGATCCTATCATATGGTGTGTTCAGGTAAATGGCTCCACTTGCAGGGACTTATTTGCAGAATCAGGGACTGGCTTTGACTTATTAAACACTGCTGCAGGTAAGCTCTTCATATTAAAAATCACTTACATTAAAAACAAAATCTGCCCCTGGAAACAGAAAGGAGTTGGCCATTTGAGATTTAACTTGTAGAAGGTCTGTTTCTGCTTTTTCCTTTAAGACTTTAAGATGATGATGTAAACTGAAGGTCTTGGAGAAATCTAACTTGACAGCTAGACCTAACCATTTAGGGATCTGACAGTGTGGTATGCAGAGGTCTTCTGGTTCAAGCAGCAGTTCACCGGATGCAGAAAAATAGCTCTGATTGGTGTGACCTTGACAGTGATCACAGCTGCTCCACTGTTGGGCTGGCGGGAAGGGAACAGAGAAGTTCTGTTTCCCTGTATAAGTTGGTGCTTATCTGGAAGAAGTAACTGCACATTTCTGGGGGCTGTTCTCAAATAATCATAGTTCTTAGAATTGTGCACACTGGAGAATTGCTCATAGGAATAACAGGGAAATCCCTGCTTTTTTTGACATTTGAAAGGTCTCAAGCAGTACTTCTGCTTGATCAGCTTGTACTTCAGGGTTGGTAACGTTTATCCCTATACTATGTCTGTATATTTTTACTTACATTTTCTGTGCATGTAGTTGAGTGTTAGAATTGAGTGTATCTTAATGACACTTAATGTACATTAAAAACAAAAAAAAAAACTTTTTTGTATAATGGTAGATTAAAAGAGATGTTCCAAACCAAGCAATAAAAATGCTAGGTTATTCTTCCACTGCTTTTCAGTGAGGCTAAACAGACAGAATAGTTAGGGTTTAGGCATTTCAAGAGTAGAACTTTGTTTCCTTGCCGGAACAAGGTCATAGCTTAGTCAGTGAGGCAACTCTGTCATGCCTTGGAAATGAAGGCCTTTACTGCGGTCAGAAGGCTTAGGTTTCTGCTTGACCTTCTCCTTCTGGAGGAAGTGCCTCGGCTCAGATTCTGTGGCTGGAAATTAAAAGTATTACACTTGCCAATAAGCTGGGGTAGAACGGCCACATAAAAGGTAAGACAAAGCTTTTACACAGCTAAGTATGCATATGTGGATTTCATGGGAGCTGTATGTCCAGTCCTGTCAGGCCTGCCTCATGCAGAACAGAGCAAGGATTATTCACCAGTAAAATTTCCCTTTGGAAGGCAGTGATGTTTTCCATAGCTGCATGCTGTTCCTTCCATAAGAGCCACTGAGAAGTTTGTAGGTGCTGGAACAATTGGAAGTGTCCAGGAAGTGTGGGATGGCTTCAGCAAGGCCTGACAAGCTAGGTGCCAATGTGTACCTGTTCCTTTTTCATATGAGTTGAGAAGGTTTTAAAAAAATATATTTGATATGTAAACTCTCGCTGTTTTAAGATTGTTCTTGAGGAATATTAACTTCTCAGTGTTTGGTTCAGAGACGGGCAATATACCTTTTAAGTGTCAGCAAATCCACACGACTTTTAATTTTCTTTATCAATATACTCTATGAAATAAAGTTTGTGAAAAATTTATGAAAAGGCAAACATTTGGAAGTCTCTCGGTATTTTCACATAGTTTTTCAAAATTAGGCTATTTCCTGGGTGTTAGTTCTAATGCTGATTTTGTTTTACTTACTCTCTGCTCTGAAATTTTACTCAAAACAATTTTGCAATACATTTTTTTTTTTCTTCCACAGATGAAATCATGCATCAGGATATCATCCCCCTCTATGCAGCAGATATTCACGACCAGTTAAAGAAACAATTTGCTTATCTGTCAGGTAAGACCTTGATGTTCCCTTATACAGATACCACTTGTGTGTATGGATGGGCCTGTTGGGCTTTCACAGTTTCTGTCTTTCACATGTAAGAGAAATCTGTTCTTTATGAACAACTCAGAATAGTCTACAAAGTCTTGTTACTACAAAAAGAAGTTATTTTTTGTTTCTTAGTTTTGTTTCTTTCTTTTTTCGTAGTGAAAATCTTAAATTATCCTGGCTCCTAGAAAGTGAACTAGAGTGGGGTGGAACTGAGGGTTGGAGGAAAGACTACATGAGGGAAAATCATGGAATCACAGACTAGTATGGGTTGGAAAGGACCTCACAGCCCACCCAGCCCCATCCTATGCCCTGGGCAGGGCTGCCTCCTGCCAGCTCAGCTGCCCAGGGCTCCATCCAACCTGGCTTTGAGCACCTCTAGGGATGGGGCACCACAGCTTCTCTGGGCAGCTGTGCCAGTGCCTCACTGTCCTCTCAGTAAAGAATTTCTTCCTAACATCTAAACTAAAACTCCTTCTTTTAGTTTAAAGCCATTCCCCCTTGTCCTATAACTAACAGGCAATGAAAAAAAGTTGATATCTTCCTGTTTGTAAGCTCCCTTCAAATACTGGAAGGCCACAGTGGGATCTCCCTGGAGCCTCTTCTTTTTTAAGCTGGACAGGCCCAGATCTCTCATTCTTTCTTCTCTAGCCCTTTGTTCATCTTCACGGCCCTCCTCTGGACCTTCTCCAGCAGCTCTATGACTTTCTTGTGCTGGGGGCCTCAGAAGGCAGAGTAGAGAGGGACAATTGCCTATGTCTCCCTGCTAGTCACTCTTCTTTTAATGCAGCCCAGGATACAGTTGGCCTTCCAGGCTGCAAGATCACACTGCTGACTCACGTCCAGCTTTTCTTCCACCAGGAACCCCCAAGTCCTTCTCAAAAGAGCTAATCTCAAGGAGTTCTCCCAGTCTGTTACACATATTTGAGATTTCCATGATCCAAGTGACACACTGCACTTGGCCTTGTTGAACCTCATTAAGTTCATGTAGTCCCACTTTTTGAGCCTGTCCGGGTCCCTCTGGATGGCATCCTTCCCTTCTATTGTATCAACTGCACTACTCGACTTAGTGTTGTCAGCAAATGTGCTGAGGGTGCATTCTATCCCACTGTCTAGGTAGTTGATAAATATGTTGAAAAGCACAGGAAATAAGGAAGGAAGTACTAAGGAGTTTGGTACATCCTGATCTAGAGGTCTTTGAGCTAACCAAGTCCTTGTTGGAAATGGGGGAGCACAGTGTGATTGTGCTGATGTGCTGTTAAATTCTTGTAGATCTCACCTAGGCTAAGGTGCTATTGGATTTGCTATCTCAAACTTAATGAAAGCAATGTTTCAGTGAGCAGCACTGCCACAAGTTTCCCAATAGTCTCAGTGCTGGGCTTAGAGATATGTAGGTCTGGAAGGGGTTTTCATACCGGTATTGCTGCCTTCTTTCTGCAAAGGAACCTGCTTCTAGTCTTAAAAAAAGTCTCTAAAAGCAGCACAGTTGTACTTACATAGCACAGAATGTCTTTGATGTCCTTGAACTAACTTTGCCAAGTAAGTGATGTGTTTGTGCTTGCAGGCATCAGTTGCTGAGCTTGGTCCAACCCAGTGCTGGGACCATGGCTAGCTGCTAATGGGTAAAGGGAGATGATGCTTCTGCTTGTTTTTTAGGCTGATAGGCATCTGATGAGCTGCTGGCTATTTTTTTGTTGTGTTGTTGCTGTTTTTTGGTTTTTGTTTTTTTTTTTTTTCCTTTCTGTATGTAAGGCTCATGCAGGTGTGCAGCAGTGAACTTACTCTCTCCCTCTCCCCTCTGGCCTTATTGAACCTCATTAGTTTCCCACTTTTTGAGCCTGTCCAGGTCCCTCTGGATGGCATCCCTCCCTTCTATTGTATCAACTGCACCACTCGGCTTAGTGTTGTCTGGAAAGGGAGAGCATGAGTAGCTTCGCAGAGCTACTCTGCCTCCTTCAGTGTAAAGGAGGTTATAGTCTCTAGGCTAAAGTTGGACTCTGACTGTTCTTTTCTTCTCTGCTTATTCCTGCATGAGATGAAAAGGTGCCCAGGAATAAAATGATTTTCTGCTTTGCTTGTCAAAAGCTCTTAAAATCTCACTGTACTTGCAGGTGACTGTTTATTATAATTTATTCTTTCCATATAAACTGGACTAAGTGTGGGTCTGTGGTAGTGATTATTTCCTCTACAGGGTGATGGTATCACGTGGAAATGAGAATTTGTTTATGAAGTTGGGTGTTCACGCTCCATTTGAAATGATGGTATTTAAGCTACAGTTCTTGCAATTTTTTTCTACTTTCTAAGCTTCCAAGCTTTTCCAAGTTTCCTTCTTAAACTGGGCCCAAAAAAAATAGCTTATAATGTCATTCAAGAACCAGCCTATCTAGGCAATTGCAAGTAGTGCTTACATTTTGTTCCTCAGAAGTAAGCAGAGAACTGATGATTACAGTAGATGAATAAAATCTCATGGAGTCCAATGGTAGTTTCTTCACCCCCTAACATTCTTGAGTTCATACAGCCACAAGCATCGTCAGCACTCATTAAATCTACTGTGCAGTGGAGCTTAGTGAGAGCAGCCATTTGTCATCCTATTTTACTCAGTTTAGATGCAAGGCTCATATCTCTTTTAACTCAGTTATTTTTGCCTGAAATAGTAGGACAGCTGCATTACTACGGACTATAGCTATATTCTATTTTATTATTATTGGACAATTTGACTTATGCATTTTCATTTCACTTTGACGTTTTAAAACAAAACTTTCATCCTTCAGTTTTTCAGCAAACACAGCCAAGTGTAATTGCATCAAGGTATTACTCTTCCTGTCAATGTTGAAGGCTCCAGCTGTGGCTCAGCAGTGTGTCTGCAATTGTGTGTTCAGTCTACAGTTAATAGGGGCAAGCTCTGGATGAGGTTTTAAATCAGTCATTTGCAAAAGGTGAAAAGATGAAAAACATTATGTTAATATTTTACCTCAGACCTACCTTCTTTCTTTGGAGCTTTTTCTTTCTTTGGAACAAAATCTTTATTTTCAAGAATTGTTGCTACTCTTTTTGTTGCTGCTTGTCTGTATTAGATATCCCCTTCCACATACCCAAACAGACAGTCCTTTTCTACTTAGCTCACTGTTTCATTCATCTTAAACTTTCTTCTAGTTAGTGTTTGTGCAACTGTTTTTCTTCTCCATAGCAAAGGCTTTTCTTTTTCTTAAATCATCTCAAGGGACATACGAGCATTCATTCAAAACTCTCTGGAAAATGCATATCTTGCTTACAGTCTCTTGTTTGCACTTTATATTTTCTTATATGTAGATGTATTGAAGTTAATGTAGATGAACAAAAGCATAGAGACAGGTATCTGTATGCGCATCTTAAATCATGTAAGTTATGTAATGTGCAAATGACACTTTGAGCCACTGCAAGTACTGAGCCAACTTTTTAATCTCACTTTCCTTTGAATGCCTTTTCAAGCATTGCAGAACTTCAAAATAAAGAAGTTATTTGCATTAAAGGCAATATGCATGTATTGCTATTTATAGTTCTTCAAGCAACTTGCATATTTATTAATAGCTGTTTTTCCTGCAGTTGAGGAAGTTGTCATTGCTACTAGCTTTCAAAATGCCTGATAGCTTTGGCCCTTTAAATTATATTTGTGGATGACATGTTTCTCCTTGCTCTCTGTAACCTTATTTCATTGTCAGTGCTTTTGCTCTTTTCACATTTGGAAATGATGTGGAAATACCTCCCCTGTTAAACTGCTCCACGGGTGCTGAGTCTATAAAATTGTTTGAACTTGTGTGAATTCAGCATCATATATTAGCGTTTATTTTTAAATTTAAACATGTGTTTTGTTGCCCATATGACATTCAGTCTGTGCATTGTGTATTGACAGTGGAAGAGGTAGAAATGTAGCAGTTTGTCTCACTCAGGTACAGACTTAACCGCAGCTTAACATTCAGAACACTGATCTCTCAGTCTGTAGAGATTTAAAAAAGAAAATGAAAAAACCTCTCCTTCCTAAGCTGGAATACTTACAGCTGATCAGCCTGTGCAAAATGCAGCTTTGGAAGTAATATAAACAAACCTTGCCTCTCATTTCAAGGAGCAGGTATTTTTAACAATTACCTCTTGCTTCTCTTTATTTTTTCCTTTGCAAAGGATGTGCTTTTATCCACTACTTCAATGAAGTCTGCTCTTAATTTCAGATACTCTGAGTACTCCAATTACTTGAGTAATGTATTTAGAAAGGAGAAATTCCTTACCAGAAACACGACATTTGCAGGAAGCCAGTGCTTTCTAGAGCAGCATTTCTCTCACTTGCAGTAATGCACTTCCAGTTGCAGTATCATCTATTTCAAGTTACTCTGTGAAGAAGTCACTTTCTGCATAGAGGTGTTAAAGCTGAAATTCTATAGAATTAAGAACAACACATCACGTAAGCTCTTTGCAGCAGTGAGGCGCTGGTGATGAGAAGCACTCGAGCAGCCCTGGGAGGTATAGGTGTGTCCAAGCATCCAATCAGGAAAATACAGGAGTATTGGTGCTCAATTGTGTACTAACACACAGGATAGAGTCATCCCCATCCACGATAGCCAGTGATGAGTACACTAGAAACCGAAAACTTATAGGCTTTGTCAAGGCAGGATGGCTCTGCGTTTCCCTTTGATAATTAGTGGTGGTCTGGGAACTTCCCGAAAGTTGTGCTCCATGGTTCTGCTTTGAGGCCATGTCCAGCCAAACGTATTGTTCTTTTTCTTTTGTTTCATATGGCCTATTCATAGAAGTTTATAGAACAAAGCAAGTAACCAGGGGAAAACTAAAAATAATGTATAATGATAACTAAATATAGGTATTCTAGAGAGAGCAGGACACTATGTAGGCAACGTTCATTAACGTGCCTCAAAAATGCTTTCAGTAAAAATGAGAGAGGAAAATGCATTGTTCCCTAGAACATGGATAGAATAAAATAATAACAATAACAACCTGAGTTGTTGTTTGTTTTTTTTTTTTTTAACTTAGGTTTGTGTTGTGAGGATCTGTGTAGCTAAAAGTAGCTCCCTTAACTTAGTGTTGCAATGTCTGGATGTGTCATAAAGGTTGTGTTTGCAAACTCATGATTTATCTAACAGTTGCATTTTATTTTGCTTAAATGAATCCAAAGCACGCTATTTTCTGATGTTTGACTTCAAGAGCTGCATGGTAGTAACACCATATTGCCTGTAACCAAGTAGATGCAAGTCAGATTCACTGTGTATTAACATAAGGATATTGTTTGTGCTGTTGCAGTTTCTTGTGGCTTCAGAGGGAAATGGTGGTTTCTTGTATCAAATAACTCCGAGTTCTAGCATTTCTTCTTTTTCTGGTGAGGCTGGATGCAGAGGCACTTGCTCTCATGATCAGATAGTGCTAGTAACGCATTTTACAATGGATTTATACAAAATGGTCAAATTTCAAGGCCATAAAATATATACTTATCGTTTTGTCACAGTCATTTTTGTCTGTTTTTTTTCTTTTTTCAAACTGCTGAGCAAAGATAATTTTCCAGCACTGTCTCCACAACTCCCCCAGCTGTGAAATCCTGAAATTCATGCAGCTGCTACAGTTCAACAGCTCCTGTGTCCAACGTAGTTCCATGAAGATATTTGCTTAAGTATTAGCATCACCTTAAAAAAGAATAATAATAATAATGACATTGTATTGTGGCATATAAAAATGCATGTGAAGTGCCATGGTGCAAGTGTCAGAGAAGTACAGATAAGGTGATCTGCTCAGCAACCATACTGTAGCGTAGATGCTTGGCTTTGCTTTACCTTTTGTAGGTAAGCTGAGAAGCTGAACAGGAAACCTCATTTCAAAATATCTTCCTCTAGCTTGTTTTGCTACCTCTTTTAAACTGTCCTGAAAGCAGAGCAGAGGAGAGGCTTGCAGGAATTAGTCAAGTTGAGAAGGTAGAGTTTGGTTCTTGGTTACTTGCATTTAACACTTATTAAATGAAAGATGCACTGCCACCTGGTGTCTGAACTGTTCGCATGAAACAACTTACACAGGAAAAAATCTAATGTGGTGCAACAAGTCCTTACCTATAAAACTTTCTAAGCTCAGAAGACTAGTTTATTCAGAACACATAGTGTCCACTCTGAGCACTGCTTAAAGAGAACGAAAAGTACGGTAGTTTAAATACTGGCAAATTGCAGACTAGATAAAAGGACCTAAGTGTAAACACACTTGCTGCTTGTTTCTTTTATAGGTGGAAGAGGGGGAGATGGATGCCCTGTTATCACCTTTCCAGACTACCCAGCTTTCAGCGAGATCCCTGAGAAGGAGTTCCAGAATGTCCTGACCTACCTGACCAGCATCCCAAGGTAAGCATCTGTTTGGAAGAAAATTCTCTTATCTGATAAAATATTTCTTTTTTTCAGTCATTCGCATCATGGGGAGAAAGTCAGGCTTGGTATTTAAAGCAGAAGCAAATGCAGCTGGTGGTGCAGAGTCAATGAGAGTTTTGATTAAGTGTGAACTGTCTAATGTAGCATTTAGATTAATTATATATAGTGCTATTTACAGTTCATCAGGGCATGAAAAAAAATTACTTGTAGGCATGGATAAAGATGTCGTGATAGAACTTGTGCTCTTTTTTCATTTCTTTGTATTCTGGATCCTAGAGTGCAATGTTCTGTGTTTTGATTGAAAACACAGTTTTGGCAGAAGTTGCTAATTGTTGTTACTCAAAATGTTACACAGTGTGAAGCAGAACTCCACAGTTACATGTGGGGATTTGTCCTAACTATTTGTGTTCCATTTCATTATCATATTGAATATACAGCTTCTGTAGCACTTCCAAAAATTTGAGTGGTGGTGCTAATCAGGTCCAGCAATTAAACTCAATTGTCTTAGAGGGCATGGCAGTATTGTCAATCGACCTCTCATCAAAACCTATGGTTTTGTTGAAAATCTGTTAGGGAACAAAACAATGGCATTCAAGATCCCGTTAGAGGTGAGGAAGGCAAGTAGCAGAGTGGAATACAGACCCTAAACTTTGGCTTGTTCAGGGAACTGGTAGGTGTAATTCAGTGGAAGCCAATTCTAAAGAGTAAATCTGTGGTTGAAAGCTGTGAGGTTTTTAGGGACAAGCGTCATCAAAGCACAGTAATGTTATGTCTTGAAAAATGAAGACACTCCCTGAGAGACTGTCTGGGCTAAATAGAAAACTTGTGAATTTGTGTTGCAGTGCAAAGGCAGCATACAGGAGATGAAAGTAGTGACAAGCTACAAAGGACAACTACAGAAACATTGTCCAAACACATAGGGGTGGTTTCAGGAAAGTCCCAATGCACCTGGAGCTGAAGAACAAGGAATGAGGCATATCAAGCACCCAAGCCCCACACACCCTGCTCCCATAGAGAAAATTATTCTGCTGCATTAACAGTATAGGAATGAACAAGGAAAATATGGACCTGTGATGAATGGGGCTGCGTATATTAGCAGTTGCCAACATGGATGTGTCTAAAATACTTAATGAATTCTTTGCTTCAGTCTTCTCTGACAGAATCTTCCAGGCCTGTGTTCTTAGAGAAAGTGTTCAAGGAGGAAAATGTCTGGAAGTGAGGATCTCCAGGATCTCTTGAAAATATTTGAACCAAGTGTAACCTATGGGATAATCTAAGCTGCACCTGAAGTATCTGTAATGCTGGCCGGTAATATAGTGAGGCTACTCTTTATCATCTTTTAAAGGTTTTTGTGATCAGAGGCAGTCTGTGATGTCTGGGGAAAAGCAAATATTACATTCATCTTCACAAAGGCTGAGAATAATGATTTGAAGCACTGTAGGTTAACTGACCTTGCTTTACTCTGTCAGGAAGTTTATAGAGTGAGTCCTCTCAAAACACATTTATAGGCACAAGAAAGAAGAAAGTGCTGGGAAATAGCTAGCATGAATAAAACAATGGAAAATTGTGCTTGATCATCCTATTTCTGTGGTGAAATCTCTTTATGCATAAATAAGGGGAAGCTGTATATACCTTTTACCTTAACTTCAGCAACACTTTCTACAGCCTTTCCCCAGCACTCTTATATCCAAATTGAGTCATTACAGTCTTGGCAGGAGGACAGCTAGTTGGGTAAAAAATCGATCATTGATTTGTTGCTGGGGGAGAGTAGTAAGGCTTTGAGATGGACAGCCTTCATCTGTGGAGGATTTTGAGATCTGGCTGTACAAAACCCTGAGCTACCTGTTCTGAGTTTGGGTCTGGCTCTTTGAGTGGGATGTTAAAGCATCTCAGGTAGCTCTGAGCTATTGTGTGACTCGAGATCTCCTTTATGCCTTTCCCAAAATGGACTGTGGGATTCTGCCAGATTAAAAACTCTTAAACACAAGTTATGTAACGCACTCTGGTCTAAAGCTGTTTTTCCTCTTTCTTTTCACTGACAACATTCAACGCTATTCGGCATGGGCCATGCTGAACTCCTGTCTGAAAGTAATCATGGCAGATTTCCCTCCTGCACGTGGGTGCTTTTGTTTACTGAATGTGCATGAGGAGTTATAACTTCGGTCTTGTAAAGGTCTTCCCTCTTATTTACTTGTAGGACCTGCTTCCTGTGCCCTCCTGTTAACACCTTGTTAACATCTATGTAAATCAGGGAGAGGAGCTGCAAGCCAACAGTCAGCCTCACTTTCTTTGTTTATCCTTGTGTTGTTTAAAGTGTATGGTGCTAAGCCTCCCTTGATAGCACCTTTCTTGAACATTGTTATTACAAAATAATTATGTACTGGAGTTGCATCTTCTCTTTCTGAAAGTCCTTGGTAAGGCACTTTATCATGGCCTGCAGAACTTCTTCATCGAGTGGGTTTGTGTGGGAAATTCTGATCAGCAAACAACATCTGGTGCAGGGGAAGCACTGAGTGTGTCACAGAGCATTGGTTTGATGGAAGCACATTTTCACTAATGAAAAATCTAGGAGTAGGCATTCTATTCATTTTTCTGTTTGTCTTCCCCTAATGATAAGCTTTTGGCTGCAAATACCCCAAAAATGGTAGTGTTGTAAAATTACTTGTTGATGTTTGTAATGTTGTTAAAGGTTTCTTATTGCAGGATTTTTGCTCTTACCTTAGTTTTCAAGGGCTAAAATCATGAAGGTTGTTTTTGATGCTTAGAAAACTGTTTTTGAGATAAATCGAAGCAGTTAGTTAATCATTTGTTTATCTTGTAAGCTTATTAAAAAGACCTAAGTTATACAGATTGACATAAATGACACCAATGCAGCTCACAGCTTTTATGCATGTAATACTCTACAGATTGGTGTCATTTAGTTTATGAAATACACAAGTCTTTCCATTATTCTGACTTTGAGGAAATTAACTTTTCTGTGAAAAGCCCTGTAGAGCAATAGGTATGTCTGGAGCCAGTTGCTTGGAAAGCGTGCTAAGCTATTAGTGCCACTTAGCCTCATACAGGATTCCAGATCACAGCAAGGGGTTGGCAGCAGTAACTCAAAACTCATTGTGTGAATGCCTGCGATCATGTCTTAAGGGAAATGATATTTCGTGGGAATGACAATGAGAAGCTGCTAAGAGACTCAAAAAGAAAGGACTTTTCTGTGTTCTACAGCAGATTTTGTCCAGTAAAGTATTTGCTGCAGTAGTAAATTTAGATTTGTTCCCAAGGAAAAGAGTAATAGTAATGGTAATAAGGGCTTTCTGCCCAAATAGGGAAACCAAAACTTCTTAACCTGTCTTTACTATTCCATCTAATTGTATATGTGCAAACACAACCTTGAACCCTCTTATTGTATTATTATTCTATACTGTACAAACACAGTTTTACAAGATTTTTCAGTATAAACTTTCTCTTGACAGTGCTCTCTTTTCATGAAGAGTTAAATGTCTCATAGGTCACCTTTCATTCAGAAGCAGAACTATTCTAAGTCACATGTTACCAACTTACATGACCATGGAGTAGGATAATGCAAATAGCAGAGCTGTCAATGTGATTTCTGATGTGGAAATGTGCCATATTTGAGGCAGTTAAGAAAAGGGATGGTGGAAAGGGAATACCTCATTTCAATTTAAGATACTCTGTTAACTCTGGTGCAGTTGTATGGCATTAAACAGAAAGCTGAACCATTTTCTCAAATTAGTATCTTGCTTACACTGCAGGGTAAATTTGTGTTTTGTAGACAATTGGATAGAGTACAGTGCCTAATGTGCAGTTTGTAATCTCCAAGCATTTGGTCCAGGGTTGTTGACATGATGTACGACAACAGTCGTGTACTATGTGTCATTAAAGATAACTATTTTTTCCTGATACAGCAGTGGTTTAAAGATGACAACTATAGGCAGTGGGAGATTATAGTTGATCACTTTATAACTGCTGCTTCAGTGATTAGATGTATATGATAAAGGTATATGTGTAATACTTCTGAACAGATCTTTCCTTTTAACACTTCATGATTTTACAAGTGTTATTGAAGTACAAAATATTTCTTTACGTAAAAGGTGGAGACTTTCTCCCTGAGAATGATTTTGTTTAGCTCAAGTGATATTTTTTGTTTTATACATATAATATCCAAAGTGAAAGAAAGAGAATCCATAATGGTACGTAATGTTCTTAAGGCAATGTCTTCTAGGAAGAGTACCTGAAAATGTTAAATTGCTACATATACTTTCAATAGAACTAGTGATCCACAGGAGTTAATAGGTCTTGCCAATTGAGGTGCTGCATTAATTCATATCTATATGGAAGTGTCTGTAAGGAATATGCTGTTTGAAGTCAGCGTTTTCAGCAGAGAATAGTGAGCCAATTTTGCCTCTGAGATGCTTTGAGGATGTTTTATAACGTGTGTAGCTGATCTCATGCTTGTTTGAGCCTGCAATGAAGAACAACTCCTGTTACTTTCTGGCTGAATCCTTTTGGAACTGCTGGTGACAGCCACGTAGCTGAGTAAAAATCTGAAGTCTTTCATACACAGTCTCTGTTATTCCAATAGCAAAGAGGGAGAGGCACCTGTGGGATGTTCTATTTACATTCTATACAAAAGATGGAAGGAGAATATTCTACTCAGTTTTGGAATAGGATCCTGATGTAACTGTCTAATGTATCCTAAAGAAGTTATTTTGGGGCACTGACCATTTGTTTTCTTCATTTGAAAGTTTTTCAACTTTCAATTTTCATCTTTCTATATCATCTAGTAAGTAGACTTCAATGATAAGTGATGTACACTGAAGGCAAGTGTTACATATGCTTCTTTTCTCTCAATCGAGGCTGTAACTTAAACATGTTTTTTATTAACTTAACAGTGTATGCGTGGGAATGTGAGTTTACAAAATGTGGAGTGTGGCATGAGAACTTGATTTAAAAGAAATTAACAGACAATTGCTGTGGTTTAGAAAAAGATAGGATTTCTCAAACACATGGTTTTGCTTCTGGTTAACTAGCAGTTTCTACTAAAATCTGATAACAGTAAGTTGTTAATAAAAAGAAATGGCTTTAATAATTTTCTTCGTTGCTCTTATAGGTTCATCTTTGAAGAAGGAAAAAAGCTAAAAACTCTTGTGGTCACAAGAGATTAAAAAGAAAATATTTAAAATCTGCAATGCTAAATTTTAAACACGAGGTTCCTTTCAAGAGAAACAGTATAGATAAAGTTTGAAACGGGTTTTCATGGCCAGATCAAGTCTCATGCTGCTTTTTAAATACAATGCTAAGTCCTTCTCTGCTTGTACTTAGAGTCTTTTTGTAATGCCCTGCTGTCCCACTGCATGGCCTTAAGCATATCTCAGGTTAAATTATTCTGTTCTGCTATTTCCTGTTTGGGAGGCTTTCCCCATCAGCTTCCTGCCCGGGAGAATGTCCTCATGTTTACAATCTCCATGGTTTACAAATGCTCCAACACAGTGTGATGTTCTAAAGAAATGCTATTGTTTGTGCTACCACCTGGTGTGTGAAGTTACGGAGCAGTACTGTCCAACTTACAAAGAGAACAAGATTACCTCAGACAGAGTTGGTGTCTGAAGGTCTTGAAGTTCTATTGTTATGATCTGCTGAGCTCCAGGTAGAGCGTAGCATCTGTCCATCATTTGCGATAACAAGTGTCTGTGCCAAGTTCCTCAGGGGCTCAGACTGAATAAGATGTAGTGTGAGAGCAGCAATGCATGAGGAGGTGAATTTAGCTGGGGACCAGGAGAACACGCCGCAGCATGGCATGGATATTTCTGGAGCCGACAAGCCTTTTTATTAGTCTCATTAGCATGGGCTCACTACTGTGCTCTGGAATCCGGGGCAATCATGTTGGGGTTAACATGTTTCGAGCTGATGAGTCCTTCAAGGCTCTGGCTGAAGTTCTGAGGAGCCAATGGGAGAATAACCACGTGTTACCTCATTTATCTACAGCCTAAATAAGTGCATAACTAGTTAAGAGTTAACTTCTTCTGTTTTATGGAGCACCAGGGGTGAATGTCACAGCATAGTGGGTAAGAAGTGCCAAAAACCAGGCACGCTGACAGTTCACACTGAAATGCTGAGGAACATCTTTGCAGCTTCAGTGTCTATTAGTGTCAGCCGAGTTTCATTTCCACGCTCTCCTCTTTGTCAGATTACAGTCCAGGCAAAAACCTGTATCCTGCTGTTACCTTGGCAGCCCCTCAGACTTGTCAATGAGAACATCCCAAGACTTCCAGCAAAATCTGTCATGCTGTCTGTGCCCTTCCTCTCTGAGCACAGCTGCCAAACAGTTGTATAATTGCAGTATGTTCCTGTAAGCAAAAAAGAAATGTAAAGGTTTGTGTTTAAAGTAAGAGCATTGAATCCTAAGGTAAAGCATGTTGCCTTAAGCTTTTGTGTCACATGCGTTGTTTGATGAGATTAGATGAAAGCTCTGTGTGTTACTTAGTCTGAATTTTTACTAGATTTGAGGCAGTTCATCTTTTTTTTTTTTATGTCCACCTTGTGAATGTCTTAAACTTGTTTTCAAGCTTATCACTGTTAAGGCAAAGCCTTTTTATTCTTTAAATCCCATGTATACCTTAAGGAATTGGAGGATTTGAGTGGTATATAAATTCTGTATGCGTGGCACGTGTTATCTGATAAAGAGACAAGGTATTTTTGCAGTGCTCAGTTTGTGAAAATTAATTAGTATAATGCTGGACCCTGTGCCAGAGCTTCCATTAGTCCAGTCTCAACTGCAGAGAATTTAATCCCCTACTTAAAAATAAGCTCACCTTCCTATGGCACAGCATGTAACTTTCTAGGAAGAATGTGTCAATACTTCATTAGTGGCATTAGTTATTGTTGAAGCGTACTGAGGTGTGTGTAATTCCAGTATTATCATTTTGAGTAGGTGTAGAAATATTTTTGTGGAGTCAGACTTCATAGTCCCAAAGCTAGGAGCACTCTGGCTTTCTGTTGTTTATTTAACCTTAACAAACGTAGAGCCATTTTGCCTTTACTGACCTATTTATCCTTAATTGTCCCTTCAAGGATAACGTGGCCTACTTCAGCCATCTGTAATTAAGTCTAAAGCAGTCCTCAAAATTGTTGTCTCTCTTCAAACAGTCCTTGTGGAAGCGGTTCTGTGTGACCTGAAGAAATTACACTGAATTTTCCATTCAGAAAAGAAGGTTCTTCCTTAAAAATGTTTTAGTTGATTCCGTGCACTACAGGAGGGTGTGTTAAGCAGGAGTTTTGTCTTTTAATAATTATTTCTTCTTCTTGCAGAAATACATCTAAGTCACACTGATTTTAGTTTGTGGGTTTTTTTTAGTGGACTATGTTAACATACAAAAAGGCTGATGGGTACTGTGGAAAGGAAATAAGTGTGTGTTATAGAACTACAGCTAGATGGTGATGCCTGGACATTTTAGTTCTTATTTTAATACTGGTTATAATCTCTCATCTTTCCCTCACAACTGCATAAGGTTTTTGGAGCAGAAAGAATGTCAGTATATATGATGGAACATAGCCAGCATTGCTGTACTGCAATTGGCAATTTTTATGTAGTTAGTTTAAAGGGGAATTGGCATGAAAGTGCAAGAGAGTGTTGGGAGTTTGCTGAGTAGGAAATGGTGGAGAAGACTGGGATACCCATATCTAAACCTGAGTGTGGAAGAGAGGTCTGGTTGTGTATGCCATATAAATCAGTGCAAATATTTTATTAAAAAAAAAAAAAAAAAACAGTAAACTGTGTGCCAGCATTCCTTACTTGGCTGAGGAGCACAAGGAGCACTGACGTGTCTGTCAAGTAGCCCTGCTTGGATTTGTATTGCCAAATTTCAAGAGACCTGTTGCTGTGAAAGGATAATGCTCTTTGGCTTCCTATGGGCTTAAGAGTAACTCTCCTGGCACCAATGAGCTGACACTCATCTCGCCTCATCTATAGTGTGTCTCTGACAGCAGCCTATCTTCCTTGGAAGGCTCTTGCTTTGAGCTAGAGGCAGATACAAGGAGCTGCTGTAGTCCCAAGGGCACTGAAGGATTTTGAGATCCAAGGATGACTTGGAGTAGATGTGACCATAAAGTGTTTTGGGCTGCAGTCACTGCAGGAGAGGCTGTGAATTTTGGATGAAGCATTCCAAATTTTGAACCATCAGTCTCTTGGGTAATGCTCTTTGGAGTTGTCTTTGTTATTCTGTTCCTCTGCAGACCTTCAAAGTCTCCATTTCTGACAAAAACTCATGTGTAACTATGTTGTGTCTACTTACAAGATTCCCACAAGCAGTTTTTTATTTTTTATCAGATTTTCAGTGTAAGAATCAGTGAGAAGTGCTGCCTCCTTGCTTGTGGGTTAATATTCCTGCTGTGAGGTGTCACATCATCAGCTGTGCTGTGTGAAATGCAGCTATTTCTGTTAGGAGCTTTATATATAATCATTTTTACTTGGCATTCAGCAATTTTGAACGAACCACTAGAGGCTGCTCTTGGATAGCAGCACTTCTGAGTGCTTCATTTAAATTGCTTTCGCTTCATTCCTATAATTTTTTTCATGAATAACCGCCTGCCTTTAGGTTGGATAAATTTTTCCTTCTACAGCTAAAGTGCCTTCAGCTGACTATGAGAGGGCCCCAAAATCCAAAATAAGACTCTTTCAGATGTATAGCCTGTTAATGAAGCACAGTACAGGCACTCACTAGTTAAATACAGTGATTGATTATGTAGCAAATTTCTTTAAAATTCCAGGGATTTGGATATAGAGAACTAAAGCTGTGGTGTGGTGACTTGCACAGAGCATCTTGGGAAGCTTGAGCTGAGCCTGTTCCTTGGGGCTGTGCTCATAGGGTGGGTTTTCAAGGGCATCAGAAGTAATGGACACATCTTCAGCACTGCTGCCTGCACTGACTTCTTTTGTCAGTGCAGTATTTTTAGTTGAATAGATACAGGTTTAGAAAAATTCAAGATAAGAATGGTATTACTAATTCCATCTAAGACCATGCAGAAGTCATCAATCGTTGCTCTCCAGTTTTACTTTGTATTTAACAAGACTGGAATGCTCTTCATTGTTTGTTTTTCTCATGAACGTTGCTGAAACAAAAAATTAGCATCTGAGAGAATGATTATACACCTCAACTGGAAGAGTTTCCTGAAGAAATCCAAACTGAGATATCAGGCCCACAGTGTGAATCAGAGCTGAAATGCCACACTGGTTTGCTTTAGGAGCTCTAGAGGTCTCTGCTAAGTTGCCAAAGAGCTTTACCTGAGAAATGTTTACAGACAGAACGCTTCTCAATGTTTATGCTTCTTAGGAGTAGTTCTGTTCTCAAATGCATGCGATTTGCTTTGACCTGAGAGACGATTTGTTTGTGGAAGAGTTTGGCACTGAAATGCTATTTTCTGTCTAAACAATTAAATGTCATTGCAATATCATGCACTTGTATGTAGAGCCATCTTCTGGGAATATGTTTTCATCCCATTTTTCTTCATAGATTTTTTTTCTTCTCCACTGATAATAATGCAAACCTCAAATTTTCTGTTGTAAAAACAGCAAATATGTTTTTGAAGTTTGCTAATTTAGAGCAAGGATAGTTACTTGAGAGAGATCTTCCAGCTTTTGAAACACTTTCAATGTGTCTTAGGTGCATAAGTCACTTCGTGATTTGTGCATTTACATAGTGAATTTGTAGTATCATTTTGCAATGTTGACATTAAAAAGGATTGCAACATTTTTATTCATAGAATCATAGAATGGTTTGGGTTGAAAGGGACCTTTAAGATCACCTAGTTCCAACCCCCTGCTATAGGCGGGACACCTCTCACTAGACCAGGTTGCTCAAAGCCCCATCCCTTCCCTTCCAGGGAGGAGGCATCCACAGCCTCACTGGGCAACCTGTTCCAGTGTCTCACCACCCTCACTGTAAAGAACTCCTTCCCAATATCTAGTGTAAATCTACCCTCTTCCAGTTTAAAGTCATTTCCCCTCATCCTGTCTCTACCTGCCCCTATAAAAAGTCCCTCCCCAGCTTCCCTGTAGGCCCCTTCAGGTACTGGAAGGTTGCTATAAGGTCACCCCAGAGCATTCTCTTTTCCAGGTTGAAGTGCTCCAGCTCTCAGTGTTGCAGGTTTTCAGAAAATGTGTAAGCAGTATCTTGAGTAGCAGCAGCGTTACAAAGCAGTATTCTACTTAGCTACTATGTAAAAACCTCAAGGTTCTCTTAGCAATTGAAGCTACAAGGTTCATTGTCTAGTGTAGAGCTCAAACAATGCCTGCTTTATAGTTCTCTTTTAGTTCCTGCTATCTCTAAATTGATTTCATCCTGTGCCTTTTCCAGTAAGGCTCAGTATTACAAGCTATAAAAGCCCATGATATCTGAAGCTTTTGAACTGGAGCTTTGTGGAGCATTATATGTCTACTTGTTTCCAATATTTACTCAAGAAGGAACAAGTAGGCTTTATTTCCTTTAAGCATCTTTACCAAGGATAAGAAGTCATTTGTCTCACTTTGGATAGTGAGAAGCAGGCTGTCAAAATCAATATGTGAAGATCCCATCAAGAATAAACATATTTGAAAATTAAATAGTAGAATACATTGCAAAAATTACAGGAAAGTGTCAGATTTCATAGTTTGCTATTTTGTTGTCTATGGGGGGGAGGTTTTTTTTTTTAAGTATCTAGCTAATGGATTTGTGTTAGAATCAAATGGATAAACTACCCAGTTTTGGAATGGATTAGATGTTACAAGAATGAACAATAAAGAATTAAAGGTAGTGAAACTACTATCTAATCACTATTTAGTGCCTGGTGACTTTAATATGACAATTGAACTTTGATTTATCTTTGTTAAATTCATAAGCCGTTCACTTTTTTTTTTTGCTCTGTGAAGAACTGCATCCTCTAGAGCACATCTGGTGTTCAGATAGAAGAAGTTTTGGTTATCACACATTAAGGGCACAAAGAGGAAATGGGGAACAAGGCTCTGCCAGGTGATCTGTTGCTGCTTTTTTTTTTTTTTTGAGGGAAAGACAGTACAAGAAATGGTAATGTGAAATCAGTCTTAGACTATTTAATTCCTGTCACCATAGACTTGACTGATTTTTTTTTTTTTGTAATTGCTGTAGTGAAGATTTCTGTCTTCATTTATTAATATCACGTTCTTCATTATATTATCTGACTGTCTTCTGGAGCCTAATGTTTTTTGTTTTGTTTTTCAATCTATGAAATACTTATGATTAGGAAACTTATGGTTCTTACTCCTGTTCCTCACCTTCCTTGGAAGGCATCCTTAGCAGCAGCAGGAGAAATGGAGTCTTTGAAGTTGCTCAGGTTCAATCAGTTTAAATGTCCCATAAAATGTAGGATACAAAGTTTATTTTGGGAAACAATAGCCTTGGTAACTATTGTCTGGTTTCCAGCGGTCTGTTCCTAAGCAAAGGAACTGGAAATGCTCTTCTTGGGGGCCCTGACTTGTGCTCTGATGACTGAATTTAGGATGATTTCTGACTTCAAAGAGTAATGGCTGCTGGAAGCATTGTCATGAATAGTTGCGTGATGGGAACTCTTGATATTCAAGTGCTCAGGCTGTGGGACTGCCTACATTTTATATGCTGAACTTTTTTGAGCACAAACTTGTCTTCTATACCAGATGCAAGCCTGCCTTTCAGAATTCTTTTTTTAAAGAGCTGATCCACATAACTCTTCTTGTGGCTTGCCCAAGCATGAGTATAATTACCTTATGGATAGGACGGTGGACAGTACACAGTATAGGCATTCCTAAGATGAACTGTCACCATGTCTTGCATGTTTACCCCTTTTGTGGTACAGTAGTATGAGCGATGCTGTGTGAACGGGTCAATTCCACAGTGCTTTCTACATAGGCTCACATCTTGTATACTGGAAAAGATCAGGATTAGTAAGCAGCTTGATGAGATACCACATCTCTTCAAGCAGTTTGAGTGTGTATCACTGATGCACACTGATGATCAGTCATGAGCTACAGAATGAGTAAACCTGAAGAGCAAGTGGTAGTGGGGATCTGTTAGGGATCTGTATGTATAATGCAGTTACTTGCCTCCAGTTTGCTGCATGCTCTGCCTTGATGCAGTCGATGCAGTAATTCCACGTGGAATATTACTGAAGTCCTGCTATTGAAATAGCCATTCAGCCACTGAAAGCAAGAATTACTAGTCAGCCTGCATACGCAGAGGCTCTCAAGGTAGTGAGCAATCTGATAGAACCCAGCTGGATAATAATAATAGGACTTTAAGACTGAAACCCATTTTTATTAAACTGAAATTATTTAATCTAAAATGCTGCTCTGAATTTCAAACATCTAAAAATTTGATATTAACAAGTTGCTGTGACAAGCCTGAAGATTTACTCTGTTTTGTTGGTAGCAGAGGGACTGCAAGCAGTTGCCATACAACACTGTAAAAGCAGTAGGAACTTAATGGTATAGTAGTTGTCACCACCCATACCTTGGAGAAATGCAGGGATCTTTCACATGGTGACTATGTAATTCCTTCCACATACCCCAGAGGAAAGGAAGTTCCTTTCTGCAGTCCTACACACTGTAAGTTTTCCCGCCCTTTCCCCCAGGTGCATGAGATCATGAGTCCTGTAAATGGGACGTAGAGGGAGATGTCCCCATAACCTAAAGCAGAGGAGTCACTAGGTGGAAAATTCAGATTCTGCTCTACACTTGGTGCTTGTGGGCAGGTATTTAACCTCAGTCTCACTATCTCCAGATGGTGTTACACTGGATCCTCAAGGTGGGAGGGGGGATGAACAGAAAGTCCATCCTCTGCTGCATTTTTTTTTTCCATTATTTGTCCTCTGTGGCCACCACTCTCCTTTCCCTGCTTTTACCTTTCTTACCTGATCTTCGTGAGTTTTAGTTATATTCCCCACAGAGCTGGGCTGATTTCTCTGCCTTTCCAAAAATGTTGTATTCTTTGTGCTGTTGTGGAAACAGAAGATCAGAGCTGAATTTGTGATGTATGTTTTGTTAGGAGTGAAACATAAGAAGGAAATACTAAATTTTAATTACAAGCTTGTAATTTATCTTTCAGAAAGTACACCGGATACAAGTTTATGCATTTAGGAAAAAAAAAAAAAGGTTGTAAAGGAAATGTCAACAGGCCTTGATAGTTAGGTGCTACTTCTAAGGCTGCCTCCTCTTTTTTACTGTGAGGATTGGTTTTACAGTTGTTTATAGTGCTGACAAATTTTCTTTCCATTCCTGATTTCTCACCTTACTTGTTGTTTGAGTGTTAGACCACATCAGAGCTATTCTCAGGAAAATAGGGAACAATCCACTGTGCTTCCAAGGAATATCCAGCTTCTCTATCCCTTAGTCAGGAACTTGACATTTCTGAGAATGATGGCCTTCATGGTAAGGAAACACCTTCTCTTCAGTTAAACCACTAAATCCATGGTCATTGATTGTCAAGTCTGTTATCATAAGGTGTCCTCTGTTGAGCTGGCCTGGGGATTTCCCCTGCAGTTGCAGCAGAGGCTGCTCTGGAGCCAGGTCAGCTAACCAGAGCTGGGAGCCTCTTTGGGCTGTGAGGGCATTCTGCTGACAAGCTGGTGTGGCCAGCAAGCTGCTGGGACTTGCTCAGGTACTCCTGGTACGAGACAGCAAGGAATAAGTATGGCTGAAGCAATAAGTGGGAAGAAGACAAATGTGGGTGTTGGTGATAAGCTTGCTGGAGATTGATGCAGTCACATGGAAAGACTTGAGCTAAGTTGATACAAGTACAGCACAGCTGGAGTAAGGCTTGAGGTAAGGCTCCATGAGCAGGAACAGGCTGTTTATCAGGGCATTCTTCTGCTGAAGCACAGGTGCAGAAATGAGCCAAAATGCTTCATTCTGAAGCAAACTGGGGATGGGCAAATCAGGAAATGAATATTTGGTTTGAATGTAATAAATAAAGTACAATGGGTCGATTCACTCTCGGATGAGAAAGCAATGAAAAATTGAAAACATGCTTGTTAGCATCATTCATCCTATGCGCTAAAAGGGGCTGGCGAGGGGGGGTCTTGCAAATTGTCTTGTATGCAGATACAAGATGTATGTAAGTGTGGGTCATAGGAAAGAGGGAAGTTGAGCAAGGCTGGACTGGCAAGCAGACCTGTTTCCAGTGTTTACTTGTTCTTGTATATGTGACTTTGTGTCCTGATAATGTTCTCAGCTTTGTTGTACACAATGCCTGTTTGGTTTGTTACTTCCTGCTTACCACTTGCTGGAGCTGGATTGTAGTCTCAATAGCCAACCCTTTGCAGTGAGGCACTGTCATCAGGGTAACAAATCTTTTCCCACAGTGACTGTTTAAAAGTCTCTTTCCTCGAGAGCATCTGAATTAATAATCATTCACTTAGGAAGAGTTGAATGTGCAAAAGGCACTGTTACTTTTCTGCTAATTTCTAGTACCAAGTTGAAGTTCTTCTTTACCTTTCTCTTTTTTTTTCCTCCATGCTTTCCTCTCTCATATCTTCTGTATGTATTGGGTGGGTCAAATCTTGATTTAGGAGTTGACAGATAATGTATTTTTGAGTGACATAACAAAACTCAGTGAAAGACTCAGAACAGAGCAATTATATTTATTAAGCAACCTGATAAGCGTGGTAATAGCTTGAAGTCAGATGCTCAAGACTTTGCCACTGGATCTCTTCTAGACAGCAGTTGGAATGCTAGCTCTTATTTCTTAGTCTGGAAGGGAGTCTTGTTCTAAATCAAAGAAAGCTGACTAAGGACATCTTTGGGGCTATCTTGGTGATGTTCTCCTTTGTCAGCTCTTCCCTTTTAGTACAACTTGTCTTTGGTATTAGACTACCTAATGCCTGATGTTGAGGCAGGTGATGAACACTCATCTGTGTGGAGCTCTCATCTGGACTTTCTCCAGATTCCCAGCTAAACTTGTCCTTCCCTGTGCCCTGAAAATAAGTCTGATGTTCTTTCAGAGGCTTTAATGTTCTTCCTGTTGTACACAATTGTTGGTAGGTTCTGGAAATATGATGTAGATGTTGCACTTGGATATTCTGTGTGATCTGAAGCTCTGCTTGGCACTGAGAAAGTATTCAGAAATTTCAGGACTTTTGAGGACTTCTACTGATTATTGAAAATAATTCTTCCAGAATCATAAAACATCAAAACCCCCGTGAACTGTTATGGGAATAGTTGTAGCCACTTTTGGACTCCATCTATGTTGGGTTGTGTGACCCAGTGTGTACATTATATCAACTGGTTATTGTGGGATGTGGTTGCTGTTAACATTTTATTTTGCTCAGTGACTAAACATTAAACTGGTGGCAGGTTTTAATGGGATACAAGATGTTAAAAACTAGTCTAGATTTATTTCCTCTTGCTCTTCAAATAAAGAAAGAGAAGGAAGAAGGTAAGCTTTACTAAATCATGCAAATATACTATGGTTGTAAGCATATTCCTAATATAAAGCCTCAATTGTCTGCAAGTGTTATTCAGGCTTACAAGACAACCACTCAGATGTTGTTTATCTGTGTTATACTAACCAAGAGGCAAGAGTTAAGTAGCGTGCACTGAATGTGAGCTGTTGGAGGTGGTATCTAAAACTTTCCTGTGATAAAATTACTTAGCTGCTTATGAAAGAAAGCAAGTGTTGGTGTTTCTTTGCACGTTTTCAGATTATTTGTGCTTCCTCCTAAGTATTTAGTCTGTGAATTAGAGAAATGTACACCTCATAAAGGAGAGGGAATAGACTGCAAGTCATGTTTAAATTTGTCATTTTGAAGATTAGCTTAATGTGCTGCATCTAGTTACTTGTAATTTACATTTTTCTTTTATTTTTACTTTTATTATTATGCTATCAAAATATCCTGTATTTTCAGATGAGTCAGCAATGCAATTCAGGGATTCTCACATTCTGTTGTGTTGATAGTTTATTTTTTTTATTTTTTAAGGTATGATGATAAATCAATACATACTACTTCCCAGCCCTTCACACAGCACAGGCAGCAGGCCTTGCAGTGAAATTAACATCTGGAATTACAGTCCAGCTGAGTGATTAAAAATAACCAAATATACAAGAAAATAACAAATTCGAGTCTGTCTGCCTTGTGTTTGCCTGCCTTCTTCATTTTGATTGCGATTGGCCAGCAAAGTCTGCTGCTGGCATTACACAATTGGCTTAGATGGGAAATTACAAAACAGAAGCAGATTGCTTTATTTGTACTCTGTAGCACATGCAGCTGAGCACAGGCGAACAAGAAGGGTCACCCGTACGCAAGGATTTAAGTGCTCTTTTTCACAGATGTTTCCATTTCAGGGAAGTGCTGCGTATCTCATTTTTCAGACCTATGACTTGGAGTTTTTAAATGCAATAGGGGTTTCTTGCTTTGGTGAATGTCAGAATGTACCTGGGAGCAGATTTGTAACCTGGAAGCATTTGAGAATTTCGGGTGCACAGAAGAATGTCGTGGAAGGATCAGAAAGACCTGCGTTTCTAAGGTGTTTTAAATATTAGTAAGGAGGAAGGCGATACAAACAGAAGGTTGAAAGCAGATGCAAAAGGAAAATGACTTTGTTTTCATCCTGGAATTATGTTGTTGGAAACAGCATAAATGAGGGATTATGTCGGCACCAAAACAATGGAGAATCAAAGTGTGTTATTTTCCTCTGAAATAATCTCTGTGCAAGACATGTAAAAATTACCTTCCATGAAAAAGCAATTAACGATTTGAATATGGTCTGAAGCTCTGTGGAACATTTTTGGGACTGCTGCATCTTTCCAAGGGTGTGTACTGCATCTTGTTCTACAACACCTTAAAGAAAATTCTGCATGAATTCAAGCTGCCATTTGTTTGCATTTTTTGTTGATGTTTTGTCCTTTGTTTTTAGTTTGTTTTTTATCTAGCTTTTACATCTGCTTTTTTGAGAAGCAGAGAGGTTCCACCTGTGTTTTTAACTGAACTTTCTCCTTTTCTTCTTTTTCCTCCAAACTTAGTTTACGAGATGCTGGAATCGGGTTTATTCTCGTCATAGACCGCAGACAGGACAAATGGACTTCTGTGAAAGCTTCCATACTGCGGATAGCAGTGAGTACTGTTTTACATTAACTCCTTAAAAAGATTTCCCATGTTGAGCCTTTCTCTTATAAACAGAGAAGTTGCAGGAGCTTTTTCTTCAACAGAATGTTAGCTAATGTATGACACACAAAATATGTAGTTCTTGTGTCCCGGCTGACTGGAGCTGAGCATCGTGTGCCCTTGACGTGCTTTTAATGCAGTTTGCAGCTCATAATATCAGCCTGAGAGGGCACTTGGAGAGCACGATCTTGTGGTGCACATGCAAATGTGCACGATGTGCATTTCCCCAGGTGGGAGCAGCCCTTGCATGGGCAGCCCATGTGTCTTGCTGAGCTGTGGATCCACTTTGCGCTAGCTGAGCATTAGGGTTCTGAATTTGTTTACCTCTTGTCAAAAGAATGCAGGTTTAAAAGCTGGTCATGTGGTGTTTGAATAAAAACTAGAGTTGCCTTTAAGCTGAAAAATCTTAACCAGTGAATACCCACACACTGTAAATTTTGGTCTTCATTTTAATAATGATTTTTGAAATAAGAGAAGTGACATTTAGAGGACTTCTTTTTACACAAGTAGGAAAGGACAGATTCATAAATATTGTGTGCTCAAGTCCTTGTCATACTATATATTGTTTTTATTTTAAAATTTTCATATTGTCCTGGCTTGAATTGCCTTTACAGTCTTTTCAGTAATTGCTGAAAAACACAGCTATAAGAATCTTATATTTAATTTCTTTATTTTTTTTGATTACTGAAAATTTTAGTAAATCCAGTCAAACCTGTCAACCTGTGAAAGTAGTGTTTATGTGGCCCTATTTTGATCAAATGTTTTTGTTGCTAGTTACAAGGTATTTATGTAACGGTAACAAAACACTCCTGCTGTATAGCTATTTGTGACTGAAAACATAAGAAATAGCATGCTGTCCCACCCTGTTCCCTAGTTTGCTTCATGTAGCAAGAAGACAGTGACTACAGTTCACTTCACTGACACAAATCAGGTGTACCAAAACAAATTATTAAATACATTTGAGCAAGCTGTTGCATATATGATCTATAATCACAGGTATTCTAAGCAAACAGTGTATCAGACTGACTAATCAGTACTCTGGAGGGAGATAAATTAGAGTAAGTTGAGGATAAATTAGATTGGGTATGGTTATACAAATTCCAGGGAAGGTAAATTAGGGTAGGAAAGGTTGCACACCTGTCTTGTCAATGCGTCCATTGCAAACTGAGATCTGAAGTGGAGATGGGGTTGGGGGCACACATGCTAGAGAGATCTCAGGTCAGCTGAGGGGACTCCAAACACTGTTCTCCAGCAGCCTGATTTTATATCCTTTTTACATGTGGTTTGCCTTGATAAGCAAGGAGGAGTGAACTCTTAGAAGGTATGCAGACTAAAATATAAGCAGGGGTATGAAAAACACATACAGTAAAGCAGAGAAACTTCCGTTTGTTCCTTCCGACCTCATTTCAGCTCTCGAAAACACAAGGGATTGTTCCTAGGTTAATTATCACGTGGTTTTATGGTCTCCATATTTTTGCCAAAGGTGTCACTTTCTCTTTTCTTTGACAACTTCCAGTTATAGCTCAGGCCCTTGACATGAGTACTAGGCTGTATGTTGTTAGGCATAGATAAGGCAAGTAGAGGCAGTTGGAGATGAGTGGAGTGACAAAGGCATAGCTACAGCCTTATCTGACCCGCGCAGCCAGGGGTAGTTCTCATTCTGTTCTCTGCTTTTGCATGACCTCTCCACTTCTTCAGCAGGCTATGCTTGGGCCATACTCCACATATGCCTGCAACACAACTTTTTCTAAAATAAATCTGTTTAGGGATGGTAAACTATTAAAAATGCACAGAAATATTAGCAAAAATATTTTCTGCCACTCTGCATTTTTGAGATGCAGTACTGAACAGATTCCAGTAGGGAAAGCCAAGAACAGCATAACTTGTGGGTGATTAAAGAAAGAAAAAGGGTTCAATCTCTGAAGTTTGTGAATCACTTTCCAAATTCAGTGTTGTACTTTCTGTTCAGCATTAGATAAGTATTTCACAGATGGCAGTCCTTTTATTTATGTGGTTAAGGCATGTTGGAATAGGCAACTGCAGACATGTCACTTATAGTCATAACATTACACTTACGGTAACTTGCCTCCAATGTGCACAGTTTTCCCTAGAAATGTAATTTTCAAAACTTGGGCATCTATTTCCTGTGATACCAGCTGTGTAAGTGCAGTGATTGTATGGGTGGGTTCCTTCCTGGGCCTGGAGAATCAGAGCCGTTAAAATTAGATGATCTCAGAGGTCTTTTCTAGTCCAACATCAAGCCATCACCACCATGCCCAGTAACCACGTCCCTCAGTGCCACATCTACATGGTTCTTGAATACCTCCAGGTTTGGTGATTCCACTATTTCACTGGGCAGCCTATGCCAGTGCTTGAAGATGGGTCTTAAGTGCAGGTTATAGTGTTGCTGATAGCAGCTCACTTTTGTTTTTTTCTTCTTTGAGCTTGAGAGTTTTGGTTGTTAGCTCATTTCTCTTAAGTCATGCAATATCTACCCTGCTATCTTTTTTCTCTGATCGTCTTTGGAGGATTGACCCTTTCATTGGCAAAATCAGATGGCAGCACAGACAGGGTGCAGGGTGTTTTGGCTGGATCAGTGCCCAGCAGGAGTATTCTGGCTGGAGCATCTCTGCCCATTGCTAATATTCTGACAACTGTAGGAAATACATTTATAAGCAGTGAACAGCTGCTGGACAGAAATTCTTAGTAACATGTGTTTTGTTCTATTTTCAAGACTTTACATAGATGTCTGATTTACACTATTAAGGGTTGAAAGCATGTTCTAAAACAAAGCTAATGAGAAAAAAATCTTTTTTTTTTTTTTGGAATTCATGTGGAAAATCTTTCTGTTAAGAGAAATTTCTAGGCTTGATTTTTCCCACTTTATTCTTAGAGAACAATTTATTTCCTGTGACAGAAAATGAGCAATGAAAAGCAGAGTCCATATTTTATGCTGACACTTCATGGTTTCTATAGCCAAAACTATGAAGGTGAAGTAAAAGATAAACCTGTTTTTGTACACATAGGAATGGCAGTGTCTGTAGCATTTACCCAGCACTACTGCTGCTAAAGCACATGCAGCAACAGCAGAACTGAAACCATACAGTAAGTAGTGGGCTGAAAGAAGACTCCTCTTTTCTTGTAACAGAGAGAGTAGCAAGGATGTACATAGACATGCAAGTTTTGCTGTTGGTAATACTCTAGTTGACAAGGTTATGATGGACAGGTGGCCCAAGAGGTTGCCTATTATCACTGCAAGTGTGCTGGCTCATGATACCTTGTTCATAGTTTCAGTGTGCTTTCTTAAAACAGAAATCTATGGCGTTACATTGTTTGCATCTTTGTTGTCCTACCATCATTCTCCTTCATCTAAGGGGAAAGGTTGAAGTGTGAGCTCAGACTTTTAGGCAAACAAAATCCGCACTCAGCTTCATGAAAAGCTTCACTCATAGTCATCCATCAGCCTCGCATTGAAAGTCCAAAGGAAATAAACTTTCTTATTCCTTAGGGAATAACATATCTGTGGGCAGCTGCTTGAGGAAGCAGTTGGTATGGAGGTCACTCAGGTAGTGAGGAAGTTTTATCCAGTTCTGAACATTTGCAGCCCTGTCCAAATGGGACAGGACTCTGGTTTTATCCAACCTGCTGCAGAAATTTGCATTATGATTTGCTGTCTTCAACTTAGAATGCATTGTTTGCAGATTTTGTGCCTTCTGTTTCGGGCTGTATTGTTTAGAGTGCTATGTTTTTCTTAACTGTTCATAAATCAAAGCATAGTGCTCTCTGTAAAAGAGGCCTGGTCCATTAACTGCTTTGAAGGTTAAGGCCAAGACCTTAAGCTGGCAGGAGGAGACCAGAAGCCAAAGGAGAGACTGGAGTGCTAATACCATCCTAAACCTTGCAGGAGCCAGGCAGTCCCATTTTTCTGCCATCTGGAGTTTTATCGTTGGTTTGACATCCAAGGTGAGAAACAGTGAATCACAGTAATCCAACCTTGAGTTCTTTGGCCTTGTTTGTAGAGAGAGATTGAATTTCCTAGCAACTTGATGGTGGAGGAAAGATAGATTTTGTAACCAATGCTCTATGGTCATGAAAGATGCTATTTGTGTTATGGACAGGAGTTCCTGCTAGCCCAGTTTTATAGCTAGCTCTTTGCATTTTGTGCTGTAAAAGGTAATGATGCTTAGTGGTTTGTATGGATTAAGCTTGAAAAACATGTTCTCCTTTCAGCCCCCAGTTATGTTTCTTATTAAAGGCATTTTTGCTTAGGTTCAAAACCACACCAAAATCTTGATGATACGACGGTATTCGTGTGAATTTTGCAGCTGTTGTTTTTGAATGATTGTAGTAAGTAATAAAAAGGTTATTTTGAGATGTATGGGTTTTTTTGCCTTTATTGCTTCAAAAGTTTTGAGAAAATTATATGTGCAAGCACTTTCGCAGTTTTCCTAGTATAGTCAGCCATTTTTTCTTGTGTATCACATGAGAGTTTTTTTTAATTAAAAAAAAAAGGAAAGAGAATCACTTAAATTCTGAATGCTGGATCATAATATCACAAGTATCGATCACAGACCTAAACAAAATAGCTCGATGTTTTTTTAAGACTAGAGTTTAAATTGGTCCATTTATGAATTGCTTTAATTCAAGATATTTCCTTGTCAAGAAGTCTGGGTAAGAGCCTTCATTCTAGCCAGGAATAAACTGTCTTGAGTCTATTGAGGCTCTTTATAAAATGAGAAATGGTGTTGTTTCAGTTATTAAAGACAGAATGACTGAAACTGAGTCTGGCATTAGCTCTTTGGTAGCTCACATGATTTCTGAAATCTGACTCGTGGGGAAGGTAAGAGAAAGGGGCCTGGGTTACCTGTTTATCACAGCACCTTTCCATTGCTATATGAAAGTATAAAACACTTGTGTACACCAAGGCAGCTGGGTGAATTACTCTGTGGAATTGAACAGCAACTTTAACTGCATTTCTGTCTATAAGGTATGTGTACCTATCTGTGTAATTCCTGTGTGTACTAAATAAGCCCAGGGCACCACAAGTGGTGACCTGAGGTGTGAAATCACAAAGGTGGTGTTTGCTCTCTCTAAGAGCACACCTGGTCTTGGCTGCTGAAAGCCATAGTGACCAACACCTGCTGGTAGTCTCAGGCCACTGCTCTGCTCCAGCCCTGCCTCTCCCAAGGAGGAGTTTGGCAACACCACATCCTGTCTCAATTACTTCCTGCCCCTATTTTGATGACTGTTGTAATACAGGCTACTCAATTATATTATTCCTCCTTTGAAAATGCCATCTGATCATCCAGTGGTCTACAGGAGTGGGCAGGATTGCTGCTTGACCTGACAGGCACAAGTAGGATGACAGAATGACTTCAGTAGCTACCTGTTGGGAGTGCCTGTATTAGCAGCTTCTTAACCACTGGTTCAGTATTTGTGCTACAGGCAGCCTCTGTGTCATTAATATCCTGTCAAGGAAGGTGCTGATCAAGACTGTATGTAACTAAATTTTACTATTAAGGCAGCTCCTGTTTTGCTCAGCCAGTGAAGGTTTTTCCAGGTTAGGAGTAGTCATAGGGTAGCAAGCATCTCCTCTACTGGAAAGGTTTTGTTTAAGGATGGTGTGCTGCTTATAAATTCCTGGTTCAGTTAGTTTTATTTCAAAGCTGATGACCCCTGCTCACCTGAATCTTTGGAATAAGGACTTGCCTGACTGGTTGTGGAAGTCATGAAGAGAGATGAGCAGACAGAAAAACTGATCCTGTGGGTGTTGTGAAGCACCAAACAAGTGCCTGTGCTGATGCAAGTGAAATGAAGCAATATATGAACTAGAGTAGAGTAGGGACTACCCTGACCTAAGTAGAGGATATCAGAAATGTGTGAGTGCTCTGTAGAGTTCTGTTTTTTTCTTTCTTTCACTGATACATTTTTTTGTATGGGCACTAAAGTACAATAGTTGAAACAAGATACTGGTGGAACGGTTTAATAGTAATCTAGTAAAGAACTATGCTTTTGGATTAAAAGAAAAAAGAAAACAAAACCAATTTTCAAGTGCACAGGCCCTTTTTGGTGTCACTGTGATGTTCAGTGACTTCACTAAAACAAGCCTTGATGGCACTTTATGACACCACTAAACACGCACAAGCACTTATTGCCATGCATAATGCCTGGCACAGCCTAATTGAGAAATCATTGTTCACTATGTTAGCATAAGATACATTGGCTTCAAACAAGCATACTGCTGGACTGGAATGGAGATTTTTGCTCTCTGCTGTTCAGACTGAAGTTGGCTGGTTGATGAAGTTGAAAGGATGCATCTGAGGAGTGTCTCTTGCATCATATCATTGTCTCTGCAAGTCACCTGAGCTTTAGGAGAAAAAAATAAAAGCAGTTAGGAAAGCAGTAATATTTAGGCAGTGAAGATACAAATTCAGTTAAATAATACTGGTCCAGCATTGTTACTGTGTCAATCAGTTCTTTCTTTCTTTGTTGTTTCACATATGTTGGTTTGTGAATTTGACTCCTGGCCATGCTCAGCAAAGTTGTTAACATTTAAGACTGCTCTGTGTTTTGAGGGGGGACGGAAAGAAACAAGCAACCCAGTTGGAAGCATAGGAGACAGACTAGGGGAGGTAAGAACATTGTAGACAAAGTTAGAATAGCCAAGAATTTTGCATGAAAGATAGAGGAAACTCTAAGTTTTGAAGAGAAATTACTCTACACGGTGCACAACTGTAGTGACTAGAGCAGCATAGTTTCTGGGTAGACGCAGTGGAGAGCAGTTGTAATGTGTCGTCTTTACCTGCTTGCCTGAGCAGGACAGCCTGCTCGATTTAGCTGTGTGATTGAACACATCTTATAAAAGGTAATTCATAGTCTAAAAAAAAACTTACTCTTGCATTGAATCTGTCAACTACCATTTGCTCCAGTTCCAGTTGAAATATTTTCTCTAAAATCATGACATCGAAGTCTGAATTACAAAGTGTAAAACTGAGAATTTCAAGATAGAATAAAGGAAATTGTTACTCGCCCATATATAACTAAAAATTTACTTTTGCTGTTCAGTATCATTAGTGCTTCATAATTTTACCCCATCTTTATGTTTCTATCGTATCTACTGAACTCAAAGAAAACCTACAAACTATTGCTTCCCTACATTCTATGCAAAGCTAAATGGGTAGCCAACAGACATGCCAAAGACACTGCATCTGGATTTCATGTAGGGATGCATATCTCACATGAACACGTTTTTCAAAATGTGTTATTTCTTCTTGGAATTTCTTATTCTGGTGTTGGCTTTGCCAGTGAATAATTTTCTTCTGAGGGGGGTGAATTGGAGGGTGAAAATTAACAGGTCAATAGGAATCCACACACTGCCATTACAGGCACAAAATAAATTGATAAATTGATGTGAGTTTAAATTAATAGACTATGCAATTATCATTGTACAAATATTATTCAGGCATTTAATAAAATAAAATTGTCTGTTCTTGCAGGAGTTTCTTAGTGTGAGTTAAATCACTCTCTTAAATTTGAAGTTGCCTTTGTTACAATAACTTTCAAAAATGGACTTATTTCTATTTTTTTCATCTGACTATAGGTAGGAATCTTGTAGTTAAGGTCCATCCTCTGTTTGATAACTGTGGGTTAGTAAGTCTGCAGGGTGTACTGCTTTCAATATGCACAGAAAGATTGTTTATGGTGCAGTGGTGGAGAACTTGTGTGGGCACTCAAAATTGCTGAGATTCTGTTCCCAGCCTTCTAAGAGACTCCACTGGTGCTGAATCACTGGGCTTCCTAGAAAATCTGGACATCGTTTGAGTCGAGGCAGATTGTAAAGTTTAAGTCTGCATGATTTCTCAGTTAATTTGAGTTCTTGGAGTATATGGGGAACCACAATGCATCCATGAAATATTCAGTAAAAGTTTTTAACTAATTTTCTGTGTAAAATTTTGTCATGTCTGCTGCTAAATGCTTGGAATACCCTGGAACCTTAAAAAATGACTATTGAACCCATCTGCAGCCTCCCAGATACCGACAGCTTCATAAGCATAGAAAGAGAACACAGCACAACAACTTGTTCAGTCAATGTTTGCATTTGCTTGGTGCTTGTTTTTGTCTTTTTTTTTTTAACCTCAATTTGCTTAGAGATGTGCCACAATTTCCAACAACATAATAAAAATGTATATATTGCATACTTAATCATTATAATAAACTTCTCTTTAGAGAGCTTTAGTGCCTCCCTGCAGTGGAAAACTGAATATGAGAGAAGACTTGTGTCATTTCAAGAATGGCTAAATGTTAAGTATGCGAACTTCTGGCAGAGCAGAGGGTTTGTTTGTTTGCTTATCTTGTAATTTAGTTTTCCCCATGCCACTTTTAGAACTGGGAGAATCTGTGAGACTGCAAGTTGAAAGATGACGAGAAAAAGCACAGCTGAGGACAATTTTTGTTTTATTTTTGTCTGCATAGTTCATGCTTACCTCTTCTAAGCTACTGTCTGAGAAATTCAGTCTTGGTGGCGATAGTTTGTGTAGGCAACTGGCAAGGTAGTACACATAAACAAGAAATTGGTTGTTATGTCTTCAGATAATAGCAGAGGTTTCTCTTGGCACCTTCTATTAGAGAAAAGATAAGATAGCCATTGGAAATGTTGTTGAAAAAGTACTAAGCTATCTTTGTCTGTTCATTAGCCTCCTTGGCAATGATGTCATCTTAACTGAAGATACGAGCCTTATGAGCCAGCCCTGAAAAATTAGATTCCAGGAGAATAGATTCCTGTTCCCAAGATGCATAAAGGTCTCTTTGAATGGAGCTCTCTGTGCACGCCTTGTTAGGTTTATAATTGGTCACCCCGTTATGGAGAACTTTGATACAGTTGGTTTGTGGTCTAACAGAGGCTTCTCCTTCGAAGCACCGGAAAACAACGGATTAAACTTGTTTTGCAGGCATCTTTCCCAGGGAACTTGCAACTCGTCCTCGTTCTGCGCCCAACAGGACTTTTTCATCGAGCTCTCTCAGACATTGCTTTCAAGTTCAACAAAGATGAGTTTAAAATGAAAGTACCTGTAAGTAATGTTCTGTTTCCACTTTGTTATCAGGGATCTGTTGAAGTACTTAGTCTAGCCAGCGATGTTTATCTTTTAAAATAAGCTTTGAAACTGTGCAAGCTATTCAAATAAATGCAAATAGGTGGTGATATGAGTTATTTTATGTCTGTCAGATGTTAATTTCCAGGATTGGAGCTAATTAAGATATGTTCCCTACAGTCCCTATTTATTTCTTAGAACCAGTCCATACATCCCCAATCCATGCAGATAGTACTGTTCTCTCCCACAGACAGAGAAGACTGAAAATGAATAAAAAATGAATGAGATGTTGTTGCTCTTATTAAAAAAAAAAAAAAAAAAAAGCCTATGTATAGTTTATCAAGATTTAAAATGAGTAAAATCTGATGGAGTCATTTATGTTGTATGATTCAGAAGTTGTTTTTAATGTGTGCCTTGGAGCCCAGTGCTCATGCTTATTTGCAGTTATTTAAGTTTATATCATCAAGTGTTAAGCTTTTTTGTTTGTTTTCACATTGTTTCTTTTTGGAAATAGTTCTATCGCTTGCTTCTATATGAAAATGAAGCTTCTCTAATAGAATCTGAAAGATACGGCTTAGAATCCTTAACAAGGGACTTTTCACCACCGATCATGTTCCCTTTTTCTTTACTTCTGCAGATCATAATGCTGGGCTCAGTATCAGAACTGCAGGGTTACATTGATAAAACACAATTAACAGAGGATCTTGGTGGCACCCTGGATTACTGCCATAACAGATGGCTATCCCGTCGCACTGTAAGTCTTGGTGGTTGTTTTAACTTTGCAGTTTCATGAGCTCTTCTGTTTTATACCCTGTCATTTATAAAACGTGTTCCAAGTGATGCAAGTTGACTTGGTCTGAGTGAGATGTTCCCAATGGTACTTAGTCATCTTAGAGAAATAATATGAGTAATAACTTGGGAGTGGTTTTCTGAATGCTTGGAGCAAAGGATCTGCAGTGTATTGTAGTGTTGGGGTATGTTGTTTTTGCTACAAGAAAGAAAAAGCTCAAGTTGTAAAATAGCTCCAGATTTTAAAAATATGAGGAAGATATACCTGATACAAGCCTAGGAAAAACATACAATTAAGGAATTAATGGTGATGGTATCTGTTGCTTACAAAACTATATTTTGACCATTTTTAAATCATGTAATTCATCTGTTCGAGTTTGTTTTGTCAGTTATATTTTGTGTGTATGTGTCTGTTTGTGCATATGCATATGTTGAGCATGAAACATCTTTAATGGTTTTTATTCCAAAAGGCTATAGAAGGTTTTGCCCAAAAGGTTAAGCAAACAGCTCAGATTCTTCAGTCCTTTGGGACTGAACTGGCTGAAACAGAGCTACCAAATGATGTGCAGTCAACCAGCTCCCTTCTTGCAGTGCATACGGAAAAGAAGGACAAAATGAAGGTATGTACATTTTGTAAATATGTCTTCTAGTTTGAGTGTTTGTAATTCATAGCTAACATGGCTAATAAAAAGCCTGCAGGGTTAATAGATGGAAACGTAAGGACAGCTGGTTAATAGATGATGAAATTAATAGACGATGATAATGAAATTATTGCACTGAAATTTCACTGAAATTGTTTTTCTTGGTTTGAAGTTAAGAATCCTCTCATTGTTTTCAGTAAGGGCAGTTCTTAGAGCTAAGTACACCTTATGTACAAACACACCGTGACTTGTGTGAAAACAAATACTCTTGTATGAAGTTATGAGTTTAAATTTGCAGTCTTGTTTATAGTGATAATTTTTTTGTATCTGCATGCATAGAAAAAGGTACAACCTCTTGAAGAATGGACAAATGTTCTTTTAAATCAGCTTAAATGAATAATGTTTAGGGGTTTCAAAACAGTAAGTTTTAAGTTTATGAGATAATTGTATCACAGAGACATGCTAGAAGATTATCTATTACAAAAATTCAACCCAATGTAATAGGGACTTAAGACCCATAAACTGACATAGCATCTAGCATGATTATTGTCAACACTGCTTTTAATCAAGCTATGCTTGTTTTATTGCTGTTATAAACAAAGTATTTTTTTTCAGTTTGATGCCTAGAGGAATCTATTTAAATACACAAAATAACAAGAATCCAGTAATCACGGAATTCTTCTGTGCGGGGTTTTTTGTGGGTTTTTTGTTTGTTTGTTTATTGGTTTTGTTCTTTTTTTGTTTTATAGGAAGATATAAGGTTAGCAGTAGAACAGGGAGACGATATCCTTGGAAGTATTACAAAGCCAGTTACTGAGAACCCTGAATACAAACTGAATCAAGATCAACTAGACAATCAAACTACAGTAGAAAGGTGAGAGGAGTGAAATACTGAATATGCTGCTCCTCTGTGTTTTTGACCCCTGCCTGGCTCTGTGACTTAATTCTATATGTATGCTTAGGAAGTAAGCAAATGATGCAGTGTGAATAGATAAAAGGTGCTTTCGGAAATGACTCTGCTGTTATCAGATCTGCCTTAAGCAATCTTCTGTTGTCCACTACTGGATCATATGTATATAAAGAAACCTGCCTGAAAAGACTCCCAACACTGCTAATATCAATGTAATTAGAAACCTTTAAAGGGCTTTTAAGGACTACTCTGCTCTTGGAGTGTCATCTATGCACAAACTTCCTATATGCTTCCTCTGGGCTAGTAATCGATTTTACTTTTCTTTGCTTCTCCCACCCACCCCCTTAAATTTTTGCCAATTTTGAAGACATTATATCATCGTAGCACAGATGTAAATTTGAACAAAGCTATAAAAGCATAGCTCATTTCCCCAAGGCAGTTATCTGCATTCTTTTTTTGTCTGTCATTCCATGTTTCTGTTACTCTTGGACTGACTTTTCTTTCCAAGTAAGTGTCACTTCCAATGGACAAATCTTGGCAGAATTCGCTTCTTTGGAGTCATTGCTGCTATTGGCTATCTGAAGGATAGTCAGGGTGGAGGTGGGGGTCACTAATTTATCCAAAATGTTCCACTTGATACAATATCTGACAAAAGTAGCTTTAAAGTGTCTGCTTTTTTTCTTCCTAATTGGATTTAACTTGCAAATCCAGGGTTCATTTATGTTCTATTAAAGACAAAAGTTATTTAAAATTCTGTCCTACAGCCTTTTCCAGATGCAGCCTAAATATAACAAAGCATGTTGTGTAGTCCATAGGATACCACAATGTCAAATACACTACTCGAAAAAAGGTTGAAAAGTGAAGTCTTGAGGAGTTTTGCTAGAATTATAATTGATATGGAAAGAACCTTCTTCAGTACTGCTTTACACTTATCTATGATATTAAAGTAGTCTCTCTGCTCAGAAGAGGAGCAATGACCTTCAGTTTTTTTTTTTATGAACCTTGCTCCAAGGAATGAAACGTAAGGGCAGCTGGCTGGTCACAGCAGTACAAATTTATTGCTTCATTTTTTTTTTTTAATAGCTCTAAGCTCAGGCTCTTCAGAGTCGTAGCCCACGTGCATTTGTGTGTTTCTATTTGCAAGCCCCATGTCCCCAGGTCAGAGATGAGAAGCATTATTTGCAGCAATCTTCAAATCAGTGCTTGACAGTTTCTCAGAATTTAATGTTTGTGTTGGATTCCAGTTTTACATCAGTGTTATTCTAAAAAAAAAATTCCATGCAATGCTCAAAGTTTCCTGTATTCTGTTTAATTATTATTTTTTTTCTGGAAAATAATGCTTTGAGGAGACTTCTTGTTCAATGTGGAAGGGTGTACTGTCCTTGAAGGTTGCAACCCTCATTCTTACAGTTTGGTTTTTTTGCTCTTGTTTGTTTGCATTTTAAGGCTTTTGGCTCAGTTACATGAAACAGAGTCCGCCTTTGATGAGTTTTGGATTAAGCACCAGCAAAAACTTGAGCAGTGTCTGCACCTTCGGAATTTTGAACAGAATTTTAGAGAGGTGAGAACTTCTTGGTGGCAGTCAATATTTGGTAACGTAGAAGTGATTCAGAAGTAAATACTTCCCCTCTTGTTTTCACAGCTCTCGTGTGTGTACTTGAAAGCTTTCTCCAGTTTTTTTCTTTGACATGTCCTTACTTGACATCTTGCTATCTTTACTACCTTGAATACTTGCCTATACAGACATAATAGCTTCTCTTCTGTAGTGTTATTTTTTTTTCCATGAACCCAGCAGTGTATAAGCATTCGAAAACTCCTTTGAAATCTATTCTTTACCACAGAAGCATAATGTGCTGGCTGCAAGGCTTTCATCTTGCCAATAGGCCCTTTTATGGAACCAAGACTTACCTAAACCTTCTGGCTGAAATCTTATAAAGCAGCCTCCAGCACTGTGGGTGGGAAGTTGCAACCACAACGTTAGAAGCTGGGTGGAGGCTGAACTAAAATTTTTACAGCCAGTTTCTGATCTCATGTTAGTTTAATGCATGTGCTTCATTGCACCTACAGACGGTTTACTCTGGTGCAGCTGATCTCAGAATGGGGTCCCTGTGTCTCCCCAGGAACAACATTCAAAAACCATATGACAAGTATGTGTGTACGTGTCTTTCTCTAAACCAATTGGTAGAGTGAGGACCTCACCCTCATGTTGTGCTCTCTACATTAGTATCAGACTGTATTATTGCCATCTGGTAAAAGCAAGATGATAAATTCATCCTGGATTTTTTTTTCTAGTACCAGGAAACATAATGCTCAGAAAACAAGATTACTTCACTGCCACTTCTTTGTGTTTGATTTTAGTTTTAGTTGGGGGGAAAAGGTAGATCTGTGTCTTTGCCTCAGGCACACCATAATGTGAGTCGGGAGAGTGGGAATACTGGCTATCAGCTATTTGACTGCACCTCCAAAGGCACAGTCATCCTCACTGACACATACGTGTATCTCATTTCAGGTTAAAGCAGCTTTGGATATTGTGTCAGAGAGACTGTCTGCTTTCACAGATGTGGGAAACAGCTGCTCACATGTGGAGCACATTTTGAAAGATCTTGTCAACTTTGAAGAAAAATCACGTGTAAGAACTCTGCAGTTTACTGTGTTTCTAGCGTAAGCATGTGGTTATAGAGAGAGAAATGATATTTAGTTATTGAAATACTGTATGACCAGACCTTATGCTAACAGCAGGGCAGAACTAAGTGTCTATTCCAAATTAGTACTGCACATTATTTTAAAGTTTTTAACCATTGAAATCGCCCACTTCTCAGGCAACCCTTGTTAAAGAGCAGAGTGACTAACCATAAAGCCAGTGTGATTGGTTCATGGAAGAATTTGATAAAATGCCAACATAGCCAAGTTGTGCTTAATGATCAAGGGAGGTACTTCCATTCCTGTGAAACCACTTACTGCTTTAAAAGCCAAAAATTAGAAGGCTCTGTATTGAGTGTACAATACAGTGAAACATGATCAACAAAAATATACTCTGAAATACAAAAGAGGAATGCAATTAACATGTTAAGACCTACGTTTAATGGAAGTGAGACTATTGCTCTTGAGGCCGAGGTGCTGGAGTAATGTTTTTATTTCACTTCAGATCACTTCTGTACTCCAAGTTGCATGTGTATACGCACAAACACGCTGCTGAATAACTAAGGTACATAAGGGCTAAAAGTGGTTCCCTCCCAGGGGCTGTGTGATTAAACTCATTCATATTTCTAAGTATCCGATACGATAAGGCAGGAGGCATAAAAGATTTTAGGCATCTGGAAAGATAGGAAATCACTTCAATTTGTTAACTGAGACTATTATGTATTCTGTATCAATCTATGTGTTTTTACTGTGCAAAAACAAATAGTTTAAGTTCTAATTTTTTAAACTGATGTTGACTCCAGAAAAGATGTACCTCAATCAATGCTTGCTTTCTTAGGAAACTGTAGCAAAAGCCAGAATGCTAGCTTCAGAGGGTGACGCTTTTATTCAGAGCAATCATTATGCTGTGGATTCCATTATTCCAAAATGCAGTGAACTTCATCATCTCTGTGATGCCTTCACTACTGAGATGGAACGGAAGAGGAATGTTCTTAATAAATCTCTGGAACTGCATGGCTTACTGGAAAAGGTAAATTTTCTGTGGACCAGTTTTGTTTCCTGTCTTGTGCTCTAAAATCTCCATCAACCCATTGAAACAACAGATCAAAAAATACCTATGCTGAAAGTTTTATCCTTAAATAGCTGAATTAATCACAAATAGAAGGATGAAATATGTTAGACTTTAGCATTTGATGTTGACATAAATGCGTTCTGAACCTGTTCTTTTCTTTGTTTCTAGTCTATGAAGTGGTGCGATGAAGGAATTTATCTTCTGGCTTCGCAGCCTGTAGATAAGTGTCAGTCTCAGGATGGTGCAGAGTCAGCGTTACAGGAGATTGAGAAATTCCTAGACACTGGTGCAGGCAATAAAATTAAGGAGTTGAAAAAAGTTTACAGAGAGTATGCACACATCCTCAATGAGGACCTAAAGGTACTATAACTTATTCATGTACGCATGCATCAATTTGTTAGAATTGCTATCTTGCATGGCCATTGATAAAGCTAGTCCTCCTAGGTGACTTCATACCATTTGTCAGAGCAGGTACTTACCCAAGGTGGTAGTCATGTTGTATCTTTGGATAGGCCTCAAGGGATCCAGAACTAATTAATAACAACTTAAATTCTTCAGATAGTAGTATTGATGTTCTTAATAAATAAATCTCCAATCTTTCAAATACTTGAAATATAGTTTTTCATAATGAAAACATGACTTTCCTTGATATTTGCACAACTTCTAGAAAAAAGCAGTTACAAAATAGAACTTGAAAATATATCCCTTTTCCTTCTTGCTGATGTTGTCTTGAAACAGATCCATTAGACACTTTCAAGAAAACTTTAGTTTTTACTTTTTTCTTAAATCAAAACTTGAACCCCATTTTTTTGGTATTTCTGTAGAGAAACAAGTTTTGTGACAATATGTTCCAACCTTAAGCATGTTAAATAACTGTAAATTACACCTTGTTAGGTGTGATGAGTAGGGTAATATTTTTATACGTGGTATGAAAGCAGTAATCATTGCAAATCAATGCACTACAAATAGAAGTATAGCTTGTTGATGGCTCTCTGACGGTGATTCTTAATTTTCTTCATGTGGCAATGGGTAGGAGCATATACAAAAGGTTTTCCAGAAGCAAGAAAGCATGGAAGAAATGTTTCAAAAGAGACAAATAAGTCTTAAGAAACTGGCAGCTAAGCAAACACGTCCTGTTCAGCCAGTTGCACCTAGACCTGAGGCCTTTGTAAAATCTCCTTGTACCTCTCCAGGTAAGCAAATGTAGTAGAGTTAAGTAATTTTTTACACTGTGTTAAGAAACTTGAAGAAACTTTCAGCTGTAATTTGTGGTTGTACAAACATCTGTGCTAGATCCGCTCAAGTTCTAACTGCTGTTTGGTTCTGGTTTATATGCTTAGGTCTTCAAAGAGATTGTGTATCCAACACAGAAAGCGGTGTGCTTCGGAAAGTAAACTACAGAAGAGGAAAGGTAACATTCTTTTCAGTGTTTTTTCATGTACGCGCTGCTTGAGAAAGTCATAACACAATGGAATATTCAACAACTTCAAGAAGAATTAGGCTATTTCACTGAAAATGTGCTGATATTGCCCCTATCAAGGTAACTAGTTTAAATAAAGACTGCTTTGTCACACAGCTGAGTATGAGAGAAAAAGTAAATAGTTGCCTATATTAGGAAAAATGTTAGGGGCAGCAAAATGTAAAATCTATGAACAGGAAACATTTATTATTTGCCAGTAGTAATTGGCTCCTCTTAAAACTAGAGAAAGTGAAAAGGTAGTTGTCATTGGCTCAAAGAAAGCTTCACCTGACCTAATGGTTTGCCATTCCCAAGTGGGGAAGGTCTTCCTGCTCCGCCTCCGGCAAGGAAAATAATCTGACGACAGCAGCAGAAACAAATAGTTTTCCACTGAGTTAGAGAGTTGAATTAACTCAGTTAAGGTTCAGCAAGAGTCAAGTGATGACGCAAGGAGACGGATAAGATTGTATGACCAGTAGGGACAACAGCTGGAGAAAACAGTTGGCTTGGGGGGGAACTGAAAGGAGAATATATATATATATATATTTTTTTTTTTTTTTAAGTAAAAGCTTGAATTAGCTCAGCCATTACAATAAAATTTGTAAAAGTGAACTTCTACCAAGTCAGTAATTTACCAGAACGTTAGCACAGTACCTGATTTTTAGCTTGGAAAGCAGACTTAGGCCAGCACTGACTCCGAGATTGTTGATGCTGTGACGTTATCTTACTGCAGAGAGGTCTTGAACCACCGTCTTTTCTAATCTGACCTTTGACAGTGAACTGTCTGTATCTAAACTTTCATGCATGCTTTGAGATATTCAGGTTGACTTGGATTTTTTCACTGAGTTTCTGCGAAATGATTTCATTATTAATGGAGTACAACTTTTCCTGTGAAAACTCATGTAAATAGACCTGAGTGCAAAGCTCCATATTTTTAAGTGCTTTTTCCTTCTCTGTCTGTTATGCTGTGATAATTTTGTTTGTTTCCTTCTTTAGAGTGAAATGAGTGAACTCCATCAAAGCAGAGGAGGATCTACAATGGATGATGAAGAAAACCTAGCTGTGTTACGGCAGTAAGTATATTTTGATAAACAACAAATGTTCTTTCTCTGATTTGCTTCCAGTAAAGTCTGAGTTTGGCTAAAGATTTGATAAGACAAGTATGTTTCTATGCTTTGTACATGGAGAAAGATACTTCAGTCTGTCTGCATTGTTATTTAAAGCTTATGTAGTATCAGAGTCTAGCTTTGCTACAGCGAGATAATACTGTGGGAGGATAATTACATATTTTCATGTCAGAGAAGACAGTTTTGAGGAATAAATCTCCTGTAAATCTGTCATACACTTTGGTCTCTGTGCTTCAGAGGACAATTGTTTTATTATTTGACTCTTTTTAGACCCTGTTTTGATTAATCTTAAGAACTTTTCAGAATTAAAACTAAATAGCATCCATTATTCCACCTGCAAGCGGTACAGAACTTGCATTTCTAACTGAAACCTGGATATTCTTGCTGTCTTTTCACTATTTTAATGTGTGGTAAATCATGTGAAATCACAAAGGCTGGGAGGAGAAGCAAGTGTGTTTGCTTAATTACGAAGGAAAGCTAACCTTAGAAAGAGGCTCTGTGACTTTTAAGCTACAGCAAATGCCTCAAATTCAAAATGACCAATGTAATTTGAAACCTTTGCACCTCTAACTTCAGCTTCTGTAATACTTGTAAATGCAACGTAAACAGATTTTATGTATACAATAATAAAAACTGTTCACTGCTTCTGTTCAGCTCCTATGATGCTTGAAATTCCAGCTTTGGCTTCTTTTTTTTCGTTCCTTCTCCTATTTAAACACATTTTTGACTTCGAAATGTTTTAAAAATGCATGCTTCTCGGTGTGGATATATAAGCTGTGGACAGAAATATCTATGAAAATCACATTTTGCGTTACTTCAGAAAATAAAAGAATGATTTCCAGTTGAAATAGAAACCTACAAAGTTAACGTTGCCTTAATACTTTGCATAAATGAATAGGCCTTCCTTAATTATCATTCTTTGTTTTCAGGCATGTAATGAATGAACTTATTGAAACTGAACGAGCATATGTGGAAGAACTACTCTGTGTTCTTGAGGTAAGGATTAAATTTCACTCTGGCTGATCTGAATCTATTTCTGTTCCATTTCGTAGGTGTTCTTATGCTTTTCTCATCTCTATGATGCTTATCCTTTTCTTGTCAAGTAGTGTGACTGCTGCATCTCTCTGCCATCATCATGTTTTCACATATTGATTTCAATGCATATTTTTCTAAAAATACACATCTAGGAGTTTATATTAGCAAATAGCAGAAGTAAAATATCCCAACTATTGAGGTGTAGAACACAGTGAGATTTGTAATGATCATTAATTCTTTTAGAATTTCATTCCAGAGTATTGGGTTAGTTCCAGGAAGATTGTACATCACGGAATGTGAATTTGCTTTGAAAGAATCTTGAATATCAGAGGAGCAAATCTGTTAATCACATCCTTCTTTTAGGCCTTTAAGTACCTTGTAGTAATAATGTCTTGATTCAAAATTGTGAAGGCAACAAGAATATTTCCTTTGCTCCACACTCATGGAGACATAATTGCAGCATTTGGAAGTTGCTTCTAGAGTGTGGTACAGAGTTCTGTATTCTTGTTTGTTAAATATTCATACATGTATGCAGCATTTTGTTGTAGTCCAGTCTGGTTTTGGAAATATTAAAGCTGCAGATAACTTGACAGTGACTTTAATCGGGATGAATTGCAACTGAGCCAATTGGGGTATTTCTGGTGTCCATGCCAATTTTAGGCTTTTCAGTAGGAGCTGTCTTATTTGTCTCATATTTATATACGTGGACTGAAAGCAGTAATTTCTGGGTATACATCTTCAGGTAAGAGTAGTATGAACTCTGGCCTTGCTTTTGCTTGGTTTATGGTCAGTTCCCAATAGTGTTCCTGCCCTGGATTTTTTCAAAGTGCTAGGATGCCTCAATGATAGGGCAGCTGTGCCTGATGTATGGTAATAAAGCAGTGTAGGTCAGGATTGGACCTTAAGGATTGCTTTGTTCTTTGCTTTTGAATGTAATGTTATCTGTATAATTCTGTTAAAATCAAGATTCAGGTGGTTTTAGGATTTTTAGTCCTTTCTGCTACTACTGGAGGTATTGCAGAATCTTTCTATTCCTCTAGTATTTTTTTTGTTCTACATAGAGTATAGTGCAAACTTTTGTCTTGCAAAGTCAAGCTCTCTTCATTTTCTGACAATCTGGTTGACTCTCCAGCACTCTGACCCTGCCAATCACACTTCCCTTTACCTTTGTGCAGTTTGGGATTCATCACTCTTGAATCTGGGTGATGAGAACCCCAACAGTAATTCTGGGTCAGAACTTGGCTGATGTTTGTTTTAATGGCAGCCTTTCGGCTTTAGAGTAATTCTTATTAATAATCCAAGGTTTATGGCTATCTTCCCAATTCTTTTGTTCCTCCTGCTCTATCTTTCCAATTTTCCTGTAAAATAACATACTCTTTTGTATGGACAGTGTCTCCTTTTATGTTGCTTTTTTTTTGTCATGCCATTTTCTCTCAGCAAAAGATTCAAATGGAAAATTAAAGGTAATTTACAAGATCAATTACTAGGAAACTCCTGTAGCTATTTTTAAGTGAGCCTGGTAGTTATTCTGTTATTAATAATGACACTTATTCCACTTTAGTCTGTGAAATCCCAAAAATTTGTACTGGGAAAAATTGCTGGTCTAATCTATTACTGGAAATTTCATTCTACCCCTTTTTCCATTTATTTCTGTGCTTTTAAAACAGCTTTCAAATAGAAGATTAAACAAAGACTTGACTATTATTACTGATCCCCATTGGTGCATGGAATAGCTTTCCTTCTCCTTTCTTAAGATATAAATGCTACTTAGTAGTAAAACTAAGTTTTTTTTTTTTATCTCACAGTTGAAAAATAAGCAGTATGTCAGTCTAAAGGGAAAATACAAAACCATGACATACTGTTAACAGCTTTCTGTCAATGTATGTATTTTAATGGTTTTGTTCTTTCAAAATTCCAGAGTACTGAGCTCCATGAGTTTTGTTTTCATCTCAGCTGGGTTAGTTGCCTCTTCCTGAGGTCAATCCTGTCTTTGTTGCAATGTCCAACATCATCCTCACTTCTATGGAAATGTAGTAGTCTATTCCTGCATCGCTTCTCTGAATCTAAACTGCTTAGTGTTCAGTTTTTCTTCCTGCTTATTTTTTTATACTCCATTTTATGCAAATCAATGAATCATTTTTATCTTTATAAAGGTTATACTTTTGGATTTTCTGTTACCTTTCTTTTTTCTTTCCTTTTAACTAAGACTTTGTGTTTTTGTACTCATGGGAAGGAGAGAGTGGAGAGGGACTGTGGTTAGCAGTTAGTGAGCTCCAGCAGCTTTGTCTATACCATTGTTGTTTTTTTCCCTTCAGTGTTTGAGGCGAAAAAACACTCCGATTTTTAAAGGATCTTTAAAATATAAATAAAAATCTAACTGCTAGTTGATCAAATGCCTGAATTCTTTAGGCTACCTGACTTTACCACCTAGTTCTCCTACTATTTCTAGTTTGGGCTTTAAAGTCTTGATTGCAGGTGTGTTATTGCTTATCCTTCCTTTCACCTTGTCACTTCGTTATGGTTCAGTGACATTCAGTATTATAAGTTGTTGCCACTAATGCAGTTATTTTTCCTGTGACCACCTTGTCCCTGACAACTGAGAGCAAGAGAGAGAAATCTAATCCAAATCTAAACTACCTCACATTCACCTTTCTTGTGAAATGCAGTAATATTTAAATCTTTCATCATTCCTAGCACTTGTCCAATCCATATGATCTTTTCTCACTAAGTATGGTTTTGTTCAATTCCCCTTACTAAACTGACAAATTCATAGGAAGTCATTTAAGCTGAAGCACCTTCTGTCTTGGAGATGATGAAAGCCTGTTAGTAACATGGAAGTCTAAGAAATGCAGGTACCATTAGCTGGCATTAAATGAAGCCATTCTTTCATACTTGCTGTGTATACAGATACTTTTTTTTTTTTTCCTTCTGGGAGATCTCGTAATTACAGCTTAATCACCTCAGGGTATGAGAGGAGAACACACGTGGGTTAAAGCCATGTGTGCCTCCTTTTCCTTACTTGTGCCAAATATGTATAAGAGAATGTGGCCTTAAATGTTACACAGAAGATGTCAGAATCTAAAGGTAATGACTTTGGGTGACAAATCTAATGAAAGTATCTTTAAAATATAATATGCAGCTTAATGGTTTCGTTTAGAAATAACTGCAATCTTCCTGCTCCCTCTTCATAATAGCTAAAACCAGGATGAAGGTTTGCTGGAATTGTGGCTTCAAACTCAGATATGTAAAGTCTAATACAAAGCGCAAACTGTTATGTCTGAGCAACATGGGAATATATGGATTTGGTGGAAATGATTGCAAGCTGTTTTATCTTTACTTCAGATAATTACTGCAATTTTTACTGTGTGTATTTTGAAAACCTGCATTAGATGCATCTTACTGGACTGATGAAAGAACAGATTTTTTTAGATCTTTCTTTATCAGCCTGCTGAGGCAAACTGCCCTATCAAAGAGAGGAAGATAATCAGTGTACCCTCTTTTTTGTTGTAGGGGTATGCTGCAGAGATGGACAACCCCTTAATGGCTCACCTCATTTCACCAGAACTCCAAAACAAGAAGGATATTTTGTTTGGGAATATGGAAGAAATTTATCACTTTCACAACAGGTGAGGATTTGGATTCAGATGTAAAAGTAACATTTGGATGGGATGTTGCTAAAAGATCCTTACTGAGCCTCACCCAGCTCTATTGAGTCAAAACTGATATAGCATTAGAGAAGAAATGTTTTCAGAACACTAGTAAAATTCTGCATCTTCTTGAAAAAAGTATTATGGTCTGATTCCAAGCTTATTGAAGCAAAGTTTGTTTGCTTTTTTGGTTTCTCTTATATTTAAACTTTCAAAGGAAAGTAAATTATTATCCTGAACTACCAATTTTCTATGCTCTTGCATCTGGTTGAGGCTATTTAATTTTTATACTTAACGACCTTATTGCTGCTGGAGAGATGTTTTTTTCACATGGCAATGTCTAAATATTTAGAAGATAAGTATTTTCAAGACAAATTAAGCATATTAAGTAGCTGTTTCTTATTCAGGAAAAACTAGACTTTAGTGTTTGTCACTTCTTCATATATTATTTTACTTGTGTTGCTTGATAGCTTTCGGAAGAAAAAAAAAAAACCACTAAATTTTATAAATCCTACTACTAAATACATAAGGCAGGGAAGCAAAGCCATTTTGCCCCCACCAAAATCTTATGTTTGGTTTCTGTTGTAGCAACAGTAAGCTAAAAGAAATTGATCAGAACGTGTTTATTTTGCTACTCCTTTTTAAAACATCATCTAGGACAGTTTTGTTTAATTTCATAATACACAGTTACAGCTCTGTTTCTTTAAGTTTAGACGATGAATTGCAAGAATGTGAATGTTTACAATTTTCTTTGACATGTGCTCTAAGAAAATCTTCTTCCTTGTAGGATATTCTTGAGAGAACTAGAAAATTATGTAGAATACCCAGAACTGGTAGGACGGTGCTTTCTGGATCAGGTATGTGTCAACTTTAGCTGACATTTCATTTGTAAGCCCTTGTAAGACTGTTACAGCTGAGAGTAATTTTCATGTAATAATTGCCACCAGGTCCTCTTTGTTTGTTTTGAACGGGTGAGAGAGTTGGGGGTATTTTCCACTGTGGGGTGTAATTAATTTTGATAGGAAGAGCTACTACTGTTTTGAAAGAAAATTGCTTTATTAAAGTTGCAATTAGGAAAACATGAAAGAAGCATCATGCGTTGGGTCAATTGACATTACTATTACTGATTATTTTGCTTAATCTTACTGGAAAATATTTTTTATTGTGAAAACAAAGCAGAATTTGAAAATTTCATGAATAACCAAATGAAAATTATATCTTGTCCGTGTGAAATCTCTTGGAGCAACAGGAGCACTACGGGGCTTGTGTAAGCAAACACAATTGAAAAATATCCGCTTCTTGAAGACAGTGTTGAAGTGATAAGGGACAACAAACTAGTTGGTCCACTTCCAGTGGCAAACACATTCACAAAATACAAATGCATAAAGAAAGAAGGGCGAAACTTTTTTAAGTTATGCAGAGGGAATCATGTTCTGGCATTAATTGAATTAAATTAAGACCCTATATTTTTCATAGGGTGACATAAATGCATTTGTACATAACATATGCTTCTTCATAAGGCACTTGTTGTTCAATTGAAGTAAAAGTTAACAGCGTTTTATTCATGCATTCCATGTACAAAACAAGTAGCTGTTACAAAATGGTACTGAAAAATTGTTGCCTGGTAGGAACAGGCAACTTAAGGAATTGTCCTTTTTCCTTAGACTTGCTGACTGAAAAATTCTTAAGAACATTGCCTATTTAAAAAAAAAAAAAATCATTTACTTTTTACTCTTCTCCCCCATTTCAGATGGAAGATTTCCAGATTTATGAGAAATACTGTCAAAACAAACCTCGATCTGAAAGTTTGTGGAGGCAATTTTCAGATTCCGTATTCTTTCAGGTGTGCTTGCTTGATTCTCTGAAATATTTCTGTATTTTTTTTTTAAATTGCTAATTTATCTCAAGTATGAATAACAAAATGTATTGGTTTGTGTACTGAATATTGATTTGTGTACTGACAAAATCTGACACTGATTATAGGAATGTCAAAGGAAACTTGATCACAAGCTCAGTTTGGACTCATACTTGCTGAAGCCAGTTCAAAGAATAACCAAATACCAATTATTGCTAAAGGTATGTGTTACAAAATTATAATGCTAAATGTATTTTTTTTTCTTTTTTCTTCTAAATGCTGCTTCTCTCATCCCACTGCAGAGAAATCTAAATGAGCAGAGTGGTGTATAAATCAAAATTGAGAATGTGTCCAGAAAGATTCAGTTAATCGGTGTCGTAGGGAACGTACTTAACTGTGGTCACCGTATGCAATTTTTAGGAAGGATGCCATTCTGATTCATTTAGACATACTATGGACAGAGGGAACAAAATGAGAGGAATATAGTTTTATATATTTTAAAATGAATGTTTAACTTTTTACTGTGCTTGAAACTGATTTGTTTTAGGAAATAGTCACTACATGGACACAGGGTTCAATAATTGTGTTTAATGGTAGTTTACTTTTGAGTTAAAACTGAGTTAATTCTTTGAAAGCTCTTAGTTTACTTCAAGCCTTTATGAAGAGAGAAGTACCTGGAAAGTTTTCTATTTGAAGAATCTTTTCTTTCTGAACTCCACGAGTAAATATTTATTCTCATACTGCTCTGTATATCTGGATCAAATGTGAAGATACAGCTTCCCCAATAAGCTTTTTGGAGAAGAAATACTTTTTAAAATGTGTAAGCAGTGTTCTACATAGTATATTTAGGTCTGCAACTAGCATTCCAGGCCTTACAGTAATTCAAATAATAAATGCAATTTGCCTATGTTTTTACATTTATTGTTTTTTAAAAGTAACAGAATGTAAAAAAAAAAAAATGAGTGGGGAAAAAAAAGGATGACATTGGGGTTTTGCTTTTGTTTTAAGCAGTTGTGGTTAAAAATGCTCAATAACTCAAACTTGTAAATTTTTTAGGCTGTGCTTATAAAAGGTTTAGGAGAATTAGGAGACTGGTTAGCAGCAGATATGAGGTAAAACTTGGGGTCTTTTCAGTTAGAGCCAATGCTTAATCCACTAGATTATACAGTGTAAACTTCACTGGATAATTTTAAAAATGTAGGCCAAATTCAGTGTTAAAATAATCCTAGTTATTGCTGATTGCAAAACAAAGTGTGTTGTCTGTCCTTGCCTGCCCAGGAAATGCTGAAGTACAGTAAGAACTGTGAAGGTGCTGAAGACCTCCAGGAGGCATTAAATTCTATACTGGGTATTCTCAAAGCAGTCAATGATTCTATGCACCAGATAGCCATCACAGGCTATGATGTGAGTAACAATATTATTATTTTTTAGGCACCTACATACAGTGTATTCCCTATTGTTTACTAATAATGAGAAGAATATTTTACAAAACCTTTAAACTGCATTATATAATGAAAACAGTGGAAAGATTATCTCTCTTTTCTGAGGTTTTCCTGCTATGAATAATATTTTCCTCTATCTGCTCAAGTTTTCTTTCTTTGATCTACTTTTCACCAAGTTGGAAACAGAAAATCATCCTGAACAGTCTGGCTTAGGATGCTGCCAAGTGGGAGTCACTTTCAGGTTCTTTGTATCCACGTGTAAAGCTAACATCCAAAATTTCCAAGAAAAGAAACAAATGAATAGATAAATATAAGGAGCTTTGCAATAGGCAAAAAAAACAGATATGTATTGCACCTCCTCCTTTTTTCTGTGTGTGATCTCTGTGTTTTGCTACTTCTGACTGTAAAATCATGCCTGAACAGTGTAGGAGAGAGAATATTAAACACTGACTATATTTTCATTATCTTTCCAAATGCAACATAAACACTGATGTGAGATTAATTGGAATGACAGAACTTGCAAGGACCTGTTCAGAGCGTGTGTTTCAGTCAGATGTTACGTCTGTAGTTATAAATACCACTTTTCTGTTCTAGGGAAACCTGAATGAGCTGGGCAAGCTGCTAATGCAGGGATCCTTCAACGTCTGGACTGATCATAAAAAGGGTCACTCAAAGGTGAAAGATTTGGCACGCTTCAAGCCAATGCAGCGCCACCTGTTCCTCCATGAGAAAGCAGTGCTGTTCTGTAAAAAGCGAGAAGAAAACGGAGAGGGATATGAGAAGGCACCTTCTTACAGCTATAAACACTCCTTAAATGTAAGGCACTCAGCAGTCCAGGAAGGTAGTCATAATAAGGGATTAGTTGCAGTAACACACTTCTTTATTGTTGTCGTGTTGCAGTTTTTCAGCGTAAGCTTCACTCTTTCAGGCGAGTGTGATTGTTAGTGCAAGTCTGTGTCACTTTGAGCTGATGGGTGATGATGTCAGGGGGTAAACTGTCCTTTGCAAATGTCTAAACCACGCTAGTCTAGCTGGATGGCAGTTGCATTAATCACTAGGAAAATGTCACAGTGGGTAGTATAAAATAGATGTAAGATTTGTCACTCCGGATTCTAAGAGACAGTTTGTGAGTCAGTCTTAATTTAATTAACTTAAACCTTTTTTCCCTTTGAGGTAGCCATGCTGACATAATGCATTGAAGGCCTTGTGTCCAACATGCAGATCGTGTGCTTTCTTTTCTTTGAGCCAAATGTGGTTTTGTTTTTCATAAATAGGTTACCAAAGAATACTGTTACCCTTCTGCTTCTGTTGTTATCTACATTGCAATTTAGTCAGCAGCTGTCCTTTTTGCTTCCAGATGGCAGCAGTTGGAATAACAGAAAATGTCAAAGGTGATGCAAAAAAATTTGAAATCTGGTATAATGCAAGGGAAGAAGTTTACATCATACAGGTAACAACATGCAAATACCTTTTAAACTATAACAATTAATAATAACAATTAACAGTAATAATAAACTAAAAACTAAGGAAGGGAATTCTAAACCTAACAAGATCTATTTTGTTTTGGCTTCTTTTTTTTCCCTTTATTTTTAATCATATTTTACGATACCCATGCAAGGATATTGCATACACCATTGCTATTGTTTTCACTGGAGCAGCAGATTTTTGGGAGCCAGGGTAAGTCTGTGGCACGTGCACAGCTTTGTCCTTCAGTTTCTGCTTACTGAGAGGCTAGGGAGAGGATCTGGCTGTTCCTCTTGAAAAATTCCTCTGAAGTTGTGCTTCAGCTTGCAGCTTTTTGTGTGCTCGATGCGTGATCATCTTTTAATTTTTTTTCTGGGTAGGCACCAACTCCTGAAGTTAAAGCTACTTGGGTAAATGAAATCAGAAAAGTGCTGACTAGTCAACTGCAGGCATGCAGAGGTAAAATATTTTTTTTTATATATACACACATCTATTTTAATCTCTTTTCTCTTTCAACTTCAAAATCTGTTCACCACTGTGTTCGATTGCAAGAATGAAAAGATTAAATCATAAATCGGTGAAATAGTTCTTTCTCTCCATTACAGAAGCCAGTCAGCATAGGACACTTGAACACACTCAGAGTTTACCTCTACCAGCATCATCTTGTACAAGGTAAGTAAGTTGTCAAATCAGCCCAGTATGCTAATGCATTCTCTTTGCAATCTTTATTAGTCCTATTCCTCAGTACTGACACTTATATTTTAGGGGTTTTTAGGTCTCTTTCTAGTATAGAGCTGCAAAGATTGGAGTTTGCATACATCTGCAGAACTATTAAGCTGAGCAACTGTGGCATGGGCTTTGCAGATAGGTAATCTTTTGTGCCAGCCATAATCCTGGTAGTACCATGATTCTGTTTGTTGAACGGTCAGTTATATATTTTATATCCCAGGTAAGAGAGAGTTATGTACAGCAGCCTTCTCCTTTTCTCTCTGTTCTTTTCCATCACTTAAATTATTTTTCTTCCAGATTCATTTTTCTTTTTGTCCTTTACAGAGCATTTTTTTTTCTCATTTCTTTTTTCCTCCAGTTTTCTTACTGAGTGATATATTCATTCCTTCAGTGTCTGTTCAAGTTTGGAGTCAAGCTTTTCCTTTATTGTCCTGTGCTTCATCCTTCATTCTTACCAACCTATATAAGTGCAGTCCTTTGCTTTCCCCTGCTGTTCTGCCCTTCTCTGACCTCTGCTACTTGCTTTTTTTTTTTTTTGCCTATATTGTGAGTTTCTCCCATACACTTATATCTTCAGTAATTGCTGTGTGGTGTGTGCTCGAATATGCATCAGTAGCTCTTGGTCCTGCATGTTCCATGCACCTACTTATCACTTACTGAGAATTTCCCTGGTATGCAGCAAGTGTAGGTTGTCTCTTATTTTCATTTGCAATCAGAGGTGCGATGGGAATCCGAGTGTACATTCAGCACATCTCTATTCACTCTTTGTCTGCTTCCTATGTTAAGAGCTTCTGTGATGCAGAGTTTATTTTTTTTCCTTTTGTTCTTCCCCTTTTATTTGGTTTTTCTGGAACGCGTTTCTGTAGTTAAGACTCAAAGGAAGTTATCCTGAGTTGACTTTTTAGTAGTTCCCAACCACCACACTACATTTGCAGTCAAAATTGAAACCTTTCTCCTTTGTATGTGCTCATGGTCTTTCTGTGCACAGTCACTAATTTGCACAGCTTCAACCAAGTAGCTAAGAAATGGTTTTCAGCCTATGTGTCTATATATAAAAGATATCTGTATGTCAAAGGCAATCTGAGTCAAGATCATTACCCTTGTTCAGATCCAGATTTGCTGGATTAATTGTCTTAACTTTCTTCCAATAAACAGTCCTTCAAGGAACAACATCAGAAACATGAAAAAAATGGATGAGAGAAAAGCTGATCTCACAGGTCTGGAAGGTTATGTCACCACAGTAGCATCAAAGTACCCTGAGAAAGGCAAAGGTGAGTTTGGACATATATATTGTTGTCTTTAGGCGTGAAAAGCATGCTTGCACTGCAGATGCACAGGCAGATCCACCAGATGGTAGCCGTGGTAGTACAGGCAAGTGCAGCGTTACACTTGAAGGAGCAGGACTTTGCTGCTTGCAGCCCCAAGGCAGCCCACCCACAATGTGCTGCATGCGCCGTGTGAACATGCCAGTCCAATCTGCCCTTACCTCAGAGGTTTGTGCTCCACTCTGTGTGGACAGGCCCAAAGCCATGCTAGTGAAGGGATAGCACCAGGGAGATGGGAACTGTGGGTTATGAGGTCTTGAACTGCAGTATACCTTTCTCTTAGAGCTGCCTGGCTTCTCAGCTTTTACTTCTTATGGATAAATTTGTCAGCATTACCTGTTTTAAAGAGTATTTTTTCACCTTGAATTTTGGTTTATGTCGCTGAGATAATTTACTGGACTAGCATAAATACAAACCCCTGTACAAATACAAACAACTGGACACTTGCTTCTTCTATTGGACTTGGCCTTTCAGTTGTCCTTCCTCACCCTGGTTCCTTGGCAGGGCTGTGAATCATTTTTTGCCTCGACCTTTTCATGGCCTTTTCCCTTTTCTGTGTTTCTTTTCCTTTGTAGATGACACTAGCTCTACCTCAGAATGCTCTGTACTGTCAAAAAAGCGCTTTACGCTGCAGGGCTTTACTAACCTCAAAAGTCAGAAAGGTAATTTAATAAAGAGGGGAAAAAAATAGCTAGATGTTCTCTGTAAGGTTGTAATTGAATCGCTGTGTGTGTGTGTGTGTGTGTGTGTGTGTGTGTGTGTGTGTGTGTGTAAGTAGTGTAACAGGCTCACATATACTTTTTCAATGCGTATATTAGCTTGTTCTCCTATGTTCAAGCCAGGTTCCTCAATCACAGACCGCGACAGGGAGATTTTGAGAGAAATTGGCTCTGCTGTGAGGAAGAGGGTGATTAGCCCAGAAAACCAGAGCTGTTGGAGTCGCAAGGGAAGGAATGTAGTTTCCGGTGCTTCCAGTCCCAGTATTCAGGCCTAGGAAAGAGTTTAAAGGGCCTATTTCTGTAGGAACCTAGAGGAAGTTTCCTTCAGATGAAGTGCCTGGCCTGCTTCTAGATTCAGTGGATCTGCCCCAAATGTACCCATACTTGGCAAGAATGAATCAAGATTTTGCTAGAATATTTCTATCTATAAAGCATGACCTCAGCACAACATCTATGATAAGGTTATTTGGCTAGATACAGAAGTAAATAGGAACTTCTTTATGCTTCTGGAAATTGTCTTATTTCTTTTTTGCTAAAACAGGCAATAGGAGTCTGAGATTTCTCTTGTTTCCTCCTGCCAAGTAATTGCATGGATACATTCACTTCTTGCTTTGAATCTCTATCTTCAAGCAGTCTGAATGGCACTAAGATGATCAAACTTGTTCAAGAGCATGATTTCTTTTCCAAGCATCTTATCAGTATGCCTTTTTAAACCTTGATTACCTTTGAGTTCTTCCTGGAGAGACTGACTCTTTAGGGTTGTGTATCTGATAGTAATGAGGTGAGCACTAATATCCCACGCTTGCCTTGACAGAAACTCCATCTTCTACTGCTAAAAGCCAGACATTGCCAATGATCCTTCTTACAGGACCAGGTATTGCTGTAGCACTAGATTTGTATAAAAGCGATTGTTTAAATTGGTAATGTTTGTCTAAAATTGAAATTAATTGTGTTCACTTGAAATCATATGTAAACTATTACTATAAAGCAATTTGTCAATTTACCTTCAAAAAAATTTATGTGAAAAGTTAACTACTTCTGTAATTGAGCAATGGTATCTCAAATTAGAGTGATCTCAGAGATCTGTTTGTTTTCCAGTGTAAACTCAAAGGTATTTAGCATGCAATCCACCTCGTCTCTTTTTTCCAGTTCTTCAATATCTCTGTGTTTTTTTTGCCTATTCATCCTCCTGCAGCTTCTCCTACCAGTCCTGACAAAAAAGCTAAACGGCACGAAGTAGTGAGTGATCCAACTCCTTTTGGTGTAAGAGGTAGTGTTACTACATCTTATATTCTGCAAATATCCACATACCCCTGATGCTGGGGATACCTGTATGATGATGATGTTATGTGGCAGTGTTGATATCTGCTGGGTTTTTCTACGTGGATCCGTTGGCTTCTGTACACGTAGTTTCTGATAGCACAAGCTGTCAAAGTTTTACCTTTGGCATCAAATGAAGTAGCATATGGCTAACTGTACTTCTTTGAAAAGAGTGGTGGGAAAGTGATGTTTTCCTGAATCATGGAATCATAGAATAGCTTGGGTTGGAAGGGATCCCAAGGTTCATCAAGTTCCAGCCTCCCTGCCACAGGCAGGGTCACCAACCTCCAGATCTGGTACTCAACCAGGAGAAACAACTAGAAGATGGGTGTTAATAAAACCATGACACCTAGTTGCTATGAGATGCATGGTCTTCCACTTAGCATCTTTCCCTCACTCTGCTCCTTGTGGGGAGATTTTAACTTCTTTAAAAAAAAAAAAAAAGGGGGGGGAGTGGGAGGGGTAAGGAAACTATTCTAGTCAGAGTGGAGATCACTACTGCCTCAAGGAATATACATTGCTGTATTCCATTTTAGGTCTGTATTATTGAAGTCAGTCTCATTGCATCTTTTTTTGGGTGACAAAAAACAGTTTTCAGCACCCTGTTAACTCCAGATGCTGTAGCTGAACAATAGCAGCGTTCTGCCTCCTGTCTTCCCAACCCACAGCTAAGTAATGAATATAAAGCATTTCAGTTAAATGACCCATTCCTAACTAGCAAGGCTATTGGCAAAAGCTTCAGTACAAATCCTTGAGATTGAGTAACTAAAGAGTACATGGCAAGTATTCCCTCTCTTCCCCGCTCTTTTCCCATGGCCATCTCTTAATATTATTCTAAAGATTAAGCTGTTTTGAGCCCTACCCTCCTCCTCTTCTCTGGGTTTTCACAGCCACTAATCTTTCTCTCATCATCTGTGGAGATGATGCTATTTTTGCTGCTGTGCTGGAGAAACTTTTATGCAGCGTCTGAGCAGGAAGCAGTATGAACCCAGGGCAGACACCCAGAGAACCTCTGTATTCAGTAATTCCTTCTTTCTGTCATGCACCTTCTGATCTCTTTTCTGACATTTTAGCTTCTTCCTCAACGACTCAAACTGGGATGAGCAGGCAGTGGGTTCAGCCATTTCAGGGTGAGACTGCACCAGCTGCTGCTCTCAGCTTCTCAGTGCAGAGTATATTGTTCCTCTCACTCCTTTCCTTTCATGGCAGCATCACACCTGCTTACATCCCCATGAGCTCAAGGAAGATGAATTAGTGACAAAATTGTATATTGGTGATGATCCTATTTCTAAAGAAACCAGTGAGCTGGTTTCTGAAGAGACACAGCTCATGACTTCTCAGGTTTCCTGGCACTGTGAAACTTAAGCTTGCTCATTTCTCCATAGCCTTTGCTCTTCCTAGAACTCTGCCATTTCCTTATGTTTCCTGCCTTTATAGGGAGTTCTGGTAGGATGTGTGTTTCCAAAGAAATTTGCATGGAATACAGCAGGAATTTATTACTCAGTTTCTTCACAGATGTCATTCTCAACCCTGGACAGGGCCAAGTGGGTCAGCACTTCTGGCCTTGTGCAGGGCATCCAGCAGCGCAGGCGAGGTAAAAGACCTGCTCGGTTTGGTGTGCTCTGAGTGTGCTTTCTTGAATTGCTTTGACTTCATTCTGACAACACTCTGCTTTAGCCTTAATGCACCTGGCATGAGCAGCTGCGTGGCGAATGTAAAGTGCTCTGAGAAAGGGACAATGCTGGTGCTCTCCCAGCTTAACTCATAGGAGTTAAAGGCTGGGAAGTTTTCTTTTCTCCTTTTGGTCTTTTTTGTTGAGTTTTCTTATTGTTATTATTTGGCTTGAATCAAAATGTTATTGGAACTGTTTATTTGTCCTTTTCCTTCTGACTTTTTCCATTATAAGCTCAGCACACGTATTAGCAGCTGCTGGTCTCAGTGAAAAGCATCTTGCTTGTGAAACTTACAGTAGCTTAATTTGGAAAAGGATTTTGTGAGCTTTGGACGTGATCCAGCCTCATAAAGGCATGAAATGCTTCACCCTTATAAGAAAAAAAGGAACACTTAGCCATAAGTGGCAGGCAGCAGATTGTTCTTGTGTTTCTTGGTGCAGTGACTTATCACTGAGATGATCCAGCATGGTAAAATATCCTTGTCGGCCTGAATGCCCTTACCTGACAATGCAGCTCATAACGTGAAGTACAGAATGCCTGTAGCTCCCGTTGAATTCTTTGATAGCTGCAAGAGCTCATCAGAATGCCCATCCATCCCTTGTTCCAACCCAGTTAGGTTGTTTTGGGTGACAGACGTGTGTGATCATCCTTTTCCCACAAAACACATCCTTTACACCCTCCCACGAGGAAGAGCATCGATCCATCATTCAATTTCGTGTAAGGTGGAAAAAGCTACTTTTTTGGTTGGGAATTTGCTTTCTTTCCATCTCCGTAAATCCAAAGGGCCAAATTCACTGCTGTGCATCACCAGAGATTCACTTAGCCTCATGGGAACCTTTAGCCAGCAGTGAATTTCACTTAGTGGCTGTAGTAACTTCCCTCTGTCAAGATTTCCTCCTGTTACATTGATCACTTGAGTGATTGTCAGGGGAAGAACACTTCTCCCGCTCAGTGATAAGCTGCTGAAACAGTAACTGTCGGCTCTTTGTTCATCAAGGTTGGGCTAAAACGTCTCATTCTCTTGATGCATCTGAAGAAAATGATGGCTGGTCCAGTGCTGAGGAGCCGCTGAATTCATCGGATGCAGAAGAAGAAGGAGGAGGAGGCGGAGGGGGAAGTGAGATGAAGCTGGTAACCAGAAACATTTTCCTATTGAGCAAAGCAAACATTACTGTGAAGTGTGACAGTATGTAGGAATGCTTCTGATACTTGTGGGAAGGAAAGTGTCTGCTTTGAAATTGTCAGCTGAGCAAAATTCCTGGGGCGATGGGAAATATCCCTCTTCTTGAATCAGCCCTGTGTCTTAGGAAGGTGCCTTCGTGTACCTGTAGACCAGCAAGGCTGCTTATGCCATAGTCAAGCAATGACAAGCTCAGCTACTACATCACTTACATCGTGTCACTAATTCTCCAGCTTAGTTTTTACCCCCTTGAGATTTTTTCTTTTATTTGGTAGAGGTTTTACTTAATTGTTGTAACGGAATGTTTTTCAGGATGTGAGAATTCATATGCTGAATTTGCACGTAATTGAACAGCAAAGTCTTGCTGCTCCTCAGAACGTACACATTGAAGACAGAGTACATATATGTGCATGAGAAGGAGAAAGCAGGGGAAAGTGCTCTGATGTTTGTAACAAAAGCTGCAATATACTTTAAAGTACTCAGTAGAAATAATTTGTTTGTCTTTTTCCCTTTGTGCATTTAGACTCCTGGTAAATATACAGTTGTGACTGATTATGAGAAAGGAGTTTCTGAAGAATTTGCAGTGAAAGGTGGAGATTTAGTTCAACTGATTCGTGAAGGGGAGGATGGACTTTGGTACGCAGATCTGTTTGGAACCTTCATACACAACTGTGTGTGGAAGGCAGATGCTGAGGGCAAAACTTTTAAAGGCAACAAATGAAGCAGTTTGACTTCTGTTTTTGTTTTTATAGGTATGTGAAGAATCTGACCACTGGTAGAGAAGGTTGGATTCCAGCAAACAATCTCCTGATGCTCATAGGCAATTCAAAATCAGCTCAATCTTTGAGCAGCTCTGGTAGGCTACTTACTATAAATGGTGGTTTAACTAAAGATTCTTGTTATGGGAGAAAACTGTGAAAAATGACAACCATATTTCTTTTGATTTTTCTCTTCTTTCCCAGAATCGGGCACTGCTTCCAGCACTTTGAGCACGTCATCAAGTTGCAGTGATAGCTGCAATGCCAGCAGCACCAGCTTCTCGGACATTAAGGGCTAACATCATATTTGCACCCCACCTCCACGGAAAGTAAATCTGGAGTTTGAGCCCAATATCCAAAACTCGAGATGGCCATCAGAGAACTACCCGTTCTGAATTGCTAGTTTTCAGTGTTTTCTCTGATTTTCATAGATTCTCACAGAAGAAGATCCTGGTGAAAAGTGCATGGAATGTGAAGCTGTAAATAAAAACTAAATGATTTGAAATAGGGTATTGTAGAAGCTTCTCCTCTGAAGTTTGAAGCTGCAGAGGTGTTGGCATAAAACACAGTTTTCCCACTGATATACAATCAGGTTTCTGCAGAACTGTATCATTTCTTAACATCCAGAATCTGAATGTGAGTGTGTTCAGTGCTGAATCCTTGCTGTAAGATAATAACGTAGCAATCACTGTACAGGATAGATATGAGGAGAATAAATCAGAGTTTACAGTTTCTCCTCCCCAAAATACCTGTTCTCCCCAGATGTACCTCAATCAGTGCACTCAACTCCTACAGCCACCAGGAAGTAAGCTTGGTGAGCCATTTCTTGTGGGTCCTCAGGATACTCTTCTGCACCTTGGAGGTGGATGCAGAAATGACCAATCCATTGACCATAACAGCATCAGAAGAGGAAATCAATTTATCTTTTCCAACCTTTTGATAATTCATGCAATGGAATAGCTGTTTTTTTGTTTGTTTGTTTGTTTTTTTTGAAATATTTTGGCCTCACAACCCATCTCTTCACCATAATTTCTGTTTATATAGCCTTGGCAATTTAGTAGTATCTTCTTCCTTACACAAATGCACAATGAAATACAAATGTTCTTTATTCACTAGATCATTTCTTAGTAAATTAATTGCATGGTTACCTTCAGCTCTAACAGCATGCAATTATAGGCAAAGAAAACTACGGTGAGTTCACTATGGGCCAAAAGCACATCTTCAGGCATACCTAAAAGGGTGAGAAACAAGATACTTTTAGTCAATGGTGTTTGTTACAGACTTATTCAAAGAGACAGAAATGATATAATTTTCCATAAAGCGGAACATGGGTGAAAAAAATCTTTATTAGTGTCAGATTTGTCCTGTAGACGAATATAAATTTCTTAAAGGAAAGGTAGTGCTAACCTTTCTATTTTTCAAGGTGTTATGTAAGCCAATGTTAGGAATTTTCACCTTGTTTCTTCACCTTTGCACTTTGTCCTTACAAACAGTACAGAATTGCGTGCATGTTCGAAATGTATTCATTCCCCTATGCCTTTCAAATGTTTTTACTTATGAAAATAGGCTTTTACCTGATTTGTATACCATATTACTTAAAAGTATCACGGACACTATGAGTAGAATTTTTCAATGCCAGTTGGAACTACTATTAATTATTGGACCCTCTCTCTGATGGCTGAGCCCAGAAGTCTATCTTTCTGCTGGAAATTCAGATACTAGAGCCTATAGCCTAGGAAACTGAAGGAGAAAGATTCTAAATAATGATCTTGATCCTGAGCTGCAAAAGCTACCCTACCCAAACACAATCACAAAGCAGCTGACTTTGGTCAGTAAAAATTGAAACACATGTATACTCACACATCTATGCACATATATATGTGCATGCATGTGCCTGTATATGCATGTGTGTGTAGATATGTAAATGTGTAGATATACTGTATCAATGTAAAGGATGTATTTATAGTCTCCTTGCTGCTGAATGTGTCACTTTACAATTCATAAATACTTAAGTTTCTTGCAATACTGCAGTATAAATGCAGATCAGGGTTTTACTTCAGATATCTTTTTCAACACAGACATCCTCTGATCTTCTTTTAATTATCCCATATGATACTGTGCTGGTAAGGAATAGTTAAGCTGATATTTAACAATGAGATGGCAGCATGAAATTCAGCTTATCTTCATCTTTGTAAGTTATTTTGTAAATTCTGTAACATAATTTACCTATGTATTGCTGTCATTGCTCGGGTAAGACTGTCCTTTCATTTCTCACTGCAGCTCATTCGCGTTATTTCAATGGTTTTCTCCACATCATGGCACTTTAATAGAACCCATTTCCTTTTTGTTGTTTTTTTTTTTTAACTGCTGTTGTGATTTAGAGGTTCAAAGTCAGAGGTCTCTATTGTAACTATGAAAATTTGAATAAATGTCAGCACTTCTTGCTGAATGCCTTTATATAGACATGCTCTGTGCTTTATTTTCGTATCATGGTTCAGTAGTTGCTGTGGGCTCATCCTGGGTTCCATATATCTTGGATCACCAGCTCAAAGTTGGAGAACAGACTTTCCTTGCCAGCTGCCAGCCATATTTCATAGAGTCAAAGAATCATAGAATGGCTTGAGTTGGAAGGGACCTCAAGGATCATCAATCTCCAATCCCCCTGCTGCAGGTAGGGCCACCAATTTCCATATCTAGTGCAAGCTCTCCCTATTTTCTTTCTGGGCCCACACTTGGGGTGGGGAGGGAGTTATTTCTCCCTCTTCTGTGACCCTTTCTAGCAGTTTTTGGCTGGATCAGCTCCTGGAACCAAACCTGTCTCCTCTGCAATGACTACATTTGCTCCTGGAGCTGAGCAGCCTGTGTTAGGTCAGCACTGTCCATATGCAGAGGAGTGTCCTTGGCTTTTCAAACCAAGAGGCTGAGCTGCCACCTGGGCAAAGGAAACCTGTGAAGAGCTCTTTTGGGGCTCCATGACTCTGAGCCCCATGGGAGCAAGCCAAGGCCCAATGCCCACAAGTCCAAGACCCTACAGCAGGATGAGGTCTATAGGTAAGAAGAAATGCTGTGCTAAGACACATGTATGGTATTTGTATTTATCCTGAGGATTGCTGCAGTCACTGCTGCCTGTACCAGCAGATGGTGGTAGAAAATCAAGGATGGATGTTTGCATTTCTGTTCTGAAGGGTTTTAACTGAGGTGAGCCAGTTTGGTGATGAAAGAGCCACCCATATTCAGAGCTGATCACAAAAAAAAAAAAAAGCCTCCAAACTTCTATCATCTCCCCACCTTCTGTGCCGTCCCCGTGAGCAATACACTGCAGGCAGGCATAGAGCTCAGGCAGATGGACACATGGTTCTCTCCTGGGAAGAAATTCCACCTTTGCACTCCAAAAAAGGGAACAATTTGCTTTAAAGCTTAGTGGCCGAATATTTGTAAGTTTATAGGTTAGTACAACAGAAACAAGATTTAGTAACTCATCCACTCAAGTAATCTCAGTGTATTTCTGAAATAGAATTGAGTTGGGTTTTTTTTATTTAAATTACACTGAGTGCTGACAGGGCAAATATCAGTGTGAGACAAATCAAGGAGGAAGAATGGCACTTTCTGAGGCACCTGTTCATCATGTCTTGCAGATCCACATCCAAATGCCTTAAATTATATTTTCTGAGCAGCTGTCCCCAGCCTGATTCTAGTAGTACTCACAGGCAGCAGGAATGCTTGCTGTAATGCGTGCTTGCTTTTAGCTGGATGATATATATTTTTTATTTTTTTATTTTATTTTATTTTATTTTATTTTTGGAAATGCTCAGAAACAGCAAGCCAAAGCTGAAGCCTCTGCTGGTGAGATTTATTGAGTGAGACACCAGGGTAATTCTCACGGACTACAGTAAAACCACACATGAAGATCAGCCACAGAGTGAATGTGAGGGATCTGCTGTGCTTTGGGAAGAGGCCTGTGTGAAACTAGTGAAGTCTGCAACAAAGACCTGAAGTCCAGATGACTCCCCAGTGACACCTGTCACAGGAATAGGCATCCTTGCTACCCCAATGACATCCCATTGCAGGAATTTTCCTGGCAAAAGGGCTATCACCATGTGGACCAAGTGCTGTTCCTATCACTTGGGCTTCCCCTTTGGCTCTGCTTTAGTAATGGCTTTTTGCTGTATTCAAACGATAAAACTGAAATCTTCCATGGACAGCCAACAGAAGAAGAAAGGAGCACTGCTTCAGCCGTAGGGCAGCAGAGAAGCAGACCAGCCAGGTGTGATGATGCAGCCATGGCATAGGGCCCAGCCACACAGACATCAGCAAGGTGGTGGCAGGGACCAGATTGGGCGTGGAGGCATGTGGTGTTCACATAGACGGATGTGGCCTTCCCCAAGGATGCCCCTCAGAAAAGCAGGTTTCAGAGCAGGATGCCCGCTATGTGCACCACTGCCAAACAATGGGAACAGGTGTGCAGAGCAGCTGGAGGCCCTGCTCCCAGCTGTAGGCAAGGAACCCAGCTGAGCCTGGCAGAGAAGCAGCAGAACAGTCCCTTTCCTGCGTGCACTGAGAGGAAGACAGATTGGCAAACAAGCTCTTTACCTTGCTGCTATCTCGAGTCAACATTTACCTAAGCCAGTTGTTAACTCTCTGCTCTGATGCCACTAATTGATTTCCACTAAATCTGAGGGTTGCTTGTTTCCCTAGTAGAACTTTACTTGCAGATCAGCCCCTCAAAGCCCTATCATTGCTCACAAAACGAGCCGTGGATCGGCTCTGAGCTGTACAGCTTGCCAGGCAACCCAGTTAGAGAAAACCTGGTGTAAGGTTTGTTTTTCTGGTTAATTAGTGTCAGAAGTTCAGGGTTTCCAATGGTGACTGGGAAATTGGAAAAGCTAGCTGTCAGCAATTGCTGGCCCTGCTGAGCACTAAGAGCCTGTGCCTGGCTCTCTGTGAGGCAGCCATGGAACCTGGCCTCTCTAAAGGCTGCGCAAAGGCTATTGCACAGCCTTTGCACAACAGCAGTTCCCCATACGGGCGGGCTGCAGGCTGTGCCTCGCGCTTCACCCTGATCGTTGTGGTTCCCATGACTCTCCGGCCCCTCCTCTGGCTCCCAGCGTTGGAGGCTGAGCCCTTTGGCCCAACAGCCTGCTCCAAAGTGTCAATACGCCGCCAGGACGCCGGCTTGTGGGGTCAGCATGGTTTCCAGGCAGTGCATGGCTTTGCTGCTCTGCTTCCCGCTGCTTGTTCCTCCTTCTCTGGAAGCAGGTATGTCACAGGGTATAGCTCCAGTTAGCTCACCAGCAGCAGAATTCTCTGCTGTTGCACATAGAAACCTTTGTCCTGTGAGTTACCCTAAGGCTCTTGCTTGCTCTTGGTGATGGCAGCTGCGCGTTTGTTCTGCCAGCTGAGGGAAACTCCTTCCATGCTCCTGCGTGTCTCCTGCAACCGGGTCAGCTGCCCACAGGGGAAGCACCTGGAGCTGCTGTGATGTCTATCAAGCTGTGGGACTTTGCAAAGCAGAAAACCAATAGACTGGTACTCGGCTGACAAGAAATGAGAGAGGGGAAGGGTGCTATGCTTCTGAAGCAGTAAAAGGAAGTGAAGCGGCAGCTCTATGGTAGCTTTGGTATCCATCTGAAAAACAGCATCTAGATGAATACAGCAGAACCAGTGCTTCGTGGTTCTCAGGTGTCCACTGACCAGGTCTCTCAAATTGTGGTGAACAAGGCTGGGAGAAATACGTTGAAGTCTGAAATGTTCCAGTGTAAATAAGTGGAGGACATAGAAATGGAAGTGGGAGGGTGCCACTATCCATGCACCTCGCACATTGCCCGCCCTGTTGGGGTCTGTATGTAGGCTGATATGTATGCAATGTATCTGCAGTGTGAAGTTAAATATAAGCCCTTAAAGAAAACCATATTAAATGCATACAGCCTGACTTGATCTCAGCAGAACAACCCAGCTGACATTCCTGACAATGGACAAATGCTTATGAACATCCTGTGATAAATGTGGTGCATGCCACACAGTACTTTAACCCTTCAGATAATTTTGAAATACGTTGAAAATGATAGCAACTTTGCTCATTGTTCAACAAATGCTCTCCCAGCAGGCAGGAGGCAGCTCCCCTTCTCTGGGGGTCCTGCAGTGGACAGTGTCCTGGGGATTGGGCAGGACATAGACATCATCCTGAATCCCTGAGTATAGCCACAGCTGGAGGGGAAATAGTTACAAGCACTGAAATTGTAAGTTATTGTCACTAAGCTCCAGGATTCTCTGCTTACATCAAGGGAAAAAACAAAGCAAAATAAAGTAAGTTCTATTTCAGGACTTGCACCATGTATTAGATGGAGCAAAAGTACATTGCAGAGTTCCTGTTTGCTGTCATGTGGTGTGATGTATCCTGGCACTGAAAAGCAGTTTAGCACGGTGACAGTGCCATCAGCATGCTTCTATGAGCTGGGAGCAGATGCAGCTCTAGGAAGTGAGTTCTGCTGATGTTTTCTATCGAGCATTTGTCCCCGGTGTTGTCTCAAAGGACAGCAGCACCACACAGGGAGAAGGGGCCAATGGTTGTAGTCTGTGAGCCTGGCAGCAGCAGGGAGCCAAGCGCAAGCTCCAGCAGGCAATGCAGAGGGCATTGTCCTGCCTTCCTGTGTACCTCAGTGTAGATATTTTGCAGAAGGAAATAGAGAAAGATATATTAAAGCACTGTTTCTGTAATTGTGGCCAGCAAAGAAATCCCATCTGCAGGTCCAAAGGGTATAAGCGGAGTATCCCACGAGTCAGCTTTGGCTCCAGTCCTGTTTAACATCTTCATTAGCAATCCAGACAATGGGGTAGAGTGCACCCTCAGTAAATTTGCAGATGACACAAAACTGAGAAGAGTTGCTGATTCACCATAGGGTCATGCTGACATTTGGTGGGACCTAAACAGGTAGGAGAGGTGGGCTGATAGGAACCGCATGAAGGAGAAACAGCCCCAGGCACCCAGCTGGAAGTCAGCTCTGCAGAAAAGGATCCAGGAGTTCTGGGGGACACCGCGTTGAACATGAGTCAGCAGTGTGCCCTGTTCAGCATTGGTGAAGACACAGAGTGCTGGGCTCAGTTCTGGGCACATCAGTATAAGAGAGACCTGGATACACTGGAGACTCTCCAACAGAGAGCCAAGAGAATGACTTGGGACTGCAGTGTCTCTCCCACAAGGAGAGGCTGAATGGGCTCAGACTGCTCTGCCTGGAGAAGAGGTAGCATAGGGAGTCTCATCAATAACTGTACATAGCCAAAGAGAGGGTACGCAGAGGATGCAGCTGGGCTCTTTTAAATGGTGCCCAGTGCCAAGACAAGAGGCCATGAGCACAAACTGTAATGCAGGGGATCCCTCTGAATACCAGTTCTGCATTGTGCTAAAGATAGAGCACTGGCACAGGCTGCCCAGAGGCTGTGAGGTCCCCTCCCTGGGGATCTCCAGCAGTCCTGGGCACCCTGCTCAGAGGGCTCTGCTCGAGAGGGGGTGGACCAGAGGGACACAGAAGACCCTGCCAGCCTCAGACAGTGTGGTTTTGTGGAAGTGTGAAAAGTTTTGAGATAAAACCATTGAGGAACAGAGCACTGGGGACTTAGGTCTGACTGCCTGACCCATCACCAAGTGGTTTACCATAGTGAGTACAGGACAGTTGAGTGTTGCCATGTACATCAATCAGTACTAGATAAATCTAGATAAATGCTTTTCAGCTCCTAGAATTTGAAGAAACTTCATGACATATGTAGAGACCTACTCTATAATGTGTGATAATGCTTTAGGAGTCACTGACATGCAACACTGGGATACTATGCCATTTTCTCCCAAGCTCTGGGCTCTGTGGGACCCAAGTGCTGTCACTTGACATGTCAGGAAGCACGCCAGAGTAAGGAGGCTCTAAAGGGCTGTGTGTATTTTCCCAGCTTCTCATAAACAGCAGAAAAGCTTTCAGAGGAAATCCTCCTCCCTGCCCTTTCTTTCTGGAGTGCACATACAACCAACTCAACATGCCACTGTTTTACAGTCTTCTTAAAGCAGGAAGAGGCAAACAGCATTTTTCAAAGGCGCAGAAGAGCCAATAGCTTCTTCGAAGAGATAAAGCTGGGGTCACTAGAGCGAGAATGCATAGAAGAAAAGTGTTCATTTGAGGAAGCAAGAGAGATCTACCGTGATGATGAGAGGACAGTAAGTAACACAGGGCTGGGCAGGTGGGCTCTCCACTGTTCAAGGGTGTGCTTTGACTCTTCCAATCGTGAGGGGGAAAAAAAGCGCCATGTTGGGGGGCAGTGGGAAGGTGGATTCTCTCTAAGCTATCTCAGACTGCCCAGAGAGGTAGGTTGCAGAGTCTCCTTCTCTGAAGATATTCAAGACCCCATTTTCCCTCTCAACCTACTGCAGGGAACATGCTTCAGCAATGGGATTGGACTAGATGATCTCCAGAGGCCCCTCCCAAGCCTTCTGATTCTGGGATTCTACAACCCTCCAGTCCCCCAGTAATTCCAGGGCTGACAATCCCTTCAATCACTGCATTGTGCAGCGTTTGCTTCAGTCCCTCCCACCTCCTATATTCACAGGTTATTGATGGATAACCTATCAGTGTGTATTACACTGTGCCCTTGTCTGCTGGCATGAAAGTAATGTAGAACGTGGAAAGTAATGTACAGTATTTTATGGATGCCATGGTGTTCATTGATCATAACAGCAAAAGTGGCACCACTGTGGCTGTCTGCAAGCCATCCTATGCTAAGGGCTATAGGGCTTCATCTGAGTGACTTCTTTAATTAAATCTCTCACCTTTTTCTTCCAGAAAGAGTTCTGGCACATCTATTCTGGTAGGAGCACTCCATGCTTCCTCGCAGCTGCAGTGATGCTCCCACTGCCGCCGTCCCTCACGTGACCCAGCTGACACTGCCTGTTTTTGCAGACCCCAACCAGTGTGACTCCAGCCCCTGTCAGAATGGAGGGAGCTGCGATGACCAGTTTCAGGATTACGTCTGCCGCTGTCCTCCAGAGTACGAGGGCAAAAGCTGTGAGACAGGTCAGCAACGGTGTGGCTTAACAAAATTAAACTATCATTGCTAACTCAAATGCAAGGCATTGAGATTGACAGGAGCAATCAGTACCGATGGCTTTAACCAGCCGGGCACTGCTCAGCACCAACATAATTCAAATCCTACAATGATTTTGGACCAGCTGAGAAAAAAGGAGGATAGTTTTTCCTACCCAAGAGCTGAAGTTGCTTTGACTTAGAAGCATGATGCAACGAGTGAATGAGAACCGAGCTATATACGCATCCTAAGCAGAGCTCTTCCTTCCTTCTGCCTGGAGTTCCTCCTACAGAGCTTTGCCAAGCAGCAGCAGCTTTTGATGCACTTGCTGTACACAAACCACTGAAACCTGCCTGGCTTCCTTGCTCCCCTGTCAACATTTCAAGCTGTAATTCGAACGTGTTAAGCATGAAAACCCACCTGCAGAAACCTTAATGCTCTTTCTCTGCCTTTAGCTGTGGACAAGAACCTGAAGTGCATTTACGACAACGGCGGCTGTGAGCAGTACTGTGCTGACCAGCAGTCTGAAAAACGAGTGTGCTTCTGTGCAGAAGGCTACACTTTAGCAAGTGATGGCGTGTCCTGCATTCCCCAAGGTAGGATGCCATGTTGCCCATGCTTAGTCTGAGCCAACCCTGCAAGAGAACTTTTCAATGCCTACACCTTAGGAGGTGTGAGGTGTCATGCATAAATGCCAGCTCCTCCTTCCTCTAGGGCAGAGTCTAGAGCGGTGGTTTGGGCACCCCAAAGAAGCAGTATGGAAAGCATGTGCACTGAGCCCACCCTAAAAGCACTGGTGGGATCTGCTGAGCCTCTACCTGAGGTAGCTGAATTGGGTCTGTGGCCCCCACTGGATGGGGTTCAATGCATGCAGACTGTATTCCAGGACATCTTCTCAAGTGTGGCCCTCAACAGTCAGTGGCCCCTTTGGATCACCCACTTCTTGTCCCCAGAAGTCTCTTCCTGTGAGACATGGGGCATTTGACTTCTAATGTCCCAAATCCTGGGGCCAAGCCCTGTCTGCTCTCTGGGCAGCACTCACCACTCATTCCATGGACAAAACTGGGGCAGTGGAGGCACCACCCCTGGCCGGGTGGGATGAAGAGAGTAGAGCAGCAGTGCCCAGTGATTGGGGTCAGGCTGAGGGGTCTCAGGTGATCAGAGGGGTGTTGCAACTCATAAGTCAATTTTCTTTTGTTCTAGCTCACACATACTGTGAGTGCATGTGATTATTTTGGGGGCAGTGCTGATTTCTCACTGATCTCTAATCCATGAGAATTCATGACTATCAGTTTTACGACCATATTTATTTCAGTGCAGGAGTCAAGAGAGGAAGAAGCCAATAAAAACCAAAGAAAAATCAGAAAATCCTTTTTTTTTTTTTTTTTTTTTTTTTTTTAGTAGGACCTATTTCCTATTTAGCAGGACCGACACAATTGGTGTTGCTCTAGGTAATACAGATAGATATTTCTCTCACTCGTCCAACAAGGTAAATGCTAAGTGGGACTCCATTAGCACAAGTTCATTGTTTTCCCAATACCTAAGCTGGCACCTAATTCTGTTGCAGGTGCCTCCTTCGATTATGTTATTAGAGGGGAAAAGGAGGCCCCCAGGGCTGCAGGGAGCATGTGCTCAGGGCTAAAGAAGCAGTTCTGAGGGCAGAACTCCCATACACATGCAGCAATGGAGCAGTCATGCGGAGAACTGATAATGACAACCTAGCTCTCAACAACAGCAATTCTATTAAAAAAAAAAAAACAAAAAACTGGTAATGTGCTTATCCCTTATTAGCAGATTCTGCAATGCCACGTGATGGGGAAGCTGCTTTTTTGAAAAGCTGAGAGCAAAGAATTTGATATGCCCCCATAGGCCTTAAAGTGCATCTTTGCCTGCATAAAGAGAGGAAGATGCACTTGTTGTTGCTGCCTTCTTGGAGCCAAAATACCAATATTGCTGACTGTGTGCTGCGAGAATGCAAAAACAAAATTCATGAGGCCTCACCTGCAGTACTGCGTCCAGGTCTGGGGCCCCCAGCACAGGAGGGATGTGGAGCTGTTGGAGCAGGTCCAGAGGAGGCAATGAGGATGGCCAGAGTGCTGAGCCCCTCTCCTATAAGGAAAGCCTGAGGGAACTGGGCTTGTTGAGCTGTAGAAGACCTTATTGAGGCCTTCCAGTACTTACTGGAAGATTATAAACAGAAGGGGAACAACTTTTTACATGGGCAGACAGTGATAGGACAACGGGGAGTGGTTTTAAACAAAAAGAGGGGAAAACTAGATCAGGTGGTAGGAAGAAATTCTTCACTCAGAGGGTGGTGAGGTGCTGGCACAGCTGCCCAAAGAAGTTGTGGTGCCCCATCCCTGGAGGCTGCTGCAAAATCATGGAGATGGATTCGATTCAGAACCGTGGCTCCCAAAATGACAAAGTGAGAGCACTTCTCATCACAGTGTTACTACAGAACGATTGCTGGATGGGAGGGATGGTATGTCCAGTTACAGCACAACTGGCACCCCAAAATTCCAGCAACAGGCTTTTTGCATCTGTTGTGTGAAGAATATATACAAAACACCACGGTTTCCTCTGCACCGTAGCTCAGAAGCAGGTTTGGTCCTCAAGACTCTATTGCCAATATTCGTGTGCATGCTCAGGCTATAGAAGGACCTCTGACCAGTAAGTGCAGCTTGGAAGAATTAAAGATGACCTGAATAGAAGCAAAGTTAGAGATATAGCAGAAGACACAGGGTTGGTATATGAATAAGTCAATGTGAAACCATATCTGGCTGTATGCAGACAAAAAGACTACCTGCCTGTTGAGCAGCTTTGGGTGAACTCTGAAAGACCATGCTTCCACACTATGAACCTGTTTTTCAGCTAACAAAACTCCATTGAAGATGTTTATAAGAATCAGTCTGATACAGTTTGCTGTGAATTCAGTGCAATGAAATCACACTTGTTACTCTTTTTTAATTTTTTTTTTCAGTGAAATACCCTTGTGGAAAAATACCAGTGCTGGCAAAAAAGAATGCAACTGCTCAGGGGAGAATAGTAGGTGGTGTCACCTGTCCTCCAGGTGAATGTCCATGGCAAGTGAGTCTTCCACAAATATTCACTGTGGTCATTGCTGTTTTTCTTGTGAAGCCATTATCTTATATTCAGTATTTTGAATGTGTTATGTTAAAATGCACTGAAAGTGTAAGGTTTGGGCAAACCATCCATACCCAGCAGCTCCACCTGTTTCAATCACGCATTTCAGCCTTGTTCTGAATGCCTGCTTTCCTAGGAGTTGAGTGGTAACATAACCTCCTCTGCCTCCTGATCCCTTCATCATTAACCATACCGCTAAGAATTTTACCTAGGGATACACTCTTGGCCATAATACACAGGATCTATGCTAAAAAATGGAGAAATTGTTGATGTGAAAACTCCTCCCTCCTAAATTCCCTGCAAAATCAGGATAGTATTCTCAAAGACAGTTGTGAACAATGACAGAAAAAAGCAACATAAAACTGGACTCTACTGAGAGTCAGGTCAAAAACTTGCTTTCTGTTGGCAGGCCCTTATAATACAGGATCAGAAAGGGAAGTGTGGTGGTAGTCTGCTCTCACCAGAGTGGGTGGTGACTGCAGCTCATTGCCTGGATTACACTCATCCCAAACAACTCCGGGTGAGGCTGGGTATGTATCTCCCTTCCCCCTGTTATCAAGCTGTGGTTGTCTTAATTTCTCCTTCTGACAAACCAGAGTGAAAAACAAAGTGTCAGACTAGAAATCTCCTGCATCCAGGAACTCCCAAGGAATCCAGTTTCTGGCCAACATGACCTGCAACCATTAACTTTTCCAGGTGAATACTCGACAAAAGTTGATGAGAAAACTGAGCAAGAAAGTGGAGTTAGCAAGGTCATCAGACACGAAGAATACACCAACGGACAAGTCAATCACGACATTGCCCTCCTGAAGCTGGAAACACCCGTGAATCTCACCGATTTCGTGGTGCCAATATGTCTGCCTGAAAAACGGTTTGCAGTGTACGAGTTGTCCTCCATTAAGTTCTCAACGGTGAGCGGTTGGGGACGGCTACTAGATGGAGGGGCTACTTCTACTTTTCTCATGCGAGTTGATTTGCCGCGTGTAAAGACACAAGAATGTGAAAAGCAGGCTAATTTAAACATCACCGAGAATATGTTCTGTGCAGGAGACCTGACTGGCAAAAAAGACTCCTGCAAAGGAGACAGTGGTGGACCTCACGCTACAAAGTACAAGAACACCTGGTTTCTGACTGGGATTGTCAGCTGGGGAAAGGGCTGTGCTGTTGAAGGCAGCTATGGGGTTTACACAAGGGTATCCAGATACATCGACTGGTTGAAGAGGTACATGGAATGACAGCAGAGAACCACAGCATTTCCTTTCCTTCATACCTCTGTGGCATTTTTGTACTGAAGCCTTCCTCCATTAACTTAGACACGTGGTAAATGTGATATTGTTAACAATTTTCAATGAGCCTAACGCCTGCCTGAATACATAAAATAACTCTGATATTGTTGTAAACTTCAATGTCTTGTCAAGAGGCCACAGAAGGGCCCTATCAAACCAGATTCAGAGTCCCTCATTCTTCACCCATTTTCTGGTAACAGAAAAGCTTGGTGCTGAGAAACACTGTCAGTAATGTGTCGAGTACACCGTGATCCTTCCTTGTGCTGCCATCATGGCTGCTAGTAATCAATGATGTACAGACTTCCTGAGCAAGAAGTCACATGAGTCTGCATGGTCATGAATGACCCCATTTGCCATACACATGTGCAATCTCTTTCAAACACATTTACACTTTGGGCTTTCACAACTTCCTGCGCTGATAGGTCCTGCAATATAATGAAGCAACAGCAGGAGAAAGAGAAATGGTGTTTCTTTTAGCTTATGGTGAAGGAGCTTTCTCTTGCAATCCCAACAAGTGGATTTGAGAGAGGAATTGCAGAGCATCCTCAGGACAAGAAAGCTGGGAAAAGATTAATTCCACATTTACAAGTCTGCTATGAAAACTTGATTTTAGTCTTCCTGCACTAAATATTATTGCAGTAAGGCTATTAACAATACATTTATGAGTGATGAAGAATACCACAGAGCTAATCCCATACTTGCCTTTCTGTATAATTTGGATTCTTTCAAATTATGCTGAATATCAGATTAATTACAAAGACTTATCAGCAAGGAGGACACTTACTAGTAGTGTCTAGTAGTGGAGGAGAACACTGGCATTATATGGTACATGTAATACCAAACATCCCAAAATCTGTGTTACTGACAGAGGAATGGGGGGATGAGAAAAGCTGCAAATTCCAGAGACTTGGGAAATAAGGTCTTACAGTATGAAAGCATGCCTGGTTATACCTAAAGAAATAACAAGACGTAACAAGACCCACTGTGAGTGAGAGAAAATAAAAAAGGAAAGCATTTATGCCAGCAGAAGCAGCATGCAAAACAATTAAAAAAAAAAAAAAAAAGGAAAATTCCCAGGGAGAAAGGTGACTGGGGGCAGCAGCCAGCAAATGAAGTCTCATTTTCACCAAGATGAGGCACCTGGCATTGCAACATCATCCCCCTAGGCCCCTCAAACTGAATCGCTGTTGATTTTACAGGCTCCACTGGGTGACTTCTCTACTGTAAATATTGATATTTATGAAATAGTCACTCTGCAGAAAAAGGGCAAAATGCAGACAAAACATCCAACCAGTATTAATGGCTGTGTGGCATGACTTTTGCACAACAAAGCCAAGAGTTATGCATATTTTTAACATAACAACCTGTGTAAACAATCATGGAATCATAGAATCAAGTTGGAAAGACCTCTAGACCTGCAACCCCCAACCCATCTCCACCATGCCCACTAACCATGTCCCTCAGTGCCACATGCACACAGTTCTTTAACACCTCCAGCGATGACAACAACAACAGCTTGTGCAGTCCATCACTGTTCTTTCTGAAAATAAGTTTTTCCTAACATTCAACAGGAACCTCCCCTGGTGCAAATTGTGGCCATTCCATCTAGTCCTATTGCTGATACCTGGGAGTAGAGGCCAACCCCTACCTCACTTCAACCTCCCTTCAGGTAGTTTCAGAGAGCAAGGTCTTCCCTGAGTCTCCTCTCCTTCAGACTGAACAACCGCAGTTCTCTCAGTTGCTCCCCATAAAACTCGTGCTCCAGACTCTTCATAGCTTCACTGCCCTTCTTTGAATATGTTCCACAGCTTCAATGTCTTTCTTGTAGTGAGAGGCCCAAAACTGAACACAGTACTCAAGGTGAGACCTCACCAGAGCAGGGTACAGAGAAACAATCACTTCCCTGCTCCTGCTGGCAACACTAATTCTGGTACAAGCCAGGATGCCACTGATCTTCTTGGCCACCTTGGCAAACTGCTGGCTCATGTTTATCCGGCTGTCAACCAACACCTCCAGGTCCTTTTCCTCCACACAGATTTCCAGCCACTCTGTCCCAAGCCTGTAGCAATACCTGAGGTGGTTGTGACCCAAGTGCAGCACTGGGTCTTGTTAAAGCTCATACAACCGATGGGAGGCATGCTGTGGCAGCAAGGAGACCTCACTGGGCACAGCACTGGGAAACCCCAAAAAATAGGGAGACACAGGCCAGTTTTGGGAACCATCTCCATGGGTGAGAGATCTCTGTGCCACCACAGGCCATGGGGCCACAGAGTGGCAAAGCCAACGGAGCCAGCATTGAGCAGCACTGTGTGAAGCATGGAGTGCTGTGGCGGCAGAGAGTGGGGCTGCCATGGGGCACCCCTCAGCATCACAACAAGCCCCACACCTGCCAGCACCAGGTTGGGTGAGGTCAGCCTCTGCCAGCACTTGCTCAATAAGCTGACGATTCGTTCCCAACCTCTTCCTTTAAAAAGAAAAAAAAAAAAAAAGGAAAAAAAAAAAAAAGAGGAGATTCATAATCGGGCCACCCCCCGGCTGAGAAATCCCACAGAGGCTTTCCCCCCTCCAGGGCGCTTCCGCTATTTCTGGGCAGGGTGAAGCAACGCCGCCGCAGTCCCTGCCCGCCCGGTGAAGGCTCCGTCCCGTCCCGTCGCGGTGCCCATCCCGCGCCACTATGGCCGGCCCCCTGCTGCTCCTGCTGCTCTGCGCGGTGCTGCCGGACGAGCTCCGGGCTGAAGGAGGTGGTAAGGGGCGGCTCTGGGGGGCATCCGGGCCGAGGAGGGGGTACCCTCCTCACAGCTTTTAGGGAGCTGCTGTTGAAGCCCCCGCATTGGAAAGTGCCTCCCGCACGCGGGCGGTGCGTGACAGGAGCAGGGGCTGCGGCCTCCAGGAGCGGACAGTCCGGGTTGTCACCCCCAAGAAGGGGCAACCTGAGTCCTGCCGGAGGGCGAAGCAGCGCCTCGGGGCAGGGAGCGGCAGGGGGACAACTGGGGTGCTGCAAGATGGCCGCTGGGATTTAGCCCCGGGGGGTCTTCCCTGTAGAACGGGGTTGCCGTCGCTGGGAGCACGGCTGCCTTCCGAGCGCGGCGAGCTCTCGTTCTTGGGCTCTGCCGGCTGCCCCTGGCCGCGGGCTGGAGCTTAGGGGTGAGCGCGTCCTGCCTCTGTTTCTGCTGCGAGGGTCAACATCAAAGTTCAGAGCAGAAAGCCACACCGGGCGGCTTCTCTGAAGGCTTTGACGCTTCCTTCAGTGAGTCAGCCTGCTTGGGTTTTACAGTAAAGTCCTTCCACAGCCAGCTACTAGAGTGTCCTACTTGAGCTGACCAACACCCTGAGCTCCTTCGTGTTTTTGAAGAAGGCAGGATGGCAGGAAGCTCGAGTCTGAGAACGCTTATCGGCTAGTTCAAGTTTATGAAAACATCCTCATGCAGCAGTGATGTGGAGGCAAAGGAGTACAGTGACCCCACCGGCTGCATCCTTTCACTGTCCTGCACTGCAGAGAGGGACTTAAGGACAAATTAGGCAGTGGGTGAATGAACTGACTGTTACTGAGCTAAAAGTTACGAGCATTGCTGTAGCCCTCCTGCACATAGACTTCTCAGAGTAAGTGGAACACCACAGTACATATAGGCTCTGTGCTGCTGCTCAGTATGAACAGCACTAGCAAAATTTGGCTCTGTTATCAAAAAGTATGGGTGCTGTTCAGATAATTCACATATTGCTGCATTGAGCTGCTTAAGGTCAATGCATACTGAGCCCATTGCCTTTCAAGTCCCATCTGCAGCACTGCCTTCCACGCTGTGATTGGAAAGTACTTTTTCCTCTGTAGGTTTCAGGTTTTTAGAACGCTAGTTTTCAGAATCCACAAACTTTCCTAAAACATACACTTTTTACAAGGTAATTGGCAGTCTGCTTACTATAGTGTTTCTTCTGTCGCTCCTGTCAGCTAATATGTGCACAAGTTACTGCAGAGTATCACGATGGCTCATGCAGCCAAGTGGCTGAGCTGAGTTTAACGCCTCTCATCCTTACATTAAATCATCAGCTACCTGCATCTTGAACTTCAAGGCAGCAGGTCCTGTGCTCTGTGACATCAAGCTTTTAAAAAATAAAATGATCCAGCAACTTGAATTCAAGCTGTACTTTTTTTAGATGCTGAAGGTAACATTCATTTGCATCTGCTCTTTATTAAATCTTTGAATACAGCTGCCTTGGCTGTATTTGCAAACTTAGAAGTAAGACAGTAACACTATGAAAGAGAGTTGTTAAGTGGGAAGAAAGACCCAAGGGCAGTACATTGGTGCTTGGGGTAGTGCAGGGCAGTAGATCTCACACATGGGCTGTTTCTTTACTGAACTAGGGGATTGTGGGACTGTGAAACAGCTGTTCCATCTGCCAATAGAATCCCATGCTGGCAAATTACTGCATCTTCTGTTTGTGTGGTGTTTGTTTTCTGGACCATATGTCTCCAGAGCAGCCAGTGGTGCTGCCTGGTTGCCAGCTTTAAAACCAAATCAGGGACTGCAGCCTCCTCCATCATTGCTGTGGCAGGGCAAGTCATTCTGTTCAAAGCTGGAATCTAGAGCAGGAGCAGCAGAAATATAAACCCTCGACAGCAACCTGCACATTTTATTCTCAAGACTAACAACAGAGGACAGAATTTTGCATGCCTCTGGCTTGTCTTGGAGTTACTGATCTCACAGAGATCCTGAGATCCCATCTGCTTGAAGGCTGACATTATAAGTGATGTTGCCTATGGGTAGTGTGGTGAGAATGTCTGATTTGTTTTTCTTTCTTCATTTATTTCTGATGACTTGTTACCACCACCAAATGTTACCCTGTAATTCTGCCATTTTCTCTATTGTCCAGTGTTCATCAAGAAAGAAAGTGCCGACAAGTTCTTGGAAAGAACAAAACGTGCCAACACTTTTTTAGAAGAAGTGAAGCAAGGCAATATTGAAAGAGAATGCAATGAGGAGCGCTGCTCAAAAGAAGAGGCAAGAGAAGCCTTTGAAGACAATGAGAAAACTGTAAGGATGAATTAATATGAAACATAGGCCTACATATTTCGTATTTACAAAATAGTATTGATGTATTATGAGCCAAGACTTACAAGTGTTATTGTTGATCGCTTACCACAAAGAATAGGTGGTGATTTTGATTGTGGTTGGAATTGCTAAGGCATACATGTATAAAAACAGACATCATTTATCTCTTGCAAGGACATCCCACATTAAAGACTCCATTCTTTTACCTCTTCTGATCTGCTTAATTCATCATGAGGTATTTGTCCTTTAAATAATTTGGTACTCCCTATGTTAAAGCTATTTTCTCTTGTGGTGTAGCTGAGCAGTGTGACTATGTTCAGGAGTTCTTAGATAGAGAGCCCATGGAAGGTTGAGATGGCAAATACTGACATAGAACTTCGTGTGAATATTTTTCCATATTTATCCCAAGAAGTTTTACAGGGCTTATATCATTTTGTGACTATCTTTCCCACATTTGACTTGACAGAACGTGTACTGAGGACAGTTCTTTATGTTAAATTGCCCACATGGAATGAAGTCTGTGTGTGTGACTTTTGTGTCACCTTCCCTACCCTGGAGGTGCTTAACTTTAGCTAGAAGTGCAGTCAGTGCCCAAGCTAAAGCTACAGAGATGGGGAAAGTATGGGAACAAGGATCAGTAGTAATATAGAAAATATAAGTGACTTGGTGGTGGAGGGAAACTGGGAATGTTGGCTGTATGTGGAACAGCCCTGAAACTGGAATCGAGGCCAGATTCATTTAACTTTAGTGTTATTTGCTGGCCAGAATGTTTTTAGAGTGGCCCTGAGGTGAACTGGGTGGGGAGTCATGGGTGCATCGCCAGGGCACTTCAAAGCATAAGGACTGAACCATAGCAGAACCAGCACAGCCTGTTCTACCTGGTGACCAGACCTAGCTGGAAGGGACCGTCTTGGGCAGACATCGTACCCGGAGTCCTCAGTGAGAGGGACAGAAGAACAGAAGTCAGAGAAAATATTTTTAAACCTCAGGATTTCTGAGGATCTGCTCCATGGGGGTACAGGGGAAGGAAGCTGAAAATTTGACATTGCAGGAGGGTAAGGAAGTTCAATCAAATCCGAGGGCAAGAGATAGTTATGCAAGAAATGAAGAGCCTTATGCTGAGTGAGTGACATTAAGAAATCTCTATGGAGGTTTAGGTATTTTTGAAAAGTGTGTGAGATATTTCTCTTGAGCTGAGCACTATAGATGGTTTTAACCAGGTGGTTTAAATTAATTAGACAATATCAGACTGCAAGCCACTATTTGCCTGTAAATTAAATTTTTGTTTGAACAATTGTTAGCTGCAGGTATCCTCTGTATGAAAGCTCTGAAATTTTTCTGAAGAACTGGATTCAGTAATTCTCATCTAACTCTTTTTGTTTTCTTTTGTTTTCCTTTGCTCCAAACCAACCTGTAGGAGGAATTCTGGAATATCTATGTAGGTAAGAAAGAGTCTGCATTTGTTTAGAAAATTAAGCTTCCTTTTCACAAGGTTAAAAAGGATGCACCTCTTACATAACCACTTCCTGCTGCCTTGTTTATTCTTTTCACTGTTTCCCCTGAAAGAGGAATCTGATTGATTTACAGCCTTGCAGTTTCTTGAACTCAGTCACTTTATTTGACAGCAAGATTCAGCAGCCTCCAGTTCCTGGGATGATCTTTGTCCTCTCAAAAAAGAATACTGGCCCTTTGCGTGCCAAGGGTAGTGAGAAGCAGAAGCTGGACACTTGGCTCTGCTCACTCATCATCCTGCAGAGGGTCAGCCTGAGATGGAGGAGTCCAAGTTGCAAAGAGTCATAGATGGGGGTGGCACTTCATTGCATCAGGCGATGCAACATATCAGTCTGTACTGCATGATCACTTACCACTCGCATGCCACTGTCCATGTCACAGTGTTGCTGATTCCTGTAAGACAGAGATTTGGTGGGAATTGTTTTCTACAGAGCTGTTTTGCATTCAAGGATGACATACCAGTGGGTTAGCAGATACTGCCAGTCTTTTCTGGTTTTGTTTTTCTGAAGGTTTGACTTGTACTTATTAGGGTTCTGTTGTTCATAATAAGCTCACAGGGACATATTTTTAATGTATGATTGATTGGTAACATGTTCTCTTGAAGCATGAGTCTAGCCTTGGTGTTAGGAAGAGTACCTCAAAAATGTTAACCAGAGATTGCTCAGCTTTGTCTTCTGAGACTGAAGAAAATGGAAGACAGTTGTCACAAAGAAGATGCAGGCTTTCACAATCCTCTAAGGGAGGGAAGAATTCTTCATCCTACAGGGTGAAATTGCCAACAAAGCCTGCATCAGTGCTGCAGTGAACAGAAGTGGAATTTTTCAAACCATTTTCTCATGAGAATACAGGCAGTGGAACATCAGTGCCAGTGCTCACAGCGGAAATGCCAATTTCATACATCCTAAACCACAGTCCACGCATGCTTCATTGGTGTTTAGAAGTTCTGAAAACCACAGCTGCCCTCAGCCAAGTTAGAACAATTCATTCTCATTTCTTTTCTTAGTAGGGGATTCTGCAATGTTTTTGTGCAATATTGATATAAAACTCAGTTCCCCAGCAGCAACTGCAGTACAGGGAAAATTAAGAAACTATGGTTTCTATCAGTAGGATGCTGCTTAGCTGAATCCACTACAGAACGGAGCCCTCCAATACAGCAGAGAAAGCAGAAACCAGGAGCTGTGCTGCAGGCCTCCAGTGTGCCTTTGTTTTAATAAATGGTGATCTTGCCTTTCTACCATGGAGGATAAACATCAATCTTCAACACCTCTGTGGTAGATCACGTGGATGCAGCATTCGGAATGCTGGTGTTTTCAGCCACATTCAGGTACAGAAGGGATGGAGAGTTGTGGGGCAGTGCACAAAGCCCCACAGGTGTTCTCTGTGGCAGATGCAACTTCAGCAGAGGAGTTCACAGCCAAGGGCATCATGCACATGGCACGCTGGATCCTTAGAATGAGCAGTATCCTGCATCTTTTCTGTGGGCACTGCTGTTCTTTCAGCTGCTCCAAATGGAGCAGAATAGGTGGTAACAGTCAGAAATATGTGTGCTTCTAAGGCAGTGAGTTAGCAAGCATCAGTTCTCCAGATATCCTCCTTTTCTTATCATTCAGAAGGGCTTGGCAGGTTCATGTGATGCAGGAATGCATTTGTTACCGCAGGTTGCTGTGTGGGAGAAACCATGGTAGCAAGCATCAGTGCAAGAGTGAGATGCCTTCATGGGGATAGGAGAAGGGGCTGCTATGTGTCACATGCTTCCAAATGCAGCACAGCCTGATTTCCATTCTTGTGACCATATTATTTGTGAGCTAAGTGTGGCTGGGGTCAAGTCAGGCAGTTGTTCTTGTGTCATGGAAAGGAAGAGAGACTGTAGAACTGTGTTTCAGATACGGAGATCCCAGCTTAAGTACAGGGAGAGTGAGGTAAGAGCTAATTCTTTGACACTGACGCTCGTACCTCAGTGGATACAATGGGACATTTTTGGTACCACAGGCAGCACAAAACAGGAATTTGTCCCACAAACATGGATTTAGAAGAGCTTTTACAGTGTTTGTTTATCTCCTGATTCATATGCTGGTTGCTTTAAAAGAGCAACACTGAGGGCAAAACACATGCACGTGGGATGAGATGACCTTTAAATAACTAACAGTTGAGTTATTATTATGTGGAAATGGCAGGGAAATGCTTTAGACAGTAGTTGCAACATGGAAACGTCCAGTCTGCTTTTACAGTCTTCACCGTAAATAATGTACACTTTGACAAGCAAGTATTAATTTGTCTTCTTAGGAAAAAAGCTGTAACTACGCACTGTCAAACAGTAGCCACCAAAAACAAATTGCAAAACTGAGGCTATATATATGAATCATGCTTATTTGGAATGATTGCAGTTGCTCTTGCTCTGCCTGGAATGTGGCCACTCACTAGACATATGTCTTAAAAAGAATGATTGCTTGTCAAAACTAACCCCCCTTCGGAGTTCATTGAAAATGTATTTTCTCTAACAACAATTTGGTTTTTGGTTTGTTTTTGTAGATGGCGACCAGTGCAGCTCAAATCCTTGTCACTATGGTGGACATTGTAAAGATGGACTTGGTTCCTACACCTGCTCCTGTTTGGATGGTTATCAAGGAAAGAACTGTGAATTTGGTAGGTTTCTCTTTCAGAGAATTGTGGCAGTGAATATGTCAGGTTGCTGAAGCATAGAGACTTAACAATCCCTTAGCAATCATTATTTTTCACTTGGAAAAATGCATAGAATAGGTGGCTGTCAACAATGAGATGGAAGCGTGTCAGAAACAGAAAGTCCTCTGGCTTAGCATCTGAATAGTGATAGTGAGTGCTCCAACATTACGCTTGCTTCAGAGAAAGCACTTTTAATTATCACAGTGCCTCTTTACGTGAGCTTAAATCCCCAAAGCATGACAATAAATCTAAGAACCACAAGATTCTTACTGCTGATATCAAAGAACCTGGATTCCAGGCTCAGAAGTACAGTCCTGATCAGCTCACAGCATGAAGAACCAAAGAAGCAGATCTCAGAAGACAATACAGAGACTTTTAAGCCTTGCAAGAAATCATCTTTTTTTCTTCTAAATCTGTCTATCTTCTGTCTTTCACAGTCATACCAAAGTACTGCAAAATAAACAATGGTGACTGTGAGCAGTTCTGCAGCATCAAAAAAAGTTTGCAGAAGGATGTTATGTGTTCCTGCACAAGTGGGTATGAGCTGGCAGAAGATGGCAAGCAGTGTGTTTCAAAAGGTACGAAGCCACATGGTAAACTAATGCTGGTGGGGCTTGTTTCACAGCTAAGGGATATGTTTTTGAACCAAATTCTACGTGACATAGATTAAAGACTGAGGCCAACTGGTTTTTGTTTTCAAAGCCTTCCATGAGGTGATGTGATGAACTTCTCAGAATGAAGCTGAGGCACCCTTTGCAGGGTACCTCTCACAGAAATACCTGAGGAAATAAAGTGCTGTTGACAGGAGAAAATCATAATTGTGTCTTGTAATTGTAGAGAAAACTGTAGTTGTATCTTACATTCTGTATAAAATAGCCACTTGAAATCACTTATTTTGATTTCAGTTAGTGAAATTAAATAGTAACAGTTGACATTAAATAATTAAGATTGATGCTATTTTAAGTACATTTTCATTGTATTCCAACAAATCAGGGGAGGGAGCAGAATGTGAGTGAACTGTATGATTCTGACACTGTTTTTTATATCCTTTACAACCTGGGCCATCTCTCTTACACAGTACACTGAGTTTCCTAAATTAAGATGATTGTAGTAAGAGCTACGACAAGCATATGGCAATGTAAACAATTGAAGATAACTTTAAATACTTTGAAAATACTGTGCGGAGACTGAACTTATGGTGAAGTTTTAGGACACGCAAATGCCTTTCATCTGCCAAAATAACTGCTTTTCCTTCTTTGTTGCATCTGCCAGGGCTTTGTTAGTCCTGAAAACAGCTGCATTAACTGGTATACTGTGAGATGGTGTTGTCAAAGATTCTCCTCTTCCATGCATGTTTCAGTCCTTCTTCTCTAATTGTAGCATTCTTGTCTTTACAGTAAAGTACCCATGTGGAAAAGTTCTTGTGAAAAGAATGAAAAGGTCTCTCGTTCTACCCACTAATAGTAGTACCAATGCAACTAGTGATCAAGATGTCCCCTCCATGAATGAAAGAAGTCTGGAGGAGGACTTCGCTACTACCACAGAAAGCCCAACTCCCCCTCCTCGCAACGGATCGAGTATGACAGATCCAAATGTCGATACCAGGATAGTCGGTGGGGATGAGTGTAAACTTGGTGAATGCCCATGGCAGGTAAATCTGATGCACGTGATTTTGATGGAAACTGCATAATTGTTTATTTAATCAATTTATGTTCTGCTGTGTGCTGTTTGTAGTTGGAATTGGCTGAATTACGTGAACTCAGGCACTTGTGTGTGCTCTTCTGCAAACTGCAACCTTAGGATGTCAAAATGAAAGGTTCTGAGACATTTTAGATAGTGCTGCTTTTAACCTGTTACCAGAGAGGGCTTTTGAGACGTGTTGGTTCAACAGTGTTGTCTTTACAGGTTGCACTCCAGTTCTGAGCATAAGCTGTTCTGGCAGAGTTGACCTGCTTCTGCTGTTCTTTGTCATCTTTCTTTGCCTTTCTTTACTCAACCTTTCTAAGGAATGATTACTTACCTTCTCTGTTTCTCTGAGTGAGATGTATCGTGGAGTGCTTTTCCATATTGATCTGTTCATTCGCTGGGACCATTAGCATAATAGTCCAATTCTGTATGGGTATAGTGTTATGTAGGTCTGACACAGGTAAGAGGAGGTTCTCACGTTAATGTGGGCACAGAACTTAAACACTTTTAGCAGGTTGCTGATCTAATGGCTCGGCCAGCACTACCTAAGCTTAACTGAATCAACCTCTAGTTGCAAAAGTAAATATCATGCAGTAAAATTGTGCATGTATTGTAGAGGCTGTGTGCAGAGCCAGAGTCACTGCTTATCAGAGAATTATGCTTGCTTCCTCTTAGTGTGGCTTGAGTACTCTAAGTGTACAACCACATTCTCAGTGCCTTTGTCTTGCAGTTTTCCATCCCTGTTCCCCAAGATAGCCCTTCAGGTTGTATACTTGACAGCATGTGAGGAAGCATGCATGTGCTTTCATAACTAACTTTTCCTCTTGAGCTCAGACCAGCCAAAATCTGTCCTTGTCTTCAGGGCACTAGGAGGGTTGAACAGGAATAGACCTTGGGCAGAAATTCTATGGGATAGTAAGTCAAGGCCCTTGCTCCTTGCTCAGCAAGTCAGCCTGCATCTTGTTCCTAGCAGGTGTCACTAAAAGGAGGCACTGTGAAGTCAGAAAGCTGAACCTCTGTATCACAGGAAAACAGCTGAGACTCTGCAACAGTACCTGCTGATCTGTAGCGTATGCACGTGCGTATGCAGCACTAGGGACAATCTGTGGAGCTCTGCATACAAGTTACTGTAATGTGCACATATGCAGTGTGCAGAGAAAACAATCACCTGTTTATAGCTCATTGAGATTAAGCTGCTCTTTTAAATTATGCACTTCCCATTTCTTTTCTCTCATAGGCTGTGCTGATAAATGAGAAAGAGGAAGAGTTTTGTGGCGGAACTATATTGAATGAAGATTTCATCCTTACTGCTGCTCATTGCATAAACCAATCCAAGGAGATCAAAGTTGTTGTTGGTAAGTCGCTGTGTTTTTTTCTTGTGATGTGTGAGGATGTGTTGCAGACTGATTCTCTGTACTCTAATACCCATGTAAGATGTAATCATATCAACTGGTTTGTTATTGGTTTGGTGTTTTGATGGTGGTATGCTATCTACTGTTTCCTATTGCAGACATCCTGCTTTGTAATCACTGGGGCAGCTGAAGTAGAAGGTGATAATGGTGATAATTTCTCCTTTGTCAGGTAGCTGGAAGGGTTTAAGAACGAATGTTCTAGAAGTGTTGGTGAGCACTGTGCTTGTCAGATTAATGCTTCTACAGAAAGCTCATAATTTTTTCCTGCAGGTCTGAAAAACACGCCAACTTTTTTCTACAGGAACACTGAGGAAAGCTGTGACACACAGACTAGAGGAAGAAGAAACTCTCATCTCACATTAGCTCATTGCTCCACTTCTGAGAAATGATACTAGATCAACATAACTTTGTGTTTGCACTCCTTTAGTTTTGATTCAGAGTAGATGTTCTTCCCCAGTATAGGCCAGGCTCAAGCTGCTGTAAAACATCCACCGAATTTGCATTAGTTTAGCTGAATGAATTTATGCTGATTTACATAAACTGGTACAGAAATCTTCATAAACCTTGGAGCTGAAACTGCATCCAAGTGGGAATAATAAATATTGCAATTTATTTGTACAGTATGAAGGCTTAGTCAAAGCAGTGGCAATGGGAATACTAGTGTCCTCCTTTATCGAGGCTGTTTTTATTTGCTGTCATTTTATCCTACTAATGATCCCTTTAATTATCTTGTACAGGTGAAGTGGATAGAGAAAAGGAAGAACATTCTGAAACGACTCATACTGCAGAAAAAATATTTGTTCACTCTAAGTACATCGCTGAGACTTATGATAATGACATAGCCCTCATAAAGCTGAAGGAACCGATACAGTTTTCCGAGTATGTTGTCCCAGCATGCCTCCCACAAGCAGACTTTGCTAATGAAGTGCTGATGAACCAAAAGTCTGGGATGGTTAGTGGCTTTGGGCGTGAATTTGAAGCTGGACGGCTTTCCAAAAGACTGAAAGTGCTGGAAGTCCCCTATGTTGATAGGAGCACTTGCAAGCAGTCCACTAACTTTGCAATAACAGAAAACATGTTCTGTGCTGGTTATGAAACAGAGCAAAAGGATGCTTGTCAAGGAGACAGTGGAGGCCCTCATGTAACCAGATATAAGGATACTTATTTCGTTACTGGAATTGTTAGCTGGGGAGAAGGATGTGCAAGGAAGGGTAAATATGGTATATATACCAAACTGTCCAGATTCTTACGTTGGGTAAGGACAGTCATGAGACAAAAGTAGTAGTGATGTAGCTCTCAATCCTCCCATTAGGAAGCAAGGTGCAGTTTATCTAATGGAAATGTTTTTTATTTTTTAGCCATATTTGCTAAACTTGTTTTGAAAGCTGGTTTCTTGAAGTTACGGTGCTGCTTCTCTTTCTTCTTTCTTTTATTTTCTTGACTTTAAGCATGTACATGTGGTCTGCTGGTGTTGTTTTGAGTTTGTACAGTAAGTGGCTTTCACCAAACAAAATGCCTGCTCATTGGTGTCTTCTGATTGCTTGACTAGTTATTTTCATATTGTCATTTTGGTTCCTATCTGTTTGCCCAAGTAATTCCACCAAAGGCTCCTGGACATAACATGATTGAAGTGGGAAGGCCAGGACTTCAGTCAGTCCTCCTACTGCAACCCACTGAGTCAGTAGGGAGTTTGTTCCCACTAACTAAAAAGCTCCTACTAGAGCTTTTTAGCTTCTACCTGTGGATGTCTTTAGAAGATTAAGGGGAGAAGGGAAGCTTCCTTGGACAAAGCTGAGACACAAGTAAGTATTCAGTATGTTGCTAAATAACCACGTTCCACAAAACTTCCAACGTAGGTCACAACAGCTAAATAAAGTGTTGTGTTGCTTTATATGGTTGTACTTCACTCTAGTTTAGTTTGAACACTTATTTTCTGCTTCCTCAGAAAAAAATAACACGTATGTTCACTGTTTCCTGTATCATATTCAGGATTGTGCATGGCTGAGGATCAGAGAGGTCCTTCTGTGTGTAGTTGTTCCAGGTGCTACTGTAAGATGTATTATCAGTGTACATCAGCATTTGAAATAAAACATTATTTCTTTTTTGTCCTTTTTTTATTCCCTCTGGTCAGTTTATACATATATGAAGACAGAGTCTTACTTGGAAGTGAAGAAAGAGTGCATGTCTCCAAACAAACACGTCACATTTCCCTTGCCTTATGATTAGCAGTGGCTCAGCACTCAGTTTTATGTACATGGAGTGCTGTTCCTGCATACATTCTTCAGACCTTCTCAGCTGCAGTTCTAATCACAGAAGTCATGGAATAATTTGCAGTAGATGGGATGGGTGAAAGCTGTCTGGTCCAACCCCATGCTTAAAGCAAGGCTATCATCAAAGAGTAATCAGTTTGTGCAGGGTCTGGTCAAGTTTTGAAAGCTTTTAAGGCAAAGTTGCTACCCCTCTGGGCAACAAGCTGCTGTGTTTTAGCATGCTCACAGCTAAGAATTAGTCATATCCACCTAGAATTTTTCTTGTTGAAATATCTAAATGCAACTCTCCCTGGCTTAACAAACCCAATTTCCTCAAGCTTTTTATTATGCAGTATCGAGTCTAGTTTCCTATCGATCCTGATGAATTTTCCAAGGGTCCTCTGATCTATGATGCTCCTATGCTGTCTGAGGTACACTAAACTTTGCCAGACACCTGCCACTTATCTCTTAGGGTTTGAGTGGGTACTGGCTAGTTTTATATAGCAGATGCTATGAGGAAGGCAGGTTAAAAAAGTAGAAAGTCAGCTCTGCTCAGCTACAAGGTATTGCTGCAGTCAGCAGAAAATGCAGACATGAAGAACTGCAGGTCATTTACCCTAGATTGATGATCTCCACCTGTATAAAATCACAGCAGGGTTATTTAAATGTTTGTTCAGCAATGTTAGTTCCATGAATTTTTCTGTCCGCTGTACCTTCTAACCCTTTGTCCCACATTCACCCCATACACCATCAGGGTGAAACATGCAGAGGGAAGTGCTCAGGCACAAGTGCTACTCAAATTCCATACAAGTACTTGTGCTAATGGCATCGTTCTGCATCAGCGAAGCCTGAAGTAACTCTTGGACTGGACTATGTATGTAAAGTGTTTGGATGGCTGAGGAGAGGACCTCCCTCTGGTAAAGGTGGCTGACGCTGGGAAGAGAGGAAGTGTTGTTATTCTGTAGTGTACAAGAGACTGTCCTTGGGCTTTGCAATCAGAGTTTATCTTTTACCAAGCTTTAATCATGTGTGGTGCCTACAGTGCACAGGGTTTTTATATTCCTTCCTTATTCTGTAATGCTGTCTCCGCAGCAGCACTGAGAAGACATGAGTGAAATGTCTGCTTGCATCTTTCCCTTGCTGATGGTGTTTTACTTGGTCTCCTATCAAGACTCATAACCAATTCTAGGGCCAGCAAGAAAAGACAGAATAAAAGCACACTAGTTTACGTCGATGAATTATTTTGGGCCAGTTTCACCTAAAAAAATTGAAACAGGTCCTAAGGTGTCAGGCAAGAGGTAGAGCACACAGCAGCAGTGCAAACTGGTGGATTTTAAAATGCAAGAACTCCTCATGGCAAACAGTCACTACTGAATTAGGCAAGAGGCAAATGGTGGAAGCGGAAGCTCAAAGCTACCCTCAGGTGCTCAGTCTTTCTTGGCCTGCAAGAAAAAGGCAGTGCTGAGTAGAAATGGTAGAAAAGAAGGATGGCAAGCAGAGTGCAATCACACTGAAGCTTTAGAGAGAGATAATATAGTGAATTTGGAATGGAGGTCGTTTAGAACTGAAGTTGCCTAGTCTGGGGAAGAGGAGGCTGAGGAGAGACTTCCTTGCTCTCTACAATAACCTGAATAGAGGTTGCAGGAAAGAGAGTGTCAGTTTCTTTTTCTCAGGTGACAGGATGTGGGGAAATGGCCTCAAATTGCCCAAGAAGAGGTTTAGATTGAATGTCAGGAAGAATTTCTTCACAGAAATGGTGGTCAGGCAGTGGAATGTGCAGCCCAGGGAGGTGGTGGAGTTCCCACCCCTGGAGGTATTTAAGAGATATGTAGACATAGACCTTAGGGATATGGTTTAGTGGTGAGACTTCATAGTGTCAGGTCAATTGGGCTTGGTCTTAAGGGTCTTTTCCAACCCAAGTGATTCAATCTATGAATAAGAAGCTAGGGCATTTATCAGGCCTAGTCCAAGATAAAGTATCCGGGCAAGAGCCTGTTGAACATGAGGTGCTGGATCTCAGTAGAAAAATGAAGCTTCTTTAGACTTAAAATAGGGAAGGTCTGAGCAGAAACACAGCAACAGCTTCCGTGTGGGGAGAAAAAAAAAACAACATCCTGCTGTAGAGAAGCAGAAACTAATCAGATATTCATGTCTGTGGTGAAGGTAAAAAGAGTCCAGCCCATTTGCAGTGAGGAAAGTTCAAAGAGGTCTCATGGAAACCTTTCCATCTCTGTGGCTGGAAAAGCCTCTGATAGGTTTTTTTCTGGGTGAAGTCTGAAATGTTGGAATTTCTTAAGAAATGAGAAAGAATGCAGCACAATGAGACTGCCGTAAGGAATGAAGGTGGGCAAGAAGGCCTTTGTGATATCCTCCAGCATGGTGAGGAAACACACTGCTTCAGAGGCTGGGTCCAGATGGAATTCATTTTCAGCTGAAGAATTATCCAGAGTTGTCAGAGCCTCAGACCACAAGGCTCTGTCATCAGCTATCCCCATGGAGCGGCATTAGCCAATAAATATATATGTAAGTCCAAAAGCAGGTGGAAATTGATGCATTTGTGAAAGTACTGTCCAGCCTGGTGCCTTTGTGGAACTTTGCTGTCACGGGGCACCTACAAGCTGCCGGGGTGGCACTGCTGTGACACAGTGGCTTTTGCTGCTTTAACATTGTCCTTTGGTGACTCTGAGCCCACGCTTTGCCCTTAGCAGTTTTGTTTTCTCCTGAGTTAACGACCTTTGCTCTGCAGTGCTTCTTATTTAGCAGCTGCTCCAGAGCCCTGCAGGAAAACCAGGGAGAGACACCAAGTGAGCTCACAGGATGGCAGTGATGGGTCACCGTCCGGCAGTGTGGCTTCTTCCCGTTGTCCTCCTTTTCCTTCAGATGCTGCAAACAGGTGCAGTCTTCACTTTAACTTGGCTTTGTGCTGCTTTGCCTCAGCCGCACAGGTAACTATTTGCCATCATTTGCACTCTGTAGAACAGAGTGCCACAGGGAAACTTGTTAGATTTGCTTTCTTACCCATTTGCAAGCTACAGTTATACAGTATATTACAGTATGTTCTTGGCTGAGTCACTGGGAGAATACCATTTTGGTGTGAAGGGCCTGTGTCGGTTTTAAGGTGAGGGTTAATATATTAATATGCATTTCTTTCAAACTGACAGCACAAAGGATGTGCTGTTCATATGTCCTCAAGGGATGTAAGAATTCAATGATACTTATTATCGGTGCTGATTTGTAAGCTACTGACAAACTGAACCCATGGTGTTTAATAGTGCAGAGAAGAACCAGGACTCCACGTTGTAAAATGACAGAGCTTATTATGAAGGCAGAAAAGAAGAGAAATAAGAGAATAAAATTAATGTATCTTTGAAAGAGAGAAAATATGTGGATATATCTATTAAAATAAAAGCTTATTTACATGTCACACTATCCCAAGGTCAAAAAAGGAAAAGAGGATTAATTAAAATAATGAGCTGCTTCAAGACTTGACCTCCAAAAGGAAGCATAGAAAAAATAGAATTAGTTCAAATCACAGAGGTTCAGCATAAAAGAATTGCAAACATCCTGGCACAAAAACAGAACAGCTAAGGCCTAAATAAAATAAGATAAACATGAAAATCCAGCGCTGACCTAAGAATACGGGTGTAGAAAGAGAGAACAAGGAGAATGCTTCCCCATTGGTGAAGGTAATCTTTCTTCCTTAAGGTATCAGATTATTTGTGTTCAGCAAGAAGAAAAGAAACTGCTGAGTTGCAGCTGTCAGAAACAAATCATATCACACCAATCTCATTTTCCCCAGGGACAGAATAACAGGCTGCAAAAGATGCCATGCATCCACATCATTTTATATAATACTCTCACCGTAGCAAATAGAGAAGCATGATCTGGATGAAACTGCAGAGAGGTTGGTGAACATCAGGCTGTGAGGCTGTGCTAATCAGTGTTTCAGTGTCAAAGGAAAGCTGATAGAGGGTGCAGGGCTCCACACAGGTGGCCTTAGGACAGCTGCTATTCAGTATCTTCCCCACTGACATGAAGGGCAGGAGAGAGTGTTTAGTCCTGATATTTATAGCTGGCTATGAATGAAAGACTACCATAAATCAACATGAGAGTTCAAGACCATCTTGTAAAAATAACAGTACAGTAGTCCAACAGAAATAGGAGGTAATTCAAGAAGAGCAAAACAAAATTTCTCCCTTAGCCCCACAATGCATAATCAAGGGAGTCTCTGAAATATGTAACAAAACAAGGAAGGAACTGAAGTAGCCTCCGTTTCCACTAGACAAAAAGTGAAGACAAGAATCAATGGGATCATGCCACACTGTGGGAAACTCTATATGGATATTGTTGTTATACATTTAGTTGTTATAAGGCTATCTAGGAGTGAGTTAGCTGCATGAGTGAGCTATGGAATCCTACAAACCTGTAGGAAGGGCTAGACCACCTCTCTTAGGACTGGTTTACCTCTCCTTGCTATCTCACTGTTACTGTAGGGAAGATTTTTCCCAGTAAGCCTGTGAGCTTGTAGTGCCAGGGACTGATAGTCAAGTTGTTGCTGATTTCTTATTCTCCCTCTGTTCCTCTAACTGTAGATTATTTCAGCCTCAGCTGCAAGTTACAGCTGGGGAACTATTCCAACATAAGATGTGAAATGATAGTGGTCTGGTTAACAGCTTATGGGTTTCTTAAAAATGCTCATTTTTATACTTGTGATTACTGGAGGCCTTTGGCAGGAACTGCACAGAATTACAAAGTGGTGAGGGTTTTGAATAATGCTTGCAAGCAAGATTTTACAGCTGCTTGTGCTTTTATGAAATCAGCATGAATACAGAACCTGTCCCTAAGCTTGCCTCCTTTGCAGTCACACCAAGTACATGCAAGGTCAACAATGGGAATTGCACGCAGTTCTGCAAAGAGGAAGATGAAGGAGTGGTATGTTCCTGTGTTTCTGGCTATGCTCTGGATGATGACAACAAAACCTGCGTTCCTGTAGGTATGAAACACACTTAAAGTTCATTCTATTGGACTCACATCACAGCTTTACTGCATTTAGAAAGGGCTGATGTATTGCAGTGCTGTTGCAGCATGAGGAATAATGTTCACTGTTGGAATCTGGCTTGCTTGATTTGTTATCAATGAAAAGTTCTTTAGCAAAAGGTGATAATCCAACCAATATCAAATTGTACAACTCTGAGTGATGTGCAGTGGCCAAAATAGTGCAAATGGGTGCGTTCTCAGAACTGACTGCAAAACCCATCTTCCAACATGTACATGAAAATAGCAATACCAATAATAGAAGATGTTTAACTTCTAAATACATTGGAACTGCTGAACCCACGAGCAAGTTTTAGAACTGGAATTTTTATTTCATTTTTCAACCAGCCTGGTCTGTTTCCCTTTTGCATTTGTGAAGTTTTTGTAAATATCATGAAAATTATTGCAGAGCCAACCCTGATAAGGATACCTGAGTATCCAACTGCAATCAAAGCAATCGTATCAGCTGTTGTCAAAGAGTATTTCTTGAACTCTTAAGTTAATTTTCATTCATTTTCACAAAGATTTGACACCCTGAAAGCAATCTGTTTCCTTGCAAGCCATTTCCCCCCACAGTATATACACATCTACAAATCTAAAGACTGCCTTTGACTGCAAAACCCATGTTCTAGCAAGTTTGAGACACTTCTTGTGGTGAAGAACAGTAAGAGGTGCACTGAAAGTTGGATTTACTTTGCTGACCATGAAGCTGTTACACTGAGGGCTCTGCCAGACCAGCAAGAAAGGCAGTACTGAGCTAAGGTGAAGGCTGGTAACAGCAGCTGGGCCTTCACAGCTGGTTTGCATTGGGTTACATATGGGTCATCCTTGCTGTCAATAAAGGTGCACCAAATTCTCAATCAGATGCAGACACCAAGTGTTAGTGTCTCAGTTTTGCCTTTGCAGTTAAGTTCCCGTGTGGTAAATTTAAGAGAAATCATGAAGTGGACCAAGAAAATGTTACAAGTTCAGAAGATCATCTTAAAAATGAGGAAACCACTGAGGCTCCAAGTAACTCCTCTGAGGTAGTAGAAGAGGCTGGCAGTATACCTAGCATATGTCCATGGCAGGTAAGGTGCCTTACTCTCAAGAGGTCTGGAAAACATTTACACTTCACCATACCCCTCATCTCTGCTTGCCATGGAGATGTAGCTCAGCTTGAGGCAGGACTTGCAGCTCCTCCAAGCAGGCAGATCTAATAGGTCAGAATAGACCCTGTCTATTAGTTGCATAGAAGACAAACAGGGGCAACACTGCATAGCTCACCACTTTGCCAAAGCAACAGGTTCAACCTGCCATGCTGCTCCCACATAGCATGGTGACTAGTAGGACAAATAGGTCTCACCGTGGCAATTAACTGGCAGGACATTTGGAAACAGTGAAGTTATGGGCTCATGGCCATGCTTGCAACCATGCTGAGAGTGTTGGCAGCAGGGAAGGAGGGTGAAGATGCATACCCGGATGACAGTGGGGAGGGGAATCTGTGCTCTGAGTCTGTGCTGGTGTCAACATTTGGTTGTTCCTCCCTCTTGAATGACTAGTTTCTGCATAGGTACCATGAATGAAGATATGACTGTTTTCAAAATCAAGAATGTGCTAAGAGGAAGAGGCTAGGAGAGAAGGAGGGTGGCAGACATTGAGCATAGAGCATAGCACATTTTCCCCAGAACCCTTCCCTGCCAACCACACAGCTACTCAGATTGCAGCACAGCAGTGTTGAAAGGATGGCTGGAGTTCTTGTTTTGACCGTGACTGAAGTCAAACAAAAAACAGAGAGGAATAATGCTGTTAGAATATTAACCAAATTTGTTTAGAAAATAATAATAACTGAGTATGCAAACTCAACTCTCAGCCAGGAAAAATGTCCTTTTTGTCAAGTTTCCATCTGTGGTGGCTTACACTTCTTGAGTGTAACGCTCACTACATCCGAATTAAGGATGCTGCTGACAGAAAATACACATGAAAATTTCTTCTTTAAAAAAGGTACTTGAATCTAAACTAGCTGTTGAGGATTTCCCTGCACAAATAATTTTGCACTTATGCTTTTTCCTCTCTTGGCAGGCTGTTCTAGTACAGAAGCATGGTGAATGGATTTGTGGGGGAACAATTCTGAATGAGTATTTTATACTTACTGCAGCTCACTGCGTTAACAATTCTACAGGATTACGGGTTCTTGTTGGTGAGTTGCTGTCATTTTGACCCTTATTATAAAAATAAGTGCTACCAAAAAACTGTCTTTTAGTGTCTATGTGCAAGACACTGAACTATCCACAGATATCTCACTGCTTCATTTTGTCTATTGGCCAGCAATGAGTTTCATGTTCAGACTGGTTGAATGGACAGTTTCTTTAAGCCTTGCTTGGTCCAGCATGCTTGTCTGTAATAGGAACTGGGAAAATATGTGGGCAAGTGATGCTGAGCTGATTTCACAGAATCACAGAGTTGCAGGTGTTGGAAGAGACCTCTAGAGACCATTGAGCCCAAACCCCTTGCTAAGGCAGGTTCCCTACTATAGGCCACACAGGCAAGCATCCGGATGGATCTTAAATATCTCCAGAAGAGACTCCACAACCTCTCTGGGCAGCTTGTTCTAGTGTTCTGTCACTGTGACTGTAAAGAAGTTCTTCCATGTTTAATTTTAGATTTAGTTAATTGGTCTAAAGTTACACCTTCATGCAATTCCTTGTGCTGGCCAAACCTTAAAGACTTCCATATGCCGCATTCAGATGCTAACAACAAATGTTTTGACAGCACATCTGAGAATGTTGGGTACTGGAAACCTTACCTTCATTATTTATTATAGTAACTTATGAAGGGGGAAAAAAAAAAGGTAGCTTGTCACATGTTCTAGGCACTGAAAACAGTATTCTGAGTCACAACATTTCCACTTGTCCTACAATAGTAATTCAAAACCTGTATAAGCATTAGTGGCTGTCAATTTAATTCCTAAAGAGTCTTCATACAAGTTGAGAAGATTAAATAAAACAAGTTCTTATATTTTTTGAGCAGAATAGAATTCTAGAATAGAGCAGAATAGTTAAAGACAATGAATGTTTCCAGTTTTAGTCTGTTTGACTGTGCTGCTCTACAAAGAACAGGGGCAAGGTTCTACTCTTCAATGCTGGGGTTTTGTTTGTATATGAGGAGTAGCACTGTAGTAGCCAGAACTTTACATGAACGTTGTCACTGAGATTGTCATTCCAATAGCAGAGTTTTGAATTTTAAATGCGCTTGGTATCAAAATTGGTATAAAATGCTACAGCATCAAAATACAGACCAGCTCTATTTTGTTTGTACAGTACAAATATCTATTCCAAGTACAAGATACTTTAGTCCCATCTTTTACTGAGGTGCTGTTTGGGCTTGCTGGTATAATCTTGTTAACAACTGTTTTAACAATCTGACACAGGGATGGTGGACAGAGAAAAGGAAGAACCAAGTACTGCATTGCACACAGTGGAAAAAATAATTTCAAATCCTGAGTTTAATTTTGATACCCATGATAGTGACATAGCCCTCATCAAATTAAAAGAACCTATCACATTTTCTGAGGATGTTGTCCCAGCATGCCTTCCAGAAGAAGACTTTGCTAATGATGTTCTGATGAACCAAACATTTGGAATTGTCAGTGGCTTTGGGAGCTCATATGAACGCGCGCGGCCAGTCAGAAGAATGAAAGTTCTTCAAATCCCTTATGTGGATAAGAAAACTTGCAAGCAAGCTATTCATTATTTAGTCACAAGAAACATGTTCTGTGCAGGTTATAATAAAGATGGACAAGATGTCTGCCAAGGAGATGGAGGAGGCCCCCATGTAACTGAATACAATGGCACTTATTTTGTTACTGGTATCATCAGCTGGGGAGAAGGGTGTGGGAGGCAAGGAAAATATGGAATATACACTAAAGTATCAAATTTCCTGCCATGGGTAAGAAGTGTTTTGACACAAAACTCTTAATGGCTTGGTGTTTAATCAACTCAACTGCCTTAGCCATCAATTTCATCCCCAAATAATATTTTCCTCTTTGTAAAATGCTTGCTGTAATTCTGATAACGCTTCTGTCAAGATGCCATCTGTTTCTTCATGAGCTCGTGCCTGGTTTTCAGAAGGTGTATTTGGACTTGCTGGTTTGGGACAATAGTGGCACATCTTCAAATACAATGATTTATGAGTTCTTTTTGCTTATGCTATGGTTGATTGAACTTGTCTAGGAGGCTTTGGCTGTACAAGTAAACCTATTTGCCCAGCCTGATAAACCTCCCATTCAAAGGCTACAACTAAACTCAACTTTCCTGTGGCAGTACTTGCTTTGTAGAAATAAACCCAGAACAGAATAATATCAAAGTAGGATAGTATTTCTAAAGACTCTGGAAAAACTGCTTAAAATCTGGAAAAAAGTGGAAACCAACTGTGTATCCACACTTGAGTCTAAGGAATTGGGCTTGTCACTGACACCAGTGCCTTGTTATATTAAGTTAACTGATTTGGCAAAGCTTGCTTGTAATTACCAACATCACTGGTGTTCTGATAATCTCCTGCTGTCCTTCTGAGATACTTCTTTCACCATAATTACTAATGTCATGATTTTGTCTATAATAAAGTAAACGTATTAATACTCCACAAAAGACAATATTGTTGTAAGTCATAATTTATGTAAGGTGCTATTTAAATTCTTAACAACCAAAGAGATTTTAAATCTGTGAGGGTAAACTTTCTTCCAAGAATAGGAAAAGTCTGACTCTAAGGCCAGCTGAGCCACACGTACCCTGTCTGCTTTACTTTAATTCTGAGAGAAAAACAAAGATCTACTATTCAGTTCAGTGATACATAAAAATGATGAACTAGATTGTAAGATACTTGGGTCCCTACAGGAAAAATAAAATGCTCTGTGATGTACTTTAAAAAGAGTGTCAGTGCATGAGAACAAATGCTGTCTGCAGAGATGTTTCATCCAACTGCTTAATTGCACAGAAAATTGCAGTTCTCAAGAGACGCACCAACGACGCGCATCACATTACTGGTGCTCTGCCTCTGTCAATCTTCTAAGTCTTCAGAGAGAGGATGGAGTTGTAACTCAGGCTATTCTGGAGGATTTACTTTGGTTCTTCCATAAACACCTACAAATGCCACAAATCTTTTGTTGCAGATGGATATTTTATTTTCCTGTCACGTATACCGAAGTCAACTTCTAAATGTAATCCAGCAGCACAAGTCCACAGAGTCTGTGTCTCCTGTGGCTTGGGAGTCAGGTGTACAGTAGGAACCACTTCCACCTCCTAGTCCCATCTGGCTAGGATGTAGCTGAAAGCTCCCAGGTGGTGGCTTTGTACTGATCTCAGGGCAGGGTTGCCTTTCTGCTGAGTCTGTGGCAGAGGAAGTGACTGGATGGCCACGGGGACACCATAAAACACAGCATCTGGACTCAGTTGCAGGGCTGCTCATCTGCCACCTGAGAAGAGAACCAGGTGGAAAAAGAGGAGCAGAAATGGTACAGGGAGGCTTTAGGAGCTGAGTTCAAGGTAAGAACACTGAGCCTAGTAAGGGGTTCTGAAGAGTCCTGTGATATCTTTAGAAACAGAAATAGAAAATGTCAGCACTTGACTGCAGAGATGTCAGAGTAGCTCTAGGATGTTTTCTGTTTTCACAGCCAGACTGTCAGAAGGCTTGCACAATCTCAAGGAAAGCCCCTGTGGGTGCAGAACCCCCTGGAGGGAATCAAATCTCCTTTGGTTTCATTCCTCCCTCGGATGTCCTGCAATCTGCAGCCAAACAGAAAGGCAGTGCTGATGTTCCTCCAATACAAGTGCAAATCCCTCCCGCTTTTAGAAATGGTGATGCCCTTCAGATACAGCAAGAAAAGCTTTTTCTTTTCCTGCAGATGGTGAACAGCATTGCTTGGCTGCTGTCCAGACATTTGACTGAATTATAACTCATTTTAACTGCACTAAGCATTAATCCTTTGCAGAGTATGTGCTTCCCGTTGGCCAGTTCTTTCTCATTCCCTGTCCCCCAGTTCCCCAGGGAGGTGGAGGCTGGAGCAGCTCCTGCCATGGGCAGCACGCATCACTCCTTAGCCTTGAACCATCTCCAATGTCTACAAACCAACTACAGTGCCCTCATGCTGCTCAGCAGCAGGATTTCCCAGGTACAAATGTGGCTGTGAGCCCAGCCGTCAGCTTTCTCTATTTGCTTAGTGCAAGGGAAATGTTTTCTGGAATATCATTGCTGTCCCCTTTCCATAGCTGTGTGTGCATTTCCCAAAAGTATGTGATAGTGACAGAGTTAGTCAGCTGATAGCCAGCCAGGCCTGCAGCAAACAGGGCTGCTGGACATGCTGATAAACTCTGCATCCGTCCTCTTGCCAGGATGTTTAAGGAAATGGAAAAAGAAATTCCAGTTGCTCTTCCTAAAGGACCACACAAGAAAAGGACTGCCTTTCTAAGCCCCTCCCTTTGTCCTATGTTCCTTAATAGTTTGTAAGAACTGTTGCAATAATGTCAATACAGAAAAGGCAAAGTGGGTGCTGTACAAGGATTGAGTACACTGTGGTCCGTACAAATGTTCAAGGCATGTTTTGTTTAAAAAGAAAACATGAACTTGTGAACTAAGCTCTACGGAGAATATAGCTTCTGAAGCTGTGTTGCTTCAGAATTTAATAATTTAACATAATTTGAATAAATATCTGATACCAACAGGAGTCCTTTAATTGGCATAGACTCGCAAAGTGTGAGAAGCTTGTATAAAAAGTAGTTAATTCTTGCAGATGTGTGCATATATTTGCTGCAAAGCCCTGTACTGACATCAAGTGGTCACATGTAAGTGTGCTGAGATGAGACAGCCTGGCTCTACAGCCAACTTGATTTTTAAAACTCCAATTGATGTGAAGTTTTATTTGAGGGTTTACTCACATATGCTCAAATTGGTGTGTTCCTTATGTTTCTAACTAAGATTAAAGAGTACTTTCTCCTCCGGGCTGCCCCAAACCTGCAGAGTGAAGCACGTCCATCCTCTCATTCCATGCGCTACCGCAATAAAGGTTACATGGAGTCGGTGAGCACAACAGCCATGCCACACTACTGATCCTGGAATCATCACCAAGTTTGTGCCTGTGCCTTGCTATGGCACAAAGAAATTCTCATGCTGTCCAACTCGCCCCATTTTGTGTTACAGATCTGAAGGCTGGAGGAGGAATATCCAAAAGTTGGAGGTTTCCAAGCATGCTTCGCCTTCAGCCCTTGCAATGAGAGAAGGGGCATTGTTCAACCACCAAACAGGTTTTTTCAGGGTTTCCATATGTTGACTTTGAGGCCGGGCTTTGCTCTCCGAGGTTTTGTTTTCTCTTGAGCAGCTGGACTTTAAACTTCAACCATCTCCTGTTGAGCCATTTCCCCGAAGAGCTGCAGGAATGCAGGCAAGCCACCATTGATCGCAGAGAGTAGCAATGGCAAGATGCTTTTGGACAATGTTGTTTCTTCTCTCTGCCCTTTTCCTTCAGACAGAGCAGACAGGTATGGCCTTTGTTTTGTCGTGGCTTTCATTCTCCTTTGTGCTCCTGCTCTTGTAAACATACCGGTGTTTATGTACCTCCTGTCATGTTTGCCTTGTAGCACAGGCTGACATCACTAACAGCTATCCATGTTTCAGTACATTTTTGCTGTTTTTTTCATATACCTAAGTAAAAATGACAGTAGGTTACTGAGGCATTGTAATCTGGTAATACCGTCACTAGCATAGTAAGGAGAACTTTGTTTTCCTACTTGCTGCTGTAATAAAAATAAAAGTCAGAAATATATGTTTTTTGTATTCATCCTCCATGGTTTGTCCAAATGTGCAGTGGGGGTCTAGAGAACTTTTAGAAATTCAAAGCATGAAGATTTGTCTTACTTAATATCACATGCGAGCCTGCTGCATGCTTGCAAGCCTTCACAAGCGTAACTAAGGAACTCCAGAATATTTTATGTATTGCCTTTAATATTCTTCAATTCTAATATCATTGATAATTTCAACCTTTGGGTCCCCAAAGAAAGTATAAAATGCAGAACAACCAAGCAAACAAACAAAGCCAGTCCCTGCCCCATTGGATTTACCTTCTGAGTACAGGAGAACTGACAAACACGCGCTGACACACGTGGCCACGTCCCAGTTAATGTCAAAGGTGAAAGTGCCACCCCAGCCCTCCCCCTGCTAGGCGAGTTCTGTTGTGGAATCATTGCAAATAGGAGTTTCAAGGTTTGATCTCTCTCATGTCTTCAGCTGTCAGCCTTTCAGAAATTATTTTTCCAAATTTTACTGAGACCAAAGAGCCGTAAAACCCATGGCAGAGCAAAGCCTAGCCACAAAACACATCACCCAACCATGGGTCTTTAAGATCCACCGCTTGGAGCTGTACCAAATGCCGCCTGCCTGGGAATAAGCAAGGCACCCCCAGAAGAGGTGCTACATCCCTGTGACTCCTCAGCCTGGTTTGGGCTGAGGGAGCAGACCTTTTTTGGAGTTTACTGTGGCTGAAACTCTGAATCATCCAAAGGATTTCTCTTCACAATAAAAATTGGCAGCTTAATAAGATCTTAAAAAAAATTAAAGTGAAATCATAAAGGATAGCCTAAGTACTAATATCAACATCTCCTCACACATCGTTTCAGTGTTTATATCAACTGCTGATGCAAACAAAGTTATCAAGAGGCATCGACGTGCCAACTCCCTGCGTTTTGAGGAGGTCTTGCAAGGCAGTTTGGAAAGGGAATGCCTTGAGGAGAGATGCACGCATGAGGAAGCAAGAGAAGTATTTGAAAATGATGAAATGCTCGTAAGTATTTTGTTATCCTTTGTGTGTGTGGAGAACTATTTTCTTAGTGACTTTGTTTTGTTTTGTTTTGATTTGTTATTGTTATTTTATTTACTACAAGTTTCAGCAGCTTGCTTCCACCATTTGGGTTTTTCTCTGTGTAAATCTTCTACACTTTTAAAGCCCCTCCTGAAATTGATGTGTCCTGCATCTTGTGTTGGGAAAGCACACAGGTGTTATCCCATCCTGACCACACACACACACAAATACAGCCTCAACATCCCTTGGGGACTGGGAGGGGCAATGGGGTGCTGGGATGAAGGGAAGAACCACAGTAGTAGTAAGACTTACAGAAGGAGGATTTGGGGGTCAATGGCCACAAGTGCCACTGTACAAGAGGTCCCCTGCAGTGTGCAGCTGGACGCTCTGCTCTCTAACACAGGAATCTGTGCAGAGATGGTGTATACAGGGAAGAAGAAAAAACAACCGTAGGACTGGTGGTCCAACTGCCTCAGGGCAAGATCAGGAGCAGCAGGCTATAGAGGGACACTGGCTGCTCCCTCTGGGAAGGAAGGGACAGTATAGTCTCTCATGTAATGCTTCTGTTTTACAAAGTACCCGTGGAAATTGATGTTATTTGAGAACTGAAGTCCAACTCTCCCTTTTTTTCTTTTTTTTTTCCAGAAAATGTTTTGGGATAACTACTACGGTAAGCTAGTCTATTGATTTCTCTCCTCATAGTGGTGCCATGCCCTGAACATTATGCTTCAGTCTTATCAGTCTTATGCTGTTTTTGAGTTTTCAGCAGCTTATTCAAAAAGAAACACTCAGTTGCTGTTTCGTCATGTCTTTAGTAAAGCAAGAGGAAAAGTGCTGATGTGAAAGGATTTAAAAAGTCATAGATAGGAAGAAATAGCTAAGACTGCAGAGTGCGTGTAAACTGAAGGGGAGCAGATGCTATCATAGGAAGCAGGCTGTTTCTCTCCCTGGCTGTCAGCTGGGAGCAGGACATTTTGCTTTTTGTGGCTACATCTGTCTGTGGCTGCCATTTCCACAGTGTGGACTTGTGGGGTGTGGTGGCAGCCATGGTCCAGGGTGGTGTTAACAGAGAGCAACCAGGGTATGGAAGGGAAAAGAAGTGTAATGCTCAATGTATGCTGAGCATTAGAGTGTTTAAGAGATGACTGGAAAGAAATGAGCCTGCAGAACTGACATGAGGTGATACAGACAGGCACCCCCTGGGCACAGGGCCTGGGGCAGCAACATATGGCAAATAGACTTCACACCTCCCTCACCACTGCATGTCCAAAAAGTTCTCTCGCTTATTTCTTTTTAATTAGTTTTTATTCTTTTGTAATCTGAGGTTTAGATAGTGGAAAGGGAGGTGGTATTAATTTCCTGTGAGGGTGGGACTGCTTTTCCTTGACTCCAAGCGGGTGCTGTTCAGGACTCTCCATATAGGAAGTATCTGCCTACAGCTGAGCTCTCAGGGGTGGGAGTGTTTCACCACCTCCTTCTACATCTGGCTGTCCTTCCCCAGGTGGCTGGAGGTGTTCCTCCAGCCCATGCCAGCACGGTGGCCTGTGCGAGGACAGCATCCGTGGCTACACCTGCACCTGCACCGCGGGCTTCGAGGGGGAGGACTGCGCCTTCGGTGAGGCATTGCTGCCAGGACACAGGCTTGGACCCACCACAGCGTGGGGTTAACATGCACTATTTCCTGATGCTCTTCCAGCTGAGATGTTCAACCTATGTATCCTTACCTATGCTAAGCCACAGTTCGCAATGCTACCCCACTGCATGCCTAATGGTTATCAGATACTACTACATCAGACCAGATCTTCATGTTCACCTCCGCCAGGTTTTGGTTCTCAGCCCTGAGGTCAGTATTTCTGCACAGCAGGGCCCTTCTCTGCGGTCCCCTGGGGAGCAGCACCTGTTCCACAGGAGCCACCAAGAACCACGCTGAGTACAGATTTCCTTGCTGCTTCTCTGCCTGTGGGCTAGATCCAGCACCGAAACCTCTTCCTGTTGCTTTGCACTGAAGGTTAAGTGTTTGCTCATCCATAAAAAACTGGCTATGTTTCAAGGAAGATTAATTCTCCTTTCCTTTATTTTTTCCTGCTAGTTTTAATTTTTATTAATTAGTTTTAACTTTCTTAGCGCAAACATGAAAAATAAGAACTATAAATTTGCCTAAGTTGGAAAGCAGAAATCTGCAGCCTTTTTCTTCCTTACACAACACCTGCCTTTTGAAAAAGTGCAGAAAGCCACTCTGGTGCAGCTTCTTAGTGTTTTCCTTAAATGAGTAGAGAAACCTACAGCATCCTTTACAGGTTCATGTGCAAAGCCTAACTCTTGTTTACTAAGGCTTTTTCTCTGTCTGCTCCATTCAGCTAAAAATGAATGCCGACACCAAGGAAAAGAAGGATGTCAGCACTTCTGCTACCCAGGAAGGAATTCCTACTATTGCTCCTGTGCTGATGGCTATGAGCTCGGGAAGGACAAAAAACAATGCATCCCATTAGGTAAGTGTGAGCATGGAAGTTAAAGAGGACCCATGCTTGGTGCTTGGGTGGACACAAACATTACTGAAACCTCTCAAACTGGGGAGAGAAAAAGGAGGAATCTAAGGACCACCACGAAGATGCACAAGCAGCAGTAAAAGAAGCAGTACTTGATCTGAACATTTAAACATGAGCGTGCAGAGAGTGCTTGCATCACTCTACCCAGTGTTACAAGAGGTTTTCCACTCCTTCCCACACTTATTTAACCTCAGTAAAAGGTAACTGATGACCTGCCTGTTTGGGAATGAGGTTCAGTTGATTTGGATCAGGCATGTGATGGTATGATAAATGAAAGGCAGAACTTGCTGCCATGTTACTTTGAACTGGTAGCTCTCTTCATTGTTGCATTCAGTCTAAGTACCTCATTCAACCTCATTCTCCTATATGCAAGGTCTACTAAAAACAAAGTAGTACGCTTAGTCCCTGTCTTTATTAGCAAGTAGGACAGCCAAATACGATCTGTGGCTTTTGATGAAAATTTAATGTTCACACCAAGTGCTCAACTCAGATGGGTTTTATTTCAGACTATCCCTAGTTTGGTAATGAGGGCTAAACATCATTAACTGTAAGAGCACATGGTTACAGGGGCTTACTTCTGATTCAGCTTCACCTGAACAGAATCCAGTTTATGTGATCCAAGATGAGGACACAAGGTGGCAGAAAGTGTGGTGAATGCAAATTAACTGAGAGATTCACTTGAAATGCAGGTTCCCCCTCTGAACCAGAACACAAAAGTATGCACGTCCCCTGTATGGGAACTGCTGAATCACAGCCTGAACCTCTGATTGATCACCTGAGGCGAGCAATGAGTCAGCCACGGGAGCACAGGTGAAGGCAATTCACCTGTGCTGCAGGAAGGGGTGGAGCCTGGCTCCACCTCTCCTAGACCCATTTAAGAGCTGACTGCCAGCGGGGAAGGATCTCTTCTGAAGATTCATTCTGCTGGAGTTTCATAAGTGAGCCCAGGATATGAGTAAGCATCCTATCTTTTCTGCATTGGTGTAATAACTACATAGCCAAGCTCTCTGGTATACCTCATAACTATAATGTCTGTACGTTCATTGATTGTCCATCCCCCTTATAGTCTTCCAAAAGGAAGGCCAAGAATTACCCTGCTGAGATTAGGCCATAGCTGTGAGGTGTTTGGTGCAGTTCAGATACGGGATATGAAGAAGAGAAAACAACCTGTGGTGACAGTTGGCTGGAGTGGAAGCTTTGTTCTTTGGAAGCTCTGTTTCTAAGTGACAGGCAGTGAAATCTGGTCACCATAAGCCTAACACAATGACCAAATTGTTCGTTGTCATTTCTAAGCCATCAGGCAACAGAAGTTAAATTAATTATTCTGATTTTCACCAGCTGAGAAATTCTCCTTTTCCCAAATCCTACATTTTATGAGGAAAGAATAACATACATGCAGGTAGTTTTTGTCTTGAAATGTTGCAGCATGAGGTTTTTGTTTGCTTTTTTTGTTTGTTTGCTAGATCAATGTGCATGTGGCAGACTTCAAGACAGTGATAATCTGATAAGCGAAACCCCAAAGGAACATGGCAAGCGATTTCCTTGGCAGGTATTTCTAGCAGTTCATGAAATCTATTACTCAACTTCCTGTGGACAGTGCTATTTAATAATCTTCTTCTTTTTGTGTTTTCTTAGGTCCTGTTGCTAAACTCAGAAGGGAAAGGTTTCTGTGGAGGAGTGCTGCTAAAAAGTAATTTTGTACTGACTACAGCAGAGTGCGCCCTTCTGCACAACCATTTTAAAATCAGGGTTGGCATTGGTAGGTGATCAAACATTTTCTTTTGCACTTTTCAGCTTCTTTTAAAAACAGCTTACTAAAATTTCTGCCTACTGAAATTTCCCAAAAACATTGTTTTGGGACACATATGCACTGCCATCTCATTTAAGCACCTTAGTTAAGTATCAAGTTAGAACTATAGCTGTGATATGCCTCTCTACAAGCCAAGGAGAGAGACAAGTACCTCTCAAGGGCAACTCATAGGGGCTGGCTCAGTACCTAGGATAAGCTAAACCAGCTTCATTTAGAGTTCATTTGCTCTGCACCCCAAGGAAAGAAACTATTCATGCCCAAATTCAATTCTGTTGTTGGGTATTTGTCCTTCCCCTCTGAATTATGCATGCATCTACCAAGATTGAAAGGCTGCCAACCTGTTATTCTTAATTAACTTTAACACATCTATTTCAAGAAAGAGTATCTTTCCCTAGCATACAAACTCCTCAGCACAGCTAGGCAGTTGTTACCAATGTGCATGTAGTTATCAAGTCTCTGGTAATTTAAATAATTTAAGTAATTTTAATAAATACCAGTCTCTGGTTATTGATTTCAGCAAGGCATTTGATACTGTCTCCCATAACATCCTTATCTCCTTATCTCCTGTGATTCGGCTGGCTAGGCGGGGTGGTGGAGTTGCTCTTTATGTGAGAGAGCAGCTAGAATGTATTGAAATTCACTTGGGGGAGAGTGATGTAGCAGTGGAGAGCTTATGGGTGAGAATCAAGGGGCAGGCTGGTAAGGGTGACACTGTTGTGGGGGTGTACTACAGGCCCCCTGATCAGGATGAGGAGGCTGATGAGGCCTTCCAAAAGCAACTGGATGTAGCGTCACGTTCCCAGGCACTGGTGCTTATGGGGGACTTCAATTATCCAGATATTTGCTGGATGACCAACATAGCCAGGCACGCACGGTCCAGACGGTTCTTGCAGTGTGTTGAAGACAACTTTCTGATGCAGGTGGTGGAGGAACCAACGCGGGGAGGGGTGTTACTGGACCTTATTTTCACCAACAGGGATGGACTTGTTAAGGAAGTAAAGGTAGGGGGCAGTTTGGGTTGTAGTGATCATGAGATGGTGGAGTTCAAGATCCTGAGCGGAAGAAGCAAAGCAATAAGTAGGATTGCTACCCTGGACTTTAGGAGAGCCAACTTCGATCTCTTCCGGGACCTACTTGGAGCTATCCCGTGGGCTCGGGTGTTAGAAGGTAAGGGGGCCTCTGAGAGCTGGTCAGCATTTAAACAGCTCTTCTTCCAAGCTCAGGATCGGTGCGTCCCTGTGAGCAAGAAATCGGGAAAAGGTGGCAGGAGACCTGTGTGGATGAGCAAGGAGCTCATGCGCAAGCTCAAAGGAAAGAAGAAGGTCCATGAAATGTGGAAAAAGGGTCTGATCACTTGGGAAGAATATAGGAATGTAGTCAGGGCCTGCAGGGATGCAACGAGGAAGGCTAAAGCCCGTCTGGAATTGAATCTAGCTAAAGTGATAAAGGATAATAAAAAAGGCTTCTTCAAGTATGTTAATAGCAAAAGGAAAACTAGGGAGAATGTGGGCCCCTTACTAAGTGAGGGGGGGGTCCTCGTAACGGGGGATGCTGAGAAGGCAGAGATACTGAATGCCTTCTTTACTTCTGTCTTCAGTGAAAAGGCTCCCCTGCAGGAATCCCACACCCTGGAGGTTAGTGAGAGGGTCTGGGGAATGGGAGACTTCCCTTTAGTCAGGAAAGAGGACGTGCGTGAGCGCCTAGGCAGTACTAAGGTCCACAAGTCCATGGGACCTGATGGGGTGCATCCACGTATGCTGAGGGAGCTGGCGGAGGTCATTGCCGAACCGCTCTCCATCATTTTTGAGAGGTCCTGGACAACAGGGGAGGTCCCTGAAGACTGGAGGATAGCCAATGTCACTCCGGTCTTCAAAAAGGGCAAGAAGGAAGATCCGGGTAATTATAGGCCTGTCAGCCTCACCTCCGTCCCTGGAAAGGTGATGGAACAGCTTGTGCTGGATACCATCTCCAGACAACTGGGAGAAAAGGAGGTTATCAGGAGTAGTCAGCATGGGTTCACCAAGGGGAGGTCGTGCTCGACCAACTTGGTGGCCTTCTATGATGCTGTCACATGCTGGGTGGATGGGGGAAGAGCGGTAGATGTAATCTACCTTGGTTTTAGAAAGGCGTTTGATACTGTCTCCCACGACATCCTTATAACAAAGCTGAGGAAGTGTGGGATAGACGAGTGGACAGTGAGGTGGGTTGAGAACTGGCTGACTGGCAGAGCGCAGAGGGTCGTCGTTGGTGGTGCAGAGTCTGGCTGGAGACCTGTAACCAGTGGTGTCCCCCAGGGGTCTGTGCTGGGTCCGGTCTTGTTCAACATCTTCATCAATGACCTTGATGAGGGGATAGTGGCCACCCTCAGCAAGTTTGCTGATGATACGAAGTTGGGAGGATTGGCTGACACGCCTGAAGGCTGTGCTGCCATTCAGCGAGACCTGGACAGGCTGGAGAGCTGGGCAGTAAGAAACCGGATGAGGTTCAACACAAGCAAGTGTAGGGTCTTACACCTAGGGAGGAATAATTGCATGCACCAATACAGGCTGGGGGATGAGCTGCTGGAGAGGAGCTCTGCAGAGAGGGACCTGGGCGTCCTGGTGGACGACAGGTTGGCCATGAGCCAGCAGTGTGCCCTCGTGGCCAAAAAGGCCAATGGCATTCTGGGGTGCATTAAGAAGAGCGTGTCCAGCAGGTCGAGGGAGGTGATCCTCCCCCTCTACTCTGCCCTGGTAAGGCCTCATCTGGAGTACTGTGTCCAGTTCTGGGCTCCCCAGTACAAAAAAGACAGGGATCTCTTGGAAAGAGTCCAGCGGAGGGCCACAAAGATGGTGAAGGGCCTGGAGCATCTCCCCTATGAAGAAAGGCTAAGTAAACTGGGTCTGTTTAGCCTTGAGAAAAGAAGACTGAGAGGGGACCTGATCCAGGTTTATAAATATCTGAGGTGTGGCGGCCATAGTGGTGAGGCCAGTCTCTTTTCAGTGGTACGTGGAGACAGGACGAGGGGAAACGGACATAAGCTGCAGCATAGGAAGTTCCGCACGAATGTGCGTAAGAACTTCTTCACGGTGAGGGTGACGGAGCACTGGAACAGGCTGCCCAGGGAGGTTGTGGAGTCTCCTTCTCTGGAGATATTCAAGTCTCGCCTGGACGCCTACCTGTGCGACCTGGTGTAGGGAACCTGCTTTGGCAGGGGGGTTGGTCTCGATGATCTCTGGAGGTCCCTTCCAACCCCTACAATTCTGTGATTCTGTGATTCTGTGAAACCGGATGAGGTTCAACAAAAGCAAGTATAGAGTCTTGCATCTGGGGAGGAATAATTGCTTGCACCGGTACAGGTTGGGAGATGACCTGCTGGAGAGGAGCTCTGCGTAGAGGGGCCTGGGTGTCCTGGTGGATGACAGGTTGGCCATGAGCCAGCAGTGTGCCCTCGTGGCCAAAAAGGCCAGTGGCATTCTGGGGTGCATTAAAAAGAGCATGGCCAGCAGGTCGAGGGAGGTGATCCTCCCCCTCTACTCTGCCCTGGTAAGGCCTCATCTGGAGTACTATGTCCAGTTCTGGGCTCCCCAGTACAAAAAAAGACAGGGATCTCTTGGAAAGAGTCCAGCAGAGGGCCACAAAGATGGTGAAGGGCCTGGAGCATCTCCCCTATGAAGAAAGGTTAAGTGAACTGGGTCTGTTTAGCCTTGAGAAAAGAAGACTGAGAGGGCACCTGATCCAGGTCTATAAATATCTAAGGTGTGGGGGGCAGAGTGGTGAGGCCAGACTGTTTTCTGCAGTGGTTGGAGACAGGACGAGGGGAAACGGCCAGAAACTGCAGCATAGGAAGTTCCGCACAGATGTGCGCAAGAACTTCTTTACGGTGAGGGTGATGGAACACTGGAACAGGGAGGCTGTAGAGTACCCTTCTCTGGAGATATTCAAGACCCACCTGGACACCTACTTGTGTGATCTGATGTAGGGAACCTGCTTTGGCAGGGGGGTTGGACTTGATGATCTCTGGAGGTCCCTTCCAACGTGATTCTGTGATTGATTCTGTGATTCTGTGATTCTGTGATTCTGTGATTCTGTGATTCTGTGATTCTGTGATTCTGTGATTCTGTGATTCTGTGATTCTGTGATTCTGTGATTCTGTGATTCTGTGATTCTGTGATTCTGTGATTCTGTGATTCTGTGATTCTGTGATTCTGTGATTCTGTGATTCTGTGATTCTGTGATTCTGTGATTCTGTGATTCTGTGATTCTGTGATTCTGTGATTCTGTGATTCTGTGATTCTGTGATTCTGTGATTCTGTGATTCTGTGATTCTGTGATTCTGTGATTCTGTGATTCTGTGATTCTGTGATTCTGTGATTCTGTGATTCTGTGATTCTGTGATTCTTAAGAGCAGTCAACATGTCATTGCTTCACAGGGTGTAACAAAACAAGCAGAGCTGAGAAGATCATGGAAGTTCATGAGAAACACATACACATCCGGTATGATGAAGACACTGGTGAGAATGACGTTGCACTGCTGCAACTCCAAGAGCACATTGAGTGCAGTAACCACCAGCTTCCTGTATGCATCCCCGAAAGAGACTTTGCAGAACACATTTTGATTCCAAAATTGGCTGGTACAGTCACTGGTTGGAAAATGGAAGGTGGTGAATTTCAAGGCAACGAGTTGCAGGTTTCGTATCTTCCTACCGAGGACTGTGAACAAATACTCAACGTAAGCCTCACAAACAGGCAGTTTTGTGGACACAGCCAGGAGGCCATAGACAAACAGCTGGCTGGAGGGAGCTTTATGGCTACTGTGTATAAGGGCACATGGTTCCTGACTGGTATCCTGGGACCTTGGCCACTAGAAGATGCTGACAGGAAAACATTTTTATTTACCAACACAGCTAGGTACATGATATGGTTTAAACAAAAAATGAAGTAAGATGCAAATGCAACCAATCCTCCAGGATCAAATCCCTACCAATCACTGCAAGGAAACACGCGGAAGCAGCCAGTAGAGCCATCTGATTATCACCATTTGCAGCAGTGGAAGTTGCAATGATGATACCTATTTTACTCCAGTCCATACAGAAAAGCCCATTTGTCTTTCCTTCCTCTGATGACACACAGTACCGTAAAAGCCATGATGCAGAAAACCTAGCTGCTTTACTAATAAACAGACTGAACTTCAAGTTTACTAAACTGGTTGCTCTAAAATTCAAAAAGTATTGATGCTTTTCTAGTCTTTTAAATGTTGCTAAAATAAGTCTTTTCAATACTTGTTATCCTCAAGTCTGGTTCTAGAAACCCACGCTCTTATTTCAGCATTTGTACAACTTATAAAGACAAGGGACACTCCAAGCATTTAAATGTGCATGTTGATAAAGGATGATTCTCTCATCACACTGAAATTTTTTCTTGGTAGCTGTGTTTTGCTATAGGAATTATGTCTATTTCACATTTACTTCAGTTAGTAAGTAAAATAAAATCAGACTGTCAAAGAGGGGAGGAAAATGTTTTATGTTCTTTTTAAAAACAAACAACAAAACAAAACCCCAGAACTATCCCCTCATAACCAACAGGTACACTGTACCCCTCTCCCTCCTACTTCCAAAAAAGAACAGAACAAACACACAACAGAAGGAACACTTAAAATATTGGACCCAGTGGCAATCTCTTCCCTGGAAGCAAATAAAACAGAGTATGAGTAAGTTACTTAGATGCACTCTTTTGTTCATTGCAATAAATTTTAAACAAAACATTAAAGGAATTAAAGAAAAAAGAAAAAAACTAACAAACCTATCCCTGAGTACCTACAGGCAAACATCCCACATGTACTTTAACTTCTTATGTATCAATGACATAGAAAAGCTTTTGGTGTCAAGAGCAACTTCTCTTCTTAGAGAAGGCTTGAAGAGCATACTCAAGGCCAGCAAAATCATTGAAGAAATTTAGAAAATGGGTATCACAAAAGAAAATATTACTTCCACTCTGAATAATGGATTACCACATGTAATCCATTTATTTTCCAAAGGATAAATATAGAAATAGTAACATGAAGTACTTTGTAAAAGCCTTTAAGTACTTTGGAAGATCTTTGGAATGCTTTGCTTTTATTTCCTCAGGAGATACTTTTAATGATCTAGAAAATCTTCAGAAACCACTACTGAAAAGTAGTTGACACATTTTGTTCCACCGATAGCCTTGGTCATTCTGGGAAAGGAGCCACAAACAGTTCCTGGTATTCCAGCGCTGGATATGAACCAGGTATTTGTAATGTTCTCTGGCTGATGAGGAGCAGCTCCACTGGGCAAGTTGCATATCTGTTCTTGCATGGGTAAGACACAATACTCAACACACCGTTGACAGAGGAGGAAATGGGTTCTGCTTACTGACCACAAGTTTTTGATGCTGATGAGATATATAACCTTTAATATGACCCTGCCAGGAGAAGAAAATACAGTGTTAGCACTGGAAGCTGGTGATACCTCAGCTGTCACTAGACTAAATCAAAGCTATGTGTACACATCGCTCTAAGTATTTGTAAGGACCCAATTTATGTAAGTGGGTCACATCAAACAGCAAGCAGAAATTTGGTACCATATCCATGCTTGTGTACTACTAATGCTGCTCTTGGATTGCTGCTAGGAACCCCTACACTTTTGCTTACATTTCCTTGAAGAGATAAGAGCTCCGGAGAAGTTTCTAAATTTACTCTTCTTCATTTTAAAATTGGGATTTTAATTAATCACTATTTTAACTTAAAAAAATAAATTCTTCCTTTTGAGACATGAGCACTGAAAGAAGTCTTCCAGTCACCTTACCCCACCCTCCACTACTCTAAGCAGGTACCAAATAATCTGTTTCAGAATCAAAGAATCATAGAATGGCTTTGGTTGGAAAGGTCCTCAAAGATCACCTAGTTCCAGCCCCCTGCTGTGGGCAGCGTTTCCAACCACTAAACCAGGCACTAGATCAGGCTGCCCAGGACCCCATCCAACCCAGCCTTGAACACCTCTAGGGATGGGGCTGCCACAGCTTCTCTGGGCAGCTTGTTCCAGCACCCCTCCATCCTCTCAGTGAAAAATTTCCCTAAGACATAAAATTTAAATCTCTCCTCTTCTAATTTAAAACCACTCTCCCTTGTTCTATCACTATCCGACTGTGCACAATGTTGATTTCCCTCCACTTATTAGCTCCCTTTAAATATTGGAAGGCAGCTATCAGATCTCCCCTGAGCCTTTTCCTCTCCAGGAGAAGTAGTTCATTTTCTTGCTGACGCTGCAATGCTGCTCCAAAACTTCTGATTTATTAGGAAACTACTGACTTCAAGCTTGTACCTGTTCATAAGTAGTGAAGACCCATTTAGAGTAAAAGACAAAACAAGAAACAAGGAAATGTAGTTCTTGTGATGTTGGAATGTCAACAGTTTCCTACTTCAAGTGCAGAAAAACAAATCCCTTCCTGGTAACTTTTGCATTTTGAAACAAATATTTATACATTATTTAGAAAAGTCACTACTGGATTTGTAATGCATATTCAACTGCAATTTTAACTGATTCCTGCAAAAGTAGGAAGTAGAGAAATTTCCCAGGGCAAATGAAAATATTTGCACTTCAGGCACAAACGAATCAACTTTCACACACAAGAAAAGATGGAATTACTGATATATTTCTGTAACAAACTTATAATCTCTGCCTAATGCTTTTTACTGAGTCTGGAAGGACTCAAAAACAAGCAGGAAGCACATACCATGTATATGAGGTTAGCTAAAATGCACTGGACTTCATCAATGTCAACATCATCTACTTGCATGAATTTCAGAGCGAAAAGAAAGGCATCTAGGGATAGCTGATGTGTTTTGAGTAGTAAATATCTGCAAGAAACAACAGAAAATCTGTTATTGAGAAACAATCGCTTAGAACTCTGGCTCATAGTAAAACAGACATTCTACTACAGATTCACTTTAACAGGAATTCTGCACTCCTTGGGAGAGTTGAAGAGTGTTACATCTCTATCTCAGTCCTAGGTGAAACCACTTTGTCTGCTTTTAGAAAAATGTAACTTTCGTTATGCTTACACTTTCTTAAAGAGATTTCTGTATGTGATGATTTTCAGCTTCTCGAGGATAAGAAAGATTCCACATCGAATGAAGAAGGTCTCATGCTTGGTCAGAGCTTCATTCAGTAGGAGAAGATTGCCTTCACTAGGAGGATGGAAGAAATGAACACATGAGAAGGTCTCATCGAGAAAAGGAAGTGTATGACTTGGTAGGAATATACTTCCCCTGCCTTCCTCAATCATCCCAAATAAATACGTTATAGTGAACTACTACACAATGTAATAAAATAATTGCATACCTCACAGCCTTTGTTACTTCAGCAAACTGCATAAGGTCGTACTTTTTTAAGAGCTGAACAGTTGGCATATGGCCCTGAAAAATAAAAGGTTTCCAAGTTTTCCAGGATAATGTCAAGCTCATTTAAAATGTAATCTATAAAAGCATTTTTCAGAGAAACAGACAAATGTATGACTGCCTTCTTTTTTGTTTTGCTACAGAACAAATGTTAAATGACAGTATTTGTAAGACATCCTTTTGCACTGTCAAACTTCCTGCAACTTAACTCACAATAATTATTTATCATGGTTTAGGCAGTCTCTTGATATTTCTGAGTGTTAGGAAACACCAAGATCATGTGACATGAGGCTTAGGCAAGTCCAAATTTTGTGTTGCAGTTTTATGATCTATTTGTGAGCAAAAGAACTGTGGGAATCCCAGGCATTACTAACAACACAAGCAATGCTTCAACACTGTCATGTGTTAGCTCAGTCTACCAGATTATTTCTTCACTGTGACTCCATATGGCCATTAAAATGTCAAGAGAAAGAGAAGATTAACGAAACAAATTGAATTCTCATTGTTTGATCAGGTAAGACTGAATTAGGCACACTACCAAACAGAAACTTTGTTTCGTTTTTTCCCTTTGCAGAGCAGAGATCAGATTGCATACCAACTTGGTCAGAATTTAAATTTAGTTACCATTACATGGTGCCGTTGCTAATTCCTTTCCTGGCTGGAGGATTAGTCAAGAGCAGAACTCAGCTGCATGTTTACTAAGAGCTGCTAGGAATGAAATGAAAAAAAACCACCAAAACCCCCCAAAAACAAATACCCAAGCTGTTTTTGTAGTTCTAAGGTTATGTTTGCATTGTGATTTAAAAAAGCAACTGCAAAAACAATGACCTTTATATAGATTCTTTAGTGCCTCTTGAACTGTTCAGAACAGCTACCATAATCTTATGCACTAAAGGGTCCACAAGTTCAAGGCTTAAGGTTTGTTAGTTTCCTTTAATCAACTCTACCACTGTCTGATCTGAAAATAACCACTAAAAAAGACAATGAACAAAAATGAAAAACAGAAGCCAATTATCATACCCACCATGCTCCCCCCTTACATGTGATTTCTGTCTGTTTTGCTTTTTGATACCGCAAGGGACTGAAAAGTGAGCACAAGGGATAAGTGAGAAGGGTCATGATTCATTTTGCTGGGGTAAATGTGGAAGATGGGAACTCTCAGAACTGGATGATAAAAATATTCTCCGTGAGAAATTTGGTAAAAGGGAGTGGGAAACGCTCTAAAATCTACTCCTTGGCCCCTCAGTTACACTGAATTAATTGTTTATACAACCCCACTAACTCAAGGAAGACAAATGCCAGCACAGAACACAGGAAGGACAGGAACGAGAAGCAGATATAATTCCTTCAGCAACAAGATGAAGAGAACAAATGGAAAACCAGACATGCTTTAAACTGATAAACAACGCATAAGGTGTGATTATGAAAACAAAGACCACTTTCCCGTGGTAAACCCACCACAACAGTCTCCAATCATTTATTTGCACACGCTCCTTCCCTTTGCCAGGTGAAAGAAGCACAGATTTGTACCAGTGAATCCAGACATATCCTGGATGCCAGTGCACAGTTGTCACCATGAAGGCACTCTGGTACATGCCAAGTTAACCTGGAGCTCTCTAGAGAAGCACTTATTTTTCTTATAGCAGTAACTTCAAGTTCCACCTTTCAGAGGGGCGGAATAAGGCAGGGGGGACAAAAAGCAGCTTTACTTCCTCCTTTCCTACTTTGCTGTAAACTACATTTCAACATTTTCTGTCCTTATTTGTACAACATCTGCATGTTCTGGTGCTTACGGAGGTCAGGCACAAATAACCTCTGCATGCCAATAAGGGAAAAGAAAGAAAATTAAGAACCATGCTGAGTTTCAGTTTGCTTATTTGCCTCCTGAAAAACAATTTGCAGGAATAACATCTACTCACCAACAACATTTTTACTGGCAGCAGGTAGATCAAAATCATTCTTTTGTTTTTCTGGCTTGAACGGTGACAGTGCTCAAAAGCAAATGACAGATACTCTTCAGCTGCAGACACAAATAAAAACAATCATAGTAAATAGTCAAGAACTAAGATTGACTGATTAAATCCACAACCCAATTCTGTGCTCGATGTCCATTTCTAGTTTGAACCTATGATATTTGAAATGATATCAAAAAGAACCACACCAATCAAAATACATTAAGAAACACGTTGTAAGAGTTATTGGTGAATCACACAAAAGACAAAGTATTACAAGAAAAATATGTTCTCCTTCAGAAAAGAAAAGCTGTCAATATCTAGATGTCAGATGTAAGAGTTACAAACGGTACTGAAATGCTCAGCTCAGTTAACAATTTTCTTTTTTCTTCTTTTTTTATTTACTACAGGAGAGTAAAATTTCACAAAGCACTGATGAAGCAGAACAGGTATTTTCTAAATGCACAAATTAGGTTCTTCTGGGGATGTAAGCTGCACGTGGTGCATACATCTGCTGAGCTGCAGAAATATGTCAGTGGTATCACACAGCATTACAGTATGGAAACTTTTCTGTCACTCTTCTCTTAGAAAAAAAAAATGACAGGCGTGACGGTCAGAAGATGCTTCTCAGGAGCCACAAAACTGGCTAACAGTACTTTTTCCCTTTGAAGTAATGGGCTATTTGGACAGAGGCTTTAATTTGTAATTAAAGGTTTGTGTCTCAGCTCTAAAAGCATTTGTGAATGACAAATCTCAGAAATATGGTCTCCAAAAATCAATGCACTGAGAACCTAATTCCACAGCACAGTTTGCTGAAGATATCCTACACAGCATGGAGTAACTTCAAGAAGACAAGACAGCTGCAAAGCCTCCTTGGTGAAACCTTTTACAAACCTGTTCTGTTGGATGCTAGTACAGGGAATAACTGTTCTAATAAGCATGTACACAATGCATTAGAGTACAGGGAACTTCACAGAAACAAGTATTTTAAAGCTGGCACATACTAGAAATAGAAGTGTCATGTAACCTCATCTCCAATCTGACTCAGCCTGTGGATCTTTCAGCATGACTATCCTTTGCTCATCACGAATACAACTGAATCTTCTGCACACATTTGGAGCCACACACACACAAGCCAGAGTTCACACCAAGCAGCAAGAGTTTAAATGTGTCCTACTGGCACACAGTACCTTGCTTAAAGTCGCTGTCAAACATGGCTTTGCGTCCAACGTAGTATCGGTACGTAACCCGCTGTGCCATGCTATATTCATCCTTCAGGTTTGAACTGTCAATTGCTCTAATTAAGGGTTTACATAGATGGAGCTTATTGATCTGTTGAATAAAATTAACCACATTGAGTACAGATATGCAACATCATGTTAAAAAGGGTGAGTTTGACTTAAAGAGTATGAAATACAAAGCAGCTTACCAGACTTAAGCCCTACCTTAAAATAAATTTTGAACAGCTGATTCACGAGAAACAGCATGCCCCACTTTTTGGAATCTTCAATGCCTGCTCGACTGTCATAAGAATAGAAAAAAAAACAAACTGCTAGTACTGAACACTGTAGTAAAATAATTACTTTTTTTTTTTTTTTTTCTTTTTCGTAGTAAATTCCATCCCTAGATAAATATTTCATGGATGTTTTTTAGGATAGAAATGTGTCTGAAAATAAAAGCCAACTCCTTGCCTTAAACCATGCCAGAACTGTCTAAATGGAATGTCTGATATCTTAAATTTTAAATAGCTCTGCTGCTTTTCTTCTCATCACAGTGAGAGATATCATGCGGAATATTATTCACCTGCAGCAGGGTCCTCACTACAGTCTGCATACACCAGCATGGCAGTTGCTGGTAATATTCAAGGTGAAAGAAAGATTGAGGGGAAATAAAAGCATTTTATCCACCTGGGAAGCCTTAAAATCACCAAGTCAGTAAACCAAGGAGCCACCCATTCCCAGTCTAACCACACTGAAGTAAACTTCATAGCTGAAGAGTGTACAAAAGGGTTAATAATATTCCCTGACAGGGTCAGTCCCTCCCAGCATCATCTTTTAGGAAGGTTAAACCTGAAAGGTGGCCTCTCTTGTTGTTTTTTTGGCTTTGGGGTTGGCAGTTGATAGTCAAGACAGACTATACATGAGAGGAAATAAGCCTCAGAAGTGTTTGTTCTTATCCAGACACAGTCTTAGTAAGTAGAGAAAACTTTTATATAAGCTCTTAAGAACATAATCATGCAAGTTGTACAGAGCATCTTTCACTTACGTGTCACTGGCACAGACTCGAAAACAGCTCATCAGCAGTTCTGCTGCTTTCTCTAGCATGTCGCCAACTTTGCTTTTCCCCTTCTTCACCAGCTGTTGATCTGCCTATCATTACATAGCAAGAAACAGCACAAAATTCTACGTTCTAATTCACTGGGTTTGTAAACGATTTAGTTCCCTAATACCACATTTTAACAATACATCTGACACGCCTACTATTGCCTAAATCATGAGAGTAGTCACACTGACAGGACTGAAAACAAAACAGAACAAAACACTTGGAGAAGTTCCTGAACACCCTGTACCAAACTTAATGCACAGCAGGGCCAGTCAGAACATTGAAAATAGCACTGGCCTTCAGCAACACTAAGATTAATGCAGCTCTCAGAAGCCTAAATTCAGGATCACCTTATAGCTGAGTTAGAGGACTAACACTCCCAGTCAAGTTTCCAAAGACCTGAGCTAAAATAATGTCTTTGAACAAACAAAAGTTAATTCCTCAGTTACACAAACTGAGTTTTAGAATATATAATTAAGTTTCTCTCCACAGCTTCAAGGACTAGATTTTAGTTCTAAAACATACCCAACATTTTCTGGTAGAAGTACACACTGCTACAGCCCCAGATTTTCAAAAGAAATGCACATGTACACTACAAAGCGAGTGAAAATTACTTTATATAAAGTGGGAAAGAACCATGTACTAGTTAATGCAGAAATAAAACAACAAAGAAGAGGGGAAAAAAAACCCAGTGAGTAGGTATTTGCTATGTTCCTCCTAAAAAGTTCTACTCCAATGCGTGCTTTCTCATTAGCTGCAAGGTAAGGACAAGAAATAAGAATGTAACTGCTGCTGTAAAAGTCTTCTCTGTACCCACATCTTTTGAACACATGGGCATCAGAAGATAGCACTCTAACACTTCCAGTATAACTGACTCCATCTTTCTTGTGCATCTCAAACCCACAAACTTGCCTTGTTCAGATTGAGAATTGAGACTTGCTGTAGACCAGGCAAACAAACACACACAAAGCCTTCTCTGTGCAAGCATGAAAAGCATGCTGTTTTGTGGCTTCCTAGGTGCAAGAAGCATCAAGTGGACAGCCACTCAAAATACTGCATATTGACAAACTCTCCTGTAGCTTAAACTCCTAATTTCATTACTTCAGGTCAAGTGACCAGAAGCAAAGTCATGTGCCCATCTCTGCTGCTCAATCTTAGGTCAAGAATTTCTCCATAGATGCAAGCTACTCCAATTCACTAACCTGAAGAAAAATAATATAAACTTGTTGTTTTTTTGGCTTTGGGGTTGTTTTTCTTTTGCAGAAGCTGCAGACTCAGCAAGGCCTCCAATGAGCATCAAAAGCAATATACACAATGGAAGAGGGAAACAAGGCAGAAACTTCACTTGTTAAGATGTGGTGTGTAGTTAGACAAGCTTAGTTGTCTTGTGCATCCTTATCCCTTCAAAGACTCAGGTTGCAAGAATAACACACAGAAATCATGAGCTGTGCCATCACACTCTTCTACGACAGTACTTAATTGCTTTATAGGCTTTAAACTGTGAGTTGCATGCAGGTGCCCAGAAATTCTGTTGTTCAAGTGGTAGAGTGAGCAAACTAATTCTTCAATAGGACAGGACAAATTTAGTGCACTAGCAAAATCCTAAACAACAAATTGAACAGTGATGAGCAAAATTAGGCTTTGTAATCAAGTCTCAAACATTTCCAACATAGAAACTCCCAACAGGTTGAAGTACTAAGGTTGTCTTACTTACGTTATTAGCAAAAATTCGAAGATCAAGGGCTACAGCATACATAATAGGTAAAGCCCTGGAAAAGTTAGACAAAGTGTAAGTGCTATGTACAAATCATACAATAAGACACTTTTTTCTTCCTAGCTGGTCATAAAACTGTAAAAATATATAGGAGCTTTTATTTAAAAGATGAATCCTTTTAAAAGGTGAAGCCTTCAAGAACTCAGCATCTCTGAAGTCCTACACCAAAGCAATTAATTCAGACAACTTTTTTACTGCAGCTTTGAAGGCTTTAAAAAAATAAAACTACAGAAAAGCTATCTCACCTTCAACAAATCCTTAACATAGTTGTTTTCAGACATTGTATGTAATTAAACATAGATGTACATACAGTTTTCACAGTTTTGGATCTAAAAACTCAAATGGGCAGCAAAAACTATTAGGTGGCATTTAAATATTGCTGGAGATAAAAATTTATAGCAGACAAACTGAAATTATGGCTACAATATTATATTGATGAAAGATGGAAGTCTAGTTTTTAAGCTAGATTACGATATACTCACCAATTTTCTTCTTTATGTGCCTGAAATGCTCGCAGGAAAGATGTACCGCGTTTAGGAGAATTTAAAATGCTATGAAACATAGCAGAGACTTCAAAAAACAGAGGTGTTATGTGGTACAATGTGTTACATGAAAGAGCAGAAACCAACAAAGCAGCAAGTAAACAAGGAGAGAGGATACAAAGACCCAGCAGGGAAGAACATAAGCACAGCCACACACTTTTGGTACTGTGGTAGACAATGAGAAACACTGTTTCTCTTAGAGAAACTTAGAGATAAACCTTCGGCTTTCTTCAGAGTTATCTTTCCCTTCATCCAAGTAGAAACTGGAATGTATATTAATGATTTAGGCACTCCTGTTTTCCGTGAGAAATTATTTTTTGTTTTTGAGGCAGGAGACTGGTTCCTTCTTAGTCATACAGAAAGCCAAAAAGAGCATACCTGGATTTCCTTAAGAATCTAAATAGCTGAAGTGTAATTGGAACTAGACCACAGCACATTAGATTTGAAAAGGGATGAAGACAACAAGAAAACCTAGTCAATCTAAAAGCAATACACAACATAGATGGAAAAGGATATTGAACAATAACGGTTTGGCATTTGTACGCTTCTATAAAGTCATGGTTTCCAACGGCGTAAGTACATCTGTCAAAGAAAAGGTGCATTAGTGCAGCCAAAAATATCACACATGTAAGACAAATATTTCTTCTTTTGCCTTTTAACAGGTACAGACTTCATAGTTAAAGGAGGTGCAGTAAATAGAAAATAGGAAGCATTGAAACCAAAGCTCTGTTGATTGCCATATACAGATGTCTTACAGGTACACAAAAAAAACTTTATGTGGAGAAAAAAGAGAAGCCTTTATTTCCTATAGTCCTAGTGCTATTTATAAGAGTAAGCAAGCAATTTTTCAGATATAAGCATTTTAAAACAACTAAGTAAACTTAGGGATATGCTTCCCCGTCCCTGCTGGAGATCTTCTAACTGACTTGCCTATTTCTAAGTCCATTTTTACCTTAAGTGGGCTGCAAACATTTCATCATATGGTGGTTCCAAAACTTGTTGACATTTTTCCTCTGGAGATGGAAGCTAAGGATAGAATAAATCAATTGAAGAAACATCCACTACACCAGAAATGTCAGACAGGTATTTTATCATGGCAGTCTTATGCATACATGCCTTTGCTATCTGTCAGAATCTTAATTATATTAATAATCAAACCAAGTGTAAGAAAATGTTAGCGTGCATTCTGTGTACACAGTCAGATCATAGCTAGCCTTACATAAAAGCACCTGCAATGCATACAGCACAAGCACCAGACCATTACTAGCCAAAATTAAATGTGGAGGTTGGTGGCCCTGCATGTGGCAGGGGGATTGGAGATTCATGATCCTTGAGGTCCCTTCCAACCCGGGCCATTCTGTGATTCTGTAAAAGTTTTGCTCTCTGTGTTCACTCCCACTGTGCCACATTACTAATATAAACCTGGCCATAGGGGACCTTCAGGACTATCTGGAACCCATAAAGCCACCCAAGAAAAAACTGCAAATATATAATATTCTTATAAAAAGAAAGGGGAATCAAATCCAGAAGAGGACCCTGTATACTCCTGAAGCTTATCCTCAGAAGACAGGAATGCACGTGCAGAGCTAGGAAAAGTGAATGCTGAACAAAACATCAAAAACTTTTTTCTTCCAGAGTAAAAAGTTCTTACCTGAAGCCTTGGGTTTGCAACATGTGGATGTTTAAATGATACCAATTCTGCACAGAACTGTCCATCTCTGCTGTCAATAGCTTCTTGCACCTACCCCACAAAACAGGCGCATTATACAATTAAATCCAGGTACAGTCATAGAACATATTTACAGCATTCATCCACGTCAGAATCTTTTCAAACATGAGTTTGAAAGGTTTAAAACTAAATGAATCAGCATTGTATTTTCAATACATCTGTTTTTCAAAAATGGAGAGGATGGAAAGAATGCTACTGTGGTATTTCATTGTTTGTAGGATACAAGCAAACCAGAGAACTTCAAAATAGTTTATACGGATTTATTTCCATAAAACAGTAGGCTGTGAAACAGATTCCTGGAAGCATTTTAAAATCCCAGTTATCCAGTTGGATGTAACGGGCAGCAAATATAACACATGAAGGTACAAGCAGTCTCTGAGTACGACTGCTCATGATGCTACAGCTGGAATTAGAAAGTTATGAATCATGATTCGTAAATGTGTTCCATTTGAACTTAATATTTAACATGAAAAACTAATTGCAAAACACAAAATTAACTTCACTTTGCTTGAAAAAATTCTCTGGAAGTGCTTAAGCAGGTTTGGGTTTTGGTTTAGTGTTTCCTGGTTTAACTGACTTCACTGCTGATTACTGAAGTGAGCAGGGTGATAATGATAAAAATGGGATTGTTCAGAAAGAAGCAGCAAGAACATCACACTAAAAGCTCAGTGCTGAAGGTTCAGCGTAGCTGATATCCATGTGATCCTGCTCCTGTCTCTCCATCCTATCTGCCATAAACCACGGGCATCCAAATCTTTTGTCTTGCCTGGGCCACATATATATAGGTCACAAAAGCCTCCTAATTATTTCCAAGGAAATGACAACAGATACACTGAGATCATATAGCAGTGTTTGATAGAGCAAATTCTCAGCTACAAAACACTATTTTTCAGCACAGTCACCACAATTAGCCACACATTTTTGCCAGTGATGAACAAGACCCCCTCATGCTGCTCTTGTAAAAATCTGCACCAGTGGAAGTGACCCACTGCTGCTGTTGCCACTACTGAAATGCACCGCCCACTGCCTCACTGTGCTCACATCCACTGTTTCATCTGCATAAACATTCAGTAAGTGTCGAAGAATCCCAATGGGTGCCATTTTTTTCCACACAGAGGAATTCAGTGACACATCTTTGCTTCATACACACTTCCATATCAGACACCAGAGTGTCAGAATGCCCCTCTGCTGCCATCTGTCACACGGCAACAACACGTAACAGAATATCAGTGGGAAGGTTCAGCCTCTACTGCCATACCACCAACATCTGCCTCTGATGTTGTGGGTCAACATCATAACACAGGAAACATTACTTTTGGAGCATTAATTATATAATACAGTTAATGTGTATAAAGTAACAAAACATTTTAATTTTTAATACCTTTTATTCAAACATATAAAAGGAGAGCAGCAAAACCATAAAACTAGTGGGGCACGTGACCTTGTTTTTGTGAAGCATCAGTCAAGTTTGATGGCAGTGAATGGTATTCTCAACAACTTCGCAAGGTGTTTGTCAGAGATTGTTGATGAAATTTTAATTTTTCCTCTCCTTCATCCTTGAAAACATTTGTTCACAAACATATGCACTGACAAAGAGCAACAACATGAATAGGTGTGACTGTGAAGTGAGGGATATGTTCCTCTGCTAAGAGAGGACTTATAAAAGTCCAGTAGAGTCATGATCAGATTTCTGAGTTGAATATATGATTGCACCTCTATATATTCCACTTGAAAATCTGCAGATAAAGCATTTACCTTGACTGAAAATAGAGTCACAAACATACCAAAATATTAATTTTTTTCAATGTCGAAACCCATTCTCAAATTTATTTTTCTCAAACCTTTATCACAACAAAAATCATAGTTGTATGTTTTTTTGCTGTTCACAGTACTGAGTTTAGCCAGCATCTCAAAATCCAAAAGCTTATTTGCCATAACTTGAGTTAGCACTGCATGCACCCTCTCTGTGTCCTGGTTTGAGACCAGATGGGGTTAACAGTGCACAGGGCCAGGCTGCTCATTGGGCCAGCGCTGCTGCTAGAATCCAACTTACCGTTCACTATACATTCTACCAGCAAGCATCACACTTGACAGAAATTCCTTGAACACAGCCTTTCACACAGCACATATCTTTCCTATAGACTTTACTTACCACATTTCACGTTCAAAATTGATTGTTTTGTTTTGTTTTTTTTTATCTCCAGCAATGAAAAATAAATCCGCGTATTTGAACTGCTCATAGATACATAAATAAAATCTTACTTACTTGTTGCAAATACTGATTTATGGTGATGTGTGCCATTGGGATAGAAGGGGCAAGAGTCCTAAATAAATCGCCTTCTGCAAAAGAACCGGAATCTTAGAGAAAGGAAGGCGCCCTAGAGACACCTCCTCCTCCTCGCGCTTAGGTAGGACGGGACGGGGATATCCCCGTTCTCGCCGCGCTTCTACTCGAACCTCTCCCACAACTCCCAGCCCCAACACAGACCAACCTCCCAGCCATGGCGCGGCGCAGAGCGGCACTTCCGGCAGCCACCAAGATACTTCCGGCAGTACTTCCCGAGGTACTTCCGGCGCTAGCACAGGCCGGAGCATCACACGTGACACAGCAGCGACGACACCGCCTCTCGTCTTCCCCGCCCCCAGTGCCTCTTGGGAGGCGTGGCCTTTCGCGGCAGCCAATGGCAAATAGCGGTAGGCGGGGCCAGGCCTCGCGTTAGGCATAAACCACGTGCATCAGGGCGTGTACACCTCAGTGGGCGGGGCGGCGGGACGCGATGGGGGGTGGATGGGTGGTGGGTGGGGGGTAGCTTTCGTTGCGCGGCTCGGTGTCACCTGTGCGCCTCGGGGCTGACTTGTGTTCCCGGAGCCGCGGTGCTCGCGTTGTGAGGAGATGACAGCTGCGCTCCTTGGCAATCTGTTGTCCAAAAAGCTGAATAAATAAGTTCGCCACGCGTTGTTTGTAAGAGGCTCGCACCGAGGCTATGCCGGAGCTTCTCCGCTCCGCAGGTGTAGGCCTCGGGAGCCATCTTGTGAGCAGAGCCGCCCGCCGGTGGGAAGCTCTCGGGGAGGGCTGGGCTGCTGCCCGCAGGCAGGGCGGGGGGGAGGGAGGGAGGGAAGGAGGGCGGGCGGTGGAGGTGCAGGAGGAGGAGGAGGAGGAGGAGAGCGGAGGCGGGGACCGGGCGGCCCAGCCCAGCCCAACGCAGCGCCTTGCCCCGGCCGGACACGGCGCCCGGGGCGGAGATGGCGGACGAAGCCCAGAAGAAGCCGCACTTGTCGGCCCTGGTGGGGCACACTAATGGGCTCACCAAGCCCGCCTCGCTGGCCGCCGCCACGCGCGGTGGGGGCGGCGGGGGCGGCGCGGCCGCCGCCTCTAAGAAACTCGTCATCAAGAACTTCAGAGGTGGGTGCGGGGCCGAGCGGCGGCAGGTGCCGGGCCGGCCTCTCCGCACCTTTGTTTACCGCGGGGGCCGCTCCGCCTTATCCGCGACGCGGGGAGCCTGCCGCCGCTCCTGTGACCGCATCCCGGGGCCTCGCGTGGAGCCGCGGGGTTAGGGTGGCCCCGCCGCAGGAAGGAGGAGGCCCGGGCCTGGCCGCGTTCAGGCGCTGCCTTCTCGCGTAGGGTCGCGACCCGCCCTGTGGCTGTGCCGGCGAGCGCCCCTGGGCCGAGCGGAGGAAGATGGCTGCGGGGAGCCGTGCCCCTCGGGCCGCCCTCAGCCGCCTCCGTGTTCCCCCGCAGAAAGGCCCAAGCTGCCCGATAACTACACGCAGGACACCTGGCGCAAACTTCACGAGGCGGTGGCAGCCATTCAGAGCAGCACTTCTATTAAATACAACCTCGAGGAGCTCTACCAGGTAAGACTCACAGGGTGTTGTTCTTGCTCTAACGAGGAGGACAGAGTGCTTTGAGATTCGCAGGGCTTCGGATCAAGCAGGATGTATTTCGATTTGTTAAAGGTCGATTACACCTCCGGAACACTCTGTTAGTGCTTTGTTTCCAGACAGTTCACAGTGTTATGCCTCAGCCTCTCACAGCTCCTTGGAGAGCTCCTCTGTGAGCTCTGGGCCCATGAAAAAGCAACTTGTGTCAGGAGATACTGAGAGCTGCACTTGGGTGTCCAGCCACCCCAATGCTCTGCCTGCTCCAGATCCTGAAAATAGTGGGGTCTTGCTCTCTCTGGGCTTTGCACATCCATCTTTTACAATGGCTTTTTTGGTATGTGCTTTGGCATTTGTGAGTGGCCAGCATTAAAAGTATTTGTTATAACACTCAGACTTCAGTGCCAGTACTCTTTGGGGAACGAAGGAAAGAATCACAGTGCTCGTGTTGTTATAAAACATTATTGATGCAGTAAATTGTGCCGTGCAGCTGAAGTTAACTGTGAGCGTTCTGTGGGTGTTTCTCTGCAGATGTGGATCTCGTTGCCACATCAGCATTGAAGATGTTAATATCCTCACCCCAAATTTTCTAAATATTCAACAGTGATAGTTTCAATGAGATCCATAAAATAGAGATTGTGAGGGAGGAGAAAGGCAGCAGTCAGTATTGAGTCTATGCAGGGAACAATCAGGGTGAGTCTGAGAACTGACCTGACTTCTCTGTGTCATTAGTTGGAGTGTAATGTGTGGCATCAAAATGGCTCATTGTGTGAAGGCATATTGCCCTAATATAACTTACTGCCTTCAAGCTGGACTGATAAATACATCTGCTAATACTTACAGGTTTGCAGAATCTGTATTACATAATACATTTGATGGTTTTAAATTGAGCATTTGAGAAATCCTGCATTTTCATGCCCAGCTAGAAAAAACACATGCTTTGAATGTTACCTAACTTGTTTTCAGAGGCTCAGAAATGAGATTATAGTAATATGGGTATGAAATTGCCAGGGCACAGACTTGAGCTTTAGCAGTAGAGGAGGAGGGAGATCTCAGATAAGCTGTGAAGAGAGAACTGTACTTTTTTGCTTGTTCTGTTTGCCTGTTTGTAAAAATGTGCATGTTACAAAGACAGCCCAGTAGTCTGGAAGTCATTGATGCAAATCAGCAAGATTCCTGTATGCTGGGTGGTGGCTGTGAGCATGCCCATGCATACATACTTATTCCTTCTGCCAAAGGAATAAGAGGAAGTTCGCATCTTTTAGAAGCCTGACCTGTACATACAGATTGCTGTAACTTTCGGTTGGTGAGCATGGAGCCATCCATAGGGAAAATGTCTGCGTGTGTACTGCTTCTACCTGGCAGGGCTCCTTTTTCTGCGTCTTATCTGGCATCGTGAGAGGAGGAGAGAGAGCCTGCTGGTGCTCAGTGCGGCAGGCAGCGGTACCCCAGCCTGCCTTTGAACTTCTTGATTGATTTATTTAATTTGGCACGGTGGCAGAGTTAAAAACAAGGAACGATCACAGGGCCTGGTGGGAAACCCAAAGCATAGTCTTTCCCAAGCAGCAGTGGTGGCATGGGTTAAAGCACAAAGGTGCTTGGCAGAGGCAGTGAGCAATGGGATGGTGGCAGCCAATTTTTGCTACTAAAATAGAAGTGATGTCTGGGATTGGTGGTAGATTGCCTGGATCTGGGTGGAAGTGGCTGATATTTGATGGGATACAGAAAGTGGGGCAGTGCAAAGAACTGCCAAGTGAGGAGCGTGTGATAAAAATAATGGAAAAAGAAAATTCCCTTCGCAACAAGATCCTAAATAACTTGAAATGGGGCAGCAGCTGTCCTTGAGAGCATGGAATAGAACATTGTTGCAGTAAAAGGGAAAAAAAAAAAAATTGGTTTGAATCTTGATCAGACTTTTGTGTGGGTGGATAGGAAAGGCTGTGTCTTAGAAAGCATAACCAAATATCTGACAAACAGTTCTGTGATTACTGTTTGTTGCAGAGGTCACCTCACATAACCTGTTCTAAGACTGGAATTAAAAAACAGCATAAACAAAAAAGTAGTCACGTAATGCCTATTTGTTTCCATCTTGTATGTTTTGGAAGATAAGCTCTTCAGGATATTAGAACTGACAGAGGAAATAGTACAAGCAACAGTAAGTAGCTTGCTAAAACAGAAGACTCTGCTCAAAACAAGCCATTAATATGGTTATTTGAAACTTGTACATGGCTTGTGTAGGTGAAGAGCCTACAGTGCTGTCTTTCTCATGTCATAATAGATGTGATAATTATTATTACAGCTTTTTCCCGAGACTCATTGTGTGCAAGATAAATAAAGATCAAATCAGATTTTTTCAGAGGCAGCAAAAAATCTGAACAAAGCAAAACATGCAGAAGAAGGAAATTACTGGTTTTCCCCTCTGCCTTAGTCAAAAAAGGAAAGCAGAAAGAGCTTCCTGAAGGCACTGCTGCAGTGATAAGGCTGTGGTTTGAAGCATACTTCAAGCCAGTGCCACTGCACAAAGAGCCACTTTCCCCTTCACCTTTCTCTTTATCTGTTCATATGCTAACAGTTCTTTTTGTGATCTTAAAGTAAAACAGAATGGAGAACATGTGCTGGTACTGAGGCAAAGAGTTATGTGCTGGCATTAAGCATAACTTGTCACATCTCAAACAAAATGCACAGATAAAGCTAAACTTTGAGGAAAAACAAAGACCAAGCCCTGGGAAAACACCAAGACTTTGTCCAGGTTCACTGATGCTGTCAGCAAATTCATCAGCAAAATATGTGACTGTCAGTCTTTTGGAGCAAAGGAAAAGATTCTTGGGTCATTTGTAGTTGTCTGAGTGAAGGAGTGCTCTAAGTATGATACAGGAGTGTCTCACAAAAGAAAGGAAACTGAGGTGAGGTTAAAGAAAGAGATGAGCTGACTATCTCATCACATCTAACTGCTTTGCTTAACATTCTGTGAAGCACTGAATGGCCAAAAATACTGCTGTAAACTCCACAATCCTCACAGAATGTTTGGCTGTCTTCATTGTGATTCATTTTAGGTGCTGTGGTCTATTAATAAAATAGTTTATTGAAATACGGGACACAAGTTAAAATAAAGCATGCCTGGAACAAAATCTAAATATAGGCAGTGGTATCAAATGAGGCTACGTTTTCTCTTTGGCATTCCCCTGAGTTTCTTGTGAGGAAAAAATGTTGATTACACAGGGACAAAAGTGAGAGTTCACTTAATTTATTTTTTTTAATCTCATCTGTTAACTTTTTTGGTTGTAGGCTGTGGAAAACCTCTGTTCCTACAAAGTCTCTGCTACACTGTACAAACAGCTGCGACAAGTCTGTGAAGATCACGTGAAAGCACAGATCCTTCAATTCAGGGAATATCCTTTTCCTGTGCAAAGAAATTGTTAGATTTCATTATTTTTAAGTAAGTGGGGTTTTTTTTTTTAATGGTGGTGTTTGCAAATTGTGCAAAGAGGTGCTTTGTTTACCACTGACATATTTTCAAATGGACCATGAGCAACTTGAGTCATCCAAGGGAATAGTTTCAGTATTTAGAGGCATGGTGGTAATGAACCATTAAAACAAGTATTTGTTTTTTGTTATGAGTGCAAATGCTACACCTAATCTAGAAAACTTCAGGAGCTCTATGAGTCTGAAATCCTGACATATCTAACAGCAGGTGTGGATTTTTGTGGCAAGTGTGTGGTGGAGATGCTTACAGTAGCAATAACTGAAGAAAAAATAGTTTTTAACAACAAAAAGACAACTGGGAGTCTTCTGTGAGATAGTTCTTAAGCCTATCTGTATGACCACTGGTCAGCAGTGATGTGTAATGGAGGCATTCACTGAGCCCTTCAGATACCTCACATGTACCTTGGGAGACAGATTAAAGTTCAGAAGATCACTTGGCTGCTTGTGACTTCAGAGCACTTGCATTTGACAGCAAATTTCCCCATTGTTTTCTCAAGTTCTATTACTAGCTTCTCTTTTGATGACAAAAGTGCCTGCAGATTTCCTCACGAAGCTTGTGTGCAGCCAGCACTGTTTTCTGAAGCCTGTTGTGCTTTGCATGCTGAGAGCATGCTTTATGTGTCTTGTGCATAATAGCCTACTGGTTTGCACTTGCTGGGGAAGTAGGGTAAGTAGAGCCTATTCCCAGCAGGTCGTTCCCAGAGAGTGTCTTGGCAAACAGATGCTGGAGAGTGCTGGGGTGAACAGATGCTGTAGTGATTTGAGTGCCTGCCCTGTTTCCCAGGTCTCTGGTGGATATTCTGTTACAGAAAATGATTGGTTGAAACAAGAAGAAAAAAGGGAATGGGGCCCAGAAAGAGCCCTCTTTCTAATTGAATGCCTTTAATGTGCTTAGGTTTGTGACTCTCATTTTCTCGCTTCACCGCATTCTCCAGGTAGGTGCCTACGCTCACAAAGAAAATAAATTGCTTTCTCTGTTTCTTTTTTTTTTTTTCCCCTTTTATATGACTTAGCTCCAGCATGGTGTTTTTTGTTTAAGTTTTTTTGAGTCCCAGTAAAAGAGCCTTGCTTCTACATGTCATACATGAAACACTGATATTGAATTGGCACTGTGAATTCACCTCTTAATTGTGGCTTTTTTTTTTTTTTTAGGTTTGATTTCATACATTTTTAAATCACATCCAACTAAAAACTCCATTATTCAATACGGTAGCCTGTTAAATGTAACTGATCTTTGGTCTGCTTTAAAGCAGTATACAGTTGGCCAGTTTTGCATCCCTGAGTTTTCAGATTGAGAAAATGTTATTACAACTTAAGCTGTAAAACTTTGGTTCTATTGGGTTTGTGGAGAGGAAGCAATGTTTGGAGAGTTGAGAACTCTGTGTTCTACAGGTATACTGCTTTATATCCCAAGGACATGAGATTAGATTAATCAGATTTGACTAGAGGAAGTTGGAGATGGCATTGTGTAAGAAAGGTAGGCAAAGCCACTTTTGGGTTTACTCGTGATACACTAGAATTCTGACAGCACAAGCAACAATTGGATCCATTGTATTACAAGTAAAACTTTATGGTTTAATTAAGGAGACCTAGAGATGTATATGGAAAGAGCACTATTTGGATTTATTGAGGATTATTTGAAACTGTAACTGCTTTCAAGAGATTAGGGTCACTCCTGTGGTGTGCAGTGTGAACTCATTAAACAAAGTAAACCTTTCTATCCAGCTCACCTCCGTGGGTGATAAGGTTGGTTTTGACACTGATGGGATTTTTTTCTTAAATCTGTGTTAGAGCTAGACAGTACAGTCGCTAGATGGTATTAATGAAGGGCTATGAGTGTTGTTCCTTGAAAACATAGGGAGGATTTTTGGAGAGCTGCCAGATCCTGTGCTGGGCAGAAGCTTTGCAATTAACTGTTCATCCCTAGGTAGTCCCAGTAACATCGGAATATCCACGAAGGAGATTTGCTTAATGGCTGGCAAAGATCATCTCTGGAATCTGACCTCAAAAGTTACTGGCAAGCTAGTTTTCCTTAATAGGTGCTGTACAGATTCTCTGGATAGTCTTTTATTTTTAAAGAAGATAAATAAATGCTGGCAAGATCATTGCAGACAAATGGTAAGTTGAGTGCTTGTTCGGAATATGTATCCTTGAGATGTACAGTCTGGCAAAAGGGGATTTGTCATGGTTTTAACTTGGGTCTCTGTTGCACTTCCTCCAAGTTTCAGTAGGATGTTTCACTTTCCCCTTTGCTGGTTGGGAGCAGCAGTTCTATTGTCAAAAGTTACATCCTGCTGTGTTATTGGTTTGCTCTTCATTGATTTTATAATGGTGACCAGCTGGAATATTATCACTCAAACATATTGACTCCAGTGAAGTTGTTCACCAGTTTCTTCAATCTTTGCTTATATAGATAGCTTGAACCACTAGGTTAATTTGTGACTTTTATTTTGTATTTTTTTGCAAGACAGAGATGAATATCCTGACTTACTGGGCTGAGAAACATGAAGATTAAATAACCGAATCTCTTTATTTCTCCCCTTTTTGTCACCTACCTCTATGTTAAATTGTTACCAGGAAAAAGTGCATTCTCAAAAACAATCCATAGGAATTGGCCTTTCAAGACCACTTCATTATAATTCTAAGTTTTCATTGCATTGTCAGCAAGCTCTAGCTACAGGTCCCCAAAATAGTGGGGCACCCAAATTACCTCCTTTTCCCTTCACTGTGAGGGATGGGCAGGTATGTGTATGCATGTTTTATCTGAAATGAAAACGGAGAGTGTTGTGGAAAACATTCTGAACAAATTCCACAGTCTGATGAAATTAAGGTTGAAGGTTATTGCCTTGAAAGTTTAATTGAACTGGACCCGTGTTTTTATAAAAAAAAAATATGGTGGTTTTTTTTTCTGTGAACTCCGTTGTCTTTAATTACTTTCGAGTGTTCCTTTTATTGGTTTTATTTGTGTTTACTCCTCAGAACAAACAACAACCTGTAGAAAGTGGCTTTCTTGCCCAGGTGCTGAGATAGCACCTGCAGTGTTCAAGGAAACAAAACAAAACCAATCTTGTTGCTGTTTTACTTTAGCATGGTTGGCTAGAAATTGTGTCAGCTTGAGAACTGCTTCAGAAGCAATGAAATCCTTTAGAGGAGGATTGAGTAGGCTTCTGAGGATAGAAAATTCAGTACCTGGCCTGACAGTGAGTTATGCATGGACATCCTGAGGTACTGTAATGCTAAATTAAAAGCTGTGCAGCCTTTTGAATGAATGAAAGTAAAAATGGATGTTTGTGAATGAGTTATAAGATAAAACTCGCTCCTTTTCTCTCTTATTTAAAAAAGAATATGTTTACACATTCTTCCTCTTGTTATAATTAATATATCTTTATTTTTCTCATAAACTTTGTCACTTTCACTGTGAAGACATCATTGCCGAGTTTGTTACTGTCTGCCTAAAACGTTTTTAAGTGAAATCTGTGACAGCAGTTTACTGAAAGTCGATGATTATGCTTGAGTAAATATGTATCTCAGTAGCACTAAAACAGCACTAATGCTAATAAAACTATTCCATTAATTGCTTATGAATTTGAATATTGTCTTGAATGTATTTGGTTATAGTGATTAGTCATAGCATTAATATTAATAAATTACTTTCCAGTAGAGATGCAGGTCACCACAAGGGTTGAAAATTCGTGTACCAGCAATGAAAGTACCATGTGTTTGCGATGTAATTTTTCAGAATTTGCTTTATAATTTAAAGTGCTACATGCCGGCAAAGAGAAAAATGTTTTCTTCATATATTTTCAGATCATGATCAGAAGCATTTTCTTATTTTTGGATCGTACATACGTACTTCAGAATTCAATGCTTCCTTCTATATGGTAGGTATCTACATAAGTGCTCCTTTAATCTGTACAATTTGTACTGTATTTGTAAAGGTTGAAAATATTTTTTTTCTTCACATTATATTTGAGCTGTGTCGTAGGTTGATTAAATTTTTGTATTAATTTGTGGAAACTTAAGTCTCTATCATATCCACCTTCCCGGGAGGTAATATGAGGGTAAAAGAGGAAGGTCGGTCTAGATCAGCTGCCAAGTTTGGGTGAGGCTGTTGCCTCTGGGCCTTTGCTTTTAGTCTAGTGGTTCTTCAGGTGCTCCTGGCTTGGCAAAGTTCAGAGCCTGGCTATTGGCTCTGTTGTTTTTTTTTAAATGTTAGGCGCACTCACAAGGTGTAGATCATGTTTCCTGCCCTTGCCTTTTGTGTTGAGACTTGTGGCTCAGAGCTCTGAGGTTAACCCTTGCTTGCTGCTGCAGTTTGAGCAACCCATGGCCATGTCTATTTCTCCGCATTCTTCCTGAGAGATATTTTGTATCATACCAAGACAAACGAACCCATGCTTTGCCGAAATGTTCTGGTGTCAGTACTCTGTCAAAAGCAAGAAAAGATGTAGATAAAATGCTGAAGTAACAGTGGACCTCTTCCCTGCATGTATTACTTGTGTCCTCCCCTCAGCCTGGGGAGGAAGCTGGCAGCCTTCTCCCTTCTCTCGCTGGTTAGATCCCACATGAAGTCTTCCTTTCTGCGCTCTGCATTGGTCTTCCTTCAGCTTTTTGTGTTAGGCTGTCTTTTACTGAAAGCCATCAAAGGAGTCTGCTCATAATTGGTCTTTTTTTTTTTCCTTGTACTGAGAATGTCCCATTTATTTATTTATATTTAATTCAGATATATATTCAGATTCAAAATTACAATAGTAATTCTTTTTCGATAAACAGATAATGTTATAGTCTATTATGTGAAATAGATGCAGGCCAGTCACAGTTCTGACCTGAAGTTTATGCATCTGGCAGAACCTCAGTTTATATTTTTGTGATAGTTCTTCTTATAGAATACATACATGATTAATAAATTCTCTCTGTGTAATATATACATATATAATACATATCTTTATACATGCATATTTTCTCAAACATGCACATTTTTTAAAAGAATCAACAAAGTGATGTATTAATTTTCATTTTCACACAGGGACATGGGGCTGGAATTATTTAGAAATCATGTCATTAGTGATAAGCAAGTTCAAAACAAGACTATTGATGGAATCCTTCTGCTGATTGAACGAGAAAGAAGTGGTGAAGCAGTGGACAGAAGTTTGCTGCGTAGTTTGTTGAGTATGCTGTCTGATCTTCAGGTGAGTACAGCAAACCTCAGTCATTACCACTAGTTTTAGAAACTGACTTCGGACTTTTCTGATGTGTGTGTTGTACTGAAATAATTTTATTCTAGTAAACGTGTGCTTCAGAATCTGGCTAACAGATTGAAAAAGTGGTTCCCTTTTCTTTGCCCAATCCACAGTCTTTCATTCTCTGTTTTTAAATGAGATTTCTGTGCTTGTTTTTTCTTAGCTGGGACGTGTCTGTGTTAATTGCTTGTTTTCTAATCCTAATGAAGGATAAGCATAGCAAGCAAAAAAGGCTGCCTCTGTTACTGTGAAAAGATTTTTTTTTTTTTTTTTTTAGTCCAGATCTTGGTTCTTATCACAACAAAAATAAAATCACCAATTCAGCAAGTGCTTAGCAGAGAAATCAAAGATGGAATGAGATGCAAAGTTAAGGCAGATGTTTTCAAATGGTTATGGTCAGTCTGTAGATGAATGAAACTTTCCATTAGAATAAATGTTTGGCAATCAACCAATAGAAAAAAAATATGATTTTGACTTGTATGTATGTTGTCCTTCTCCTATGATGTGCAATAAAATTTAGGAGCGGTCTTTCATTCTTAGAATCTGTTCTACTGCTCTATTCTCAACTGATGTACATTATTACATGACTTGGTAAAGGTTTAAAAAAGAGGGTGAAGGGTTCATAAAACTCTGGGAATACTTAGTCTGGAGAAAAGGAGGCTCAGGGGTGTCCTTATTGTTTTCTACAACTCCCTGAAAGGAGGTTGTGGTAAGGTGGGGGTCAGACTCTTATTCCGTTGACAGCGATAGAACAAAAGTTAATGGCTCTGAGTTGTGCCAGAGGAGGTTCAGATTGGATATTAGGAAAACTTTTTCTCACCAGAAGTGTTGAGGCAGTGGCACAGGCTGCCAGGAAGGTGGTGGAGCCACCGTCCCTGGAGGTGTTCAAGTAATGTAGATATGTGACATTGAGGGACATGGTTAGTGGGCATGGTGGGGATGGATTGATGGTTGGACTAGGTGATTGTAGTGGTCTTTCCCAACCCTTACAATTCTATGATAAAAGACTATTAAAAAGTGTCTTTCAGTCTGGGAGCTTACATAGCTTTTCTGCTTTCCATGTTAACTTTCCTGACTTTCATCCATAACTTTTAGTGTACCCAAAAGATTTAGAACTGATAATACTGTTCAAGAAAAGAAACTTCGTGTGATATAAAAATCATTAACAGATCTGAAGACATAGATCTGATTTGTGTGCTCTTTCCTACTTTTTTTTTTCCTGTTGCTTGCCAGTCTTCTCTTAACTGCATCAGTTTTTTGTAGGTATTACCAGTGATTTAGCAATGTACACTGCTAACTAAAGATATCTCCTTTATTGTATCCTTCTTACAGAACTGTATTTCAGCCTGCAGTCTTCACTCTCTCAGAAGTGTTGTTTTCTTTCTTCACTAGGGAACCTAACAAAATGTATTCTTTTGTATTATTAGGCACAGATATAGTTATGATCCTGCCTTCAGGATCTCTGCTTCTCTCTCTTCTTTCGCTGGAGGTTAGCTTGTAGTGAAAGATGAATTAATAATGCAAATCTTACATTTCATTCAAAAACAGTTAAGCTCTTACTCATTCCTAATTTTTAGGCAATTACAAAATTGAAGACCAACTGCTGAAAGCTGATTCCTGCTTGCATAAATCTTCTTCTATTGCAGTTCCCTCTTATAAAGCTTTATGTGTGGTTTATGTAGGAATAATTTCATATGCTGTTAGCGTAGTTCAGAAAGTTAGTGAAGGAAAGGAAGGTAAGAAATAAAATCTTATGTTCAGTTCTGTTTAAAGAGATGGCTAAAGCAATCAGTCAATGTCTGCTTATGACACTGAGCACCGGCTACAGTCTGAATACCTGTCAAGCCAGATATTTTGTTTGATGCACTGAGGAAAAAGTCAAATATTTGAAAGTACTTACCAGGTTTGTTCCTAAGACTCGTTACTGAGAGCATAGTCACTTTGCTGTTGGGAATTACCTGTTTTGTTTTACCAGTTGGAACTGGCGCAGAAATACCAGTGGGGGCCTTGAGCTCACATGGATTAGGTGTCATTGCTGTGCTGTTGTGTTGAGTGCTGGTGTTTGTGTGAATTAAACAGAAACCTGTCAGTTTAGACAGTTTTAGTGTTGATGACTGAAGCACACACCTATTGCTACACTGGGAAGTCAGCTCCAATTGTAGTCTTTCTAAAACCAGTAGGGAAAAAAGCAAACTTCGGCGTTTATTTTAAACATTTATTTTGCCTTCCTGAGACTTTACTTGCCCCCTATGCCTGACAACCAGGGTACACTACCTTTATTGGCAGCTTAATGTAAGTAATTAAATTGATTTCTCGAACAGGTTTACAAAGAATCATTTGAACAGAGGTTTCTGGAAGAAACAAATTGCTTATATGCTGCAGAGGGCCAAAGATTAATGCAAGAAAGAGAGGTAGGTGCATGCTATAGTTAACTGTTTTTATTTTAATTCCATCTGCTATGGGATTATGTGGGAACTTCTGGTAGCACCACAGAGTGAATACTAAAAGAAATTTACAGGGCAAATGATGTTTATGCTTTGGGGACTGCAATATTGTATCAAAGAAAAGAACTGATTCCAGTTTGCCATAATGTTGGGTATGAATATATATATACATGTATAGTATTTGTATATTGCATATAGGAACATAAAATAAGGGTGGAGAAGTCAAGTGACATTTTCTGTTGCTAAAGTCATGCTGCCAAAAAGTTCATATCTATGTAAAGCTTAAAAGTGTACCATGAATAGTATTTTGGCTCAAAAGCTGTGAAATATCCACTGGCACCATTCTACTCTGTACTTAGTAGCTAAATTAACTGTTCACTTTTAATATATATATTAATATATATTAATATATATATTTGCATTTATTTTGCTGTTTTGTTCCAGTTACTTATTAGTTAAGTAGACTTGAGACATCTTTGTTTTCTGTGCTTTTGAGATGAAATTATGCTCTGTGGTGGGCAGCCTGAAGATGTGTTTCTTCCTGAAAACGTACAACAGTATTTCCTGGTTGTCTAAAATAGAGCATGTTACCTTTATTAATTCAATTTTAACACCGACTCTTGACCAGTAGAAAATAGGTAGGTGCAATTACAATACTTTTATTATGAGGTAATATTGATTAGTAAAAACATAGATTGTGTAACACATTACATACTTGTGGAATAGTTATTTCCAATCTGTGCTCTCTTTAAATTTGTAGTTTTAAAATACAAAATGATCATTCATGCTATTGTACTTAACTGTTGAATTTGTCATTCTCTTATCTTGCAAGGTCCCAGAATATCTTCACCATGTTAGTAAACGTTTGGAAGAAGAAGGAGACAGAGTGATAACATACTTAGACCACAGCACACAGTGAGTACAAATTTTGTCATTTTTAGCATAAGTCAAGCGTCCTTTATAAAACAGTGTGACTATCCATAGCTGTAGAGACACAGATCATCTCTGTAGATACTATTTGGTGTTTTTATTGTTTTTTTTAAAGACTTTATTTATTTAAAATCCAAATATTCCTTGAGTAAAAGGGGAGAAATTCATCTAGAAAACTTCCAGTATCATTTGAAGTCAACCAGATATAACTCACATATGTGTTTTGAAATTAGTAGCTGATTTTGAACGTTCATAAGGGAACATTCCCTACGGGGAAGAAATGTAAATTATGACATAGAGTAGAGAACATGGATACAAACATTCCATGTTAGTTTACAGTGGATCAGCTTTGGTACAGCTGCTGCCAATGGATTGTTCAAGGTAGCTTGTTCTTTTCCTCACTGAGATATTGAGTAAGAGCATGCATTTTACTGGGATAAGAATGCATAGTCACTGATGGGCTATAAATGTATATATAATTTATAAATAATGCAGCAGTTGTTCTTTTTAAATAAAGAACGTAACTAGATAGAATTAGCTTAGAGTTTTTTGCCCTCTCACCTTTTTATTTCCGCTAGGTGGTGTTGGCATTTCATTGGGTGTTAAAGGGATAATTGAGTAACTTATCTCTTTTTGTCCTATATATATGAAGAAAATAACTAGTTAAGCACATGCCTTGCATATCATGGTACATATTTGAGCTTGAGTTTTCTTGCAGAGTGTCTAGCTTCTTCATGCAAAATTAGTCATGTGAAAACATATGGAATTATTTCTGTACGTAAATAAGATACTCTATCTGCTTCTTAGTAAATACTCCTCTGCCTCAGGCAGACCAGTTATCCGTACTTTTTCTGTAGGCAGAAGGTCTTCTGGGGTAACAGATGATATTTTATGCAACCTTGAATCCTGTTCTTGAGGACAATCCGCAGTTGTAGATAGCAATATTTGGAAGTTTCAGGGAAAACGAAAGTAGTCATAAAAATGGTGTTGTATATGAAGTCTTAGGAGCACTTTAGGAAAGAATAGAATAAGGACCTGTGGTGCCCCAACACTGTCCTAGTACCTGCCTGTTTTCAACTCAGCATATTTTCTGAACCTAGTGCTGTTTGCCTGTTTTGTATTATGCAGTGAATCTCTTTGAAATAGTTGTGCCATCTCGCTTGGATTCATGTAAGCTTTTCCATCTATGGCATCTTCTGGCAAGGAGATTCCCCTCCTAGCAGCACACCAGCCACCACGTAATAGATCACTTTCTTTTGTTTATTTCATGTCCCCAGCTCCTATGTTGGAAAGGAGAGTGATCAGCCTGTTCCTTTTCACTTTTTTTCCTGTCCATCAGTGTACTACTTTATGTATGTCATCTCTTTCCCAGGTCAGAGAGTCCAAACCCAAATGTGTACAGTTGTTTCTCTTGCAACTGCTGTTACATAATTTGATCATCCCTATTTTCTTTTTTGGACAATTGCAAATTTGAATCCCTTCTTTTGATGTGAAGGGCCTAAAACTGTATATTGTATATAATTATTTGGCATTCATAGGTGGCTTTTTGGCAAAGGTGGGGACTTAAAAAGGACTTTTGGTATTTAAGTTCCTGCTTGTTATAGCTTGCTTTTTAGTATTCAAAACTGAATTTGTTTTTTAATCCATGGTTCATTGTTTTCCTTGTTATAACACTTTTTTTTCTTAACATGTAGGCTCTGTTTTAAGTAGAAAATTGTTGATATTTTTAATATGATAATGTGAATTGCTCACAAATGCACTGTGACAGGAGGTAACTCCCTTATACCGTAGTACTTCTAATATACTTCTCTTGCCTTATTTAGGAAACCACTGATTGCTTGTGTGGAGAAACAACTACTAGGAGAACACCTAACAGCTATTTTGCAAAAAGGTATTTTTTTAAATTAATTCATTCGTTGATAATCAACAGATTCTCATAGTCTGTGATAACTATAGGATCCATAGCTTTTATTTAATGAGATGTATTAGCTGTGGAAAAAGAACTTCCTTGGACACAGAAAGCTAATTCAATAAAACTGTTACAGCCATTGTGCCATCAGATCCTGTATGTGGAAACAAATATCTAAAATGTAATTCCATATTTGTATATGTTGCTAAACCCCATAAGTTCCCTTTGGCTCAGAGCAATGGGCTTAGGGATTGCTTTGGAAGTGTTGATTTCCTTGAACTTGCAAACTTCCGAGTGAAAGCTGCAAATATTGTTGTAGTCTTTTTTATGTGATGGTTACAGAGTGTGAGTGCAATGTCCTTGTGACTGGATGGTTAAGGAGTTGTGAGTTATTGGAACTTACAGCAGTCAGAGGCAATACACTTCTTATGCTTTTATTTGTATTGCACCTTCTGGCTGGCAAATCCAGATTTGAACTAAAGTCTTCTAAGGAATTCTTTATTCAGATATTAGTGTCTTCCAATCAGCATTTTTCTTTCCCTCTTAACTTTTAGTGTTTGTCTTTATTCCCTAAATTCCTGGGTTTGGTCTGACCTTTCAGTATTTTAAGTGATCCTTTTCTTTTCTTGCACTAGCCACCTTTCAGGCTTTAGATCTTCTAGCAAGTTATGCTTATAGCTTTGTTCTTTTACTGCTGCAGTACTGATGACCCTAGTACTCTGTTATCTTCAGCCTCCAGCGCATCAATGTTTAATACTTTTGGGTTGATAGATGTACTCCTTTTGCTTATTTCTTTGTTCCCCTTTTAAAGACAGACATATGCATACAGTTTTCTCTGAACTACTCTGGGAATAGGTTATTTCACTATTTTCAATACACTTGCAAAAATAAGCTTGTTTATTCCATCTTAGTTATTTTTATATAATTGTAAGAATAACCTGTACTTTTGTTGATACGTGTCAGTTTTGCTTGCTTTTTAGTACTATTTTAAAGTCACTTTGCCAGTGATAAATGTGTTCGTCAGTTGGCTTAGTCACAAAATGTTCTTGTTTTAATCTGCATTCTCTCTTGGTTAATAATGTACATTCACTGTCCATCTACATTTGTGAAGTTACTATAATTCAGGATTGTAATACTGTTGGATTCTTTTGCATTCTATGTCTACACATTTTATTTATTTAAAAAAAAAAAAAAAAAGAAGCAAGTCTAACATCACTTGGCTTACTTCACTTTCTGCATTCATTTGATCCAGGGCACATTGTAATCCACTTATAACATCCTAGTATTCAGTGCAAGTAGAAGAAGATACTGCCTTTTGTAGGTTTTGTTCCTTAGGAGAGAGAAGGCATATGATGTAGTCAGTTTGATACAGGAAAAAAAAGCTTACAAATGCAGGGTATGTATGCGAACTTTATTTCTTGTATTGTTCTGACTGCTATTTAATAGTTACTGCATTTTTTTTCCATTGTGATTATAATAGAAATTTGTAAGGCTGTAACAGTGCTTTCTGGAAGTTGTGTGTTGTGTCAGAGGAATTCCCTCAATATCTTTTTTTTTCATTGGTCAAGGATGTCACAAAGTATTTTTTTTCCATCACGGTTTGTATGCCAGAGGAAGAAGGAAGGCTGAACTTTATCAGCTAGGTTGTAACAAAGCAAATACTGCATTGGTCTCCTAAACGAGGAGGGAGTGATGCTTGGATGTGATAGAATTGGCATTTCCAAATTTCAGCACCAAAAGAACATCAGTCACACGTGTTAAAGTTTGTGTAATTTATTATTTTGTATACTTTTAAAGTATTTTAATTCTTCTGTTCTCTCAGAGTGGGCAAAAGTTGACCTGACATCATTCTTGAACATTATTTGCCTTTCTGAACATGTAAATAAGTTAAAATTGCAGTATTTTGAGATGAAGGAGAGAGTAAAAAAGGGAATATTTAAGTAAGGCTTTTAAATCCTTTGTAATCTAATACCATTTAAAATTTTAAACTAATTACATATATGTTGTGCATGAAGTAGAACAGTTGTACAGTATCAGCTACACTGATGATGTGCATTGTCAACTTGTGTAGAATCAAGCTTTTTGGATTTTAAACACTGGCATAAATGCTACCTTCCCATTTTACTGGAGCCTCTATCACTAACACCAGGCAGTGGATCTGTGATTGCACTGGGAGTAAATATTCAATGTAAAATTTGAGAATATGGTAGTTGTAAAAAGCTTTCCATTTAGCCTTAAGCATTGTTTCTCCACTCATTACTCCAAGGCCTAGTCTCATGTAGGATGAACTGAAAAGGCAAAAGTTGCTTGGAAACAATTTGTAATTGTGTTTATTACATCAGTATGGATTAGACCATTTATATCGTGTTCTTAATCTAAAAACATGACTCAACATATTCCAGAGAAAAAAAAATCTTGTCAAATATATATCTTTGTTTTAAATTTAGGACATTTTACTTAGCATAGTTTTTGACATTCCTTAGAGATTCTGTGAGATCTTTTGATAGAACTCTACACTTAAAAACAAGTACTGTTCATAAACATTCTGCAAAAGGCTTTGAGTCAGCACTTTATTGGGAAAGTAGTTCAGCTGACTTAAAATATTGTAACAAGAGTCATTTCAGCTGGTTTATACCAGGGAACATGTTAACCCTGAGCATAACACTCACTTTTAGAAATGTTGTCTTTAAAAGTTTGTACTTCTAAGCACGCTGGAGAGTCTGTTGGTGTATTTCATAGAGATTTTTGGTTTTCTTATATTTCCAATTGTGTTACGCAGTTCTATTCAAATTTGCTTGCACCTCTGATTTTCTTTTCTTTTCCTTTTAAGGACTTGATAACCTGCTTGATGAAAACAGAATATCAGATTTGACCCAGACATACCAGCTGTTCAGCAGGGTAAAAGGGGGGCAGCAGATTCTTCTACAACATTGGAGTGAATACATCAAGGTATTTCACAGATCTGTTAATACCCTCAAAATGTATGCTGTTATCATAGGTTTATTCTATCAAAAAGAAGAATAGTATATCATTAGGCATATGCATCAAAGCTGTTTTAAGCAAATATGTTAATGCATTCTTCCCCCCCTAAAAATAATCACATGGTGAGAAACAGCAACACTTAAATTTTGATTTTAAATTCTTAACTACTTGGAATTGCTTTCATCATACATTTGAACAATACACAAGAAGTTATTCTGGTTTAGTTCTAGATAGGGCCATATGCACACTTGTTTAGAGTATGCTGGATTGTAGAATGTATTGAGTTTCAGTACGAATATATTCACCTGTTTTACATACTTGGAAATACAGGAGAATAGCAGAATGCAGCTGTTCTGCTGCAGGTTGGCAGTGCTTCATGTTACCAACATAGAGCAATGCAGTCAGTAAGATGAATGCTTAAGTTGTTTTGAAAGGAACACTCCATTTGAAAATCTGTGATCAAAGTGGTATTTAGATAATTCTGGTCTGTTTAGCTAGGTGTAATAGTAAGGTAACGTGCTGCCTCTGAGCAGATGAAGCAGCAAAGCTTCACAGAAAATATTTTTCTCTGGAGTTAATTCCTCACGTAGTTCTCTCCTGAATAATCCATGGTTACCTCTTCCTTAGAGGCAAAGTGCACAACATCAGTTTGTTGTGGAGGTGACTTTCTGGCTTACGCATACCTAGAGTTATGTGCAGCACCTGGAGAGAGACCATGTCCCCATCCACCCCCAAAGCTGAGACAGTTTGCTAAGCTTATAGTTGAGCAGTGTCTCCACCACCTGCTGCCCATAGATATGTAATTACCTGGGGCAATATGTAGAAAAATATGGAAAGGAGGACCAGGACCTTGCCTTTCAGCAGCTGCGAGTTGGCTTACCATGCCTTGTGTCGCAGAATCAGATCTTCAATAGCCTCATTTTAAAGAAACTTTTTCACATGCTCAGAAATCTAGAAACCTAGATCTGTAGAGTCAATAAATCTCCATTCCAACATTCTTTATGTTAGAGTGCATTAAAGTGAAGCTTCAGGAACTTAAATTCTATCCTGTGAAGCAGCGTAAGAAAAATTTCAGAGACAAAGTCCTGAAGGGAAGATAAGTGCTCTGCTATAGTCACCTTTTTATGATTTTAGGTGTGCCACTTAGCTCTGTATATCTCAGCTCCCCATTTGCAGACTGGAAAGATGCTTTGCAGCTTTAGAACATAGATGATGGAGGCTGAGAGAGATCCAGATGCTGTTAATGAAAGGGAAAATGGGCTTAATGCAAGATATATATAATGAGTCTAAGGACAATTGGCACTCTTGTGTTTGACTTGATTCACTCAGAAATGATTCTTGAGAAAGATCTTAGTGAAGACTGCAGGGATAATGAGGTATCAAGGTGGAAATTTTCATGCTTGTGAGAAATTTTCTCATCTTTGCTTAACTTTGCAATATGGTGGAAAGCATACCACCGTATTGATATAAATACACCAATTAAATACTATTCAGCTCTTACTGTGCAGGTGTTCCTCTTTCTCATGGTGGAAAACTACTCGTTCTTTGTAGAGCAATGATTGTGTTACGAAGCAGCTGTAAATTGTCTGATAGGTTAACCTCATGGGATGGTTTGGTTCAGTAGGCAAGGGTTACCATAGCCCTAGTTCTTGGATATTAAATGAACAAGAAAAGAAAGTTGGGTCTGTGGCGGCTTCTTGCCAATGGGAAAATCCTTTTTGTTGGAAGTCAGCTGATCTGGAGCCCTCACAGAGTGAGAAATCTTGAAGGGATGAGCAGCAGTTGGATTACAGCCCTCTGTTCTTGTCAGTGGAGCTCACTAGTGGGGTCCAGAAGAATGGTACGAAGTTTGCCATTACACTTTCTAAGGCAGTTTCCATATAATTTCTTTTACATGAATCATGTAGTTCTGTATTTAACTGTAAACTTGTACATCGTGCAGTCATGTCTACTGTGTATTTTTGTTTAGCTCCTGTCTTAAATGTGTATAATCTTTAAATCAAACGCTAATGTTTGAAATCCATTAATGTGTGTCTGGGCTTTTATTTTAAATTTTAATGCATCTCATTTTCTGAAAATGTCAAGTCACATAAGTAGCTCTGTAAAATTATTATTCTCTCTAATGATTAATTTTATAAGGGTGAATGTGTCTGTTGGGGGAGACAGGTAGTGCTCTAAAGTATTTTATTATCAAAAGTGTTTGTTTTACAGAACTTTGGGACAACAATAGTGGTTAATCCTGAAAAGGACAAGGATATGGTGCAAGAGCTACTAGATTTTAAGGATAAAGTGGACCATATCATAGAAGTGTGCTTTCAGAAAAATGAAAAATTTATAAACTTGATGAAGGAGTCCTTTGAAACATTTATCAACAAGAGACCAAATAAGCCTGCAGAATTGATAGGTACACAAATATTTTTCTGTAAAATATTTCCAAAATCTGTAGAAAGCATGATAAGATGATGCTGCTGAGTGTGCTAGCGCAATAGTGGTGCATTATGCAGTTGCTTTAGGAGATTTGCTTTGGGAGCACTGCGGGGTGTTGTTTAGGTGTGTGCGGTGTCCCTGAGGAGTACATCACTTTGCTGTCCTGCACCATGCTTCCTGCACTGCAACTGGGCTAACTTGTGCTCAGGGAGCGCAACGTGAATGCTGCCAGTGATGTGAAGGGCTAGGGGAAGTATAGCCAGAGCAGAATTCTTAACTGCGGTGGCAGATGAGTTCTCTGGGTGTTAAAGATCTCTCAGAAAGGAGTAAGTACAGCCCATCTGACTTGAAGGAACTGTTGGAACAATTTTAAGGCCTTCAGATAGAAGGAAGAAGAAAAAATTGAGTATCTTGAAGGGAGAACTAACGCTCATTAATAAGGGGAAAAGTATTTTTACTGGGACTATCCCTGATCTGGCAAAATCTGGCAATCTGTTTTACCTACAGCCAGCATAGCTAGGACATTTCCCATCAGTAGAGGATCCTGTTCCTTGTTTTTTTTTCCTCTCTTGCCTCTATTCAACATAGTTTGTGGCTTCATCCTAAAATAAACTTGGTGGATCAAATTGTGCATATAGTGAAAACAGGTTAAAGCCATGATACAGCCTGCTGTCATCTGCAGATTGTGATGTTTCAGCTATTGCAGTGGTTTCCTTCTTACCCCAGTAGGTTGTGTAGGGATACTAACGTGGCTTAATCGACATTTAGCTAAATTCATTGCTTAACAGTATTTCTGGCATTCTGAAGCTACTAACTTGAAAGCATCGCTTCTGTTTAAATTTTTGTATGCTCATAGCAAGGAGCAAGAGGGGTTTGCTAAAGGTCTACAAAAACTACAGTCCTCTTTGTGTTGTTTGTTTCTGTTTCTCATAAAATACATTCATATGCATTGTACACTTTCAGAATGTTGTCTTTCAATGAGTAATGTGCTTGCAATGAATATAACACAAAATGTGGGAACTTCTACTGTGTCAATTTTAATGATTTTACTGTGTTCTTTTCTTGGATGGCTCCTTTTTGTGATTTTTTTTTTTCCATTATGGCAGTAGTTACAATAAGCATTCTATCATTCCACTGAATAAAGGGGTGGGAGAACAGAAAACAGAAAGCTTAGCACTTACCCTATATTTTTAATATACAGCACTATTTCAAGTGGGAAGTGCTTAAGTTGGTGATGTAAGAGTTTTATTTTTTTTAAGGTGTTAATTTTTTTTTATTTGTAGCAAAATATGTGGATTCCAAGTTAAGAGCTGGTAATAAAGAAGCAACAGATGAAGAGCTGGAAAGAATCCTCGACAAAATCATGATCATATTTAGATTCATTCATGGTAAGAAATATCTGTTCTAAGTTACTACAGTTAAAAGTATTTTCTTTGCTACTAGCTGAACTTTAGTCCTCTGAGGACTGTAAGAGATCATTTTTAGCGTGAGCTTCCTCAAGAATTAGTCTTATATCTGAGTTGCATTACAGTTGAAGGAGCACAATAAATACAACAGGAAGGACAAGCTTCTTTGAAGGTGAAGTTACGGTCTATGGTGGAGACCGAAGAGTGAGAGTAAGATTTAGCAAAGTATGGTAGTAGAATAATTCAAACATAAACAGAACCAATTGTCTATGTAGTTTTCTTTGTTGTTGGATAGTGAATATTGATCTACTGATCAATGTGTTATGAGTTAAGGCTTGTGTCACAAACCTGAAGTGCGATGGTGCAAATAGAATGTATGACTTTATTTTTGTTTCAATTTCCATGCAGGTAAAGATGTGTTTGAGGCATTCTATAAGAAAGATTTGGCCAAAAGACTGCTGGTTGGAAAAAGTGCATCTGTAGATGCTGAGAAGTCCATGTTGTCAAAGCTTAAACATGGTAGGCATCTTCAGCTGTATTAAGTGTTTATTACTTTCTGGAATGTAATTTGGAATTCTCATTATCTCATGCTTTAAACAATGACAAGCCAGATCTTAAGTAATATCTGAGCATTGTGCTCAGTGAGAACTATTGGGTTGACTTCTCAGAGATGTGACTGGTTCATTTAATCTGTCTATTAGGAGCAGAATACGTACATAGTTGTGGGTGCTCCAAACCCTGGCAAATCTGGCACAACTATCTCTGGTTAGACCTTCATAAATTGTTCTGTGCTTGTTTGTAATTGTGGGATTTTTGCTTTAATTTGTGTGACAGAATGTGGGGCTGCTTTTACCAGCAAACTGGAGGGCATGTTCAAGGACATGGAACTGTCAAAAGATGTCATGGTTCAGTTTAAGCAGGTACCTTCAGATCGTGTTTATGTGCTAAATTTTCAACAGCAGTGGGGAAGCATAGTGTTCATATTGTTAAATTTGAATTACGCTAAAATGAAATTAAACAGCTTTTGTGCAAGGCCCTGATCATAGTCACAGGGAGTCCTTATGTATCTATTTGTAGAGCAGAATTTATTTATTCTTTATCTATTCAGAGATAATCTTGTACAGGTTTATGTGATTTCTTTTTAAGCAAATTGAAGTCTAAATGACATGTAGTAATTTAGTTTGCTGACATCCTTTAAAGTCCATATTCCTTAATTCTGTAAACTATTGTTTCTCTTTGTGAATGACCTATGCCAGAGAAACTCCCCACAGGCTGCTAAAATGCATAGAAACCTTTATATATCTCAGGCACTGAACTTCAGAATGTTTGGTGACTGAGAAAATATGCTACAAGAAAATGTTGTGCATGCTTGCCCTGTTGTTACGCTTCTCCCAGGCACCTTTTTTTGGAGCCTTACTGTGGACCAAGTACCGGGATAGAGGTCTGACTTGGAGCAGCTGCTCCACTACTGCTAAAATACTATAGTGATTTTTCTGTCCCAGACTTTTTGGCCTGTTGAGGAGTGATCTTATACTGAAATTATAAGAAAATGTGTTGTCTCACAGAAAGCTAGAAGTCCCAGGGAACCTTAAAATTTTTGTCCTGGCTTCTGATCGAAACCTTTTGTTTTGCTTTTGTGTGTGTGTGTGTGTGTGTGTGATACCCTGTATCATGTCTAATGAAGGATGTGACCTGTAGGAATTCATCATTATTCTCTGAAGCCTAGATTTCTAATTTAAGTATATAATTTTTCTAATTTATCATGCAAACAGTATACCTGAATGATTTTTGTCTCTTGTATTTTAGTATATGCAGAACCAAAGTGACCCAGGAAATATAGACCTGACAGTAAATATATTAACAATGGGATATTGGCCAACTTATACACCTATGGAAGTTCACTTGAATTCAGAGGTTAGTTTTTGAATTTTCCTTCTAAGTGCAGTTTATGTAGTAGTATCATAATCAGTATCGTAGGATGAATTAATGCCCTTAATGTAATGTATTTCTGCAAGACTTTTAATACTTTTTTTTCTCATTTCAAAGATTGAAAAGTACAAAAGTTAAAACATAGTGGATAAAATCTGCTCTGGGGTTTTTTCAGGTGATTGCTTCACTTAATTTTTTTTTAACTTCCTAATAATGATAGTCTCAAATTTAGTATTAAAGGGAAATCAGTGTCCTAATTAACATTGCATTTGAGCATCAGTTTGAAAGAGTTCACCTTAATTAGCCAGTCTAGCTACAATAATTATGCATGTTGATCCAGCCAATAGTTACATTACTGCATTATCTTATTTTTTTTTCCCATGAGATCCTTCTTCTCTGTAATGTCTCATAAAACTAGCCCCAGCATTTAAATAGTGTGTCTGAAAAAAAGACTGCTTCCAAGTTGACAGATTTTTGCAGTGCTCATATCTGTAGTTATATATATATTTGGAGTACTGCTTCCTGCACTACCTTTCTTGATCTGAAGTGCAGCAAGCACTTAGGAGACCAGAGGTGGTGACAGCGCTCCCATTCAGTTCAGAACGGTGGAAGCTTTTGTGCATTTGCTTCTATGCCACGTTTTCCTGGAATGAAGAGCCATGAAGATGATCAAAGGGCTGGAACACTTCTCTTGTGCAGACAGGTTGAAGTAGCTGGGCTTGTTTAGCTTGGAGTAGAGAAGGCTCTGAGGAGACTTCACTGTTGTCTTCCAGTACTTAAAGGGAGATTATAAGCATGAGGGAGAAACAACATTCTACATGGTCTGATAATGATAGGACAAGGGGGATTGGCTTTAAAATAAAAGAGAGGAGATTTAAGTTAGATGTTAGAAGGAAATTCTTTCCTCAGAGGGCGGTGAGGCACTGGCACAGCTGCCCAGAGAAGTGGTGCCCATCCCTGGAGGCATCAAGGCCAGGTTGGATGGGGCCCTGGGCAGCCTGAGGGCTGGGGCTGGGTGGGCTTTGAGGTCCCTTCCAACAAAAGCCATTGTGTTATTCCTCAGTAGCACACTATTTTGGAAGGGTCCAGCCTGAACAACACATCATGAAAGTGGAGGAATAAAAACCTGTTACTTGGAATTCAAGCACTGGAATCAGACTTGAGTCTCTGTAGGACGAATGGAAGGAAGGAAATTAGTAGTCAGTATGCAGGTGTGAGATGTATGCTTTTTGTTGGATGACTGCTTGGTCAGAAGCGAAGTCCAGGACAAGAACAATATTTTAGAGGTTTAAAAGCATTTATGGTTCTTCCATTTCACTTTTATTTAAGAAAAAAAAATCAGAAGTTAAAAGCTACATTTGAATAAAGAATTTATTTTTTGCAGAGTAGCACCAATGTGTTTGAGAACAAAGTTTAGCTCTTTTGCACAAAAACACTTAGTTTGAAATATTGTTGAGGAGAACCAAAGAAATTATATATGAAAACATCCAGCATCACTGTACTGGTAAAACACTGATAAACTTTGTCTCTTTGTTTTGCAGATGATTAAGCTTCAAGAGGTATTTAAAACCTTTTACCTAGGAAAACATAGTGGTCGAAAGCTTCAGTGGCAGACCACATTAGGGCATGCTGTCCTGAAGGCGGAATTTAAAGAAGTGAGTTTGTTCATAGAAGTTTGCTTATTTAATGCTTAGCCTGTTAGGATAAAATTAAAGTTAGATATTCAGAATCTAGTCATGTTTAGCATTTCTTTTTTTTTTTTTTTAATAAAGGTGTTTAGTGAAAGAACAATCGCTGTTCAGTAGTTTTATTTTGAACAGAAAGTGGGCTTTTTCTAATGAAACAAATACTGCCTAGCTAAAAGACACAAGTGAAACCTTCCATTTGTATTAATTGGAACAAAACTATTGAAAGAAGGAGGGTTGTAATAAAGAAGGAAACTAAAGAAAAAGTCAGCATCTTATTTTTAATAGAGGATTGTTTTGATCATAGAAATAACTGATGACATTTTTAGAATGCTTAACTGTTGCAAAAGGAGACTGAAGGGCATTAGTGATGTAATGACTTGTTAAAATTTAAACACTTGTTAAATTATTTAAGTCTTAAATAATCACATTGTTTCTTAATGTGGTTTTGTTTCTTCTCATGGAATATCTTGCCTTGCTAATGAATGCAATTTAGTTGAAATAGAGTAAACAACAACAGTGTTATTTTATAAACTCATTGTAAATAAAGAACTTAGGATTTTGGCACTATATCACTAGGATAGATAGATCTGTTGTTAATTGACCAAAGATTGTACATCTGTCTGAAGAGTTTCATTTATTTCCTTTTCATTGCTAACTGGAACAAACATTTTATTACTGATGAAAGGGGGTTGAAGCATAAAGACATTTGCAACTGGTTGTAGCAAAGCCAGAATTCTATATATTGTAATTAAAATAAATTGTTGTAAAGTAAATGCTAGACTGTTCTAACGAGGTTCTGGTTTGTACTGTATTGCTACTGTTTGATAAACAGAAAAGGTTTTAAAAAATATCCTGTTTCTTTCATACTGCATTCAAGCAGATTTTTCTGTGTGACAGGCACAAGAATGCACATCTATAAATAAAGATTGTACAGCTTCTCTAACTTAACAGATTTGGGAGATACGAGAGAATATGGTCTGAAAATTACTTCTAAATATCTGACATTTCTTTTTTAGGGAAAGAAAGAATTTCAAGTGTCGCTCTTTCAGACATTAGTGCTGCTTATGTTTAATGAAGGAGATGAATTCAGTTTTGAAGAAATTAAAATGGCCACTGGTATAGGTAGGAGAAATACTTTGTTTCTTACATTTATTAATTGAGTGACTGACAATTATGAATCTGCAGGTAAAGACCTCACTTTAAGAATGCTACTATCAATCTGTCAGTTTTACAAAATACATGATTGCAATTCTTAAAATGCGAGTGGTGATAAAGGCTTGTTATGTGTACAAATTATTTCTGTTCTAGCACACTTTCAAGTGTTATAATCTGAAAATGATCTGTTATGGAATGCTGCCATTTTGGGGTGATTCAAGAGATTATTTCAATTGAACTGTTCTGAGAGCATGACCATCTCTTTTTCACCACTATTGTTGGAGTGCCCTGTTCACAATAGATCTGATTTGTTAAAAAGAGCAGAGTCCAGTAGTGAGTATATATGGTACCTGTTCCTTTTGCACTTCGAATCTGAAGATGGATGGAATATAGAAAACTGGAGGAAAAAAAAAACTGTAGTTTTCTTTTTAACCAGAGGTAGTATCTATTGCAGTAGAATATTCTTAGAGCTTTTTGTTCATTTGTTTCTCTAATCTTTATGCTTCCTTAAAACAGTTACTGCCATTGGCATTAAAAAGGATAACTCTTCCATGGCTTTACTCTCTGCATCAACCAATAGATCATATCCAGTAGCCTTTGCTTGTCAAACCTTAAGATCAATAAAACAACTGCTGAAGAAGTATCTGAATACACACAAACACTAAAATACTGTAAATATATTTAATGAACATTGTAAAAAGGGATTGTCAAGAATCCCTGTGGTTCAGAAGGATGCATTTCAGAAGGCAGCACAGCTTAAGTACTCACAGAATCACAGAATGGCCCTGGTTGGAAGGGACCTCAGGGATCATGAATCTTCTACCCCCTGCCACAGCCAGGGCCACCAACCTCCTGATTTAATACTAGACCAGGCTGCCCAAGGCCCCATCCAACCTGGCCTTGAACACCTCCAGGGATGGACAGGGCATCCACAACCTCTCCGGGCAGCCTGTTCCAGTACCTCACCACTCTCATAGCAAAGAACTTCCACCTGACATCCAACCTAAATCTCCCCTCCCTCAACTTAAAACCATTTCCCCTTGTCCTGCTGTTATCTACCCTTTCAAAGAGTTGACTCCCCTCCTGTTTGTAGGCTCCCTATAGGTACTGAAAGGCTGCAATGAGGTCACCCCGCAGCCACCTTTTTCTCCAGGCTGAACAAGCCCATCTTCCTCAGCCTGTCCTCGTAGGGGAGGTGCTCCAGCCCCCTGATTGTCTTTGTGGCTCTCCTCTGAATCCTTTCCAACAGCTCTCTGTCTTTCTTGTACTAGGGGCTCCTGGACACAGTACTCCAGATGGGGCTTCACAAGAGCAGACTAGAGGGGGACAACCACCTCCCTGTCCCTGCTGGCCACCCCACTTCTGATGGAGTCCAGGATACCATTTGCTTTCTGAGCTGCAAGAGCACACTGCTGGCTCTTGTTAAGCTTTTCATCCATCAGGACCCCAGATTCTTCTCTGCAGGGCTGCTCTCAAGGGCTGCTCCCCCTGGTCTGTATGGATGCCTGGGATTCCTCCAGCCCAAGTGCAAAACCTTGCACTTCGCTGTTTGAACCTCATCAGGTTCACCCGGGCCCACCTTTCCAGCCTGTTGAGGTCCCTCTGAGTGGCATCCCTTCCTTCTGCACTCAGCTTGGTGTCATCAGCAAACTTGCTGATGGTGCACTCGATTCCATCACCGATGTCATTGATAAAGATGTCAAAGAGCACTGGTCCCAAGACAGACCCCTGGGGAATGCCACTTGTTACTGGCCTCCATCTGGACATAGAGCCATTGATGACCACCCTCTGCAGCATTTTAACCAATTTCTTATCCAGCGAGTGGTCCACCCATCAAATCCACATCCTTCCAGTTTCGAGATAAGGATGTGGTGGGGGACCATGTCAAAGGCCTTGCTCAAGTCCAGGTAAATGACATTGGGTAAATGACATACTCCAGCTTCTCAGACTTGAAGCTTCATGTTGCTTAGTCATTCATTCCATAAATGCTAAGGGAGTTGAAGAAAACTTGTGCCAGCATGAATGATAAGCAGTGGGATAGTCCAGAGACTCATTAGGTCAGAGTACAATGCTTACGGAAAAAACATAAGCTCACACAAGCCTGATCCAGATCCTGCATTCTCACTTTGTATTACTTTACCTTAGAGCTTACGTTCTGGTGTAATGTGTTCTTATAGCAACATATTAAAGTCTGCTATGTGAAAATCTATTACATTATAGCAGAATAGAAAGGATTTCAATGAACTGTTATTAAGGCTACCAGCTAGAACTGATGGATTGTTGAGCTGCCTGTTTTGTCACGTAATCGCACTGAGTGCTATGCCTGTTTATTTCTCTGAAGAGGAAGTAGTGTAGAAATCCATGTAATGAGGACATTTCTTGGCCCACAGGTTGCTTGTGAGTCCAGGGTGGCTGAAGTAAAATTTCTCTTCCAGACATGGCATTTAGAGCTTCTGCCCTTCCCATTTAGCAATCCCCCTCCTTGTAAATGAAAGTCTTATGGGCAGAAGTGCTCTCAGGAGTCAGTCTCACACTGCCCCCTTCCTGTCTCCTGCTACTTGGCTGATCCTTTTGCTGAGCAGTACTCTGGATTTTGCCCAGCAGTGATAAGCTGTGAAAATGTTGACCACAGCGTGTTATAGAAACAGGAAGCTTACAGCATTCAAGGGACAAGGTTCAGTGAAGAGCAGTGCACTGGGAGGTTTCTCAATGCATGGAAGCCACCTCTGCCTTGGGAAGTCTTTTGGTCCTAAGTGATTGAAACTCAACAGTAGGGTAAGGAGACGGAGAGGAGCAGGAAAGCATGGAGCGTTCCTGCATTAGCTTCCCTCTTGCATACTATCCTATACATGCCAGCTTATGGCCCATGGAAGAACAGGACTCTGGTCTGGATGGATCTTCTGACCCAGATGCCTGTTCTTGTGTTTTAAAGCAACTACAGATGGATGCTGAACCTCCCAACTCTAAAGTATTGTGTTTAGCTTCTTCCTTTACTTTGGTATTTGTGTGCTAGCCCTTCTTCAGGGGTGCTGGAAGCTTTGTGCAATTCTTACTTGGTGTTCTATTATAAGGTGTTAACCAGTCTTTGTACACTGGTAGTTACTGCAGAACAGATCAGAGCTCTACCATAGCTCTGTGCCATAAGACAAAATAAAATATAGCAAGTTGAAGTGTCAGTAAAGGGCATAGAAAGATAGTAAGTCAGACACCAGCATCTGATGACATTCACCCAGAAGCTTTACATAAACTTTCCAGTGTATACTAAATTAGTCTTTCATAACTCAAGTGAGCCTTGGTGTGGGAATAATAGTAGGTGTCCAGAGCTGTGATTTGCTTTGGGAGTTTTGTTTTGGTATTTGTTTTTGAAGTTCATGGCGTAATTCTGCAGGGTATCAGGCATGCAGTGGGAAGAAGAGAACTGATAGGCTCATGGCTAAGTCTGTACCAAAGAAGAGCCAGCACAGTTTCTGAGGTGAACTGGGTGAGCAAGCATATGCACGCTTGGTTTTTTAAAAGTCCTCAGAGCTTATAACAAGCTCTTAAGTAAGTTTTCATTGCCTGTGAGGTGAATTCTTATAGGTGAATAATTTATTAGAGGACAGAAAAGAGTTAGAAATTAAAAGGCAGGCTACTTTCATAGTGAAAGAAAGCTCCTAATAGGGATTCCCTTGTTATTATTCAACTTAGTGACTAATGATCTGAAAAAGAGTACTGATCTGGCAGAATTTGATGCTTCTTCCTTAGAAAGGCCAGATCTGAAACTTCTAGAAGTTGCAAAGGGATCTCCCACTCAAACAATTAGGAGATCAAATGGTATTCAGTGTTGCTGAATACAAACACGTCTGTGGAGGGAGAGAAATAACTTTAACACATGTGCAAAGTCTGGCTTTGTTATGTGTGACTGCCATGTATTTTGATCCAATCCATATAATACTGTGCAGCTGTTCTCATCTGAAACAGTTAGCTGTCTAAGATTAATGGCAAGCCTGAAAGCTGTAATTCTCAAACTTCATATCAAGTCAGCCCCCAGTTTCTTACACGTGCATTGATGTTTAACTGAGAATACCATAAAGGTGATCATAAATTCTGTTTATTTAATATGTTCCCTTAGGCCTCTTAGAGGCATCATGAACAATGTACAGGAGTGAGGTGTAAAGCATTTGGGATTTTCCAGTGTTAGAAAAATCTGTTTGGCAGCTCTGGTAGTCTCCCTCTCCTGTTGGAACTTTCACAGCAGTTCCTTGGGCCTCTAAGTCATGTATCCCCAGCTCCTTTGCTGACTGCAGCAGGAGATGGGGCCAGTCAGATGAGTATTTTTGTGGTTTACTTGAGCGTCATACTGAAGTTAATAGAAAGAGATTATAGGTTTGTGTGGCAGAAACCAGTAAGAAGGTATGACTCAAAACTTTCAGTAGTTTGAGGAAGCACTTCATATAGTAAAACTGAGCAATCTTTGTTCCTTGCTGAACTTGACAGGAGAGTTCATCTGCAGGACAGAGCATCAGTTAGTTCATATTAGTCAAACAGTTTTGGTCTACTATGTGCAGTTTACAGAGGTGAAGATGGTATCTTCTGTGATTCTGCTATTCAGGCTCTTAGTCATTTATGCAGTTTCCGTATTAGCTATATTGCTGTATTTACAGTTTTACAGGTTTGTTTTGTAAATGTCCTGTACTTAAAGTAGGTGAATGTCTGGGTTTCAAAACTCCCGGGTATTGAAATAACCACAAAACTGGTTGCTACATGTCTTTTGGACTTTGTCTATTACATCTTTAAGTCCCATCTAACACAAAATACCTACACTGTTCTGGGACAAAACATGGCCTATCACCACATTTACACACAACACCACCCACCCCAAAGATATTCCATTTGTCTTCATGTCCCTTTGTCTTCATCCACATAGAACACAGAATCACAGAATGCCCCAAATTGGAAGGGACCCACAAGGATTCAGCTCCTTTCCACACAGCATCACTCAAAAAAACACACCCTGTGCCTGAGGATGTTTCCTTGAACTCTAGCAGCATGGGGCTGTGCCTGCTGCCCTGGGCAGCCTGCTCCATGTCCACACACCAAACACACCGAAGGACCTCAGCCGCTCCTCACACACCTTGCCCTACAGACCCTTCCCCAGCTTTGTAGCCTTCCTTTGGACACTCTTGTTATGTCCTTACGTTGTGGCACCCACACCACACGCAGTGCTGGGGGTGAGGCAGCACACACAGAGCAGAGCAGGAAGCCGCTCCCCTCGCGTGGTGGAAGTGCTGGGCCTGGTGCACCCCAGGGTACGGTTGGCCTTTGGCTGCCAGGGCTCACTGCTGGCTCACACTCAGGTTGCCATCAGCCAGAACCCCGAGATCCTTTTGTGTGGGGTTGCTCCCTAGCCCCTCGACCCATCTGTACTTTAAGATCCAGGGAATAACAACATCCAGCACCATACAGAAAATAGACGTGATTAAAATGTGCCATATAAAAGTAATGTAAAAAATAAAAGATTAGGAACGTCAACAGTATGCTACCTGTAAGGAATTGATTGGGCAGAGCTGGGACTTGTTACAGTTTTGCAGGTACAGTTAGAATAAATTATGCCCAGTCTCTTTAGAAGATATGAGATTGCTGCTGATACACTGATACAGTTGGAAAATGTATCAACCATCACCCAGAGAAAGAGTGGTTACCTGCTCTTTGGTTGCTGTGCTCTTTTGAGACATTGTCCAAATACATTCCCCATTTTCCCTTCCTTTTTCATTATTGAGAAAGTCTCTTTGAGATAAACGTATTTCCTGCTTGCGTGATTGAAAGGCAATTGTGAGTTCCTCACCCTTTGGCATTCTGTGACCTGCAGTTTCACATGTACAGCAGAAGCAAGGCTCTGAAGGGTACTGGGGGTTTGTAATGGCATCCTTGCACAGCATGGACAAAAACACATCAGCAATTTGTATTCACTGAAAATGAAAAACCTAAAAAGTGAGAAACAGGGTTTCGTTATTTTAATAATTAAAGAATATATGGAAGTTGTTCTGTTGAGTTGTTGAAAGTCATTCTGTGTGTATGTGTAAGCTAAAGTATTTTAGAAATAATAAGTGCTATACTTGAACTCAGCCATTCTGTGCATTTCAGCACTGCATTGCAAAACATTTGTTTTAATTCGTAGACTTTTCAGATCTGACACATTTGGTGATAATTTTGTGTTATAAATAAAAGTATTCTAGAGACTGCAGAGGCTGTTTTAATGCAAAATCCTGAGACATCTTTGCAAGATAATTACTAGAATGCTTTAGGTTTCATTTATCTACTTGTCCAAGTGCTTTTAGCTTTAAATCTTTACAGATAAAATTTCCTTCGCCCACTTGTTTCCACTCCTTTCCCATTGTGGAGAAGTTTTATGAATATAATAGCTGTCAGCAGCACCTCCTAAATTGATAGGAAGATGTTTGGTGAGACTTCTCTCCTATTTTCTTCTTCATTTTTTCATTGTGTTTATATTTGCATCTGAATGTTTAGAAATAGTGATGAAATCACATAAAATGAGTGGTTTGATTTTCTTGTCATCAGCTGATTTTTCTTTTGATGTCCTGTTACCGCCAAACTAAGCCACAGCAATAAAACTAGGCTCGTTTTGCTGAGATTTTTTTTTTCTGATACTGCTGCTAGATAGAAGCTCTGCTGAGATGATCCCTATGTTCTTGTCAGGTCTGTATTCTTGATTTGTGCAGCTCTGTGCACACTCGCAGTGCACACTCTCAGCACTTACCTATGAGATGTGTGAGGTCAAGCTTGAAGACTGTAAGGTGTTAGGTAATTAGAACTTAGCATAGAAAAATGCATTAATATAAAAATCAGTAATTTTTTTCATTACATGCCTCATTTAATTGTTTAAAACTTTTCACGTTAATGTTTTGTTATCTCTTTTCCTATACTTTGAATTTCTTCACAGAGGACAGTGAATTAAGAAGAACCTTGCAGTCTTTAGCTTGTGGGAAAGCACGAGTATTGATTAAAAATCCAAAGGGCAAGGATGTAGAAGATGGAGACAAATTCATCTTTAATGGTGATTTCAAGCATAAATTGTTTAGAATAAAGATCAATCAAATCCAGATGAAAGAAACAGTATGTATTTATTTTTGCATTTATTCTGGTTAACTTTTTATCCATGTCCCACATGGAGAGACAGAATCTCTGCATTTCCTCTCGTAGCTTTTGTGTTAATAGAAAGGAAAGATGCTTTAATTTTTTGGTAGTGAGGATGACTCGCTGAGGCAATAAAGATTCTAAATCTCACTGAAATCGAAACAATTCAGATTCCTTCCTTTGCCTACAAAATTAAATGCTATCATATTGAACCGATGATATAGTCTTGCAGATGTTTCGGTGCGTCTTACAAGTTTTCATGGTACGGCTGAAGAGCTGGTACTGCATTGAACTGGTGACTCAAATGTGTCACTGTGTCACTTTTCTTTATTGGGAGAGTAAGAGGGCTATTAAAAGGTCAGGGTCGTCCCCTCGTTTGTAGCGGATGTCCTTGTTTTACTCGATTTCCAGTTTTGGACATAAGCTGACGTCTTTTAATTAGTATTGAATTGTTTCCTTTTGGCCTTTGTACATGAAAATTAAAAAGTAAATCAGAGTTGAGCAGTTTTGTGCAGAAGTCAATATTTGGACTGTCAAATTCTTGTGCGTTCTTCTGAAAATATGAAAAGAGTTCTTATAAGGTAGTTTGATTTATCAGATTTAAAATATGACATGATCTTTATTTAGATTGTCTTTCATTTTATATTTGGCTTGCTTCAGCAGCACACTTCAGAATCACTTGGTTCTTAGCAAGCAGTAATGTATGTATCTGTCCCAAAGTCAGACAATAAAACTACAGAAATATAATGGATAAAATAATAGCAGTAAAAGGTGATATTTGTGGTTTTGTATTGTTCTTTAGGTCGAGGAACAGGTTAGCACAACTGAAAGAGTATTTCAAGACAGACAGTATCAGATTGATGCTGCCATTGTACGAATAATGAAGATGAGAAAGACTCTTGGTCACAATCTCCTTGTTTCTGAATTGTATAACCAACTGAAATTTCCAGTAAAGGTAACTGATTTTATTTTTCAAACTCTTCTAGAATTATCAAAAAAACGTTTAATATATTTTCCCATTCAGCTTGTCTGTAAGAGTAAGAAATGTGAAGTATGTCTGAATCAAGTCCAAAGATTCAAGTATTAAAATGAGTCTGTGAACATAATGAGCCAAGGTATCAGAAGGAAACATTTCTTATGTAGTGTTTAGCTGTCCTGTTTTTTTGTTTTGTTTTCATTTGTGTTTTTTTTTTGTTTGTTTTGGTGGAGGTTTTTTTTTCTGTTTGTTTCTTTGCTTTTTAAATAAAATATATCAGCATTCATATTATTAACTGTTCTATTGATTTCATCTTTTCTTGAAGCCTGGAGACTTGAAAAAGAGGATTGAATCTCTCATTGACAGAGACTATATGGAAAGAGACAAAGACAACCCCAATCAGTACCACTACGTTGCATAACGAAGAGGAAATACATATTAAAAATAATAATAATTTAAAAAAATCATCCAAATATATCTTCAGGACAACGAATACCTATGCTGTTCAAGACTTTATTTTTAGCAGATTTCAGGTTGATGTGTATTATTCAACCAGCTGCATGCACTGCTGTGGACAAGAAGCAAAATGACATTAATTGATCATCCTTATCAAGACTCCTTACTAGTTTTAAATGTCACATTTTTGTTTCTTTTAGATACTTGTTTGTTCTTTTTGGTTCTTGAAAATTTATTTTTACTGTTTTGCTTAACAATGTCATTGAAGTTGGATGGAAAGGTAAAATTACCTGTGCGCGACATACGTTTGTGAAGGATGCAAGTCTGTTTTTTTCATTTCTCTGTTGTACCTGCATCCATAAGGACCCTATATGCTGCATTCTTTAGCTACAGTGACAAACTTGGGTAACTTTTTAAAAACCCCTAATTGATGAACATTTATGTACAAACAGTGTTGTTGAAATACACTGAGTTTTTGAAATTATGCATCATGAAAACTCTCAATCTTGTGTTCGTTTAATTTTCTTTCAAATGATTATGAACTTCAGTCTGGTTTGATAAATCAGGTTTTGAAGTGAGATTCTTTATGTGCCAAGAGGACAAGTGTGTGTGTAGTGAGTTGTTGGATTATTTAGATAAGATATAATTATTATTTTATTACTATTTCTGCTGGGTTGAGTGGCAAGGATTAGATTGAGTCAGATGCCCTACCTCATTTTAGGGCAGCTGGTTTTTATCACTATTTATGTACTTGCCACAACATTTAGTTTTGCCTTTAAAATCACATACAGGGAAACTACTGTACAGGTGATCCACTTTAAGAAACAAACCTTTTTTTAAAAAAAAAGACTTTTATGGTCTTGATGTTGTGAAAGCATAGTTTTTTGTCTTGAAAGACTGAGGATTTTGTGAGTATTTTGTTACGTATTGTATATATGTAAGTGGATTTGAATTAAAGAATGAAAGACATTGTAGATCCGTTAGATAATTGCAACTATAAAGATGATACCTTTTGTGGTACTGCTTACAAGATACTGTTTATTTCCCAGATTTGCATACCGGTGTGTTTCATTCTGAAAAAGAACTACCAAAGGAGTTTTGATCATGGCATAAATGAGAATTATAACAGCAATATTTTCTGAGAGATACTTTACTAAGCTTATGCCACGTGGATTTTGTGTACCAGTTGGAAGGCCACCATCTCAAATTAAACATTGCTGAGATTTGATATCTCACAGATTTACATAGTGGAGTCCTCATTCTGTCATCTGGTGTCATTAATTGTATCACATTCTTCTGAAATATTTTTGTTCCCTTTTGTGTTTAGGAACTAAAAACATTCAGTTTCTTGTATTTAAAAAAATATTTAATATTGTAATTTAATGTAGACTTATTTTAATATTTGAACCCAGTTAATTCAAATAAAACCTTTGATGCATATTAGATTTCTTAGCCTTTGTTAAAATGTGGCACTAGAGTTTATTTCCACACCTGCGAAAACCAGTCAGCTCCATCTTTCTAGACTTCTAAAACAAGCAGGAACGTGCGCCTCGGAAATGTAATGGGCAGAGGCTTTAACCATATAAAAAGTTGGTAGTTTTAGACAGTAACTGATACGAAGCAGTGAACGTGTATTGCCTTCCCTTTCTGAAGCCATCTTCCTGGTTCAATAGGTTTAAACCATATATTAAGAGCAGTGGTGCTATCCTGAAGATTAACACAATTCTGCCTTACAAAGAGATGTTAACTGACTGATAAAAAATGCTGAGATGTGCAATTTTTCTTAATTGCCATAGGCTAGGACTCCTTGGCCTAATTACTTCGCTGTAGCAATTGAAAAGTTGTTCCATGAGCAGTGGCAATATTGAAGCCTATCATTCTGTGATGTATATGCCCTTTGTCCCTAACTGTATTTTCCCCCACCTTCCCCATAAATAATCTCAAGAAGCAGCGCCGTGGAGTTATTCTTCATAGTTCTGCATTTCTCTTGATAGGAATTAAAACCAAAAGAGTTGGTTCTACTCTCCTTACCCAGCACAACCTACAAAGCTGTAACTCAGTCTTAAGATTTTAACTCTTCCAAGGTGCTCTGAAATTGGATTCAGAGGTTCAAAAGCTTTGGGAGATTGACAGCTGTGGTCACAGCTCTTGTTCTGTGGCCTTCATTTTCAATTAGGCTTCCTCAAACTTCTCCTGGAATTCTGTTTGTGCTGAGCAAATAGGAAAGTGGTTAGCTTATCAGTCAGCATGGTAATCACTATTTCACACCAAAATATCTGCTCTTGGTTGTTGTTTTTTTGTTTTGGGTTGGGTTTTTTTTTTGTTTTTTTTTGTTTTGGTTTGGTTTGTTTGTTTGTTTGTTTGTTTGTTTTTTGGTAGGCTGCTGATAGAATTTGGCTGAGCAGCCTGTCTCAACCAGTTTTTGGTTGATAGTGGCTGTTTGGTTCACTATGCCCCATGGGTGTATCTGTGACCGCATGGATGACATTGCTAAAAATTTCTTCCTGGAAGACTGCTTAGCAATGAAGACATCAGGCTGCAGCAAAGTAACAGATTTAATCTGTAGTACATCTACATTCAGTAGAAAATGTCTTGAAAGCCTGAATCAGGGCAGTTCAACATACTTGGAGCAAATTGTGTAGCAATCCTCTTCTGTGGAATAATAAAAATAACAGCAGGAGTCCAGGATACAAGGAGAAATCCATGAATCTTGCCAAAATCTTCCAGTTTAATTCAGTTTTTCTTAAACCTTCATTTTAGTTCAACCAGGCATATATTACATGTTTTAAAAAAGCCAGTTTTTCATCTCAATGTTTTTTGAAGGAAAGCAGGTGTGTGAACACAAGTTGATGGCTGATGGTTGTACGTTCTTCCTGAGTCTGGCAATTAAAGTTTTTCTATTAGCCACTAACAGCCTTCTTCCTGCCCACTCCTTGTGCCATGTTACTCTCATTCTGTCTTTTATCTCACCTTGTATTACCTGTATCTAAACCCATGTTTATAATCTAACTCCTTTGGTCTGCTTCACCTTCCTTCTTTCTGCCAATCTTAGTGCTGTGTCTCTTTGAAAAAAAAAAAAATTACACAACCTTTGGTGAAGTTTAATGTGTCAATTAGTTATGCAAAGAGACCTACTTGGAGGTTTATGGTCTTTGACAGGTGTACTATGGCGAGCGGACTCTGTACTATAGATTCAATTATCTATTTCTGGACAAATCTCTTTGAAAAGAAAATAACCCTGTGAAGTGAGATAATGTTCAGCAAAAGGCTACAGCAAAAAAATGGAGTCATGTTTCATGGAAGTTCTTTCCAAGAAAAAGATTCTTAATCTGTTTTCTGTCTTCCATTCTAGCATTCTGCCTGAGCTTTGCACACCAGTTTGTACTGTACCTCAGTGTGGGCATTTCCTGCGTTCTTCCTCTTAAAGAGCCATTCTGCATCCATTTCTGGTGCCAGAGACATACCATGGTGAATCTGGAACTGCACACACTGCTCAGCATCTCAAATAAAATGCATGAGGGCTGGGCTGCATTTCCCTTGGTGACAGCACTCACTTGGGTCTCTGGGCTTCATCTGTATACCAGCCTTCACAGAAGCAGCATTTTACATTTGTTTATATCTTACACTGCTATCAAGTTTGCTTGGTGTTGCCCAACAAATATTAGAGCAGTGAGGCTGATGGCCAATATGTTTGCATGAGACATGTTTCATTGGGAAACATTAGGAAACAAACACCAAGTCAGAACTGCTGGCAATAATGTGGAGCTTGGATATAGGGCAGTCTCTACACTGCTATAAAAGCTAATGATCCACAGCATATAAGATCAACATCATTTACTACTGGACTCTTACATTCTATAATTACCAACTTCTTGCCATAATGTTATTGCTTGATGCAACATATATATTGATAATAGTTGGTAGTAATCCAACAATCTATCATTTCTCAGTTTATAAATGCCTACTTTTTTTTTTTTTTTTTTTCAGTAGAAAGGAAGATTATCGTGTAGAAAACTTAAACATGCCATGGGGCCTCTCTCTTCATTTAGTATTCTGACAGACCTTACTTCACCCCCAGTGCAGGTTTCAAAGGAGTGATTAAAAGAAATGTGAACAACCAAGGTCCCACTTCCATTAACATGCACTTCTCTGCAAATGACTCATTTGAACACTTGACCATTCATGCTACTTATGTCCTTTTTAAAGCTGACTAACTAACTTCTGCTTTTGGTATTAGACGGTGAGAATAAAGACTGCTACAAGTGTGGAAGGAAAAAATAAATAAATGAAAAACAAAATACTTCTGTCTCTAGAAAGGACAGATAAAAATGCAGTAGAAGGCCTGTTTATAGCAATATCATCAAAATAAAAAGGCAGACACCCAGGCCACACTTAATCTTTAGGCATTTTCATGAAAATAGGAAGTGTAAGTGAACTGAGATGACTGGCAGTCTAGAAGAACTGGCCTTGATTCAGCAGCTATTGGTAGCTAAACCGCATTTCCAAGTCATACTAAGTGAAAATGCACAAAGGCAGTTTGGGAGCAGAAAGGATTCTGATGAATCTAGAGTACACTGTAATGAGGATGACATGGCAGTCATTTTGAGAAAACAAGCATGCTACTGTTGGCACACTTTCTAACACCCGAAATAGTAAAATAAGTCCTTGTAAGGTTTCAGATGAGGAAACTATATCCTCAACAACTCAGATAAGAAAAAGCATTGAATTACATTGAATTACAAAGTGATCATATGTCTGGGCTCTGTATCTCCATTACTACACTAACATCTAATGACTACACTTCTTTTTTTTTTTTCTTCCCGAAAAATAAGGGAAAGGAATTTCTTAAAAATGTTGTCTATAAAAATACCAGGCAGCATCAGAAGCTATGTGACAGTGCAGTCAATTTTACCTGAAAAATGACAACTCAGTGGTCACTGTTTAGGATTGGAAGAGATACATACATGCACAGATACATCACTTAAAGAGATAACAGACCATTAAGTTCCAGTGATTTTATACAGCTGGACCTAGATGTATTCTACCCACATTAGCTTGCCTTTAAACACGTTTTGAAGGCAATGTAGAGCTTGGGTGGATTTAATTGTTTTCACTTATCTCTACCACCTTCCCAATATGCGAGTTTGTGCCTATAGGCCCTTATCCTGGCACTGGGCTCCTCTGACAGGAGGAGGAGCTGTGTCTTCTGTGCACTCTTCCCTCAGGTATTTACGGACATTGCTGAGACCCACCTGAGCCCAGGAGCCCCAGCTCTCCCAAACCCTCCTCATAGCAGAGGTGCTCCAGACCATTTCAATGGCCCTAGGATGGACTCTCCAATATATCCACGCTCTGCTTGTACTGAGGAGCCCTGCACTGGACTCAGCATCCAGGTGAGATCAGACCAGTGCCAAGTACAGGGGAAAGACAGCTCTCCCAGCACCCTGGCCTGCGTTAGAAATAGTGTGGCCATCAAGAGCAGAGTTAATTATCCCCCTGTACTTAGCACTGGTGAGGCCACACCTTGAGTATTGTGTTCAGTTTTGGGTCCCTCACTACAAGAAAGACATCGAGGCCCTGGAGTGTGTCCAGAGAAGGGCAACGAAACTGGTGAGGGGTCTGGAGCACAAATCTTATGAGGAGCGGCTGAGGGAGCTGGGATTGTTCAGTCTGGAGAAGAGGAGGCTCAGAGGAGACCTCATTGCACTCTACAACTTCCTGCAGGGAGGCTGTGATGAGGAGGGGTTTGGCCTCTTCTCCCAGGCAACAAACAGGACCCAAGGAAATGGCCGCCAAGTTGTACCAGAGGAGTTTTAGATTAGACATAAGGAAAAACTTTTTCTCTCAGAGAGTGGTCAGGCACTGGAATGGCCTGTCCAGGGAGGTGCTGGAGTCACAGTCCCTGGCAGTGTTCAAGAGGCATCTGGTTGAGGAGCTATCAGATATGGTTTAATAGCTTGTGGTAGCAAGGGTAATGGGAGGATGGTTGGATTAGATGATCTTGTAGGTCCTTTCCAACCTTGTGATTCTATGATTCTATGACATACTGGGGGCACTTTGCTTAGCACAGCCAAGAACGCTGTTGGTGTTCATAGTGGGAAACACACATTGCTGACTCATGTTCAGCTTCATCTCTCCAGCTCCTGTCCTGCAGAGCTGCCTTCCAGCTGGGCAGCCCCAGCTGTTCTGCCAGCAGAACAACCACTCTCCGTGCCCTCACCCCACTCCCACCCGTATCAGCTCACATGCAGAACCAAGCACGCGTAAAGCCCCCGACCAAACAACCCCCGCAAAGCCGCGAGAAAACTCCCCATACTCTCGCGAGACCTCCCCCTCCCTTTCTGTGTCTCACACATCACGTGAGGACGCGCGGGCGGGGCGAGTGACGTCAGAGGCCATATGACCGGCCGGGGCTGTCGCCTGTCTCCCTAGCGCGGTGCTGCGCCACCGCCCCCCGCTCCTTCCTGCCCTTCTGCCGCCGCTTCACCCCTCCTGCCCCGCCATGGCGCGGGCGTTGCTCGCAGCTGTCCTGCTCGGTAAGGGGAAGCGGGCGGGCAAGCGGGCGGGCGGGCGGCCGTCAGCGGTAACGTCGGGCCCGGTAGGCCGTTAAGGGGGCACGGCGCTGGGAGGCCGCTCTCTCCACTGTAAGGCTGCTCCCCTTATGGCAGCTTGGGGGGCCGGCAGCAACAGCAGTGCGCTTCCCGAATAGCGCCGTGTCGCGGGCTTGGGGATTGCGACAGCATGGGCGCCAGGCAGCTGCGTACTGTTGGCCGCGGCAGTTAGGCTGGGTGACACCCGAGGGGTGTCGCTGAGTGGCACAGCTGCCAGCCCTGCTGCCTGCAGCCCGAGGGGCACCGAGCTGCTGCTTCGGTGAGGGCTCGTCGTACGGCTCCATTAGAGAGGTTCACAACTTGTTTGCGTTCCAATCGGGCTGCAGTTCTAAAGCGATGCCGCCGCCACTGCTGCTGTGTTCTGGGGTTGTGATAACCCTCCTCTGATCAAATAGCGACTGCAAACATAGCTCAGTCCATTTAACTGCTTAGCATGTAATCTGTGTGCTGCTTCTGTTGTTGAAGCAACGGGCAAGTTTACTTTACTACTAACAGTTTACTAACAGCCACGGCTTTATTGTTATGGACGCACCGACATCACTTCTTCCTAGGATCTTAGAACCACAGAAGCACAGAACGTCTTCAGTTGGAGGGGGCCTTAAAGATGATCCAGTTCCAACCCTCTGCTGTGGGCAGGATCTTAAGGGAGAGCTTTGTGGTGCAAACAGCACAGATAACATCCATTTTCCTATGCAGGACAGAGGCCGGGGCACCAGTGAGGAGCACCACAGCCTTAGTGGAGCTTGTCAGGTGTTTGCAGCCCCTTAGTCATCAGAGGGAACGCTGATCAGGTTAAGGCAAGATCACAGGCAGCTGAGAGATTAGCATGGGTGGGTCCAATGGGAAAGCATTCAGCAGGGCTTTGACTTGGGGATAGGAGATTGATATCTGCTCGATTTTTTTTTTTTTTTTTTTTTTTACCTTCCTCTCTGCATGTTAGTTACTCTTTCAGTTTCCTTTCACAATGAGCAGCAGGCACTAAGCTGAATATTTCACATGTCAGTGTTAAGCATTTCCTGATGATTTTCCTTACTAATAGTGAGATGGTGATACGGAGAGATCTGTGCGCTGCTGAGCACAACATGTCAGCTGTGCTGTGTGTCAAGGCCAGCAGAGCTGCCTCTGCTTTTGCTGTGCCAGTTACAGTATTTCTTGTGCCAAAAAACGGGCATGACAGAGAAAACGTTTCCAAAAAAAAAAAAATCTAAGTTTAGTCAGACGTTGATTGATTCAGTGTCAGTGAGTAAATAATGTCTGAGACCCAGAGGGAAACAATGAGATAAAGGTACCATGATGCTGGCACAGGATTAGTGGTGCACAGTTCTCGTGCTCTAATTGCACAACCCTAGTCTGAAGGGGAATTTCAAACTTTGTACCAGTGTGTTTTGCTGTTTGTACTTGCGTTGAAAGTGCTGATTACAAGAACTCTGGTAACAGGCCAAAACGCTCCTTTGGAATGGCAGCTTACAGGGAGGGAAACTTAGCTAACAAATTATAGCTGCTAAATAATATGGTATTATACTGTTTTCCTGAGTCTTGGCTTTGCTAGTTATATGTGACTGTGTATTGAGTGGCTTTCACGAAATGCAACTGCATATATATTGTGCAACTTCTGAAATGTGGCTTTATCAAACGCTGCCCTTAATCATTGTGCTTGCTTGATGGCTTCCTTGAGTGTATTGGCACAGTGTTAAGGGACCTGAATGTGTGTGTGGGTGCCAGGTCCATCACCACGTGATGGCTTGCTCAGTCCTGACTCGTGCAGCTCTTCTGGCTCACAAGGCTCTGCCAGCTCTTGTCACACAGTTTGTCTGAGGCATGCTCCTTAACTTTCTGCTTAGCCTGGCTTGAAGATTTTACTTTTTGTGTAACCTGCTTCCAGATTATTCTGCAGTGAGTAGGATGGTTTCTAATCATGTTTGCTGCGCGTCTGACTTCAAGATGCACTGCTGATGATGTCCCGCTGAATCTGAGAGCAGCAGTGTCTCTGCCCTCTTTGTCACCTGGCAGCGCTGCTGCTTGCCAGTGCTGCTTTCCAAGGGTGAGAGCAGGGGCAGTGGCCCTGCCAGCAGTGGATGGAGTTTCAGCCCTGGCTCAGCACTGCATAGGGGCATGTGGCTTAGCTGCTTCTTCTCCAGTGTGGGCTTGGGCATGTGATCCTTATTTAATTATTGGGGCTGTCGGCTTCATTGAGGGACACGTTAGCTGTGTGGTGTGACACAGCAGTGCTAGGCAGTGCAAGTGCTAAAGGAACTCACGTGAGTGCTGGGATGTCTCGCCATGGTAGGTCAGCCCTCCCGCAGGACTCGTAGCATCAGCCACTGTAGAGCTATCTCAAGACTTCCTTCCTCTAGACTGTAAACCATAAGAAGCTTCATGTGACTAAGCTGGATGCAAGTATCTGGCCAAATGGCAAGTGAACCGCTGCAAAGTATCCTTTCTATTATAATGCTCCTATGCTGTCAGGTTTATGAAGGCAGAGGTCATTCATCCACCTGCATGTTTGAATTGAGAAACAAGATGTCTACTCTCTTAATGTAAGTCAGCAATGCTAAAAAGATAGTCTGAGATTGACTGATGAATTCATCCCTGCAAGTTGGCTGGGATGTGTCTTCTGGGAGTGGATCTGGAACTCAGCAGATGCTGCACTGCACAAGTGCAGTTTATCCCATTGTCTCCTACAGTACTCACCCACATCCTGGAGTTGAACTCTGCTCTCCTTTTTTCCATGATATACACTGAAGCATGTCAGAACAGCAGCTGAAGTGTGCCCAGCCTTATCTCTTCCTGCCGTTGAAACCCTGCACCCAATCTGAGTCCATTGGTGGCAGGTAAATGCTAAGTCAGAGGTTTGTTTTTTTTTGGTTTTTGTTTTTTTTTGAAGACCAGCTTGTCTTGGGAGAAGCAGTTCAAGCATCGAATCTGCTTTGCTTTCATTCATTCCCTGGAAACAGGATGGGTGAACAGTAGGATCTTTGAAGATAAATGTATTTTTAAAGTTCTTGGTTTTTTTTCTGTACTCTCATGAGGTTGTGTAGGTCCAGGATCAAAGCAAGTGATATTGCTTGCTCTTTCAGTTGTTCAAGGTACCCTCCTGGGAGTGGTGGTTACATTAGAAGGTGTGATTAGAGGAAAGAATCAACTCCTCAGGAATTTTTCCATTTGGCATAGACATTAGAAGTTTGAAGCACGAAGGTCACTGTTCTGCTCCCAAAATGGCACTGAGTTGACAGGATCCTTCCAAACCAGCAAAGGGAGTGAATTACTGGGTACTTCTGTTTGCTTCTGCAATGAGAAATAAACCTTCTCTGGATAAGAAGCAGCATTTCTTATCTCTTCATGTTAGTGCCCCATGGATAGCAGGTACCTGTGTCACTTAGTGCTGGGGATGTGTCTGACTGAATTGGGATGGCTTGCTGCCCTTTTGTCACACCCCGTAGCACAAAAATACTGCAGAAGGTTTTATTTATGCAGGAGAACATGGTAGCAAGCCCCAAATTGTATAAAAGTAGCTTTGGTTTGTTATCTTTATCAGTGGTCATTGTTTCTAGTGCAACTTGGAGACAGTGAATCATTAACTATTGTAACCGAAGTCCTCTTTGCAGGCAGCCAGTGTAAACAATTGCCATTAATAATAGGTGCTTGCTTTCTTTTCTAGAGTACAACAGGTATTCATCTTTCTCCTTTAATAGGTTTCCATTATACAGGAGAGTAGCTGAAGTGTTGCTGTGCTTGACTAACAAGATTTGAATCATGAAAAGGTTGAGACCTGAAAATCATCATGGTGTGGGCAGGAATGGGTCAAGAATCCCAGCTTTCTCTGAACCGTGTTCAGAAGGCTCAGATTCAGATTGTTCAGCTGTGCCAGATTGTTTTGTGACTGTTGTAGTTTTCAGTTTAAAGCAAACCGTGGTAGATCACTGAGACAAATTGTTACATAAGAAAGGAGGTTTCAATTTTCTTCGACTTTATTCCAACTTGGAGTGCTAATACACACTGCTTGTTTTTTTTTCCCCTCGTGTAGGAGTGTTAGTTAAGGACGGATGTTGGATTTAAAGCAACATATCGGGCTGTTTCATAAACATTTTTAGCTTCAATCTTTCTTGCGTGACAGGATAACCAGAAATGAGCTCTAAAGGGAGATAATATCTTATGATGTTTCAACTGAAAATACGCGGCTGGAATAAATGTAAGCAGCCCTTTTATAGGAACCTACTGGGACACAAAGGAAGCGTCTGGACTACATGAGGTTTCTTTGATGCGAGTGCCTTTCTGGTGATTCTTCTGCCAAATACTCATACCATTTCCAGATGAATGAATAATGAACTTCACAAAAGTTGCTTTTTTTTTTTTTTTCTGTTGAGATTCTGTGAGCTGTTGAGCTGTGGGAATCTGAAGTGCTGCTGCTGCTCTGGCACAGGTAGTAGTAGTCAAGTGGGGTGCTGTGGTCGATTGAGAAGAATGTTCAAAGTCCAAAGAAAAGAAGCTGGAGGTTGTATCAGGTTTTGCACTACGTATCAAATGACAGTGTTGTTGTGAGAAGTACAAGCAATATCCCCAACTTGTAGATATGCTGTAATAAAATTGTGCTTTACTCTGTGTAACTGAATAAGAAATAATCCCAAGACAGATCGATTCAGCATCAGTTTGCTTTTTTGTATTCTTGACATTTTGACTGTAGGCTCTTACTATTTGTGGGCTAGAGATGATTCATGCCTTAATCACTGGTCGACAGTGAAGCAGCCTTGTCAAACTCAACAGCTGCTTTCCTCCCAAACCCCACGAGCTGCTCTGAGCTGGCTGGCTGGTGCAGGGAGTAGGCAGGAGCTTCTTTCCTTCAGTGCTTTCATCTGTTCCTCTGCGCTTTTGCTAATTTCTTTGCCCTCCTGTCCCATATTCCCTCAGTCTGTTCTGTGTTCCTCTGTACTTCTGCCCCAGGAGCGTGGCTGTGGGTTGTGCTGCCAGCACAGTGCTTGCTCTGGTCACCATCCTCATGAATGCTCATGTGCTTGCAGGGAAACAGGTCACTTCAGCCCTTCATCGAGGTCAGCTTGCTGTCTCGTGCCTGATGCATGTCTTTTGTTGCTCTGACACTGCAAATTCAGTAGCTGTTGAACAGTTCTAAGAGGGAAGGGAGTGAGGCTTTATGGTTTTTGTTTCATTCTAACCAGACTGGATTTCGTATCATGGTGTGAACTTAGCCTTACAAGAATCTAGTAGCTATGCAGGTGGAATGTTCTAATGTTTGCTCAGGCCACTTACTGTCTGTTACTTAAATCTGTAGAGAATGATTTGTCAGCTGTTCATTCCCAGAATCTGTACTCCACTCAGTGCTTTCTCTGGTACCTTTGCATTGTCTTTTGTTCTCTGAATCATCTGGAATGGGTAGGACTCATATTTTCCTTTTGGTCAGCAGTGTTTCCTTAATGCTGTTTCAGTCCTTTCTTTCCCCTGCATTTCTCTTTGAAACTTGTTTTTTTTTTTCTTTTTGTTTCTTTTCTGATGTATGTTACTTATTTTTAGGTCTCAAATCACCAAACTCTTCTAGTAGCTATCAAGCAGGCAGTCGGCATGCATACTGGAGATGTTCGTTCTGTCACATTTTTCATCGGTAGTGTTAGTTCAAGCAGTCATAGATGTCTGTTTTCTGCCTCTATGCTGTTTTCTATGCAGTGCTAGAAAACTTCAAGAAAGTGTAAGCAGCTCTGTTCTTGAGAAAACAAGTGCTTGGGTACCGTGTAAACAGTTCCAAATGTAAATTCAACTTGAAGGAAACTTTGCAAATTGAAACTGCTGTGTGGAGGAGCATCAATTATTTCTAGACTGTACTGAATTGTTTTGGTCACCTTTCTTGGGGGAGATGCATTCTTGTCCTTGGAGATGGAGGAAACTGTTGCTGAGGAAGAACAACAAGGGAAAATGCTTACTGAGTGCCAGAGAAATTGTTTCCAGTGTGTTCTTACAACTGAAGTGCCTTCTATGTGTGCTGACGGCCTTAATGGCCTTTCGTGATAGTTACTCTGTCAGTGGATAAAGGAAGGGCAACTGATGTCATCTACCTGGACTTGTGCAAAGTGTTGACACTGTCCTGCATGACATCCTGGTCGCCAAACTGGAGAAAAAAGGATGTGATAGATGGAGCACTGGCTGGATAAGGACTTGGCTGGATGGTTGCACTCGGAGTTACGGTCAATGTCCAAGTGGAGACAGGTGATGAGTGGTGTTCCTCAGGGATCTGTGCTGGGCCTGGTGTTTTAAATATCTTTGTAGGTGACATGGCAGTGAAATTGAGTGTGCCCTTAGTAAGTTTGCAGCTGGCATGGGTGATGCAGTTGACATGCTAGAGGGAAGGGATGCTATTCAGAGGGACGTGGACAGACTTGAGAAGTGGGCCCATGCCAACCTTACGAAGTTCAGCAAGGCCAAGTGCAAGATCCTGCACCTGGGTTGGGACAATCCCAAGCACAGATACAGGTTGGGTGGAGAAAGACTTGAGAGCAGCTCTGAGGATAAGGATTTAGGGGTGTCAGTTGGTGAAAGATTCAACGTGAGCCAGCAATGTGCGTTTGCTCCGAAGGCCAACCATATCCTGGGTTGCGTCAAGAAAAATGTGACCAGGTCAAGGGAGGTGATTCTGCCCCTCTGCTCTGCTCTTGTGAGACTCCACCTGGAGTTCTGTGTCCAGTTCTTCCCCAGCATAAGAAGGATGTGGAGCTGCTGGAGTGGCTCCAGAGGAGGGCCATGGCGATTACCAAAGGGCTGGCTTACCGACAGGGACAGGCTGAGAGAGCTGGGACTCTTCAGCCTGGAGAAGAGAAGGCTCTGGGGGGACCCTATAGCAGCCTTCCAGTACCTGAGCGGGGAATCTGGAGAGGAACTTTTTATAAGGGCATGTAGTGACAGAATGAGGGGAAATGGCTTTAAACTGGAAGAGATTTAGACTTGATATTAGGAAGGAGTTCTTTACAGTGAGGTTGGTGAGACACTGGAACAGGTTGCCCAGTGAGGCTGTGGATTCCCCCTTCCTGGAAGCATTCAAAGCAAGACTGGATGGGGCTTTGAGCAACCTGATCTAGTGGGAGGTGTCTATAGCAGAGGGATGGCATTATAGGTGATCTTAAAGGTCCCTTCCAACCTAAACCATTCTATGATTCTACCCAGTCCAGATGATAAAAGCCCAGTTTGTCCTGATTGCCATAATGCTATTGTATGCGCTGTAGTCCTGTAGCAAAAAGTTTTCAAGTTGTGATTTGCTTTTTAGAAACCTCTTGAGAATGGGAAAGCCAGCTAATGGATAATCCCTCTGTTGGGTCTTTTTGCTATATCAGCAGTTGAATGGATTAACATGTTTGACTCTTTAAAGCTTATTTGCTTGTGATAAATGGAGTGGTTTGTCTTGCAGCTGCTTTTTTTTTTCTTCCAGGTTTTCTGTGAGGTGACAAAGCACTAGCAGAAAACAGTGCAGGCTTCTTGTGGTGAGGTTTGTTTTGAGTGTGTGGGGACAATCAGGAACATGAAGAAGAGGCTCTGCAGCAAAGAGCTTTGAGCAGGTGCAGTTGAGCACAGAAGCAGGAGCACTGTCCATGGGGCTCTTAGTGCAAATGAAGTTGAGGATAACCAGCACTCTGCCAGTACGTGTGCCCCAGGTGAAGGTCATCAGTGGCAGCCTGTGTAAAAGTCTATCCTGCTGTCAGAGGACGATCTCGTGCTCCTCCATACTCACAGTCCTACCCCGCACAAGCAGTAGTAGCGTGTGAAGCTCCAAGCAGAGGAGAAGCCCTGCTTTAGTCAGCAGCTCTGTGTGAGATTAGCTTAAAGGCAGGAAACCATGTCCTCTGTCTGTGTCAAGGTCTTGGCCCCCATCTTCCTCTCAAGTGCAGGGAGTGTGATGGCAGGCAGGAGAGGCTTTCCTGGCAAGTGGGGCACTCTCCATCACGCTGCCTTTGGCAGTGCCTCCCAAACATCTGCAGTCAATTCAAGCCCACTAACTGCTGCATTCAGCATGTGTGCAGCTGATTGTCTTGGTACAGAGGGAAGAGAGGATTTTTGAGGGGTGGCTGAGCAGTATAGGGCTGCAGGATCTTGTGTGTTAAGTTGGTTCAGGCTGAAGCTTGCAAAATAGTTGCTGTGCAGGGTGAGCATGGAGTTGCTGCCTTGAACAACATGACTGATGCACTTGTTACAAGCTTTTCTTATGCTTTGAGGACCCAGCATGTCAACAGCTTTGCTCTGGGCAGCTTTGTCTTTTATAAATGGGGTGTTAAATATGTTCTCTTGGTTATTGATGCTGAGGCTGCTATGGAAACTTAGTCGTTACAGTCTCTAAACACAACTGCTGTTCAGGATGTGTCTTCAAAATGGAGTTGTACATGCTGGTCTTTGCTTGGATTGAAAAATTAAATCTTATGTGACCCCCATTTAACTACTTGTCCCTCTACAGGCTTTTTGCAGGCTTCGTCTTCATTTGATGTGAGAGATTCAACAGGCAAAGTCTGCATAATTGCTAACCTGACAGTAGCCTTCTCAGTGGAATACAAAAGCAATGGGCAAAAGCAGGTAATGGGAGACACCTCCCTTCTTGTCTTGTGTATTTTGTACCATGTGTGGGGTCTTCTTGTGAGTGTGCACTACTGAAACTTTGAACAAATATTTAAGCTTGAAAAACTGCTTCTGAAAACATTCCCCTCTTCCAGTCATGTTGCATCACCTTCTCCTTTATTACTGATGTTTCCTGTAATTAAAGAACAGGCTGCCTGAAATTACCACAATAACAGAGGTGTGGAACTTAGACTGAAATTCCACATAAGTCCTATTGGTAGCTGAAATGACTTTCATCGTGACTGTAAATGAAAGCAAGTGCTACCAGTTTTTTCAGTTGTGAATGTGATCATCGCCAGTTACTTAGATTGACTAAATCCGAAGAGAAATGGCCACTGGCAGGGAGCTTTCAAACTCTGAAACCTGTGATCTGCTCCCTTAGCTGGTCTCTGTAGGTTCCAGTATGTCTCCAGGCTTGCAGTCTATTGACAGAGTTTAACTGAAAAGTTAAGAATTTTTATTTGCAAATACTCAGCTTTTCAATTTACTGACTTTGGCATCTTTACTACTAGGCGGGAATTGCTGATTATTTATAATCCTATTGAGGTTGTGTGTTTTAAGGCACTCCTGTTGCAATTCTTTCCTAATCATCAAGTTAATATGAAATTAAAACATCCACTGCTTTGCCAGTGCTTATGCTTTCTGTGTGTGATTTGAGCCATGTAGTCCATTTTCCAGCACTGATGGTCTGAACTCCTGCTGATGGTGCTGTACAAGTTTGCATTCAGAAGTAACTGCTTTCATAACCTGCTCTGGCTGTTTCTTGTTAAGCCATAAACTCAAACTTTCCAGTGAATGCTGTTTGTCTTCAGGTGTCAAGTTACTTTCCCAATATGTATTACAATCAGAGAATTATACTCAAACTGCGTAGACTGCCATTTGCTTTTATTCTTTCTCAGTCACACCACAGGAAGCAAAACTTAAAACTCTTCCATCTTTCACGTGTCCAGAATTTGCAATTTGATTTATCTGGTGTGGGTGCACCTGCAAATTCATTGCCCTGGCTTAAGGGGGGAAGTCAAAGAGGTGATGTGATGCACAGTTTTTTGTCCTCAAATTTCAGAGAGCATTATTCTTAGAAATCTGAGTGCCATTAATATGCTACTGGCTATATACTGGTAAGTAGACACCTTATAATATATGTGAAAGTCACTTGCATGTTTTGTAGCAGGTTATTTGAAAAGCAGTAAGGAAAAGCTGTAATGTTGTCCCTTTTGTGTGTTCTGTTTTCTTACCCCACAGTTTGCACACTTTTTTCTTCCCCAAAATGCCACATCACAGTCACACAGCTCGTGTGGTGAAGGTAACACATCTCATCCAATTCTAGCATTGAGTTTTGGAGCAGGACACTTGCTAAGTCTGAATTTCTCAAAAACTCTGGATAAGTACCAAGTTGAAGAGCTGACTTTCCACTACAATCTGTCTGATGAAACTTTATTCCCTAATGCATCTGAAGGTAAAATGAAAACGTCCTGTTCTTATTATGTCACCCTTGCAGATGTTATACTGATTTGTTTCCATAAAAACTGTTACATACAAATGCCATGTGATCTTTTCACAGGAAAAGTGATGGAAGTGACACAAAAATCTGTTATTCAGGCCCGTATTGGCACAGAATACAGATGCATCAACTCCAAGTACATCTATATAAGGCATGTGAACATTACTTTCAGCAATGTTACTTTGGAAGCCTATCCCACAAATGGCACTTTCAGTACAAACAGTAGGTATCTCGTAACAGAAAATGTACTTGGTGGGCTAGTATTTCCAATAATAGATGTTACTTTTGAGTCTTGATTCTACCTATTTAGGTGGTTGTTGACTTGAAACTGATAGCAGAATCTGCTGAAATGAATAAACTTGCTTCAGGTTTCCTCTGGGTGTGTCGGTGTTCATGGCTTAGAGATCCAAGCACTGCGTTTCTGGGAGTTCTGTGCAGGCATCAGGGAACGTTTCTCCTGCTTGGGATCCCTCTGGCTGTAAACACCTGCTGCTGTAGGTCAGCTGGGTACGTGGCCCAGATCCTGGTCTGGGGAACATCTCATCCCTTTGAAGTGTTTCTCTTTACCCAAGTAATGTGAACTGCTTACTGTGTGCCCTGGGGAAGGTAGGTGGTAGAGGACAGCTGTGAATTGGTCTGCAGGGAGAGGGTACCCAAAACTTCCTGTAGATGGATTTATACAAGCTATGAAAACGTTATCTCAGCCACAGTCCTTAAAAGCTTTTTGTCCCGATTTGCTTGTATTAAAAAGCATTATAGAATTTCACTTTTCTAATGAATAGAAAACAGGCTACTTCACAGTGTATTCATGCTCTGTTTTTGTAGCAGCCTTCTTCAGTTTACATGGCTCTTGTTTGCCCATGGCATTTTAGGGAGCAGTAAGTCTTTTAGGGCAAGTAAGAAGTCTTCATCTTCTCAAGGTGACTTGGAACTCTTCTTTCCTATGCTGCTAATCCTATTTGTGCACTTGTGAAGTTGAAAGGAATCTTAGAACCCGAGTAGTCAGTGCTGGCATACAGTGATGCATTGAACAAGTGCCTTCTATGGGAGTATTTGTACTTTGTCCCATCTCTCTGCAAATTTCTTAGCCTGATGCATGGTAATACTGGAGTTGACTTTTTTTCATGGCTGTCTCACTGACTCAGTTTTGTATGGCTGTCTTACTGACTCAGTTTTGTATCATTCCCTCAATCAGACTTTTCCCTTCAGTGAGCTAGTCTGCAGCACGACTGTGGACATGTTTGTAATTTAAAAAAGATGGTTTCTATTACTCCAGTCTTCAGAACAATCCAATTTTAAGTGTCTTGGTGCAGTTATCCAGGCATACTGGGTAAGCATGTGAGCAGTTACAAGTAGGCTTTAACCTACTTGTAGCCATGATTTTGGGAAAAGCTACTTCTTAACTTCTGCAAAACTTCAATAAAATCTCCTTACTGCCTATTCAGCACCACCTTTTTATTGTCTATTCTTACAGTCCTTCAGTTAAACTGCAAGGCAATACTGTATTATTTTGGGTGCATGTTCCTTATGGAAAACAAGTTCATCAATATTTGTTTTACTAGTTACTTTTTTTAATTTTTTTTCTGTCTGGTGATATCACTATCTTAATGAAACCATCAATGTTTGGAAATATGATTTCATGATCTGGTGATACTGTTTGCTTTTAGTTCATGCTTCTGGTTTTGGGGTGGTTTTTTTTTTCACTTCCACATTTCTGTAATCCACACTGCCATGCTCAGCTTTTTCTTTTTAATTAATATCTTCCCTTATTTTCTATTAATTTCTTGAAACTGCACACAGTATTTTTGTAGTTTTTCCATTCGTACTGCATAATGAGCATCTCCATTGCTTATTTTTAATTCAGATAAAGAGTTCTTACTTCATCATTTTTGTCTCGATCCTGAAAACAACTTGTTCTCTCCAAATCAGTTCCTTCTTTTCACTCTCAGGTTTGAGACTTCCCCATGCCTTTTGGCAGCTCATTAGTGATCAACTTGCAATCTGGAATTCTCCTTTTAACTTTTTTTTTGTTTTATCAACAGTTATTTCATTAGTGGGCATTTCTGGTCGTGATCTGAGCAGTGATCACTGAAAGGAAGTAGAGTCAGTAGTCAGTGCATCTATAATAGAAGTAGTTATTTCTGGCAGTGTATCTACAAGTTAATGACTGAGGTTGCTGCAGTGATTCTCAGCTCTGAAGAAAGAGAGCTTTAATTTCTTCTGTCGGTAGAATTGTCAGCTGCTTTCCTGTAACTGTCAGAAAAAGACAAGAGCATCTTGCCTCCACATCTGTTTTGCAGACCTAGTAGAAGCTATGCTGTAAGTTAGTTCAGTGAAAAACACTGTATCAAAATTCCACCTAGAACAAACTGCCACTTGAAGTCTGTGTCTGCCAGGTTTAGTAAGAGGCTGTTATGTTGAGGCTTTGCAGGCAGAAGGAAATTGTCCACTGAAGTAGCATTTAAACTTGGCTGCCTGGTTTATTTGGACATCGCCACATTCTGAGGCCTGAACAGTATCTGATGAACTGACAGAAGGTAGGGTCACTCCTCCATTCATCCACCTTCTCTCTGCTCTTCCCTCCTTCCAGAAATGGAGTAGAAAGTGGAGTAGGAAATAGAGTTGTTCTGTGATGGAGTTTGTGGGAGTTCACAAGATGTGATTAGGCTGTGTTCAGAGTTCTTCTTTCTGAGTCATAATGAAACGCTAAGTTGCTTTTTAAGTACAGAGGCTGTTCATTACTTACCCATTATCTGCAAGATAGGATGGACTGTGAGGCTATTGCAGTGACTGACATCCTTACAAAGTTGCAATGTGTTCTCCCTAAAACAGGGAGATGACCTTGGCTTGGAACAGGGAAGCTTGTGCTACAGTGATGTCTTTGCTATGACCTTTGGTTTTGGCTTAGATCCTCAATGCAGGAAGCTTCTTGGCTATCCACAAGCTCAGTTCCTGCTGCCAGGTATTTGTGAATACTTTGGCAAATGAAGCCACTGTTCTACCTCTCTCCTTTTACTGTGGAAACTTATGCTGAAACTGGATGAGAAGTCAGGCAGTCATCTTCACTCAGCCATGCACCTCAGGTGGTGGGTAGCTGTAAATACAGGAGTACAGAGAGGATGGACATGAAACCCAAATGGAAAGGATACAGGAGAACCCTTGCCATCAGAAACAGTGACTTGCAATTACGCTGGAGATGGAAGTATCACAGCATTGCTGAGTGTGAGAGCTCGAGTGAGAACTTGACAGGTCCAATATAGTGTTGTTATGTTACTGTGAGTATTGACAAAATGAAAAGAGTAGGGTTCTCATGACTTGGTAGCATACAGAGGGAAATGAGAACAACACACCCCTGAGAGACTGCTTTTGATGCTAGGCATGAGAATTACTCCTCTGCTTCTGGCACACGGCTGCCTAGGATGTCCAACAGGGGGTGTCCTTGAAGCCTTGCAGTGAGCAGACAGCAGGAATGCTGGCTCTGTCAACATGAAATCTCTTGTTTGTACTGATTTGATTGTGAAGTAAAATGATAGAAATCAATAAAACGCACGCAGGCACCACGAACTTCTGTAAATAAAAGCAGAGGTATTATTTTCATATGCTAGATTTTAAGAGATTCTTAAACTTTGAAACAGAGTTCAAGTAATGTTTTTGTTATTGTTTGTCAGCTTTTATTACCTTCTGTTAGGAAAAGCTACTTGAAATTCTCTTCCTTTCCCTCAAGGATGAGAAAGGCAGATAATCCTGTAACTGTATGTTTTCCTTTCTTTTCAGAGACAGAATGTAGTGAAGATATGGTCTCTACTACCACTGTAGCACCAACAACTCCAAAACACATTACTAGCCAGGTTCCAGCAACTAGCCCAGCACCAACTGCAGCACCCTCGAATCCTGCAGTTGGTAAATACAACGTGACTGGTGCAAATGGAACCTGTGTCCTTGCCTCCATGGGGCTACAGCTTAACATCACCTATCTAAAAAAAGATGGAAAGGTACATTTTTCCTCAAAACCTTCAGATTCTTTAGAAAAGACTTGCCAAATTATTACAGGGTATTTCTTTTCTATAAAAATTTATGACAGGTTCATCCATGATTGCCCTCTATTTGAATTGCTTAGCTTGGTTTATGCTTGGGTCTAGTTAAACTCAGTAATGCTGAAAGAGGTCATTTAAAGATTTTTTTTTTTTTCTCTTCAGTGAGAGTACTAAACTTGTCTGTCAAATCCAGTTAGTGTGCATGGCCACTCCACAGGAACAGTAAAAATGATAAAAAATATGACTAGGTGGGATCCTATATCAAAGATTTCATCTAAACAAGATATCTGAACTGTTAAATAGAAGAATTTAGCCTGAGGTGCCTAAATGAAAACAGTGAAGCAATGTTAGAAGGGAACATAATTGCCATTGTAAAACTAGACAGACTTGACAGAATTTTAGGGGACCCAGAACCGCCTGAAAATTACTTCTTTAACTTGCAGCTGATAGCAAAGAATATTTGACTCAACTGTAATGATGTAACCTAGTGGATGGCAGCCCTGCCCACAGGTTCCAGTGTTGGAACTGGATGGACTTTGAGGTCCCTTCCAGCCCAAGCCATTCTATGATTCAGAGTTACTTAATTTCAAGAACTAATTTAATTTAATTTCAGTGGTGAAAGTGCTGCATGGATTGCATAAGTTGCAGCCTTGGTGTAGGCTCTTTGATTCCACTGGTGTTACAAAGCCTGGCTTGCCAGCCTTGTGTACAAACCTGTTTCCTATTAGCCAGTAAGGCAAAGTTATGAGCCATAGTCCCAGGGACTGCTGAAGGCCCTTGATAGGAAACAACAACCAAGGCTCAGTAAACCTACATGTTTACTGTACAGAGCTTCTGTTGTGAACTTTTTCCCTATCCTGTGGCTTAATCTGAGTTGATGTTGGGTGACGGTGGGCAAACAAATGAAGGCTGCAAATTTAAGTTGGATCCCAGCTGATGTGTGGCTGTACAGCAGATAGCTATGTTGGCGATTGTGTTTAAGCCACGTGGTGCCACATTCCCTGAGCTGCTTCCCGTTGCATGGCATTCTCACACAGCTGCACTGGCTGATAGCTGATCTATCAACCAGTGAGGAGGTGGTAAAATTGATTTTCCAAAGTCACAAGAGGTTTAGCTAATGTCTAAGAGCTACTGATGATTTGTTTGGTTGTTTAGCAAGTGCATGTAACGTGTAGTTGTCTGCAGATGCAGGACAACATAAAATCATTTACTGTGAGCAAAGCTAAAGTATTTTGTGTGGAAGTGACTTGCAAGGTGACCACCCTTAATGGCAGCATTTTGTACTCATTGCTCCCACTGTAGTGGTGGTAACTGCTGCTTCCCCTGTGCTGCTAGGAGCGAAGAAGTTTAGCGTGGAGAAAGCAGCAGTTGGGGCTGTGGGGAGCTTCAGCAAGAATGCAGATATGCCTGTTGTTCTTTCTCTGTGCCAGCCCAGTAGCTCTAGCACAAATTATCCCAGGTGTAACTTAACTGCATATCTGCCCTTTTGCCCTTAAGGTATGTAGGTCAATAGAGCATTGTATACGTGTGAGTGCAGGCAAACTAGAAGTTTCCTAATGATGTAGTGCTATATTAGTTTCCTTAAAGAATAGATATCGTAATTGGTCCTCTTTTCTCATAGACGGGGTTGGATCTGCTGAATTTTGTACCACATAATACAAATGCTTCTGGAACATGTGAGAATACATCTGCCTTCTTGAATCTGGCTTTTGAGAAAACAAAGATCACCTTCCACTTTGTATTGGTAAGGATCTCTAGACAAAGCACGTAAGATCTCTACAGTATTTTTGATGCGGGTATATTAACCTGGACAATTACAATAGCAGAAAGCTCCAATTATGGGAGGGGGAATGAGTAATGACTTTGGTTTTAGTACTATGATAGAGGGGATTTAATTCTTAGTAATTCTTACGAAGAAAGAATGTACACGCATTCTGCTTGGATCAGGAATTTCTTTCGTTTGGATTGCTGAGCCTGTAAAGTTTTTTACCCAAGCTGGGAACAATTCTGGTGTAGCAGAGGAATAGCCTCCCACAACAAAGTTTGTGTTGAACAGCATTATTTTCAATGAAAACTACTGGTGTCTTTTTCTTCGTTTAAAAGAATGCAAGTAGTGAGAAATTCTTCCTGCAAGGTGTGAATGTCAGCACGACTCTGCCTTCTGAAGCAAAAGGTAGGGACTTTTTTAAGTGTACTTTCAGTGACCACTTCCTTAAATATTAAGGGTTGCCTGCATTAAGGAACGCATTAGGAATGCTGGGGAGGAATGTCTTTTGAATTTAAAGCTCAGTGAGCTTCCAGCTTCTGCTTTTCAGGATTCTTTAATAGGACTTTCTCTTACACAGCTCCAATGTTTGAAGCATCAAATGACAGCATGAGTGAACTGAGAGCTACGGTGGGGAATTCCTACAAGTGCAGTGCAGAGGAGAATCTCCAGGTCACAGACAAAGCCCTTGTCAATGTATTTAATGTTCAGGTCCAGGCTTTCAAGGTTGATGGAGACAAGTTTGGGGCAGGTAAGAGGTTTGTATTTTGATACGGGGGTAGAGGGAACTGCAATCTATGAGAAACCTAAGTCTGTGATCAAGGAAGAAAGTGCTATGCTTAGTCTCTGTGTGCTGTATTGCAGGTGCTGTGGGGGTTGATTAGGTGTTTGAATTGAGGCTAGTGTGACAAGTCTGTAAAAAGCAGCTTTGAAATAACTGGGACTCGTTATAATGAGTTCAGGAGAAGCATTAATGGACCTTCCTAACAGTATTCAGACAGTTGTGTGAGAGGGGAAAAGGTCTGGGAAGTTCCTTGGTGCTCTGGTTAGTGCTCTGGTTAGTTCTGTTCTTTGTGTCTGTGGTTAAAGCAAAACAACTCAAGGTAGGTGTCTGCCTGGATAGGTACCTGGACTGGTGCCTAACGTAACTCTTTCTTTCTCTTCAGTGGAAGAATGTCAGCTGGATGAAAACAACATGCTGATCCCTATAATAGTTGGTGCAGCCCTTGCTGGTCTGGTTCTAATTGTCCTGATTGCTTACTTGATTGGCAGAAAGAGGAGCCACGCTGGGTACCAAACAATTTAATGACTTGCACTAAATTCCAGTGTAGGTGAAAAGCAATTGCAAGAAGCTGGAAAAAAAAAACCAACAAAACAACAAACCACCCCTATCTCTCCCCAAGCTAAGATCGATATCGTAAGGGAACACCTTATCTTGCAAATTGCTTCTAAAGTCTGCTTTATTAAATGTGAAATCATCTTGCAGCATTTAACTATGCACAAAAATAACTTCTGAAAATTCTGGTGTTTAATTTTGCTAACTAGTTGAAATATTTACCCACTTAGAAACAAGCTAAAAGTTTTTGGGTTTGTTTTTTTTTTAAAGGATGATTTTTTTTTTTTAATTGGAAGGTAAAGTCAGCATAAAGATGCTGGAGAGAGATGTAACTAATCTACATTGACTCAATTTCAGAGCTCTTAACAAAGGGAAAACATTCACGATTGGCACTGCTGCCATCCAGTGATGATAACAATACTGATGGTGCATTGACAGAAATTCAGTAACAACTGACAAAATCGAAATTGGTCTAAACCCCACCTCATCTCTAGGGTGTGTATTTTGTATTACTAAGCTTTAAACACGATGCCTGGCATATGCAGGGTGTGAACAACGCAATACTCAAACCTTACAGGAACTCTATATGATTGGACAGCTCCCCTGTTTGATATTTTTGATGCTCTGCCAGCTCGTTAGGAGCTGGTACTTTTTTAAAATGGGTGTTATTTTTATTTACATTTTTTTTGTAAAGTGATTTCAGTCTCTTCTGTTGGAAGGTCCAGAGAGATCCTGTTACTGCACATGTGTACAATATAGGTCTCAATCTGCTGATTCTCTTGCTTTAAACTTGGCTGGGGGGTTGTACACTTTAAGGATCAGTTCTTATGTATGCATTGCCTGTAACAATGCTAATAAAGACACTTTTTTTTCTGTATACCCTTGCGTTGCTCATTAGTTTCTAAAAAACAGCTGGCCACTTGATGTGTGCATGGTCTTGGTTTGGCTCTACTGCTGGAGCTTTGAGTCATCCTTAATGTGGGACTGCTAAACCAGAGCTTTGTCCCTCCTTCTCCGCCACAAAGGTGGGATGTACCTGTATACAGTGGTTTGAAATGGCACTTCCTGCTGTTGTGGAGGTTGTCCTTTGCAACAGGGAAAGCTGCTGCATGGCAGTAGGCTGGGGAGGATGATGCTTACATGAAATTGTAGCTTGCTGAGAGACATCAGCACAAAGGCCTGCCCTGCTCAGCACTGCTTTCTGAAAATGGTGCTAGGATACTCAGTACAAATGCTCCCTCTCAAGTCAGCTGGGATGTGTGCCTGCTCAGGTTTTGGTGTGTTGAACTGTATTCAGAATGACACCTTTCTTTTTAAAGCAGGAAGGTGAGGGAAGGGATGTGGCCACGAGAGGGCTCTGTGAGGACAGAGCCATTCAGCAGGGGCAGGGCTGCTGCTTTGCTTCTTCCTGCCAGGAGATGGAAGGAGGCTTGGACTTGCATTCAAGTGTGGCTTTGGAGCTGGCTGGTGCTTTGTCCTGTTAAGAAGGAAGTCTGTTAACAGCTGGCTGGGCAAGTGCATCCTTCCCAAGAGCACAGGTATGTGAGGATATAGCATCTGTAGTATAACCTTAGAATAAAGTAGCAGCATGGAACAAAGTAGTACAGTGTCTATTTACAGCTTCCCCTACGCAGAGTGAGAAATGTTACTTATTCCACATTTGAGTCAAATCTCTTGTGCCCTTGCAGCTTTTGAGCCAGAAAACCTTAAATGAGTATACAAAACACCAGGGAAAAAAAAAAAAAGGTTCTGACAAATTAAATTAGATTTATTTTGTACAAATGGTAAGAGGTGTCATAGTTAATACAATACGAAGGATATGTAATTCTATACACCTGTTTCAACATTACAAAACGCCCTGAAAAGACAAGGACAGTGACTTCAGGAGGAGTGTCCTTACACTGATCATATTCTACTCTGAAAACACTTGAATTCTTAAAAAATAATAATGACAAATTCACCAGTTGCAGTAGTTCCAGTTATCAAGTCTGACATACAGTACAAAGCATTAAAAACACTTACGTGGAAGGCAGGAAAAAAATTGGTCAAGTGTCAGTTAACTCATGGAAAGCTTAAAGTGTGCTTTAGTCAGTGCAAAAAGAGGAATGTGTTCATTTCTGGAGTCTGAGCGCCTGGTTCCTGCTGCTGAGCTATCCCTGAGAAAGCACCTTCTCTCTGCACGTCTCTCGGAGTTTGTCAATTGTTGCCATGGACAGACTGCCAGGTTCTGTGAATATTTTCTGGGGGCAAAAATGAAAAAATCCTGTTAAAATGGTCTTTAGCCAACGTGCAGGAATTCTCACAAAATTCTGCGTGAGATGTGCGAGACCTCTGCTTTGGTGGTAGCCGTGATGTGAAATTGCTTACTGCTGTTTGGCCTCCTCAAAACAGAAGAATCTTTACCTCCTCCTGTGTAAAGACATGCTGGAGCACTCGCTCTGAGCTGCTGCTTTACAAGTTATGCAAAAGCAATGGTACAAAGGCTAGTTTGAATGTAAGCCTCCAGTTAAACTTCTTTTAGAAGGTAGTTGTGGCATTGGATGCTTTGCATAGTCACAGACACAGTGTCCTGAGTTGGAAGGGATCCACACAGATCATCTGGTCCAACTCCTGGCTCCACAAAGAACCACTCCAAAATTAAAACATCTCTGGACTCAGAACATATGAAGCCATCCTGGGTAATTCATTTTTCAATACAACAGTCTGTTGCCAACAGAAAAATGCAGTGTTACTCATACTGTGCTACCTTTGTCCTGTTCTAGTAGGCTTTTTTGGGTAGCAGTGTACACAGATGTAAGAATTTGAGACAATTTAAATGCTATCAAAAACTTCTATAATTGCTCTTGTTATTGCTTGTGGTTTTTGGGATCTCAAGAGGAATACATTTTTCACTACTTGATTTAAAACCTCTGACTGAACAGAATGTGATGCAAGCTGCAAGTTTATGGGCTTAAGTCTACAGCTGAGGTGTATGGGCTCTCACTTCTCTGTGCTTATACTGTCAGCTCTGAAGATGAGGTTATAAACGTACCAGTTCTGAACAGCATCTGATAACAAAGGCTGCATAGCTTTAAATTGAAAACATGAGCTTGTTCAAGAGGGAAATGTAAAATACCCACTGTCATCACCACCTCCTCTACTACTGTCTGTACTTCTGCAAAGAATGAAACCAAAGCACGTGCTTCAGTGGCACACAGGAACCTGAGCTATGCTGGTTATCTGCCTGCCATGAAAGCCCGCTCCTGACATTCACCACTCCATCTAAACACTGCTGGAAAATAAGCAACCCTAATACTTTCGTTCAGTGTAACTGCAAGCAAAAAAGTGGTGGCTTTTCTAAAGGCAGCCACTGTAAAATGCAATGGCATTAAAGGGAGGGGCAGGAAAAGACAAAGATGTCCTTCAGGAACCGGTGTTTGCATCAGCCTCTGAGCTGGTATTCTCATGATGGTTAACATTTAACAAACCTTTTACTCTAGACTTTTATGGAAGGGAAAACCCTCCAGCCATCTTCCTTTTAAATTAAGCTACCCCTGTGATTTGCCTTTCCCCTCAGCTCTCTAATTAAAAGACTCATAAGCACTCATAGTTAAATTTAGCTTCCTTGTCTGTAAGTGAAAATGAAATCTACCACAGACGTGCCAGAGCCGTGCATGGAGCTCTGAAAGGGGCACCAAACTTCAGGGGCGAAAAGCCATCTCCTGCTTTGTGCTCTATGCACTGCAGTAAAAGCAGTGGCAGAGCTGACTGAGTAGGTGGTGGCAGACCTGCTCCTGTTGTCCTTACATTTCAGTCTTCTGAGTTAAGCTCTGAATCTTCTATACACACCTGGCATTCACTCCGTTCATAACTTAGAAGAATAGTTCTTAGTCTGCAGGCTGCCATAAGGCTCTGGTAATAATTAAGGCTTTCAGACTGGAGGTTAAGAGCTGGGTGCTGCCTTTTTGTTCTGACAGTGCTTTAGATCCTTCTACTACAAAGATTTATCCATGCACACTTAGAGTTCACTTGTGTCTGTCCTACACCCATCTCCTGCAATTCACCTGAGGAAAACCACAGGAACGGACAATCCACAGTTCACCAAAATTCTGTTCTTGTCAAGAGCCCTTCTTAACCTCACCTGGTAAGAAGGATGGGAAGATATGTACCTTTTTGAATGCAGAAAACATCTCTAAGTCAGTCCCATTCATTCCTAACTAAAGGTTGTGGAGAATTTACCTGCATGAATGTGTGACACTCCGTTACAAACGTTCCTTTGGTGATCTGCTTAAATTTGTCACAAATGTCAGGGAAATTCGTGGCTTCCAAAATAAAAGCTTGATGTTGCTTAATTAATGTTAAGGCCACGCGGAAGATGATCTTTGACCCTTCATAGAACAAACAATCCCATATTCGGAGCACAGTCTGCAGGAAAGGGGAGAATTCAGATTACAGCTCGTACGACATTACTGCTAACGTGCTACAAAGGAAACAATAAGCACAAATGTACATTGAGACAAATAGAATGTCAGCAATTACCTCTACTGGAAGGATGTCAATGAACAAGCAGATGAACCAGCGTGACACCACAAGGGTCCACATGACTCCATGTCTTTCCATCAGCTCGGCCACAGCTGGAACTTTCATCTTCACCAGCTCTCCCAGGACTTCCTGGTCGGTTTTCAGGCCCAGCATTGCAGGACTGTAATAATCTTGTAGAGAAGAAGCCATTTTTTAGTAGGCAGAAGAAATTATTTTCCACAGAACTGAGGAGAATGCCCACATACAGCTGAACATACAAAGGCACGTTCAACCCATGTGTCCCAAGATCCAGTAAATTAATCCACGCAGTGAAGATGCCTGCATTGTGGTCGTACAGCTCTTCTCTTAGCCAAAGATCATCTCTGTACATGAAACAACATTTGTGCCTACCAAATCGTCTCCTATTACGTTTATCAGAGCTCAGGTGGCCCAGCAGAGGACAAGAGTCACATGGGTTGCCCAAGGAACCCGCACGCTGAGGTGTCCACCAACACACTGAAGCTTGAAAGGGCGGCTTCTACCTCATGAAGCAAACCTGGAAGGTGCCCTCGTTCTGTGCTGACTGCCTCGGTATGAGCCGGGAGAACTAAGTGGTACTGCACTGTCCCAGCTGCAGAACATCCACTGCGGTTCTCAGGGCACAAAGCAGCATTACACTCAACCCTCAGGAACTGGAGCTCCACTGTCTGTCTGCGACCCTTACTTTCTTTGTTCTCACTGAGGAATGACGAGCAAATTCTGTCCACAAACAGGAGCCACTGCCTCGGGATACTCTGCTTTACTCGCCTGTCTCTGACATGCTCCACAAAGCAACGAGGAAGTACACTGAAAACAAACACAGAGCTACACCCTGAGCTCACAGCCAACACCAGAACTCTCTGCACACACGTTAGTGCTGTGTGCATTTGTGAACTGGAGCACAGGAAGAGTAATGTTAACTCGTGAAGTAAGTGTTGCTTGAAATGCTGCTTTCATGCAAGAAAAAAGCAAGGAATCCAACTTGAGACAAAAGAACAAGCCTGCTGCTCTTTGCTCCCTTTCTTGCTCCACTCATACATCTGCAAACCATTCATTTTTGGTGTTCCTGAGACACAGGAGCACAAACTTCTTCACATCGCCACCAGTGAGTGTCCTTGGGAGGAACAAGAACCCCGTGCCATCACCTGATACCCCGAAATCAACAGCAGCTGCTATTTTTAATTAGTGCAGCAGAGCAAATGCCAGCATCGCAGTGAGAATGCAATTGGACACCACGCTGCGCTCCAGGAGCTGCCCAGCAAAAAACTCACAGCCAGAGACCGTGCATCCATCGCCCCTTGAATGAGCAGAGCCACAAGCAGCTGAGAAGCCTCAGCATAAACTCCAGTTGTACTCAGGTTTGTTAGATGGAGGCCAGGCAGCTGGGCTGCATGCAGCGCTCAGCTGGGATACTGCTGCCAGATCACAGCAGGGAGAAGTCACGTGCAAGGGGCAGCATCCAAGATGGCTTTCTATGCATGCACTTACTGTATATTAATTAGAGCTACCAGGGATATTAATTATAATATATATCGTTCTCTATATCATGGTATGTGTATTTGTGCCTCCGAAATGACCCCTCAACAAAGCTCTGCAGTTCTGGCTCTCCTCTTCCATCGCTAACGCTGCTCTGTGTGCCTCCTTGTCCTGATCTTCTGAAACTGGCTGCTCTGCCCAGTCTCTCCCAGGCCAAAATGCCCTTATTTATAAACAAGCCTACACAGAGCCCATCTGCACAAGGATGCTGTGCAGCAAATGATTTCCACTCACCTGCCACCCAAATACCCCAGCTTTATATCCTTTTGCGTTGTGCCACAAACGATTTGAAATTTCTCAGTCTGCATTACCCAGACACAATTAACATATTCATTAGTATCCCCTCTCTGGGGAACACTGCACAGTTTATGACCTGGAACGGACCTAAGCCAGCATCTGCTCCCAATCTGCCACTCACTAATAAATAAGTAACCAGCAAGCATAGGTCAATAGTGCTACCCATTGATCTGGCTGCTTTGCAGGAGTGTCCTCAGATGAGAGGTGATCTCCTGAGAAAACACAGTGTCAGATCACTTCCTTTTGCTTTTGCATTGAAAAATGGAAGTGATTTAGGCAATCACGTGCTACATTTCTTTTCATGTACCAGAAGGCAACAAACAAAATACTGTACTAGAAATTATTCCTCTAATTTATTATTCGTTACTAAGTTCCAGAAACTCATCTGGATGAAAACCAACTTTCCCAATATGAATCACAGAATATCCTGAGTTGGAAGGGATCCTTAAGGATCGTCAACTCATAGAATGGCTTAAGGCTGGAGGGGACCTCAAAGACCATCCAGTTCAGGTTTGCCACTTCCAAGCTCTTTGGCAAGCCACCCATAGGCTTCCCTTGCTTTCTCCACATATTCTTCACCTGCTCTGCATCCCTGGGGCAGCACACAGCGAGTGGCACCTCTCTGCATCCCGCTCCAGATACGGCTGCCTGCCAGCGTCCCCCAGCAGTAATGAGATTTACAGGAAATAAGGATTTGTGAGGACTGCACGTCCTTGTGAGGTGTTACAGCTAGATTAAGCGGTTCCAAAAATAAAAGTTTAAGATGCAGTACTCTTCTAGCCTCGAATTACCTCCCCGAGTCAGAGCTGCAGAAGTTATAAAAGAATCCTTCGAGTCTGTCGTGCATATGTCAGGTTAAATATAAACACTCCTGCAAGAAGCAGCCTAGGAATTATTCTTAGTATTGCAGAAATACCCAAGGCACGACCTGAGCCCTGCTGCACGTCTTCCAGCATTTCTAACTATTATTTCAAGAGCCTACGTAACCCAGCCTGGGACAAACCGAGTGATTTGTATTTATAAGTGTATTTGTAATTTTCATGGGAGACAAAGAGGAAAAAGATCTACCCCTACCATTTTAGAAGACGAAGTTCTTTGCAAAGTGACCTCTGCAGTACAATAATCTGCAGCTCCTCAGTCTGCCCACTGATCCCATCAGCAGGTAAAGGAGCTGAAGAATTGCAGTGTGCTGTGCAGCCACCACACCTACACATCTAAAGCTGCACTCTCTCCTTTGTAAAGTTTTCTCTCTCCAACCAAAACCGGTTCATTTTCACACCATTCTGCAGCACTCTTACATGGCTCCTTGCTGCAAGAGCAGTGGGTTTGTAGCCAGACTTCCCTCAAGGCCTGAGCAGAAAAGCAGAGCAGGCTTTGGGCAAGAGCAGGCTGTCAAGTGCAATTGGCTGGCTTCATGAAGAGGATTCACTTCTACATTTCCAATCGCAACAGAATCAAGTTCTATTGCATGCTTTCGTGGAAAAAGAAAAACCAAACCTTTCCAGCATTCTTTCACTGTTTGCTCCCCATTGGCGACTCTCGACCTGCTTTGGCCAGAAAGGCAGGGCAGTGCTCTGCTCTTCTGTACCACCATGGGATAGTTCAAAAAGGTGAGACAGGTCTTGTAGGAATCTGTTTTGCGAGTCTCTGAGTAAAAAGAGCTGAACAACACATGTTTGGAAGGAAATCAGAAAATCACAACAGGAAAAGGAGGAAAACCACAAGTACTGCCAACTCTTTTTGCACTATCGGGTCGAAGTGACCCCCTGCAGATGTCCTGGCCACAGTGATATCCTGCAGATACGTGCTTTAGTGGCAAGTTGAACTCTTACACTTATGTCATGTTAAAAACAAGATTCCCATCCTCCAAGGGAAGGTGAGCAAAACCCCCAAACAGGCTCAAGCCATCTTTTTTTAATTCACTGGGTCAAAGCAAACAAGAACTTCTGTTCTGGAGTTCTGAACTGCAGCAGCAGCAGCCATCCACTCACCCCTGAGGAGCAGCTCCAAAACAAACACAAATATAAGCAAGTCCAATTCTTTTTGGATGGCTACTACCTTAAAATAGGGAGAATACAGGCAGTGTATAGATGTTTACCGGCTGTGATACTGGGGTTACGCAACAGTTTTACGTTATGCTGCTTTGAGATATTATTTAACACCTTTTCAGCAAGCACAAACAGGCAGTGTTTCATTTTTCCTGCATAATCCCATCTGTCCATATTTTTCTCTTGCCTCTAATCCCAAATTTGGGAAATGAATGCCGGGGGGGCAGAAAGAACCGTCTGGTTTCTTATTTGCTTTTCATGCAGCACAATGGGATTCCGAGCAGATGTGGCAGCTACCGTTTAGAAACAGAAGAGAGATGCTCTTAAAAATAGGCTGCAGAAAGAAAAGCAAAGATGATATTGTTCCTGACTTTACAGTGGACAGAAATGAAATACGAAGGAGCAAGGACTCTGTATGCAATCTCAGAGAAACAGAGCGAAGTTGGCAGCGTGTTAGAAAGCAAAAACACAGTTCAGCCATTCCAGTTACAAGGAATGAAACAGGCTGGGTTTGGTTTTAATAGTAACTCACTGTTACATGTTTGATGCAGCTGTACATCATTAGAAACCAATCTAGATTAAAGACGTAGCTATCAAAGCACTCACACACAGAGTGCACATAACAGAACAAAACGCTGTTGGTCAGTTCTCCTCTCTGACACAGGGTTTGGATTTTGAGTGATCCTGTGTGGAGCCAGGAGCTGCACTCAATGATCCTTGTGGGTCCTTTCTAACTCAGGATGTTCTGTAATTATGATTCTATGAAATTTCTTCCATTGGAAAGAAATTCATGACTGAACACAGCAGATCACCATGACTGCTTGCTCTGCCTATAGAAGAAGCAAACACTTACAGCTGTATCGCGAGTCTTACAGGACTGGCAAGCACTGTTGAACAAGGATTCTGGATTTCTGGCTAATTCCTATATGGGATTAGAAAGAGGAACTACTTTATCAGTTCACTGCACTGACAAGATTATTCTTAACCTCTCAGCATAAAACACACACTTGTATTATCTCGCACTTAAAAATAACCTCACAAAGTTACATTTTCTTCATCTCCTTACAACAATGCTAAGAGTCACAGCGGGAACTCCCTAGTAAATCACTTAAAAGACTTGGACAGATGCAGGAGGCTTAACTAGAAAGCTGAGCAGACACACACAGTTCTGGCCTGGTATTTAGAAAGAATCCACACATCCAACCCTTCAGCTTGAAGAGAAAGGGAACAAAATCCAAGGTCCTCTTACTTGAGGTCCTCTTCTGATGGAGCCCAGGATATCATTTGCTTTCCGAGCTGCAAGAGCACACTGCTGGCTCATATTAAGTTTTTCATCTATCAAGACCCCCAGGTCCTTCTCTACAGGGCTGCTTTCAAGGACTGCTCCTTCCAGTCTGTATGGATGCCTGGGATTCCTGCGGCCCATGTGCAAAACCTTGCACTTTGCCGTGTTGAACCTCATCAGGTTCAGCCAGGCCCACCTTTCAAGCCTGTCAAGGTCCCTCTGAATGGCATCCCTTCCTTCCACCGTGTCAACCGCACCACTCAGCTTGGTGTCATCAGCAAACTTGCTGAGAGTGCACTCGATTCCGTCATCGATGTCACTGATAAAGATGTCAAAGAGCACTGGTCCAAAGACACACTCCTGGGGGACGCTGCTCATTACCGGCCTCCTCCTGGACATAGAGCCATTGATAACCACCCTCTGTCTGCAGCATTTTAACCAATTTCTTATCCAGTGAGTGGTCCACCCCTCAAATCCATATCCCTCCAGTTTGGAGATAAGGATGTGGTGGGGGGACCACGTCAAAAGCCTTGCTCAAGTCCAGGTAATTGACACCGGTCACCTTCCCTTTGTCCACCGATGCTGTCACTCCACCAATCTTGAAGCAAACTATGAAAGGCACAAGTGAAAGAAGCAGCACATCCCTCTACTAGCCATAAACTGAGAAGTAGGTAAAGCATTCAAATCTTCTGCACATAAAACATGAAATAACCACACATCTCTGAAAAAACAGATGCCACTTCTATACATTCAGGTGGACAAAAGCCACTATGGGCATTGCTCACAATTTCCTTCCTATAATTCCTTTACTTCCAAAGCACATACCCCTCCACAAACACATTCTTTATGTCATTACCTATCTTCTAGGTACATCATACTATGTTTTGAAATAATGTCAAAGCTTGCTGTAGTCAACCAATTTAAAAACAAAACAAAGGCATTCCAATATCTTAAGTTACAAATAAATCCACAATAAGCAGGTTTTAGCTCAGGAAAAGCCCAAGTAATCCTTGGATATATTCACTACTGGAGGAGAGAGTATATCACTTCACTCCGTATGTGACATTAACCCAACCAACATCAGAAACCTGCATCTAGGTTCGATATTCACATTTAATGCAGAAAGTTGACTTGAAGGCACACGAAAGAAAGGGTTATCAGCTCTACTTACAGAAAAGGAGCTCTGTAAGGAACTTCTGTTTGTAGTTTTTATCCAAGGAATAAAAAGCAACCTTGACTACTTCACAAACACCCCAGATCTATGGGCTTTTCAACATAGTAAAATGAAGTCTTAAAAGAAGCATGAGCTGCAACCATTTGGATGTGGTGCCCAGGGAATATGATTTAGCAGGGGGTTGTTAATTAGAGTAGTATGGTTAGATTGCAGTTAGACTCAATGATCTTTAAGGTCTTTTCCAACCCGAGCAATTCTATGATTCTATGATTTAAGCTCTGCTCCCACAGCGTAAGTACAACCATGCTGAGGAATACAATGTTCTTCAACATTTTTAAATGTGTTGGGTCTTTTTGTTGTGCACAGCCAAAGTTTAGCATGTTCCCACACAAAAGCAAGATTGAGAACATGAATACTTTGTCACACACAAGAAACCTGTGGCTTAGGCAAAACTGCAGCATTCCTACCCAGCTACCTAAAGCACACATACTGAACAATGAGCTTGCTCTTTTACTGATGAGTCTTGCAATTTGCAAGGGATGTTTCAAAGAAGTATTATTATTCCAAAGTAAAAGTATACTTATCATTTGAATGAAGAATAGCCCCAGTTCCTTGTTTCCTGCTGTCTCCCATCGCCCTCTTGCCTAGCAGTTCAGATTCGTAAGTAATAAGCATTTCAGGCTTATCAAGGTTTCTAAATATACGCACACGATGACCCCAACATTCCACTTTCAGCTTATCAGGACACGGCATGCTTAACTTCTAATGTTCAGAGATGAATCCTTTCATTGTGCAGCTGACTAGCAGCAGACTGTGTCCAAGTCTCATATTTTCAAACTCCTGACAACTCAGCCTCTCTCCTTGGGGCAGATGTGATGTACCTAAGAGCTGCACATGAGTATCGCTTCATGCATGATCAGAGGAATGCTGTGTGGGTGTGTGAGGACTTTGCCAGCACGTAGCCCTGCAGCTGGGTGCTACCAGTAGAGCAGATGAGGAAACAGCCCAGAAGCAATGCTATAAAAAGGATTACTTATCAAAAACGACTTTGCAAACATGATGTCATGCACGCTGTGCGCAGCTTCACAAGCTCTCCACACCAAAGGCACATGCTTGCAGTGCTCAAGCACTCTCTGTGAAAGGACATGTTTTTCAGTATGTGACAGTCTCCTGCTAAGCTGCAAATTCAGCTCAGCATTACTACACTCAGGTCCCACAGTGCCTTTTACCTGCACAGCTGACTAAATTCTCCATGTGGAACCAAGTTCCACTTTCCCTTGGAGAAGCAGATCTTCAAAGACATGGCTGTCTTGCCAGCTCTGCATTCTGAAGTTCTACAGCAATCCCTCTGGGTATTCATTCAGTCACCAGAAGGAAACAAATGCACGCTTACTTGCAACTAAAAGAAAAACAAGCAGCCTACATAGAAATACTTTATAGACAGTAGAGCATTCTGTATTCCTTAAGTGGCTCCTTCCTTAAAACCTGAAGTCTGTATGACAAGACTCCAAAGAACGTCATAACATTGATCAGAAGAAAGATGAGGATATGCAAAAGCTGGATGAGCAACTACGTTCTGTTACTCAGTTGAAATACTCTCATCTCTTGCATTATGCAACAATACCTGCAAACCTACGGTTGATACAACTGCAAACCGGAAACGTGTCAGATATCACTTATCCAAACACACAGATGTTTGCCTTAACCAGCAGTGGCTAAGCTGCACACCAGAGCAGTATCTTGCCTTGCACCTTTTGTCCTTGCAGATAATGCCCGTTAATGTGGTCTGCCAGTCCTGTGACCATGTCATCATTCAAAACTCTGTTCTTACTTGAAGTTACTTATAAACAACCAGCAACGCACCAGTTAAAGAAACCAACCATTTTAAAAAGCACCAGGCTGAAGGAAGGTTGTTACACTGACCCTTGGGGAGTACTTGCAGGCTAAACCTAAATGAAGAACTTTATTAACAGTGTTGGGGAAAGAGAAAGAGGTGGTGTTTGTTACTGTTACTAAGCTGAGAGATGTCTCATGTCAGGGCACACAAAAAAATGTGTTCTACATATATTAAGTTCTGATATCTGCATATAATATATGTATAGCAGAGTGTATAATTGCCACATTTTTCCCTGTTAAATTCCCAATTCATTCACAAATATGTAAAACATGACTACTATGCTCCTTAAATTACCTACCAAGGTACCACATTCGATAGTTACTTCCTACCCGCTGCTCTCTAAAGTAATCCAGCCTCCCCAATATTTCTCCAACAGAACAAAAAAGTGTGTCAGCAAGCACAGCTGTACTGAACAGAAGTTGCAGACACATGCACTCTTGATTTGAACTGAATCCTTACTGGTTCCTCTGGGCCACACTGTCTGCTCCAGCATCTTCTGACTGAACCTGGGAATAAAGAGATCTTGGGAATACCTAAAACTTCAGTTAAACTCAATTCAATTAAATTCAATTCTCCCATACTATGGGGTGGAGATATAGTTCTAATCTCTCCAAAGCCCTCGCTGAGCAGCTGGCAGACACAACAGGCTGCCAGGAAGTGGGACTGCCTTCAGCAAAAGAATGACTCTCTCTGGCTTCATTCAGCTGTACCAGCCGATGTGTGTCACACACCCAGCTCCAGTCCTGCTAAACTTTTGCTGGGTCAGAAGGTTTTTGAGGGGTGTAATAAGGTAATTCAGCCATAAAACCTCTACTTAAATTGCCCCGTTGCCAAGCTGTCCCCTTCTGCCAGGGCAGAGGAGCTGCACTTCCATCACACTCTATGGCAGATACATCCCTCATCTTAAAGACCAGTAACAAGCAGGAAGGTGAGCCCTTGTTTCAGGAATATGATCTGTGGCTGGTTGGCTTCACCTTCTGGCCAAAAATCCTGCCAGTAGCCAGGTACCACTGTGGATGTTGAGCGCAATTAAATGTGTGTGGGCAGGGGCAAGGAAGCATTCAATTTAACACTGCAGAGGGCAGAGATTTCCAAACTGTCCTAAATATCCACCAATTTAATCAGCAGTGACAGGACATAAGCAGAAATGAGCACATGACCTGGAAGTATACCTCTTGCAGTGAAAGGGGAAAGCATAGACTGTAATGCGAACTGACCCACAGAAGAGAAATGAAACAAAGAGAAAAGATTGGCTCATCAACCTGTTGGCATCTAACAAAACTGACTCTTCCCTCTAAAAACCTGGAGAATGTACAGTATTTCTCTTCTTCCCCAACAAGTAATTATATGGCTTTAAACTGAAATGCACTGTACCCGGCACTACTAACACAAGGGAGGTGCTCACCTGAGAAAGTTTCCTCATAGACATAGTCTGTCTCTCTCTCTCACATATACAATAATATATCATTGAAATTATGCAGCTGTCTTAACTCACCATGCTATGAATTTTATCAGATATACAAGCTATATAAAAGCTTCACCCTGCTAACTTGGGCTCTTACTGAGTCAGCCAAGGGGGAAGAAGCACCTCAAGCTCTCTCAAAGGTGACTGTGAAGAAGAGAAGGCCTGCCCAGCATAACCATTCTGAGCAGATATCCCTTTCCCCATTTACAGTTGAGAGCCTCTGCACTGGATGTCTGGAGAAGAGGAGGCTCAGGGAAACCTTATTGCTCTCCTGAAGGGAGGTTGTGGTGAGGTTGGAATCACCCTCTTCTCCCATGTAACTAGCAATAGGACTAAAGGGAATGGTCTCAAGTTGTGCCAGGGGAGGACCTTGTCCCCCCCAGGAATATCAATGGCAGATGACCCACTGACAGGTCACATGGCAGAGGGCAGCTTTCATCTCCTACCTGTTGGCACAGCTTACAGTTCTCAAGGCTGATTTCTTTAGGCTATTTTTACAGCTTGAAAGTAAACCTTGGGGCTGTAAAATCTCAAATGTTTGCAAACTGATTCACAAGTCAAAGAGCTCCTCACCTGCCTCTAATCCAGCAATTTGCAAATGAAGTCCAACCATTCTGCCTATGTTTAAAGAAAAACTCAGCTCCTATATGGTGTATTCAGTGCAAAAGGTATTTTCTTACAGTTGGTCAAAAGATTTTAAAAACTCTCACAGCTTTCTTTCCCAGAGTCTCTCTCTTCTGTTCAGAAGGGAGCAAAAATGAAAAAAAAAAAAAAAAAAAGAAGCTTTTAAAAAAATCTTAAACCAAACCAGAGAAATATGGTATCAGTCTTGATGCCTCTGACCAGCATTTAGCTGACGCCGTCATACTGTACTCGGCCTCCAACCACCTGGGAAAAACATCTGTTCAAAAGCAAAACTGGGCCAACAGTGAATTTCAAAGCTTCCTTATAGAAAAACAAGTTTCTCAACATGGCTTTACATTGAGGGTGTAGCTGCAGTCATTCCCATGCACTGCTCGTGGGAATTCCTGACAAACCATTCTTCCTCTAGAACTAAATTCCTAGAACGTATGTTCCCAAATATATTTTCTAAGAGTATAACACATAACTGTGCCCGATGTCTGCTTATGGTTTTAAGCTAGTCCACACACATGGTGAGATTCAGCTTATACACAAGGCAAAATTCAGCAAGTAAGCTCCTGCTGCAAAGCCAGGCATCCAGGCAAGAGAATGTAGGGAGCTGCTGAGCTGACCATTCGCAAACGCCACCTGTACCTTACGGTGTGCTGTACTGCCCTCAAGGCTCTACTGACCAGCCTGGCTAGATCCTGTAATTGTTTATAAGAGCTGTGATAAGAAAGTCACATGCACACACAGACAGGGTGACGTTTGTTTGCCTTGCTGTGCAATACTGCTGCATGGACAGTGCCCAAGGCACGCCTGCTCAGAGGTCTCCTGCCTAGCAGAAACCCACACCACCTTGCAGCTACATCTGAAGAAAGGTCATGCTGCCTCCTGCCAAATCACTGGGAATCACTGCTGCAGGCTTAGCACTCAAGCTGTGTGCATCACCCATCTTCGTGCTCTGCAATCACTGCTTCATCTGTGCCTCAGCTCATATTCCTGCAAACAAATCCCAGACACTATCCAAGTCCTGTTCCCCAGCATCACACTGGCATAGGAAGACACCTACCAAATAGGTATAAGCAGGGAGTGAGAAATAACAAAACCAAGGCTAAAATCTGACTGCAGAGCACACAAGTTTGGCCTGTGTGTTGTCTTTGCCTTGTTTCCAGGTCCCCAAAATGTCTTCAGTCCACATCAGCCAATTTAACATCTAAAATCTTGAAAAATGGACTAAAATGCAAAGATCAAAGAAAAGCCAGGCTTTGGTATACAAAGATAACTGTGTAAGCTCTTAGCATACCAGGCAATATTCTTCCAATAAGGGCATCTAGCAACCAAAAGGACTCCTCTTCATTCTTTGTAATAAGAATCAGGTATCCGGCTATGAAATTCATGCCCTGAAAGAAAGAGAAGAATTTTAAGATGCAGACATTTACCTTAAGAGTTTCTAAGTCATTTCTTTTGATTAAGGGCTAATTTACTGCCATTCTACACAGCTGGAACATTAGGTGAAGTCTAGTAATAAAGGGCACTGGTTGAATAAGCTGTTAAATCTCTATGGTGATGGCTACCAAGAATTACTTTAAAAAGCTCAGAGAGAGAAAATTGAAAGAAAAAACTTAGTAGCGTATGATGTATTTCCAATTTTCCCTTAAAAAAATGATAATCCCAAAGCCCTGTCCCAGTGTAGTCAATGAGTGTTCTGGCCAGAACCAAAACATGGCTGAGTGGATGTGCAACACAACCATAACACACCTGCAGGTGGACCACAAATCTGCAGTAGAACATTTGAGCCAAAGAATCCCGAGTAAAAAGTTGGAACTTCGGTACCTTTAATGAGCTGTTGCTCATATCCACCATAACACTGCTATAGTACTACTAATTTACTTTCTTTCTATTCCTCAGCTTTAAGTTGTCTCAAGTATGTCTGTTCTACTGCAAACAAGACAATGCTTATAACAATACAGAAAGTAAACTAGCATGACAATTTACAAAAGATGTCCCTGAGGTGCAAGCTCCCCTGGAAGTCTTCCTAGGCTAGCAGAAAATTACATTATCTTTAAATATTTACAGGCTATGAAAGCCAGTGCTGGCTACATTGCCTTCTTCAGTTTCACCCCTTTATTCATCTTTCTCCCTGCTCTCTCCCATTCTAAGCTCAGCTTCTGCAGCATTGCCAGGGGCTCCAGGCAGCAGCGTTGTCCCGGCTCTGAGGAGGATGACAGCCACCAAGAAGCCAGAAGCTTGTATGGAAATCAAGATCTCATTTCTTCAATTCACCTTCCTACTACAGAAGGCCTTGTAGCATTCCCAGAACATGGAAATATTAGGACACTGCACCTTACCCAATGGCTCATTTTCAAGCTTTGAGTCACTGCAGCTCAGACAGACCTTGCACGGCCTTACACGGTGCTTGGCCTCCTAGCCAGGACATCAACTATTCGTTTCTAGGCTGATAGCTTAGTAATTGCATCCATCTATGGTGACAAGAGGCTGCTTGGCATTTAGCACTGCACACACAGAAAACTCCTCTGAAGTGTAAATTTGCAGGGCTCTGAACTTCACTGATTGTACCAGGGCAGGCAGTGCCATGCCCCTGTCTCAGCAAATACCAGAAATGCACTGGCACTATGAAAATGCCCCCCCAAAAGAGTCTTCAGAGGGCAAAAACTGCAAAATTCTACTTATTTATGTCATGCCTCAGAAAACAGTTGCTGACATTTGGTTTAGGTTCTGTTTGCGAAGCAGACTCTTTACAGTTCTATATCTTCTGTTGTTCCCATAAAATTAAACATTTTAATAAATATGCAATACTGAGAGCAATAAAATTGAAAAATCATGCATTTTTTATTGCCACGTTTCAAACAATCTCTGTGTACAGCTGGTTAGCATACATGAGGTTTAGGTTTGCATTTCTGTCTTCAGTGCAGAAGGGGAAGAGAACAGAGGACTTTATAAGTGAACTTCAAACAAATTTTCTTCCCACTTGCTACCTATACTGGGAGGAGACACCAAAAAAAAAATAGTGCTCACATACCTGACAATATCCTACTGCTTTATTGTGATGTCCATATGCCACCAACACATTGTAGAGTGTATGCTGCAAGCAGGGATCAGCTGTTTTACGGAATTTTACATTATCTGGAAATGTTCTGTTCATGTCTAGACAGAAGGGGAAAAAAGACCAAAATTAAGAGCTGTTCTTTCCTTTCCCTTCCAGAGAAACTTTTGCAGCTTTCCTGAAGTACAATCAAAACCTCATTAAACCGTGGTTTCGGTGGATGAATTTTAACAAGGAGCAGCTTTACCCCTATTTTGGCTAAAAGGCCATCTGCATTTGCAGATAATCTATTCCTAGAAAGACTAATCTTATTAGGGTACAGAAATCAATTCCAGGAGGACTACAGGAATTCTGCAGAATGGATTCTCTCATGGTCTGACTGCAAAGGCTAAATGAGAGCAAACCACTCAGGTCAATAAAAAACAATTTTATTGAGCCAAATAGCATGAAATGAGCTGCAGCTCTGGGAAAGCATATTCCATAACAAACCAAACGATCGGTTGACTTATCACCCAGGGGGCTTCCACCAAACATTCCCAAACCATTAAAAAAATAAACAAATAAAAGACCTATTCTTGCAACTGATCACTTTCACTAGAAATCACAGTTTCTTTGTAGTTTGGTTTGGTTTTGATTGTTTGGGGTTTTTTTTTATGATTTTTTTTTTTCCCCCCTAGGACGTGACCATTAGACAGCCTGTTCCTTCCTTTGTGCAAGATCACTGAGAAGGAGACTATGCACATCTCACACGCTTAGCTCAATGCTGAACCAAGGACTGTGCAATTACTGACATTACAAAACACTCATTTCTTCCAGATCAAACACGAATCTTTACAAAGGACAGAAAAAAAAGCGTGCAGGTTTGAGCCAGTCACCCCAACACTCGTTAGTGTTTGGAAAGAAACAGGCAGAGTTAAGTTTTAGCCAGCTTCACCCTATAGAGAGGTGAGCAAAGGTTACTCAGTCCACTGCGCATCTGATCTGGAGAAGCACAAGTTGGGGAGGAAAATTCTATTTAAAAGCAACGTTACTTTGAAGATTTTCAAAACCTGAGACATTAATAAAATAACAGTTATGTTGGTTATATTTAACAACACCATAAAAGTGAGATACAGTAAGCAAAAAAACAGTGTGAACAGTACTGCACAGATGTTTGTGTTGTATGAGTTATCAGATCTTATCAGCTGTTTCTGTATAAAGGACAAAGTCTATCACAGCCTTGACACGAACTGGAGCTGCAAGCAACTGAAAGCAGGGAGTTCCTCAAAGTCTTGTTTAGTCTCATGGAAATCAAAAGCGTTGAGAAGTCATCACACAAATCACCATTTTTTTTTTTCTTTTAAAAGTCAATAAATCATTTACAGAAATGGGGGGGTTAGGAAATATTTCACCTCCCATGTACTTGCAAGAAAAGCACAAGGAAAAAGATAATTTTAAAAGGACTTGAGCAGCAGCCAGGCAGTTATAGGATAACTATGTTTGTTTTGTTTCCTCTTGGTAGGAAGAGCAGCATTGTATTTGCATAATCAGACTAATTTGTTGTTTATTCAAGTATATGCTGGACTTAACAGAAAAGATGAAAGCTGACATTTCAGCTATGGCTCTTCCCAACAGCTGTGCAGAGTATGGATTAAGAAGGAGTAGGAAAAGTCCAAAGAGAACAGAGGCTGGCCAAACTGAAGTCATCTTCAATTTCATAACCTGGGGAAGGTCTGTAGACAATCAGTTTCTATTTGCTTTCTGATCCCAGAGCGTGTTTTCTTTGTAAATAGAGCATGAATTGCACAAACTCCATTCCCTCTCATCTCCAAAAGAACTGGAGAAAGGCAACAAGGACTGCAGGTAAGGTACTCTGAGGAAGCATCACTACACACTTTTCCCCTCCAGCTCTTCCTTCAGCTATCTTGGCAGACAGACAAGATGAGGAAGCCATTTGAGCATGATCTGTTAGAGCTTCTCTCACAAAGAGCCCAAAGAGCTAACGCTGTTGCCTCCTAAATACCCTCAATTTAGTGAGCGCTCCCAATCCTCACTGACAAGTCAACTCCCTTCAGAGAAACTTATTTATGGTTTGAGAGTAAAATGTCCACAGATGTCTGCAGTGAAAAGTCACTGGAGTGAAAAATCACTTTTCTGAACCTGTTACAAATTATTCCACAGGCACCATCTGATCCACACAGCCAGGTTTTCACACCAGAGGTCACAAGGTGTCATACAGGCCGAGGGGACTGTGAGTTTCTCACCGATACAGCTCCTCTTCACTAAGAGTACAAATGTGGCTGCTAGCTGTGTGTGTACATGAGTGGACTTGCACATGCTATGGACTTACCTGCAATTCAATGGCCTGGTCTAGAATTGGAATATTTTCCAATGGCACTCACTGTAAGCAAGCCACCTTAACTTACAGCCAGACCTCTTTGTAATCAGCACATAGCCTTTGCATCAGGAGGACAGCCACATTTTATCATACCAACATCACTTGTCCTACAAGATTTACTATAATAGGGCATGAACAACAAAGCTCAGTAGGAATGCATTCCCTTCTAAATATGTACGAATGCTGAACTATGAAAATTTCCATCAGAACTTAGAGACAGGCATTACTTAAGCTCTTCAGTTTAAGATGTCTTCTCTTTCTTGTACTTCTCCTGTTCCAACAGCAAGTGTCATAAAGGAAAAGCAGCAATAAAGCTCATCAATTAGGAATCAGCAAGTTGAAGAGGGGAAACAGTCAAAAGCCAGTTTAAGATTAATTACTATTAGTAATCAGATTTTTCTTCAAAACTAGACCATTTCTCTGTACAGCTCTGCATCTGTGCTATGCTGGGGGCCCCAGGCCTGGACACAGTACTCTGGATGAGGCTTTACAAAGGCAGAGCAGAAGGAAACAATCACTTCCCTCTCCCTGACAGCCACTCTTCTTTTAATGTAGCCCAGGACCCCACTGGCCTTCTGGGCTGCAAGAGCACGCTGCTGGCTCATGTCTTGCTTTTCATCTATCATGACTCCAAAGTCTTTGTCAGCAGGGCTGCTCTCTAGGAGTTCGTTTCCCAGTCCATATTCGTAACTAGGAACACCCCAACCCAAGTGCAACACCCTGCACTTGGCCTTATTGAACCTCATTAGGTTCTCATGAGCCTGCTTTTCAAGCTTGTCCAGGTCCCTCTGGCAACTTAATTGATGGCGATTTAATTACATCCCACTGAAGACATTTCCAGACTGCAAGTAAATTCCAAATGCAAATGAAAATTGTTTGGAGCTTCTGGGCACACAAAAGGAACAGGAAACATTGGCTTTTACACATTTTACAAACAATTTGAAGGAAAGTCTACGGTTGGCTGTGCCCTCCCAACCCTCCTCCTGAAATAAGAGGAAAACATGGTTGTTCTTCCCTTGCTTCTAAACCTCAGCATTGAGCTGTCCTATTACTTTACAGCTAGACTTCAAGACTGCCTGAAAATTTTGGGAACAGCAAACATGAGAATTGAATGGAAGAACAACTGCACACCTTAATTTAGTTTTTTCTTACAAAGAGCCACTCTGAGGGAAAACCAATGTAGGTAAAATGTAGGTACTGAATGTCTGGCAACAATTTACATGGAAATAGTCCCCAACTAAAGCCCACAGTAATAAAATTTATACAGTCAAGAAGATTACTGAGTTAAACATAAAATTTCCATTTACTTTTAATACTTCTCTCCTTTAGCCCTCATACATTCACACTGCTGTTTCATTTCTAAAGGAAAATTATCACTCTGAAGTTCTTTTTTTTTTTCCTCCCTCTTCAAATAAAGCCCTCCAACCCATTTTTCCTATATCCCATTCCCTCACTTGAGCAGCAGCCAGGCAGTTAAAAGATAACTGAGAAAAGAAATTCCTTCATCTCTCTCTTGCAGCAAATACACTTGACTGAATACATTTTGCTCCTTCTCCTGGCCCTTAGCAAGGCTGGCTAAAGAAACTCAATGTTGTAGTTTCCTCTGTATTCACAAAATACAGAGTTCTGCTGTTTCTAGCTCTGAGCAGGATATGAACCAGAAGATTTCTGGCTACTCTGCATTTGCAGGAACATGAAAGATGATGTTCCAAAATGCCTTACTAAGGTGTGTAGTCCCAAAAGCTTGCGGTGCTGCTGTGGAGGGGGAACTTGGCATAAAACAATAAAAGTTGCAATGCTTATCTAATTCCAAATAAAAATCAGTAAAGCCTCAACATTAACTACCTGGCTTTTTCAAGATGGAAAAAGGCAACAGCAACCTCTTCTGCCATTCTCATGAAATATCCTCATCACTGTGCTTGCTGCTCTTCCAGGTCCTTTGGGGAAGGAAGTAACAGACCAAGGCAGGTCTCACAGTAACTCATCATTCACCTAGGAGATGACATAATACCTTCTAGTTTGTTCTCTGTTCCTTCCCAAGTAATTTCTAATCTTCCTTACTGTTTTTGACCACATGATAATCCTGGGAAGAACTGTACTGTTAAAGAGCTTATGGCTAATCCAATTTTCATGTTAGTTCACCACTACTACCAAAACCTAAGTTTTCCATCACATACTTGATCTCCTACATTTGAAGGGCACAGCACAGCAGATAAACAAAGGTTTTGTTATCAGGACCTGTTTTGATTGCTTCAACCAGCTTGTCATTTTTCTCTCCTTCAAGCAGTCTCTGGTAGTATCCAGGGTTTTGCTCCATGTTGGTTTGAGCCCCACTCACGATCATCCAGATCAATGCACGGTGTTCATTGGGAATGCCTTTCCTGATATATCTCTTCACTGCAAAACAAAATGATTTTTTTTAGTTTATTTATTTTTAAAATATTTCCACTTACACTTTTCTTTCGGAATGACCAAAAGAAAGTTTATAAGTCAAAGGAAAACTCTTGACTAAAGATTATTATGCTTTCAAACCTACACTATCAACTAGAACAAACATTTTCTTCTCAGCTACACAGTATGTTTTAGACTCACTCCTAAGTTCTTGCCACTTAGACTCCCTACACTGATCTTCAGGCCCAGCCCTCTGTCCCCCATAACGATTTTGAATCTTTCCCAGCTTTCTGGATGGAGATATAAACAGCAATCTTTGTCCTTCTTCATTCAGGGAAGCACAATCTTTGATCTCTCCCTAACATCTTCCAACATGATACCACTGGTTGTTTGGTTACGCTCTAGCACAAATGGCTATGTTAATATAATGCTGGGATTTCAGCTTAGTACCTAAGTGCTGAAACCATAGCAGACAAAGATACACATGAAACAGGGTGCTACTGTCTAAGCTTTAGAAGTGATAAAAATGTGAGTGAGCAGCAGGTTTTTCTTCCCAGAATAACTGGGGAAGTCTTTTCAAATCTAAAACAGCTTTATCACCTGCATCGTACCATTCTTTTTGTTTGTTTGTTTTTTAATTCAAGATGATGATTCAGTATGAACATCCAGGATGCAAGATTGCAGGAAGAGACATCAGACTATTAACAACCAAAACAGCTTCCTTGTGGGAGAATGAAAGACATTAACACAGAGCCAATGCTGGTAATTAATTCATAATCCTATACCTCATGATCCAAAAAGATAGCCAAGCACTTGAGGTCCTCTAGCTTTTTCCAGGGAGAAGAAACTGACAAAGGCATCAGATATTTCTTACTAAAAGAATGGGACTTGAATGAGAATGAGGAATTCTCTGTTGTTTTACACAATAGCATCACCTAGCCTCCTTATATCCAGTCACACAGATCTGTAACTCAAGATAAACAATACCTGAATTAAAGGCAACTGGCCTTAAAAACAGCAGAGTGAAAGAAGAGTTTACAAGAACTCAGCCAGTGACTTTCTATATGCATTCACCTTATTTTAGCCCATTATCTTCCAGAACTCCACACTGCTTTCTCAGTGTCAATGGAGAGATCCACACATCTTTAATGGACATTCCAGCCACCTAAAATCTGGTACCTTCAGAGAAATGTTCCTGCCCTTCACGTTTGCAATAAACACTCGGCCTTCAAGCTGCAGTTTTTGTTTAGTGATCCCATGAGTGTTTATGGGTATGTGGGTATATATGGGTATAGGTAATAGTCTCTCCTGTTCCAGCTATAATGTAACTAACCACAGCCTTCTACTAGACGGACTGGAAATAATTCTGAAGTTTCCATGTTTAATAATCCCCACTTCATCTTTTTTACAACATTTTGATCTCAGATGCTCAATAAATCCTATAGGCACAGCAAATGCAGGAATGCATCTGAGGAACCCCATTTTAGTCAGTGAAATGTCCAGATGAGCTTGCAAATGCTCCTAAGAAGCTAAGTGACTGGGCAAATTACTGGGTTATCTTATTGTAACACAAATTTAGACAGTACTTTTTCTGTAACAGCTATCAATTCTGAAAGGAGAGCCAGCATCCACATCCAACAACACGACACGTTAAATTCAGAGTTGTGGGGATGAGCCTTTGACCTTGGCACAAGGGGAAAGCAGCCCTGCAGCACCACATACACTCATTATCCCTCAGTGTCATCATCCACATGACAATAGGTGGCCAGAGGCTCATATCAGCCCAGGCAATTGCCTATCCCAGCTTCCCCACTTCGTGAAGGGTGGAAAAGCCCACCAGGAAAATGATAATTCTTGACCTTTGTGTCACAAAATAAAGTTGTATTTACCTTTTTTTTTTTTTTCTTCCCCTTTACACTGCTTTGCTCTGCATCACAGACAGACTGAGCCTGCAAATCCTCCAAGCATAGCTGATGAGTACATTACGGGGCTATCTCACTGTAACACAAATTCAGATAGTATATTTTTCTGGAACAGCTATCCATTCTAGAAGCAGAGCTAGCATCCACCTCCAAAAACATTGCACATTAATTCATAGAAGTGGAGATGAGTCTTTGACCTTAGCACAAGGAGAAAGCATAGCCGGATGCTTTTCAAAAAGGCCCCAGGAGAACTTAAAATAACGAGATGGGTTCACAGATAAATCTTCTGGGCCTGAATGGGAAAATGGTAAATCAAATTATGCAGGAATACCAGCTAAAAACAAAAATTATCCTGCTGATAATATTACAAGAGTGTACAAAGCATCTGCATGTTACAGTTACGATTCAATGTTGAGGAAACTAACTTAGACCCTAGAGAAAAATTCCACAGCAGAGCTGAAAACAACTTACCAAGAAGGAATTGAAAGTTTTGCTTTATGAACATATTGCAAAAGAAACAAAACAGATCTGTGCTGTAAGCATTCAAGTTGCTGTCAAACATACAAACTGACTTTCTAAGATGCTCCTTCCTTCCTCCAAGTCCTGCACAGGAACAGAAGTGCTCCTGTTACAATCACTGTTTTGTACCATCCCTTTCACTTTTCACTGTTTTACCAACCTCCAAGACCAGAAAGGCAGCTTTTGTTACTGGCCAGCTTTGATCAATGCACTCATAAGAGAATGCAGACAGTTCTCTCGCACAGTGTATTTTGTCAGAGTTCAGCTCCTTTGGGTGATTATGTCTGATAGTTTGGTTGTCTTTTGGTCCCAGAAAGATAGAAGTCAAATGGATGGAAGCAAAAATTAAGTGGACCTCAGCAATGAAGGAGATCAAAATAGTTGTTAAGGGACCAAATAACACCTAGAAATGTGCATGTGTAGAGAAGTCACTGTAGCTAGCAAGGGCAGAAAGCAAAACAGAACACCACCAAACAATATGAAGGAAGAGACTGGAGAATGAGCAAAGGGAGCTATCAGCCAAAATACCCATGGCCCGCCCTGCCAGAAGGCTGTGATCCAGAACAACAGGATACACTCCTTAATTATCCTTGTTAAAACGTAGTCTAATTACTTTTATTTACAGTAGAACAGAAGCACGTACATACATACCACACAGGGCATGACAGCAGCACGTGAACACACGGCATTTCCAAACTGGAAAATTAGCACAAGTCATCACTTCTTCCTGTTCACCCAAAGCACCCTGCTCAGAGGAATTCTAAGCTTCTCTGTGGGTAAAGAGAAATGGGTGTGGAGCCACAGAGCTGTCTCACTCATGGCTAGCCATAGCAGGATGCCTTTTAAAACAGCCCCAGGAAAACTCCAAGTGAGGATATGGGTTTGCAGATACATCTTTTGGGTTTGTGGGGGAGAAAGCACTTCTCAGTTATCTGGAGTACTGCATCCAGGCCTGGGACCCCAGTACATGGAGTCTTGAACATGGAGCTCTGAGAGTGGGTCCAGAGGACGGCCACTAAGATGGTCATAGGAGAGCTGGAGCACCCCTCCTATGAGGAAAGGTTGAGGGAACTGGGCTTGTTTAGCCTGGAAAAAAGAAGGCTTCAGGGTGACCTGACTGTGGCCTCCCAGTATGTGAAGGGATCATATAAACAGGAGGCAGAATGGCTGTTTACAAGGGTGGATAGTGATAGAAAAAGGGGGAATGGTTTTAAACTGAGACAGGGGAGGTTTAGGTTGGATATTAGGAGGAAGTTTTTCCACACAGATGGTGATGACACACTGGAACAGGTTGCCCAAGGAGGTTGTGGATGCCCCATCCCTGGAGGCATTCAAGGCCAGCCTAGATGTGGCTCTGGGCAGCCTGGTCTGGTGGTTGATGACCCTGCATATAGCAGGGGATTGAAACTAGATGATCATTGTGGTCCTTTTCAACCCAGGCCATTCTATGATTCTATGATTCCTGCTTATGGCTAACTTCTGCAGGAAGTTGATCAGAATCAGCTCCCGAGCAAAGCCTCAGAGCAAGGACCCTCATTCTGGAGGAGTGAAACTCAACGAGAGTACAGAGACCTCCTGCTCTCTGGGTTCCCTCAGGGTCCTCCTCCAGGGCAGGGCACACACCAAAGCCACTACTTACATGATTCTCTGTGCATCTGCCACAGACCTTAATACCGGTATCAGAGGGGAAGTATTTAAATCAGTAATGGTACAGGTTAATCTGCTGCTATTCTCCCTCAAGGTATCAGCTGAAGATAACAAGGGAGGTTTTTTTTAACAGCTTTAAATTTACACTGAGACCACATTTCCCCAACACTGTTTATTCCAGTTGTTCTCCTTATAGTTATAGCACAGTTGACAAACTGAAGTACCTTTTGCTAAAATTAATAATGTCAAAGATGACACACCAGCACAAAGGGGCTTGCTACCATCAATGTTGCCTGCATCCCCTCAGGGGATTTAATACATCCCATTTCTCACATACTGCTGCAGACCTTTTGAAAATACAATACAGTAGCCTGTTACTGAAGGCTGACACAACATTAATGATTATTAACGGTTATTAGTGGAGGGGCAGCATGACTACTGCTACTGAAGCCTAATGGACAAGCTAAGAGAATTAGTCAAAGTTTCAGCTCTAAAACAATGCCAAAGGCATTCACAGTGCTATCTCACAAGAGTGTGACAAGGCTGGAAGGACAGGCTATGTGAGAGGAGACAGATGTGACCAACTCACAGATATTACTGAAGGTTGCACCTGTCACGGTTCACACATTTTAAGAAAACAAGAAAACAATTTTTCCACAATCTTCACTAACTAAGAATACTGCGTAGTTACCATTATATTAAAATTTAACACTCTAAGTAAAAGCTTCTTTATATTTGCAAGAAAAATAAGAGAGTAGTAGTTACTTTCAGGTAACCGGGCACTGGAACAGGCTGCCCAGGGCAGTGGGCACAGCCCCGAGCTGCTGGAGTTCAAGGAGCATTTGGACAGCACTCTGAGGCACAGGGTTTGAATGTTGGGTGGTCCTGTGTGGAATCAGAAGCTGGATTCTGTGATCCTTGTGGGTTTCTTCCTACTTGGGAAATTCTATGACTCAATGATTTAGCACCTATAGCTTAAGCCTACATTTTATGGCGATCCTCAGCCTCAAAACTGACATCACTCCATACACTGCTCCACTTAAGATGTCTAACTTGTTATCACTTCATTATTGGTGCCAAGGGAAGAAAAAAAAAAAAAAGAAAAAAAAACAACAACCAGAATTAGCACTCAGACTGTACCTGAGGCAGAGCTTTGAACATTCAACTGTATTTGTCCTTATTCCTTCACCCTGTAAAGCGTTTAGCTCCAGTTCTCTGGACACATCCTTTGAGCAGCAAGGTAAATGTTGTTTTACAAAAGGAACAGTTTGAAAATTTCAGCAACCTAAAGGCTGTCAGCAACTGCTCTCTTGGCAGAGCCCTCACACCCTCATCCTGGGGCTCGCAGACTCTACAGCACTGCACATCTTTTCAAAGCACGCCATGCAACAAACAGCTGCACACCAGCATCTGGAAGTTCCCGTGCTGTAATCTCTGGGTTACAGATCTAGTAAGATATTGTAATGTTTGCCAAAGAAGGATTACTCCTTTGTAACCTTTAAATCAAACCAATGATCTCCCTAACAGCAGCGTATTCATTTACGTATCATTACTGTTTATAGTAAGAAAACAGTATACAACATTCAGAAGCCCAAACCAATGCAATTTATACAGGTTCCAACATAATGCACTATTACCTACAGGTAACCACACCTTTTAAACTCTTCTGTACGCTGTTTTTCCCCTTCAGGAGCTTGGACCATTTTATTGCTCTTCTGGTGAGCACCACGAGGTATCTGGAAAAGAATGCTTCGTAGGACGCGTAATCAAAGTCGTCTGGCCTCTCAAACCCATACGGATCAACCCTGCAAAATAAAGCATTCTTGCACAACCATTCCTACATACCTACAGTTGGGAAAAAAAAATAATAATAATAAAAAGCTATAATGCTTCAGATAGCTTCCAGCTGCTATTTTCAAAAGCAGCCAAAAAATCTCTCAACCCAACAAAACCCTGCTTTACACACATTGTTAAACGCCTTTGATATGTGATGTGGAATGTACGTAAGCGAAGTGAAACGCTCACTGCTCAGCCAGTTTTACAGATTTCACTCCTTCAAGGAATTTTTAAGAGCAAAGGATCCGTTCTGTGCAAAACTGACCCAGATGACTGCACAGAACCCTATCTCAGGCTAATGGGAGTCCCAGAGCCACCCCAACCTGGCTGAGTTTCAGCTGGATGCATTTCGGGAAGGCAGGCCGGTGGCACCTTCCCTCCCACACCACTTCACACCTGCTGGTGCTCACAGAACGACGAATTTGTCCCCCCGGTGGCACCTGCACAGCGCTAGGTACACGCGAGCACACGGGCATGCAGCGGAGCGAAACGCTGCATCAACAGCCCTCGGACCTCCCGCGGAGGACAAGGGGAAGCCCAAAGCAGGGGACGGCTGTGGGACTCCCGCCCGCCCGCACCTGCCACGGGTGCCGCCCCGCCTCACACCTGCGCTGCGGGCGGGGGGGCCATGCCGCTCCCTCTGGCCCTGGTCGCGATGCCAGCGGGGAAAGGGCTATTTTAAGTCCGATAAAGTCCCCGCCGAGAGCCGGGCGCCGCCGCTCCGGCACCCGACTCGCCTCCTCCCTCGGATCGGCAAAAAGTTGTCCAAATGGTGTTCCCCAGGGCTGACCGAGCCCCCCGCCCTACCTGTACGCCCACTCCCGGCCGTCCTCCAGCCCGGCCATCGGCCGTCAGCGCTCGGCCCCCTCCGGCCGGGAGCCACCGGCGGGCTCTCCTCAGGCCGAGCAGCGCCGCCTCCGCCGCCCCATTCGGAGCTCCGGCCGCCGAGCGCAACTCCCCGACACGCTCCGCCGGTTGAGGGGCGGGGGCGGCCGCCGGGTTCCGCCTCCCGTGTGCCAGGGGCCGGGCAGGGCAGCTCCGCGCCCGGGGCGGCCTCAACCGCCTCCACGCGGGCGGGTGTCGTTTCCCGGCCGCCCCCGTTCTGTGCCGGAGAAGCGGCTCCCGGTGCGGCCGGGCTCCTCTAGGGACCCCCCCGGGGTGAGCGGGGCGGAGACGCGGCAGCTCCCGGTCGGAGGGTCGGCTGCGGTCCTCCGCCATTTCAGAGTGTGCAGCTCCTGCGCTGTGTCCACCCTTGGTGTGGGAATCCTGGCCCTGTGTGCTTAACTTTATGTATAGTTCTGACTTGGCTGTCGTTTCTGAAGTATGGATGCATTTATATGGTTGCATCTGAGCATCAAGTCAGGTGGCTGGTTCTGGAGCCTGGAGGGAAGATCTCAAAATGAGTTCCACTCTTCAGTAGTGTACATGTACCCAAATTTCAACAAACATCAGTGTGCTGAAAGTGCAGCTAACAAGTCCTCTATCAAAACCAGGATTCAGCCCTTAGATACCTTCCTAAAAGCCAGTCCTGTTGCTCTGCTGTACTTCATTCCACACAACTGCCGCGAACAGATGTGGCTCTGATGCTGTTTGGCATCAGTATTTCCCGTTTCTGTCACCTCCTGAATGAATGTCAGAGACCTCAGTGTGAGCAAAACATATCGCTAAAACACAGAGAGAAAGGCTCCAACTGCCATCATTCTGACCAAAGGAATTTCCCCATAACCAGTGAGAAGAGGTGGTTGTGTGTTTGGATTCATTCACATTCAGTTGCTTTGAACTATTTTTTTTCCCAAATCCTCAAACTCTGATATGCTCTTCCATTTAACTTCAGTTCCCCAAATAATTCATTATTGTGACACTGAAATTCTGTTAACTTTAGCTGCTGCTGGCTTTGTTTCCACCACAAACTAACCATCTACAGGGGCAGATTGCCAAAGGCGTGTGAAGTTATAATAATACCACAAATATTAATCCCCAGAAGGGTTTCCCTGTTTCCTGAGCCCACCCCTACCATCAGCACACTGATTCTCGCCATCAAGGCATGGAGCAGCCCCAAACCTCACACAGACACTGTGCTGTCTGACTGCTGCAGAACAGGGTGGAGAGGAGAAAATTATCTTCCTGCTTGTCCTTATTTAATCAAGTTCTGACTCTGCACCAAGCAAGTGTTTGGAAAATTACAGCCACTGCCAGGGAAACATTATCTAGTTCAGACAGCAAATCATAGTTGCTGAAGACAACAGATGGGATTTCAGAAGGGAGATCAACAGTTGTTCCTTCCCGAAGCGCTCCTCAAGAAAGCTGTGTGGGATCAAAGGCACTCACCCACACAGTAGTGTGGATGCAGCTCAGCTCCAGCAATGGGGAAAAACATACAACTTTGTACTTCTTTCATCTGCCATCAGAGCAATGGGAAAGTTCCTGATTGCTCAGCAAAATGTAACGTTTGTCGTGAAGCCTAGGAAAATTCTGGGCTGAAGTGGGGCTGTGACCATTCTGGCAGGAAGAGGACGATCCCCCTAAATGGCTGTGGCAGTTGCAGAGTGGCAGTGAAGGTAGAGCCACTGACACCTTTGCCAAGCTCTCACACTGACATCCTGCCAGCTTTGCCTTGCCCAGCAGCCAGCTCTGCCCATCACTGGTTACTGGTTCACAGTGAGCTCACAGGGAGCTGGGGTTAGAGGGAGAAATGCTGTCCACCAAGGGCTGCTTTCTCCCCAAAACCTAAAACCACAGGCTCGGTTGGCAGCTCAATTATGCTTTGTCTGACAAGGTTGGGCTCTGCTGTACATCTTCCTTCTGAAGTGGTTCCATCAAAAACTCCCCACAAACTACAGGTTGTAGCTTTGATTAATTAAAGGCACACCTGCAGCACATCAAGGATAGCTTGTGTATACCATGGGGCGTTTTACCATCAGCAAACTTTAAATATTACGTACGTTTCCTTTTGCTTTGATGCAAGCTATGTGGTGTGCTCAAATGTATGCTGGTTTCGCATGAAAGCACCCATTAAACTTCACATATCTCCTGTTAGAGAAGCTATGTAGAATGTTAATTAATAGAAATAATTACTACATTTCAGTGGTAAGTCATAGCAATAATTTCCTCTCTGTACCAAATATAATAATATGAAGCAGTCTGCTGTCTGGCAAGAGAATACCTCGGTTGTCCTTTGTAAGGTGTCAGTGCTGCTCTCTTCTGGGCAGATCATATCACACTGTTTTAAAGGTATCCGAAGGAAAAAAAAAAAAGCCTAAAATCTCAAATCTGAAAACTACGTCTGCTTGGTTCTTATCAGCAGGAAAGACACCAGAGATCCCTGACTTCAAAGTTTGGTGCAGACAGTGGCTGTGTCAGTACAGAAGGGCAGTTACAGTGCATTCAACCCAGTGAAGGCACGTTCTTCACTGCCACTTGGCACGAGGGGAATGATGTACCTTTTTTTTCTTTTCTTTAAACCTCCAGGACCATCCAATACTGTATTTCTGAGGTTTTTACATCTTGGTGTGTTTATATGTTAGGTAGAAATTCCCATCTTGCTGCTTGCCAGAGTAAGTCCTTAAAATAGTGACTTCCCTGTAAGGCTAGGCATGTAGGTCTGCTCCCTGCAGGGCAGACAAACACCGCCGAGTAGTGTTTCATGGGCATTCAAAGCTTTACTTGCCTGTATTGCACTTGTCCTGTATTTTAGCTAGGGCCACTTCCACAGTTGCATTTGTAGAGCAGTTATTAAATAAAAATAGCAGCAAAATTTTCAGCCCTATCAGGAATAATTTCAGGTAGCTTTAGGCTTTGTAGACCTGTGAGATGGACCACATGTATGGGATTCAGCCCATAGCATATGCTGTTGTGTGTTTTCACATGGAGCACATGTTGCATATCTATTTGGAAGGAGAGATTTTGGATTGTCTCCTCAGTTAGCAGGCTGAAGGGATGGGTAAGTGGGCGACCTGGCCTGGGGAGAATCTTGTCCTTGGAAAGAGTGCAGAGGGGAGATCAGCAGCTTACCATGAGATATCACATGCAGCACAGCAGGGAAACTTCACGGGATAAAATTACCCCTTGGCTATGAAGGATGACATAGATCTCAGAAAATGAGGTTTTTCTTTTACAATACTTAAGTACGTGATAACAGGAACTTGAGATAAAAACATGTTTCTGAAATAAAATTTTAAATTGCCAGCGCCTAATGAATATATTGATAGTACAAGTCTGTGGCTATTAATGCAGGATTCTGTAGTAACAAAGCTGGCAGAATAGAGTAATGCAATCTGCATTCAACAAAGAGTGCAAAAGCTTTAGGCAAAGTTTTCAGAAAATGTGACTACCCCTTTGCCATGAGCAAATATACATATGCACACCAAAAAATAGGTCTTGTGGGTAACTGGATGTTCTAGAATCCTAAGGAAGTGGTGAAGCTCCAACAGCATATGTGATTTGTCATCTCTGTGTCTATGTTTAGTGAACCATTCTATTGAAAGTGTACCCTGCCTTGTTGGAGCTCTCCTCTGCACTGATTTGGCTTCATAAAATCCTAGAATCATTTAATGGTTTGGGTTGGAAGGGACCTTAAAGATCATCTAGTTCCAATCCACTTGCCTTGGGCAGGGACATCTTTCATTAGGTCAAAGCTCTGTCCAGCCTAATATTGAACACTTCCACATCTTCCTCAAAAATTTGCTATTCCTTACTTGGTCAAAAAAGTTTAAATTTAGCATATTTGTCAGTATAGAAATATCCAGTAAGAAATGGAGATATATATATAGATCTTAATCACTGGAGGTGTACATAGCCTAAGCACAACATGCTCTAGAATGAGACAACTCATCCAGCTGGCCGGGTTAAGGAGTGCCAATTCATCCTGACACCTTTGGTTCGTGTCTAACCACCTGCCTACCCAGTTTTGTCAACCTTCAGCCCACGTATGGATGGAAGCTCTGGACGGGTAATGAAATGCTGAACTCGCTCCATATATCTGTCCCAGAAAATTGCGTCATGCTTACATAACTAGTCTGTGGGCCTGATTAAACCTGCTCATGTGAACTGTTCCAACAGCAATCGCTGAACTTTGGAATAGACTGTATAGCAAGGATAGAAACATAGCTAAAAAAATAACTTCCTCTCTTCCCTGAGGGCTTCACAGCTTCACATCGATGCAGGTTACTAGCTGGTAGGACAAGCTATAGTCCCATGTGCCGTCTCGGACGGCCAGTCTTTTGATGACTCTCACTGTGACTGTGGCCCCGGGAGCCAAAGCATGCTGATATGAGCAGCTATAAAAAGGAGCTCTAAAGCTCGCTGCATACCACCACAGCCGCCTGGAGAATCAACATTACCCATGGAAATCTCTGTGGAAGAGTTTTTGCACTCGGCTGCCGTCCGCCAGCTGCGTCAGCCAAGAAGGCTCAAGGCTGTAAGTGACAGTGCTGAGAACAGCGGGAAAGAGAAATGATGTGGCAGTACCCTTGGTGTGAAAAACACTGCAAAAGCGTATGTCAAAGGTGATATGGAAACCGTACTGAACGTTAGGAAGTACTCCCAGGATATAGACAAAAACGTAGTAACTCACAGAGCAGCGATTATCTGGAGTGGAGTGAAGTGATCCAAATGAGAAGTTTATGATGGCTCCTTACTCAATGAACCCAGCTTGGGTCAGGCACTGTTTCAAAAAACATGATTGCAATTTGGAGTGACAAAGTATTTTCTAAATGGCTTTGTTTTGTTTTGTTTCTACTCAACAAGGGAGGGTACACTTTTGTTTGTCTATCACTTGAATGGTCATAGGCAGCATGCTGAAAGCACTTTAAATCCATGCTGGTGTTGTTTAATTTTCTCTGTCGGCACGAGTGCAACACTTACAGCTGAATATTGAAATTCCTCAGAGGACAGTGACTCTCTCTTACTTCTCCCGCCTCCTTTTTCTTTCCTGTCCCTGGTGAGTTTGTGAAGGTACCATGCCTAGCAGTTCCCAGATCTGCTGGCTGGGACAGGGTTTCATCTGAGTGCTCCCTCACTGCTTACATACCGTGATATTACACTTGGCCATGTCTGTGACAAGCAAAGGCAAACCTTCTCCTGGCTTTCTGCTGAGCTAGGACTCCTCCAAAGATTCTCATTACAAATGTTTCAACAATAGCCTATTCCATAAACATAAACCAGGATTATCATTACAGGCATTTACATACAATCATTTGATGTACAAATTTCTATCTGATGCATTATTAAAATTCAAATGACTTAAATTTCATTTTTATATTTTGGCCTTTTCTGATATTGTTCTTTCCTGTCACAAAGTAATCAAACTGAGAAGGGATATACAGCATTGAAAACTATTTTCAAACTATTTTCAATGTTTTGGTATTTCCACAGTTTGCACAATACATATATTGTTACAAAAATGTACTCAGCCAGCTATTTGATTCCTTTCTCCATTGAAAGTGTAGCTTAGTGTCAGCAATACACTAGCTATTTTTTCACCCAAGAAAATGTATCTTAGTTATGTGTGAATTTAGGAAAATAGTACAATTGATTTTGCTGTTAATTTTCAGTAAGCCATAGCAATCATTGTGTATGATGGTGATGCACAGTTAAATATTTTCTGCAGTGGGTACATTGTATTTCTATTTTTTCATGTTTCTCAGCAAAATTTTTTTTTTCAATAATTTTATTGTCAGTAACTACAATACCATTATTTTTTATAATAATTTCCTTTTCTATGGCATCTCATCACCAGCAGTCCTACATGAGCAATTGAGAAATAGCCGAGCACAGTCAAACATGCCTTCGGCTAATTGGCTTTCCTGATCTATACTAAGTCGAGCTTTTCACATGGTTGCAAAAGTGTAAGTATCTTCTTAGTAGAAGTTGATGAAAAATTGACCATCACTGCCATAGTTACAATCCCTTTATAGATGTAAATCAACTTACCCCAGTACAAAAATAATATAGCCTGAATTAGACCACTACAGTTTAGCCTGCTGTAGACAAGCCTTACAAGGGCTAGTAGAACCCGTAAGTTATGCCCCACTCAGATTCTACTTTTCCCATTGTATCTACACGCAAAATCACTTTACATGCCAAAGACTGAATACAAAAGTAATTCCAGCTGCAATTCTCTTAGCTAACATTGTTCTGGAAGTATGCCTCAAGCTTAACTTCATGCATTTCAGTAAATGCATACATGTCCTGTGCAAAATTTGCTGAGAAACATAGACATCTGGGTATTTAACCATTCTTTATAGAATCATAAAATTGCTCAGCTTGGAAAAGACCTTCAAGATCATTGAGTCCAACCACAACCTAACCATACTACCCTAACTCTAACAACCCTCTGCTAAATCATGTCCCTGAGCACCACATCCAAATGGTTTTTAAACACATCCAGGGATGGTGACTCAACCACCTCCCTGGGGAGCCTATTCCAGTGCTTCACAACCCTTTCTGTAAAGAAGTGTTTCCTGATATCCAACCTAAACCACCCTTGGCACAACTCGAGGCCATTTCCCTTCACCCTGTCACCTGTCACCAGTGACAAAGACCAACCCTGCTCTCACTGCAGTCACTTTTGAGGTATCTGAAGAGAGCAGTAAGGTCTCCCCTCAGCCTCCACTTCCCCAGGCTAAGCAGCCCCGGTTCCTCAAAATATATGTGTGTAAATGAAACAGCTTTCAGCAAAGAAAGGTGAGATTCAGCCTCATGGAAGCTGTGGGTGCCAGGAGGCCGGGGCTGAGTATTCATCATGCCTCTCTCAGTCACTTTTAGTTCTCTGTTCCAGACTGACTCAGTTCTTGGGGCTCAAACAGCCAGAACAGCACAGGACCAGCCAGTGAGCAAGTCACTCCGGGAGAGGAGACGGCTCTCCTATAGGCAGAAATCTTAAGGCCTTCACCTAAGCTGTGAAGGTGATTTTTCTCTTCAGCTCTAACATGCAGCTCCAAAGCCAAACCATCATTGCTGCTGCAATGGAGCTCTTCAGGCTATATGCTAAAGCAAGACAGATTTTGAATGTGAAGGTACAGCCACAATTTTACTTTGTATTTCAGGAGACAAGGAAAGCAAGGACAAAGGAGTTGCATGTAGAGAAACTAGTTCAATTTGCTGTCAAATAGAGAAGGTGCTGGTGCATTGGATATTGCTCTGCAGAGCACTGGAGAGGTTTTTCCCTCTGTATTATAGAATCAAACATAGCTAAGAGCAAGCTTTGCAGGTCTCTATTCAAACTGAGAATCAAGTGGTCAGATCCCAGGAAGACAGACAACATCCTGAGAATTTCCTGAGACTGAGTGCTTCAGAAAAGAAAAGGAAAGGGAGAGTTTCCACAAAGAAGTCTGCAGGGAGTCGTGCACTAGGGAGGATTCAGCCTTTCAAAGTGCACCATCAGTATTCAGGGGGATGACTGGGACCTCCTCTGTATGGAAAAACAGGGGTAGCTCTTCTGGTTGCGGTGGCTGCCTTTTCGATGTGTGGTTACTGCAAGAGGTGGTTAATATTCACACTGTGTTTTCTATTGTGAAACAAATACCAGCTTAGCAAGGTGTTGTATTTCCCACAGCAGTGACAGCCTGTCTCTGGCAGTACTGAGCATGTTCCCACTGTAGAAATCTGTCACTGACCCTTGCAGTCAAGCTTATGTGGTGATAACAAACAACACTTTGAAATCTCACAGTTTCTGTAGGGAGCCCTCGCCAAGAGGACCCTTGTACCAAGACAAGAGACAGCCCTGATGTACTGTTTTCTGGGAAGAAATAACGATTAGGTAACACTTACATAAGCACCAGTAGCTGTTTTTAGCTTTCTGATGGTCTATTTTTCCTTCTGAGCACCCTTTGGTATCTTTTGTAAGCATGTTTCACTGTGTATAATTGGCTTTGTCGACTCGTGCTTCACTAACATGCAAAGCTACCTTTGGATGCTCTGCACCAGAATACATCTGGCATTTCTTGCTGAGCATTTTTGAAATCCACCAGAGAAACATCAAATAATATTTGGGAAATTTGCAGCAGATGATTGCAAAGAGCATAACTGCGGATGCTGAAAGGTTGATTACAAGGACACGCAGGATGCATGTCTTGCCATTTCTTTTTTAGCACTTACCTTTAATTAAACTAAAAGACCAAAGGCATCTGGGTCCTCCTCCCTGAATATATTTCAAGAGAGTGACTGAGTTAATGGTCTGTACTGTTAGAGCGGGGTAGCAGGGTAAGAGTACTTTAGAAGCTATTCGTTGAAAGACAAAATCCCTCTGTGACAAGTGTGAGAACTGGTGAGTCAGAACACCACAGGGAGCCGTTGCATCCGGGGTTTGCAGCTCTGAGTTGAACACAGCTATTTTTAGGGGACCTGGTGTGCACACCAGCAGCACTAATGGCTGCCAACATAGACAACCAAACTTCTAGAGCCAGTGACATCATATGCAGCTCTCAAGATCTTTGCCAAGTAGGCTTTCAGTAATTCACAGTTTTAATTTCCATCAAACTGATGGGTGAGGATGTTCATAAGTGATAACATTGACTGGTTAAAGCAGCATCTGAGCACCTGTGGTGGCTGGATCACGCAGGCTCCATGGCAAGCAGTGTGGGAAGGGAGTGCTTTGATCAATGTCTGCAGCTGGAAAACTACTGAAGACACATGGAAATGTCAAAAAGGCCTTAAAATCACTGTGGATTTGGTTGGCAGTTTCAGCAAAACACCCTCACATCATTTCCAGTATGGGAAATGGAAAGAGAGAGCCAGGTCCTATGAAACATAGGGGGTTGGTGAACAGAGTCCCTTGGTCTCTTTTGGTTTGTGGTCAGCATGGTCTCTGATCCTAATGCAAACACTGCACCAAAAACTGTTGCCCTGAAGCAGCAAGCTGTGGTGCTGTTCTCCTCCCAGGCCTCTCACCACCCTGTGGGAGTGACAACAGACCCTGAGATTATTCTTATAAGCAGTAATCTTGGGCAGCAGATGAATCACCTCCATCCTATAAAGCATAAAAGAAGACTGATCCATGTGTTGACGACTCTAAGATGCTGGGCTCTTGTACTCTGAAAACCCCACAGTATCTTCATTTTCAGCTGAGCCAGGAAGCCTTATATATTGTGGGAAGGTCGTTGGTAATGGCACAGTGAGCCTTACAGCAAGGCAAGTGGGTTTGGTCAGGCAAAAATGCTTTTTTTTTTTTCTTCTTTTTTTTTTCCAGCCCAACATGCTATGCATGCAAAGGGATTTCCCTTAGTTCCCTTAGCTTTTCTCCTTCTCTGTCCAAAGGGCCCACACATAGCTATGGGATCAAAGACAAGAACTATGAACTCCTAGAAATGAAGCAGAGTCTGTGCATAGCAGGAGGCTTGAGGATGCTCTTTGCAAACAACATGACCTTCTGAGCAAAGACTGAAAAGCTGTTCCTTTTCCATCACCACTTCACATTTGCTGTGCACTTATCCCGTCATGGTGCTGCACGAAACCTCCAGCCTCTTCTGTGCCCTGCAGCTGATTGCTATGGGTTTATGGTCCAGAAGCTGAGAGACCAGTACTGCATCTCCAGCTGTTCATTGGAGAACAGGAGGAATAGAAAAAGCCCCCTCTCCAAAATGTTATATGCACATGGTCATTAAATTTTCACCAAATTTGAAATTTGCAGCCAGAACACAGTGTGTGTGCTTATTTGGGAAGCTGGTCAAAACAGCACGTTGAAAATGTTTTTTTGAATGTCTGCCTTTTTCAACAGTGAAACTTCAAAATGGAAACACTACTGCGTTACTGAATGTTTTGTTTGTGTTAGGGGTTTTCCCAGGAATTAATGACTAGCCGCATATTGGAAAGACACCCCTGAACATGTGGCTCTTGGGAGGGCTCAGAAATCTTTATTGAAAAATAAATGGAAAATTTGGCCCATGGAACACATTCTCTATGCTTCTTGGAAATATCTTATTCACACTCCAGCCTCATTTTGTAGCCTTTGGGCAGGACTGAAATATAAGGGAAAAGGTAGGAAAGTAGAAAGGATGAGAGGGAAGCCAGCAATGGGAAATGCATGCATGAGAAGATGACATCTGGGCAAGTAGTGTTTCCATTTGGGCAGTCGGGGAGAAACATGCCTTTTTGCATGTATTAAAAGTAGTCTTTTCAACTTTATATTTTTACTAGCTACTTGGTGAATAAGATGAGATTAAAATACAGATATGGATTATGAAAAACAGATCTGGAAACCAGTTTTCCTAGGAGTATTTGGTGACCAGGCTCAAAATTTTTGACCTCCTGGGGGAAAATCACTCCTCAAATCTTGGTGTTGCACCTTGCTGTGGAGACTTCAGGTCAGTCAGTCAATATGAGCACCTCTTACTTCATGTTGGTGCATTACTAAAAGCCATTAAGGGAACAAGAAATCGAAATGATATTAGGATCATCACATACCCTTACTGCACCTCTTGGAAGAGCAATCAATGATTCTGTGCTATGTAGATTGTAGCCTATAGATGGTGCTGAAGTGGGTGGTGAAGTTCCCTCTTTCCATTGCAAATAGTCATGTTTCATTTGCAGCCAGTCCTTTTATTGATATCTACAGGGCAGTGCCCTATCCTATCCTTTCTCATCCTATCCCACATCCTTAAATCATTATGACGGAGGCGTTAGGGAGGGCAAAGAGTTAACTCTTCTCTTTACTATCTTGTCTTCTGTCCCAGCTGAAACTAAGACACATCTTCACACAGGATTCGGTTCTCTGATTCCCTTGAAAACGCAAGGATTTTGCTTTTCTTATCTTCAAATGGAAAACCTGCCATCTGCAGGCCAGCGAGACCACTTGCACGGACCTGGAACAGAGCAGCCCCACAAGCTCAGGGACACCTTGCTTATGATAGAAAAGATACCAAAATGCAGTGTTTCTGGAGCTTTCTTTTCCAGGCTGGAGTAATATTACTAAAATGCTTTTATCTATTTTAAATAAATCTCAAGGAGAAAGTTATCTTATTGTGGTGATCGGGAATCACAGCCTCATCCAACTAGTAGTGAAAAGTCAAATCCAAAGTAAAATGTCTCATTTTAATATATATATATAATATATATATATAATATATATATATATATAAATTATATATATTTTTTTACATTCAACACTAAAAATTGAGGTCACTGAGGAAACATCAGTTTCACTCAGTCTTGAATAGAAGCTCTCTCAAAGTTGCTGGAAGGAAAACATGTGTAATCACTACAGAGGAAAGAATCTGCAGCCCTGACTTCATCATGCTTGTAAACTGTGCCTTAAATGCTGTCATGCAGCATGCTAATGAGAAACAGCCTCCTGCCCCTAATTCACCTCACATTTGGCTTCACTGGTCCTAGCAACTAGGAACATAACCACCCCTATTTACCATGGCTTCTTCTAGCTTTTATCAAGGGTTTGCTGGTGGCCATGCCCCCACCTGTAGCTCCTACTACGTGATGACACCAAGGGCAGCCACCCGGTGAGGTGCAGCCCAGTGAGAGCTGCCAAAGCTTCAGGTGGTGTCATACTGGTAGACTTGACACACTCTTACAATCCTTCATCAGTCAGGAGGCATTCAAAGGGGAATTTTAATGGGCTGCAGTGATCTCAGTGCCTTTGGAAGTGAAGGCGAACCAGTTCTTCAGCCTCTAGGGAGTGGAAGCGTGTCTCATCATAATTCAGCCTGTAAGAATCGCCAACAGCTGATTTTTGGTTTGTACTTGGGTTTCTAAAGGAGAAAGCATTGAACTCCAGCAGCTTGAGGCCATGCCCACCACCCTGTGGTGCAGCCCCTTTCCCTAACCCCCAGCTGCCCCTCCCCTGACAGCTCCATGCTGTTCCCTCGGGCCCTGTCGCTGTCACACAGAGCAGAGCTCAGCGCTGCCCCTCCACTCCCTGTGAGGAGCTGCAGCCACCATCAGGCCTCCCCTCAGCTCCTCTGCTCTGCGCTGAGCACGCCCAGGGGCCTCGGCTGCTCCTCACACACTTTGCTCTACAGACCCTTCTGCACTTTCACAGTCCTCCTATGGACACTCTTGTTATGTCCTTATATTGTGGCACCCAAACCCACACGCAGTGCTGGAGGTGAGGCAGCACACACAGAGCAGAGCAAGACAACTGCTCCCCTCGCCCTGTGGCAGTGCTGGGCCTGGTTCACCCCAGGGCACGGTTGGCCCTTTTGGCTGCCAGGGCTTCTGGCTCACATTCAACTAGCCAGAAGCCTCAGATCCCTTTCTGCGGGGCTGCTCCCCCGGCCACTCATCCCCCAGCCTGATAACCCGGATGGTGCAACAAAGTGAACCCTCAGCTAGAGCCCTCCCTTCTCTCTGCAGGAGCAGAGGAAGGGCTCAGCCTGGGCAGGAGATGGGGTAGCCCTAGGGTTTACTTCTCACAGGGCAGCCTCGGACTTGCCTAAAGGTCACCCTGGAGGGCAGAGGTGGATGTAGCACGCTGCATTTTCAAGGCTCAGATCTGAGGAACTGGTGGGAAACAGGAAATGAGGTGTATCATGCTCTTTTCAAAGCCTCTTTTCAAAGCATTTGCATAACTAATGCTCTGTGCTTTATACCTATTCCTAGCTGTCCCATATGAAACTCGGCTTGTAGCAGCTCTCTTGGGCAAAAGGAGAAAGGTTTGCATACTGATGAGGAACGCACAGGCACTCTTTGTATTTGTTTCTCATGCCCCTTCCTTCATAATGACAGAATGCCGACAAGATCGGTAGTTGGTATGGTTTTATTATTTTCATCTTCTTGACACACAAATATGACTCAGTGGTACAAATAAATAGCCCATATACAAAGAAAAAGTTTTATTAAGGAATCTGTATGACATGGCAATGGTACAGGCTTTCTTGTTACATGAGGGGTATAATTTGAATGAGTTAGTAAAGAGATGCCTCTTGGGATTTTCCGTTCTTCTGCAATAATTTCCTTGAGTCTGGAGATATTTAGAGTTGAGACACATTCAGTGGGACCCCGTCTGGACTCTTGGATCACTGCTGCCCACACTGTTCCCATTCTTTAGAAGAACTAAAGATCTCAGAAGCCAGAACTAGCAAGCCAGAGCTGTGTGCTCACAGCCCACTGTGTCTGCACAATTTGTAGTTCACTCTGGTGATGCAGCTTGACTAAATGTGGTTGTTTCCTGATAAGGATGGACTGGCTCTGCAGCATCCAACAGTTTTATTTCTTTATTTCCAGAAGCCCTGGGGAGCACAGTGACAGGAAGAACTCACCTTCTTTTTGGTTTGCATCTCAGCTGTGTCAAAATTCTCTCATTGCTCTGCAAGGGCCAGAAGGTCTACTGCAATGATTGCTGGGGGGCAGGCCAGAATGCTATGAGGTCTGTGGGATATGGCTGTAATTCTTCATGTTAAAAGAAGCCTGCTTTGTCTGCATTCGCCTACAGGCTGGTTTCTGCACACCAGTTCTGTAGTTTGCAGCCTTTTTATATAGGTATAGGTGACTGTGTCCCATTTGGGACATCATAGTCACTTGCCACCAGTGAAAACATCATACCTGACAGCAGTATTCTGCATCACACACACTCCAGAAGCCCGCTGTCGTGCTGCTTGTCAAGTGAGGATCACACCATTCTGCAAAACTGTTCTTGCACTTGCAGCTCGGCAGAATACAGGCAATGGAGGCAGTTAGGGACAAGTCGGAAACAATGACAGGAGATGTGATCCTTTTGGATAGTGCGCAGTCCTTCAAGTGATGGGAAGAAGAGAAGCTTCCCTCCAGTTCCCTACTCTTTCCACCACCGAGTAACTTTCCCTGCTCCTCCATGCTCGCTCGTCGCTTGCTGCACAAATTCAGCCACTAGATGGAGCGTTTCCACAGCCGAGAGATGCATCTGTGGCATCAGGGCTGGAAGGGACGCTGCCCAGAGGCACTGAGTGACACCGCTGTGTTACTACCTGCCGACTGCAGGTGGACAGGAAAAAAAAGCTAAAAATGGTGTGGGAAGTTGCATTTTAATATGAGATTTTCGATATGCTTTTCAGTACTTCTATTGCCGGCTCCACTGATGATACAAAAATGTACAATTGCAGCTTTAATTCTCAGCCTCTATAATTTTTTTGTTCTGCACAATATTTTAAAGATTGAGGTGAAACTGTAGAAAAAGCTGGTAAATTATCAAGCTGCTTCACACCTTAGCCTCAACTGTGCATTTATCAAATGTTTGTTGCCTTTGAACAACCTGGAATGAAGGAGAATCACTGAGACATTCATTTCTTCTCTCTTTGGAGATCTGGAGAAAATTTAAGGACACATTTTCTAATTTTGAGGGGGCTTGGCTGCGCCCTGTGCTACAGCATTAGTTATAGTCATTAGTCTCTCTATTAAAAAAAAAAAAAAGAGAGAGAGAGAAAGAGAGAGACAGAGAAGGAGGGAGAGCAAGGGACATATCCAGAGCAGGACTTGACCTGCTGCTGGTTTTGGGGACCAAAGAGAGTTGTTTGTTCTTCAATCAGAAATGTGAGAGGATGAGCTGGAGATGATGGCCACATGTTCAGCAGTAGGAAGCACACTGACTGTGTGACCACTTCAACGTGGAGGTGTTTGGGGTCCAAACTTGGCTATTCAAATAGCTCAATATCCAAATACCCAAGTCAATTCTTTGTGATTTCCACACTACTGAGCCCACTACTGGGAGGTATGTTGCTGAAGAGAAGTGCTGGGGAAGCTTTTCACTATGGTCTCCTTGGAGAGGACATAATAATCTAAAATGCTTTACTGAACTCTGCTGCTGGTGGGAGCCTGCATGGTTTCTTTGCCTGCCCTGATCTCTGCTCTCCACTGACCACGAACCCTCCCTCTAGAATGCTGACAGGCACAAGGCATCAGCCACCTCTCTAGGCATCCTGTCCCAGTGTGTGACCACCTTCATAGTAAATAAATGCCCAATGCCCAGTTTGACCCTCCCTGGTGCATCTTTGTGCCATTCCCTTGCATCCTACCATTGATTCCCAGGAGCAGAGCCCAGCATCTCTTTCTGCTTCCCCTTCTCAGGGAGCTGTGGAGAGCAACCAGGTTGTCTCTTGGCCTCCTCCAGCCTGGACAGCCCAGTATCCTCAACTGAGGTCCGTTTAGTTGACGCAATCTATTGCTAAGCCAGGGCTTCAAGGAAGCATTATCAAAAATGGCAGAAATATTAAGAATAATAATACCTTTCTACATTCAGTGAGAGCTAAGGACACAATGCCCTCAGTGACCACAAGGGATACTTGCTTCCACCGTTTTTTAGTTGAGCAGAAAGCTGTTGTGTAATTTGGGAAAAGAACTGTACAAATTACACCCATCACGCAGAACTGCAAAAGCCAGGAGCTGCGTCTGCGGGAGCAGCAGGACTCTTCGATCTTGATTAGAGATGGTGAAACAGCAACCCTGCAGGGCTCCCTCACTACCTCTTCCATGAACAGGGGCACAGAGCCTCACCCACAGGCTGAAGGAGCCCTCCAGGGAACTGGAATCAGGAGTGGGGAATAAAACTTTTACCTCTGTTGTATATCGCTTTTGGGCAAGAGTTGCAGCAGGGTTTGAACCTTCCCATTTTACAGTTTCTGCTATAGCTGATGTTGCTGTGCGTCCTCCTCCTATTTTCTCTTTCTTAAATACTTAAATACTTAAATACTCATTTCTGCACTTAAGGATGCATTTGGTGGCAGTCTGTCATGTCTGAAGTGCTGCTCACACAGGTAACTTCCTGCTGGACAGAAGCCTTTGATTTGTCACAAGGCATCTGTCTCGCAGGTGGGAAAAAGGGGCAACAACAAGAAAAAAGCCTTTCGATTTCTTCTGAAAGATTAAAATGAGAATAATAAAAATGGCTTCTCTTGTACCAGCAAGCAGGTCTGTCTGCTGTTGCAAAAGGCCAGCTCACAGAAATACTTGCTGGTGCAAGTGCTTTATGTTGTAAGGGCTTTTCTCCAGTGGGAAATGAAATCATGTACAACAAAACGTAAATCAGAGCTTAGGCTTAGCACAAAGTCCTTTACATGTGCCAGCTCATAAAAGCTGCGGGGATGACATATGCCTCCATGCAGAAGGGCAGTGTTGTACAAGTGATAGATTCCCGATAGCCTCTGTTTTGAGGACCAGTGTCTTATACAAATGTGATTCTCATTTTATGAGCCTGCAGGTGCCAGGAAGCCTAATTTGTGGCATGTTGTGGGCAAGAAATCAAATCCTAAGCCACACTGGTAGCCAAGGGACGTGTATGTGTCCCCATTTCCTCCTGATAGTGTCCCCTGGACAGCCCAGTTGTCTGTCACCTATTTGACTTGAGTGCATTACGCCAGCAAATGGATTTGCTCCTTGTGTGCTGCCAGCTCACCTGCGTCCTCACTGCCTTACTGCTGCAGGTCAGGGCACCCTGCCAGCCAGGGACAGAGCAGCAGCTGTGCCGCTGGGGCAACGTGCTGCAGGAGAGCATCTAAAAAATCCAAAGGGAGACACAGGCACAGGGAGAGGGCTGTGCACATGAGAACTCTCTTCTTGACCAGTCCTGAAGCTTAGTTCCACCTAAAAGATTGGGGTTTGAATTGGCTTTTCGAGCACAGATGACTGGGGAAAAAATTAATTGACTCATCAGGCCATGCCTTTAAATACCCCAAGTTGCCACTACACTAAGCCAAAAGCTCTCCTGGAGTGCATGGGGGATTTTTGTTCTAACATCTCTCTGTTTGTCACAGCTTGCATAGAATCACAGAATCACAGAACCAACCCATCCCCACCATGGGGATCACCATCCCCATGCCCGCAAACCACCTTCAGGGCCACATCCACACAGTTCTTGACCACCTCCAGGGTCAGTGTCTCCACCTGTTCCATGGACAACCTGTGCCAATGCTTTGCTACAACACTGTTCAACAGATGCAGAGGGGCAGTGAACAATTCTATCCTTATTTCTCCATAATACAGTCTGTCCCATGCACACTTTACAGAATCCAGTAATATACATTAAACACAGAAAGCCACAGCCCATCAGCAATGTCCAGTTATACCAGCTGCTTCCTGTTATTCCATGTCACATCAACCTGTAAAATCAGCACTTGCTAAGACTTCTGGTGCCAGCTGCAATGCTGGCAGTGCCCACACACCCGAGGGCCCAGGCAGGACAGAACTTCAGGTGAAGCTGAGCTCCCCTGTTGGGCTTTCAGCCCCTTCTGCTGACATGGCCCTCTAGAGTGGCCCTCAGAGCCTTTCAGCATTGAGCTTTCCACACTCTTACACTAGTTGCATGTTTGTCTGCAGTTATTAAGAATAATTTGAAATGGTTTATCCCTACCAACAACAATGCATGCAGTATAAGGCTAAAGTACAAATAACTTCAGAGAAGGCTAAATCATTATTTTCACAATATTTGTGAGGTTGAACGTTTGCATTCACAGTAAATCCCATTGTAGCATCAATGTCCTTTCAGGATTTTTCACAGACATTTTTCCCTTCCTTCCCTCCCTACTAGCCATTGAGTGGCTAGCAGTGCCACTCAATGCAGCCATAGACCAACAGCCCCCATTAATTGGTGAAAAGGCAGAGCCAGGAACAAGCGCTTTTTGACATAATTAAAGCTGGTACCGCCTACCACCATTCCTGGAAAAAGTACGAGCAGGTTTTCATTAGAATAAGTAAATACAGATAGAGCTCACTCTGAAGAGTTGTCTTTGTTACAAACAAAACCCACTAGTTAGTACAGGGAGCCTGGAGCAGGACTGAATTCGCACCGATCTCAAAGCCCCTTTCATATTTAATTTATAAACTGATGATTAATTCAGTGATTAGCTAATTCGCTTGCGGTGATTAATTTAATTCATGTCTTCAGGCTAATGTTAGGAAAGAAAAAAGCCCAGCTCAGACAGATGCACATCAATGTCCTTGTGATTAAAAAATGATAACATAATGCCCCAGAGAGTAAAGGAAAAAAAAAAGATTGAGCAAATCAGTGGCACAATTAGTTGTAAGGTCTCACTTAAGCTGCAGAGGTATTTTTTAGCTGTGATGTTTAAACGTGTCAGTTACTCTAATGATCAGTGGTTTAAAAGACGAATCTAAGGGTCCTTCACTGTAGCTTTCCACTGTGTATTTGGAGAATGGTGCTGCTTTGGAGCAGTCCTCCAGCTCTGCTTTTCTGTCACTTGCTGTGCCAGCTGCCTGCCAGCCAGCCTCCCTTCCAGCAGTGCCTCCCTCATCCTTCACCAAACCCTTTGATGACAGTGCTCGGTACTTCTTGAATCCAGGCTGCTTTTTTCTGTTTTCAGTAGGACTGTCATCATATTTTGATGCAGCACGCGATAGGGATGATTTGGAGGACTTCTCTGTTTTAGACAAATTGGTCTCCTTGGGGACAGAACTGCTTTTAGATTCTACACCATCACTTGGCAAAACAGTTTGATAGTTCTCAGAGCCTTTTTTTCCTGAGCTATCAACGCTGTGCTTCCCTATCTTATCTGAAGGCTGTTGTTGGTATTCCTCTGCTCCCCGGGGCCCACTCCTCTTCTCTGTACTACCAGTTCTATCCATAATTTTTTTATCAGATGGTGGTGTTGATGGTTTCTTTTTGGCTGTGACGTTCTTCTCTTGGCGCTTCAACAACAGATCTGGGGATGAGGACTGACGCATCCCAGGACCTGGATCTTTGCTTTTATCTTTTACAGCCTTTGTGTCAGGCTTTCTAAAACCTTCAGTTAGAGTTTCTTGTTTCTCTTCCCCTGGAGTCTTTTTCCCAGGTTTTGCTGGTTTACTCAAGGGAAGTAACTGCTGGTTTCCAGAGCGCCGGTGTTCATCATCTTCTTTTGCAACCTTTGTTTTGGGTGGCATGACATCCCCTGCTACTGGAGTCTTCTGCTTCTTATCTCCTGAAGAGTTTTTTTCTTTGAAATTCACCCCTTTGTTTGAAGGAGGTGTCAGGAGCTCAGAACTTGGCTCTTCATCTTTTTCTTTGACAACATTAGTTTCAGGCTTCTTAAAGCCTTCATTAGCTGATGTTTGTTGCTTTTGATCTGGAGAGTGCTTTTCTTGGGGCAAAACTGCTATCTCTGATGATACTGATCGGTACTTCCTGGGACGAAGAAATTTCTTCTTCTCTTTTGCACTGCTATCAGGCATTGTGAAATGCTCAGAACTTTTTTGCTGTTTTTCTCCTCCTGGAATGTTTTTCCCAGGCTTTGCTGATTTACTTGAAAGAGGTAACTGGTGCTGCCCCCGGTGCTGGTGTTCATCATCTCCTGTTACAGCCTTTGTTCCACGTGACTGGGCATCCTCTGCTTCCGGTGCCTTTTGCTTCTTCTCTGCTGAAGAATTTCTTTCCTGAGGCCTCTCCACTGTTTTTGAAGAAGGTGACTGGGGCTTCTCAGAGGTGTGTTTAGTCTTTTTTTCAGCCAACTTAGTCTCAGGCTTTACAGAGTCACCTGATGCTGATTTTTGCCGTGTGTCCAGAGGGGAGAATTTCTTGTCTCGCTTTATCAGAGGACTTGATGATGGCATTTGATTTTTAGGATCGTATGAAGTATTTCTCTCTCCTTCAAAACTCTTTTCATGTTGCACTGTATCATCTTTCATATCTCGAAAAGTATTCTCCTCATCACTGGTCTTATCATCATGCCTTGCTGTATTTCTTGGCAGTGCTGAATAATCCTTGAAGTTCAACTTTATGTTCCTTTTTCCCGCAGTGTCATTTGTGTGTCTCGTTGGTTCACTTGACAAGGACAGCTGGTGTTTCTCATTATTGCTGCAGATGTTTCCATCTACTGTCATATCATGTTCACGTTTAATGAAATCTCCAGAAGGTGTTAGGCACTTCAAACCATGCCCAGAACTTTTCACTCCTTGAATGTTGGTGTCATGCTCTGAGGGAGGTAACTGGGATGTTTGAGGACTATGAGCATTCTTCCCACTTGAAAAGTTATTATCGTGATCCATCAAATCACTTGGTGTTGATACTTGTTCCTGCTCAAATTTATACAAGACATCTGGCTCTTCTCTCTCCTCTGTCTCCATCCTATCATTGCCATGCTTCGTGTCGTTGTCTGAGGGCAAGGGCTTATTCTTTTCATGTTTGGAGACATTATCAGTACCTTTTGCACACTTCTTTTGGCCTGACACCAATTCAGATGAAGGAAACAGGTTCTCTTCCAGCATATCACTTCCTTGCTTAAGGGTATCATCTGAAATCTGCATTTGATTCTTCTCCAACGGTAACAGGGGATTTCTTGCTAGCACAGTTTTATTTGCATGTTTTCTTACCTTCTTTGTTGAAAATGAAAGACAGTTCTCAAGGCTCTGGCAAGTAATTGTCTCTTCAGCTGCAGCATATTTGTTTTCTGTTGAGTGATTTGGGGACAATGGTTGGTTATTAAAATCACAGGCAGTTTTCTTCTCCACTGCAGCATTGTTTTCATGGACTGCTGACTCATCTGAAGAGGGCGGTGGATGCTTCTCAGAGCCACGACTGGCATGCTCATCATCTACACCACCAGCTCCCGGTGTTACCAGACCAGTAGGTGGAAGGGCTGGGGGATTTCTAAGTGTGTAATGGATTCTTTGTCCTACAATCCCACTCATTAGTGTTGTTACAGGGTTTGATGAAGGTGACAGCCATACTTCAGAGTCAGGCCATGGTAGCTCATCTGCAGTGGTCTCTTCGCATTCAATGAAATTGTCAGATGGTTTGTAACATGTCTCCAGGTCAGTGAAGGTACTCCTGTCCAGGACTCCATTGTTTGAAGGACTCATCATCTCATTTGAAGAAGGTAACTGGTCCTCCTCAAGATCCTCATCTACAAAGTACAATTTGTGCCTCACAAACTTATCTGGCAAAGGGTCTTCTTTCTTATCCCAGTCAGAAGGGATATGCTCTTCTGAAGCACCAGATTTCTGCTCCTGGAGATCACTTGAGGAGCGTGTGGGTTTGGTCTGATTTGCATCTGGATTTGATATCTCAGCATTGGAATTACTGAAGTGATATTGTGGGCTGGGCACTTGAGGTGTCTGTGGCTGCTTGGTTTGGGGTTCATTTTGCATTTGGCAGTTGGGTGTTTTATTCTCCTTTTCTTCTGTAGCTGAGATATTGCTATAATTTTTGCTAGAAATAGAGTAGTCCATTTTGTCTTCACTATGATATTCCTCTCCTTTTTTGTCTTCCTTGGAACCTTTGCCTCTTAAACCTGGTGCTTCTTTCTGAACTGCTGGTGGTCTTTTGTTGGCAGCTTGTGTTATGTGGCTTAGGTGTTGATCCTGCATTGGAGGCTCAACTTCGCAAAGTGCTTGATCTCCTGGAGAGTAAAATGGCAGGGTGTTTTCCAGTCCTTTCTGCTCTGGGAAATATTTTTGGCCTGCAAAGAAAAGTTTCTTTTCTGGCTCTGTCAAATCTTGGTCAGCTTCCTCCAAACTGTATACATGCATAATTATTTTGGGAATCTCATCTGTTTTAGTATCCTGAGGACTAGGTTCACTGGATCCTTCAGCTGTGCTAGAGTAAGGTACATTAGAAGGTGGGCTGTCATCCTTGACATGTTGCACAGCCTTGGTAGTCCTCATTAGTGAAGATGTATCAGGCCCAGCTGACAATTTATTCCTATCACAGTCTTGATTATGTTCAGATGAGAGAACATCACAGTCTGCAAGGGCTTTATTTTTACAGATGGAAAAAGAGCTATCTAGACTAGGATTGAAGTGAGGTCTTTGCTTTGAGGAATCTGTGTTGGTCTCAGCACTGTCCTTTGCATCAGGCATCTCTTTGGGTGCCACTGGTTCTTCTTTGTCCTCCATGTCCTCTGCTGCATGTAGTGGTGTTTTGTTCTCACCAGGCTTTCTCTCAGAATTCTCCTTTTCCTTCAGCCCTGCGTTGTGATCACAAGGCTGCATCGTGGCGTTATTTTTTGACCAACTCCAGGGATGGTTAATTTCGGTAGCCATGCTGAGTCTGGGCACTGGCACCATGGAGCACACTAAGTACTGGGACTCTGGACTGTTTATGTCTGTGGCTGCCAGTGCTGCCATGCGTAGTACTCTGACCTCTGGCTTACGGATAGCTTTTCTGCTTGGGAGGGTTTTCGTCTTTTTCTCACCTTTGCGCAAGAGTGATGCTTTCACCTCTGTGGCTGAACAGAGGGAGCTTTGCTCGAACTGCTCCTTTAGCTTGGACAGGACTGAGCTCCTGTTTACTATTTTTGGCAAGCTGCTGTTTGGCCCTTTCTTTTTCCAGGTGGGAATCTTTTCCTTGTCTTCTTTTTCTTCGGCAGCCAAAAATTTCTTCAAAATGTTCTTCACTGTGTTTTTCCCACTCACGCTGCCCCACTTGACCCTCTCAGTGGGCACAGTGTCTTCATCCTCTTCTGCTGCCTTTCCATCTCCTCTTCTCTCTAACTTGTTGCTAGCTCTGTTCACCCATAGCCTCTCTTTAATGACCAATTTACCAACTTCTCTTCTTTTTTTGACATAAGGCTCTCGATTGTTGTTCAGAAATCTGGACCGCAGGAGCTGGAATCGGGTAGGGTAACAGCCCCTGTTTGAGTCTGGAGATGACTGTTTGCAACTCACCTGGTTTTCTTTACCTTCCTCCCATTTTGTCCTCTTGCTTCTGAGCTGCGGGTCGCAGGCGGCAAGCTCAGTGACGTACAGCAGCAGGCTGCTGAGGACAGCAAAGGCCCCTTGCTCTGTCACCATCCTATTGAGCTTCTTCTTCAGCACCAAAGGGTCTATCAGCATCTTATCTCCACAAGAGTTACTGCTTTTGGTGCTGCACAAGAGAAAACACGCATATTCTTTTCAAGTTGTCAACATTGCTGCTACCTTCTCATTTTGCTTTAGGGCATGCTACCGTGCATAAAATGGAAAAAAATTCTCAAGAGAGTCATCATTAGTGGCCTGTTAAAAAGCATGCAGAGTGTTTTACAAGCTTTGTGAGTCATTGTGTAGCAGGAGCGTACAGAGCTTCACAGCCCTCATGGCACCATTGGCTGTTCCTTCTGCACTTTGTGGCAAGTGGGAGCACTCAAGGGAATGAGCAACAGTAGCTGGGGTGACCACATCTCCTCTGTGCTCCCCCTTGCTCTAATTTGGTATTAAAGCGTCCAAATGCGGGGGCAACATCAAAGATATTTTCCACTCCTGCTTAGTAAAGTGTAGGTAAGGATAAATACGTTGAAGACGCAGCTGGCAAGAGGGCATGGTTCTGCCTCTGGGTTATAAAAACAGACTCTCAAAAAGACTCAAACTATTAAAACAAAATCTCAAGGCTGGGGAGCATGAACGCAATACTGATAGTTTTTGCTACTGGTAGTGTTTAGAAGTAAGGAAATAAGCTTCCAAAACAAAATAAATAATTAAAAAATAAAAATAAAATAAAAACATGAATGTCATTATTTGCTTTTTGATCGAAATCGTATGTACAAGTAGTTCAGAATTATGTTCTTAAATCTGCTTTCTGAAAGGGTACAGGGCATACAGGGTCTGCACCACCTGACTTAACAATAACTCTGGCAATGTCATTTGACTGCAAAACCCCTTAATCTGGAGTAAGAAGGCTGATATGTTGGATCTACACTTGAGATATTGAAGAATCAGGCACTTGGACAGCTGGGGATTTAGGCAATGCTTTAATTGGTATGGATCAGTTACTAAATAAAATACTGAACTCAGCACAAAAGCTGGAGTGTGAAGTTAATAACAATAGATTGGGTTGGGAGGGCAGAAAGCAAGAGGTGTCAGCTTTCTAACACCAGAAAAATCTGGAAGGTTACTCCATCATGCAGTGAAATAGCTTCACGCACAGAATGCAGCCTGCATACCAGGAGGGTATTAATTTTTATAAACAGAAGCAGAAGAAGAAATTCTTCCAATTAAACCTATGTGTAGAAAATGGAGAAAGACTGTGGAGGCTCATCCATTGGGGAGTGTCTTCCCCGAAAGGTCTGGGAAGGCCCAGCTGTGCCCCAGCACCTGGCACCCCACAAACTCCAAAAGAAACTGGAACCAGCCCCCCACTGTGACCCTGCAGGGGTTACAAAGTGAGGGGCTGCTGTTCAACCATTCTGGTGATGACATTTGGATTCCACTTGGCTGAGTTTCAAGTGCATGCACATATTGAAAATTACATCCCTCAGCAACAGGATGAAGTTGCCATCTTGAATGGAAGAAGGTCTATTTATAATGACTTTGTAGATATTTTTAGGGGCCAAGAAAAGAAAAAAGCTTGACAACTGGCATATGTCTAATGTAACAAACAATACTGCATTGGTTTTGATTGGGAAGAACTGCATTTCAACATAGCACAGGTGCTCTCTCCCACGTGCACAATGTGGTAACATCTACCCTTATCTCTTACTGAATTAGCCAGGGGCTGAAGAAGCAAGGCTGCCGTGCTACATCAAGATCCCCATTTGTAACAACTATGGACACTTTCAGAATTAAAAAATAATAAATAAATAACAAATTGGGGTATAACTAAGGCTAAAAATATCCTAGTTCACTCTTTCTACTAGAGCTGGTCTGTCAGAATTTTCACTGAGTGCTTTCTATGGCAGACGATTGCTCTTCTCCTCCCTAAAAAGTGCCTAGTATGTTCAGAAACACACGCAGACACATCAATCATTGTGATTTAAGGTCTCTGATGTCTCAGAACAGCAGCAGAGCAGATGCCCTGCTTGCCTCTCCCTACCATACTACTTCAGATACAATAAATGTTCACAGTAAAATATGGACTAGTCCTGTTCTCAGCAAGGTCTGTATAGTCAAACTACTATTGATTGTGAAGGGAAGAAGATCAGATTCTCTTTACTATGTGTATTAAGAGTAATTTATGACTTAAGAGCTATGAAATCCATACAACTTCATTAAAGTATATTACTTGTGAGCTCTGTTCATGCTTTTCCTTTGATGCCGGTGGTAAGACATAAATTAGCGTGTTCTTATATGTTGCCCTCAGAAATGTAGAATTTATGGGAATACTGCCTTAAGTACCAAGACATGTCGCATGGGTTGAGCGTTTGATCCGTGTTCACCACCTCAGAGAGGGAGTGCGATGATGAGGATTTCTCAGGAATACCGGGTTTGGAGTGTGACCATCATTCTCACTGGGCCGAGATACCATCCCTAGCATTTCTTCATCACCTTTTCTTATTTGCATCCTGCTTTTCTTTTATCGAGTGACCTATCAATGAAATATAATCTCTAGATCAACTGCATATTGTCAGCTCTAGTCTCACCTACATCTGGAAGGAATGGAGCGGGTACCTACTGTATGCTGGGGGAACTCCAAACCAGCAAAGACTGAAAAAGTCACTTCTGAGTGAATTACGTCATAGGACAAGCTGGCTGCACAGACCCCTCTCTGAGGCTGGGAAATGGCCTGAGGAAGACTTCAGCCTCTTCCCCTGGAGATTTTCGTTGTTCTTAAAGATGTGATGTTGCCTTGACATACTACCAACTCCTGGAAGCGCTGCTGTAAGGATGTGGTTTTCAGTGTCTGGAGGACAGCTCGCTTGGGCCTCTATAGGAGGCAAGGCCATCTTCAAAAGTGTCTTGCCTTCTTGGCCCGTGAATAATTAAGATATATAAGACAGGCAATTTACTTATTTATTTATAGGTTCTTTGGTGACACTTAGCACAGCAGTGCTGGAGTGCAACAGCCTGAAATGTTAACGGGCCACAGTGCAACCCTATCCCAGAGGCTGGCCTGTCCTGAGGAAACCTCTGTAGTGGACAATGCCATGTGCGGACAGGGGACAGCAAGCACTCTCCTCTTTACCTGCCAACACCCCAATGCCCCAACCCACCTTTCCCACTGTGTTAGGGCTCTGGGCGCTGCAGAAAATAGGGTGGGGGCATCCTGTAGTGCTTGCTAAAAACGTATGACTGGCAGTAAGGCCTTTTTAGTGTTCTCGATGAAATGGCAGCCAATACATCTCACCCCAGCAAATGCAGAAATGGTGCCTTGTGAGTTCAGCCCATGTAAACCACCTTTTAAATTAGATTCTCTTATTCGTCTCTAAAACAAAACTTGGTTCTCATCAGTCTGGACGTACGGTGAAGTGGGAACAAAATAGTTGTTCGCACACTTCATCTTTTTGTGATTCTTTTTTTTTTTCAAAGGAAGAGGAAAGGTTGAAGCACTGGAGAAGACCCTTCCTGATTCAGGATATGTTAATTTCTCTTCTCTACTGCTGAACTTATTACAGCATCATAAACTGTATATACATATACAGCATCATAAGCTAAAAAGAATGTTTTCAGGAAGTCTTGGTATTCTCTTAAATCAAATGCTACTAACAAAAATGGCCCTTTTTGCTTAACATATCTCCAAAGCAAGCAAGAAAGCACCTTGCAAAGCTAAGAAGAGAAAACATGCTAAAACAACAGTGTTTGAAGTAGCTGGTAGTAAGGAAATCCCTTTCATATGGATATTGTCATGCATGCTGCTATTCATAACAACACAGACCACCTGCTCCTGTTTCTGCCACATAACATCCCAGCAATTGCTTACATGGAAAAACGAATAGGAAAGTACTTATGTATTTTTAGCTATCTTTTTAAAACACAGTTCAGCAGCTGGAGAAAGATAAGAGAAACCAACACCATGTAGTCAGTCACTAACTGTGAAGATTAGAAAGGGTTATGCAGACCTCAGTTTCTGGACTTCTGAGGTAAAATATGAGGTTAAACACCAGGTGCTAATTCCGTACTTAATTCTTTCACATAATTTCACTAAGGATTCCAGATTTGTGCCCATGCTGCTGGAATATCAGAATCTCCTTCATCCACTCCTACTGTTTACAGCTGCATGTAGCTTTTAAATGAATTGTGGTTTTCTGGCTTTATTAAGAAAGACAAAGAGAAAATGAAAAGGCAAGAGAAATAAGAAGAGAGAAAGGAAAACAAAGAAAAACAGAAAGAAAAAAAAATAGTGATGAAAGGAGAAGGGAGAAGGAAAGGAGAAGGAAGGAGAGGGAAGGGAAGGGAAGGGGAGAGGTATAGAGAGGAGAAAAAAAGAAAAAGGAAAAGGAAAGAAAAGGAAAAGGAAAAAAAAGAAAAAGAGTAGTTGTAGCGGTTTTATTTCCAGGGGTTCTGTTTCTCAGACTTGTGAAATGTATCACAGCCTGACTGTTGACCTATTACAACTGCTTGAAGATCTCAGCCAAAAATTCAGATACTGATACAGCAACATATAATCTGTTCAGTCTAAAAATAAATTATGATGTTTGGGAAATAGTGTAAGATTCATTTATTTACAAATATTTCAGCCAGTTGTATTGTTAAAAAAGTGTGCTCTGAAGACTGAAGTATGACAAAAGTACAATTCAGAAATTTTGGACGCAGATTATTTTGCTTATCCTTAGGGGTATTTTTAGTGTTGGCTTTTCCTTTTCTGGAAGCTTGCAATGTAACAATACCTTGCACCACAGTGCTGATGCGAGGATCAGCGGTTCATTAAAGGATAATCCGTGAGATAGTAGATTTACAAGTGTCACAGACACATTAGATTTGAGAACATGGTAAAACAGCAGTGGTGAAAGGATTGTCAAGTATACAGAGAATATCCCCATAAGTGGGCACTACCATTAGTTCTGCAAGAAAGCATTAGTTCTCAAAATTAATTTTGTGTGTGTAATTACTGCTCACAGCGGTTTAGAAAGTGGTATTATAGCAAGTTAGACTGAAATCAGTCAAAAGTTTTTATTGATTTTTTTCCATTTGAGATTATCTCACGGGCTTAGGCAGCAGTATTTATATTCAAAAATCCCTACATCTGTAAAAAAAAAACCCACAAACACTGTAAATACCTAGTTGTTCTTCAGTTATTCAGCTATCTTCACTTGCACACAATCTACATACATCCTTCCAGATTAACTCTCAGCTAATTCCTTCATCATTAAAGTTGGACAGTTATCTACAGGATTTGATATAGTCTTTAGAGAAAGAGAAAATGGCAGAGACAGTTTTACTTTTCCTCCATGGACAGTCGGTAAAGGTTCTCGCCCAAGTACTCTAGCCTCTCTCTTTGCTCAAGATCCTGGTACATGCCCTTAGGAACCTTGCTCAGGCCGTACACCAGCCCATAGAGGCAGCCAGCAATAGATCCCGTCGCTGCACTTTCTCCTGCGGGTTCAAGCACAGATGCAAATTTCTCTTAGGGTCACCTTTAAGTACACAACTACAGCCTGTAAAGCACAGGGACAGAAGTACAAAGCCACTGATGGAAGGGACATGATGGCTGCGCTGTGTTAGTCCCAAAGGCTTGTAAGATCCCATGTCTTCTCCCATGCCTAGGAAGGTAACACCAAGCCCACATACAGCAATACTTCCGTGATGTGTGCTTCTGAGCTAAAGCTGGACTCCATCTCCTGGCTCCCACGGTACCTTTTCCCACACGTTCATCTGATCACTTTTAGAATGTATGTGGACTTTTAGGATTCACAGCATCCTTTTTCAGTGTTTGAAAGGAGCATCTCCTTTGATCTGTTTCAGAGTTTTCACCCACTCTTTGTACTTGGTACCCTCTAGTTCTAGTAGTGGAAGAGACTACATAAGGTTGCCAGAGGTAGAGGCATGGCCAGCAGAGTGGACAAGATCATCCTTGACAGCACAGATTGACTACTTATTTTGGCTGGGGAAAGCCCACTGCAACCCAACAGCTCTTGCAAGCAGATAGCCATTATTAAGAAAAAGAGAGGGAAGAGTAACTGAAGCAGTCTCTACCACATGGCAAACACCATAGAATCATAGAATGGTTTGGGTTGGAAGGAGACCTTAAAGATCATCCAATCTCAACCCATCAGTTCTGGCTGCCCAGGTCCCCATCCAACCTGGCCCTGAGCACCTCCAGGGATGGGGCACCATAGCTTCTCTGGGCAGCTGTGCCAGCACCTCATCACCTTCAATGGTTGGTGACATCTATGCTCTAGATTGGAGAGTGTGGCTAACAACACAGCAAAGCACTGCATATGATTTAAACCATCCATGTTAAGCAGCAACAACGCACATTGCTGTGCCTGCAGGTTCTTGCTGGTTGAGCTCTACAGTGAGAGGCTGTCAGCTTCCACCACTGTGACAGGGCAAAGATGGACACAGGTGTTTCTGTGCTGGGATCATTGCCCATATCTGCCCTGGCCCAGCAGTATGCAGGTGACAGTAAGAGAATTACTTTGTGAAAAGCCATGATTTATTGCGTGCCTCTAAGATTTATCTGTCTGGCACTTGATTGGGCACTGTACCATTTTTCTCCCTTATTTGACTTCACTATATGCAGTTAAAATGTGGCTTTGCCAAAGGTGCTAGTATTTTGGCAGGGGAAGATGCCAACCCTTTATTAAGTTATAGTAGATATACTTTTCATTCAACTCTGGCAAAACCATGGGATTCAGATGAAGTAACTATAAACAGCTTGCATGGCAGCTGCTGCTAAAAGAATTTTTGATGGTTCAGGGAGGCTGTGGAGTCTCCTCTTTGGAGATCTCCAGAAGCTGCCCGGCCATGTTCCTGGGCACCCTGCTCTGGGTGGCCCCGCCGGAGAGGGGTTGGGACAGATGGATCCAGAGATTCCTGCCCATCTCAGCTGTCATGTGGTTCTGTGATGGTGTAAAATCAGGGGATGTAGAAATAATCAGTGGCACAGCAGAGTGGTCAATAGCAGCCATTCGTGAGTGGGAGGTCACAAAACACAATGGGGAAAGGGGGCTGGGAGCCGCGGCAGTACCCTCACCTCCGTGGAACATGGAGCGGTTGCAGAGCTCTGTCCAGTCCCCGCCACACCCCAGCAGGGCATCGTAGGCGATCATTGGGGCATCGTGGCCCCGTCTCCCACCCCGACCTTCAGAACTCCATCTGCGATATGTCTGCAAGACAGACGGAGGCATCAGGGTGGATTAGTGGAAAGGAGGACGTGCACTGCATCTCGCTTGCCTACCCTGTCCCTGTGTCCTAGGAGTTGCAAGAAGGCATTTGCTACTCTTGAACTTTTCTTCACTTTTCACAATGAGAAGATTGCTGGGCCCATTAACGAGGGGAAGCATCCTGCCAACTGCTGACAATTTTGCATGGGTGTATTCAGTAAATGGGCATCTACACTTTCTGCTGATGACTGAGTACAAAATGACGTCTTTCATATTCTATCATAGAATCATAGAATGGCCTGGGTTGAAAAGGACCACAATGATCATCAAGTTTCAATCCCCCTGCTATGTGCAGGGTTGGCAACCATTAGACCAGGCTGCCCAGAGCCACATCCAGCCTGGCCTCGAATACCTCCAGGGATCTACAACCTCCTTGGGCAACCAGTGTGTCACCACCCTCTGTGTGGAAAACTTCCTCCTAGGCTCTGCTGCACTCCCAGTTTCCCTGCTGGGTCATCCCTTCTGGAAGCAGCACATCTCTTCTAGGGACAGAGGCCACCATGCTCACAGAAAGGACAAGGCATTAGGAAGGATGCAGAGAAACTTGGCAGGCCAGGTAGATGGTGAGCCAAGAATGCTAAGAAATAGATAAAGACAGATTCTTATTTCACACCCTAGAAGTCCTTATTCTTTAAAAATTAGGGTTGGAGAGGGTTTATCTCATCAGTCCTCCTTCTGCTTTTGGGAAATATCCTCAACTTCTCTTGTGACATGTATGCGAATGTTTCTATTTGCCAAGTTTTATGTGGAGGTTGAAGAAGCTCTGATTTGGTAATTTCTTTAGGGACTCAATTTCAGACTGTGTTAGTTCAGGTCACTTTCTATGACCTTTCTTTCTGAGCCTTTCTCTCACCTTCCATTGAGCAGTAATGAAAAATACTTGCAAACAGAAGAAACATTTCTTCCCCAAGAGAAGAAAGAAGGGAAAAAATTAAAAAGACAACAGTGAGGTTTGCAAAGACAGCTGAATTTTCTCTAGAGAAGTGAGTTGAAGAGAACTGCCCAAAATCTCCAAATGAACTCGACTCCAATTAATTTATATTAAAATCATAATTTTCCCTTAACAGGAATTGGCAGCTTTAGTTCCTGGAGCTTTAGTTGCATCATGATAAGTTAGCTTTAGCTGTTTTCCTTTCACATGGCTTCTACAATGTGTATGAAGGGAAGCACATATATCTACTCACTTCCACCTCAGCCAGTATGTATTAGTGATGGTTTATCTGCACGGACGTTAAACTGGGTAATCCAGCTTCACTTCATTCTCTTTTTTTTCAGACTAGAGACAGCAGCTGCTTACTCTGCTCTCTGACACAAGCAAACTTTATAGCCTTATTCCTGCAGTTTCCATTCTGGCGGAGCAGCATGGCCACAGGTGCAGCACTACCAGTGCAAGCGCACTGACTGTGGAAGCGCTATTCTGGGCCAGCAAGCCATCCTCTCAAGTTTCACTCCATTTAGCCACACTATCACTGATGTTCTGCACACATCTGATGTCACCTCGCTTTGCTGGGAACTCCTTACTTGAGGGAGAGCGCTCCTTGGGATTGATATGCTCCAAGACAGAGTTTCTCAAGCTACCAGCTATTCACTGCCTGCAGAAAGGCCATCCGCTACATCTCTAGACACAAAATGGTTGGGAGGGAGTGAAAACTAAAGCAGTCCTGGGTAAAAGGCAAGCACGACAGTTGCCTTCTTGCTTATTCTTTCCATGGCTATAAACATGCTCAGTTTGTGAGCAAAATGGGACTTCTGCCAGACTGTGATCTCTGTTTGTCGGTACAGTCTGAGGGTCGAGCAACATTTCCTTTCCTTTGCATCAAAATGAATAGCATAGTAGGTCAAATTAGTTGGGTTAGGCCCATGAAGTTTTGGTTCTGTTCTAGGAATTCATTTAGTTCCCTCTTGAAAATGATCATGGGGAAATACCGATCAGTTTAATCTCTCATAAAACCCCACAAAGACTGCAGCAGAACTAAAAGGAACAAAAAAATAGTGACAAGTTGGTAGCACTGAATCAATAAAATAAAACAGGAAGATTTAGTATTTATATTTAAAGCAGTTTTTTTTTACTACCCAGAGTCAATCTAGCTTCCACAGGCACTTTTCACTGCAGAAACAAACATCTAAATATATACGAAGTGTCTTCTCAGAATAGAGCGGTGTTTTTATACTTTGGAAAAAGGGATTGATTTATGGGGAAGAGTGACAAGAACTACATGCTTAGTTCTTAGCTGCTAAGTGGAGAACATTGAGAGGTGCCAGCAAGCGTCAGAGAGTTGTAAACACCAGAGAAGAGGAGTCATTATTTATCTTGAGTTAAGAAGTTATAACCTGTATTAATAAGGCAAAAGAAAGATCACAGATGCTGTAAAACAGTACCACATAAAACATGGTAAAAAAACCTCTTGAGACATCTAAAACTAGTGCTGGGGCACTGCTGGTATTTGCAGGTCAGTGCTTAGGAGGGCTGTCTTCTATTCAAAGGACCTTAGCTATGTTAACCCAGCTCCATTAGGAGGCATTTCTGTGGGACTTGGGCACAGCTCCATTAAGCTTCAAGGAGAGCCTCCAGCCTCTCCTTAGCTTTCTTTTCCACCTTAAATAGCCGTGGCTGACAGGGATTCATTTACAAGCTTTATACTCATGCTGAGCATCACCACACCTGACATTAGGACTTTCTCTCCCATTGTAGGAACCTTTAGCACCTCAGGACTGACTGCAGCTGCTTTTTCCACTAACACCTACCCACATCAAGGATGGGAGTTCTTTACACTTTCTTAAAATTTTAGAAGAAAATAAAGACTTTCTGCTCCAGAACTGGAAACATTTGTGAAGTATTGGTGTGTCCCACCAATGGCAAAAGCCTTTCTGGGCACTATCTGAAGTCATAGTTACCTTTTCTCTCTCCTCTGCATCATAGTTGTCAGGAAAGACGGCTTTGTTCTGGTTCTCCTCATTGATTTCTCTCTCCTCCAAGTAAAACTGCCACTTGGCTTCAAAGTAAAACCAGTGCTCCTGATATTCTGAATGCAAAAGAAATTAACGATGTAGTATTTCATCTTGGCAACATTTTCATTTCTACTTCAATAGAAAATGATTGTATTGACTCATCTGAAAATCTGAGTGTTTTGCGGGAAAATACATTAAGCAGGCATATACCCTAAGTATGCATTTTAATATGAGGTGGAACATCCAACTGGAAACAGCAGATGTTAAAAGGAAGAAAGTATTTTCAGAATCTCGTGCTATTTTTATGACATATTAAAATGACATTAAGAGGCATCAAGGTGAGATTTGGAGAACTTACTTAGAAACAGTCTAAGAAAAAGGTAAAAGTCAATGAATTAGAGATAAAATGTCAGTTCTGTGCCAATTTTTGTATTCTTTTGCTATGATTAAAGAATATCTAAAAATATTTACATGCCTGAAACACAATTACTTCCCACCTCAGTTTTTTATTCATACATTTTCTCCAGGATTTCAGTTCATGACTCTGATCTTTCAGAAAAGGGTAGATGGGAAAGACCAAAATTTCCATTTGGGTATATTATAATCCTTATTAAATGTAGTAAAAAAGAATAAATAACACACATATCTTTGCCCATACAAATGAGCCAGTTGTAATAACCATAGGCCTTTCTCATTTTTAATGTAACTTTGGGAAGAATATTACTAAGAACTTTTAACTTTATGCATGTGAATACTCTTACTAAATTCGGTGTGTTTTCAAGGCAACGACTGACCTTTTATAAAGGCTTGAAAAGGTGCAGAAGTCACACTGAATACATATATACATTTCTGCAGAATTTATGCCTGAGTGAAAAGGTAGATGGGAGTCAGGAATTACAAATTGGTGAGATGTACATGGCTGCTAAGCGTGTCAAGGCAAACTGGGGATTCAGCGTGGGACTACTTGTGTATATCTTAAAATATGATCAATTCTTGCTGCTTTCTCCCTGGTTCTGTCCTTTTTGGTCACTCAGTGCTGTACATAACTGAGGAGCATACACACAATTGAACTAGTTTTCTGAAGGATGTAACCTACAAAGAAAGGCTGTGAGGTGGGGCTGTTCAGCTTGGAGAAGAGAAACCTCCAGGGAGACCTTATTTTGGCCTTTCCATATTTAAAAAAGGCCTAAAAAAGATAGAGGCCTTTTACATGGACATCTAGGGACAGAACAAGGGGTAACAGTTTTAAAACAGAATTAAAACTGATTTTGGATAGACATGAGGAAAAAAATTCTTCACTATGAGGGCAGTGAGGCGCTGGCAATCTGCCCAGAAAAGCAGTGGTGCCCCACCCCTGGAGGTGCTCAAGGCCAGGTTGGATGGGGCCCTTGGCAGCCTGAGATGGTGGGGAGAAGCCCTGCCCAGGGCATGGGGTGGGACTGGGTGGCTGTGAGATCTCCTTCCAAACCAAACCATTCTGTGATTCTATGATTTTTCTTCTTTACCTAAAAGGCTGCACACGTTTTTCTCTTAGCCAATTCAGATCTTCAAAGCAGTTAAATGCCATGTAAACAAAACCATGCTGCCTTGTATGACCCAGTACCTTCAAGAGGTGGTAGATCAGCAGCCACATGGCCTCATATATGTGGGAATGCACATCTGCCCTTCTTCTGAGCCTGTGCCTCTTTTGCCCGATTACAAGGAAGCTAGCTGTCAGAATTCTAATAAACGAGCTATTCAGAAGAATGAAAAAGCACACAGCCATTAGGCCAGAGTGTATTTCAAGGGAAAAAATACATCCCATGAAGATTAACCTTCATGGTTAATGGTTGGTTGAAGAAAACTACCGAAACTCCTCCCGCTAGTTGGTTCCAAAATTGCTTTTAAATATACAAATGAGTTGACAGGTTGTGTTGTGTTTTAAAGCATGTATTTTCCATTTTCCTTTTTCCTCCATGTACATAAAGCATCAAAACGTCACAGATGACCATTTTCTGTGTAGTACCTCAATCAGCAAGGAAGAGCAATTGTTTAAACGCACAGACTCAGAAGCAAAGGGGGAAAGGAGAGGCAGGAGATTTTGGTTGCATGGACAGCCTGTAGCACAGTCAGGAACCCCATCCCCCAGCCACACTGAGGCTCGGCCCCATTTCTTGAGCCCAGATGGAGGCTACAGTCACATGCGGATCCATGGGCTGTCTGGAGAGTAAATGTAACTGAGTAACAGAGAGGAGTGTTGAATCTAACCCTTCATGTCTGAACATCATGTTTGTTATCCAAGGAGGGTAAAAGCAGCCAAGAAGTGTTTTCTAAAACAGGAGGGCTCTGTTTGGCAGGACATCTTTGCAGTGCATCTCATCAGGCAAGGAGCTTATCTTTAATGCAGAAGACTTATCTTGCTACCAAAATAGGACAAAGCTCAACAATACGGACATTGCCCGCACAGCATGCCTCAGGAGTCCAACACACATACCTCCATGCAGAGGGGTCCTGCTCTGGTGGAGTGACAGGAACCTGCTGGAAAGTCATTCAAAGAGGATCTCACTCACACTAATCCTGCACCTGCTCCTCATAGGTCTGGTCTAAAAAAATCTTAGTGTGCAATGAGACGCGGGTGAAAACACAGTGTTTTTCAGAGGCTCCCTGCTTCTTTCAGGTTTTAAAGCAGCAGCTTTCTTTCCCAGATAGATCTTCATTTCTGAGTGTACTTGAGTAATTTTTTCCATAGAATTCAGTCTTTCTCAACAGTTGTCCCTTCAGATTAACAGGATGATCTCTTTCCTCAGTGTTTTAAGGTAATTATACTCATCTGTCCACAGCAGTCTTGCTGTTGCAAATGCATCACTCCCTCGTAAGAAGGAACTAAAGTACATCTGTCCTGAAGACCACATACATCAGTGATGTAACAATATCAAGTTTGGCAGCTGTGGTCCGCTCACTTGTTTTAAAACAAAGATACGAGGCGTTGTGTTTTAAATATTTTTTCAGAATGGCTACGAGTCAAATCTGCATCTGTGGTCAAAAGCTAACTCTTTGTCAGGAGGTGCCTGCAAGTGAACTTCTCCTGGCAAAATGAGTAAAAAGGCAGTGGATTTTCTTATGGAAGATACTGGACTATGTTAATGGATGGAAAGAGCTGAGTAATTTATATTTCAGCAATACGTTTGCCTAACGACCTGCTAATTAATGTCTTCCTTCCCTCTCAGCAATCTTTGAATACTTCCTAAAGATAAAACTGTACAGTGTGGTCTTATCACTGCTATTTTCTTTGCATTTTTTTGTCATCAATACATTGGGTACCTAACAGATGGTATGAGAGGAGGGCACCACCTGCAAAGAGCTTATAGTCCAAGCGGACTTTGCAAAAGGACAGTCTGAAGGGTCGCAAGGTGAGGGGAGAACAGCAAGAATGGTGAGACTGGGCATTTCTTTGGAATTTTGCTAGCTGAACACACTTTTAAGAAAATAATTCTTGATTCAGACATTACCTGCCATGTGACGAATGGTCTTCTTGCAGTATTCCTCTGCCATCGGCACAACTTTCATCATTTCTCTTCCCCATTGCACCAGGGGCTTCCCTTGTATTGCATACGCCACAAAGAGAGCTGTGCACAGGGAGCCTAGAAAGCCTGGAAATGATAGATAAATATAATTATTACCACGTGATCTGTACTTGTGCTGTTCTTGTCGTGTCCCTAGTAAAATCATTAGTAGGATGCCTCTTGTCTGTTGGGTAGATTAACAAATGCACATAACCTACCACTGTTTACTGGCTGGCTCTTGGCATGTGGAGATTCTCGGCTAACAGTGGTTTATGAATTACTTTGTACAGAAGGGAGATTCTGTTGTCAATGGTGTAACTTGACAGAAATTGAGATGGGGCTCGAAAATAAACATCATCCACTAAAGAGAGTGGTGACACACTGGAACAGGTTACCCAAGGAGGTTGTGGATGCCCCATCCCTGGATGCATTCAAGGCAAGGCTGGATGTGGCTCTGGGCAGCCTGATGTAGTGGTTGGTGATCCTGCCCATGGCAGGGGGGTTGAAACTACATGATCTTTGAGATCCTTTTCAACCCAGACCATTCTTTGATTCTATGATGATTTGATACAGAAGATCTTGTAATTGAAGTCACATGGAATAAGGGTCTTGCACAAAGGTATTCACTTAAAAGCTATGTCACTTTGCATATGGAGTCATTCAGCTCAGTGGATCTCACACTATTTCTGGCTTATTTTATTCTAGGTGGACAAGTCCATCTTATCTAGTTAGATCCATTATTTTCTTTTTTTCAGTTGTCTGAGTAAGACATTGTCCACATGCCCTTGTAAGTACAGGCATCCTCTTTGGATACAAATGTATTTGAAGAGAACTTTCTATTAATGGGCACTTAAATCTTTTATGATGTCAGAAACAGACAAGCTTGTTTCTCATATTTGCTTGTGATCTTGGCATTTTGTCAAATGCAACAAAACCAATCCAGGGCAAAAGAAGGTTAACAAAACAACTCTATCATTCAGACAAGCATTGGGTGAGCAGAGTATCATTGCGTGTGCTTCACTGAGTGCATGATTCAGAAAGCATTTTCTCATGCACAGAGGTAATCATGAAATTGGTGTGTTCTTCTGAAGGCAAACATAAATTATTTTAGAAGGTTACAGCTCCAGAGCAGATGATTACTACTTCTCTCTATGATAAAACCTTCAATACCAGGTCAGGCCAAAGTCACATCTAACAGATGTTTTCAGAATCTGAAACAAAACAAAACAAAACAGGCAGAGACAGCAAAAGTGGTCTCACTTGGACAGACAGCATCTATCCAAGTTGCCACAAAGATCCTTAAAAGTATCACAGTCAGCATGAGGTGGCTGCAGAGCGTTTTGTGAGCAAAGCCAGGGACCAGGATGGGGAGTCAGTCCTGTATCCATCCTGACTGACATCTCAGTTGGGTTTTTCCAGTCTCTGACTTAAGAGATTCACTGCTCAACCTTCCTCGATACCTTTTAGGATACCTGTTAGTGATGTTTGTCATGCCCTTACCACCCCTCTTCTCACTGCCCCCCCCCCCCCCCCCCCCCCCCCCCCCCGTGCCACTTGTCTCCTTTTCAGCAGAAAAATCCTTCTGGACTTAATTTCTCCTCGTGCAGAAGGTATTTGATACTCCTTGCTGCCATTTCCTGACTCAAATTAAGTCCTTTTTTGAAGTGGGATACTCAGACCTACAAGCAGACTTGTTGCTAAAGAGCCATAGATGTTGTGTGTTGCCTCAAAAATATTCTCTACTTTGCTTTCAATACTTTTCCTTTAATTTTATGCCATCCTGATGGCTTTTCTGACTGCTTCAGAGCACTGAGCATGTTGAACTCGTCATTCTTCATTATAATTTTATTTATTGCTCTTTAAAGCAGATTGAATGAATACATGCTTAAGCAGCATGAAACTATCAGATTGACAGTCTTAGATATTCAGAGCAACATTAAATCTAATTATTTATGTTTTGTTTAGCTAATAATTCAGATTGTGTCCTAAATGTATGGAATTAGAATTTTTTTGGCTTTCTACTCTTACCTGCAGCGATTGGATGTGACAAGACCTATCAACAGAAAAATGTTATCCTCTGAACCATAAGCTCACCCTGTAACAGTGAGTCATCTAGATGTACACAAATCCTGAGATTTGATCAGGGCAAGTGGCATGAATATGCTTTGGATGAGACAGGGTGTGTTTAGTTATTGGAATTTTAGGAAGGAGCACTCCTATGCTTGAGACTGCTGTTTGTATAATACACAAGCCCATATATAAGCTTGTATACATACATATACTGCCTGAGCAAAATTCAAACCTAGGCCTTGGAGTCTGCAAACCAAAAGCTGCTTAACCGAGTGGTTTCACAGGAGCTGGGTTAGTTCTCTCAGCTGTGGGCACTTCATAGAAAAAATACATTTGCAGATATTACCTGTAGGGTGGTTGTGAGTCATTCGTCCACACTCAATGCTCACTTCAATAAGTGACTCCAGCCTCTCTGGCTTCCAGTAACGCATCCCTAAGCACATTGCTTTTGTAGATGCTCCAAAGCCAGAACCTAAAGTAAAACAACAATGCTAAGCACTTAAAAAGAGATTGTTGATGCATAAATATGTCGATTGTGTCAGAAACAAGTGCATTCTATTAATTCAGCACCTCTGTAGGAGCTCTCCAGAAAGCAGGAAAACAGCATGCAAGCAAAGTTACATATTTTGAAAGGAACAAGTTTGAATGTTTTGAAAGTTTCATGCATGTAATTTTGCCAATTTATTCTAATACTAGTAGATTCCAGTATATTCTACGAGTATATTCCAGTATTCTTGAGTGTTACAAAGAGCAAGCAGGTATCAAAGAGCAGCATGCTCTCTTGTTACCAGTGTTTGATTCCAACTCTCATGTCACTTTCACTGATCATTGGCTGACACCTCTCTTTTCTTGCTCCAGATGCCAGCAGTGCAAAACAGCACTCTGCCAAACAGGTACACTTTTAATATGCCCTTATTTTAGTAGTTATCATGCTGAGAGTACATTACTAAAACTCTTTATATGACTGTCACAGCTAATCTTACAGTTTCATTATGCGGTTCCTTCTGGAGAGCCCCACAGGTAGTTTACAAAATAGCTTCTATTTCTTGATAAAATAATGTGTCTCAAAAACAGAGTACAGAGCCAAATCCTTAAAAGTTAGAATTCAGAACTGAGGTTTCCTGTGCAAACTGATGTCAGTGCTTTTGCACATACTCATCATGATGCTGCCTGAATTTACTGAGCTTTTTGTGGGGAATGTCTGCCTCATGCAGTGCAGAGATTATGTGTTGATAATCCGGTCTTTTAATCCTCAATACTGAGTATATGATTCCAGGTGTTCATCTTTTAAACAGTTTACTGAATGCAGAGCTAAATTTACTGATTATTTTCTCTCCAGTACTTATCACAGCAGTATCGGGATCCTACTGAAGTTTTAATGAGCTTATCTTCACAAGATACCAGTGAGGTGATTATCTGCTCTTCACAGCTGGTGAGCCAGTGCCCAAAAAAGCATTTTCTCATTGCAGGCACTCATTTCAAGATGGATAGGGTTTGATTTTTCAAAGTACTTAGCATGTTTTCAGCACTGCCTTCACTCACTCACACTTCCCAGAATCTTGGGTATTGCTGAGAGCAATTAGTGTTTCCCTACTTGGCCCCTGATAGATAAGGGGAAATATTTATGCCACCTAATTTTAGCATGTGTGGGACCTACATTAGAAGCACATTCTTCCTGTCTTTCCCAGACAGGCAGCAAGGAAAAACATTGTCTCTGTTAGCAAGTATAATGGCACAAGAGGAGCAATCCATAAGCCACAGTGAAACAGCAGATGCCAAGGAGCCAAGGCCAGTGCTAGAGAACCGCTTTCCTTTCATTCTCAACCCAAATGACTGCTGCTTGTGTGCTCTAAGATCATGAGCATAATCAAAGTGTGAATGATAGTAGAGGGAGCATAAAGTTACCTGCCCAATCCAAACTAAAACATTAACTCAAGACACCCATTGGCATCTCCAGATGTAATACAGACCAACTAGGATCTGAATCATTCTCTAGAAGGGGCTTGTTTTCTTCCCAGGCAGCAACTCTCCTGAGTGGGCACCCAGGTGAAGTAATCTAACAAGGTTAGATCCACTCTGACATTGGGCAATAGAGAGTAAGAATAACAATTATGACAGAAATGACAATAAGAAAGAGTAAAAGAAAACTATAACAGCGAGGTCCCTTTGTACTAACTAAACTGCTGGCAATTTGGTTCCCTGGTTCAGGAGTCAGCTGCTGCTTCATTACTCTGTTTAGAGCCCTTGAAGGATTTTCTCTGAGTGAATTTGCCAAGCTATTTTTTTGAACGCATTGGAATGTTATCACCTGCACATTCCCATTGAAAAGAGTTGTGCAACTTAATTAGTTGCTACATTTAAGTTCTCCCTTTTATTTAGTTGGAATTCATAACTGGTTGGTTTCATCTGAAATGCTTAGTTCTGCTCTGGAGGAGACGGTGAGTTTTCTCTACCCATATAAATGTTCTCCATTCTATTTATAATTTTACTGATCTACCTCAGATATTAGTAGCTACAAAAGCTGTTGAATACATTGGAAATCCAAACAGACTTCATGCATCAGTCATCTTTGACCTCTGGTTTCTTGACTATTTCATGGGCTTTCTAACAGATTTATGAAAAGTAAGTTTTCTCTACAATTCTCTCTCTGCAGGAGCTTACTATATCATCTTCATTCATGCAGTGCATTATTTTTTGTTAGGATGGAAGACCTCAGGGGGTTTTTCCTCACTCTACATATGTAGAATAATGAAGATCAGATTAATGGCTACTCTGAAGAGGACGCATCCTTTGTGACTATGGTTTGTTCTTCATGAAAACTCAGAACTCAACTCCTTTTCCTTTATGTCCATCTGCAGCTTATCCTTCTCTTCATTTTTGTTCCCCAACTTTCTGCATTTATCTTAAACTTTTTCCTTATCAGTCCTTATCAATGCCATAATATGGATATAAGCTCTTCAAACAGAAGCTGTTGGATAGACTTGGGCAGTTCTCTTGATGACCATAGGAATTCCATCACCCTTTAACATAATTTGAGTACCTCTTCAGTGAGCATGCCAATGAATGTGGCAGTAGATGGGAAAGAGATACATAGGGCAGTTTGACGTAAGAGGTTGATGTGCTGACTATACACACACAAAGCTGAGCAGAAGACCTTTACATGAGCAGTTTGAAATTATCTAAGCTCCAGTTTGACTGTTCCATGAAGGCTAGCACATGAACTTTGAAAGAAGTGGGATGACATAAAATGACTACCAGAAGAGAGCATTTTGGTACCAGATCATTCAAGATATCACCTGACATTGAGCAATGAAGATTTTTCTTGCCTCAAGTGGAATTTTGTGGAAATTCAAAGTGAAAGTAAATAATCTATGAGATGTTCAGAGTGGTATTTGTGGGATGAGATGGAGACAGTGCATTATAGATGCTGGATCTGAAGGAATTCATTTTAGATAATTCTAGCCCAGAGCATCCCAAGAGCAAATCTTCTGCCATGTAAAGCTGTGGAGGAAGAAGGCTGAAAAGCAAAACAGCAGCAGGCTGGGGAACAGCTGCGTCCTGCTGCTGGAGGTGTCAAGAACTGCTCAGGGCCAGCAGCAGCTCCCACTGCTATTTTGACTGAGTTTTACTCACTGTCAGTCAGAAAGCACAGGACGACTGCCAAAGGGGCACTATCTCAGATCTGCCCAGCGTATGGCTGGTGGGCAGAGTAAAGCAGAGGGGAGCCTTCCTGACCCAACGACTATGGTAGTGACAGGGGCTCAGTGAGACCTTTTTTGTGTCAAATAAAACTGCCCCCAGAGATCTAGAAATAGCTGTGGCATGGTGCCACCGTGTTTTTGTCACAGTGTTGCATCAACATACAATTCTGTTGAGCAGTGTCTGTACATACCACAGCAGTACTGCATCACACTGACACGGTGCAACACCTGTATGGGCAGCCATTGCTGCTGCAGTCATTCATGATTACTGGCACTACTCAGGTCTATGAGTGTACACATCTGCATGTGTGCTAATTAGCAGGAAGTAGAAATTCTATTCATCATAAAATGAAATGATTGTAAAGAGAAAGTAAGGGTCTTGGGAAGGGAGACGGTGCTGGGAATATTTGGGATTATCAGTTAAACAGCTGTAGTTCCTTGCATTGCATCGTCCTGAAGAAAAGTAATGTATGACTGAAAAGATTTGCATCTACAAACATTTAAATTATTAAAAAAAAAAAAAAAGGAGAAAATATTTCTTAAAATAACCATTAAACTCAAGGACAAAGATCTGGACTCAGAGGCACGGAGCCAAGGACAAAGTCTCTTTAAATAGATGTTAAATGGGGAAGGGTGCATTTACGAGAGGACACAGTGCCCTAGAGCAGGAATTCCTGGCAGACCTCTTGCCATCCCCAGGCAAGCATGGAAATATTTCAGAGGTAGTAACTTTTGATGTCAGGGAGAAAAACAAAGCAATTTCCCCGTAGCCCCAAATCTTGAAGGCAGGTGTTACCCAAGCCAGTGTCTATGACTCTAAAGCAGTACGTTACCCTTTTCATTGAATGGAGTGTGCCATGCCAGAAGGTAATTATCTGGCTTCAGCTCCCGGCAGCCCTCGATGGTTGCAGGGTCTGGCCGCCTCCCTGAGAGTTTGTCCACAGCATCCACGTAGCGCTTCACTAGCTCCCGGTACAAGTCCTCCAAACACCAGTAATCTGCTCAGAACAGGAGCAAAGGCTGTCATGTGAATGCAGAATAACAAGAGACCACTGACAACAAACACAGAAGGCTAGTGATGCCGTTAATATACGTTCCTACTTCTGTTTTCAGTACACGGAGGCACAGTGCCGGTGCTACTATGAACAATTTTGCAAACCATGAGAGCAGGCTGGAGAGAAAACACTCCTGTTTCTCTGTTCTTAACTTTTCCCACTTTTGTTTTCACTTCTAATTCCTAGAACTGAACAGACTGAGGCGTTCTTCTCCCTGCAGCAGCTGCTGGGGGGCTTTCTCTTGCCTCGGGTGTGCAGTGCTGCCCAAGCCTCGCTGCGTGCACCCACTGCCTTGGTGCCAATTCCACCCATCTCGGCCCACCTCCATGCTTATCTGCAGCCTTAAAGTCTTGCCCAAGGAATCTCTGCTGCACTGAACCCACAGTGTTTCTACAGTCTAACTGCTGCTTTGCACTGCTGATGCCCTGGTTTGCACCGAGGAAGAACCTTCACTGAATCCTACAAGTTCATAGCTAGTGAGAACATAGGAGGCTGCCAGTGAGCTATAAGTTTTCTGTGTACTCAATGACCTCTCTGACATGTGGTTTGACTGTGGATCAAACGATCCCCCAAATCAAACTGCCCTGTCCCTGGAGGTGTTCAAGGCCAGATTGGATGGGGCCCTGGGCAGCCTGATCTAGTATTAAATGTGGAGGTTGGTGGCTTTGCCTGTGGTGGGGGGGTTGGAGATTCGTGATCTTTGAGGTTCCTTCCAACCCAGGCCATTCTGTGATTCTGTGAAATGACACCAGGGGAACTTTTAAAAATGTCTTCATTTCATCAAATATTGGTGATTTCTTAAATCTACAGAAGCATTTAAATTTGGGAATAAATTTTGAACCCCATCAGCCACAAATTCTCTAAAGTGACATTTTTGCAGGCAGACAAATAAAAAAGATGCAGAGTAAAATGAAATTTCCCTTCCTTTTATAAGAAAAAAGCCCTATCAATTACACTGGCCATCTCACATACAGTCCTGGAGGAGCAGGATGCTTTCAAACTGCCAACTATTTCCAGATTTAGGAATCAGATATCAGTTTATGAGGACCTGAGCCAAGAGCAGGATTTATCACCCAGCACCTCCTCCAGGAACCCTGTCCCCAGAGCCAGGGTCCTGAGCCCACCATGGGGCCTAAATGTGGGGCCTCAGCCAGCAGGCCGATGGGACAGGCTCTTTCTTTAAGTGGGAACATTCCATGGCTTTAAACTAAAAGGGGAGATTTAGGTTAGATGTTGGCAGAAAATGCTTTATTCAGAGAGCAGCAAAGCGCTGGCACAGCTGCCCAGAGAAGCCATGGGTGCCCCATCACCAGAGACGTTCAAGGCCAGGTTGGATGGGGCCTTCTGCTCCCACAGAGAGTGAGCCAGGTCACCCCAGCAGATTGCTCCATCCTCTCTGCAAGGAGAAGATGTCTGCAGGAGGGGCAGCCCTGCCTCCCTTCTGGGAAGCAGAGGAAAGGACTTGATTTCCCCCATTTATGAATGTTGCCCTGAAATGAAGATTTCTTACTAAAATTCCCTTCTCCTGCTTTTTGTTTTCTCACAAGCCCACAGCAGCATCTTTTTAAAGCCCATCTGATCAGGACAAAGAAATAAGAGCATGAGATAAGCATAGGTGAATGAAAATTAGTGAGACCTTTCTTTCTTCAAAAAGGACAGTGCTCCTGCTGCATGCAAGATTTATTACTATACTCATAGTCCAACCAACTTGACTATTCAGAAGTTATGGTTTTGGACAGTTCAACAATCAGGAAACATATGATATGTATTTAATCATAGCCTATATTCAGAAATATGTTAGTCATCTTTGTTCTTGATTGGCTGACATCTTGCCCTTATCTTTAGTGTATTAGCTACCCCTTAAACCATTGGCCTGCTAACAGCCAGGCATGAAGTGTCCGCCACACTCTTCAACTGATCTCTGCACGCTAAATTTAGAGCGCATTAGAAGCAAAAAGAGATAAAGCAACGAAGCAGACACGCATTCATTGACTATAACAATATTCAGCTTCACTGTTGGGTTCTGCTGCTATCCAGTGCTACACGTGTTAAGGGAAATCGGTTTTAAAAATTTGTTTCATTTGGAGGAGACAAAATGTTGCTGAAAGGCGGCTGTCTTCTGAAGAATTTCTGGTGACAACCCAGATGGTCTCAGAAAGCCTTAGTTCAGTGGATAGGGTGTTGATAAAAATATCACTTAGTCTGACAAACAGTACTACCTTATAAAAAAAAGGCTTTCTCTCAAACTGCTGTGCTTTTAGAAGACATATTAATAACTTTCACCATTGTGATATACTTTATTATCATCATATTTTAGAATATTGTTTGGATTAAAGGTGCAGAGCTCTCTCTACAAAGCAGCTTGCTCCTCTACTGCCATTGCATTTTAGCCAGGACAAGATATCAAGGGTACTCCACCCCCGCCTGGAGCAAGAAGCACAAACATGTTAGAAATGCACTCATGAAAGCTCTGATCTTTTATGGAAGAATTTCAGACAGGTTTCTTTCTAGTGGCTGTACCAATCCCTGTTGTATATAGCATACAGATCATCTACTTGACAGTTGTTTTGTTGCTCTTGACTTGCAGCGTTTCAAGTCGTTAAGCTTTAGCCAGCTTTATAAAATGAGGGGAAGCACAGAGAGAGCCCCTCCACATGAGAGAAATCACAGCTCCTCAGCTGGAGTGGTGGCCACAGGACCATGCTCATGGCAGAGATGAACTAAACATCATCATTCACACCAACAGCATTTCTGACACACTTTTTTTCCAAATTGGGCTTATTTTAAGAAAAAGCAGTAGTTCTACAGCTTTGTTTCTTTCCAGACTGCAGTTCCAAGTCCATCTTACCTACCTGTGATGACAGCCTCTGCTGTAGCCATGTGCATGAGCGTGTTGTCACTTACTGGCCATTTGTCTGGGGAGAGCACCAGGTTCTCCAGCCCTCCGATTTCCTTCAGCTCCTGTTGGATTTTTGCACCTAAAGCATTGTCCTGTCGGGAGAAATTTCTGTAACCAAGAGCATCCCCTACCCCGGCCAGTACAAGCGCAGCCTTAAATTTATCCATCCTCAAGACACTTCTGGCTCTCCACAGCCACTGGATCTGGATCTTCCTTTGTTCCTTTGCCTTCAGCTCAGCTCCTCTGACACTTTATATCAGCCATTGTGTCACCCCACGAGTGCTCTCTATAAGGCAAGAGCTTCCTTTTCTGGCTCTGCAGATGCCATCCCCTGACTGCGACCCAATGGAGAGGAAATATTTCATAAGCTGGGGACTTTGCAGAGGCTTTGTTCAATGGAACTGCAGGAGCGCGTCTACAAAGCGAAGTGCAAAAACATCGTTTCTGCCACACAGCACAAAGCAAGCCAGGAAATACTGAGCCCTAGCCGGTGCAAGTAACTCTACACCCAGAAAAACAGATGGCTTCACAAGGGTGTTTATTTATTTAATAACTTGCAAATTAATACACTTTCCTGCACTTTTCTGATAGGCTGCAGTCAGTCTCGCTTTCAGGGACTGATCGAGAAGCTGAAAGCCTGCAATAAAAGAGGTGCCCATTAATCAGGAATCACAAGAATAATGGTTTAGGTGACAAGAAAGCCCACCTGAAGTAACATGTACATTTCTAATTATGCTGCATAGCAATATTTTGTCAGCAACTTTCTTGCTGTTCCAGTGGGAGTGTTTAGTTAATTCACTGCACCCCTGGACAAGCACTGAGCAAAATGTTAGCTTCAGTCCCACGTGCTGCTGCCTGGCAAAGAATGACTTTTTCCTTAGGCAGAACTTACATGCAGCCCACATTTGCACTCATAAAGGAAACTATTTTGAAAGATTTATTTAAATGGCATCTTGCGAATCTCAGAAAGTTCATATATGAAGAAAACACACTTCGTAAGAATTGAGTTTTCTTAACTTCCTCAAAGTCCTCTCAACTCCTTCCGAAGTTGATGCTTGGAAAATCAACACCTCATTCTGTTGTAGTTTTTTTCTGTGCTGCTGCCAGGCAGTATAAGAAAGGGCTCTGCAGTTTTGCAGCCTTCTGAACATATACTGCCCACAAATCCATCTACGTAGGCTCAGCATCTTCTTTCAAGGATCTATGGAGACCAACCTAAATTGTGGTTCCAAGGTTCATGCTGACCTAAAGAATCATAAATTACTAGCACTTTACAGATTGAAATACAAGCAGAGGTGCAGAAAGCTTTGACTTGAATGCAATTGGCTCTACTGCAGTTTTGATAGAGGATATCGGGAGAAAGAGTTTTGTTTTTCTTTGATCTTTTATGGGAAGCAATCCTGATTGCTATTCAGATGGAAAAGGGCAGCGGTGAGGGGATGCATCCTGCTACCTGCCAGAATGATAAGCAGTTAATCACAGACAGGATATTTGACATGAGTACAAATATTACTGTGCTTCACACAAGAAAAGCTTAACATAGCTTCCAAGCACTTGGATGGAAGATAAGCTTTGCCATCCTCACTCTACATTCTAAGAAATAAGCAAAACAGAAGGAAGCAGCAACTTGTGTTTTAAAGATTAGGATACAGGTAACAGAAGTGCTGAGCTTTAAGGACACTATGAGTGTGTTTCTTTGGTAGGAAAGAACAATTCTGAATGGAAAAAGCACAGAGCAAAGGGCAGTTATACCTTATGTCCCAGAGGCACTGCACGGGGCTGAGGGCCATGAGCTGTGCAACGTGGCTGGGCAGCCAGCTCCAGAGATGGCCAGCCATGGGCAACCGTTTGGATGTGATGCTCAGGGACACGATTTAGCGAAGGGTTGTTAGAGTTTAGGGCAGTATGGTTAGGTTGTGGTTGGACTTGATGATCTTTAAGGTCTTTTCCAACCTGAGCAATTGATTCTATGATTCCATGGTGGTCTGAAAGGGAGCACTGAAACAGAAAATTCAGGCGAACACGTCTTACAAAAAAACATTGGAGGCATAGTAGCTTCCAGTCTGATATCTCAGTTACATGTTTCCTGTAGCCTGCTGCGGCACGCCTTTGGCACTCCCACAGAATATTGTCATTTTAAAGCACATGGAAAGACTTGCAAACCACCTGCTGAGGCACTGCGGAGGGCTAGGAGGGGCCTTATCAGATGAAAGGTTCCTTTCTGGAAATGGGCAAAGCTATTCTTAGTTTTCCATCTATCTCGTCCTGTTAGAAGTGGCTGGCAGTTGTACTGCCCTTTCGCCTCCCATGGACTTTACGACTGCTCGTAACGTAGTCCAAATTTGGAACAAAGCCCTTAGCTAATGGAAATAAGGCTAGATTGAAAACACAACAAAGAACTGAGCTTTCGTTTAATTTGTAAACTGCACGTGATGTCCTTTAAATGTGCTACTTCCAGTCAACAGAGCATGAGCTGAGACAGCTGCCACCAACAGCCCCTCTGCATTTTGAGTAAAAGAAGACTATGCCGTAGGTGCCTGACCTATGAGTCTGCCAGTCAGTACGCTCAGTAGGAAATGCCCTGGATTCAAATTTCACCTATTCCAAGGATACAGAGCTGTACCCCAGAGAAGTACAGTTGATACCAGACATGGCTTCTGAACAGTTCTGTTTTCTGCTCCAGCTCCTGCTTAGACTTGAACCTATTCACTAACCCTGGCCAGATGTATCAGAGATGTAATGTAACTACCAAAGGGAAGGGTTTCACTCTGGCATAGGGATCACGTCTTTAAGAACGGTACTAGTTATAGAAGACACCGAGACCCAGGAAAAAACAGCCTTTACTTGTTTAATTACTTGGGGTGCATCATTTTTACGCTGCTTCACAGCACTGCCTTGAGAGAAGAATGTTCCTTTAATGCTGCAGCATAGACTTGATTCTTTTCTACCGTCTTGACAGAAAGCCTACAACATCACATGAAGCCTATAGGGTTTGTCTAACAACAAATGGCAGAGCACAGAGCATCTCACTGCTTCTAAGAGGCACAAGAGAAAACACTGCGGATGTCAAGCAGCTATACAAGCCAATAAGAGGAAGCATCCCAATCACTAAATAAAAATGTGAACGTCCTTAAGCTTCTGCAGGTGTTTTCTCATTAAGAAATGAACACTGTACCCACTGATCTGAAATTTGGCATCTTGTGTATGTGAGTATAGATGAGTATAGTATGGTTGCAGTCACAGATGTGTCTATCAACGGCTTATAACAAAAAAGCTGAGCATCACAGGTGTCCATCTCACCTTATTCTACCCAGCACACTTTTTACAATGCAAATGTCAGAAAGCATGTTTTGGTGAATACTTCCTAAAAAAAAATAGTAAGGTCTCATTATTGCAAAACATGACCTTTTTCTCTTTCAGAAGGGCTGTGCCTCTTGATGGACCAGGTGCTGGGTTGGCGGAAGCTGAGGGAGGCTACAGGTTGGAAAAGGTTGCCGTTTTTTGCCATGACTCATCAGCAGTTTTGTTGTTACAGGAGAACACTTGTGGCATCGCAGAAGCTGGACAGAGATGCCATGGGGAAAGCAGAGAAGACACCTATTTTGCTCCAAACTTTCAGAAGAGAATTAAGGACAGTTGAATACATACCTCTGAAGATCTCTGCACAGATTGGCCTGCAGAGTTCAGAACCTAGGACTGAGCAAGACTTCCCCTCCAGTTACATCTCATTGTTAGTACAAACGGAGGATGCAAATGAGAGAGTTCAGTTGCTATTGGGTAGGTGTAGTGAATCCAGCACTGCAGCTAAACACACCAAGCTGCTTAAAAGCTTAAACGTGGCACAGATGAACAAAACAGGCAGACATTTGTTTCCATTGTAACTGCTAAAAAAAGTCGAGTTCTACCCTTTCCCTCTTCTTCCCAATGAAATAAAAATGCAGGAATCCAATAAACTAACTGAAACAAACCAAAATCCCACTAGTCCTTGCAAGGCTTCCAAAGCAGAAAGCTGACAAAACCACATGGAGATCCCACAATTGACTTCTATCCCTTATGTTCCAAGTCCCTTTATTCCTTTTTCCATTGCCACAAAATTCACACACGTACAGCTTACTCGGCAGCAAAGCTCCCAGGTGCATTGCACAAATGGATGCCTGAGGGTGTGTTCCTCTTGGAATGACACACGTGATAAATTACATTTAAATTTAGAATTGGCAAGTACAGATCCTATGGCTCAGTTTCAAATGCTCTAGGATGTAAAACCAAACAACTTGGCAACAACTTTAACAAATACAAACAGCTTATCTAGGAACTAATATGGTATGCAGGGAACAACTTAAAGATTTCTGTACCATTTATAATTATAAATTGATCAGCCTATGCGTTACCAGTATATGAGCTAAAAAACTAAGTCAGAGAGTACTGTGAAGTGTAAGAGTGAACAGCAGCAAATATTAGAATTCAAAAGGAAGTCATCATCCAAAAGCAGTTTATTTGCATTTACTTTTGTGATTGTTCAAGCTTGAACAATCCACATTTATTCCATATTTATAGGAAGGTAAAGTGCACAGGTGATTTCAAATGGGTACAAGATTGGGAAGAGCAAAAGAAAAATAAAAATCCTGCTACACTTTTACCCAGTCCTCTTCTATTGCAAGGCCTAAGAATGGCAAACAATAGCGTCTGTATGGAAACGGAGCACTGTGCTAAGCACCTTCTTCCTTGGATTATTAAGTCAAAAAGCCTCAAGCCACATGCATTTGTTATGCTCTACTTATCCTGAAACGTAAAAGGGTCATCAGGTTGATTTGAGGGAGTTCTCAGCATGTACAAATGTTTCACAAACTCTAGTGCTATGAAACTGTTTGATTACATAATACACCAATAGATCAAATAATTTCTGCTCTGTTACATTATACCTATACATCCTAAGTGACATAGGGTGAACTGAAAGCACTCCGCTGCTATTGGCTGGATAGAAGCAGTTGTTGCCATTGGATGTAACATTTATTTTCCAAAGCCTACAGGACAGACACAGAAATTTCTAGTTTTGAGTAAGCCAAGTAGAAAAATCAAATGCATTACAAACAGCATCATACTGTTTTCAAATCTCTGTTGACTTGCATAGAATGCTGGAGTTATGTACACAAATCCCCTTCTAAGAAGATATAGTCAGAAAGTAAGAGTATGTGTTCACTAACAGGCTCATTTCCTGCAGAATACAGGTAAGACTGAGACACTGACATCTAGTGGCTGTCATGCAAGACCCAACATTTAAAAACTGCTTCGGGTGAGAAGACAAATAATAACTAACTAGTTGGGCATTTGAGACTTGCCTGCTGTCTCCCTATACATAGGAAATTTGTTAATTTTTTTAGCCCTGCTTTTTAAAGATCATGCACAACTGAAGTTTTCTCAAGTATAAGAATGAAGGTAAACTCTCTGTATGCAGTATGTACATTTGTTTTTGTAGGCTTCACTGCCATACACGAAAGCTGACTGCTTATGTGAAACTAATATTTAGATTTTTTTTTAAATAAGAAGACTATAAGTATTATAAGTCTTTATATCCTCACAATTATGAAATAAGATCACGCAATACTGAAGTTACCTGATGTGATCCAAATAGATATGTTATATAACTTAATGCAAAATCTTCTCAAATTCTTCTATTTATGCAGCTCTGATTACAGCACACATATTAATCATAGCTGTAAATATTCTTGAGCAACTCCTTGCTTTAACAAACTTTGACAGAAGCTACAGACACCTCTTTTTGATGAGGTAGTGTTTAGAAGAGCCCTGTGTGAAAACACGTTGAATAATTTCTGGTAAAAAAGTCTTGTGCTTAAGCATTGGAAGACATTGGGAAGAAGGATATTGACAGTTACGCACTTTATAATAGATAGCTACTGAGAGGGAAGAAAAACACATTCAGATCCAATTTGACTAGCCTTGAGATCAGTGATGCTGTATTTTTTTTCCCTCCCCCTCACATAAACATTACTGAATATACAAAATATCCAGAGACTATCATCATTAATGTGAAGCTTCCTTATTTCTAACTATTTCCTAAGTAGAAGCCAACTACTGAAGTGCCCGGGCTTATTCATGCTTACATTCTAGGAGATGCGTCAGGAATTGCACTCCTAAGTTGTTGAATCTTGCTAGAATTGATGATGTTTCGGGCTACAAGTTATATTCTACCAATCCATTATTTCAAATTAAAAAAAAATACATAAAGACTAGCTGAATAATGATCTCCAACATGAATTATAAAAGCATCTTTGGTTGCACAAAGTCAACTTTAAAAAGCTGAAGTCGCAACACAGGATAGAGAAGCAGCTTCTTCTCACTAATGCGTGTGCAAGCACTTCAAGCATGCAGTGATGAGGAAGTCAGCCTCAGTGGAAGATAAAAGGCTGGATGTGATCAATCTTTGTAGCTAAGGCTTACAAATATAAATACAAATATAAAAAAGCATGTTTTTTTACAATTCTCTATTAAGACAGATCCACAGAGCTAACTTATATAAAAACACGCCATACTGCGTAAGTTTTATTTAGGGATTTAATTTATATACCACAAATACTGCCTTTAATATAGGTACAATATAATACAGTTTATTTGACTGCTGGTGTTCACTTTGGATCATGAACTCAATGGCATGCTGTGCTGTCAAAACTTCAATAATAAAATGGCCTCTAGTTAAACTTCTCCAAAGTATAAAATCATGCAAAATCTACATCCTATATGATACAACCAGTACAATAATTGAAGCCAATAGCCTGCAATCAGCCTGGACCATCTTCTGAGCTTGTTCACGAAACGTCCACAACTCAACCATCATTTTCGTTAGGCAGAAAGGAAGAATTTCCGTTTTGTCTCTGGAATCTCACCATGACCACTGAAACCAGCACCAATGTGCACAGCTATCAGCCAACAAATCTTCATTACCTAATGCAGTTCAGACTGTGCATTTAGTCCACGTTGATGAGTCTGCGGTTAGGAAGTTTTACGCTTTCCTCCTGTGACTACCGGTCGTGCATATTCCACAAAATCATCTATAAGAACAGGCCATGCTCCTAAAGAGAAGGCATGCAGTTCAGAAATTAATTATTATTGGCAATAAGTTGGCACAATCTCTAAAAAGAAAAAAAAAAAAGATATACGGTTTTGCAGTTAGCAGTATCTTTGTACTGCGATACTGTGACACTTGTACCATAACAGTTTCAGATATTATCTGTGAAGATATTGTCACACCATGATATAACTTTCATCAACATATTATAGCAAGTTTTTAATCTTTAACGTTTTGGCAACAGATAACATCTTTATCAATGGCATCTTTATCAATGACGGAATCGAGTGCACCCTCACCAAGTTTACTGATGTCACCAAGCTGAGTGGTGTGGCTGACATGGTGGAAGGAAGGGATGCCATTCAGAGGGACCTCAACAGACTTGAAAGGTGGGCCCAGGTGAACCTAATGAGGTTCAACACGGCAAAGTGCAAAGTTTTGCACTTGGGCCAGAGGAATCCCAGGCATCCATACAGACTGGGAGGAGCAGTTCTCGAGAGCAGCCCTGTAGAGAAGGACCTAAGGGTCCAGGTGAATGAAAAACTTAACATGAGCCAGCAGTGTGCTCTTGCAGCTCGGAAAGCAAATGGTATCCTGGATTCCATCAGAAGAGGGGTGGCCAGCAGGGACAGGAAGGTGATTGCCCCTCTCTACTCTGCCCTCATGAGGCCCCATCTGGAGTATTGTGTGGAGATCTGGGGCCCCCAGTACAAGAAAGACAGGGAGCTGTTGGAGAGGAGGGCCAGAGGAGGGCCACTAAGATGATCAGAGGGTTGGAGCACCTCCCCTTCAAAGACAGGCTGAGGAAGCTGGACTTGTTCAACCTGAAGAAGAGAAGGCTGCAGGGTGACCTCACTGCAGCCTTGTAGTACCTAAAGAGCACCTACAAACAGGAGGGGAGTCAATTTTTTGAAAGGGTAGATAAGGGGAAGGTCAAGGGGAAATGGTTTTAAGTTAAGGAGGGAAGATTTAGGTTGGATATCAGGGGAAGTTCTTCACCAAGATAGTGGTGAGGTGCTGGAACAGGCTGCCCAGAGAGGTTGTGGATGCCCCATCCCTGGAGGTGTTCAGGGTCAGATTGGATGGTGCCCTGGGCAGCCTGGTCTAGTATTAAATGTGGAGGTTGGTGGCCCTGCATGTGGCAGGGCAGCTGGAGACTCATGATCCTTGAGATCCCTTCTAACCCAAACCACTGTATGATTCTATATTCTGTTTTTCATTTAAAGTAATATTTCAATAATGCTGTATCAATTTTTGATGATATTTCAGATACTGTTTACCTTCTTCATCATAGTTGGACATATCATCTGCAATCATATTTCCAAAATCTAACAGAAGATTCCAAGTATCTTTTGGAATTGATCTTTTATGATGTTCCTATAAAAAAAAGAAGGCTTCTGTTTCAATATAATCTATTTGTAAATTCCACAGAAATATTTTATTTTGACATACACAGAAACAGGTGGTTTACAATTATTTGTTTTAATAAATTGAAACTACAAAATAAACTGCTGCTAAAAAAAGGTAGAAAAGAAAGAAAGCATTTACTTTACACTTCCAGTTATGGATCTCATTGTCCAACCACTTCAACTTGAGCCCTTTCATCCTACCTTTACCTAGTCTGTCTTTTCAATACAGTTACAGCTGCACCTGCCTTTCTCCTTTCACTCCCAGGCTACATTCTGGATCCATAATCTCAGCCTTTCTTGAAGTAGCCTTCCAGTACCTGAAGGGGCCTACAGGAAAGCTGGGAAGGGACTTTTTATAAGGGCAGGTAGTGACAGAAGAAGAGGAAATGGCCTTATACTGGAAGAGGATAGATTTAGACTAGATATTAGGAAGGAATTCTTTACCATTGAGGTTGTGGATGCTCCCTCCCTGGAAGCATTCAAGGCCAGGCTGGAAGGGGCTTTGAGCAACCTGGTCTAGTGGGAGGTGTCCCTGCCTATAGCAGGGAGATTGGAACTAGGTGATCTTAAAGGTCCCTTTCAATCCAAACCATTCTGTGATGATTCTATTCCTTCACTGTAGTGCACATCTGCATTTGCTCCGCTTGTTCTATTCTCCATTACCACATCTTTGTCTAATTTCTAATATTTTTCCAGCCTGGCCAGTTTGAGCAGCATGCCAAAAAGCTTCAGTTCTAGTCAGTGTTCTCTCAGCTTTTAGTCAGCCTTTCCATTCTCATTCTTTCTTCCTCTCAATCCCCTTCAGAACCTGAAGACCTTGCTCCACTTGCCCCAACTTGATCAACTGGATCGAGGATCTGGCCACAAGCAACCCTCCCTTCTCTTTCTATCCTTTCTGTTCCACACAACCAGCCACACAATTCTGCAGAACAATCTGAGCAAGCTCTGGCACTTGTCTGACCCCGTGAGAAACCTCCTGATTAGCCTGGAGAAAGAAAAATGTAGTTTTAGCTGGATGTGTTTTCTGCCAGCTTAGCAAACAGAAACAACTCATAAAGAATGGTCAATGAAGTACCACAATTACTCTAAAGGAAAGCAGCAGAAAAATATGTATGGAAGAGACTGTGGAGAACCACAACATCTAAGCAGTTGTGATCTGTAGGATCATTTCATCTGTTGATACTGCTACATTACTCGAAGTCAGCAGGGGTGATTAACTGGAAATTCAATTTCACTCCTGAAACCTAGATCTATTTTGCAGCAGGAAATTGTAACTTTGTGTAAAAACAGGCTTGGTGAAGTGGGTTTTTCTGGTTTTTTGTTTTGTTTTGTTTTTTTTTGTTCTTTTTTTAAAGCATTAATAATCAGCAGCACTAACAAACTGCATTTCTAAAAGCCCAAAACTTGATCAAAATGAAGTTGACATCCAACACAACAGCAAACATGCACTCTTACTCAAACCAAATATTTTTTTTTTCAGACAAGATATAACAAGCAAACACACTATCTTCTAGAAGAGGGCTCCTTAAAAACAAACAAAAATAGAACATCATAGAGTCCTTAGCTTGCTGCTTTTTTAGGTTGTTTTTTTTTTTTTTTTTCCCATCCATGCATTTCCTCTGAAGTTTTGGTTCAGGTTAAATGTTTGTAGCAAAATAAGACACTCTATAACACAACATTAGTACTGCTAGCTCTGTAGAATTGTTTGTTGTAACAAACTTGATCACACTGAATGTAACTTTTTGCAGATATATATATATATATCTGTATTTACATGTTTTAAATGCTAAGTATATTAAGGCAGTTAAAATGTAAAATATTTTCATAGATTCTCTCAATGAAATTGATACATACAGTCAATGAAGAAAATATACTGCCCAAAAATGTTTGAAAAATAAATTAAGCAAGTATTATGAAAAGTACACACTTGAAAAATACAGAAATAAGTATAGAAGAAACTTTTTATTCTCTTGAACTACTGATAAAAAGTCCAAATAAATTATACATTTTTTGCAGGTACATAGAAATGGAGTATGGATAAATAGATCACTTCTTTAATAAGAACATTTTGTAATTTCTGAAGTTTAATTTATATATCTTTACTCCACTGCCCGCAGAACTGCACTGATAATACAAAGTTGTCAAGATCAGTTCACAGCTATTATCCAAAGTGAGTCAAAATAATTACTCTGAAAAAGAACTTCTGCTAAAAAGTTGCCTCTCAGGTTAAGTCAGTCATAACAGAATTGACTTAAAAAAAAAAACAAAACAGTTTATCCATTAATACCACTAAAGGCAGAGCATGGTAAAAATATGTGGCTAACAACAATCACAGCTGTCTTGAGAGTAAAGACAACATTGGTTCAATCTACAATTATGGCCTCATTTCATGCAGAAGTTATTGGAAGTAGGAGGATACAAGATTAAGCAAGCAGAATGCACTACTGGTTTGCTACATCTTTTTTGCTTTCTTCTCCACTAGAAAGTTATATAAAGAAGATTTATTTTAGCTTGGTCTAAGACTCTCTTATATCAGCTTACAAAAAGGAAGAACTTCAAAAGGAGGCATTCAGAAAGTCTGTCTCTTTATTGTAAGCATAGTACCATCCACATGAGCCAGACTACTGTGGACAACAACAGTCAGGGATGAATAAACTGTGTACTTACCAACAAGAATTTATTCCAAAGATCTAGAAATTTAAACCTTCCTGACAAGACTAAATTCCAGTACGCAATTGCCATTTCTAGATCTGCAAGACAGAAAGAAAACCATCAAACGTTACATTATATTGTAAGCAATAGATCTGTTACAATTAAACAATGCTACATCCAATACGTTATGATATAAATGAATTATTCTTCTAAAATTTTTAGAGCTGACAGAAAAAAAAAGTTGCTTACTGACCCAGAAGGCAGAAGGTGAGAGATCATGGTAAAAATTGCATATTTAGCATTACAGTGCTAAAGATTAAAGTCTTTTCATTATGGCCCAGCAGTGCTGGATTAAAGATGCAATTAAGCTCCAGAAACAAAACACACTAGTTATCAATAAACCTGCCCACAGACTTAAAGCAAAAAAGAGACAAATATTGACAGCAACTCAAACACTGAAGTTTGCAGGTGCCAATTACTGTAAGTTTATCACATTTTAGATATGCATGGCTAGAATGGGATTTTAAAGACAAGAGGGAATGGAAAAACTATTTCTCTGGGCATAATAATTCTACAGCAGCCCTAACAGCAATACAATTTTCTTCTTCCAGAATCATTTATCAGAAGAACACCTAGAACCAAAGCTGAAAACTTAAGTCCAGAAAGCAGATCCTATTCTACACCACAATCTAACAGCAGGGCTCAGTTCATGCATACCACCAGGAGGATGCAGCACTGCCACATGTTCAAGTGGAAAAGGGGGAGCAATATTAGATGCAGAATAAGGGTAGAAAAAGAATTTCTTGAAGGCCTGTTTCATTCTCAGCAACACAATACCTAATTGCTCCTGCCCCAATCTCACAGATAACACTGTCACGGATTCACACGTCGTTGTGCAACCACAAAATAAAGGCACATCCTTTCTTAAACCACAAAATGCTTTCAATTGGTGCTTTTAGTCTAGGTTAAGTATAAACCAAATACGAAACTTAGCAGAAAAGACTATGGTAGTAGCAGATGTAAAGGAAGCCAGGCCTGCCTTTAAGAGGGGAGTATGGTATTTGGAACTGTGCATGTCCTATGACAAAGCAAAAACCAGTGTCACCTGACTTCATACCTGAAAGAGAAGTTCCAGATTTCAACACAGCCAGTTTTCTAGAGCCTATTTCATTGAGAGCAGAGCCCAGACTAAGATGATAGAGATGCAAATTAATTATTCGTATCATTTATTCCAAATGAAAAGCAAAATAAATGGGAAGGGAGAAACTCAAATAATCTTATGAGTTCCTAAACCACACTGTGAAATGTCTGGCTTTGATTCCATTCACTCAGGCTTCATTATACAGACTCAACTTTTCCAAGCTTGTAAGAACTGGCAAGCATCAAGCAAAATGCACTTTGATGAAAAAACAGTTTCATAGCACAAGAGTTTACATATTTCTGATGAAATATTCCTTGAAAAATAGAAGAACATACAGGCAAAGAAGCAAAGCTAGTCAGAGGTAATAAAAAAAAAAAAAAAGTAAGGAAAGAGGAGGCCATGAATCGATGCAAATCACAGAATCAGAATGGGCAGGGTTGGAAGGGACCTCAAGGACCATGAATCTCAAACCCCCTGCCACATGCAGGGCCACCAGCCTCCCCATTTAATACTAGACCAGGCTGCCCAGGGCCCCATCCAAGCTGGCCTTGAACACCTTCAGGAACGGGGCATCCACAACCTCTCTGGACAGGCTGTTCCAGCACCTCACCACTCTCTCTGTAAAGAACATAAAAAAGAGATGCTGGAACAAAATGGACTATCCCTTTTGGTAATGATGCCAGTTTAGGCACCAAACTTAAAAGTAGCTGGAAGAAATCAGGCCTTCAGATTCTGTTACAGGATTCAGTTCCTCATCAGGCTGCTGACAGTAGTATCAATAAACTGTAATGCTGAGGAGTTCCTTTATTTGCTACAGTTAGCAAAGCTCTATAAGCAGAAACAAATACGAAAGGGATAAAAGCCTTCAGATAACAACTGGCTGGCTGATGCTGGCAGGGTTCTCTAGGTCCCTCAGGCCCACCCCACCTCCAGCAGGGCATCCAGAGCAGGGTGCCTGGGGTCGCGGACAGGCAGTACTGAGATCCCTAGGGAGGAGACCCCACAGCCTTTCTGGCCTCATGCCATCTTTCTGTGGGATGCAGAATTCATGCTTTTGCAAGATGGGAATTTCTTATGCAGTCTTAAGAATATGTATCTCAGTGCTGCACAGTTATGAAAGCATCAATTATAAAAAGAGAAAATAAAATCGTAACTATGCTGGTTTTGTACAAAAAACAGTGTATGAGTTTTAGAATTGGAAATGAGAAGATAGCTGCATGAACCTATGAACCTCTGGAAACTAAGATCTAAGTAAGAACCAGAGATAACAAACTAGCACAACTTGTGGAGAAGGAGAAAGAACATTACCAGTTAAACAGACTGTATCTACTTTCAAGATTTGACCAAATGCCTATATTGTTAACAAAAATGTTCATGATTAGATTTTTAAATTAAAAACAAAACAAAACAAAACAAACAAACAACAAAACAAAACTAGAAATTAGACCAAGTTCTTTACTCTTTTGCTCTGATTTTGGATATGGGGAATGAAGTCACTGTGCACATGAGTAATCAAGGAAGCAAGAAACAGATAAATCATCAGATTGCAAGGAAATGACTGAGAATAGAATTTATGAGGGACATGAAATTAAGTTCATTTAGACCTGCTGTGCCAAAACAGCACTCTGGGATTGCAGCACTCACTTGTCATCCCTCTGCCAAATAGAGCTTTCCAGCTCTCTCAGACAGCAGTACCAACAGAGCTGTTTATGCAGTTATGTTTGAAGCTGTCAGAATACAATAACCAATTCATTTAAATTACTGACATGAGAGGAAAAAATAGGCAGAAAACAAAATAGCTAATTTGGAGGCCAGTATAAAAAAAAGATTTATGGGAATACTTCAATATTAGGCACGGTTGCCCATAAAGTCTGTAAATGGCACACTATTTTCTATTATGACAGTATAGTCTACCATGTTTGAGAGGTTGGAAACAAATCATTATCTTCTTATCAATGTTATAAAGCTTTTCTATGTTACACTAATCATCTTTGTGAAAGACTATGAACTTGTAAAAAGCCCCATGCTTGGTATTCAAAGAGTACCCAACTAACTGTATGGGCAGGACTTTTTGTAATAGGAAGTATCTGGTAGTGTTACCCCACTGTCAGATGCAAAACAGAAAATTAGCTAAGAATGTAACAAAGATCGTGGGAGGAAAGAGTTGCTTTTATTAGGTAAGTTAATAAAGATTAAAAAACAAACAAACAAGAAAAAAAAAAAACCAGGAGTCTGAAATGAAAATTTCAGAGCCAAGAGTTCCTTGAGATTTTCTCTCCTCACTGCTTTAACCAAATCTTATTCTACAGCTGTGAAAACAAAAGTATTCAAGAAACTCTAATTTTTTTATGCTATATTAGGTACAGTAATCTGGACAAATGCAAGACAAATCTATTCCATCACTCAACTGCCTATAATATTATATTAAACCTGTATGAGAGACTGAACTTCAGATGTTTTCCTTGTAGTAATGTAATTTGCCCTAAAAGATCATTGGGTTAATATCTTTGATCTCTTTCCTCATGTTTCCTTACTGTGGTAAGGAAAAAAAAATCATACATCTATGAAGCTAAAACAAAACCTACATTGCACAAAATAATTATTTTCTTTCAATAAAATTATTGGGCACTGTGTAAAAAAAACAAAAACAAAAACCAACCAACCAACCGGTGCACATGTAGAAATGGTGGAAACAAGTGTGTATCTAAAGAATTAAACTATCATACTATCCTCACCAAAAAAACATCAGATGAATACTTGCAAGATTCAGTGAGTTACTTGATTCCTTGATTCCTCATTTCTGAACAATTTTAAGTCTTCTTGGGCCTCCAAATTACTGAGGACATGGACACAAAAATAGTTTATTTCCTAATCATAACATTTTTCTTTTACATACAAGTAAAATCTACATAGAATAGCAAGAAAACACCATTAGGATTCAACCTGGAAACCCCTCAGCAAACTGTCAAATGTTTAGAGCAAAACAACCCTTATCTACAATTAGGAGCACACTCACAGAAGGAAGAGAGGAGGGGAGAAGCAGAGGAGTATGAAGTGAACACTGGAATTGGCTTAACTCAGGATCCAGCTGAGTTGTATCCATTTATCTCTGGCAAAACCATTAGCCAGGAGCTCCCCAGTGCTGTGCTTGAGGACACAATGCACAGCATCAGAATTAAGTCTCTGGTGGACAGGGAGGCATGGTGAATCACAGTATGTGGATTTCAGAAGATCTCTGCAGGAATCAGTCAGGTCTGACTGCTTATTAACTCTATCTCAGTATCAGCCATGCTGAAGCAGACTGATTCCATGAGGAACCTTTCATGCTCATCTTGAGCATCAACTTTACAAAGGCAGATAAACTGCTTCTAAATGTGAGCTAGGCTTAGAAGAAGATAACTATCTAAATGTCAGTTTGATAATAAATCTGATTATAGCCAGTCTTACCATCCTTCTGTCTCTTCAAATCTCTCCATGTGCAGTTCAAACAAACAATAACTGATGACTTAAAGTTGTCTGGATATACACATCCTAATTAAGAGCCAAATCTGAGTAAAAGAATCAACAAGGCATTACTAGAACTGGAAGTTATACCACATGTTTGGTGCCACTATAAGACTTTTTTCATCAGAGCACCATGTTCTATACTAAATTTCTCTTAAATTGCGGGTGCTTTCAGAATGAAAAACAAACAAAAATAGAACAAATCATACAGACAGACCAAGGCTATTCAAACACCTAAAATACAGTATTTGCAGATCTCTTCCAAAATAAACATGAAATTAATTTGTTGAATTCCCTCAATTTCTTCATCTACTCACTCTTACAAGCACTCTACAAATGGATCAATCTAATTCTTCATAGAAAGTGAAGGAAATGTTGATAACTAGCAAGAAAGAAAATGATATCCTCGTGTAACATCTAAGCTTCTCTAAAGATCTCAAACTTGAGATAATGCTATGATGAAAGCTAAAGATGACGTTGCTTCAATTAAAAAGAGCACATTATACTCATCTGCTCATAGAAGATGCAACCTCCTTGAAGTCCACATACCGGATGCAAAGATAGTCATTCTTCTGGTCTTGAGGTAACATTTGATTCAAGTCTGAATGCCCTCTTCATGTATCATGTCTTGCTTGATCCCAGGAAACTGGCAGAGAGAAGGAAGCACAACCTTTTGAGCCAGTAAGTAGGTGAAGGGACCACAAAGGAGCGACGAAGGACCAAATCTTTTTGTTTCCATGTTGAAAGCTGAAGACTGTGAAGGAATGGGTTAAGTTCCTCCACTGTGCTGAAACAAACTGTAGTTAAAGTCCTGAGCATGAGGAATGTCTTGAACAAATCTTGTTGAGGTTCAAAAGGGAGATCCATTAAGAGACTCACAATAAGTACCAGGTTCAAAAACAAAACAAACGAAAGGAAAGATGGAGCTAAGGCCTTGTTTTGAGCTTGAACAGTGTCCTTGGAAATCTCAACTGGTCTCTACACATGACCGAAGATCTATATATAAAGCTCTTCTTTAATCAGACAAGAGCTAAGATGCAAAATTTCACTGACTCTAGTTGAAAGAGCTAAAACTTAGAGTAAAAGGTGAGATAAATATCTCCAAGTACGTTTGGCAAAGCTTAAGAGTTATTATAGTAAATACAGTAGCAAGACTATGAGAAAGCAGACTAAACAGGCAGAAGCAGTTATCCATAGTAATTTTTTGTCAAAGTCTCCTGAAAAACTGGACCTTAATAAACCATGCTTCTCACATTACCTAAAAAATACAAAGCACTCAGATGAACCTTAACATATCCAAATATTATGTCTGCTGGTTCAATATGCAGCCACTGAGATGGCACTGCTGTGTGGAACTTCTCTTTTCCCAAATTCTGTCCATCACTCAGAGGGCAATAGATTTAAAACTCATAAACAGATATATTTTCTTAGACAATAATCAAATCTATTTAGACGTATTTGAAAGAGACTTGACAGTTGGATCCTAAGCACTGCAATCAGAACACTGTTTTTCTGCTTTAAAGGAAATCCTGGTAACATACTTTTGCTTCCTGCATTTCACTACTTACATGAGCTATCATCTAAGGGGACTGGTACTACTTTTACTTCTTTAAAGAACCTATGTTCAGACTGAAGCATACCATTTAACATTATTAAGCTAATAAAAATAAATGGAATTCAAGTAGGATGAGACTACAGAGACAGAAGTGCTGCAGATATAAAGAGAAAGATTCTCTGGTATCACCAAACCATGGAAAAGAAAGAGACTAATATTAAAGGCAGTTCTATGTCTAGGAATGAACACTGGACTCTGCCTACTTTGGGGCAAGATGGAATCAATGCAACTGAATTTACTAGAGAGGATTCCTCCCAACTAATAATGAAAAGGCAGAATTTCTTGCTCTGAGGTGAACTATGGAATAAAAAGAAATTAAAGAAGCAGTAGAAGACAGGTGGTTCTAAAAAAGAAATAAAACCAACATAAAACTGCTAAAAAAAGCCAGGACTGCTTTTCTGCAGTGAAATTCACTGTGCCGTGAAAAAAACCTATGTCAGGTAACACTAAAATTCTTCTTTTTATCCACCACCAAAAAGTCCTTCCGTCCCTTTCTACTCCCTTCCTTACAAATAATGTCAATAACTAAAAGATGCTGTCTCCTAGAAAAGAAGTGTTTGGGACATATGAACATTTTGGTTTGTTTTCTTCCTCCCCCAGAGGTACGCTCCAGGTCAAGTTTCACTGAAAACTGACAGTAATCCCCAAAAGAACTTCTAGAACTTCAGTTTTGAAAGCGAAGTTGGACATGGCAAAATTCATCACAGTACACTGAAACAAACTCAAACTGCTACCTGTCATACTTTAGACTCCATAGAAGTCAAAGGTGCTTCTAGAAGACCACACTGAAGTGTTGACTGTCAATTGTTCTCTTCCAAACCAGGAAAACATGACTCATACATAGGAGACAGTCCTGTATCTAACACTGTCCAACACATAAGTAATTCAGATGATACAGCAAAGGAAATCTTAATTAAATCTACCATTTATACAAAACCTAGATAAAGCATAGCACGGTACAACACAGGATTACAATTCAAAGTTATCTGCATAAAATGAAAAAAAAAAAAAAAAAAAAAGAAAAAACAAACCAAAAATACCCCAAAATACTTTAAACAGGGAGCACTTCATTAAGGAGAAGTGCAAAGTAATACAGCTAGTAGGAATAATCAACTGCAAACATTGAAGACAGGGATCAAGAGAGCGTATTGCAGTTTTGCAGAAAACAAGTAAAATAACAGACTACAAAATGCAGATATTGTCAGTGTTAGAATGTAAAAAAACCCATACTGAGTTGTAAAACAAGGAACAAAATATCTAAGGCACAGGGAATGCTAACTTTTTTCTTAACTACAAGATGAGAAAGTTAGATCAATTGGACTGCAAAGGCAAGAATAGACAATTTGGAAGATTTATTTATTTATTTTGATTACTAGCATATTTGTTTTTAACTCAGTCTAGAGAGTAAGGGAAGACATACATATGCCAGATATGTAAGAAGCTTTACTAACTGTAGGAAAATGCTTGTATATGTATTTATGGTAGACGTGTAAGTAGTGTAAGTACTGAGCTTCAGAACTCAGGAACATAGATTCAATTTACAGGAAAAAAAATAGAAAAAAATCTAACAATAGATAACCATATACGTATGTCATATACGTACAAGACCTGCTGTCAGATTTTAAGAATATATTAAGAAAAGGCAGTGGATAACCAACTTTTTCAGCCAGAGGACCAACACCAATTAGACCCCAGACTCTGCAGAACTACTGAAACTGAAGAGGCAAGGCAGAATGTCTTGCTTGCATACCACTGAACACAGTGAACAACAGATACGTTTATTTTTTTTTCTTTTTACAATAATGAAAAACATTAAAAAAAAAAAAATCAAGCAAAGAACTTGATTCACTACTAGAGCATCAGTTTGTCGCTGACACTAGTTGTCAAATAGGAGCATTCACAAGTCATATGTATACCTGAGAACGAAGAAATTCTTTCCATCTGCAGGTCACTGCCCTAAGCAATGAGTGCAACAGCTACCAGACTTCATGGTTTTAGTTCCCTGTAGTTCCCTGTGTAGTAAGAGGAAGCAGTAGATACTTCAAGCCTCAGAAAAATCGCATTAAAATACTTCCCAATTGAAAGGCAGAAAATAATTCCTTCTGTTATTTCCATTTTATTAATTCTATTCACCTTTATTCTTTCTGTAAGCTTACTGAGCTTACAGTCTTTAAGCCTAATTCAAATGTGAATGTATGGAAATGGGTAGGCAAACACTATCACTGGAGTACATAATCAGAAAAAAAAATTAAGGAAAGCAGCTAGGACAATAGCTTAGGAGCAGCTATGTTTACATAGCACTGTATGTCATCTAGTCTGCACGTGGAAAGGAAAAAGAGATCTGCACTTTAAAAGGATCTAGACAGAGTTAGACAGAGGTTTCTACCAGCTCCATACTGGATTAAGAAAGAAGCAGGCTTTGTCTATGAATGGGATATGTTCCTGCATCTCCTCGACAATACGCCTTGCAGTCATAGGGACTCAAACACCACATGCTTCCACATAGTTGTGGAGAGAATGAGTAAAGATGAACAGACAAAATACAAAGTGTACAGAATATACACTGTGCAATAAATACTCTATATTAGAGGCAGCTGAAAATACTAGAGCTCTCAGCACATAGAAATGCTCTTGGAGGGCAACTGACTGAACTTCTTTTCCTTGCTGAAAAGCTTTTTTGCTGAAAGAGAACAATAATCACTCTCAGAATAATCAGAGGAGAAAGAACTACAACATAAACACCAGTCTATTTTCTTTTCCTCCACTTCTCTGCTCCACTAAATGTAACAGCATTTCTTGAGAAAAGTCCAATTCCAAACCAATGCAGTATCAATTTTTGTTTGTCTAAGCTATCAGTGACCTGAAGAACCCCCAAATCCCATATTAGATAACATGCATGCTCGTATCCTTTTTCTACTCAACCTATGGCAGAAAATTGCATCTCCACAGAAATAAGAGAAATAGCTTTTAGATTTATTATCTAGAGTCGCCTTAGCAAAACAAAGCTTAACCAAAAACATCCCCAAGTTACTGTGAATTAGGCATCACTTGAAATTAAGACATTGTAAGTATTGCGAAAATTATTATAATTCCTCAAACCTGACATCAGTAACAGTTCCAATCAACTTTTTCTAAAGCATATTTTACACTTTCTTTCTGCACTGCATAATTTATCTCACTAAAACTTTACTTTCTTAGTGCAAGAAGACATTTTGGTGTTTTATTGCTAAGAAGCACCTTTCTTTCAAAACAGAGAAGACACTTACAAATGAAAGGGCCTCTGTACCAAATAAAGAAAGGTAATGGAACACAAGTAGATTTCCTTTTTCCTCCTCATGTCAAATAAACAGTACATTCAGTTCCATAAGGTGGGTTGGGCTGCCTTCCCTCCCCCTCTCTTTGTACAGATTTAGGTGCAAAGCTTTTTAGACGTATTTCCCAAGTAGGACTTTCAAGCTGGAATAAAGCCAATTAAAACAGGAAACTATTTGTAATATTTCTTTAGGTGTTCCAGAAACTCCAGCCTCCACCATAACTTTTTCCTGCAGTCTGATAGAACTAGACTTCATCATGAAGAGAGGCAAGAAAACAAACAACTAGTTGATGAACCTGAATTCCAACTAGCTACTGAGAACCAGTGTGTAACTATTTCCTTTTTGTGTCTGGAATGGTGGCATGTGACCAATGAAAGAATGACAAGAGTAATGAGAAAAGAAATTGCAGCAAAAGATAAAGGGAAACTGGAAACTGACTAAAAGCATTCCACGTTATTCAAAGTAATTCCCACTAAAGAATGAGGAACAGACACTACTGTTTGAGAAAGCCCAAATCAACATTCTGTTCCTCCACATCACTTACTTTCCAACAATTTTTGAGAAAGACTACTTATTGACGTGTATATCAAGTGATGCAGACACAGAGAAGTGGCTAAGCAAAAAAGAAACCAAACACTTCATAGAAACATAGAATGGCCTGAGTTGAAAGGGACCACAATGATCATCTAGTTTCAACTCCGTGCTATGTGCAGGGTCACCAACCACCAGACCAAGCTGCCACATCCAGCCTGGCCTTGAATGTCTCCAGGGATGGTACATCCACAACCTCCTTGGGCAACCTGTTCCAGTGTCACCACCCTCTGTGTGAAAAACTTCCTCCTAATATCCAACCTAAACCTCCCCGTCTCAGTTTAAAACCATTCCCCTTGTCCTATCACTGTCCACCTGTTTCTGTGTATCATCACCCTCTGAGTGAAACTTCCTCTTAACCATTACACAAACAGAACAATGATGATGAAATGATGCTATAAACATTGAATTTTTGAGAATAAAACATTTGAATTTAAATAACGTATCTATTTTACTACAGCAATACAAGACATGGATCTGGACAAATCTCAGAATTTAGAGAGAATACTCGTTACGTTGCATGCCTATTTCTATTCACTAGCTTTGAACCAAATCCATAACTTTTTTTTTTTTAACTTCATATAAAAGCTGTGGTTTAAAGCTAAAAATTCTAAAAGGTACAATAACTTCTGCCCAGAGTTTTCTCCCGCTTTTAGAGCTAATACTGAGATTTTCTCTCAGCTTTATTCTGAACAAACAGAAAACACAAGTTCATTAGCTCAGTTTTTGTTTTTTGTTTTTTTTTTTAAACATAAAATTATGTCAGAGGTCTAAGAACTGCTTTGGCAAGAGGAGAGAACATCAAAACTAACAGAAATCCCTATTAAATTACCTGTACCGTGTGAATATTAAAGAAGAGATTAACTGAGAGAACAGAGAAGAGAGGACAACTCAGGAAAAATGATCCACAACAAGTTTACTACTGAATCATCGATGACACAGCTACATTACTGGATGTATTAGGAATTCAGTTCACTGCCTCCACATATTTTCCCCACTTTTTCTACTTACCTAGACCTTTTTGTCCAGGATTTTTTGCAAAGTTAAAAGTAAACTGATAAAAATCTTTGAATTTTGTTGGATCCTTCAGTTCTTGTTCCAATCGTGGCAATAGAGCTTTTAGTTTTTCTGTGGAGTCACACCTGTTGCAAAAGAATTTATATTATTTTACTGTTGGTTATTTTAAGGATTAGTTCAGAGCAAAACAAAACAATAGTTACCTTAAAAACAGGAGGTCTTTTTGGAAAGCCTTTTTAAAAATATGAACAATCATATACCTTTACTAAACAAATTGAGATGGAACATTATACATAGGTCTTCATAAGCACACAACTCAAGCAGCAATCCTTTTGCAGTCTCTTCATGAGCTCATGAATTCAACAATAGATGTTATTCTGTTCTTAAAGCTGACAATACAAAACCTCACTGGAACAGACTCTCCAAGGCAGTGGTCACAGCCCCAAGCTGCTGAGTTCAAGGAGCATCTGAACAATGCTCTCAGACATATGGTCTGATTTTTTGGGTGGTTCCATGCAGAGTCAGGAGTTGGACTCAATGATCCTCACAGGTCCCTTCCAATTTGGGATATTCCATGATTCTGTAAGATCTGTCTTCCTTGCTGTACTGTAAGAATCATTCTACTTCTACCTTCCCAAGCCCATCGTTAAGGTTTTGCAGTAACGTGCCGCTGTAAGGATGACAGGACACTACAGGTCTTGAGCAGCAGTTAAGCTCAGCACTGTTACAACCAGCTTTTCAATAATCTAATGAGAAACTGAGCTCAGGCCTTGCATTTTGAACTACAGAGAAATGGATACTTACCCCAGCTCCATCATGCCATCTACAAATTCCTTTTTACTGAATTCACACTGAGTAGCCGCCCTGAATTTCCATGCTACAACCAGAACACTGATACTGGCAGGGTCCAGGCTTAAATCGTCACAGAACTGTTGTATTCCATCAATGCCAATTTTATTTTCATCTTGTGGGTCTGCAGTTCAAAATACAAAAAGGATCACTGTAATTATTCAGAACAATAGTTACCAGTAGGCATCATCAGCACAGTTCTGATACACTGCAAAATTCAAGTTTTTGGTTTTACTGAAGCATCAAAATGTCTTCACTTGAAATCTAGTTCTAAGTACCTTGAAGAATAACAGTAGGTGAATCAAGTTTTTGGCTTAGCTTCCCTAAGAACTGGCTTGTGATTATTTTCTACATTCCTCAGGTAACATTAACAAAACAGTGATCTTCTCTCCATAATGCTCTGTGCAAGATATAAATTAACAGAAAGAAATAAGCCTGACTGAATCTACAACACAGTAAAGCTGGTAAATTCATCACAAGGTAATGTATTGATTGGTTAGCATGTTGTAAAGTTATTAACCAGCCAAACAAAAACCTACCCAGTAAGCCCACAGAACTTTTCCTGATAGCAAAAGATGAAAACACACTACAGCCGTTTAAAGACCACAGTTGACTGAAGCATTCTTGGTTTTCATGTGTTAGGAAGGTTACTGTATCATGGCTCAAACAATGCCTCAGCATAACAGGGCCTCAAGTTAAACTTGATGTAGTTCTAAGGGAGCTAAAATGCCATTCTTATATATTTTGGGAGTAACTGAAGATCTGAAAGCAGAACGCACGTGTGCTGAAATCGAGGAATCAAACCCTTCATTGTATTCTTTCCAATCTTCTGAAAGTTCAAAGGTTACAATTTTAGCGGGATCTGTGCTAGAACTACAAAGGTCTGCTGCTAGCCAGACAGATAACTGGCTGAGCTTTCTTTCACACAAACAAGTGGGACAGTTTGCCATTGCTAGAATATTGCCAATAAATAATATTGGTAGGTTTTTGACCGAATTTCTATACTCTTTACAGCATTTGTGAGTTGGCATGTATATTTTTGACCAAACAATCCCCGAGATCAATATGCAAAGACCAAAACACAAATATATACAGATACATTATAACAGTAAAATATATATCTCTAAGACACAGAACAGAGTGGTTAACTAGTTAGACTTTTTCCACATACACAGAGCAAATTCTAGTTTCCCTGATTCTTTGTCTCTCCATTATCACCTTATAATGAAGTACGGAATGTCTATAATCAGAGTAGAACACATGATTTCAAGAGTAGGAAGAGTGGAAATAGTATGATAAGAAGATAAAGTGTATACGAAACACATCATAACTACAATTAGGAAAAGTACATAAAATCATAGTTGATTAATTGTTAGAGTTAATTTTTAGAACACAAAGTTCATGGATCCCAGCAGCAGCTTGTAATGATGCTTCCTACATGCTCTGCACTAAAACGTAAAGAACAATGCATGCATTCATATCAGATGGCCACATTCCCAAAAGCATCATTACCTGGATCACATATGTTCTTATGCGACTATCTTTTCCTTTTATTTTTTTCTGTTCTTTTTAAGAAATGAGGTAAAAAAAAAAATAAATTAACTGTCAAAGAAACAACTCTGCCTTTATCTCACTTCTCTGTTTTCCTACCAAGCCTATCCAAACAAAAATCATTTTTGCAATAAGAGGCAAGCACAAAGAGTAAATCAAGGATGGAGCTTCAAGACTAATTTTCTGAGGGTTTTTATTTTACTGTTCAAACAGATTTCTAGCTGTAATGTTACTTGAAATGCTTTTTGATTTCAGAGCAAAGAAATACTAGTATATCTGAACTAAACTCCTCCAAATATTAGTGCAGGATCACGTGTGTTCTTTTGCTGCACAAAGTACCTCATGAACGTATCTTACAGCAGCCAGCAGCAGTAAATCAAGTAAGTTCCATAATAAGCTCTACTCCCCTTTCCACATACGCAGCTGACAAGACTTCTACACGCTAGGTTTTAAATACTCTTAGTGTTCAATACACAACTTTGGTACATGCTCATGTAGAGTTCAAAATAAATTCCTACTGGAGAATCAGACTTTTCTCGTTCTCATCTCAGTGCTGCATACACAAAGTGAATAGCAGAAGTTCGCAGTCTTTCCTTAGAGCTCCTTCAGAGCAGCAGAGGGATGAGCTAGAGCGATACCACCCAAATGACATAATTACAACAACAAAACCCACATCAAGAGAAGAAAAACAAGCCTTACCTTTGTATCGATTATACAATTGTTCTAATTTCTTCCTGTCTACTGAATTCTTCATGGATTCTTTGTAGTACAAATCTGGATTCTGGAAGTAGTTGTCTGTTGCCACTTCTAGCTTCCATTCATTCTGCATCAAGCAGTATATAGCAGTCCTTTCCCCAGCCTGGGTAAATGCCATAAACTGGCGGACCTTGTCCTTCTGAGATGATTTAAGCTTATGCTTTGGGATGCAAAAGAAGCAGGAAAGTCAATGAAGCTAATCCAGAGGTTTGTTTCAGCATTCTACTACTAATGTCTATATTTAAAAGGTTTTAGTTTTCTTGCTGATGACAACCTTCACTTCAGAATTACAGGAAGACAAAAGCCTTGCTCTCCTGCAGTTAAAAAGACAGCATTTTCTTCTGCAAATAGGAATGATAGCAACTATACATACATTTTTAACAGCAAAAATTCTGGCTGTAATCAATTTGCATTCCTGCTTTACTGCTCACGTATGCAAGAGCGTTTTTCTGTTCTGTAACATGAGCAAACACAAATTTCATCGTACAACAATATGGCTATCTTCTGAAAATATGTCCATTGCTTATAAAAACAAGGAACCATGGAGCCTCAACATACAGAAGCTCAGGTTCTGTACAAGTCCTTTGTAAACTGAAGAAAACAGAAATCTGCCCAGTGGTTTTCCTGGCATTTTCCTAGCATTAATGGAAAGTTTCATTCTTTTAAATGATCACTTGAAGAGTCAGAAGTATTTCTCCCACTTTTACATAACTTCTACCAACAGAAGACAGAAGGTCAAGCGAAAATAAAGCACGTGCCAGAGACATGTCGAATGCTATAATGAAACTAAAAAGTTCTGAAAAACATGACCTAAAACTTTAATGCACTCTGAAAAAGAAAAAAAATACATATATATATATTTATGCTATTAAAACATAAATCAATAAAGCAGCCCGCTATAGTGGTACACAGGAGCCCATAAGGAGTTTCTCTTAGCTCATGGCAGCAGCCATATCTACACCACATCCCTACATTTCTGGAGAACCCAAGAGGTAGGAGCAGGGATTTTATGGGGAGAAAGTCTGCTAGTACCGTGGGTCAACACGGAAGAAAGAGAAGGTAACTTAAATCAGTGTGTTCCAGCACTTCCTGATTCTGTTCAACTGCACACAGTCAGGTGCAACAAGGAAGTAACCTGAGAAAGCTGTCTGCAGTTGCTCTGCTGCTGAGGCAGATACAGCAGAACACTGCATGAGGGGATACAGCAGAAAAGATCGATGTCCCAGCCCCATAAGTATCAGAGGAAGAGCAAGGTACCAGCGACTGGGGCAGCTCTCAGCGCCCTTCTTATCTCTCCTACACACATGGATGGGGACATATCCACTGCAGGCGGACGCGAGACAAGGAGTGTGTCACGTGAACGAGGTATGAGCTTCGGTCCTTCTTATCACTTCTCAATTTTATGTAAGCAGAAGGATGGAAAGCAGCTTTTCAGGGAAGTAAAAAAAAAACAACAACCCCACTAGGGAAAATAACTACGACGTGTTCAGGGAAGAAAATCCTCAACAGCCTTTTGCTCGGCTACTATCGGCTCCTTCAGCAAGCTTTCAGCTCTAGCGGTTAAGATACCCCCGGACCGAACCCCTCCTCGTGCACACCAGCTGCCGCGAGGGCAGTGCCGACAGAGCTCCGCGACAAGGGGCCGGAGCCCACGCAGAGGGGTCACTCGAGGAGAACACGCGGCTGCCCGCTCGCTGCTCTCGCTGCCCTGGGAGTTCCCGACGGCGTGAGACGGGTGACCCGCGCGTTCTCTACGAGGCCGGGGGGGCGTTTCTGGAGATCGCGCCCAAGAAGAGCAGCCCCATCGCGGAACGCGGCGGCGGAGCCAGGAGGGCAACACCGCAGTTCCCGCAGCCTCTCGCCTCGGGGGGGCCCGAAGGCGGCCCGGCCCCGGGGACGCGGCGGAGTGACTCTGCGGCGCCGGGCAGCGCAGCCCAAAAAAGGGAAAGGTACGCGGCGCCGTGCTGCGGCCCCGAGCGCCCGCCCCGGGTGACCTTCCCGCCGCCTCCGCGCGCAGCGGCCGCTCCTGTCTGCTGCTCGCCCCCCGCCACCTCGTCCCCAGGTCGCCCGGGCATGGCGCAGCACCCGGCAGCCCGGAGGGGCACAGGGGAACGGAGCGGAGGAACGCCCGCAGGGCGCGAAGAGCCGGAAAGGGAGCAGACCGTGCCGCGCCCGCCGCTGCAAGCCGCCCGCGCCCGCCGCCTACCATTTTACCACCGGCGCTTTGACCAACTTCACCGCCCGGCGCCGCCGCCGCCGCTACCACCAGCACCTCCCGCGCAGGCGCACAGCGGCCCGACCGGCGCCGCCTATCAGCGGCCGCGCTGCGGGGAGAGGAACGCGGAGCTCGGGGCTGCGCGCCCGCGGCCCTGCCGGCAGCGGTACGGCAGGAACAGGGACTACAACTCCAGTCGTGCACCGCGCCCGGAGCTGCCGGCACGGGGAGGGAACGGCTCCGTCCCGCGGCTCCCGGCGCGTCCGGACTACGCCTCCCGTGCGACCTTGCGCTTAAAGGCGCCGCGCCGGCGCTCGGTCCCCGGCGCAGGGCGAAGGGGCGGTCGCTGCGGGCCGGGCGAGGCTGTTGGCGCTGCCCTCCCTCTCCATGCTGCGGTCGCGTCCCGGCCGCTGCCGGCCCCACTCCGTCCCTCCTTGCCGCAGGTGAGTGCGGTGAGTGGACGGGCGGGCAGCGGCCTCCTTCCCTTTTCCCTTCGTGGCCGCCTCCCCCGTGCCGCGGGGCGCAGGGAGGGGGCTCGCAGCTCCTCCTCGCCGCTCCCTTCCTCCCCTGCGCGTCCCCGAGCCGCTCTCAGGTGGGTGCGAGAAAGGGCTGGGCCTTGGGGTTGGGTGTTACCGCCGTGAGTCTGCGGGGTGGGAAACAGACCGCCTCGGGACGGCTGCGAAGGTTCTCCTGCGTGGATGTCGCGGCCCCAGGGCGGTGGGCACGGCCCTGAGTGCTGCGGTTTGAGGAGCATCTTTCAGCGCTTTCGGACACGGTTTGGATTGGGGTGGTGCTGTGTGGAGTTGGTTTGTTTTTAAATATTGTGAGCTATTTGACTGTAACGTCAATGGTCTGTCTCTTGTGGGTGCTGAGAGGTGGAAATGAATTCTTCTTGAGTTTTATCCTGCTTGGATAAACTGCGTAGTTTAAATATGGACTTTAAAGAACTTTCTGGGAGATAATCTTGTGAATGATGCTGTTATCACTTTAAGTGTTCTTATAAGTCTATTTTTAAATCCTGAGGACCAATTAGCGTTGAAATAATGCCTCCAGGCCATGCAGCCTTGAGTGATCTAAACTGGCAGTGTGCAGAAGTCCAGGAAGCCCGGCTCGTTTTTTCACAGACTCCTAGAATCGTTTGAGTTGGGAGGGATCCTTATAGGCCATCTTGTCCAACTTCCTTACAATGAACAGGGACACCTACAGCTGGATCAGGGTGCTCAGAGCCCCATCCAGCCTGACCTTGAGTGTCTCCAGGGATAGAGCATCCACCACCTCTCAGAGCAATCAGTGCCTCACGACCCTTATTATCAAAAACTTCTTCCTTATATCCAATCTAAATCTCCCCTTTTAGTTTGAAGCCATTACCCATTGTCCTTTTTTTCCTGTAGAAACGTTTCTTGCCCATGCATAATGTATAACTTAATCTCTTCCAGTTAAGATTTGTTTTGTTATGTTTCATGTAATTGAATGTGCTGATGCTTCTAAGACTGCATAAACAACAATTGGATACGATACAAATTTTTAAGATAAAAACTATGAGAGGTTTACTGATGTAAAGGAAGAATGTGTTCTGGTGCTGGGTGAAGTACAACAATCAATGGCATCACGGCATACTATTTTTAATGACTTTTCTTTAAGAAGAAGCACAAATTAATACCATGTGAGACGATTAAGCATTCTGTACAGTGTTTTTAAAACAAGATAATCTCTAGAAAATAGGCAAGGAGAGAACAAAATCTTATCAATGACCTTGGGCTGTTTCTCAGTTTTGCTAACATTGACTGAAGGAGGCAATGTTATATAAAAGATTGTGGTGTAAAATGAAGTCTTTGGTTTGCTTTACAATTTGTTTATCCAACAGCCCAACATGACCGTGTTTGATAAATGATCGGTACTGTCTTGCAGCACGGTGTGTGTCCTGGAGATGCAGAAACCATGTAGCAGAAAGCTCTGAGCAGTTGTGGTTTATCAATTCCTCCCAACAGCAGTAAAAAGTGAAGAATGAAGGTGTCTGGATTTATTTCCCTATGGACGTTGATTTCACTGCTTTATGGCCAGTTAGGAAATACTGCAGAACACGAAGATGTAGTAAAGCACGCAATCAAGCTGCATCGTGGAAAAGGAGCTGTTATCACTCAGCGAAAGCAGTGGGTGATGGAGAGCTGCAGAAAACTATCTGGTCTCCTTCGCCAGAAGAATGTTGTTCTCAACAAATTAAAAAATGCTATAAGAGCGGTTGAGAAAGACGCTGGGCTGTCAGATGAAGAGAAACTTTTTCAGGTGCATACCTTTGAAATTTTCCAAAAGGAGCTAAACGAAAGTGAAAACTCAGTCTTTCAAGCAATCCACGGCCTTCAGAGAGCTCTACAGGGTGATTACAAAGACGTTGTAAATATGAAAGAAAGCAGTAGGCAGAGACTGGAAGCCTTGAGAGAAGCTGCAATTAAGGTTAGTTACTCTCCACCCCTGCTGTGGCTATTACTAGAATAGTAATATTTTAATTTCATTATGATGCTTTTTCAGTCTGTTCTATACAAATAAGTAGATCTCCATGAAATTGAAGATTTACATTTTAGAATAGTTTTTGAATGAAATTAGTTGTGTTTGTTTTCATTAGCAAAATTAGAATTCTGGAATAGATCTGAAAACTTAGTAGCAGCCAATAGTTATTTCAAAACAAAGCTGAGCGTAATTGTGAGACCCACATCAAACACCGCATTGAAAGAAGACAAGAGGTGAGTCTGCACACAGCAGAGTTGTGCTGTGTAAACGACTTGGATTATCAGAATGGAAATAAGGCAACAAATTCACCAAACACTGAATGTTTTTTCCACTTGAGATGAGAATTGCTCACCCCAAACCTGCCATTCTGGCAGAACAACTCCTTTATTTTCTGTACTCATATGGATGTTACTAAAATGGAGATGTGAAATATTGGTGTCTGGCTTTTTTGGTGGTGTTGTTTGGTGTTGTTGTTTGGTGGTGTTGTTTGGTGGTGTTGTTTGGTGGTGTTGTTTCTGTTTTTTTGTTTTTTTGCCTTGGTGTAGTATTCCTAGCTTAAGAAGTGCAGGTTTGGAAAATAACATCTCCAAGGAAGAGGTGATTGAGGGAACTTTACTGAGAAATGTATGTACAGGTGTGTAACTAGAGAGCTCAAGTACTTAATGGAAAGTTTGGGTTTCCAGGTCAATCCAGACCTGTTAGAGCTTGCACAATCTGGCACCCAATCTGGTAGTGCTCAGAGCATGTACTGAAAGCCCTCCGTTGAGAGGAAATGTTGCTTAGGTGACTTGGCATTGAAATTACTTGTTTCCTAGCCTCTGCCCCTCAACCACTGAAGAAAAATGCTAGGAATTTTCTTTGGGTTTTTTTTTTTTTCTTAAAGAAGGGGCTGTTCTTGTGAAAGGGGGCAAAAGGAAAAAGCATAGTTAAGCTACAGAGGGCAGAGAGGAGAACCTAGGCAGGGCAGCTGTCTGAGACACATGCAGGCTAGGCGAGGGGTGGCAAGGCACTGCTGTGTACAAGGGAGTGCAGTGAACAATGAGAGGAAAGGCTGTTGAGAGTAGAAGTTAGGATGCAGACTGAGGAAACTGGAGCAGTCTGTGCAAACAAAGACTGGATTATGATGAATTTGGTAATGAGTAGCTTGGATCCATGTATGTTCCAGTGACTCAGGATGACTTTGATATTGGCATTTAATGGCAGTGCCAGCTTCTGCTGCATAGAAACAGTAGACATCACTACTTTCTTTTTCCTTTTTATTTTTTTTCTTAGAGTTCTTCACATAGCAGCAGTGAAGCCATCTGTAACCTTTTGTCTCATTTACCTAATTCTTGGCAGGGATATGATTGTGAAACAAAAAGAGGGAGATCTGTAGTAGAGCTTGAATGTTGCTTCTTCTTTTCCTTCATAAAAGGAGGCACTTCTGTGTGTAGTGCTGTTTTAGAAGTGCATCCTGTAAGAGCTTAACTTTTACAGAGGTGGGTTGCGTAGGCTTTTTTAGTATGTCAAGAGATTTATTCAATCAAGCAATCTTTCATACCACTCTTTATGCCACTTACATGATTGTTTAAGCAGTATTTGTTTCTCTAACCTGGTAATTTATGTTATAGTACGAAATAAAGGAGGAGACGATGGGTAAGCACATGCCAGATGAAAATGACATACATGGAGTAAATTTTTATGTTCAAAAGATGTTCACACATCAGGTCCAATTTTCTTCCACTATATTTTTGTTGTCATTATATTTTGCTGAGCTACTCAGAAGATATTTTTTCCAAAGAGTGGTTGAATGGAAAATACAGATGACTGTAGAGGATACAGGACTCACTCATTCAGTTTATTTCTGCCAAGTGTTTGAAAATTGTTAGTATCAGAATATATCAGAATATGTATGTGATGCTTTTCATGTTGGTTCGCTGCTGGGAAAGAGTATGACAGAGTCATTCACGGCAGAGAAATGTTGAATCATAGAATCATAGAATGGCCTGGGTTGAAAAGGACCACAATGATCATCTAGTTTCAACCCCCTGCTATGTGCAGGTCGCCAACCACCAGACCAGGCTGCCCAGAGCCACATCCAGCCTGGCCTTGAGTGCCTCCAGGGATGGGGCATCCACAACCTCCTTGGGCAACCTGTTCCAGTGCGATACTGCCCTCTGTGTGGAAAAACTTCCTCCTCCTATCTAACCTAAACCTCCCCTATCTCAGTTTAAAACCATTCCCCCTTGTCCTATCACTATCCACCCTTGTAAACAGCTGTTCCCCTCCTGTTTATATGCTCTGTCTGAATTTGCTCAAGGAACTCGTGGGGGAGTTCTGGAAAAAGCAGCAAAATCTTACTTACTTTTTAACTGCTTCAAATTTCTTGGGTGTCCACTACTTGTTCATCGATGGAAAAGATGAGCACTGCATAGATTCATTCTCCTCTGAATTTACTTTTTTCATCCATTAGTGAACAAACAGCAGAGAGCAGTAATGCTACTTTCTTAACTAGCATTGCCTTCCTTTTGCACATATTGCTGGGTATTCCCATCTTGTGCTTAGTACAGAATCCTTACATGTATTACCTTGCTTGAAACACTACTTAGCATATACTTTGTGATCAAATGTCTCCAATGCTAGCATGAATAGCTATGCTCCTTTGCATAATGTGTAGCAAGGTGTTTGAGAAAACATTTCCTTCTCAACAACACCATTCTCTGTTACTGTTCCACTCAACAGCTAGGGCAGTGGTCAGTGGGTAAAAACAGATACCACTTTCATCAGCAACAAATACTTCTTTGTCATTAAAGGAACTTACAGTTAAAACCAGATTGTTTCCACAGCTCTTCTACCTTGCTTTTCAGAGAGAGCAAACCTGCTTCTTTTTCAAGGGCAGAAACTCTAACCCTTATTAACTCCACCTTGAATTCTAGGTTGTTGATTGAGGAGAAGAGTCCACTTCTCATACTGGCTGGGGGTTTAACATCTTTTAAATGATGTCTGCTAACAGAGAACAATAGAGAGACCACATCTTTGCCTGGGGCTGTACAAGAGTGACTGACTCTCACTTACCTGTCACATGAGTAAGCTGTTGCTATTGGTCCAGACACCTTAGTAGTTACATTTTTTCCTAATTAGATTTATTTTAGGAACTGGGGGCCTTTCATCATTCCAGTGTAACTATGGTAATTACAAACGCCGGTATACAAGAACCACAATTCTGTGGTTTCGTCACAACCTGGAGCATTCACCTCACTGACAAGATTTTTTAAAAGGGCTAAACACAGTTATAGGCTGCTCTGAATGTACTGTTGTCTTGGCATCGAGGAATTGTTTGAGCTATATGCATGTCCTTGCAGGTGTCAAGTGGATAAAGGTCCATCTACAAATGTGCATGGAGAAGGGAACGCTTCATTTATTCCAGTAAAAGTGTTTCGGACCATTGTAGATGCCTGTGTGGGGAAGGCAGATAAAACCAAAGGGAGAACTATTTCTATCTGATCTCTAGCTGGGTGTGGCAGGATATCAAAAATAGAGATTGAGACTTTTGCGTTCAAGCAACTGAGTCTTACCTAGGAATTACTTGTGTTTCTTACCCCATTCTCTCTGTTAAGACTGGTACGATAAAAACAGTATTCAGACACTGATACAATGTCTATATTGCTTCTGCAATGCTACTGGTAAGATGTTTTATGTCAAAAGGAGCATGTGTTAATATCAAAGTTTTGCTGTATAAAGGCCTGTCTAGCACTTTATCTGTGTTCTGAAATTCGACAGGAAGAAATGGAATACGTTGAACTCTTAGCAGCAGAAAAGCATCAGGTTGAAGCCCTTAAGAACATGCAGCATCAAAACAAAAGCCTGTCAATGCTCGATGAAATTCTTGAAGATGTCAGGAAGGCAGCTGATAGACTAGAGGAAGAAATAGAAGAGCACGCCTTTGATGACAACAAATCCGTAAGTAAGGTTTTGGACTGTCTTTTCACTCGTGTATTTGTATTTATGTTGATATTTGCACTGTAGGGGTATTTGTCTTGTATTAGATAGTTATTAGGATTTTAGTCACTGCTTTGAAAAAGCAAAGAGGAAAAAACAACACCTTTTGGCTCTACATTTGTTTTCTCTTTCCTTTTAAGAGAAGAAAGCATTTAGTAGTAGAATAATTGCTTGTTAAGAATGAGCAAACAGGAATCATTATTCTTTTTGTTGTATTCTTTTTACTTCCAAATCAATGGAAGTACTTCCTGTAGCTACCATTTACAGTGACAAGTGTACTCCATCTCACTGAGACAGCTCATGGGAGTTACGACCACTCTGGGATGGTGGTAGGGGCTATGATATTTAGACTTCACAGGATATGGAGTTACTGTGTTAAGTATAGCCTCCATTTTTATTTTTCTCTCTGTTGAGAAAGTTATAGGTGAACAAGAATCCTTGCAGTTAGTTTTCACAACCTGCATAAACGTGTATTGTTCAAGGTAAGGACTTCTGACTTTCTCTGCTTTTAGCACCATTTGTGTTGTTCTTGTTTTCTGTGTTGCACGATGGACAGTGTCCCTCAGGTAAGGCTGTGTGTAGTTTGATCTGGGAGTATATCAATTTATTCCAGTGTCCCACTGTGTTTTTTCTCAGAGACAGCCCCTCAGTTGGTCCTTTCATATAATCATGGGTTGCAGTTTTTATTTGTCTTCTTCAGTTTGAAGATTTTGTTGATTTGCAGGTTGTCTTATAAGACAAACGTAGCTCGTAAATTCTGCTGAGGAGGAAAAACTATTGCTCTGTAGGAGAGAGTCAGGCAGGCTTTGTGACTGTACGCTCTTGAAGGAAAGTGAAAGTAGCTTTTTGTCTACATCTGACCCCTGCAATTATACCTCCAGGTAACCCTACCTAGCAGGACCGAAAGTGTGTAGAGAAGAGCTTGCTAGAGTGCCCTCTTCTGTTACACTGGGATATAACAGCCGATTTTAGTGATACGAGTACTATTTCATCTGCAATAGCTGGTCACTGAGGGGGGAAAAAACAACATATTCTTCTTGTCCAGTGTCTCTTCTATTTTTTGTCTTATCTCTAGTCATGAAATAAAGAAAAGTAATAACGAAATTCAAACAAGAGGACTATTTACATCTCTGTCTTTGTAAGGACTGTCTAGCATATTTTCTCTCAAGCTAAAAGACAAGTAAAAAAAGCTCTAATAGAATCATCAGCACTCTGTTAGGATGTAAAGGCTTTTATTAAAGACATAGTCAAATAGAGATGTATAATAGGTAAAAATGGAGGAAAAAAAAAAGAATATGAGCTAACCTACATTATAGAAAACAACAATATTTGTGCACTGTTGCATGGAACACCCTTTCAGGAATAGTTGTTTGAAGAAATAAAATCCTGAAAATAAATGCTTTGTCATTGTGTCCTCACATTTGTTAGTATTTTTTCGAAGCATTCTGGATCTATGCCATCTATTCTTGTTCTCATAGTGGAGTCTGTCTTTCGTAAAAGCAAAACTCCAGCATGATATCATCACAATATATGATTTATAAATATATTACACAGGGGAAAAAAAAAAGGTTGTTTTTCGTAATTGTCTTAATCTTGCAACATTTTTCCTGTATTTCTAATATTGTTTCTGAACTAGGCTGAACTTCTCTAGAGGATGAATACACTTATTCAATAATGTCACTTTTATTTGGTCTTTGATATTATTTAAATTTTGATACAGAGAAGTTTGGCTAGATTCTATTTACACAGCTACCAAATACAAAGGAACATTTAACAAACTCTTTATGAATTTAGAATTCTAGATCTTCAAAGCAGATGCTTTGAAGCTGATGTATTTAATAATATAATTTTGTTTAGTGAATGTTATCATTGACCTCACAACTTCAAATTCTCAAGGTGGTACTAGAACAGATGTTGCCTTGTTAATATTTCAGTTTTTTGGTGAAGTCAATCATCTGCAAGATGGGGAGACTGCACTAAGCAGTTAAATAATTCTTACGTGAAAATCAGTATATTTGAAATTGTGAAGTCAGCATTTAACACTATGCTCTAAGCTCTGTTTTTGTTTTTCCTTGTAGTGGCAATAAGGTTGTGGAAGGAGGGGTTGGGAGTGTACATAATAGAAAAGCAACAGGATTGGGAACCTGTTGTGTATTCTGATTAGAAACAGTTCTTCGTGAATGCTGACTGTAGGGAAGCCTTTCTTCTTTGTTCTGATACTGTGAGAACAGTTTGCATGTATGTGACGTGCAGCTGCTCCTGCTTTCTCTCATCAGCTGAAAACATGAAAACTTGCTTTGGTCTCTTAGACTTGGCAATAGACACTCGGTTCTGCAATGGAAAATAGTGTGGTAAGTGGGGAGCTTAGGGAGGTGAGAGTGGAATAGACATAGAGGCAGGTTGTAGGCAAAAAGTGGGTAAAATACAACTTCCATAATTTCTAAAGAGAAAATGGTCACCAACCTTTCATTCTAGCACTGAAAAATGCTAATATTTGGTTAGACATATTGTACTTCTAAGTAATTCTGCAAACTTCAGAATTTGTTTCAATTTCCTGCATTGGAATTCTACAGCTTTGAAACCCCATCTTTATAATGTTGTGGGTTTTTTTGATTGGACTTGGCTTGGCTAAAGAGGCATAGAAAATTGGCCTGGAAAACCTCTCATTGATTAAAATGAAAAGCAAACGTAGCATTTTCAGTTATGAACATCAAGATTTGATAAAAAGGTCGAAAAGATTTATATAAAAAGAAGCTGCAGTATTTTTAGTCAACATGGACACCTTCTGGAGCAACTTCAAGCACAGCTAATAGCCTTCCATGTTAGCTTGTACACTTCATAGATGCATGTCTTTGTTTTTGTTTTTCTTTTTTTTCCTTTTTCTTACAGGTAAGAGGTGTTAACTTTGAAGCTGTTTTAAGGGTGGAAGAAGATGAAGCCAACTCCAAAAGAAATGCTTCGAAAAGAGAAGTAGAGGATGACTTAGGTCTTAGTATGCTCATTGATTCCCAGAACAATCAGTATATCCTTACTAAGCCCAGGGATTCAACCATTCCTCGTGCTGATCATCACTTCATAAAGGTGATAATTGTAGAGATGCTATTGTCTTTTTTTTTTTTTTTTTTTTTCCCTTTTAAATAAGACTTACTCCCATCAGTTTGTATGCTGGTAGTTTTTTACTGGGTTGAATACAATTTCACATTTTTTATTTTTTTTTTCCACTACAAAGCTACCCTAGTATTCATTATTTTCCCCTTCTCCTTGCAATCTGGCCAGTGTGTTCCTAATTTTAACATAGTTTTCATAAGACTGATGCTCTCTGTTCATATTTAGCTTAACTTGTTGTTCCTTTGGGGCAGCACAGTGTTAAAGCAAGCTACTAGTTTACCTGATAAGCTACTTACATATTGTCACAACAGAGAATTTATATATTTATATACTGCAGTAAAGGAATGGAAGCTGCACAATGCATCAGTTTGTTATTATATTTGTTCTCCATGACAAATAAGTGGATTGAGATTTAAAAAAAAAAAAAAAAATTGGTGTATTCCACTGTTTTGTGTCAGTCTCTCTAGCAGCCCTAATTACCTGTATACCTCCTATAGTGTATTTAAGATGTTTTATAAGTTGATCAGAATTCCCCTTATTACTAAAGGGTTAGTACTTTGACTGCTTCATCTGCAAATAGAAGTGCTTACGCCTACAGTTGTGTTCAGGTAAGTTTACTGAAGTTTTGCTTTGTTTTCTCAGGCAGTATTCTACATGTGATTTTAGTGCCACTTACCTTTTGAAGGGTAATAGTTTTTAATTTCACCACTAATTTGTGTATCCCTTATACTAACATACTTGTAAATTTTACATACTAGGATATTGTGACAATAGGAATGTTGTCTTTGCCATGTGGCTGGCTATGCACAATGATAGGATTGCCAACTATGTTTGGGTATATCATCTGTGGCGTACTGTTAGGACCATCAGGATTAAATAGCATTAAGGTAAGCATGCATGTTGTTTCTTGACTGATTGCATTTACTGAAATCTTTAGCAGCAATTTGAAAAAATGATATGTCCAACTTCAAATGCACGTGTTTTGATAGTGGTCTGCTGTGCATTAACAAATGTTTGGCCAACTGGCACAACAGAATAGATGCTAAATGTGTGTATTACACTAACATTCACATAATTGCTTAGAAATTCCTGTCTTCACAACTTCTGCTCTTACATGAGCTCTTACTGAAATTGACTGTTGGGTGAGTAAAATGAGTAGAAATTTTTTGATTTATTTTATTTTTTTCTTTTTTCTTCCCCCCTCAATCTCACATTAGGAAAAAAAGACTAAAGAAATACACTTTCAAAATTCCATGTTCTAAAATTGAAAATAAATAGTAACTTTTATGTAGTACATGTCTTTTGGAATGAGAAGGTTGACCACTGAGGTTAAGAAACAGGATTGTATTGTTGACATTAGAAAGATTCATCAATGGATTTTCAGAGACCATGAGGAAGTGGGAACAACACTGTTGAGGGAACTTTTGTTGCTATATTACTAGCAAGTGAATTACCTATAAGAAAATATTTGTTTTGTAAGGATACTTACAATTTGCTTTATAATTAGGTTGCTGTGCACTGATATTTATTTGATATTTTTAAAAGTCTATTGTGCAGGTGGAGACATTAGGAGAATTTGGTGTATTCTTCACTCTCTTTCTAGTTGGTCTGGAATTTTCTCCTGAAAGATTAAGAAAGGTATTTCTTTGTTGTACTTCTATATTACAAGATTTAACTGCTAATGTTTAAGTCACCAGTTCTGTTTCAGATTTGTACATGCTTTCTACCATATACTATTCTGTTATTGTACAGTTTTAGAAAGATAAATATGGCATCTTTTCTTTAAGTTTCTGGAAAGAATAGAATGCATTATTTATTCAGTATCTCCAACAAACTTTGCTGCTCCTTTTCATTTTAGTAAAATAGGTTGATTGCTAGAAAAATCTCAGACAATTTATGGCAATCCATCTCTGCTTTATTTTAACGTGCAGAGACATGCAGTTGCTGTTATGAAGTGTCTGGTGATTTTTGCCAGTCCTGTAATTAAAAAAATCTGCTTGTTAAGTACTACATACTGAATTGATGATACGTGCTGTACTGGTTAGTAAGCTGATTCTGCAAGTACGTTAGCACAATCATGAGTATTACTTGCAGTGGCCACTGGGATTCAGCAAAAAGGTACAGGTTGTTTTTGATCTTAATTAAAAAAAACAAACTCATAAAACGAGCGAGAATGTTAATATTGGAAAATACTACTACAGAAGATGTGAAGACTGCATGTATTTAAAGAGTTGTTTTTGTGATCTGTTCCCAAATTGGTGGTTGTGAGTTCATGAGACTATAAAAGCTTTCTTTGAAATGTGTTGAAATCTGAGTATTCAGATTACTCTCCTATTTTTAGTCCATCTGAAGTCAAAAATGAAAGTCAGTAATTCAGAGGTTCTTAAATAGGTACTATGCAAACTGTTACTAGATTGCAAGCAACTTCAAAATCTTGTATGGACTAGTATGAATTGGGCTGCTAGTATTTTTGAGGGTTCACGCCACTCCCTATGTTGGTTTTTTTTTTCCTTAGAATCACAGTAAATAACAGGTCTCCCATTTGATTTTAATGTAATTTAGCCCATAGCGGATCTTTGACCCTTAATTTATTGGTTTACGAGCTCTGGGAAGTATACTTAATGAGCCTTCATGAGTTAACGAGCCTCTTGACATAAAATATTATCTCCTAGGTATAATATCTTTAGAGCTTTGGGATGTGCATGATGAGAGCTGGTTATGTCTGTAGCCCAGCAGCCCCTGACAGTGCAACTTTAACTGCTTATTTGCACTGAAAATCTCTGTAACATGTCAAACTTTATAATAAGAACTTGTTTTCTTCCTGAGGTGTGGAAAATATCTTTGCAAGGACCCTGCTACATGACGGTTCTGATGATTGCCTTTGGTTTATTGTGGGGACACTTGCTCCGAATCAGACCAACACAAAGTGTCTTCATTTCCACTTGTTTGTCTTTATCAAGCACACCATTGGTGTCAAGATTTCTTGCAGGTACTGTTCGAGGAGATAAAGAAGGTAAGCATGATTTAAATACGGACTGCCATAGTATGTATAAGAAAATTTGATAAAAGTGGGCTTTGTGATATTATAAGAGAAACTAGTTTAAAAATGAAACAAAACGTTGTCTGGTTTGCAAGGGATCCTTCTCCTTTAACACTGGTCAGTGTTATATGTGTTCTTGACCTGTTACTTATGTAGCCAGTCCTCTTTGGATAAGGAACGGTGTTAAAATCAGCACACAATTGGCTTTACTGGGGCTTTGGATGTCTGGTGCCTTTTAAGAGGCTACCAGATAACACCACTGCTACCAGACTGTCAATGGGACAGAAAGGCTAACTGAAGTAATTCACATCCTTTTCCTGCAGGCTAAGACCAGCTCTGCTAATCTTTCAAAGACAGCAGCTCTTCAAATAAGTACTTTCAAGTGCCATATTGCTGGCTTCTCAAAAGGCTCCTAAATGTTTCCTTTCAGCAGTTTTGCCAGCCTGTTTTCTTCCCCTTAAACCTCTCTCATCCATAGGTGCTGTAAGGTGTTTTTGCTTTCCTTCTCCCCAGAATACTCCTATTCCACTGCCGAAAGTTTATTTTCCACATGCTGGCTCTTGTTAAATTAGATATGCCTGTTATTCTGCAGACTGTAAGCTTCTGTAAAGAAGTTCCAGTAAATGCATAACTAGAGCTTAACTGCAAAACAAAGTCAAGTTTTGTATGATACTTTGACCTCACCTCATTGAGAGCTATACACAGCCTTCATTTGATTAAGACACTGTAGATTTCTGCAAGCATTAATAGATTTTGATAAATGTTTCCATGACTGCTTTGTTTGGTGTGCAGGGGATATTGACTACAGTAGTGTACTACTTGGCATGTTGGTGATGCAGGATGTGCAGCTTGGCTTATTTATAGCTGTTATGCCTACGCTTATTCAAGCAGGAGTGAGCACATATTCCAGGTAAAAAAAAAAAAAGTGTGTGTGTGTATATGTGTGTATATATATATAATATATATAATATATATATATATATTCTTCCTTCCCCCCTGCCCTTTACAGTTTAGTATATAGGTTGCAAATACAAATAGGACAGTGTTACCTTTAATGGCAGTCCACTAAAAAATAGGACTTTGTTCTCTGCATTCCCTCCGCTGTTTGTACTTGCTGTGTTGTATGAGGATATTCTTCCTGCTGTAGCTACCTTAGTCCAGTCTAACTTGTAGCCTGAAATTTGTAGTGAAAAGTTCGTTACTTCATTGCTAATTTTAATTAGTTTATTACAGATTTCTTCAGACTTTATTCTTTAAAGGCATTTTTGATAAAGGCTGTGGGATAGAATTACTGATTATTGTTTACTATGAAGAGCAGTCAGCAGAAGTCTTTTTGAATTAACATGAAAGTAAACTCTTCTGTAAAAGAGATTGACACACTTAGCAGATCTAGTATTTGTGTTGTCTTGCTAATGTGTTGAAATATCTTACTGTAGGTACCCGATTTCAGACATCTGTGGAATGAGATATTTTCAGTCAAGGAAAACTGGTTTAGAGGCAAGAGAGCAGTTGAAAGAAATGTTCTGTTTCTTCTTCTCTTCCAGCATTTTCAAGGAAATACTGAGAATACTGATACTGATTGGCCAAATTCTCTTTTCTCTGGCTGCTGTTTTTCTTATATGTCTTGTTATAAAGACTTATCTCATAGGACCGTATTATCGCAAGTTGCATGCAGAAAGCAAAGGGAATAAGGAAATCCTCATTCTAGGAATATCTGCATTCATCTTCCTAATGTTAACGGTAATCTTTTAAATTAATAAAACATTTTGATACGTGTGGTAGAGTTTACTATGTCAGTGTCATAAAAGCCATGGCACTTGCTGTTATTGCATATCCACGTAACTCTGCAGTTTAAGTATTTGGCTTTAAAATGTTTTAAAACAGAAAAGCACAGATGATTCATTTGTCACAGCACAGGTAAGTATTAACTGATTCAACTTGAATGTCAATAGATTGAACTTCTGGTAATTTCTCTTCTAGATACTGTAAGGAACATGATTACTTTTTTTTTTTAATTACAAAATTTTAATTTTGAGGTATTTCATGTATTTGAAAGTAATTTAGGATGAGTTTTTGTGATACTGATAATGGCACGTGGTAACACTTAATAGCTCATTTACAATGGCAAATTCTTGACATAGGTTTTATTATAAATAGCTTTTTTTTTTTTTTTTCCTGTGGGAAATAGTTGGAGATGAAGTTGAGAAAGTATGGAAATGCCCAAAGGTTCAGATATTTTGCCAAAACTACGATGTACAGAATTCTTGTGCGTGAAGTGAGTTGTACTAGAAGACAGAATAGAACTTCAGAAGTCATAATTCTCCAGGATATAGATCACATTAATTGATTTTGAGATCTCTTATGGGTTTGGTTTATTTGGCTCGGGATCTTTCATCCACTGGCTTCTATTTCACATTCCAGCCCTCCAACAAACTCTTCTGTTGGCAAACAGACAATGACAGCCAACTATATTACTGTGGGTTTGAAATTCTTTATCCTGCTTGTGCAGATTTTTATGTCCTCCTTGAGAATTTCAAAAATGATCCAGTGTTTGGGAATCTTTTTTGCTAGTTGTGTTTGCACAGGACCAATAGAGAAAGAAGTTAGTGAGAACATACCTTCATAATTTGTTGATTTTTTTTTTGTTTTTTTTTTTTTGTTGCTGTTGTTATGTAGGTTAAAAGCAGCATCCCTCTAAACAGCTATTCATATTCCAAACACAAGTGCTGTTTAATAAAAAACAAAACTATTTCCTCCTTCTTATTTTCTATGAGGCAGACATAACATTTGTAGAACAGCTTTAATAAAAACAAAACCCTATGTAAGTTGCATTAAATACTGTGGTACCTGGAAGCACTTCATCTTGCTTTGATGAAAAAATGGTCTGCATAGATTGGTCTGATTGAATTGGGTATATTATGCCCAAATTGACATCAAATGCAGAGGGAATTGGTGTATGTGACTTGAGCTGTGTATACAAACCTGAGGGGGAATAGGTTTGAGCATATTGGATGCGTATCACAAAATTGAATGCTTCTTCAGCATGAGAAGTGTTTGAAAAGAAACAAATATTTTGTGTGTTTTCAAGCAAAAGCAGCTTTCCCTTAAAACTTGATAAATAATGTATTAAATGATCATTCAGCATCATTTAAAGATGCTGAATGTGACCTTGGTAAACCAGTTCAGATGCTTTATGTTCTCTGGTACAGATACACTTACCACAATTTGCAGTACAAGCTGTGGTTTAAGCTCAAAGACTTAAAGGGGAAAAAAAAATGGAAAGAAGAAAACCTCCACCAACAATGTAGTTGTCCTATTGAAAAATAGGACAGATCTTCTGGAAATAAGATCTTCTGGATAGAAGATCGTCTGGAAAACAAATCTAAATTATTGCCCTATTAGATGTCCTGTTATTTCAGGAAAAAAAGCATGGAGGGCAATCTAATTTGAAAATGTTGCATGAATTTGGAAAGGATCAACTTTTTGAGTGTTAAAGTTTTTGGGTGCCAGGTAGGAAAAAAGCTGAACTGACATAGTGCTCGCAAAGATCTTTCTCCTTCGAAAAACAAATCTAAATATTGATGGAATTTGTTTAATTATCTGGACACATGGAATTTTGCTTATTTGTGTAGTTATAAAAAAGCTTTTGAAGGGCAGAGTAAGAGAATGTATATTTTAGCAGATTTAACCAAAGAAAACTCTGTGGTTCCATTTAGGAAAAGTTGAGAGATGTTTTCAAACAATGTTTTAGCTCTCTTTTTAACATATGAGATATTCTGCAGGCCACATCCTTCCCAATGCATGACTGAGGAGGTAGGAATTATATGGTGTTTGTACTTCATGCATGCAAATACTTATGTGCTTCCACATTGAAGGCCATGTCTGGGGTTCACCTAAGTTTATCTCATGTTGGGATTCACATGTAATGCACATTTTATGTATATATAAAAATTTCATTTATTTTACTTATTTCCCATGCTTCAAATTCTCCAATGAGAAATTAAACAAGAGTACTAGTTTCTCTACCATTAAGGGCAACTTCTGTGCGACTGTATGGGAAAACAAGAAGGAGGATAGGGCAAAGAAGGTTATTACACTGAAATTGCTTACTAACACTGCAGCGCAAGTGTTATCCTGTTGAGTGAGGATCTTTTTGCATGGAAATGATTTTTGAACATTCCTTTGTCTAGAGCATTTCTGATCTGCTTGGTTCACTTGGATAACATTGTAACTCATAAAATTTGAAACTGGACTTTCAGTATGACTCTTCTTTGTAAACCAACTTAGAATAGGAGATGCAACACATCTCAAATATGAGCTGTTTTACCCAATTTTGGAGATTCCTCAAATACGTAAGTGAAGTTTTCCCCCTTTTTTTTCCTCAACTAGTTGGACACATTGGAGGGCTCAGAGAATGTCAGGTACCAATCCTATACAAGTCTAGCTGAATTTTGCTACACAGTTATGCATCTTTAAATCATATAGCTTATCATCAGTAACAAAAGTTCAGTAGATAATTATTAAATTTTCACCTTCTTTTCTAGCTTTGATTTATGCTAATTTTGCATACTATTTTGAAAGTGAAGCCTGCTTCTGGTTTTAAAGCCATAGAGGATAGATGGCCAAAATGGTGCTTTTATGTCAATACATGAACTATACTACCGTGACCTGAAGAACATGCCGTGTGTCAGCCAGGGTGTTGATTAGTTGTGGGTAAAAAGCAGCTTTTAGTTTGACTGCATCATGGTAGATCTATGGTGACAACAGCAAGGGGAGGGGAATTGCCAGCTGTCTTTATATCTCAAAAAGTTGAATATATAGCTGTATTATTGCAGTACTTTATGTAAGAAATCGTGCATACTTTTTCCTGCATTCTTTTAGGAATGTAATTCCTTGTTTGCTGGAGTACTTCCCAATGGCTCACAACTTGCTTTTGAACTCTTTCTTGTCAAGTAAGGAGAGAAGATTAAGAAAGAACTGTAATCTTATATTCAAATTAATTATTTCATAAAATCATCTGAGATGGAGTTTTAAAAGGCTCACAAAAAAATTATTTCAGTTCTCATTAAGGCTTTGCTTCTTTAAAGTGCAAACTTAGTATTCATCTCTTCATCTTGGACACATTTAAGTTATGAATGCCCCAAATATTAATACATACATTTCCCTGAGGGGTTTCTGTAAGTTTTACTAACTTACCCTATTCATCAGGCTTCTATGATGATTAAAGAGTAAGATATGCAATATTAGTAGGCAAAACAACTGCTGAACAAATGGCTGAAATTCAACTGGAACATGGCATAGAGTAATGTTTATTTCTTTTTATTGCTGTGGTAGAATATTTGAACATAAAACTCCTATATTCCCATGAGAGCAAAGCAGTCCTCTCTGAGTTAGAAGTAAAATAGGACCTTTGAAAACAAATGAAAGCTAAATTATACAGAAGTAGAAAGATTAACAAAAGTTTTCATTTAATTTTGAGTGGAAAAGCTTCCTGTAATGTAGGAGTTGGGAAGAGGATAGAACACGTCTTGGGGAATAGTAATTGTTAGAGCCCTGTTCAATAAAGCAAAACTTTAAAAATGGTGCAGACAGAGAGGGATTACTAAATGCAAAATATTTCTCAAGTTTTGCTTATATAAGAAATTTTATCTAAACTGCCATTGGACCAGTAAAACACTCTTCATTGTATGTCTGTGTGCATTATTTAAAATAAACCCTGACCCTACAGATTTAGTTGAGGAAACGTGTGTACTTACTGTTAATGCTACTGGACAACCACTAACTAGGGTGGGAATAGAAAAAGTAGTCTTGGTATAAATCTAGCTGTAAATCTGAAGAACAGACTGAAGGAAGTCAGGTGTGGTTAGGAAAATATCCTCATTTTGTTTTTGTTGTTCTTGTTTATTTTTTCTTGCCTTCTCATCCATGTTTTTCTATGTGTATTTCTTACATAAAGTAGACCTGAGGTTGTGCACTAACTAGAAGGAATAGCATAATTGCATTTTTACTTACTAGGCCCTTGAATTCATACTTGGCTTGATTTAGAGTAAAGAAAGTTTTTAGGTTTTATGCTGTGGGAGCAAACCCAGATAGACATAGTTTGCTCTAGTTGTCCCTGATGCTTTCTAAACAGGCATTTGGTATCACAGAATCATAGAATGGCCCAGGTTGAAAAGGACCACAAAGATCATCTAGTTTCAACCCTCCTGCTACGTGCAGGGTCACCAACCACCAGACCAGGCTGCCCAGAGCCACATCCAGCCTGGCCTTGAATGCCTCCAGGGATGGGGCATCCACAACCTCCTTGGGCAACCTGTTCCAGTGTGTTACCACCCTCTGTGTGGAAAAACTTCCTCCTGCTATCTAACCTAAACCTCCCCTGTCTCAATTTGAAACCATTCCCCCTTGTCCTATCACTATCCACCCTCGTAAACAGCCGTTCCCCCCTCTTGTTCATATGCTCCCTTCAAGCATTGGAAGGCCACCATGAGGTCTCCCCTCAGCCTTCTCTTCTCCAAGCTGCTTCTCAATAAAATGTGCCTTGCTTCAATAATGATTCTTAGAACAGCATAGCATTGTGCAATTCCAGTACAAGAGATGGTAAATACCTTCTTAAATGGTAATCTATCCACACGCAAGCAAATACTTAAAATATTAGTTAAAAAGGTTTCAATCAGAATGTGAGTTTGTAGCTGAGAAGTAGAAATAATTCCAAGTTTACCTGAAGAAGCTGTATTGGATCTATCATACTCATGAAGTTATGACTTTCAAAAATGTTTCATATCTATATATTTATTTGTTATTTTAATTAATTTAATGCATTTCTTTCTTCCCCTTACAATTTCAAGTTGTTGTGAAAAGCACTGTGCATCTCTGAAACTGTACTGAAAAATTCCTTTTGTTTTAAGATACAAACATATCAAAAGTGGCATGTTTCACATAGTAGCTGGAATGGGCTATTTTATTGCTTTTGAACAGTCAGCAACTATTTGCATTGACAGAAGCAATTTGTTCTCTTAAATACCTTGCAATAAGTTAAAGACGAGTAGTACAAGTGGCATTATGTGATGAGACACTGAAATACACAGAAGACTGGATTTTATTTTCAGTGGCATTTTATGCATTGCTTGCTTATCATTGTCTTTTGTTCTCCTCTGCTAATTTTGAGTCATTTGAGTGTTAGCTTTGTGCCTCTGTGTAACACCGTTTGACATGTGATCAATGCTGTCCATAAATGTACCATGGTGTGTTGTTGCTTAAGCTAAATTATTATGGAAATAAGTCTTCAGTTTAAATATTCTATTAATATTAATAGAATTGTCCTTTCTAAGTGAGGTGACTGTCCTCAGCAGCATGGCTTTAAAGTAATCTATCCCTGTGAAAAGTGCTGCTTGCTTTTTTAGTGTTATGGGCATTGCCTTAAGCAGTTTCTTTGGTTTTTGGTTCAGTCTCTTTGCATGTTTAATCTCTCCCTTGAAGAGCCATATTCAAATAATGAAAAGAAAAAACAACAATGAAGAGCAGTCTGAGTTCTTTCAAATAGGTGCTTCATTCCAGCAGCTAACTTCACATGCTTTAATTCTTTGCTATTCAGTAAAACACACAAGCACATTCAGGCCCAATTTACAGTAGTAAAATGTCTATTATGTCTGCTATATTGAGACTGTTCTCCCAAACTATAAGCTGTTACTTTTTTCCCCTTTTTTTGACAGTTGGAAATTATGCAGTTCTTATGACTTATTTTTACAGCCTCAGTGTATTGTGCAGTGCTGACTCTGAAGCTGTTAGTCTCTCTGTAGTATTTGAAATCAGATGCCATCCACAAGAGTGACATAAAGCATTATGATCCAGATTAAAATATATATTTTTGTTTTTGTGGGGAAGGAGGCAACACCATGGAGGGAAACTGCTTTTGTGATACTTCTGGATAAATACGGTGCTGCAGAAAACAGAAATAAATCAGCAAATCCTATTTGTTGTTGAATTTACATAAGTATTTACTACATCCAGCTCCATGTATAGTTTTGTCATTTTGCAGTGAAATTCTATATATGGTCACTCTGGACATGAGAATGATAACAGATTTTTTCTTTTATTCCTTGACAGATCACAGAGCTGCTGGATGTTTCAATGGAGCTGGGATGCTTCTTAGCTGGAGCTCTGATCTCTTCTCAGGGTCACATGGTTACTGAGGAGATTATGACCTGTATTGAACCAATACGTGACTTTCTTGCCATCATTTTCTTCGCATCTATAGGTAATTTCTAACAAAGCTTACTAAAAATACTGCTGCCCTACAAATGCAGGGAAAGAAGAAGAGAATTGATGTCTACAAACAGAGGGGAGGGGTGGATTTTATTTCTGTGCACACTGAAACATTAAACGATGACACGATTGGTTTGATTTTGCTTATATTTTAAATGCAGTATCAATTTTCATAAGGAATTCCCATGTTGTACTGTCAGTTTTTGTTTTAATGTAATTTTCTCACTGTTAATTCTGAATTTGTCTGAACTAATTAAAAATCTTAGTAAAATTTTAAGGGAAAAATAAGTTAATTTTTTAATGGTGTGTGTGTGTGTGTATATATATATATATTTTTTTTTTTTTGAAACTATTCTTCTGTCTTGATATTGGATATACTTGTAATTTATACCAAAATTTTGTTACCATTTTGAGTCAGCGAGAGTAGGTTTCAGGTCCTTATGGCTTGCTTTTCTCTATAAGCTGAATATGGTAATGGAAGCAGATCGTTTTTCCAGCATCTTGTTGCTTTAGTTAGGAAAATGTAATCTGCATGTTCTCAGCACAGGAAAATTGGGCAAGACTACCTGCTGACTGAAATGCAATAGTGATGCCTAAGACCAGAGAAGTAATTCATCATGCTTGTTATCCAGAACATGTTAATTCTGAGAATATTTATGTAATCAACTGATATCTTCATTTTAAGATGCTAGATTCTCTGTGTGTTAGCATGCCTTGTTTGACAGAAACTGAAACACATTTCTAAAGTGCGTCAGTATACTGAATGAGGAGACATGCTGAGTGAAAGCACTTGCTTCTCCCTCTGGACTGTATAGGAGATGTGTATCCTATCTGGGGAGCTTTGCAATGTCTAGAATAAGGAGTGTCACAAATCCAAACTACTTTAAACTAGACTCACTCAGAAATTCTTGTATTTTTTTTTCTTCTTTTTGGTCTTTCTGTTTCTTTATTTCCATGTCTATTCAAATGAGAGTGAAGCCCAATATTCATCAAAATTTGCATGCCTTACCTCATACGTGTACCTGTCTTATGCTTGCGGTACCATAACAGAAACCAAAAGTGTTTCTTGACAGTTTTCAAGAGAAAAATAAAAGGAAGAAGTTATGCTCACCAGTCTCAATCCGTTTTGCTCAGCTCGTGATAATTTGTGCTGATCAGTCAGATAAGAACGTCTATTTGAAGAACTCATTCACCACTTCGTTAAAAAAAATTACGACAAATCTTTTGGGCCTGTACAATAGACAAGGTTAGCTGAGTAATTGCTAGATGTTCACAGATAAGTCATTTATGTCTCTTGGTAAAGAAAGTGATGAAGTTAATGGTGTTATCAGAGTTAAAAGATGGCATGTAATCATAAGCCAGAAGTCAATTTTGCAAGAGATTGAACAAAAATGCTGTTCTTTGTAAAAGTACCAATAAAACTGATACATGGCACAAGAAAATAGCAATGCTAATTTGAGAGAAGACTGAAATTATTTTTGAAATCATGGTACAGAATTCAAAAAGTACCTTTGACTGCTGTTAACAGAATTGTAAGAAGGGAGAGAGAATTGCCTGACAAGCTCGTGTGGTTTTACAGAAAATGGGTGCTAACCCCACCTCACAAGCAAGTTAGCTAAAAATCAGAAAGATGAGCTATGTATGTGCATCTGACAAAATATGCTGCTTGCTTGTGCAAAAACAAACAAAAACCTTCCCCATAAAACAAGCATCTCCCTCCAAACTTTTTGTCTCCTCCCATTGTTATTTTCTTTGTTGCTTTCAAAGTGTAACAGTACATGGAAGCTCTGTCAGTGCCAAGGAAGTTGTTTTAAAAAAGGAGTGATGTTGCAAAGAAAGCTGAGTTGTATTAAGTGGCATTTTTTAAAGACCATAGGGAAATACCCTACTTTGTCATCTACAAATTTACTGAGGGTGCACTCAATCTCCTCATCAAGGTCATTAATAAAGATGTTGAATAGAAGCAGCCCCAGGACAGAACCCTGGGGGACACAGCTCGTGACTGGCCGCCAACTGGATTTAAATCCATTGGCCACAACTCTTTGGGCCCAGCCATCCAGCAGTGTTTCACCCAGCAGAGTGTTTTCCCATCCAAACTGTGGGCAGCCAGCTTCTCCATGAGGATGTTGTGGGGGACAGTGTCAAAGGCTTTTAAAGTCTTGATAGATACAGCATCCAAATGCATCACTAAAGTTATTTTTCTGATTGATTGTCCTATCTTGACGATGTGTCAGAGGATGTGTCAGAATTAATCCCACTGGCTCAACCACCAGAGTTCTGTTTTCTGTTACCTTGTCTGCTGTCAAGAATCTCTAAGATTCCTCTTGTTGATGCTGGATTTTCCAGGACGTGCAGATGACTACATTTGGATCTCCATGTGCTATGATGCAGCAGGCAGGTAGAATCCGTTTAAAGTATTTTTTTTTTCCTAAGAAAAAAAGGTACTTGAATAAAGGTATAAAATCTTCCTTGCAGTCATCCTTAAATGAAAATATTCCAACTTATATGAGTGAACTGTGCCATTTGGCTTGACTTCCGGTGCAAGACCACCATCTACCCAACACTGCTTAGAGCTGAAGGCCCATGTTCAGCTATGAAAACCTACCTAATTGATACACTAGCTATTAGTGACAGGCCAAGACTAGCAGATGATGGTGCTAAAGTTTTTGAGTTCTTGATTGAAGTGGTTGTTCCATCTTAGAAAACAAGTCCTTATTGAATCCTGAACCTAGTCACAAAGTCTTAAGTAAACCTGCTGAAATAAGTGCATCTCCTGTCTGTGAAGTTAATCTCTGATGGCCTTCATATGCCAGGAAGGCTTGATGTGCTTGTATAGCAGCCTGATTTTACTTATGGCCTTATCCTAAGTTTTTGCATGGGACAAAGATCTGTAGTAATTATGAAATCCATTATGGTGGGCTTTATTTTTCCCAGAATGTGTGTCGATGCGGGGCTGTATGCTTGTTTTCTCAGAATTGTGTACGTAACAGGCTTAGGCTTGCTTTAGCTTAGAGACATTATCACCTATAGGTGCTTACCTCCACAGGATTAGTGTAGAAATCTGTAGTAGTTTGTACTTCAGCTCTTTTGAATAAGGTAATAATCTCCATGATGGGAGGCAGTCCAAATGAACTTCAGGCTGCCTGTCTGCTTCAGAACTGAAAAAGTTGATCCACCAGTAGTGACGAGAGCCCTAGGCTATACTTATAGCCTCCTTTGAAATCTTCAGTTCCAGATATGCTGGTTGGCCCTCTTGTCAAACAAGACATTGTTACAGGCTGTGTTTCTCTAGCCGCTTTTCATGTACATCATCTCTGAGACCAGCCTAAAGGTGAACAAGTAACGTGCATGTGATAAACACCACAGAGACAGAAGCTACTTGCCCCTCCATGTGTATGCACACATGTCTAGATTTCTTTTTTGATACAGTATTCATCTCTTTTGTTTTGCCATCTCTTTCCTTATTCTGACAATCTTTTGTGCATCTGCGGTTAAACAGAAGTTAAGAAATAGAGTGTGTGCATGCTGAGTATATTTGTATAAAAATCTCTGGTGGAATATGCACATAGACAAAATATCTTGAGGTTGATCTAAGTACATTCTCTGCTGGATTTAGGAAGAGAAGAAGACAAATCTTAGTTCTATATGTTTCTTTTGGCTCTGTGATCTATAAAGCAGGGGAAATTAGTGAAAATTTATCTTGCATTCCAATAAGAAGTTACTGCATTGATTTACAGATCTCTTAGCCTTCAGCAGAAACAATTTGGTTGAAGAATCGGCAACTATTAGGAATTTATCAAGGACACCACCGCTATTTTAGTTTCCTTTTTAAGAGCTTTTGTGAAAAAGGAATGAGCTTCCAAAGTTGTTTACCTGTACAAGTTCCTCATATTATAGGTGATGGACTTAGTCAGCTTTAAGATTCTTCTGCAGTGATTTCAGTGTCTCTAGGACTTCTCCAACAAGTATTTGCTTTCCTAGGATATTTAATACTACTTTGGTGTAATGTTGAATTTTTGTGCTCTTCACAGTTTTTATTACCTTGCTTCTTGCTTTTCTGATTCTAGACTAAGATTTCACTTTTTACTGATTCTACAGATAAGCTTAATGAAAATGCATGGGTGCTGATTGGGAATAAAATTGTGTGTCTGAGTATGAGACATAAGGTTCTGCCACCTTTTTCTATATTCCTTTTCCAAAAAAACAGCAAGAACAAAATGCCTACACCATAGCAATGTAGCTTTATGCAGTTCTTTTGCTTGTAGGCCATACTCAGAGGTTAATGACTTTCCCTGATTCCATTCAAAGTGATTTTTCTTGTTCAGGTGATTTTCAGAGATTGTGAATGAGGGTCATGGGATGAAAGCAATTTTCTGTTGTAGTTGTAGTGTGTATATAAAACCTGAAAATGACATTATTTCCCCAGTAATAGTTCACTACGGCTTCATACAAAAATGCTAAATGGCTAGCAAAGTCTATATTGCAAACACTGCAGAACAATGGCATTATTTTTATAGCTTTCATGAAAGAGGTGTGTTTCATTCAGGTTCTGCATTGTTTACTGATGCAGAAGAGAGAAAACATTGTAAATGAAAGTGCTTGTGCATCAATCATACACAATTTAACTTGATTTTGAATGTTGTTTAGGATAAACCCTTCCAAAGATTTGGCAAGGATTTTTCTAGTGATGAAGTAGGTAGTGTTGGTAGGTATGCTAGGGCTTTTGTTTATTTTTGAGAATATAGTCTTGCAATTAAATCTGTTAACTCTAAAAATGATAATAATGACATATCAGCATTAATCTTTGAAATATTTCTCTCCAGGGATTCCTAGAATAACAAATTGGGTATTATTATATTCAGTGAGATCGGAACTTCCTCATCGTAGTTTTATTCTGGAAGTTAAAAATTTATCAAAGCAGTAGTTACAAAAATCTGGAGAAAAGTCAAATGCTATTTGCAAATACCATAGCAAATGCTACATTAGTAGTGTTCAGCAACAAACTGCGCATGCTCTAAATAAGATAGAAATGAAACATACCACAGTGTAGCAGATACCTTTAAAGGGGAAATAAAAAACAAAAACCCGTTTAGTATTGGTAAATGAAATGCAACTCCATAGTATATCTATCTGCAAATAGTGTAGAATAAAAATATATTGTTTTGGCATTTGGAAACACTGCATACTTTTCTGTTTACTTGTCCGTTCCAATAAACATAAGACTTTGCTGTTTAAGACTTGGCTTAGATGTGAGTCTGAATGCTTGGCAAAAGTTGTTGGTTTTAAAAGAAGTACTGGGATAATAGCACTTTTTTTTTTTTTTCTTCCTCCTAGGACTTCATGTTTTCCCCACATTTGTAATATACGAACTCACAGTGTTACTCTTCCTTACATTGTCTGTGGTCATAATGAAGGTATTGCTTTCTTTTTTTAATCTTCAAATAGTCTGAATAGCTCTGCATGCCAATATGAAAATTGCACAGAAACTGCACATCCAGTATAGCAATGAATATTACATCTTGACTGCAGTTGGAGGAATCTAACTGATAGAATACAGTTTGACATAACATTCTTAGAACATATATATGCATTCTTTAAAAAAAATAAATAAATCTTCATGTAAAAGCCTGTTACACATGGAGATGAAGAAACGCCTATTTGTCTAACTTAGGATTCGTGGCAGTTATCAAATTATTAAATGTTTGATTATAGTAAATAAGATGGTACTTTTTACTCTGCTGTTTACCTTTTGCCTCTTTTGACATTAATACAGATAACATATTTAAAAGTCCACTCATCCAGTATTGTACTTGATGCAGTGTATCTTCTATTGATTGTACTATTTTATCTATTATAAATCCTTTATTTAAAAAATAATCAAGAAAACAATAACAACACAGCGACAACACACACACACACAAAAAATGTTCTCAAAGTTTGTCTTGGCAGTGCTGGTCCTTTCTCTGATTCTTCCAAAGACCAGCCAGTATATCAAATGGATTGTCTCAGCAGGACTGGCACAAGTCAGTGAATTCTCTTTTGTTCTGGGAAGCAGAGCACGCAGAGCAGGGATCATATCTCGGGAGGTAAGCTATTTTATAGTTATTAACTTTGCACTTTGCACCTCAATATCTTACTGGGATTTTAGTTTACAGTGTATTTGAAATACACAGCTATTTGGTGGCATCTCTAAATCGTTAGCAAATAATCAGCCCATACAAATGGAAACATGCGTGTCCTTGACAAGATTCTTAGTTTGATTTTTCACTCATTAGACTTCTTGGACTTAAAATATTAAAGCTGCAAGTTTTGCATTTAAAATGGCATTGTTACAAATGCTTTTCCTTAATTGTAAGGTCCTTAAGGAACCTTACAGCTTCCTTATTAACTGAGCAGTGAGCTGTAGCTACTACCCAAGTCACTAAGGCTTAGAAGCCTGTGCTTTTGAAATCTTGATACAGCTATAGGAAGAGGTAACTGAGAGCATAGGAATTCAGGAAGGAAACATCGATAAATTAGAGAGCAGGTATGGTGAAGTGGAAGTTGACTTAATATTTAAACAAAGGAGCAAACAAACTTGTAGTCACCACCTGTGAAGCTTGTTAATTTTAAATCCTCTGCAGAAGAAATAAGCTTTTAAAGCAGTTCCCAAAAAAAATTCTTATGAAGGAAAACTTTTAACTTACTTTTATATTCAAGTTATGGGAACGCTGTTGTCTCCAGATGAAATCTGCTTTGCAAACTTCAGTAAACTATAGCTACCGAGATGTAACAACTGACCCTGCTTTCTAAAGCTATGTGTGTTCTCCTCTGTGTCTCTGCTCACAAAAATACTCTGCTGCCTGGCTCTCTGAGCTTTCCATTGTGTGAGCAGTAGGCTGTATAATGCTGGAACCAATTCCAAATTAAGCAAGTGTGAAAAATTTACACAATGCTGTTCAGTTGCGTATGTAAAGGTGATTCATTTTCATGTTTACTCCTGCATATAATTAGGAGTTATAAATACTGTATGTTTGTATAGAGTTTCAAGAGATCCATACGTGATTACAGAATCAATCTAGGGGTGTCCACCCAGTTTGTTTGGAGGGCGGCCTTTAGGCTTTCATTTTTCCTGTGGCAGTTTTCATGCCATTATCTACTCCATAAATTTATGTAGCTCTGAAATTGCCTCAAGTCACTCTTCTGTTTTCTTCCCACTGCCATTCTGTAAGACTCTTTCAGAATATGTAACCAAGACCTCATTTCAGAAGATGTGTGGTATGACTTAGAGGAATTTTTGTTGTTGGTGGTTTTTTTTTCTTTAGTGTTTAAAATAGTAATGCATTTTGCAGTTACATATGCAAACCTGAATTGGTTTTGCTTTTTCATAAAGTAGCGTTTAGCCTTTGACTTGTTGGCTCTGCTTTCAAAATTGACCTCTTAACTGCAGATCTAAATAATTATTTTAATATAAGTTCATTATGTTGTTTTTTTGTAACTGAATGTAAACAGATAATATGATTTGTGCTTGCACTTGTATGTTTTTGTAACAGTCTGCATAGGTGATTGAGGAGACAGGTGAAGTTTCCTGAAAATACTGTTGAGAAATGTCCAATCTCATCAAACTTCCAATAGTTTCTTAGTTTGCCTTGTAACTGTGGAGAGCTTTTATTTCCGATTTCCAGGTCTATCTTCTTATTCTGAGTGTGACTACTCTAAGCCTTTTACTTGCCCCTGCCCTATGGAGAGCTGCAATTATGAAGTGTGTTCCAAGGCCCGAAAGACGCTCAAGTACTTGATAAGACTTGCACATGAACAAGAACACATCTTCTTGCGAAGATATCTTCATTGCTCATTGTATTTCTATGCACTTGGAAAACGAGAGGTTTGCAGTAGTCCTCTTAACATGCACTTGGTAATAAGCCTTACACTGACCTTAAAACAGAATTCAACACTAAAGAATGATTCGATTTTAATTGCACGCCTCTTACAAAACTGGCTTTCTCTGACAGATTAGGATCTGCCAGACTATTTTTTTTATCTGATCAATTATGCAGAGTCTAAATTATTTTTTTAACTGTAGCATCATGCAAATTCTGTTTGTTTGTTTGTTTGTTTTTTTGCCTGGATGTGCCTTTTAATTCTCATCCTCCTTTCGTTACTGTTAGTTCACCACCAGATTTTGTTTATTAAAAAAAAAAAAGTGTACTATGGTGCCTATGGTATCTCCTTCCATTAAATGACTTGAGTCATTTTCGCATTTAGGAATAAGTTCATTAGACCAGTGTAAATTCAATCACAAAACAAATCTGTAATGGTGAGTAAAAGTCTTAGTCCTTTATACAAAGTTTAACTGTTAGTATCAAACTGTTTTAAGCAGTCAAATACATGTTCCAAATGATGCAGCCAACATTGTGTGATACTTTGTTCCAAATTACAGCATTTAATGTGTTTTCTTTCAGTGATAACTTCTGTTTGTGTTAGTTCTTGCATTTATTTACATACTTGATTATAAGTTGATGGTGAAAAAGGGCATAACTTAAGTTATATTTGAAGACTGACAATTGTCATGCATTCCTGTTCCTAGCTACTGTTACAGTAATTGTTTACAGTTTTGTTTGTTTTAAATCCAAAATAAACTTAGTAGATATGGGTAGTCTAATTTCAAGCAGATGTTTTTAAAAAAATCTCTGCAGAGGTTAGATGTTATTTATAATATTCTGCATTTGAAATTATTTTGAGTAAATTAATTTGCACAAAACTAGAAAGGGCAGCTTGAATATGTATTTGGAACTCCACAACTTTATACTTTGCATTTATATTGAATAAATTGTTAGTCTTTTAAGATATCATGATATTTAAAGAAACATTGAATGTGATCTTAGATGTAAGTGCTTTGTTCTTTATAGATAAACACGATGCGCCTTGTAAAAGCCTATTCCTGAAGAATCATAGAGATTTAATTCATAGACTGTAGTCTACTCTGACAATTTAAAAATCATCTTGAGGTTTATCTGTTTAAAACAGTGCTATTAAAATATATTAACACTTCAGGTCAGTATTATACTGTCATTTGAAACAACTTTAATACCTACCAAACAGCTAGAAAAATGTATGTTATGTAGGTTTAAATTGCAAATTAAAATTGAAGTCATCCTCCCACTAGCAAAACTGACAAAGCTTTGGATGGACTTGTGTGTTCTGTACCTCTTTACCGTAGTAGTCTCAGCTTCCTCCTGGGTTTTCTCTGACACCTGCTGAGTTTGTCAAAAGACGACGACTCATAGAATGGTTTTGGTTAGAAGGGACTGTAAAGGCCAACTAGTTCCATCCCCCCTGCAGTGGGCAGGGCTGCCCCCCACCAGCTCAGGCTGACCAGGGCTCCATCCAACCTGGCCTTGAGCACCTCCAGGGATGAGGCACCACAGCTTCTCTGGGCAGCTGTGCCAGCGCCTCACGACCAAGAGAAAAAAAAAATTCCCATAACATCTGGTATATATCTTCTCTCTTTTAGTTTAAAGACATATAACAAGTCGGTCTCCCTCCTGTTTTTAAGTTCACTTCAAGTATTGGAAGATTGTAATGGGATCTTCCTGGAGCGATTTTCTCCAGGTTGAACAAGCCCACCTCCGTGAGCATTTCTTCACAGGAAAGGTGCTCCACTCCTCTAGTCATCTTTGTGGCACTCCTGTGGACCCGCTCTTGTAGCTCTACGACTTTCTCATGCTGAAGGCCCCAGACCTAGACACAGTACTTCAGGTGGGACTCCATGAGGGGCAAGTAGAGAAGGGACAATCACCTCCCACTCCCTGCTGGCCACCTTTCATTTGATGCAACCCAGGATACTGCTGGCCTTTCAGGCCGCAGGCACACACAGTTGGCTCATGTTCAGCTGTTAGTCCGCCAGAAACCCCAAGTTCTTTTCCACAGGGCTGCTCTCAATGAGTTCTTCTCTTAGTCTGTAGACATATCTGGGATTGCCCTGATCTAAGTGCAGCACTTTGTATTTGGCCTTTTTGAACCTCATTAGGTTCACATGGACCCACTTTTCAAGCCTGTCCATGTCTTTGGACGGCATCCCTTCTGTTTTATCAGCTGGTGTCGTCCAGAAACGTGCTGAGCATGCACTCAATCTCACTGTATGTCATTGATAAAAAGGTTGAAAAGCACCAGTTCCACAATGGACCCCTGCAGACAGTACTCATCACTGGCCTCCAACTGGACACAGAGCCATTTACAACAACCTTCTGGGTACAACTATCCAAACAATTCTTTATCTACCGAATAGTCCACCATTCAAATCCATACCTCTCTAGTTCAGAGATAAGGATGTGATGTGAGACTGCATCAAAGGCCTTGCACAAGACTAGTTTACAACATCAGCTGCCTGTCCTTTGTCCACTGATGTTGTCCCTCCTCCATAGAAGGCCACCAGACTAATGGGGTACAATCTGCTCTTAGTGAAGCCATACTGACTCTCAAATTGCCTCTTCATTTCCTTAACATCGCTTCCAGGAGGATCTGCTCCATGATCTTCCCAGGACAGAGATGAGGCTCGCCAGCCTGTAGTTCCCCAGTTTTTCCTTTCTCCCTTCCATAAATATGGGAGTGATGTTTTCCTTTTTCCAGTCATTGGGAACTTTGCCTGACAGCCATGACTCCTCAAATATGGTGGAGTGGCTTGGCGACCACATCAACCTGTTCTTTCAGGACCCTGGGATGCATGCTAACCAGGCCCCGCAGACTTGATTCAGTTCATGAGGTTGTCTGAGACTTGGTCTTCTAAAAGAGGTTATTCAAAAGTTTTACAGTATAGCTTAACAGTCTACCAAGTTAAACTTTTAAACTTTATTTCTTAACTGTACTACGAAAAGAAATCTTACTCTGTCTACTGATCTAGTCTATAGTTTTTTCTTGAAATACAAACTTCTCAGTGCCATGGTTTGGAAAGATGCTTATCTCTCGCATAGTATTCTCTATGGAAAAGAAAGAAGGGAGAAAGGAAGGAAGGAAGGCCATGATAGACCATGAGAGAGGCCTCTATCTAGGTTCCAGTATTTCTTTTAGTTGGTGGGCCCTTGAAACTATTATACAAAGTATTACATCTGTGGTAAGTAAACCTTTTGTGTGAATAAACTGCTATGGTTGTATTTCTCTGGAAAATTCCTGTTAGGAGAGTAGGAATATTGATGGTTTACATCTCTTAACAGAATAAATATTTATTTTTTTCATGACTACCTTTTAAAAGATTTGAGTGAAAAGTCCTTTTGGTACCATTGTCCAAACAGCAGGTATCTAGGTGATCTAAGGGCTGTCTCATCCTTTTTATTTCTTTCTTAAATTAGTTCTGATTTGGTCATGATTGAGGAAAGAGAAGTAGTAATATCAATATTCTGTGTCTCTTTGTTGATGCAACCTGGGATTACCTGATTGGATACTAGATGCAAGTCCAAATTACCAATTAGACACATAAGTTTGTTTACAATTACATGGTTGAGACTCTCCCATAGAAAGCTGGAGGTATATTTAGATTTTGTCAGTATTTCCTACAGTGCAAGTAATGGCTTCATCCACAATTCCATGTCAAAACTGGGTGGTCTCATAATAAAATCTTAGGATAGAAACAATAGGTCTTATTCTTGAATGATCTGTTAGGGGAGAAAATATTTCACAGTTGGCTCACTTAGAAATTAATAACCACAGCTCTTTAGGAATAATTTACAAGCTGGTGGTGTAGCTTATAGTTATACTTTGTGATTCATTTCCCTGTTCCCTGGGCCAGATTGGTATATCTTGACCCACAACCACTCTTATGTACAGCTCATCTCATATGAAGTCTGTGCTTGTTTCTCATTTGGAAGTTATCTATGGGAGCTGCAAGGTAACTACTTGCAACTGTGACTGATATGGCCCTAGCATAGAAAGCTCAAGGAATGCTGCTGTGGGTACCTAAACAGAACTTTCTAAGAGCTTTAAGAGTTCCTATTTCCATCTTCAAAGATGAGGAGAAAGCAGCCTCGCAGTACCTCTTATCTGGTTTTACAGTTGGATATCCTTTGCTTTGTGGGCAGAGGGGCACGTGGGAGTGCCTCGCATGAGAGAACAGTGCTGTAGGATGGTGCATGATGGAGGATGTGAGAAACCTTGTGTGGTCTTGCTGCCTGCTGGAATGAACCCAAAACAGTTAACCACAAAAGCACTCCTGGGTTTTGTCTAGGGAAGGAATGTATTTCTGCTCTGTAAGCAATCCTGGCAGTGCTCCAGCACATGGGCAACATGGAGTGTGGAGGAAACTGGACCTCTAAGTGTGCTAGCAGTGTTAGTAGCTTGGCTGGAAATGGCAATAGCTTATTAACAGCAGCAAGTAGCAGTCAAGCCACCATAAGCTGATCTGACAGTAAAGGGAGGCAGTGATGCCAGTGAAAGGAGAAGGAAATGCAGCAAGATATTCTAAGGGCTGGGAATCGTGTGGCCCACCCTGCCCTGAAGGAAACAGGCAGAAGATAAAGATACGGGTCTACCAGCTTGATGGAGCAGGACTTGTTTCTTTGGATCTCTCTCAGACTCCATTGAGTAATTACCACTGCTAGTGGGGAGAGGCTTCTTATCAGTAGGGACAGTGAGCCACCAAGAGAGACTAAGGAATCCCAATTTCTGCAGATAAAGGACAAACTGGACAATCACGTGACCAGAGTGCTTAGGGACAGCTGATCCTGCCTTGGGGGATAAAACCTAGATCAGGTCAATGGCAAAACTCTTAAAGTTACAGAGCCAAACTGTATTTTTATTTCCTAAAATAGAGCAGAAATTTGAGAATTGGGAGATAGTACCTCCCAAGGAGGCCAAATGCTGACAAGCTTATCAGCTGGTACGAGGTCTGTATTTAAGGAGCTCTCACAGGTCCCTCTCTTAAGATGGCCTGGCTTCAATTTCCAAAAATCAAAATGTGTCCCTGTACACGTTCTCTGGCACGTTGCAGGTTTCTGATTGCAAGTTAGTTAAAACATGTTTTCCTCATCTCTGTGTCTGCTGTGGAGTCACAGCAAATTGATGCTGCGATGATGTGAGTTATGATCTGTTCTCATTCTGAAGCCTGCTGAAGATGGAGAAGGAGGCACAGACATATAGTAATGCACAGCAGCCTTTCACTGATACAAACAAGTCCTGCATCTCCAAATGCCTGATGAAGCAGAGAAGATGAAGAGAGAGCAGAGAACTGAAGATTTTCCTGCTGGTGTAACAGCAAAATTACATGACAAATGTAGATAGAAGAACTGGAATAATTAAAAAGGTGGTCTTCAATCGCTTTCTTTACTGACTGTGGTCTAGAAAGTATCAATTCTTGTTTGCAGTGAAGCTATGTGTGGTTTGCAAAAGCAGTGGTACGAGGTTCATATTCTGCCCTTTGTTACTGCTCCTTAGTTCTAAAAAGCTAGTATAGTTTTCTTAATTCCTATAAATCACAACTGGTAATGAATTATTTTCTCACCTTTATGAGAAGATTCTGTCCATCTTCCTCTGTACTTGAGAAGCTACAAGTTTTCAGCTTAAGAATTTTCACAGAATCACATCATGGTTTGGGTTGGAAGGGACCTCACAGCCCACCCGCCCCAACCCCTGCTGTGGGCAGGGCTGCCCCCCACCAGCTCAGGCTGCCCAGGGCTCCATCCAACCTGGCCTTGAGCACCTCCAGGGATGGGGCACCACAGCTGGCCTGTGAGGTATAACTTAAAGCATGAGAGGAACTGCCTGGTTGCTCAGTGTAGTTGTTAAATTCCAGTTTTCTAAAAGCAATTATTTGCTTTTTTTGTACTCACTTCTTTGCTCTGGGACAGACATGCCCCATTGTCTGTTGAGGATGCAATCCTGGAAACTGCAGGTCATTAGGATACTGGAGCAAATTTTTCTTAGAAAAATTAATGTAAATGGGGTGCTGGGGTTGTAGACAGGGACTTGAGTTTTACAAACAGTTTAAATATGCATGGTATCTATCTATATAGCATCTGCCTTAAGGTGCTCAATGTTTATTTAGCGTGGGTTGGTCTCTTCTCACTGGTGACAGGTGACAGGATGAAGGGAAATGGCCTCAAGTTGTGCAGGGTAAGTTTAGGTTGGATATCAGGAAACACTTCTTTACAGAAAGAGTTGTTAAGCACTGGAATAGGCTCCCCAGGGAGGTGGTTGAGTCACCATCCCTGGATGTGTTTAAAAACCATTTGGATGTGGTGCTCAGGGACATGATTTAGCAGAGGGTTGTTAGAGTTAGGGTAGTATGGTTAGGTTGTGGTTGGACTCAATGATCTTTAAGGTCTTTTCCAACCGGAGAAATTCCATGATTCTATGAAGGTTCTCAGTCTCTTCCTGTGAAGTTGCACACACATTGTACATTCGCTGTTATCTTCTTTCTCAGTTCTCCACAGCCATCATGCCCCTCCAGGAAGGAAGAATGGGGAGATGGGGCCATGGCAGCTGTCAGTGCAGGATACTGCATGGCCACAGTACCCACAGCAGTGAGTGGGGCAGACACAAAGTAAGGGGTTACTATGAAGGAAACGCCTTGAGGAGCGCTGTTATCAATCACTGAGGTTGGAAAAGACCTCTCAGATCATCTAGTCCAACATCAGCCCATCCCCACCATGCCCGCTGACCATGTCCCTCAGTGCCAAATCCACGATTCCTGAACACCTCCCGGGACGGTGACTCCACTGGCGATGTCTTCCCCAGGTGTGACTGGCGCTCAAACCAATGGAAGCGCCGGCACGTCGCTGCGGCACCCAACCGCACATCTCCACCGCCCCCCGCACCCCTCAGCTCGCCGCGGGGCGTCTCCCCGCAACGGGTCGACCGATGGAGGCGGCGCCGCGAACGCGGGGCAGCGCGGCGCGTTCCCGCCCCCTGGCGGCGCCATCGCGACCACGTGCCCGGCCGAAGAGCAATCTCGCGCCGGTGCTTCCCGCGCGCCCGCCGCCAGCGCCGCAGGGCGGGGAGTCGGAAAGCGCGAAAATCCCGCGCATGCTCCCTCCGCCCACGGAGGGGCGGACGGTTGGCTTAGCCGCTCCGCGTGTGCCCGTGCAAGGCACGCTACACCCCGTGACGTCAGCGCGCAGCGTCACGCCGGTGGGACGCACAAAAGTGTAAGTTTCAATTTTTTACCCCCCCTCACCAATAGCTGCCCCCCCCCTCTCCCCAGTCCCTCCGTTGCCAACGGGGGAAGAATAAAAATAAAAATAAAATTAAGAGAAAGGGAGCGGGCGCCGGGTCGCGGGGAGGGGCCGCCGCGCTCGCCTCACTCCCCCCACACTGCAGCCGCCCCCCGGGCAGGTGTGCGAGGGCCGCGGGCCGCGCGGTGACAGCCCGCACGCGGCGCCCCCTCGTCCCGCCGCGCCGGCACGGAGCGTGCTCAGCCCTGTCGTGTCGTCCCCCCCCCCACCACAACCGAGCGGCCGTTGGGCGCCCGCTCCCTCCCTCCTTCCCTCCCTCCGCCCCTGCCCCCTCCCGCCGGGCTCGCGGGCCCGCGCGCGCCGCCGCACATGTGCAGTCGGGCGCCTCCGCAGCGGCAGCGCGGCGCCGGGCGGGGGGTGCTGCGCGCCGGGACCCGGGCTGGGGGGCAGCGGCGGCGGCGGCGGCGGGGGATGGAGCCGGCGCTCTCTGCCTTGGGCCGCTCAGGTGCGGGCGGCTGCGGCCCGAGGATATGAGGAGAAGGATGGGAATCGCGGGGAGGCGCCGCGATCGGCGTGGCCCCTCGCCGCTGAGCGGAGGCCCCGGCGGAGGGGCGCGGGGCGGGCGGCGGCTGCAGCCTCCGTCTGCGGGCGGGAGGGGGGGGCGGCCCCGAGGCCTACGTGTGCCCGCCGCCGGGATGGGGGCGGCTGGAGGAGGCCCGACCGTGCCGTGCACCCCCCTGTGCAGCTGGACGGGAGCGGGGCCGGCGGCTGTGCGGGGATGGGGGGGGGCGGCGGGGCGTCGCTCCCACGTGCTGGCTGTGAGCGGGGGCGTCGCTTCGACAGAGCGGGGCTGGGGGGGCAACTTTGTGCTCTCCCAGAGGGTTGTGTTGCGAAGCAAAACGCTGTGGGGAGCAGTCGGGAATTGGGGCGGTGCAAAGTTTGCCTCCTCTTCATTGTGGTGAGCTGACTGATGTTGGCTGTGTTTGCTTTCTAGAAAATAGCATCGTCGTCCCCGCGTCCCACAGGCAGCAGGATTGTAAGAGGATTGCCTGCTAGGCTGGGGTAACATGGCAAAAGATGTAAGTATATTTATAGCGCATCACATGCAGGGGCATAGCTAATGGCATATTTTTGCTTTTGTTTTTGCTAACAGAAGCAAAGCAGGTCAGGCTCTGTTATAGCTGGCAGTGCAAATGTATGAACCTGACTCTGCTGCACCCAAGGCCTAGGCTGTGCTTTCCTATGGATGGTCCAACCCCAAACTGGCTTCAGGTCTGCAGCAGTTTCCTCAGAGTAGATGTGAGAATCTACTGTCCTCATAAAAGCAGTCTGGTCATTGGCATTAGATGTGTTCATATTGAACGCCATCTTAGTTGGCTTTGACGTAGGTTCAGAAAGCCCCAGAATACACTGTTCAGGTGCTGGGATGGTTGGTGGCTCTGTCCCGTTGTCTCCAGAAGTCAGCAGCTGAGTGTCACTGCCGGCTGGCACTGCCTCTGCTGTTTGGTGTGTTCAGGGCAGCAAAGCCTCCTTATCCCCTCACTTTTTCTTCCCTATCCACTGAAAGATGCTGATTACTGTCTATAAAATAAGCACTGGGGACTTGCAGCATAAACTTCCACTGCCATCCGCGCCTTGACTGGCGGCCTTGCAGGCCTCAGAACCACCTTTGCTCTTATCCATTCCATATTCTTTTAAAAAGCACTTAAAAGGGTTCTGCCTTTCAGATCTATTTCATTGTTCATGGCTAATGTAATTGGACTGCCACGTTTCTTTATAAAAAAGGAGGGAATAGAGCGCTCTGTATTCAGACATGAATGTATCTCCACTTACTTAAAAAAAAAAAAACCAACAAAATAGCAAACAAGTTGCAAAGTGATACAATTCAAATTCTAAACAGCTGGTTACATTATTACGTGAACTGTTGTAGCTTTCAAAGGGTGAGAATTACTGTGAAATAGTGATTGGTTTAACAAATTAATCTTGTAGGGAATTTTAGTAGTTCAGAAGCACATGAAAAATATCTCAGTGTGCAGAAACGCAACCAGAAATACATAGTCACTGCAAGCTTGCCTGTAAAAGATAAGGGTGTTCAAGTGTGCTACAGATAGCAGAGTTCAGGGAATGAAGGGCTGTGCGAGCAGGGAAAAAATGAAACAGAAGGGGTGGAAGAGGAGATAAAATGGCAATAGTTCAGAGCAATTCAGACATTAGGATACATCTGTTTCATACTGCCATTTGGAAGGAGATGGGCTGAGTGAAGGACTGGCTCCTGGAAGTGCAGATCAGTGTCATAGAAAGTGTGTGGGAACATAATGAGGGTAAGACATCTAAGAAAGAACCTAATTTTTCAGAGATCTATCTTGTTGTAGGAGGGGAATAATTAAGGGAGGAATAACATACACAATGACAAACTTCAGAAATGGAAGAAGATGCTACAGGTAGGAACAGATAGGTGTTTTCAGTGTCTTCTAAGAGTAGATCAAGAAGTAATAAACTGAATTTGGAGAAGCGATAATCCGGCTCAGGTTGTAGGTGACATGTTAAGCATGCTTGAACACTGGGACAGGATAGAGAGGGAGTGTATGAAGTCTTAATTGATGAACTGTCTAACTTGTTTTCAGAAATCTCTGTGGATATATACAGTCCCGTTTCAGGGAAGAAAAACGCACTGCTTGCCTTTTTTCAGGCTATTGCATGGCCACCATTACATGTTGCCTAAAATGTGTAATGAATCCTGGGAGAACTTAAATTTCTAAGTCAAACCTATTAGGTTTGGTTTGATATTAGAAAATGGAGAAGCTAATTGATATAACAGTTTTTTTGACTTTCCAAATGGAAGAGTGATTCTCACTTTTTTAATTCAAAAGCTCAGTTTTTACCCTAGTGAAACAGTGGAGTTAGTCCTGGTAGAGAAAGCAGCACTGCGTTCCTGGGCACTGGGTCTGTGAAGACCTGTGCTCCCTGTAAACATAAACATTCTGACGTGAAAATGCTGCTGCGATTAATGGCCTGTAGTTCTGCTGTGTCACCTATCAAGTGCTCTAACGGACTGCAAGATGTGGTGAAGAAGATGGCACGGTTAATGAATGCCCCCACCCCTTCCTTCCCTTTTTTTTTTTTTTCTTTTTTTTTTTTTTTTCCCCCAGCAGGGCTGAAGTGGCACAACTGTGGTGAGAGCGGTTTGTGCCACTCTCCCCCCAAGTCTGGAGGTGGCATTCCCATGGCCAAGCATGTGTCAGCATGCTGCAGCTGGGGAACATGGGCTCTGAGCGCGTGCTTCTGGGTCCTGTGCTGGTGGCTGCTGGAACAGGCGGCCCTGCAGAAGGTGTGGAGCCAGGACTGCGCTAGATAATGCTCCTGCTTAACCCCTCCTCCCACTTGCTGAAGGAAAATACTTCTTTTCCTTATGTTTCTCATGTCTAGCTTTTCAGCTGATGCCTCTGCTGTATATAAACTGCTCTTTGAAAATATCTGTTTGGAAAGTTAAGTGCCTGCGAAAGTGTGCAGACTAAGACTTTCTAGGGGAATTGAAGAAATTGGGAGCGTGATGGAGAGTACTGGCAAGCCTGAGAAAATGCTTTTTAGAAGGACTAAGTAATTACAAAAGTACCGATCAGGTAAGCTGGCAAGATAATGCTTGCAAGATATTTGACCAAAGTCTAAATTCTGTTAAATATTATATTAAAATATATCCCACTAATGCTTTGTACAGTGTACAGTAAAGAAAAAATAAGCAACAAAGCATTGGTTTTTGGCAGAATACTTTCATCTCCTTTGCTGTGATCAGTGAGCTATGAGGGGAGAAAAAAAAGATACGTTCTCATTTAGCACCTTAATTAAAAGCTTGTAGGTTGAGATTAAGAGCATAATCACATCTAGTCTTGTAGTTGGGTTAACTTGAGAGATAACAATGTAAAAAGAGGCTGCAGCTTCTGAAGGTTAAAGTATCTGTGAGCATTCCAAATTTTATTTTTCGAAATGGTTATATATGGGTTAGGAGATCTAGAATGCTATAAATGTAGAAGGAAAAAGAAAGAAGAAACTCATTTTCCAGTGTGATGTGGTCATAGTAATGAGCATAGCCATTTCTGACTTGAGGCATGCGAGCATTGTGTGGAGCTGAAATCAGTTCTAATAGAACCAGGCAGGCCACGGAATATCACATTCAATTCAGAAGAGCTGAGTTACTAAAAGGACTTCAATTTTTTGTAATTTAAAGGAAAGCAGGGAAAAAAAGATGGGTGAATGAGGGAATGCCAATTGCAGTGTCTTCAGAATGCATGCACCATGGAAGCAGGAGCAGTCTACTGCATCTCAGAGGCAGAATAACAAACTGTGCTCTGTTGAGGACAGTAATGTTAGTGTACAGTCTGATGTGTCCATTTGCACCATGTATGTCTTCTTTGAGAGTAGTGGACACAGTGTATGGGAAATTTCTTGGTCTGAAACAGAAGTAGCATCTCCAGAAACTCCAGCTTAGCCACATCCCCTTTCTGGTTAATAACTGTCATTCTCTGAGACTTTACTGAGTCTACCATAAACTCTTCAGCTGCTTTTACAGATGTACCTCGCAGGCAGGACCTGGAGGAGCAAAGGTCCTCAGCTGGCTTGTGCTGCTCAAGGGATTCATTGTTAGGTGGAGGTAGAGTTTCCTGAGTGAAATGCTGACCTTTCTTGTCACCCATGGCATACTTAAAACTAGGCAGCACACGGTGTCAATAGAAGGAGACAGAAAGTAAATTTGGTAGCTTTGGACCTTTTTTTGTCTTCCCTTTCTCAGTGTAAGTGGAGACTGCTTACTGGCCTTTTTTATATTCACTTATGTATTAGAATTATCTGATAAGTAAGGTGATAAATACTTCTTATTATCAGTTGTATCAGTATTCTCTCCATCACTCAGTAGTTTCTATCCGGTAGCAGAAAATCCAAGTTAAGGTGTGACTCAGGTTCTGCTTTCAGATACTTCTGTTGCAGATGAACTGTTGAGCCCTTCAAGCAGCCATTAAGGGAAGCTTGCAGTTCTCTTCTTTAAGACCCAGTGTTAAGGAGAAGAAGCAGGACTCATTTCTAGGCACTGGAGCTATCAGAGAGGGTAGCCCTGTGCATGGTATTACAGCAAATAGGGAGCTAGACAAAAGGAATGAGTAGAATTCTGATCTTGAAGATTGCCTATAGAATCATAAAGGTTGGAAAAGACCTCAAATCATCCAGTCCAACCACCAGCTCATCCCTACCGTGCCTTCTGACCATGTCCCTCAGTGCTACATCCACACGGTTTTTGAACACCCCCAGGGATGGTGACTCCACCACCTCTTTGGGCAGCCTGTGCCTGCCCATCACTACTCTTTCTGAGAAGAAATTTTCCCTGATATTCAACCTTAATCTCTTCTGGTGCAACTTAGGCCAGATTGAAATAAATGAGTTGCATAAATTAAATGCTCACTACATGTGCAGTTGCTTGGGATTATTTCAGTTGTTCACTGTTATTGCATAGACTGTTTCCGCTCTTAGAAGAAAAATGGGTAAGAATGTGCAGTTGTAAACTAACTTGGTGTTTCTCATGCTTTTTAAACTGGCACACCACTGTTACCCTCAGAACTTCTCACGGGCTGAAATACCTTTCTGGAGAGCTGTTCATCTGGAAGGCTCATATGTTTTACGGTTCCATGAATTGCACACAATGGCATTGGTTTGAGGATGACTGGTTCTAAGATTGTATATATATTTAATGTTATGGTTCATTCTACTGCTATCTTTTTCTTGAGTTACTTTGAGTGATTTTTATCTTGTCCTCTAGTTTGCTTGAAACACATTGTCTGTCCTCAGTATTTCATGGTGCTTTCCTTAATATCACTGAATACCAGATACGGCCCATGTATCTAACTTTGCAAAGGAAGCCCTGTGTGTATGTGTAAATCCTGAAGACACTATGGTAGAAGTTCTTCTGGCACAAAGTTCAGCACGAGGTCTAATACCACCAGACCCCTAGAGATACAGGGTTTAAGATTGATGGCTTATTTTAATTGATTATTGAGAAGACATGTGGGTATGTAGTTTCATCTAGTGAATTTATCTCACAGTACTACTTAAATATCCTTGGAGCAAAATATGTACTAAAAAGCAACGAAAAAGTAGAAACCAGCTAATTAACTGCTTACAACAGTGTCACTTAATAAGTCAATAGGTGTGCTCATTTTGGGGAAGGAAGTAGATCTCTGCTTCTGTACAGGTAATTTTGCTGGAACATCCTGAAGTTGTACTTTTTAACTGCTTTTATGTGGGTGCTTGTACATCAAACTTGAGCCAGCCTTCATGGCAAGAGAAGGTCGCGTTTGGAATAGACTTATAAAAAAAGAAGTTCCTATTGGAAATAGGAAAAAGATTTTTACATGAAGTAATGCGAGCATCTAGAAAGCACTCAAGAACCTACCAAACATTTAGCAAAGTTCTTCTTAAAGTATCAGCATGTATTTCTCTTACTATGTTATTTTTGATTATGCCCTGGGAATTTCAACGAGACAGCTTATAGAAATTGAATTGTCAGTGGATTTCAAAAGGTTTGCACACCTTTTTGATACCATTCGGTGACTGCTCAGTAGCTTAATTTATTTCTGTCTGCCTTTAGTCAGTTTTAACGTGTTCAGAAGTTGGTAAACTGAAGATGAAATAGTATTATGAAATCAGGTCTTATGAAAGCGCATCTCAGTCTAGGTTTTCAAGTGCTGGTAGAGTGTTTTTAAATCTGCCTTTTAGAAGAATGCAGAGGGAAAAAGAACTTTACGTATTTGCAATGCAAAAATCTTAAATAAACTGTATTTCTTATTTTCCATGTTAGTTTATTAAACAGAATGGCAACTCAGAATTTACCGTCACCTTGCTAATCATTTTCTCTTAAGCTTCACTTCTTTATTAATTTTGTGTGTAGTTAATGGTAGTGGCTGCGTATGTTTATTTGTTGCATTACTAAGTAAATACAGTGTGTGCTGACAACTTAACACGCTCAACAAAAGTGCCAGTTTTCAAAAGTTAAATTACACTAGGGATTACTTATTTCAGTATTCGTGTTTGCTTGCTTGGATATCACTTAGCAGAGATTCATTGTGTCTAATTGAAAGTGAGTGGAAAAAATGGGCCAATGTTTGCTAAACATTCTCAGTGTCAGAGTGGTTCTCAGAGGATGAACAACTTGATTTTAAATGTGGTCGGTTGTCCATATGCCCAGGAATGCTGCTGGCTGCCTGTCCTATGTTGCGTTACGTTACATCTGCTGAGCCCCATGATATCATGGTTATGCAGACTTACAAGGAAATAATGTTGTGGGCTGCTGTAGCCTTTTAATACACCAGTAAGGCAGACGAATCTTACTTAACATAACCTGTTGAATTTTGCTGTGTTCCAGTACTTGTGAACAAATTTCTCTAAAGATTTGATTTGATTGGAAGAAGAGAAGGCTAGTAAAGTCAAATCTACAATGGCACTGGGAGCCAGTTGTGGGAACAGCAACTGCTGTTACCTCTCTGCGTGGGAGTGTTGAGGTCTGGAGGACACAAAAAGGCTGAGTATCTGGGTCTGCTCAGCCCGGGGAAAAGAAAACTGAGGGGGGATCTGATAAATGTTTATAAACATCTCAAGGGAGGTAGGAGGCAAATGGATGAGCCCAGGCTCTTCTCAGTGGTGTATAGTGACAGGACAAGGAGCAATGTCCTAAAACTTGAACATGGGAAGTTCCGTACAAACATGTGGGAGAACTTTACAATGAGGGTGACAGAATACTGGATCAGGTTGCCCAGAGAGGATGTGAAATTTTCTTCTATGGAGATATTCAAGACCTGTCTGGATACCTACCTGTGCGACCTATTGTAGAGTATTTGTAGAGTATTATAGCAGGGGGGTTGGACTCAGTGATCCCTTGAGGTCCCTTCCAACCCCCGCACTTCTGTGAATTTAGCATTTCCTTTCCTGATTAGTTTGTGGTAGAGATGGTGAACTGGTGCTCTGGTCATATTCGCCCTAGGAATCTCATATTCCATATTCAGCATTGCTTCCTACAGCCTTGCAGTTAGTTTTGGGGGCACCAACTTTAATGTTGGCAAAGATTGTGTCGCTTGGGCCATTTGGTCACTGTGAGAAACAGTCTAATATAATAGTTTTAACTCTGCTTGTATTGGTGTGTGACTTCTTAGGCTGGGTCACTGTTTGACTTGTCTTCAAAATGAGTTCTTCATGTCTGGAATTCAGCAAAGATTACATGTTACTCTGGTTAGAAAAACAGCCGGCAAAGTTAATGGCCTTGAAATGTTCCACAATGGAGAGAAAACCTTAAATGCAATTCCACGTATGTCAGTGTCCAGCGTATGTGCAGTACCAGTGGAGCATATGTTCAGAGCAAAGATTGACCGTGCTTCACTGAGCTACTAACCTATGATTATTTATTTTTTTAATAATCAAAGCTTCTGTATGATTCAGGTCTGTTAGTGCCTTAGTGTTTTGTTTGCACCTTGCTTAGGTTAAGGAGCTAATAGTTCGGTTTACTCTTCGGGAAGCTTTTTTCTTTGGTGTAGGTCATCGCCCAGTGGTTATCAAGCACATTAATCTTGATGGCGCTGTGAACTGAGGATGTGTTGTATCTGCTTTAGACGAAGGTTAGTGGGACACAGTAAAGTAACACGTAAGAGAATTGTGTAGGATCAGAGACCTGCCACCTGACTTTAGAAGATCTTTTGCCTTACTTTATACAATAAGGCATAGTTGTCACTTCATTTGCAAAATACAATTCAAATATTTTAAGCTTCCGAACCTTCTTTCCTTTCCTGCAGACCTCTGCTGTATTCCTTAATTACCTTTTAATTTCTATGAAAAATGAAATGGCTATCTTTATGGGACAGCCTCCTGTATTTATATGATGATTCATTTCCAGGGCATGTTTGTTCTGGTCCCTGAATGAGGTGAGAGTCCAATGGGGAAAAATAATATATGGTCATCTTGTTACAAGTGACATCTGTATGTTGCCAGGGTAAAAGTAAAACTAAGCAGCATTACTTCTGCTTGTAAGCTTTTCTCTATTTGTAGCTGTGCTCATTGTGTTTTTTTGTTGCCTCCTGATAATAAAATAAACCCCCAGACCCCTACCTTATGATTAAGGAGGCACACAGTCAAATTGCATGGCATAGTGTCATTATGTATATTGTTTACTTTTAAAGTGTGAAATTCTGGAGATTGGTACTCTGTACTGATCAAATTAAGTAGTTTGCTCCAGATGTGTGGGTTTTTGCCAGTTGACCTTGCAAGTGCAGGTCCTCCTGATGCCTTTGACAAGCTTCAGGAGGAAATTTGCTCTGTTGGGAATACTTTCCTTTCTCATTTCTCCATTGCCTAGTTGTGTCTTTACTACTTCTCAGTGTGAGTGCCAGTTTATATAATCTGTAGTTGTGGCTTAATTTAGTGTAGGATGTGTTCACTAACCCTGTTCCCATGTTCTTACTCTCTTTGCACAGGATCCAGTCTCCTTGGTCTTTTAAAACTTTTAGTTTCCCATCACTTCTGTTTCCTGTACTTCTTAAGAGACTCCCAACTACACTAACCTCTACTCCTAATCTGTCATCTTACACTTGATTTTTGTGGTTCTTTTTCATTCTTTCCCAGTCAGTGCCGATGTTGTCTGCTTGTTTCTCCATCTGTCCCATTCTTTTAGAAATGTTGTGTATTTTGACCTACTTCTCTTGTTTGGTTGTCAAACCCAGTTCTGTACCTCATTTTGGTGGTCTTATCTTGCTGTTCGCAACTGAATACTTTCTGAGAAATATCTTTTGGCAAATGCCTCCGTTTCCATTTATTTCCATACTTAAAATTTGGCTCGTTACATAGAAGCAAGATAGAAAAGATATTTGTATGGCACAAAGGCAGCTCTCTCTTCTCTGTATTTGCTTATCTCATTGTAGCAGGGGAATCTTCCTCTCAGATTAGCCCTGACAGACATTGGACATGTACCCATCCAGTTATTCTGCAGTCCAAATTCAACAAGAAACTCTAGTGTTTAAAGCTTTTAATGAATAATTTTATATCAGTTTTTAGTAAGAGAGAAAATTGCAAGTCTGGAAGGCTGTGGAAATGGTACTTTCATTGTAAGAGTGTTGAATTTCTACTGTATAACTTCAGAGATCACAAATACAAGCTAGCTAGTATCAGAGGACTTGGTATCTCAGTCTGCCATATGGGATTTTTTTTAACAAGTGAAATTCTCTGCATTCTTAGCAAATTTCATTACAGATTTACTTTAGTCCAAGAAAAAATACTATTTCACAACTTACTGTCTCTCAGATGGACACCACTTATAGTTTTACTTGGAAACAAAGCAAAAATAGACTTCCTAGTCCTTTTGGCTGCTACTGATCTTATAGCAGGCTAACTTCAATTGAACCTTCAATATGTTTAGCCTATCAGTCGTTTTCTTATCTTTAGAAGTTCTGAACAGTGATGAGGTGGATCCCAGGTGATGGTAGGGCTCTCTTCTCAAGCATAGCTTCCACAATTAAAGTGTGCAGATTTACTGATTGGTCCGTTGGTCTTTAATCTTCTTTACTTGTGTTTAGTAGAAAGGGGATCAAAGTTTTTGCTGGGAACAGTTGCTGGAGTTAGATGCTGTGTTGAGTGTCAAAAGCTATTTGCTTTTTTCTTTTTACATCTCTTGATTTTGTTGAAATATGAAAAGCATTAAGGGTTTTATACCTGTTACCTGTTTCCAACACAAAAAGTTCATTTACATAGCCTTGCAAAAGTTTATGTACCTAGCGTGCTCCTTTGAAGAGGAAAGCAACTCTAAATTGTGAAGTTGCAGACAGTTAATAAAGCTTTCAGAATCAAATATTTAGATCGTGATATTGCTCCAGGCAGCACTGACATTATCATCAAAGGAAGTTATGCATCTTGAAGCTGAGAATCATGAGGAGAAGAAAACATTTTATTCTGTTATCAGATGGAAAAAAAAATCAAAATACCTCAATACAAGTAGCTTGATAAGGCCTGAAAACTAAATCTGTTTTCACATCAGAAAAAATTGATGCCCTTCTTGGTAGAAGATTACTTTTCTGTTGAGGAAAACAAAAGCCAAGTACTACTTGCATTCATTGTGGATCTGTGACTGGGATATAAATACTGGGAGCTCTGGTCACATTTCCCTCTGAGTTCAACTTTAATTCTTTTGGGTGCTGTGCTGGGTAGGGTATGGAGGGGTAATCCTGGACTCTTCCGAAAAAACTGCCCTGTAAAATAGTGGGAATTTCTTTCAAGTGTGCGCTGAGAGTTTTTTGCCTAGTAGTTCTATTGTGGAACAAAGACATTGGATTTTTATATGGGATGAAAGTTTTGCTTTTCAGTTCTGCGACTTTGAGGAGACTCACAAATAGTGACAATCTTGATAACCTTATAGTCATATGCTGTATCTAGAAGTGTGAAGTGCACATACTGAGCCGGGAGAAGGAGAATTTTCACTAGAAATGAAATCAACTTCCATTACTAATCATAGCAGCTGGGGGTTCTGCTTGCTATTGAATTTGGTAATGTTCTTCCCAGGCAGATTTCTTGGAGCTTTTCCTAGGCATATGCTTTCAAGTTGAATATTTACCAGCCAAGTAACTGCCAGAACTGAACCTTCGTCAAGACAGTGGTATGCAGGGTGGTGGAACTCTAACATCAGTTTGCTGGTTCCACGGGGTTCTTGTTTGGTGATTGTCATTCTCTGAGTTCTTCCAAAATAGTATTCTACTGTAGACTGAAATGCAGTGTTTTTCCTGAATGTTTTCCAGTTTGTCATTGGCTTGCATGCTTTCAGTCGCACAGAAACATGATCCAGGGTCACTAACCTGACCCTTTGTAACGTTGGATTGCGTTCCTAGAGTTGACCATTGGTTTTGGTAGTTTATCATGATGTAGGAATACAAAACTTATTAGTTGATGTAATGTATTAATTGATAGCATACTTAAGGATAAAATGAAGTAATAGAAATGGTTATATTGGAGATTTTTCCAATTAAAATAAAGATGGGGGGAGAAGGGGCAAAAAAAACTGATTACTGAATTACCTAATTTGCTAATTATTGAAATAGTATTCAGTAGTGACTTGCCTTTTTTACTTGAATTTCTGAATAAGCTCACACTGTAAATATTTGTGTTTGGCTTATTATTTTAACTGATATGCAATAGAAAAACCATTGGGTGTCTTAGGAGCACAGGCCTCTTCTTTCTGCTGTCAAATAGAAACTGAAGGATTGCATTTAGAAGATCTGGGGACAGTGAGACTGTGCTTCCTGTGTGGTTTAACACTCCTGTTGTGTAACTGAGGTAGGGTTGGGAGTGTAATGTAATACCTCCAAATTTGTCTTCATATCCGATTCAGTACATTGAGTTCGGGTGTTCTGGAAGTTTATATTGCTGTAGAGCCTGCTTCATAACATCTTTGCACATGTTAGCAATTTCATGTTAGTGAATAGCATCTTTTTTTGGAAGGGTCAGATGTAGTCTGCTGGCCTGCAGGGTTGTGTAGGTCTGGTGCTTGGGAGTAGGACAGGACAAGTGTTGTTTGTTGGAGCTGACCTTTGAATCCTTGCTGTGGGCAAGGTGGAGAGCAGGCATTGTTTGTGTAATGGTAAGTTGTTGCAGTCTCATTAAATCAGGCTATTGCATTTTTTGGAGGGGGGGGGGGAAGAGGGAGGAAATTATGAGAAGGAAGGATAAACACTGCAGGCTCTTCATTTCACCCATTGCTTCCATTATCTTCCCACTTAGGTTTCCTCTGTGCCACTGGGTCCTCATCTCTGCAATGCTATTAGAGAATTCTGCTCTTAATGCTTCCCTTAGCAAAATTTCTCTTCTGCTCACCTCCCAGTTTGTCCTCAGTGCTCTGTCAACTACTTTTCCCCTCTTCTGTTTCAGTGAGAGGAGAGAAAATTTTCAACAGTTTCCTGCCTTGTGAAGTTCTTTCCGGCTTAAGAATTGATTGCTGTCATACACCTGGATAGTAGCAGCACTGCAGCATCCTCTAGTGGTCTGCTTGGTTTGCTGAACTTGCTAATTACCAGCAGGGCTCTTCAGGTAGCCTTTTGAGGAGAAAGTTTTGCTGCTGACTGACAGCAGACCACTTAGTTGTCTCTTAAACATCTGCAGTAGCCCTCAAGTACTGACAGTGCACAAAATACAGTTTAGGGACATTTCAGCTTCTGTAACACCACTTGCTATACTGTGGTGAGTACAAGTGTTGAATTTCTTACTGCTCTTTCTAAATGGAAGCAGACTGTGTGTCCTGCATTCCTTATTCGTTCAGGACTGCTTAGTCCTGAAAGGATAACAAGGAGTTACTGCATCATGCATTTTCTATCCGGAATTAATAGTATATATTTTTAATTACTTCTACTGAGCATTCTCAAAGGATGCTGATTATCTGATACACTTGGATGAAATCCTTCACTTCAGAGCTCTGCTTTCTTATTCTTTAAAAAAAAAAAAAAAAAAGAACAAACGGTGTTTGTTTTTAATGCCTAATTTCTGTTTAGTGTGACATAAGGCACTTAGCACCTCTGTTGGTTCTGCCATGATGTTACCAACTTCAGTGGCAGGTTGATAGTTGCTATACAGCACAATATATAGCCACAGATGTTAGTGGTTCTAATTAGCAAGGTGTTCAGCTATCTATTAAGACACTGCATGTACCCTCGTAAACTTAGAATGCAAAATAGCAAGGTTTGTGTAAACTGATTTTCTGCTTGCTTTTCGGAACACAGTAATTATAAAAATCAGCTGCTTTTGAAGTTTGGCTAATATACCACAATCAGTGTGGTTACATAAGTGGCAGATTAGTGAGGAAATGTGAGTGGTGGCAACAGAGTCTTCTGGTGTGATTTCTTCCCTCTGTAACGATAAAAGGCTGTCAGTGTTTGTCAATTTAATAAAAGTTACTTTCTTTAATAGGCTGGACTAATTGAAGCCAATGGAGAGCTTAAGGTGTTTATAGACCAAAACCTAAGTCCTGGAAAAGGTAAGAACACAATTTTTAGTAAGACTGTTTCTTGATTGTCGATTGTTATGCTTGTTACTGGCTTTAATCTACTTTCTTAGCTTTAGTAGAGCTTTTCTTAAGTTATGTGTTATGTGCTCAGCAAACAAGCTGTAGTTTAATTAAGTGCAGTTTCAGTTGTGGTTTTACTGCCATTCTGTACGTGATCTTCACATTAGAATAGCTGTGATGTAAGCGTGCAGGCTGTGATAGCCAAACACATCTTCTGGGGCAGTATGTTCTAACATGGGAAAAATGTAGGAGTGCAGTAGTTTGAGAGAGGTTTTGACAGTTTATATGATACTGCATTCATACTAATGCAGTTCTGTCTGAAATAATAATTTGAACAGAACCATTCTGGACTCGCTCGTAGTGGCTGTGCTTGTATGACAGTGTAATGTAATCAAGCAGTTTTATAAAACAGGCTATAAACTTCAGTTTGATATGTAGGCTTGAAAAACTAAGAAACATTAGAAGAGTTATGTGCTGTCTGTTATGTTTAACATAACTGGGGAAGAAAACAGAAGACAGTGGGTTCCAGTTGCTTGCAGTTCTAGACAGCTATGTCATATAATCTTTTGCAAATTGGTTATGCTATATATGAAAATCAGATCTTTCTTCTCTGTATTCTTATGGGATGTTTCCAGAGTGAGATTTCCAGTCAAGTGTATTCTTGCCAGTTCATGCATTTGCTGGTGGCAGTGTTATTTTTCAGTTTAGTACTTTTCTCCAATGTGTTTACCTGTTCTTTGTAAAGATCAATGATGTATCTTAAGCTTCTAGTTTGGCTGGCCAGATTGTTTTCTAGATTAGTTATCAGATGTATGCTTTGTCCTCTGGATTTTCTGTGTGGTCAGTCTTCTAACCATTTTTTATTGCATTCATCAGCCTTCTTCAACACAAGTGACCCAAATTGTATATACAGTTCCAAGTCAACTGTTGGCCATGTTTTTATGGAGGTATCAGTATTTCTCAATGCAACATTGTGTTTGTGGTTCACAGTCATCTCACAGTAGATTTTGGTGGAATGGCTCTTTTTCTTTGTTGCGTCCAAATGCTGATAGTCTGGTTTATTTGTGTGCAACAGATGGAGTGCTTTGGTAGGTTGTACTAAGCAGGGCGAAATTGATTTGGATTGACTCACCTGCTGCTTCTTATCTGTGTTCTCATAAACCTTCATGTTGACAAGTTCCATTGACTTTATGCAGTGATGGATTGCCCTCACACTCAGATTAACCTGTAGCCCAGTTCAAGGGATCTCGAGTCTAGTCTTCTGTATCCTGTTTCATAGAATTGTAGAATATCCTGAGTTGAAAGGGACCCAGAAGGATCATTGAGTCCAACTCCTGTCTCTACACAGCACCACCCAAAAAATCATACTATATGACTGAGTGTTTGTCCAGACACTTCTTGAACTCTGCCAGATCAGTGCTGTGAGCAGTGGCCTGGGGAATGTGTTCCAGTGGCCAGTCACCCTGAAATTAAGAATTTTTCCCTAACGCCCAGCATGACCTTCCCCTGAAGCAGCTCCACACCATTCCTTCAAGTTTCAGCAAACTCTTTTAAGTATTTATTTTTACAACTTGAAAAACTTTGGATTTCTACCAGCACTGATTTAACTAACAAGTTTTGTTTTTAAAGTTTTTATTTGCTTTAATGAAATAGTCCAAATAAGTAAAAATGTTAATTTTACAACATCTGTTTTGCACAATGCATGTGATTTTTTGAGTACCATTCTGTAAGATGCCCTGAAGTAGATGTTCTTTGTGCTTTAATCTTTAGCATGCAGTAGGAGGTATTGGTCCTTATTATATGTGCTAGAAGGTTGTCTATTTGGAAATTGGTTCTAAATTCACTTTTGTTTGCCCATGCTCTTGTGTATTTCCATTAAGGAAATGTAACACCCCATTAGCCCTAAAAAACCCAGCACTTTGTGGAGTATCTTTGGTATTCAGGATGCTACCAGTCCCTGGATAAAAAGATACAGTTAATGCAGGTTTTCAATATGTCTGGATCCTGGGAGGTCCTGATGAAAAGATCCACGTTCTCCTAGAAGACTTGACTTTAGGGAGACGAGGCATGAAATTCATATCTTAGAGCAGCTTTCACGCTAAGTGCCAGGTCTGTTGAACTTGTAGTCTGATAGGGTTTTCGTGGCACAAATCCACAGACACGAGTCTGCAGTGTTTGATTTGGCAGAAGTGCCACCGTGAAAGGTTTTGACACGTGTGCTTGGTAGCCAGGACGATGGTTTTCTATTAAAGCCCTGCTCCAAAGCAATGTAATGGGAAGAAGACATGGTGTAAATGCATTTATTTCAGGAAATCCTGACAATGCCAGGCACTTCAAAAATGCAGCTTTGCTAGTGTCTCTGGTGAGTTAACACACAGAGGGAAAGGTAGTGATATTCAGCCACCCTTCCGTTGATAAGCTTATAAAGCTAGAAGATCTTATAGCTCATGCTTGCCCTGTGCTGTTGTATTTACTGTCAGCTCGTAACAGTGTGGAGAAATGCTAAATCCCCTTGAAATCAGACATAAGTTTCTGTGCCTCATATCAAAATAGCCAGTTGCCTTTTTTTTCTCTAAAGACTTAGATGCTTATTATCCTGTATTCGGGGAGGGCATTCCTAATTTTGTTCCTAAATTTATCTTCTAAATCATCGCATTATAGTCAGAAACAATGTTTTAAAAAATGTAAAATATGAACTAAAGTGAAACTCTAAGAGCACCCATATTGTGATTTATAGCTGTATCACCTTTTTTTTTTCTTCTGATAATCCAGAGGGAGGTATTCCTTTATCCAAGATAGAATAAGAGCACAGATTAATTGTGGGGTTAGGTTCTGAAGTGACTTGATCATAATTGCTTGCTTAGAGAATCATAAAGTCATTAAGGCTGGAAAAGTCCTCTCAGATCATCCAGTCCAACTGCCAGCCCCCCCCCACCATGCCCACTCAGTGCCACATCCACACGGTTCTTGAACACCTCCAAGGATGGTGATTCCACCACCTCCCTGGGCAGCCTGTGCCACTGCATCACCACTTCTGAGAAGAAGTTTCCAAACACCCAACCTGATCCTTCCCTGGTACAATTTGAGGCCCTGGTACAAGTTATGAGGCAAGGATAATATGATTTGGATACTTTGCTTGCTATTTTAATTTGTTTCCATTCTGGGATTAAAAATGAAAAAAATACATAGTTGTGTTATCTATTGGGTTTGTTTTGAAATATCGACCTGATTCACTGCTTAAACTAAAAATTGCTCAACTTCTCCCTGTACATGGGCTTCAACTGATTATTAGGATTAGAATTCATTTTTAGGGTTAAAAATTACGTATGTATTGGAGGAATTGAAAGAATTTTTAATAGGAGCTAGCTAAACCAATAAAACTTCATTACATATCTGTCTTCTAAAATCTGTTTGGCAGTTAACTTTCTAAGTCTGTAAATGCTGCTGTTTAGTGAGATTGTATTCTGAAGAAAACTACTGCACTCTAGACCCAGTTATTAGGGTCAAATTAGAGTCGGTATTAAAGAATACAGTTCTAATCCTACCCCTTGCTTGTCAGGATATGTGGTGAAAGAAAACGTCTGGTTGAGGTGAGAGGAAGTGAGAAGAGAACAAAGGCTATTTAATGCTGTATTGAAGATAAAGCTCTTCAATTACTTTTAAAATTAATGAAAAATAAAATTTGCATCATCTGTCATGCCAGTAGGTGGCATTATTGGTACATAACCAGCAAGTCCTTGTAAAGGTGTCTTTAGCTCCTTTCGTTTTCCTACGCTTTAATATAAGATTTCATGCTACGTGGGCATAAGGAACTTGCGTTTGGCTTTCATTTCAGATTTATTAATTTAAAAACTTGAAGTCAAGTATATAAATTTTTAAGGTGTATTTAAGCTCTTTTTAGCACTGTTTGACTGAAACGACTTGTTAAATGACAAGAAGCTTTTTTTCACTGTAACGTAACTGTTAATTTTATACAGAGAGATCATACTCCCTGATTTTTGACAGTGTTTGGAATTGTGCCTCTGGAACAGAAGTCGAGATCTATTTCAGAGCCTGGGATGCACCCTTTAGCAGACGTGTCTTACTATTGATTATGGAATGCTGGGCATTGCGGACAGTTCCAAACAATTGTTATTATCTAAAGTCAAGTTGGAAAATAAAACTGTATCTGCTACTAGGAATGATATTGAAAAAAATCCAATGAATATCCAAGAAATTTAAGAGTAGGTCATAGCATTTATCTGAAAGACTTGGAAAGACTGGTTGGTAATATGAGGGGTGAATTATTAGTCATATCTAAGAGTAGCAAGAATTAGCTAAGGGCATAAATTGATTTTAGAAGTTTAATAAGCACTTAGTGATACTGTAGTATTACATAAGGGAAGATTGATGTCTTTGTAAAAGATTTCCAAATTGCTGTTTGAGAAGATTATCTTAGGCAATGTGATCTGCTCAATACGAAAAGTCACTCTTGTACCCAGCTAGAGGCAGTCATCTACGTGCACAGTTAGAACTTAAAGTAGGTGGAAACCTTCAGAAGTATGATGTTTTTTGAAGATTAGCAAGATTAGCATGTAACTAATCAGATTGTATCTGTGGTGGCAAGAGAGAAGTTCCAGACTGCAGCTTCTAAGGAAGCCTGAGGAGCTCCCAGGATTTGCTTGTCACCTGTCTTCATTACCAGATCTTCTAAGTACATCCTTTATGCTTATTCTGTATGTTTATATGTGATCAGTAATAGCCTAAAGCTAGTCAAGTTGATGCTTTTGTGATAAGAAATGTTTTTCTTAAGCGATGTGGACTGGATAAATGGTTCTTTACGTGACACTTTCATGTTTTCACCTTAGCTGTGTTTTCAAGTAATGGTCTCACATTTATGAAAGCAGCGGTTCAGACTTGCTGATTTGAGGTAGCTTTTATAGAACAAAATGCCCAGAAAAGACTGTAAATAGTCCTTGTGAGAACTGCCTGGCATTTGATTTCCCCTTTATCTCTATCTGGCATTGAGGTTGAAAGAGATAGCAAGCGCTATGTACATCGCATTGAGACAGCTTTATGGGTTTGAGGCTTGAGTACTCTCTCCTGCTGCCATGATGATAGTTTGAGGAAGAGAGAGGAGGAAGTCTGCCCTAGGATTCATACGGAAAACTTAGGTTGCTGATGAGCTATCTTGTAGTTCCAGGATGTTGTTTTTAGACTTTGTTGTTGTTGTTGCTGTCTGTGCAGTAATACTGTGTAAACAAGCAGAGGACTTTCCTCAGGTTACCTGGCTGTGTTCTTACTGCCTTATGTCACCAGCTATCTGTAACTGAAATTAGTGGGAGGTCCCACTAACCACCTATTGAGCAGTCAACTACAGGCTATAGTGGCCAAATAGTGGCTAAGTAGGGTAGCATCAAGTGAGAACTAGTTGAAGGTGATACAAAGACAAGTAGAGCCTGTGACAGCGACTTTAGTGTCAAGTCTTTCAGAACAGTATAGCCATATCTGCAGTAAGTCCCATGACTTGAAAAGGCCCTGAGAAAAATCTATAATCTGGTAACCCAGAGCTATGTAAATGGAAAAAGAACCTTTGCAAAAGAATGAGAATGGAGTTAAGCTACTTTACATTCGTAGAAGAGACCCTGGTCACTTTCTGTTTCCAAACTAAATTTTTCTGACAGTTTTCTACAGAGACCAACTTGGGGGTAGTGTGACACGCTGGAGAGAAAAGAACAGGTTGTGCAGTTAATGACTGGTCTGCTTCGCAGCACAAATCATCTTTATCTGTGTTTGCTTTGCAAAATGGGTGATGTTAAGGAATTTTGGTAGTGATTTTGTAGAATTCCCTCTTTCTCCTATCTCTTCTAACCAAGGAAAATCCACAAACAGGAGAGAGATGCTAGCATAAGGTGCTACAACACTTTCCAGATAGTTCTTGTAGTTTTCATGTAATCCTACATCAATAATTTGCATCTTAAGAAGTACTGGTACTGTGCCTTCTTAAAAAATTATAAACAATTCCAAAATTTGGAATGTTATACTCCAAAATGGCACTTGGCCTTCTCGAAAGTGGTAATCATTATCATCAGTGTCATTTCTTGGAGCCGTCTGGTTCGTGGAAAGTCTCATTGGTCTTATTTGGTCTCCTCAACTCATACTCTCTTGCTCTAGTTTTATCAGGTTCTTGAAACTAATGCTGGCTTTAAAAAAAAAAAAATAATAATAATAACTTGTGTGACTTAAGATTGGCTTAGTAATGCTGCTGTCTTCCAAGCTGTGTAGCTGTCCTTAGCTAGATTCAGCTGCTCCGTTTAAAAACCATTGACTTCAAAGCTTCTAGAATGTAACCAAAAGTTTATGCAGTTCTTAAGAGTAGTTTAAGTAGTTGTATTGCAAAATGTCATCTGTGAGGTTAATTCTCATTAGACCTTTCTTAAAATAACGCTTTGCTCAACTCCTAGCCTTCAATCTTGTAGAGTGTTTACTTACAAACTGGTCTGCTGGAGAGTTTGCAACTGTGGAAGGAAATGGTAGGAATTACTTCAACTGCAGAAAAACCATTCTTTTTCTCAGCTGTATATTTTTTTTGGCATGTGATAATTGAGAAAGTGCTTTCAAAATTACCTTCTAAAAACAATCATACACATTACTGTTCCTATGTTAGGAGACAGACTTACAGGGCTTAATGTGTTAAAGACTGCATTATCAGAAAACTGACTAGTTTTTTCAGTGATTTCTGTTGTTGGTAGAATTTTTGGGCCTGTTTTTATAAGCCAGAAAAGATTCAAGAGTTCTCCCCTAAATGAAACTAGTAATTGAAACAGGCAATTAAACCCACATTTTCTTTGTGAGGAAAGCACTTACCTAGAAATGTTTGTAGACAGGTGAATAAAATGTTTTGTTAAAGCGTGCTGCTGCTTTTGCTGTTCAAGTTTTATGTGATATTACTCCTTGATCTCATCTGCATCATTATTTTATGTATAGAAGCATTCTATAACTATACAGTACTGAAGTTCTACTTCTATTTGGGCTTAGTGATTGCTTGTAAGTTGCTTAGAGTTCTCTGCCATACTGACGATATTTGAGAGTCTGAGAGTTTAGATAGTAAAGTTTTGTCTTTCAATATAACTTCTTTTATGCTTTAGATGGCCTTTTACTGTGGTTTTTGAATTCTTTGTCTCTTTAAAAAGAAAATGAGAACCTAGCTGTATTAATAAAACGTTTTAAAAAGTAAGAAGACTTGGTGCCAGGCAAACTGTTTGCTAACATGCTGTTCCAGATTTTACATGCTGCTATGGATGCTGTCTCTTGGCCATAAAACACAAGATTATTTGGATTGCACTAACTGATGTAACAGTAATTAACAAACGATTAGTAAAATTCCTTTAACAAACTGAGCTGTCAGTCACCTTCAAAGCTAAGTTAATAAAAATATTTCTGCTTTATGTCTTAGACAACTTTCCCCACTCCACCCAGAAACCAGAGTATTGTGAGCCTTTGGAAAAAAGTGCAGTTGGATTTTTAGAAAAGTGCACATCGGGTAAATAAGAAAGTAGTAGAATACACTAAGCAGACACAAACTGAAAACATCCTTTTTTAAAAAATGCTTTAAAAAAAAAATTGAGCTATTGTGCTTTAATGTTAAATGCGTTACCTTTCATGGGTTGACTTTGACTTTGCTTAGAACTGAAGCATGTGTTACCGTTCTTCCAGTTGTGTTTGTATGTCCTTGCCAATCAGTTTGTACATGCAAACAAATGTACTTTGCAGTTCCTGGATAGGGCCAGGCTGGTTCCATAGCACAGTGCCTCAAAAATGTTAATGTCCTTAAAAACCTTAAAGAAGCATCGTACACGTTCTTCCCTTCATGCTGATGTTGTAGTTGCAAGATAACTGTATTTGTAGAATTTTATGAATAATATAAGGAAGCTGGAGGCCATCTAATCTAGCCTAATGATCAAAGCAGTGGCAACTTCAAAGAATGGGGCCTTGAGTAACTGAAATTTTTATATAACTGCGGGGAACTTCCTAGGCAACCTGTTCCTGTGCTTGCCATTTTCATTGTGAATGTTTTTTTCCCTGGCATCTAGTTGGAATTTTCTGTGCAGCTTCTGGGGACAGCTGCCTCTTTTGCAGTGCATCTCTGTAACTACTTCAAAGGCGACAATTAGATCACTACAAACACGCATCTTCTCCTACCTTAATCATCTCCAGGCTGAATGCATCAAGCTCTCTCAGCTTCTCCTTACACATCATGCACTTCGGTACTCTAACCACATTAGCAGTTTGACCAAAAAATATTTCCCTGTGAGTTCTAGAAGTATTTAGTCGAAGGTACTTCTGTTTTGTTCACCCAGTGTAATTATAACATGTAAAGTAATTAGGAAACACACAGGTAAATGTGATGATGAGGAGGAGCTAATGCTTTTCCACAAGGCGGGAAAAAGGGAAGTTAGAGAGTTATATCTTTGTTCAAAGTCATGCTCTGAAAGAATCAACAAGCATGTGGATAAGGGTTATCTAATCAGTGTGATGCCCTTGGATTTGTTGAAAGCAGTGGTCAAAAAAAAAAAAAAAAAGTTATCAAGGGCTTTAATCAGCCTGTTAAAGAACCTAAGGTGTCAGAGAATGGGACAGTCCTCCTATGGGTTAATAATTGATGAAAACCAAACCAGATATAACGAAGACCCCAAGTGAGCTATTACCACTCAGAAAAGTTATTGAAGTGAGTTTAAGTTACATTATGGAAACATGAAATTAGTGTCTGTTGGGGAACAAGCAAATTAAATTTCAAATATTACTTAGAAATCAACAGAGAATAAAATAGAAAATGTGCTGCAGAGTTGTATAATAACATATGGCATCCTTTTTTCATGGGTAATGTGTCCCTGTCCCTGGGAAAACAAGTCTCAAACAGCAGGAGAGCTCAAAGGTGTACATGCAGCATCAGAGGTAAGGAGAGGGCTCTGTACAGTTAGAGATCAGATGACAAGAATTCTTGAGAAAGATGTTACAACTTTTATACTGGAAATGGAACCTCCACTTAGCTTTCTTGTTTTTCAAGCAATGAGAAGGTTTAAAAAAAGGCATGTTGGCAGAAAGCTGAGCAGTAGTTGGAGTAGTTTATATCATTTTCAAGCATTCTGCAAGGAGGAAGGCAAAAACAAACAAAAAAAAAAAGGCAGATAGTGGTGGCTGAACTCAAAGGAACACTGAAGGAACAAGAAGGCGTAACAGACTGTTACAAGCTAGATAGCTGCTGACTCTATAAAAGCATTTAGAAGTTAGTTAATATGTGAGAGTGGCAGGCTACAGCATGGGCGTCCAACCTTTCAGCTTGTCTGGGCTGCATCGATGAAGGTTGCTCTGAAAGTAATGCCTCTAATTATTTCCATGGAAATTTCAAGAGGTACAGAGAGCACAGTAACACTGTTAAGTGGATTGAATTCTCAGCTTTTTCAACACAGTCACAGTTACTGCCTATGCATTTTCACTTGCAATGAACAAGAGCCTGCATGCTGTGCTTGTAACAATCCTGTAACAACCTGCTGTCTCCGCTGCTGAAACACACTACTCAGCACCTCACTGTGCTCACATCCACTGTTTGATCTCCATTTCAATGGTCAGCAACTGTTGATGAATGTCAGTGCATGCCATTTTTTCCCCATGGGGGAATTCAGTGATTCACTTTTGCTTCATCCACCATTGTGTCAAGCTGCCCTTCTGCTGACATCTGTCACATAGCAACAGCATGTAACAGGATATTACAGAATGACCAGGGTAGGAAGAGATCTCAAGGATCATGAATCTCCAACCCCCTGCCACATGCAGGGCCACCAACCTCCCCATTTAATACTAGACCAGGCTGCCCAGAGCCCCATCCAAGCTGGCCTTGAACACCTCCAGGAATGGGGCATCCACAGCCTCTCTGTGCAGCCTGTTCCAGCACCTCACCACTCTCTCTGTAAGGAACAGTATTGGTCAAAGGTTCAGCCTCTGCTGCCATACCACCATCATCTGGCCCCATTGTGGGCCAACATCATAACTTGGGAAGTATTACTTTTGGAACGGACCTCCTGAAATACGTAATATAGTTAAAGTATATAAGTAACAAAACTTATTTATTTATTTATTTAAAACATACAAATGAGAGTAACAAAAGTGTAGTGCTGGTGGGATCCATGATCCTGTTTTTGTGATATTGACACATCAGTCAGGTTCCATGGCAGTTCTCAGTGAGCTCTCCAGGTGTTCATCAGAGATTGTTGATGAAATCTTACTCTTGTGCTTCATCCTAGAGAATAGTTGTTCACAAATGTGCATACTGCCAAAAGCGGTGACGTGAATAAGATGTGATTGTGGAGCGAGGGATATTTCTCTCTGCTACGAGGGAGCTTATAAAAGTAGACAGATATGATCAGATTATGGATTGCAATTCTGTATGTTCCATTTGAAAACTAACACCTGTGAATTTGATTTAGTTGATCTAGATTCAGTTGATTTACATCAACTGAAAATGGAATTGCAACTAAACAAAAAAATTGGTTATCTTCTTGGCAATCTTGAAATCTGTTCTCAAATTCATTTATCACAGCAGAAGGCGGGGCTGCATATTTTTCTCTATTCACAGGACCATGTTCAGCCAGTGTATCAAAATCCATAAACTTCATTGCCATCATTTGAGCTGGCACTGCACTGCATCCTGTGCCCTAATTTCATCCTGGATGGGGTTAATAGTGCACCAATATTCAGTTGGTGCTGAGTGATGGCTGTGCCGGGCCAGCTGCCCTAGGCCTTCAGAGTTGAGTTTTCTTCAACTTTCAGTTGACTAAGTGCATTCATTAGAGTGATGGAGGGTATCATGGACTGATCAGGGACTGTCTTTGTATGAGATAATGGGAAAAAGAAAAGCAAAGGAAGCTGTGCCATGCCCTTCTAACTCCATTGGCCCCTTTAAAAGGGATTTGAGGGAAAGAACTGTCAAACCTCTCACCTTGTTTGCCCCAAGATTCTTTCCTGGTATCTTGTGGTATTGTGCATTTTTTTGGTTGATGCCTATTGGTTGGATTTTTTTTGGGGGGATGGGAGGAATGGAGATAGGGACATGGCTGTCTTGGAACATCAAATTTCTAAGGATACTCGATGTTGTATTTTTTTCTTATATAGTTAAAACTTAACCATCAGTGGCGACTGTGGGTAGCTTATGAACAGGAAAATAACAGTTTTCCCTCCAGTGTTGGTCTGCATTGTTCACACGTGTTTTGCTCAAATCCTGGCTTCTTGTAGACTTCTGTTCTTTAATTCTCTCCAGCTGGAAAGGATCACCTAGGAGAAAGAGGAAGGTTGGAATTACTCTGTTGGAAAGTCCATGCTAACCAAATGTAATCTCTTGTAGACCAGCATACCTCAGAAGGGTATGTCAGATGCTGGGGAATTGAGCATGGTTTTTAAGTGGTTAGGGAGAAGACTTCGGTAGCCACTAAGGAAAAGGGGGTTGAAGAGGAGGGGAATATGCCTTCTATCATAAACCTGTTAGCTCTACTACTGTGCTTTGGCAGAATAAGTGGACCATAAGGAGCTAAATCATGCTCATACTGGATCACTGAGATGATTATGCAGAAGGAAGATGAGAAAAATATATTAGGAATCTTAATTTCTTTCTGCTTCAAGTGTGTGAATGCTGCATTCATGTTGGCTCTCTGTGGAGCTCAGAACTAGTTTCTGTTAGTAGGCTTTGGTAATACTTATGAAACTGGAATTGCAAAAATAATACAGTGTGGCTGACATGAAGATTTCTGCTTCTATTTGTTTTTAGGAGTTGTTTCTCTATTGGCTGTTCATCCCTCTACAGTAAATACACTCGGAAAACAGCTCCTGCCAAAAACATTTGGACGATCTAATGTCAACATTGCACAACAAGTGGTAAGGAGATGTGTTGTTTTTTTTTAACTTACATGCTGTAAATCTTAGTTGCTGATATTCAGTATCACTTGTCATGTGCAGATTGTCTAAATGTTTCTAGTTTTAATAGACTTACTAAATTAGAACAAATGTGCTTTTGCAGAAGGAAATGAGAAAATGACAGTCAAATCAACAGGCAGATACCTGAATATTCAGATTGCTTTCTTTTTTGTTAGTGTTGCCGCTTCTAATCAGTGGGTCTTTCACATGTTTGTTTGAAATCTGTCATAGAGACATGTAAATGAATTCTCCTAGCACGTTTTTGCTGAGATTGAAGTCAAGTGGAACAAAATCAGAAGCAATACTGTGGTTTTTTTAATTCTGAATTGAGGTATCCTTTTGCTTTAACTTTTACTGTTGTTTTGTGTGAGGTGTGTGAAATTAAGATTCAAGGAATCTAATAATGAAGTGGATAATACAGAGGTTATAAGAAGCCACTTCTGTAGTGATCAGAATTAAAATGTGGTGATCTGAAGAGAGTAGGTCTCAACTCATTTTATGGAAAGTGACTGTATTGTGTAAAGATCTGAAAGTTAATTTGTCTTCCATTTGAGTTTCTTGATACAAAAACAGTTTACCATCCCCCTTTCCCAACTCTTAAGCTCTAAGGAGCAAGACTGTCTAAATCTATAAACTGTACCACTTCAACTGTACAGCTGTTGTGGAAAGTCTAGTCCCTCTTCATTATCTTTATAACTGCTTATTAGCTGTACTTTGAAATTGTTACCATGTTCAGAGAGCTGCTCTGGTGTAACTGTCAGTTTGAAGAACACAGTGAGGGAGAAGAGCAAAACCAAGAAGCCAACAAAAAAAAAGCAAAGCAATGAGAAACCCACAAACCTCTACACTCTCCCATGTTCTGAATTGAACTGCAATATCTACGTTCAAGTCTCGAGGTTCACATAGTTTGAAGAGTCCCATATGAGATAGACTAAAGATTGTTGATTAACGAAGTGTCAGTGAAACTGCAGATTATTCATTGTATGCATTTCCAGTAGCAGTGGTGAATTCACTACCTCCAGCAATTGCTTGGAAAGGTAGAGTTTATTAAAATGAGTTTAGCTGAATTTAGCTCTTCAGTAAGAGATATTTTATCAATAAATATCCAAGGACAGAGTTGTTAGATGTTCTTTTAATTTAAATGCAGTAACTAGCAGTAGGAAGAGAATGTTTTTTTCTGTATATCACAGTGGCACATAGTTTCTCTTCTGGGCATTACTGTGAGGCTGTGAGTTTAATGTTGAAAATGAAACATTCTTTTTGGTAACATGGAAGACTTTTCCTTAAGTTATCAAAACCAGGGTTTGATAATGAAATGACAAGCTATCTGATGCCTTTTTAAACTTTGAAGGTTGAGTAAATAAACGTTTACAGTCCTGTGTGTGTGCATATACACAAATTATACATCTGTAAATTGTTGTCTTCATTGCGTTTAAATTCAAATGCTCGTGTACTTTCAGTGTTGCATGGTAACATGAAATTGCTTTTCTTAATGGTGTCTTTCTTAGTATGATCACTGTGTGAAATTCATGCTTGCAATGAAGAATTTGTCAGCATTTTAAGTGTTATTCTAAACATTTTAAGTAAGAAAAAAGGTGGCCCATATCAGCATATTTGTATTGAACTCTTATCAGTACAAAATGAGATGCTTAGTTTTATGTTGGCAGAGAAGAGATGGAGTTCTTGTTCAATCTCGAGTGTATATCGAGAGAAAATTTTTGGATAAAATTATGCTGGCCTTACAATTCAGAATGATAGCAAGAAAAAGGTAGAAACCTGAAAACTGAGGAGATAATACTTTTTTTGCCAATAAGCAAGATGTTCTTGGGAAACAGAATTGAGTTTGCTTGTGACCCTGCTCAGCTTTTTAACCTCTGACTGGTAAAACCACGTTTTTAATACTTAAATATTTAATTTTCTGAGCTTGTATTCTTGTTCAGTTGGTAATATTTATTCTCAGGAGAAAAATTTTAATGGTAACAGCGCTGTAGTACAGTGAAGTGGATTGTGAAGGCTATCATGCTGTTCTTTTCCATTTTTTTGATCTTCTTTATTCTTAATGAACTTTTAATCTCGTTCTTCCTAAATCTAAAAACATTTTAAAAATGTAGAGATACAGTGGATTTCTACTTTGACTTCATTCTTTGCCTCTTCCCTCTCTGTTTTCCCTAAAATTCCAACTATATTTGTTCTATTATCCTCTATGGTTCCATTTGTAAGCTTTCACTTTAGGATGTTCCCAGTGTCCCAGTGACTTCATTCTACTGAACTCTTAGTGTTATTTTAATGCAAGTATGATCATCTGTGAACTTGTGAGTAACCTAGGGTTATCAGCATTTATTTTAAGGAGACAATAAGAATACCAAGTAATTCTTGGACAAATCTGAAAGGAAGGCTTTGGGGTCTTCCTTAATTGTCAGTCCATACGTGTTTAGCTTTGAATAAGACAGTTGGTATCGACATCCTCTTTGTTCAAGTATCTTCACTTGGTTACCAGTAGAGGCTTACAAGTTATTTCTGGAATTCTGGAGTATTTCTGCATTTCATGTCCTTGAAATACTGAAAAAATCTTGGATGTTTGGAAGCAGTGTAATGAGAGAGGACCTTAGAACCAAACGTACAAATACTAAGCTTCTGTGGAAGTTGTGTTTAAAAACTGGTGGAGATGCAACTTTCAGCAAAAAAAAAAAAAAAAAAAAGAAAAGAAAATTGCTGATCTTTTTTTCCTGGTGGTCACTGTGAGAGTAATTGAATTTCAGAAGGTTATTTAAAAAGAAAAGCAAGTAATCCCACATTGAAGAACTTCATTTTTGCCTGTAGGATTTATCCATTTCTCTGTGTTCTGTAGAGAAACGGAATAGTCTTAACATATGATTGGTCATTATATGAAGACTTTTCAGTATTCGAGAGGAATGTTAGACTTCTTAAGGATACTTAGAATATTTCTAAGTTTCTCTATCTCTCACATATATTATTTGCATAATACATGAACTTAGATCTGAGCCATACCCTTTATGTGAAAGCGTGGCTTTCAAAACGTATAGCATAAAAGCATATTATTCTGGCTAGTTTGCAGACTTCTGTGAGATGGAATGCTGAGCAGGCTTTGAATTTGCCAAACAGACTTCAGTTTTCCACTTCAGCCAGTGGGGTTATCCACTTACTTTGTACTGCTGGATGTTTAGCAGTAGTACTGAGCACAGTAGATTTCCAGCATTCGCTGCTGCCAACTGATTTGTTTTTCTCTGAGCTTTGTAATTCCATTCTTTCCCCTGTGCTGGCTTGGCCTCTCATTCTACTACACAATCTTAGGAATTCTTGATGTGACATCAGGGTGGTGGTGGGACTGTTTGTGGAATAGGGAAGCCAGGGTATAGAGGGGGACCCTTTAACTTTGACCTCTGCAAGCAAGCTGTTAAGCAATCCCTTCCAGTCCTCTGTCACTGCATCCGAAGAAACAGAGATTGGCTACTAGCTTTCCTCTGTTCTGTCTATTGTCTGTGTTATGTGAATGGCACACTGGCAGTCTTCATGCCATTCTGAGATGTTGGTGAACCAGACTTGGTTTTTTTTTTCATGAGATGAGTGAAAGGGTTGATGACAGAATCACAGCTGGGAATCTGCAGGAATTCCAGTTATCTAAGAGCAAAAAAACAAATAAGTGGGATCAGACATTTAGAACATGCCTGGAAGATGCTTATTCCAGCTCTTCTTAAAAATGTTCTTTGAGAAATGGCCTAACTATAGCTATAATATGGCTATAGTTTCTCAGTGAGTGAGAAAGATACACTTTCTTTATCTTCTCTTCTAATGTACTCTTGTTTTAAGCTCTGAGGTGAGAGAGAGGCTGCCTGTAGGAGAGAATTCCGTGCAACTGCACTGTTTTCTCTTAGCTTTTACTGATTTTCAAATCTTCTTGTTCTGTACATTTATATTTTAACAGTAATTTACAGCAGCATCTTCAGATGTAGTCTGGCAGGGCTTTTTGTTTTGTTTCCAATTGTAAGAAACCCAGTAAGCATGAAAAGCTCATTTTGGAAGGATAAAATATAAACGATTATTGCTTAAGGAGTGTTTTAGCCATGCGATGTGTGGTCTGAAGGCATTTGTGCTGCTAATGTGTCTAAGTTGAAAGCATCTGTTACAAGTATGTAGAAAGAAAGCATTTTTTATTCTTGAATAATGCATTTTTTATTCTTGAATAATACAGCATCTGAATATCTTGGGCTAGTTATGGTTATTTTCCAAATGATTTTTATCTTTGTTGTAGGTTATCGGTACACCTCAGAGACCTTCAGTGCCAAATACTATCCTGGTAGGAAGTCCACATACACCTAACACACATTTTGTATCACAAAACCAGACTGCAGATTCTTCGCCGTGGTCTGCTGGGTGAGCAAAATAAAAGTTACAAAGGATCAATAAGTTACTTAGAACTTTTGCTCTAAATGTTTGTTGTGATAGTGTATGTGCTCTTCATGTGGGAAAGCAGTGTGGGAAAGACAGTCTGTTTACCTTCAAATCAGGAGCACTTCAGTGTTAAAGTGTACTGTACTAAAATCAGATACAGTTACACAAGAATGACATCTCCTGTCATAAAAGCAACTGGGATGTTTCTGTGAACACTGACAGGTGTTCTCTCATTACTTACATTTCAAGAATTCAGCTCCTAAAAGGACATAGGAATTCATCTGAGTTGACTCAGCTTTTAGTTTCACATTTCTGTTTTGCTGGAGGATGTCCAAAAATATACTTCAGATTGAATGACTATATCCTGAATTATCATTTGAGTTAAGAACTCGACCTTTACTGGAAAAAAAAACAAAACTACATACAGTGACTGTATTCTTCTGGTTTGTCTGAACAGCAAGATAATAGAATCATTAGTTACTTTAAATTTTAAAAGGGAGAGGGTGGGATCGTACAAAAAAAATGTTGGGAAGGGTGAGGAGTAGAAAAAAAGGGAAGACCTTGGCTTTTCACAGCAGTGTGTTTGTATTTAAAAAGAGATGTTAAGTATTCCAAAGTTCGGATCTTCTTAAAAAACGTGTTATATGTATGTTTAGGAAGCGGAACAGAAAAGGAGAGAAGAGCGGCACGGGTTTACGTCATTTCTCTATGAAGGTTTGTGAGAAGGTACAAAGAAAAGGAACGACCTCATACAATGAGGTGGCAGACGAGTTGGTTGCAGAATTCACTACCCCTGATGATCACATTTCACCAAATGAATCAGTGAGTATATGGGAGGCTAGTTACATGTGAAGTGAATGGGGAGACTTAGATTTCTTTTCCCGTTACTAAATTAAACAGCTCAGATAATAGCCAAGTTTACTCATTTGCTGTAATGTATTTATTTTCAAATGTTTTGTCATTTATCAGGTATGTTTTTGATTAATGCACTATGTCTACAGCAGGCTTACGACCAGAAGAATATTAGACGACGTGTCTATGATGCCTTAAATGTCCTCATGGCCATGAACATTATCTCTAAGGAGAAGAAGGAAATCAAATGGATTGGTCTACCTACAAACTCGGCTCAGGAATGTCAGAATTTAGAGGTAAACGTATAGGAAATTCACAATGGATTTGTTTGATTAAAAACTTGAATTCGTTTTTATTCTGCATGTGCATATGATCTTCTGAGATAAAAAGTAGAATAGTTTGGTCCCTTCTGACTTTCTAATTTGTATTTACAGAATATGCATCTGAGCTTCCAGATTGCTTGATTTTTTTTTTTTTTTTTTTTTGAAGTAATTCAAGTGGTTCTAATTAGAAGTAAATCAAAGTGAATGATTAATGTGTATTTCCAACATTACACTAGTGGTAATCAAGAATCAGGAATACTGTTTTCTCCAGATGCCAGTCAAGTGATGCGTCTGGAGTGATAGATGTTAAATGTCAATCAGTAGATGCAAATAGTGCATGATCCTTCTTTATTGTTGTAGGTTGCTTTTTTTCTGATACTTAAGCAAATACATCAACATTTTCTTACTACAAGCCTTGGAAGTTAAATGTTTTTTTTACTGAGTGTCATTCCTGAGTTTTGGCTGAATTTTTCTATTGTGTTTATAAGCATCCTAAGAGTCCCACATTTGCATGATAGTGAATGTAAGATATTTAAATAAATCAATGTACTTTACCAGAAGAGAATGAGGTGTTTGTGTTTATTCCTGGTAAGTTCTTCAGTAGAACTTAAAAGCTGTGTAGAAGCAGACAAGTGAGAAAAACATTTTTGAATCTGTCTACAGAGGGGGATGATTCTGTGAAATGTTTTTTTTGCTATTGCTAACCTTCTTTCAGTTAGCAGTGTTATTGTATTTAGACGAAGGAAGTCCAGCAGATCTAATTAGTGCTTAATACTGTGAGAATGTAAGCAGCTTCATTTCTTTAAGCATCTTTCTCTTCTCCACTACCTTCAATATCAGCAGGATATACCAAATAGATCATTCTGGTCCACATGCTTTTTGCCTCCCTCACAGAATATGGGTAACTCTTCGAGGCATAGCTTCTACTTACAAAGATGTTTTTATGCTCTTCCTTATATATTCTACTTTATTCCTCGATGTCTTAACTCTTTGTTACAGTTTCCATCAGTACTACTGATTTGAGACTTTGTAGATCTCTGCATCTTCTGCAGAATGTTAATGACTGACACACTTGTTGCCTTCCTTTCTCTGGTATTTAAACAATTTAAGGGGAGAAAATGTTGATACAAAACACTATTTAAAACCTACAAACTAATCAGTTTGTTACTGTCTTAAGGTGGAGAAACAGAGAAGACTTGAAAGAATAAAGCAAAAACAATCTCAACTACAAGAACTCATTCTACAGGTACAGTCAAGGTACTCTTGTCTATAGGGCAAGGTAACTTACATCTGTATTCCTGTTGTTTTGTGCCAATGGGGAATGGGAGACATCTAAGAAGGCTAGAAATGAATTTTGGGATAAAGGTAGCACTGGGACCATGGTGTTGACTGTTGTTTCTGGCGAAGGCAGCAACTTTCTATGAGCTATGATGGGTTTTTTTTCTGTAGTTGTATGTTTAAACAGAATTTATGCAGACGGGACCAATAATTGATATTGTACTCCTTTGAATTGTCCAATGAATGTTTTTCTGAAGTAGTTCTCAGATAAAATAGCTTGACTGTAACAGGTCATCTCTCATAATGATCTTTGTCTTGCCTTTCTTGAACGTTGCTGCCCTGCTATGTAGGTGGCTTAATTGTATTGGAACAGTTGCAAAATGGCAACTTGAACTTCCCAGATTCCACCTTGTATTTTGTAGGAAGCAGTGATCCCCTAAGTCACTGTATTGCTGGTTTGCTATGTTGTATCCCTTAGTGGTTCTGTTGTGTATGCAGTAAGAATGAGAATCTCAGGGATGCAGAAAGAAAAGACAATTGTGGATCTGCAAGTTCCACAACTATCCAATATTTATCAGCCTCTGTTGCCTTTGTATTTACATTTTTTAATAAATTCCTGTTTATTTCGTTTTATTCCATGACCGACCAGAAACACAATATTTTTAGTTTGGTAGCTTAGTGTAAGATGTTAATGTAACTTGAGTTTTTGTAGTTAACTGGAATAATTTTAAAGACTAGCAAACATAAGAACATACATACAAACATTCCATTCATATGGAAATTCCATTCTGAGGAAATTCGAGAGTGAAATTATAAATCGTAGTTGAATGTTTCAGAAACGTAATATCAAACATTCACATCCCACACTTTTAACTGTTTCAAGCATATAATTTCAGCAAAAATACAGTCTTAATAATTCAACTATTGTTGTGGAATATGATAGCTAGTAGGGAATACTAAACAAAGCAGAATTATGAAGATAGATGAAACTTGCTTTTTACAGTTGTTGTCTTTTCTCTCTGTCAAAGTTCTATTCAGGGATCTGTAGTGATAAAGTTTTATTAGAAAATGCTTTTTTTTCCCTCAGTTAATCTTTATCATATTTTTAATACTACGATTTTTGTTTTTCTCTTGCATCTTAAAGTTCAGGAATGTGGTGAACCTTTTTTGTCCACTTCTCTGTTCATGTGCTGCTGGTACTCACTGGGGGATTTTTTAGGTTAATTGAATCTTGAAACTTTAATTCAGAGTTCCATATCACCATTGCTTTTTGTAGCAAATTGCCTTCAAGAACCTCGTTCAGCGAAATCGTCAGGCAGAACAGCAGGCAAATCGACCGCCACCTTCCAATTCTGTCATCCATTTGCCATTCATCATTGTGAACACCAGCAAGAAAACAGTGATTGATTGCAGTATTTCAAATGACAAGTGAGTTAACAAAGCTTTCTTTCTGGCTTTTGGTACAGCTATGAGTTCTGTATCTATACTGAAGAGTTAATTTACATTTGTTAAAATGGAATACAAATAAATCGTGCCTTTTATAGATTGCCAATGTGTAGTTAAACTTAGTAATGTTGAATAGAGCATTTTAATAAAAAGAATAATAGTGTTCAGATTTAGTAATGTAAGATTTATGAACTAGAAATTTTAAAAGCCAAGTAAGGCAGCTCTGCTTAAATTGTATACAGTGCTGGAGTGTCAGCTTGGCCCTAACATGAAATACAGCCAGCAGACTTGACTGTATTTTGTTTTTAGAACTGCTGTTCCTTGCTTTCAGTTCAAAAATCTAGGTTTTTCATCTAAGACTGAATGTAGTAGTGGTTTCTGCTTGCACTATTAGGTTACTATAAAGCTTAAAAAAACAAAAATTATTGCTTGGTAGGCGGTCAACTGTTGCCAGTAAAAAGAGAGGAATAGGAGAAATATTTATCGATATGCAAAATACTTAAATGTTTAACTGAAATTTTCAACATCTGTTAAACATGTTAAAGATTATATAGTATGCAGAATTTTAATTTTAATTGAGTTTATGTTTAATTTTAGCTTAAATTTTGATTTAAGGTTAGTGTGTATGATTTTTAATTATTTGCTGTCAAATACATATATCTTGAAAATTTTGATTACTTAAGAAGGTGTGTCACTAACACTGTATTAAGCTTTTGAAGTTCTGCAATTCCTGAAACTAGAAGTGTCTGGTAAGATAGTTAAAGTAATTCAAGCTAATTGAGACATTTTTCCTCTACAGGTTTGAGTATCTATTTAATTTTGACAATACTTTTGAAATTCATGATGATATAGAAGTACTAAAACGAATGGGAATGGCCTGTGGGCTAGAATCTGGAAGCTGTTCAGCAGAGGACCTAAAAATTGCAAGGAGTTTGGTTCCCAAAGCTTTGGAACCATATGTGACAGGTTAGTTAGTGTAAGAGGAACTATTTGAACTATTTTGTTTTCCTTCTTTTTTGGTTTCCTTTCCTTTTTTTTTTTTTTTTATGAACTCAAGAAAATGCTTTAGCTAATTTCCACTGGTTTGTGCTGTAGATTTATAAGTTGTCAGATGTTTGTGCTTTTTAATGTACTTTGGGAAATAAATAACATTCTTAGCAAATGGACTGTTGCTGTTTACAGCACCACTTTTTGCATTGCTTCATGCAATCTTTTCATTATGTAATTTGGTGAGGTTTTTTTGAGGACATTATTTGTAGTTGATTCATCTGCAAAGGGAAGAGGAGTACGTGTGAACTTGGTCATGGCTTCATTTTATTTATTCATTTTCCATATACAGGAATAGTTAAGACATCTAGCTTGTTCACTTTAAAATCATGTTCATTTTGAAATGTTGCAGTCACTAGGTTGTTAATCAAGAATGTTGGTTGTAGGGCATCAATATGTTTCGTTGTATTGGCTGCAAGACTCATTCTCTGGACTCAAAAAGAATAAAGCATTTTTACTGAATTAGATGAGTGTGTTCCGAAGTGTTGAGACATGTATGTTTGTTCTTACAGAAATGGCTCAGGGATCAATCAGCAGTGTATATGTCACATCTTCGTCAGGTTCTGCATCAAATGGCACAAGATTTTCAGCCAGGTGAGATGGAATTACTGATAAATGTTTAAAATCTGTGAGCATGAAGAAGAATTAAATTCAACTGAAGTATTTTGTGAAACTAGTTATGGTTTGATTAAATGTTGCGTGGAGTGTGCTTGAGTTTATCCCTGGATATCACTGTAATTTGACTATTGGTGTTTTTTAACAGTGTCAACAAAGAACTTTTTTAAAAGTATTGGAAAATAAATTGAGTAGGCAGGTTTTAATTTTATTTAGATTTGAGTTTGTGACAAGAAAAGAGATATTTCTAAGACCTAACCAGGGCACAGTTCTCACTTGGTTATTGATATCTAGCACAAAACAGATTTTTGTCTTTGAACTTTAAACCACATCATACACTGGTAGAATGACAAGTCACGTCTTTTATGTAACTTTGTACAGCTATATGCTTTTTCAGAGCTTAACTGATATTTTATTCTCTTGCCATACAAGGCACTTTTTCCTTATGCAGTAACTACTGACAAGTTTTTTTGTCATTGCACTGATCAGAAGTTTCTCTTGTGTGAGCTTTGAGTTGTTAAATGACTCAAATGTTATTGAAATATTTAACGCTGTTAAAAACGCTTGAATGAAGTGAGTCAGTCAGCTGAGCCAATTACCTGTGTATGTGTTCATTATCTGACATATGTTTGTCTGATGGTGTATGGAAAGTTAGCTTGATATAAAAGGTCAGTTGCATTTGTCCTGTTGTCATGCCATTGATCCAGTCTGGGCAATGTAAAATAAGGTGAGCGCAAATTACAAAATATGTAGGCTTTTTTCATGAGAGTGCCTTGTCAGTGCCTGGGGAAATTGCTATATTATTTAAATTCTTAAGGAAGTCCTAGTTTTTTGGCTATTTTTTAAGTCATTTGTGTTAGTAGAAAAACTCCTGTACTGATGGGATATCTTTAGACAAGGAAGCAGCATTTTATTCTTCTTTATTCTTCCTGAAGACACTTTTCCTCACTAGTCTGCCTTCCCTTAGAGTTGAAAGGAAGTCCTTCCTAAAGATAAAGCTTACTTTGTGATTGCGTTAGTCTTTTAAAGCATTCTGTTTGCCAAAGAAAATCAGAACAACTTTGGAGTATTGACTGATTGTAGCTCATTACCCTAGTGAGAAACACAAGAACTCTTAGCACTTAACGTTTCTTAGGAGGTTGGAAAAGGGTAGTGTTAATTATTGTTTAATTATTGTACATATTTATGTGTTCATGGCAGTAGGAAACTACAAGATGTGTAGCATGCCTGATGCTAGAAACTGCTGCCAATGCAAATAAAGGCTATATGTTTATTCAGTCAACTCTCCTGAGAAAGCTATCCTAAACCTGAAGATGTCGGTTCCAATTTCTTCATCCCAGTCTCTGTGTCACTAGGATAATTCAGTTATGAGATCCACTTGTTTTTATCCTTTTAGTTGTGTGGGAGATCGATTTTTGTTTCCAAACTTGGAAAGCAGGGAAAATCTCCTTTTTTCTTTAGTTTTGAAATTGTCTCTACGGTTAATTGTGGAGAACTTGTTTCTTCATAATTATAGCTAGACACATATCTTGGTATCTTTCTTTTGAAAAAAATGTGTAGAACATATGACTTGAATGCATAGAATGTATGACTTGAAAGTGTCATGTTGATATATTTTCCTTGCAAGCTTCTAGGGTGTGCTCCATTTCCTTCCCACCCATCATCCCCATCCCCATCCACCGCATCCATTATTTCTTCCCTGTACAACTTTAGATGCAGGCTCTATCCAAGAGGTTTTCTTGGTCTGCTAGTTAACTTTGAAACCTTGGAAGTGTGCAGTTAGCTGGTTGAACACCATTTCTAGGTTAAGTGAAAGGGAAAGCCAAAAAACAAAGCACAGCATTTTCTTCAAGATTGAAGAGTAGAAATATAACTAATGTTATTGAAAGTAGCTTCACTTCATGGAATGATAGACTCCCAAGCCTTTGAGTTAGCTTCATGCAACAAGACTGTGTGATTGATAATGCACGTTAAGTGGATTAAGTTTAAAAGTAGACAAGCAAATGTATTTTTGAAAACAATTTTAAAGATGAATATTTGTCAAGTTAGATGTTATTTCTATGATTTTTAGAAAAATGTTTTTTCAAGAATTTGCAACTAAGAATGTAGAACTAGATAAAGTTAACAGTAGCAAGCTTCAGAAAAATAGCAAGTAATGAGGAATGTTCTGACTATTGAAATAGAACACTTCTGGATACAGATAATTCATCTAGGAAAAAGAAATTTCCAGTTAAAAATATACTATGTAGCCATGGTAGCTGACTGTGTAATAACCAAGAGAAGCTATGAATTCTTCATTTTTCAAATTCTTTGAATCAAGATTAATGCTTCTTGAAGGCATTGGATTCACTTGGGGTGCCTCATGTCAGGTTCTACAAAATATTTTGGGCCTTAAATAGCTGTTAGGCATTAAGTACACCTACTTTCAAATGAAGTCTAGAAAGCATATTTATGAAAGCAGTTCTGAAAGGATTTCATCATCAACCCTGTGGAAGAAATGTAGTAAGAACCATTTCAAAATCTGTTAATTTACAGAGTAGCAGTGGCATTAAAGAGATGGAGAAGACGCATGATAATTAAGCACCAGTAATCTGGGAAGTATCATTAAACACTGTCAACTGGACTTTTCTTGTTTTAGTGACTTTTCCAATGGTGGAGATGGGATGTTGGCTACGAGTTCCAATGGATCTCAGTACAGTGGCTCCAGAGTTGAAACACCAGTTTCTTACGTGGGGGATGACGATGACGACGACGACGATTTTAATGAAAACGATGACGACGACTGATGCCCTTTGCTTGTAGACTTGTTAAAATTCAGCAAGCTTCAGGAATAAATTGTTCTAGGGAGAGAAGTCTCAAATAACTTTGCCCCATCCCTCGAGGAAAGTGTTGGTAAGCAGTTCTGAGTTTAGAAATGCACCTCTGATAAGCAAGCGAGAATTGTTTTATGTAGGATATTTTTAAATGTGGTGTGGATGTGTGTTTTTGATACCAGTGTGTTAATGCAGAGCCTTTATTTACTCTTGGTTTAGGGGTTTTTGGTTTATTGTTTTATTTGGTTTTGTTTTTGTTTTTTTTTTTTACTTGAAGGAAAATGGATTTTGCCCCCAAATGTTCTTGCTAAGTTTGCTAAAGAAAATGTAGACACATCATTGAGAAATAAAATGCTGTCCTTCTGTGGAAAATGAATACACTGAATGGCAATTTATTTGGAGTGTATTTTGATTATACCACTTTTCGAGGGATAGTGAGCTAATGTAGTAGTGTGTTTTGTTAACCATGCAGTGTCCAAAGAACCAAACAGGAAAGATACGTCCTACTTTTTTACATGTTAAATTCCAGAAATGTTGTTGTGAACTAATTTTCCCTTAAATTATATCTAACATTATGATTCCATCAAGTTTATATACTTGTCACTGTATGTCGGGACATAAGAATTACAAACTTTTTGGCAAATGTTTACTGCCAGCTGGTGCAGCTATATAAAATGTCTTGAAGGTTTGGAATGATTTATTGCTTATGGTAAAATTTGCCTGATTTCTTACAGGCAGACTTTGGAAACTTTTTATTATATAGTTGTTTACATACTTATAAGTCTATCATATAAAGACATGTACTGAAACAAATGTTTGTATTTGTTTCATAAGCATCTTCCTGTAATCTATTATAAAGTTGAAATTAAATATAGAGAATGTTTTAAGTTTTTTAACTCAAAATTTGTCAATCATTTTTAATAGTTCATTTTTATAAAAGGAATTTCAGGGCAGGTGGTAGTCTTTTTAAATTTATTCACAAACAATTAACTGCACAAATACTGTCAGCTGCCTATTCTAAGACAGTAGTCTTTTTATTGAAACACAAATAAACTTTTCTGTAATATTTTATGGAATATAAAGAGACTATAATTGTTTGACTTGTTTAACCTTGGCACTGTTAGTTTTTATTAATAAAACGCGCATGGGCATTTTTAACAAGCTCTGTGGTTTTTCTAATTTTAGGATTATTCTAGAAAATATCACTCCTCCTCATCACAAGACCTAGAACTGACTCTCTCAGAATACCACATCTGCACTACAGAGGGTTCAGATTTTTTGTTTTAATTTAATTTCTTCTCATAAATCTTGATATCATACGATGCAAAGAGCAATACCATGCACTGTGTTCTTTCTTCTTTCATGTCTCCTAGTTTCAGTCCTGTTGCTCTTCAGGCTGTCGGGCCAGTCTTTGCACTCTAGTCCAACTCTTCTGTTCAAAACCCCACATTTACTGTCCTGACTTTTCATCCAATGTTCCCCAGTCCTCATTTTCTGTCATGCATTCCCACATCCTCAGAACAGGTCTTTCTAATGCCTTCTGTGCGCTTCCACCTTAAACCTTTTTGATACATCACACTCTCTGCTCTGACCTGGAAGCACAGGTTACTGAAATGGCTCAGTTACCCTGCAGGACACTGCCTAAAGTCAGGGTTTGTTACTTACACAAAGGGAGTCACCGCAAAGACAAGATAACTGCTCTGTGGTAAGGGCTCCTCCACATGCTTGAACACTCATAGCTGACCCTGCATTAAGCAGGAATTGAACTAGGGGTCATCTGAGGTACCTGCCAGCCTGAGTTATTATATGCTCCCTTAAAGAAAGGAAGTTACAGAATACCATGCATCAATCTCTTGAACAGTCTCACAAATGGATCATCTGGCTTGCCCGCATCCTTAGGACTTAGCAGAAAAAGAATGGAAGTTCAGCTGATATTCAGAAGCTCTCAGATGTTGCTAGGCTCCCATGAAGAAGCAAGATGGTTAGCTGAGTAAGGAGGAGGCTGCCTTCCTTAGGATGGGGTTTCTAAGCAGAAATGCAGGTGATGCTGAGAGCAAGATGAAGGGCAATGGATGCGCACAGGCATTTTCTTCTTGCAGCAGTTACCACAGAAGACCTTATCTGATGTTATGGTGCTGCTCAACTGGCCAGATCTGCCTCTCAGCAAATATTATATTGGATTATATTTCAATATCATTAAGCACTTCCAGTTTTGTTGATTTTAAATTGGTGCTTTACCATATCGATATACTGTGTGTTAAGGGGTTAAAAAATGCCTACCATTGAATCAAAGGAAGGTTTTTGTGGTGTTATCACTGGCTGAGTAGTTGCATCAAGTAACGCTGAACTGAAGCTTAAGGTTTTCTTCAGTAACGTGGAAAGAAATCTATTTTAAAAAGTAAATAATATGATTAGAAAAGAATGAAGAGGACAGATAAATGTGGATTGCTTGGCAAGCAAGGCATGACCAAAGTGCTTTGTGTAAACCACATCTTTTGAAGAAAGAATTCAAGGTAACAGTACAGAAGATAAGATTATGTGCTGAAAATGTGGGATCCACAGAGTGATCTGGTGCCACGATAGATGGGAACTGTATATAAGTCTCCTACACAGTGTTTTAAGGAATTAACTAGTCTGATATTTGGATGTGTGCATAGAACTAGTCATTAATTGTAAGGTGATTTTACATTTCTGGATTTCTGGATACATAACAGCAGGACCAGCATTGAGGAACTGTGTCCTTGTTGGCCTCGCCATTTAAAAACATTATTAGAACAATTGGAAAAGACTATGAAAAGATCCTTTCCTCGTTACTTGAAATCAAAGGTCAGAGTCTTCTAGTATGAGATTAAGGAACTCTTTTGGTTTGTGGGAAAGAAACACGAGACGTGTCTGGATTTCTGTCAGATCAGATCACACAAAATGACATCGATGTAAGGGGCTCATCAATATAAGAGGAAAGCAACACAAGAATTAGAGACTCGAATTCAAAATCAGACTGCTTGAAATCGGCTATCTAATTGGTAAAGGTGGTAAAAACCCTCTGACACGTCATGAAATTGGAATGATAAAATGCTCATTTTGCTAAGAGTAGGACTGACACATGAGCACACTGATGAAGCACGTTACCCCTAAGCATCTTCAGAATTCAGTTCTTTCTCATTTTAGAGCAGGTGATGGATGTAGGAGCCCAATTTCTGCATGTGGTGCCTGAGCAGTGCTTGCTTTAGCAAGGCCTTGGGCCCTCATCTGCAAAAACACAATTCAGAAATCATCAGCTGTTACCACTCTGGTATCAAAAAAAGAAATTGGAAGAGGTGAAAAGCGAACTTTGTCCAAAGTTGTTCAAATGTTTAAATTGAGGAGAAAATGTATATATATATATATTCTTTCATACTTATTTTTTATCTTCTATTAAACAACATAATCTTGTTTGTGATTGAATGTTTTGTGTCTGAAAGAGGTGAAGCTTGTGAAGGGGCTGTGTGTGCAAAGCATGTGATGTTTTTTGCAGGCATGCAAGTTGCGATTGTTCTCCATCCAATTACTGCAAGTAGCACACAGATACCTTTATTTGCTGCAGGTTGGTCAGTATCAGTCTTTTATTACTTGAAAGAGGTGAAAAACAGTTGCATAAAATGATGAGGTGGAATTCCCAAGGGCAACTGCTGTGACACTGTGGTCCTTGTGTGAGACCATTAAGCAAAGACTATATACAGCACTTAGCAGCTGTGAAAGCTGGAAGGCAAATGTTCTAATTTGCTGATAGTCATAGCAAGGAGCCTCCTTTAAACATTGAAGAGCTTGTATTGATATTTTTCTTCCCTGTTAATATTTGGGTGTGACTTTTAGTATTAGACTTAATGCTTCAACTACGGGATTGGCAGTTATACAAATGTTTGTCAATGGATGCTGTGGGAAGATGCATCTCATCTTCAGAGGAGGTTCTGGTTGGATATTAGGAAAAATATCTTCTCAGAAGGAGTGGTGACGCAGTGGCTTAGGCTTCCCAGGGAGCTGGTGCCATCGCTGTTCCTGGAGGTGTTCAAGGAACATTTGGATGTTGTGTTGATAGGTGTGATAGGTGGATGGTTGGACTGGATGATCTTATAGGTCTTTTCCAACCTTGTTGTTTCTGTGATTCTGTGATCTGAAAGATCTTTTCTAACCTTCATGGTTCATGAGATTTAATACCTTTGAGAGAAAAGTCTGGAAACTAAAAGTTAATGGATTTAAAAAAAAAAATTGGATATAGATAAAATAATGCAGTTGGTTAACACTAGTTTCATGTCATGTTATTATCTGCCTTTTTCCCTGTCTGGTGTCTCCGTTGCACAGCTGATAGGAAAAAGGATGGCCCATCCCTCTGCTCTGAGGACATGGCCCAGCTGCCTTTTCTTTCTAGTGTCTCAGTAGTCTGCATCCAGTTAAACTCTAACTAAAGGAATCTGTTTTTCTTATATGGTATTTAGTTGTGAAATGCAGTGCTTCATTGTGTTGGTCAAAGAAAAGTTCATGAAGTCTGACAGGCTTTTTTCATTTGTACTGGTTGGTGAACCAATTGTCTCTAATACTGTGACTGAATGTACGTGCATTTTTTATATGTGTGTATGTGTACTTGTGTGCGTATATGTATGTGTATATATACATATAAAAGGAATTAGAGAGTTGGAGTAGGAGTACTTAGAACATTGTTAAGTGAGGCCAGTTCATCTAAGATGAACATACTGTACAGACACAGCATGTTTGTGGGAGGGCTGGACCTCTCAAAGTTTAGATTCATTTAATGTTTTAGCTTAACGTTTTCATTTTTCCAGATTATTCCAGGTAACCCACAACTCATTGCTTTATATGGCAGTTCTTTTTTGGGGGAAAGAACAAAACAAAAAACCCCCACAACCAACCAACCAACCAACCAACCAACCAACCAAAAAAGTGTTTTTATTGTTAGAAAGAAATCACAGGTGCTAGGTATTAGAAAAGCTACAGGCCTCTTTAAAGTTCTTCTCTTGCAGTTATTGATTTGTCAACTGAAGTCACTCAGTTGGCTGATACACAGAGCAATGCATTGGCATGGAGATAAATAAAGGCTGTCCCTTTACAATTTAAACATCCTGTACAAGGCAGATTGAGAAGGGTATTATCTCAGAGTATATCAAGCTACTTATTTTTCTAGCTACTGCTTCTACAATATCCAATATTCAGTATTATACATCAATTATGTATTAGAGTTTGAAAAATGATGAAAAACAATGTTTTGATCCCATGCTTCCTTTTCTTGGAAAGCACACCTGCTTGGGTTAGAAGACATGTTTTGTACAAGGATTTGCATAGAGGTTTAAGCACAGTGTAGCCACGGAACACTAGGCTGTGTACAGTGGGGATAATTCCCATCTCCTTCGCACGCTGAGTGATGTACTGGTTTTTAGTTATATGGGTTACCTCTCAGTAGAAAATGTCTACTCTCACTGTAATTTGAGTACATTCATATGGCAATCATAGAAAATAAATATCAGTCAATGTGACAACAGGTAAGTCATTCTTCACATACGCTTTTCAGAAGTGTCTCTCGCTCCTCAGTCCTCTATTTTCAATTTAAATTCTACTTTGCCTTCATAGGGGTCATGAACGTTATCAAAGGTAATCCCGGCTCCAATGATTTTGCACACTATCTTGACTTCTACATTCTTTGTAATGTTGAGAAATTTCACTGCTACCAAAGGATTACTGTAAGTGGGCTAGGAGGAAACAAACAAACAAAAATTCTTTATCTTACCATTGCTAGTTTCAAAATCTTAAAATAGATCTTTTTTCCAGTTCACATGAAATCATAGGAAAGTTGCAGTCATTTCATTTTACACAAAGATTGTCACCGTAGAATCAGAACAGTTTGGGTTGGAAGGGACCTCACAGCCCACCCAGCCCCAACCCCTGCCCTGGGCAGGGCTGCCCCACACCAGCTCAGCTGCCCAGGGCCCCATCCAACCTGGCCTTGAGCACCTCCAGGGATGGGGCACCACAGCTTCTCTGGGCAGCTGTGCCAGCGCCTCACGGCCCTCTGAGTAAATAATTCCTGTCTAACATCTAACCTAAATTTCTCCTGTTTTCCCTTAAAGCCATTTCGCCTTGTCCCATCACTATCTGAAGAAGATGAAGAAGATTAAAACTGAAATATGTGGGCACCCACCTGTGCCTTCTTTCCATAGTAGGGGAAGTAGTGCAGGTTGAAGGTGCCATTCACCGGGTAGTATTCTACCTCCAGCGGGCGGGACTCATCACCCTGTTGGCAACGTAAGAGAGATTTGTTGGCTGCCCCCCTGCAAATATTTCTTTGCTGTTTCTCAAGTACAGTGATCTGTTCAGAGCCAATCTTTAAATAAAAGTGGAAATCTGCTGCTATTGTTGCCAAGAAACACAGATCTGCTGAAAGTTGCAGAAAGCTTTGAAGAGTTACTGTCATTCATAAACCTCACTACTGGGAGAGCAAAACAAATTGCAAATGGTTTTTGTTTGGTTGCTTTTTGGTTCTTAGGCCACTTGGCTGTCAGAGCTGTGGTGCTCAAAGCCTTTCAGTGCAGCCCTCACACACTTACTACATAGGTGCAGTCCACTCTTGGTGCGGTGCCGTTGCCAGGATAAAATTTGATAATCTGAAATAGAAAGCACACATTTAGTCATCTTGGTGATGGTTTTGAGACAAAAGGGAGCAAAGGATGAACTGAGCTTTAGATGCTGCTGAATGCTTATGCTTCCTGCATAAGGCTCCGTCAGTCAGACCGCCTCACTAAGGTAGTGGGGGGATATTGCCTGGGAGGTCCTCAGAAAGCAGCACTGTGAATGTCCTACTAGGAAGCCTCTGCTTTGGCTGAAGCTCTAGTACCCATTTGGTCCCACATAGTAGTAGGGTGACTTCCTGCAGCAGCAAAGGCAGAAGGAACTGAAGTCCCCAGGGCCCTGTTAACTGCCTTTCTGTCTACCCTGCACGCATCCTTGCTGAGGAAAACAAAGAACTTCCTCAGGAAAAACCTCTAATTTTGCCTGCAATCATCAGGTGCATGGTTCTGCCCTCACAGTTGGATCTCATTTTTGGGTTCCCAAAAATATTCAATGTCCAAGCCTAGGGTGCGAGCCAAACCAAAAATGAAGGAATTTTGTCTATCAGGAACTGACAAATACAAACTCTTCATTTTGTACTGAAATTAAACTATAATGCTCTGCATTTTACCTGAAATGATTTTCTTTGCAGGCTGGAGAAATGGAATGTGCAAGAAGCACATCTCTGAAGTCACTTTACCTAGAGTCCTATCTTAACGCTTTAACAGAAAGGTCTCAGTACCACAGAAGAGGAGCTTTTACATAATAGTTTCTCAGACAGCAGCGCTACAGAGATGCTAACAAAAGCACCCCAAAGCTTCAGAGATTCTGTTCATATTACTCTCCTAGGGATGGTGACAAAGTCCCACTGCTTCTCTAGTCAGTCTTGGGAAAAGCTGAGTCAATTGTCTGCACATTGCAAAGCAGAGTTGAGCTCCCCAGCTGAGAATCATGAGACCCAGTGTTTCCCGACTAATTCCTCACTGTTCTGCAGTCTGGCATTGCACTTACCCTGTTCATCTTTACAATAAAGCAAGGTTTTCCTTCTGGAAATCCAAAAGTGGGATCTGTGATGCCAGAGCAGTTTTGAAGCATATCTGATGTAAACTTGCAGGACAGTTTTGTGTTATTTGGACCATCAAAGGTGTTCTGGATGAAGTATGTGTTGCTTGTGCAGTTGATGTTCAGATGCTGAGCAGCTGGGCTATATGCTGGGTTTGTGAAAGAAAAAAGAAAATTCCTCTATGAAGCCTCTCGTAGAGACGTTATACATCTGGGAGATTTAGACTGGATATAAGGAAGAAGTATTTTACAGTAAAAGCTGTGAATCACAGGCACAGGTTGCATGGAGAGGTGGTGGATTCCCCATTCCTGGAGACACTCAAGGTCAGTCTGGATGGGGCCCTGAGCACACTGATCTAGCTGTACATGTCCCTGTTCACTGCAGTGGAGTTGGATGGATAGCCTTGAAGGGTCACCAACGATTCTCTGATTCTATCTCAACATCAGGTTGTATGTTCTATGATGGGAGATTGTACTTCAAGTGAAATTGGGATTAGATGGAACAAGGAAAGCTTAATTCTTATTTTTTTTTTAAGAATACCCAGGGGAAAAAATAAAAAATTGAGTTAAGGCTGGCAATTTGTGTTGCCAGCTCCAGAAAAAGGCAGTTTCAAATACGATTTTTCTCAATGTATGTATGAGAAACAGAAATGTGAAAATAAGGCTTACAGGGAATATAAATATATTGAACTATGAACATAAATGGAGCACCCAACCTATTTCGGCTGTGCTCTTTGATGACAGTATGTGCTGGCTCCACAGGACTTGCTATGGCACTTTGATATTTGTAGTCACAAATATGATTAGATTAATTTAGATGGTAGTTCTGTAGATCTTTCTCTTCCCATTTCTTTACTCTCTGATAGCCTCTTTTATTAAAGTTACAAAAAAAAAAAAAAAAAGAAAAGAGCCATGAAGCTGGGCTCTGCTTTTATTATACATGTTTACATATGTTTGATTTATAGATTCACAAAGTGATTTGCTCCTGCTTTTCAGAAAAATGTATTTTCCACTCAAAATCTCTGATTTCAGAGGGGCAAACAGAAAATGGAAAACCTGAAGGTTTCCAGCTGTAGTAAGGAAGAAGTGACAGCACATTTCTCCAATATTCTGCAGGTGACCTAATTGTCTTTTTTACCTGTCAGAAACGTCTGGAGCATTGTCACCAGCCCCTCCCAGGTCTTGTTGTCAGATGCGTTGTAGTAGATTTGCAGCCCTCTGTGTCCATACACATCTGGTCGTAACGTTACACCTTCAAGAGGAGGAGAGGGGAAGGCAAAGCAGGAGAGATGTGCCGTTATCAGAGCAGATCACAAAATAATCCCAATGACTGCGGTGGATTTCCCCAGGACTTGTTAAACACAGCATTTACAATAAGGAAATGGGCTGTCCTGCCTGGTGAGAAAGAGCTCTTGAAAACGCTGTGCTTAATATTATACAGAAATGATACTGTCAGCAAACATCAAGCTGAGAGAATACTAAGAAAGCTTCAAAATACAGCAGGCATGCAATCAATCAATCAATAAAGGCAATTTCTTTGAAAAAATCATAACAAATGACTTGGGGGCTGAAGTTCTAATGATAGGCTGGTGATCTCCTGCTAATTCTGTCTTGTCCCTCTCCATCCTCACATCATGTCCCACAAACCTTGATTCCTCATTCCATGTCTCTCTGCCTTATTTTATGCCAATGGGCTGCTGGCACAGCTCATTAAAATATTTAACATTTGTTAGTTGCTTTCAAGCTGAGGTTCAAAGGGATGGTTAAGGTAGTAGCTGTACCTGGGGACTTGAGCTGGTCTTGGTAATCTGGCTCGTAGGGATTCACCGTCCTCATTAGAGAGTATATGGAGAGGGCAAAGATCCCGGTCATCACCACGTAGAAGGCCAGGTAGTACAGGCTGATCCACACTGAGGGAAAAGGAGGGGAAGGGTCTTCAGACTCATGCTGCATAACACTGCAGCCAATGGCATCATGACAGCAAGAAGGGAACGAGCCTGGGCATAGTTGACACTTGGGTTGTTTAAAGCTTGAAGGATTGTGTGGCTTCATGGAGCAGCTTCCCACATTATGGCCATTCTGCTGCTTATTACACACAGACTGAGCAAGAGACAGTAGATTTCACTGACAAAAGGAAGCTTCTGCTTGTATTGCTTGCACCATGGAGCTCAGTGTTTTGGGTATGCTTGTTTTAGACCCATATCTCACCTCCAGCAAAATGTACCATCTTGCTATTTCATTATGGGGTGAGATTCAGAATAACACTGGTTTTGATGTGCAGAATGTATACACAATCAGGAAGGATTAGGTTTGCTTTTTGTTTATAGGAATGGCTAATAGGCTACAGTTACATGTTTCCCATCAGAAGAAAACCTTCTGGAAGCTTGCAGCTACACTTACAACTTGCAGGAAGTGCAGGGACTCTCTCTAAAATGTTCCGAGCTGCAGTTCCCAGAACACAAATCATCAGATCATCAAACACATTGTTGTGGCAGCCACAAGCTTAGCTACAAACAGGGAGCCTCAGCTGAAACAGGCATTAGTTCAACAATAAAAGAGATTTACTCAACATGCAGTAATTTAAAAAGGAAATTCAGAAAAGCGAAACATAGTTCCAGAGAATTGGACAGAAAATATTTTCCCACACCTCCCCAGCTAGCCCTAAGGTCGAGATCATCAGTGCAGGCCTGCATCACAGTGCTGCCATTGCTTTGCCCCATCAGCCTGGCATCCGCAGGGCTGAACAACGCCAGCACAGCAGCAAGGCCAAATTCTCCTGGAGCAGAAGCCCTTATAGACAGCAATGTCAGCATCATCTTATAGCCATAACACTTAGCCATTAATAAGATGTTAATATGTCTATTGCCTATAATGCTGTCCTTGTCTATAGCAGGGGAGTTGGAACTAGATGATCCCTTCCAACCCAAACCATTCTATGATTCTATACGTCCAGTGTAGTCCTTATCAAATGTTTGGGCCAGAAATGCTTTGGAGTATTTGCAGGAGCTTCTTGGATCAATGTTTCGACCTAATTGATTCTATTCAGAGAGGAGGGATATTGTAAGTGGATCAGGAGCACATCCAAGAATTGAGGTTATAAAAAATTCCATCCTCCCATTACCTCCCATTCATCAGAACAACCCCCATCCCTTCAAGATTTCTAAGGGTGTCAGAAAGGAGACCCCTGTGCGCAGAAACATACCCCAGTTAATCAAGGTCCTTCCCATAAACAGCTTCGTTTCTGGATTCCAGACAAAACGACGGAAATTTTCCATCCGTTCACTGCAGGTCTTCTTTTCATTTAAAGTTGCCATTTTGCCACAAAATTTCCCCAAAAAGCGTTTTTCTCAGAAATGAAGAAATTCAATGGGGGCTCAAAGAGTTGCCCAAGCAAACTGCTTTGGTTTTTATACTTTCCCCTCCACTGAAGGTCAAGGAGATCAATGCCTATACCAACAAAAGCCCCTACACTGATTACTGACCCGCAGCAGATGCAGTGCTTTATAGGTAGTGCTGATAACGCTCAGTGCTGAGGCTGGCAAAGGAAAGTCAGCTCCTATCAAATGCCCTTCCCAGGTAAACTGCCCCAAAGAGATTGACAGGATTACGCACTTCGCAGAGTGCCTTAGGGCTTGTGATATGCTCAGTGTGATAGTGGTTATCAAAACAGATAAGGAGAAGGAGAACCTTTTTTCTCTGTTTTTTCTTTATATTTTTCCCTTCCTCCCTTCCTCTCTTCCTCTTTCTTTTTTCTTTCCTTCTTTCTTTCCAGTTAACCTGCAAATACTGATTGCAATACTCCCACTACAATCTATGCGCAGAGAGATGGGATTTCATCCCCTTTTTTAAACACTGGCATGCCCTGCCATTCGTCTGCTTCACAGTATGTGTTATGGTGGCAAAGTCATTAAAATGGGAAGATCTGACAAGATTAACTGGCAGGCTTTTGGTTATCTGGACATTGAGACAGCTGTAGTTGAGCCCTGTGACATGGCAGGGGTTTCTGCCAGCTAAGTAATGCTGAATTTCTGAGAAGCAATACAGATTTATATTGCTTTTCTGCCTCAGGTCAGGCAGCATGATGTTTTATTGTAATGGCCACCAATTTGGGGTGATTTTACCTGTTTTCAGATGATAAAATAGGAACCAGGCTAAGTGAAACAAAATTAAGATTTACAGACAGTAAATCTGCCAGTTTGTATGCCCCATGGAAAGAGGAGGATGAACAAAAAGACGGTGAAGCCAAGCCCGCCTGCATTCAGGAGTTCGTGTTATGCTGTATGGGAAGCTGGCAATGCACTTCATGAGCCCCAGGTCAAGGATTTCATGTGGTCATGTAGTCATCTTCTCTCGTGTTGTATCTTATTTGTCTATACCTGTTGCTGCATAGGGAACCCCAAGATCCAAGGAGCACAGGTGCAGTGCAGAGCATGATTGAGGCTGAGAAATGTGGATGGCAGGAAAGGGCTTTAGGCCCTGAAAACTGCAAATGAAAATGTGCAAAAGTATCTACAAAAAGCGGTATTTACAATAAAAGGCAAGAATAAAGAGGAAAAATATTATAGATGGAAATCTGCTCTGACTGGAAGCTCCAGAAATACAAATTACATAAACACATTAACCACATTAATATAAGAGCATAAATAAAATTACCGCAAGTTAATTATATCCTTATTTTATAATGAGCCAAGAACATAATTCTACCATGAATAAATTAAATACATAAATATATTAAGAACAATAATTACAAACGTGTTTACACACGGAATCAGGAGTAGGAAAAACAAAGCATCAAAGTCCTATGAGAGCAAGTGGTTAAATTAACATGGCTTCTCTCTTCAGTATTTGGAATCATCAGTGAAAATGTCAGAAAAAGCAGGCAAAATATCTATAAAATCTTCAGTGGGGCTGTTGCTACGTGTCATGGATACTCCTGACCAAGCAGAGCCACGTCACCTTCACCCCCCGTCCTCTTGCCAAGATGCAGCCAAGGCCACGACAAGGGAGGCCCAGCCAAGGTCACGCCTTCTCTCTTGCCTGAGTTCAGAAATATCCCAGCGGGAACCTGGAGATTTTCCACCTCTCTTCAGACAAACTGACTCAGAATTCGGTGCTTCCTGTGAAAGGCTGAGGGGAAATTTTGGAATGAAAAGATTTGTAAAGACAGATTTTTCCTTGGAGGGTTTTTCCAGTCAGTGTGTGAAATCTGCCCCCAGGGAGCTGATACAGGACCCTACCTTAATTAATTAACTGATACCTTTATTTGCCCACCAAATTGTGCAGACATATTTAGTGGATGAAAAGCTGGATATGGAAAGTTGTGAGCAGAGGGCACTGACATCTGCAGGTGGAGGTAAAAGAACACCAAAAGCCAGGGTCAGGAAGAATTGGTGCCCACAGAGCTGAATTCAGAGCTATCACAGCTGTGTGGCATAAATCAGTGTAGAGCTGTGACAAGTAAGGAAACCTCATGGAAAATTTGTGCATGTGAACGCACTGCCTGTCTGAAGAGGTTTATTAACATAGGATGGAGATATGACTATTCCAAAGGCTCTGTTGAAGAGCTCCCAGCCACTGCTGGGACCATTTGTCAGGACATTTGTCACCAATTAGTGGACACCTCTCCATGTCTCCATGAGAGTCTTGTTGGTCTAAGTACCTGCTTGTTGTAGTCCATCAGGATTCAATCCATGCCCATTTTCCTCAACCAGTGCTGGCCCTGCAGCCAGCTCTGGTCTCTTTATTCTGCCCAAAATCTTCCCAAAGCCTTTTGGCCTTTGGTTGCAAGGCCATGGGCATGTGGGCATGCACACATACTGCATTCAGAGAGCGGCAAGGTACTTCATGTACTCAGAGCTTCATGAATGGGGACCAATGTTTGCTTTCCCCTGCTGGTATTTAATGTCTGCATCTCCGACCTTGGGCTGGCTGTTCAGCTGAAGGACGGCCAAGCGGCAGGGTCACACAGGAGCATGGGACAGAACTGGAAACCACGGCCCTGCTTCCCCTTCCAGCAGGCAGCAGTGTTAGCACCAGTTTTGCAGTTTTAACGATTGCTTCTGGTTGCCCTGCTCAGGGCAGGTGGGGGTGCTGTGTGCATTTTCCTGCTTCTACTGACCTCACTGTGTGCAAGGCAAAGCCTGGCCTCAGGGAGGCCCATGTTCTCCAGAAGAGTAATGGAGAGCATGTTCAAGAGAGCTGTGCTGTTGTGATCAGAAGTAGCTGAATGCGTACCTGCAAAGTGGATTAGTACAGTTTGTAAGCTTGTGTAATGAGCTTTAAATTTAATTTAGCCTCTTTCTGGAGCACCATGCCTGTAAGTTTTGCTCTAGCCTGAAATGCTGTCCTTCTGAGATATTCTCCTTGGTAGAAATGGATGATGGCACACCTTGCACAGCGGTGGCTCACCCTGCTGTATGCTCACTGCTCACTGCAGTGAGCTGCTGGAGCTGCTGCATGGTACCGAATGGGAGCTCAGTGTCAATGTTAGTAAAACATTAAACATTATTCACTCATGATAAGGGCAGGCAAGGAGGGAAATCTGTCCTGGTGGTGGGTCCTGGGCAGAGGCATCTGCTGGGCTGCTACCTTCTCTGTGTGGAGGTCACCTCAGGGGTGATGGGAGAGCTGGTGTTTGGGGTTCATATCCACTGGCAGAAATGAGCTTTGTGTCTTTCTCTTCGATTAATGGCTGTTCTCCATACTAAATGGTCAGGAGTTGATCAGGCTTGCTGTGCCTTTCTAGCGGAGAGAGTAAAGAGAATTTTATATTCCTCTTATTTGCTTTTCTCCCATATTTTTGTAGAATCATAGAATGGCTTGGATTGGAAGTGATCTCAAAGATCATCAAGCTCCAACACTCTTGTCGCAGGCAACTTTGCAAGTAGACAAGACAGAGCGTGTTGGCATTTTTAAGATTTGAGGACAACAATTCTACATTTGAGAATAAAGGCATCAAATCTGCAGCCTGAGGAACTCAGGGCAAGAAAACAGTGAAAATATCTTTGAGCTGAACTGTGCTGATGTTTCTAGCTTCAGGGCAATTGATAAAAGCAAGGAGGTTTAGGTGAAAGTGTGGGTTTATGATAGCAGCATGACCAGGGCTGTGAAAGTGCAAAGCAGCTTCTCTTCAGGGCTGACCTACCACTTACTGTGGTTTTCCAGAGGAGCTTGGCTGGCCTCTGCTTTTCTGCCCTGCTCTTTGTCTCAGGGCTGCTAACATGGCCCCATCATGAGCCCAGCCATCTCCTTTCACTTCCATTCTGTCCTTGAGCAACTAAAGGAAACTAGTGCTAAACTGAGCGCAAAAATATATACCAAAACTCAGTGATGTTCCTTTCAGATGGCAAGTGAGTGAGTGCTAAAGCTTGGCATTGTGGGGTGGCATACTATTGCTTGTAGTGTCTTTTGGATGATGGAGAGAGTAATGAGGTCCTTGGGAACACTAAGCATCCCACAAAACATCTCCAGCAGTTCTGGCCTCATCAACTTTTGCCAAAGGGATTTTTCCATCTGCACAGATTGTCACAGCCTATGTTGTTCATGTGGTGTTGCAAGGAAACAAGCCATATTACGCAGCCAATGCCCCTGCAAAGCTGCTCCCTGCCTCTGTTATGCACAAAGTCTTGTTTATGTCAAGTAAAGCAAAGAACTTACATTTGGTATAATTGGTATCTTGGGAGTATAATCACTATTGTTTCAAATCAGTTTCAAAAAAGAAAGGATAATGGTGTAGCTAAAGCTGCACACACGCTTTTTAAACTTCTCCCAACATCATAGAATTGTTAAGGCTGGAAAAGACCTCTAAGATCATTTAGTCCAAACATCCATCTACCACTAGTGTTTCCCCACTAAAACACATCCCTCAGTACCACATCTAAATGTTTTTGAATACCTCCAGGGATGGTGACTCCACCACCTCCCTGGGTGGTGGAGCCCAGTCCAGCACCTGACCACTCTTTTGGAGAAGATATTTTCCCTAATATCCAACCTGAACCCCCCCTGCACAATGTGAGGCCAATCCCCCTTGTCCTGTCACTCTCCTTCCCTTACTCCTTGAGGTCCTGAGATTGGTGGTGGCTTACAGTGGTTAGGGTGAGCTGTGGGCACCCAGAGCTATGTGACGTCCATTTTGACATCTTCTTTGGCCTCAAAACGATTTGTACGGAGTCATGAATACACCTGTGAGCACGCTTTGCACCTTGCTCTCCCTCCACAGCATCTCCCTCCACAGATGGCCTGCAGCATCACCTTACGCCTCTCCCCAGGCTGGTGTGCGTGTGCGGCCCTGAGGGGCTGCTGCCGGGCATGCGGCAGGGAGAGGAAGGAAACACTGTCTTTTATTTCTATTTATTTATTTACTTTCCACACAAAATCAGAGCTCGGCAGGGCTGGAGATCCCGCCGAGCCCGGGCAAGGCCTCCTCCCTGCCCACTGCAGGACCCCGGCGGCACGGCGGGCGGCAGCAGCGCGCAGCGCACAGCCGGTTCGGCACCGCGCCCGGCCCGCCCGGTCCCCGCCTCTGCCTTGGCGGCAGTACCGCGGGACCGTAACGTTTGCTCTCCTCTTGCACGCACTGAAATAAATGATTTAAGTGCTTATTTTTCTGCCTCTTTGGCCGTTTTTTTTTTTTTTTTCGGCTGGGATTTTGTGAGATGCGAAGCAGCCGTTTTGTGGTCTCCGTGTTAGGTGCTTACAGTGAGAGGGGGGTTGGTCTCTTCTCACTGGTGACAGGTGACAGGACGAGGGGAAATGGCCTCAAGTTGTGCCGGGGGGGGTTTAGGTTGGATATCAGGAAAAACCTCTTTACAGAAAGGGTTGTTAAGCACTGGAATAGGCTCCCCAGGGAGGTGGTTGAGTCACCATCCCTGGATGTGTTTAAAAACCGATTGGATGTGGTGCTCAGGGACATGATTTAGCGGAGGGTTGTTAGAGTTAGGGTAGTATGGTTAGGCTGTGGTTGGATTTGGTGATCTTTAAGGTCTTTTCCAACCTGGGCTATTCTATGATTCTGTGATTCGATGGCCAGCAGGAGGTCATAGCCAAGTTCTTTGTGTGGACACCTCTGTGAGAGAAGCAAGACCAAGCGTGGCTCAGAAGTGCATGGGCTCTCATTATATTCATCAAATATTTTGGGCAGCGCTGAGTGATGCCACCCCTGCAAAGTGCAGGGTTCAAAGTCGGGTACATCTTCTGTGTTCACAGGAGGCTGCAGGCTGCATTATTGTTGTTTTTAATGCTTAAGCTTTTTACCTTCTCGTATGGCTAGGTCTGAGGTGTGTGCATAAAAAAGTTCAACAGCTATAAGAAGATTGATTTCTATTTATTTTTGTAGTCTACTGCATTGAGGACCTTGCTTCAGTTTTCTTTTTTTTTTTTTTTTTTCCTTTTTTTTTTTTTTTTTTTTTTCTTCTTTTTTTTTCCTGTAAGGTAGCCTTTAAAGCTTTGGTTCAAAGCTGTGTGGCAGGTCCCAAGCAGCAACCCTTCACCCTCTCCCACATGCCAGTGTCCCACTCTACCACCCTCCAGCCCTAGTCATCTCCCAGTTTAACCAGATTTTCTATTCTTTGGAATCATACAATCATGAAGGTTGGGGAAGATCACTAAGATCAAGTCCAACCAGCAGCCCATCCCCCACTGTGCCCAGTAACCACATTCCTCAGTGCCACATCCACACTGTTCTTGAACACCTCCAGGGATGGTGATTCCACCATCTCCCTGGGCAGACTGTGCCAAGGCACTACATTTTACCGTCCAGAAATGCCACCTTCAACTGCCTGCAGGCTGCTCTCCTGCCTGAATCTGCTGCCCACATCCCATTCTACCTGCTGCCATAGGGACTTTCATTAGTAGAGTCTTTGCGAGGACACTGTACTGTTGTCTGAAACAAATTTGCAGGAAATATTACATAGAATCATAGAACGGCTTGGGTTGAAAGGGACCTCAAAGACCATATTTTTAATTGTCAGTTTAAACTGGCAGTTTGACTGTCATCCTCTGAGATGGGAAAATCTTGGAATATTGCTGTTCTTCAGAATGTAAGTATTAGCGTGTCTTAATATTGATTTGGCTTCCTGAGATCAGTAATGAACATCGAAGTTTGAGATCGTGAGGTCCTGATGTTTGGAACTGACGATGACTGTAAGCAGAAATTGTGGAGTTGCTTGTGAATACCATGTTCAGTTCTCAATTGTATTTCTCAGTTCTCCCACCTGCTGATAGATTCATTCCTTCATAGAAGTATGTGTTAAGACTTGCAGACTCAGCATGATCAGTTGCAAATATTGTTTTCATTCACCTTCTACACCACTATCACGAAGGCAAGCCTGTACACCTGAACCATCAGGTGAAGAAGGAGAAAACATTGGATCTTATTTACTCCAGTGACTTGAAAGACCCTGTGTGAGACTTGTGATATAGATTTCAATAAGTGTTCCTCCCATTGGTCTCAAATGAGGGGAGACAGGGCAAGTCTGGAGCACGTCCACTTTCTCAGCAGCCAGTCACACTTCAGCAAGTTGCTTAGACCAAAGGAGCAACAAATCAAAACACTCTCTGCATAGCTAAAGAGGTTTTGATGCTATTTTATACATGTTTATGCTGTTCCTAAGAAAATACACTTTCAATTCAGTAAGCCCCTTCTGTGTCTGCTGTTGGGCAGTTCATTATTTAGGACTTAAACTACTGCCAGATTATTAGGGCTGTATCTGAGAAGAGTTCTCACCTTTCCATTAATCACTGAGAGATGCTTGAATCGTGACAGACTCAAAGCACTGATTCTATCAGGAAAAAAAATTGTAATGGAGAAGTATCAGGAGAGATAATAAGACATCACAGATTTGTGGCATCTTTTAAACAATGGATATAAATGTATAAAATATGTACAAATTGATTATTAACAACAGGCACAGAATGGCCTGGTCCATTGCAGAACTGTGCAACATCTTAATGAGTAACAGCCCTGCTTGATATTCAGACTGCTACAGAGATCCACTTACATGGGATCCCAAAATATTCTCTGCAGGAGGGCTGGAGCCTTGTAATGCATTCACAGATGGGGACACGGAGACAGAGCATTCACAGGCCTTGCCAAAAACATATTTTGGATTTGATTGACAGTTCTGGACAGGCTTTCCCAGCCTTAAAATGTGTGTCCAGAAATAGATTTTATCTGCTGCTTTTATTTTCCTCCCTGGATAGATTTTCAGTTGTCCATGAAAATAAATCCTAATTTTGTCTTTTAAATTTAGAATTATAGTTTCAGGGCTTTCAACGAAATTGTGTTTATTTATTTGCTCAGTGAGTGGCACTGAGCAGAGATGATATTTTTACAGGCTTTTCTGTTTACATGGGTAGTTGTACTTAAATTCCAGGACATACCTAGGGTGAACAAAAATATCCTGCAGATACAAGTCTGAGATGAAGACCTCAAGCCATAGCATGGTAGTGAATCAGATGTTAAAGATGGGATGATAGCCTCTCAAGGGCTGTACTAAATACTTTTCTGTATGAAGAAAAGTGAGTAGGAAATGTAGATTACTGATTTCAACAGTGCCATATGTTTTCATGAGAAGAATAACAGTACGGGGGCTTTACTCCTCCATGCTTATGGGGTCTGACTGCTCAAAATCACTGGCATAAATGCAGATGATGCCCTTCTTAAAATCTGAGTTTAACATTTTGTGCTTTTTCTCCTCCCTTTGTACTTCTCTCTGCAATCCCATTTCAGGCCAAGTCTGACTTCACACTTGAAAAGCAGCTTGGTAATAATATATCATTTGGGAAGTGTCTCATGGAACAGTGCTCATCTAAAAAAAGAATTAGTGGAATGATGCACAACAGAACCAGAGGGAAACAAACACAATAAGAGATGTAATATCTATGACAGGCAACAAGATACTTTACAATTAGAACGCCGCCTTCTATGTCTGCAGCTCTCTTTCTTTCCATCCTGCATTTTACCTTCTACTTCCTTTGCACTTTGCTTTGCTTTTCCAGTTGCTGTGAAGATACTGGTGCCTTTTTCTACTACTATTTGCCTTTCTCCAGCTTTGTCCATCTTGTTCAGAGCCTGCTGCTGGCTGTGGGATGCTTCTGGAAGGGCATCTGACCTTGTTTCTGGATGTGCCAGCTGCCTTCGAGTCACATGTTATATTAAAATTGAGTCTCTTGGCTCTCAGGCTGGTCTTCTACCTCACAAAACCGATGACATCCTTGAATAATGTAAATCTGACTGTTTGAGGAGCAACATGAGGAGAGAATATAAGGTGTCATCAGGGGACACGTGGAGTGGCAAATGAGCCAAAGACAATCATGTATGCATAAGACCCCTGCAGAAGGACTGGGAGGGGTACACTCTTCCCAGCACACATGCTTTACATTAAGTGGCTTTATTACTTTTGTACAAAGGGCTTGCAGGACAGCACAAAAAGAAGCTGTGATGTAGGTTTTATTTCATCTCAGGGGCTGAGTCCTGTGGGGGCACTTAATTTACTTCCCCACTTGTTGAGCTGCTCTGTGTCCTGAGACCGCTGTCCCAGCAAGACCTCTCTCATGGAGGTCCCAGAGCATCCCTGCTCCCAGGGCTCGTGAGAAGCCATGGATCTCCTGGTGGTCCTGCAACCTTCTTCCCAACCCTTTTCATCTCCCTTTCAAACAGAAGGGCCCTCCTTGATCTAGTGGTACCAGTGCAGAGGCAATGCAGTACTTTTGATCATCCTGTGTGCCAATGTATCTCTGCATCTCTTCCAATTCCATCTTTCTGGACATGGGGAGGAGTGTGCAGTATTCATCTTCACAAATATCTTCCCCTTTTAAAATTAGTGTAGCTGTCCACCACAATATTTAGGATGCTCATCAGTCACTTACAGAGCAGAAGGCAGGATGCATCCAGGAGGGGCAAACAACTATCCAATTTCATTAGAGCCCAATAAATGAATGATAGATCGTCTGGTAGAGCGATCTGGGCTATCAGATGTCCTTTCATAATAAGGAAATGTCAGGCCTTGTTTCCTGCTGGTAGGAGTCTCCTTGCAAGCAGCATGACCTTGCAAGCATACATGGGGAGGTATTACTGGCTGCTGCACCCCACTTCAGTGGATTCTGATGTTTCCATCACTTGGCCTCTCCTGCCTGTGGCTGCAATCCTGCATAATTTCCTTCAGTGCACTTTTTTCCCAGGATACTGATGAGTTATTGTGACACAAATCAGCAGATTTGCTTTGAGGTTTGGAAACAAGCTGGTACACCGTAACTTCTGTGTAATGTGCCTGTGGCATATGGAATGTGTGGAGAAGAAATGCTGTCCTCTTTAGAGAAGCAAATCCATGGCAAGAAAGGAAGAAACCTGACTTGCTTTTTTCAGTGTTTACTGGACATCACTTTTCTGTAAGGGGTTATCTCTAAGCACTCGGCAATTGACTTCTGAAGGGAAAAGAGCCAGTGGTGCCTCCTGAACACTGTCTGCTAAAGTATTTCGCAAAAGGAGTACAATTCTGATCCCATAGCTGTAATAAAGTCTAGCTGGACTGAGCTAGAGCAACACACCTTGTATATTTGTGAATTTACTGGAAGCTGAAAGGCAGAGAGGCAGTTCGTCTCCACGTAGACATATTCTTGTCAGTATGAACAGCCCATCTGTGTTTTTGAAGCTAACACAAGACAAACTGTGACACGATGAGCAGAGTCAGCACAAACTGTTTCCTACATTCATCTCTACTGTATAAATTCCAGCGTGGTTTGTCTCTCTTGGAATCCCTTCCACTCCCTGTCCCTTCACTACATGGCTGCCCTCTCCTCCGGCTAGATTGTCTTGGAGGTCTCTCCCTCTGCCAAAGGCATTAAGTTGGCTGATGGGTTCAAATATTATTACAGAGGATTGGTAGGCAGAACAATGGCACAAGTCTCAGCTTGAATAAAGCAAGGATAAACTTCTCCAGAGAGGAATCTCTTGATTTCAGAAACCTCTATTCATTCATTGAGTAAAACACAGATCAAGAAGGGCCTTCCTAGGCAATGCTCTTCCTCATAAGCAAATGCAAGAACATCCCTGCAGTGCAGGCACAGTTGTCACATGAGGCTGAACCTAATGACTCTGGTGTTGTATGAATATATATGTTAACTGTTATGTGTTGTGTGTTATCTGCATATATGCTAACAATAACTTGAAAAACAAAAGAACCTTAAAATTAGAGCATAAAGACTGTAAAAATATGAGTTCAGTGCATCTGGTGTCCATTTGGGAAAGTGAGAAAGTGGCAGAAATCTCACTTAAAGGGGCTTCAATTTCAAAGGTATCAAAATATCCTGCATTTCAATGGGCAGATCAGCTGCTTGGAGCCTTTTTGTCCCTAGCTGCACTTGCAAACTCCTGTGCTTAATTTTTTCCTCCAGCCCAAGCTCGCTGCGCACGTGTGTGGGTGTGCACATGGAGATGCAGGTGTCCTGTATGTACCTACATCAGACATGTTCTTGTGCCAAGCACCAGCTCCTGTATCAGTCCTTGTCAGGGTATATGAGTTTGCTTTCTTGATTTAGTGAAAGTGACTTTGGACCCAGAGTCCAAAACTTCAGTCAACTCTTTCGGCCTCTTTGTTATTGGCTGCTTTGGAGATAAGTGTCTCTGTTTTCACCCAGGAAAAAGGAAAGAGGATCTGTTTCCTCCTGATATGGAATGAGAACCCCATTTTTTCCATGTGAGTGAATCTTGCTTTCAGGCTGTATTACTTCTTTCTGCAATGACACCACTCAGAGTGTATAATATATTGAACCAACTCTTTCTAAAGAAATAAGATATCACCTTAGGCGGTTTTAGACCTCCTTACTGGCAACCTCAGCAACCAAGCATTATTTATAAATGAAAGCAAAGTAATCGATAGCAGCAATACAAGCTTGGTGTTCAGTTTCCCTTTCTGAAATTTCCAGTGTTGCTGTATTCCAAACCACATCTCAGAGTTGGCTGCTATGGGGCCCCACTGAGCTATTTGAAGAGTGTCATCCACACAGGCCATGCTGGTTTGAGGTCTTCATCTCCTGAGGTAGAGCTCAGACCACCAGCACCTGTAGGAAGTGCTCCTGCTCTTGGCCAGTATCAGATCTTACTAAGCCAGAGTTTAAGGCAAGAGATGAATGGTGTTAGAACAAGTGGAGCTGCCCAAATCCTCCAGACAAACTGTTGCAACCCTAGGCTGATGAAAATAATTTGGGACCTTGAGGCAAGTCTGATGCAATTACAGAGGAGCAAAGCAAAAGATGAAAAGCAGGTAAAGGGAAAAGATGGAGCGTGATCAGAAGCAGCAGTCAGTAATCAGATAGGATGCACAATTAGGAGCGACTGTTCTGCAATACAGGGTGGAGGAGGGGGCCTAATCCAATTCCAGAAGCACTGCCAGAGCACCACAGCACTCTGCCTGCCATTTGTTTATGCTGCAGGAGAGCACTCCCAAACGCAAATCATCATTACAGTAAAGAAGCTTTCATTTCTCTCTTGTTCCCTGCACAATTAATTAAAAAATCATCTTTTATTTGTAAAGTCACCACAAGGTTGGGATCAATTTATGTCTTGCAGAAAGCACAGTTGCTATCTGAGGAGTTAAAAAGCTGCAGCATTTATTGCCTATCTCCCTCTCTGCTCTCCTAAATACTCCCTCAGGCGTTCCCCCTTCTGTGCTGAGGTTTTGCCTTGGTCCTCGATCTCATATGACACTTCCCAGCAATTGCCCCCACCTCCAATCCCATTGGGATGTTTATGTCCCTTTTCTTTTCATGTGTGTTTCTGTATTTTCTAAGACCTCTCAAAAGCAGGCATTGTCCTTCTTTTACCCCCATATGAGAAGCCAGGACATGCTGGTTGCTGCGCAAATAGCATATTCACTGCAGAATATGCCCATTCTCCATTCATCAAAAATGGAAAGGGTAGAAGTTTCCAAAAGCAACTTCACATATAAATGTATTAACAAGTGATACTGAGATTAAACACTTGATACTTTTTGTAGGGCGCTGTATAGCAGGAAATTTTAAACACAGAAAGAAAACTGTAGCTCATAAATCAGCAAGTAGCTTATAGTTTAAAAAAATACTTAAGTAAGAAGTGAAAAATGGAACAAAAATGCTCTGGGAAGGAAATATTTGGTGTTTATTTATGGTGCACAGTAGTTAAAAGGGCAAAAGAAAATATATCCGCAGCAGAATTGAACACTCACATGCATATGAACTGCTTGCTGATAATTAAAAATCTCTGAAAGCTGGGTAAGATTAAATTTTGTTGTCAACAGGTGGCCATTATCTTCCAGATTGATTAAAACAGTTTTATTCAACTGAGTGAAAGTTCTCTAGATTTATGAGGATTCTGTAGTAATTAAAATTATTTGTGCTTGTTTACAGAAAGAACAATGTAAATATATCAGAAATAAGAATGATGTACATTTTTATTTGACACTTTCAAAAAAATTACTTTCATTATAGCAGGACTGTAGGTCTGAGCTCTTGTTTTATGTCCATGTCTTACAGTGTTTCATAATCATTTTTCAAATTTAACATCCTTTCTCCAGCGAGGTGGAAAGTGGCCTTGTGTTTGTCATGGACAAACACCATGCACATGAACATAGCAGAAAGCTGACATGTATCAAATTTAAACACTAGTTCAACTCATATTAATATGAGTGTTTGGCCATAAGCTGAAGATCCTACAAGTTCTGCCCAAGTTGAATTCAGGCCTCTGTTACAGAGGCAGCCTGGGGACAAGTAACACAGTGTATGCAATGAGGCCTTCTCATATGGAATCCCAGATGTCAGGCACTTTGAGAAGGTCCATGAAGAATGCTTTTTTGCTGCTGCTGTTGTTCTTTGCTTTGTGTGTGCATCCATGGGCTTTTTTTTTTACCCTTAACTGTGTGGATTTCTGTTTCCCAAAGATTGTGACTTCAGGTTTCGCCCATCAGACTTTGCTAATCTGAACTGTGCCAGAGTCTGACATCATGTACAGAAGCTTTCCACAGATGTAGGAAGAGCCAGACTCTAGATCTTAAATTATTCTAAGTGTACTGTACTTGGGTCTCATGCCATGTCTCGTGTGCATGCCAGGCTGGCATTATGCTCAGCAGGAATTTGGACGCAGAGGAAATGTAAAATCAAGGTCCATAAAAGAAGACTTGTTTTAGCATATAAGTACTCCCAAGTGACTAAAAAGTAACTTTGGAAATGTGCATCTGTAGTCTCTGTTCAAAAAGCCCTCAGGGGATTATAAATTGGATCAGTAAACTTCGTTATTACTAAACGAGTTGTGTTGAGAGAAGAGTGCTTTTACTTGAAGGAACCTAAATTAAAACTTAACAGCCAAATGAAAGCTCTTTTGAAAGTTTTATTACAGGAGAAAGCAATAAGCACCATTAGCACTTGAAATTAGATGCTAGATACTGATATGCGTGATCACATCTTTTGATTCATTTGAACCTTGGGTGTTGTTTAAAGGAAAACACGTACATAGCACATGACAAGCTGGTTCCTCAAATGCAAGCAGCATTTTCCAACTATGTCCTCTGCCTCCTTTTTGACTTATGCAGCCCAGCAGATACAAGGAGCCACAAAACTGTGTACAACCCTGAAGCCAGCCTTTCTCTTTTGTGAGTGCTGATGCAATTCACATGTAATGCAAAGTTCTCATTTCAATGTTTGTTGGTTTATTTTTACTAGAATGAGCCCAATATTAAACCAGATCCACAAACATTTATTCTTTACAACTGAATGTCTGAGTCATGCTGATTGTGCATCTTTTATTGTAGGTTGTTTACAACTTTTGTTTGGGTGAGATTTTGTTAGCATGAATCTTCAAGAAATGGCTGATCTCTATATAAACTCACACACTGGTAAGTAAACAGTAGTATAAAGGGAATGTCAAATTGTTTTTCAATTAGCCCCACTAAGGTCTTACAATATAGCTCATGTCTTTATGAATCCAGTAACAGGTTCTAACACGATGCTCACATATGGGAGTTATGGCAGTGGACACTGTTAGCTATGTGCGATTACACTTACTCAACAGATATTTTTTAACATCTCACTTGCACCCTGTATCCTTTGGGCTTAGGTTTTGTATTATAAACCCCCAATACTTTCAGATTTCTGCTGATGGAACATGAATAAGTGATACACTCCCACCAGCACCAACTCTCAGCAAACATTCCCTTTCTGAAGCTGGATCTTTCACCTAATCCATCTCCACAGGGCTTTCCCTCTTTTCCTCATGCCCTTCACTATCCTTCCAACTAACCCTAAAATAGAGGAAATATGTTATTTACTGAAATAGTCAAATTTAAGACCTGAAATCTCAACATGCAACAGCACTACTGTTGAAGGCTTTATGCCTTCTCCTTTATAGAAATGAAGAAAGGGAATGGGAGGGGAGAGGAGGGGAGGGGAGGAGAGGAGAGGAGAGGAGAGGAGAGGAGAGGAGAGGAGAGGAGAGGAGAGGAGAGGAGAGGAGAGGAGAGGAGAGGAGAGGAGAGGAGAGGAGAGGAGAGGAGAGACCTTCAAAGACTCAATCCGTCAGCCTGACTCTTTAGGGCTAACCAGAAGTTACAGCATGTTACTGAGGGCATTGTCCAAATACTTCTTGAACACTCACAGGCACAGGGCATCAAATATTTTCAAACACCTTTCCTGTTCTAGTGTTTGACCACCCTCATGGTAAATACATCTTTCCTAATATCCAGTCTGACCCTCTCCTGGCAGAGTTTCATGCTGTTGCCCTATCAATAGATAGCAGGGAGAAGAGACCAGCACCTCTCTTTCCACTTTCCCTCCTCAGGAAGTTGTAGAGAGCAATGAGGTTGCCTCTCTGCCTCCTTTTCTTCAAACCAGGCAAGCCAAGTGTCACAAACCAAGGCTATTCTTGGAAAGGAAAAGAGATATGAATATTAGCCTAAGTAAATATTCAGTAACGTATTACTGATGGAAGTGGATAGCATCTATTTCTAAAAGCTCCTTGCATCATTTCCACAATAGATTCTGCGAAAAAAAATATCATGCTTGAAGATGATTGATGAAAATATTAGGTTTCTTACAGCTTCATTTATCTCATCAACTTAAACAAAAGCTTGATTTGTAGACAGTTGATGACACTCTAGAATTTTGTCCTCCTTCTACCATTTCAATTCAGTGGGAACAGCAGAGTCCTTCAGAAAATCCTCTTCATCTCTGCCATCCCCTTGCATTTGGTATCTTAAGGAAAGATGGAGATTTGTTACAAGGGATGAAGGCCTTGCATACATCAAATGTATGTACTAGTCTGACTCTTGCTCATTCTAATCCATTCTGAACTTTTATTCTTTCTATTTCTTCTATACATTTTTTTTTCCCATTGTGAAATGTTTTGGGCAGCAGTGGCTTTGAACCTTTTGTCCTCTATCTGCATGTCTAAACTTCCGTGGCAGCAAGCAGTAGTCCATCTTCTGGGTGGTTAAACCTCCCCCGTAGCAAGTCATGGTCCACCAGCTACTTTTAACTTTCTGTTATTGATAATTTAGTACTTTATGGAACAAAGTTACTGGAAAGCTCTAAACTGCTGCTGAATGTGTCTTGGCCCTGAAGATAGAAAATGCATTTTAAAACCTGTCACCTTTTTTTATTTCAACATCTCTCCTTATCTCCACAGGCAGCCCATGTCACCACATGCACCATTAATTCTGGTACTTTCAAATCAAGCAGAAAGAATAAACCAAGCTGTGGTCCTTCCTTTGTGCTGCCATAATAAAGCAAGCTAGGAATTTGAAAGATGAAATACTGACATTCTAACTTTTCATTGAACTCTATTCCCCACAGAGGTATCAACAGAGAATACAGCATCAGCTTTCCTTTTAAAACTAAAGGCCAGGTTTTTCAGCTTTGCCTTAGTCAGCATGTGTGCTGTCACAAGTGGGGTGGTGTAAAGGTGGCCCCTTCTAGGGTGATGTGGAAGGAGACTGAGAGATAGCTAAAGCAGGGGCTGGTCTAAGTTACTAAGTTACTCTGATGCTATCAAAGAGCCACCTTGGCTCTCATACCCAGAGCCCACTTGCTGTTGGTGTACTTTGTACTGTCTTTGTCTAAATGTGATTTATTTAATCCTGAACACAATATTTTAAAAATTGGCAAGATTCTTCTCTCCTGTGTGAAGTAAATGCTGCACTTCTGATTTTTCAATGGACATGTACACTAAAAAAATATTGAGACTGTACTACAGTAAGTGCCCATCATCTTGGCCTACTCTAAACAATCTACCTGAGTGGCTTATAAGGGCCTTTGGGAGAGAGAAAGAGAGCCATTTTCTACCACTGCAATAGCTCTCCAAGACTGGTTAAGTGCCTTCTGCAGTGAGCATCAAGGGCTGACCCACTTGTCTCTGCTCACTTTCTTCCTCTGCCATCTTCCTAGTTGATCAAACTATCACAACTGACCAAACTACTCCATGCTCCAAACTTTGCTGTTCTCCTTATACCAATAAATGTTTGATACAGGGGAAACTATATCAGAATATCACTCCAATTTCATATTGTGTTGTCCAGAGTTTCTGAGGAATACTGTGTGTTATGTAAGTATGAGGAGTCTATAAAGCAAGTATGAGATCATTTTGACAAATGTTGGAGTAGATTACAACTCTTGAGGGGCTTCTTGGTTGAAACTTGCCTCTTGGCTCTCCTTGATTGCAATTAAGTTGTAAAATAGTCTGTTAAGGAAGAAAACAACGTAACTGAGACCTTAAATCTGAACTGAGCAAAACTGTTGAGTACATCCTAGAGAAAACAAACTTGTGTGAGAAGAGAGAGGTGCAAAGAGTTCTTTTCCATCACTGAGACTGCATTATACATTGTCTGTGACTTTAACTGTGTCTACCACAGTAGAAATGAAAGGCACCTTGACTAAATTGGGCAGTAGCTGATATGAAGAAAGATACAGGATGCCTCTCTTACTTTTGGGCTTAAAAAAAAAAAAAAAATTAAATGGATTGTATAATTCACTGTACAGTAAGAGGAATTTTTGAAAATGCTTTAAGACAGGCAAAATAATTAAATTAAACATTTAAATTTGCTGCTTAGAAGTATAATTGAAATTGTACCTGTTAAAACAATATCAGCATCACATCCAGATTTCACATTGAGTTATTCTTTTTGCAATAGCATAGTTAATTTGGAAATTTAAGCCACATTTTCTAGAGGAGTTTCTGCAGAATGCACTCCAAACACTGATCATCTGTTTCTTTTTGAACTGACAGCAGTACAACCATATACATACATTTTTTACCTGTGTACAAATGTATAGTTCACAACACAAACTGTTTTGTTTTTTTTTGTTTGTTTGTTTGTTTTCTCATTTATTGCTGTTGTATTGTTGCTGCATTTCAAACATACTTCAACTAACCATCTTGCAGAGGTACACATCCAGTGGCTTTTGGTATTGTGTAGCAGTTGTTTTTCTTTGTAAGGGCAAAGTACCTTTCCTCAGGTATATTATTCTATGGCTCTAAATATGCCTGACATTTAATGTTTTTCTGGCTCTTTTCAGTTTGCTTCTCCACTGGGATATCCCACTTCTTCACATGACACACATATCACAAGATGCTATGAATCCTAAAAGTTTACGGAGTTCAAAAACTGATAGTATGAATTAATGAGTGAAAAGTTTATTGAAAGCAATTAAACCCACTTTTGATACACATGGACCTGTGTGTAATTCATTTATCTTGGATACCTCTGAACACTGTTATACATAGCTATACATTCTTGAGTCCCCTTTTTAGCTGGCACATTCTTTCAAATCTTCACTGATAAAAAGAAAACAGAATTTAAAACAAAACAAAACACAGCCAAGCAAAATGCACCTTGGAAACTGGCTGAAGCAAGGAAGCAGAGTTTTTGAAGTGATTTGTCCAGCAATTGTCTTTTAATAGCCAATGACTACCTGCTGATTACTTATCTTGTACTTTTTTCACTTCCTGCATGACTTCCTTAGCATGTTCAGCTGAATTAAAGCAATGTATTCCTAGAGGAATAGTACCAGGAACTATACCAATAAATACTATTTATAAATTATGAACAAAGGAATTCTTCTAACCTTATTGTCAAAATCCTGTGTCACTGGGAGGTCTGGCTAATTAAGAGTCCTGAGTTTAGCCTCAGCAGTGACTGGTTTACTGGTTTTCAGTTAGGAGTTCAAATAATGGGAGGAGGAGACAAACCCTAAACGTTTTGAGGAATGTGAAGCACCACCAAATATGACGGTGAAGTATAAAGAGAATTGGGATAACTGCTGCTGAGACTAGAAGTTGTGGAGAAAAATTTGGAAAGAAAGTTTTTTGTTCTGTGAACTTTATTAAAACCGAATAAACCTCTCTCAAAAAAACACTGCCACCACCAGCAAAAGCCCACAATAGATTTTCAAAAGGGGTTACTGAGAAAATAGCTCTCACAAGTTAAAGAAACTGATAAAGGAGGACTTAGTACCAGACCAGACCTTTTTACAGAGAAACAGTGAAAATGACAACACTATAGAAGCGATGAAAAAAGTTGCTGAAGTTTCATGTCCTGGAAGATGAAAAGTGCTGAGATCCTTCCTTTGACTGGAACTATCTTATTGTCACTGTTGGCCTTGATCAGATACAGGGTGTATTAAATTTGCAGAGGGCCTAAAGTTGGGAGAAAGTGTTCAGTCTGTTGGAGGAAGTATGCTGCTCAACAGGTTTAGAATTCAAAATGATCTAAATCTATTGTTCTCAACTTGTGCCATCCTTTTTTAGGGCATGAGGGCCAGGAACCTGAGGTACCTTATCACTTGGGTATGAGAGTGCTGTACATGATTTTTCAATCTGTATTTAGAACCCATGATTTTCCACACTCAGATGTTTCAATTGTGTCTGTTTGGTGACTGCTGGTAGAAAATGCTTACGGCCCATTGCACCCAACAACACATGATACATTCAGGTACTTGTTTTCTAAACTCTGTTTGGGAATTAAAGTCTTCCACAGTCTTCCCTGTTATTTATGGAAAGGAGATCCCTGTCCATAGTCAACCTTGAACCTGAGGGGTTAAACTAACTCTTATGCATCTCACTTTCACTAAAGAAATCACAGAGTCATAGGATCATTGAACCATTAAGGTTGAAAAAGACCTCTAAGATTATCTAGTTCAACCATCAGCCCACCCCCACCATGCCCACTAACCACATTCCTCAGTGACACATCTACGTGGTTCTTGCACACCTCCAAGGATGGTGACTCCACTCAGTGACCTCCCTTGGCAACCTGTGCCAATACCGCAGCATTCCTTCTGAGAAGAATTTTTCCCTAATATCCAACCTGAACCTCCCTTGTACAACTTCAGGCCATTCCCTCTCACCCTATCACTATTACCTGGGAGAAGAGGCTGACACTCTCCATACCACAACCTCCTTTCAGGGACTTGTAGAAAATGATAAGCTGTAAATGTTTTATATGTATCATCACTTTTTCTGTCTTTACAACACATTATTTTATTCATCTCTGTTAATAATTAGTGATTATTATTAGTGCATATGCTACCTCTGTCCTCATTTTTCTCTTTCCTATACAGAATACAGCCTTCAACCCCTCTAATCTAGAGGACACAAAGAGAAAGCAGTGGCTTTGGGACATGGAGTGGACACAGCCTGTGGCTGCCCTTAGTTGCTAGCTTACAGCCTATCTCAGCTGAATAAGAGAAGGCTCCAGGGAGATCTGAGAGCAGACTTTTAGTATCCAAACAGGGGCTATAAAAAAGCAGAGGACAGTCTCTTTATCAGAGTTTGTTGTGACAGGACATAGGAAAATGGTTTCAAACTGAAAAAGGGGAGATTTAGACTAAATATAAGGAAGAAGTGTATTACAATATGGCCTGGTAAGGCACAGGCACAGGTTGGTCAGAGAGTTGGTGGATGCCCCATGCCTGGAGACACTCAAGGTCGGGCTGGATAGGGCTCTGAGCACCCTGATCGAGCTGTTGGTGTCCTTGTTCAATGCAGGGGTTTGGACTAGAATGATCTTTAAGTGTCCCTTCCAACTCAAACGACTCTGTAATTCTACGATTCTGTCACATGATGCCACAGACTATTGGGTGGCTGAGGAAGTTGTCTCATTTCATGTAATCATTTTCTGGGAAAATATGTGAAAGAAAAAGTTAAGGACATGTACATCTATACATTTAGAGATTTGAGCAATAATAAAAAAAAGGACATTAACCAGAGAGGCTTAGGTTTACTACAAGCTGCAGAACACCTTAGTGTAAGCAAAGTGGTTGGCACCCTACCAATATTACTGTCCACAAAAACATATTCTTCTGTTCCCTGCTAGGGAGAAGTCCTACAGAAGGAATGGCGGGCACCTGGACGATGCAGCGGCTGTTGGAACACACTTAGAAAAGGCCTAAAGAAGTTTGTGCCGGCTCGCAGCTCCTGGCTAGCCCGCTCCACGGAGCAGGGCGGCTGGGGACAGGGCAGAGCAGCGCCCGAGAGCGGCAGAGGGACGGCTTGCCGAGGGACGGAGGCTGCTCCACGCCGCCCTCCCCTCGGACAGCTGCCCTTGGTACCTCCTGACGGACCGCCGGTGCCGCCGGCTGACCGCCCGCCCCGCCCCGCCCCGCCCCGCCGCGTTCCCCATGGGACGAGCCCGCCCTGGCGCCCGCATCCCGCGGCCAGCCGCGGCGGCAGCGCGGCGCGGAGCGGAGCCGCCCGCGGAGGATGATGGCGCCGGCGACCGCCCCCACGATGGCGGGCCCGCTAGCCCTGCTGGACCCCACAGGTGAGCCCCGGCCCCCGCGGTGCCAGCTCGGGGATTCGGGGTTCTTGGGTTCGAGGCCCCTCCTCGAGAGCAGCGGCTCTTCGCTGCCGTGTTGGCTGGAGGGGATGGAGGAGCGAAGGCGTGTCCGCCCGCGTCCCTCGGAGATGGGTACCGGGGTGGGCGGCGGGGCTGCAGCCGTGTGCTGAGGTATTTACTAACTGCCTTCTTTCTTTTCGGCGTGCCGCTGCGGTTAATAAATCGCGGTGCTGGTGCGCTAGCGTTGAGACGTTATAGCTTTACTCTGTCTGAGGAGAGGAGCAGGTGGGAGTGCTGAGGGGAAGGGGGGACCGCAGCCGACAGTGAGGTGCTGGGGGTTCGCGGCCCCCGCCATGCACACGGGGGTCCTCACCGCCAGCCGCGGTAGAGCCTGAACTTAGAACCGTAGAACTTTTCCTTACACGTGGAAGAACGGTCTCAGTGTTGAAAAGGTGACGGGAAGAAGTGCCATAACATAACTTGACAAATGTTTTCAGGTGAGCAGTGGAAAACTGCAGGCTGCCCTTAAACTAACGCTGAGCTGCTCCTTCAATTATTTATTAGTGAAACAGTTGCTGCCAAAGCCGTGAGGTCATATCAATACTGCGTGGTAGCACTGTTGCCACACAACAGAATGTCAAAGCACAGTGAGTTCAGGTGTTTCTTTTTTTTTTTTTTTAATGATAGAACTGTTTCTGTGTTTCTGAAGGAGTTGAATATATATCATACTGATGGATTATTCCTCGCAAATTAAAGATACAGACCTGGTACACGCTGCTATCTTGTGGCTTGGAATGGGCGCTGCTGCGTCTGCTTTAATTAGTTCAGCACTCTGGACAAGTCAAGCATTTAATCAGGAAAGGGACAGCAACTGCCAATTGTAGTTGGCAGTTCTAGTAAGTAGTTGTAGCTGGCAAATCTAATCTAGGTGTGAGTATCCCTTTTAAGCATCTCAGTCCATCATTTAGCTTTAGGAAGCGACGTAGGATTCATTTGCTGGCAAAACCATTTTAGAAAATAGACAATGAAAGCCATAGCCAGGAGAGAGATTGCACTGAAGTGAGCGCTGCCATAATTAAAAATTATTAATCTAGCTCCGAACTTCTTCCCTTAAATATTTGCTCAGCAGCACAAAAGCAGTGGATGCAGAATTTGCATTACTGCTTTGATACTGTACCTCTGTCTGTGGTGACTCTCTGCTTAAATGATCTTGTTATGTATGATCAGTGCCACTCTGTCTGAAACACAAAATTGCAATTCTTTCAGTAGGTAATGAAGAGATACCTTTTTTTTCTGCTACCAAATTTTCCTCACTTATCTTTTCTCATATTAGGACGCTAATACACGTTTGGCTGGAGTATTATTTCAAATAAGCATTTCCATTTAGATCACCCTAACTAGATCAAAGAGGAATGTATGAAATTGCATGGTACCAATATCTAGCAAATGTGATTTTGTCCCAGCAAATTGCTACATCCTGCAGTGTTTCTTTCCTTGCAAAAATTTTATAGACATTATGATGTCTGGAGATGGATTTTAAAAGGAATTGTAAAGTTAGTAAAATAGAGTTGTCTCAGTCTAAATTTAGACTTTTTTTGTTAAATTGCAGATCACACGCAAGTTTTCCAGAGTTGGGAGATACTGTTTCACTCTATTTTTCCCTTCCTTGGTCACTGCCCACTTTCCATACCATGGACATGTTTCATCATAAATTCATTCCTTCTCCTTTTAAACTCATACTTTTCTTCACTCAAATACAGAGCCTGCAGTTCATTAAAGGACCTAATACTTTGCATTCTACCAGAAATCTAATCTATACTCTCCCCATAAAACCACTCATTTTCCGTGATTGTCCAGCAAATTGAATTTATCCTCCTGGTCATTGTAAGCAAGCATTGTAAATAATTTGGCTTTCTGCCACTGATGAACGAAGAAATTTTGCTGTATTTTGTTGCTATGTGACCAGCAGAGCTTGATTCTTCAGTGAGTACTTCTTCTTTCTGCTCCTGAGGATGAGATAATAACATGTGCACACTCTCTATTGACCAGCTCTCAAGCTACTGAGAATATGATGAGAAGATTTCTTTCCACACACTTGATTTTTGGCATGCTCAGATATGAATTTGATATGTTAAGCAAAGTGGAGCGAGGCTCAGAGTAAGAGTTCACACTGCATCATTGTTAAAGAAGTTTAAGAAGATAATTGTCAAAAAATGTTTTGAGAGTCACTTCAGTGTTAAAAACTTGTAAGCCTTCATTAACTGTTTCCTGAACCACAAAATGTCCACACTGTCGGGGCAAACCCAGACCCAGTTCCCCATTGCTTGGGGCTATGGGTACGTGAGGAGTTGGGAGCAGCTGCTGCCACCCCTTTCACTCCTCTTTATCTAGTAAGGATGTATCGAGCTGTAGCCCAATATGTAGTATGTCAGTAGAAATACTGACAGCAACTTTTCCTGTGCTTGTAAATGGCTTTTTTTTACATGGTCAGCCTTTGGTTCAGTGCTCACCACAGAATTGTTGGGGGAGAATCAGGCTGTCTGTCTGTGCTAAGAACAGTGCCGTGCCCTTGGGAACAGTCTGGCATTGCTTTTTGGTTGCACAGACCCACGGGAAAGTAATAAAAGCAGATCCAAAAGCTGCATGGCAACTGGTACAAACAGCAGTAAACAAAGATTTGAAAAATCTTGGGAGACAGCGTGACTGAAATAGCGGAAGGGAAATAATAGTAAGAACTATTTGCAGCCCTTTCCATCTGAAGATATTGTGCTGCTTTACAAATATTACTTAGTCCTCACAATAAGCTGGTGAGGTATATACATATAATTTATACACATTTTGATAAGGGCACCAAATGTTTTTTTTGATGTGATTAAGGAAATCCAGACTACCAGTAGTTTATTAGAAATTAATATCTACCCACCTATTTTTATCGTTCCTTGAAAACAAGAGATTTCATGTGCCAGTATCTGTAGAAGGGGCCTCTCTCCACACCTGTAAGACACCTCTGCTGAGGGTGAAGTCTGTTGCTAGCTACAGGTAGTTGTGAGAGCTTCTAGTGTAGAATATAAAAAAGAAGGTATGATTGGATATTTGCATACAGTTTGAGATGCAGCTGGTAAAAAATAAAAGAATGTGAAGATTGAAGGGTATCACATACATAAATTGATTATGCTTTGTGGCAGCTGTAAATATCAAAGTTAAAATGTAGTTCAGTCAGAAAAAAAAAGACCTTATAAATAATGACATTCTTTTCTGCTTTATTTCACTAAGTCCAATTTGCTCCAGTTACAAATCAGAGCATGCCTTATCCTAAGATGTTTTCTAGCAAACTTAATCCGGGCTATCAAACTCATGTCTTTCTTTTTTGCATATCATTATTGATAACATCAATACAATCACAAAAACAACTTCACAAGGCAGTTTGGACATATACTTTACCTCCATGCAATCTGATTAGCTCTTGCCAGTACAGGTGTTACTTTGAAAATGCAGTAGCTTTGCTCCTTGGGCACGTCTCATAAATGCTGACATTCAGTGTTTTCAGTAACGCTTGGCTGAGGATCATCTCATCCACTGACCTTCAGAAGGTTTGCATTCTTACATCCCTTTAGAGTATGTCTACATAAAAACTGCAGTTTTGGAACAGTAGGTATAAGCACGCATACCCAAAACACCCTTAGTCTAGCTGTCTTGACTATTGTATAATCATAGAATCAAGGTAGCTCTGGTGGGAAAGTACTTAGGAAGCTTCCAGTTCAACCGTCTGGTGAAGACAAGGTCAGCGGTGAGGTCAGACCAGCTTGCTCAGGGCTTTTTCTGGTTAGATCTTCAAAACTTCCAAGATCTTGACAGTACAACCTCTTTGGGAGACCTGTTCCAGTGTTTCCCTATCTTAATGTTAATTTTTTTTTCCTTATATCTCTCCTGAAACGTGTTTCAGGTTATGTCCACTGACTTTTGTCTTTCTGCTGTGTACCACTAGGAAAAGCCTGACTCTGTCCTCTTGACAACCACCTTGTAGGCATTGGAAGAACTGCTATTGGCATTGCCAAAAGCCATCTGTTCTCCAGACCAAACAAGCCTTGTTCTGTCAGGTTCTTCTTACAAAGTGAGTACTCCAGTCCCCTCCAGCTTCTCAGGGCTCTCCTGCTGAACGTGTTGCAGCCGATTGATGTCTTTCCTGCCTGGGGGTCTAAAATTGGATATAATATTATGTGTGATCCAACAAATGCTGAACAAAGGGGCATAATTACCTCTCTTATCTGCAGGTGATGCTCTTGTTAATGCAGCCTTCTGCTCACCTCTGCTGCCAGGGCACAGTACTGGCTGATGTTCAGCTCACTGTCTGCCAGGACCCTCAGGTGTTTTTCAGCAGGGCTGCTCCCCCAGCCTAGCAGTCCTCAGCCAGTATCATTGCAAGGCATAGCTTGCTCTGAACTTGCCTCTGCCTGTTAGATTCTCTAAGTTTTATGCTGGCTCTTGAATGGCAATCCTGCCCTCCATAGCATTGACTGGTCCCATAGTTTGTTGTCATCCACCAGCTTGAAGAGCATGCACTCTTACCACTTTCTCCAGGGCATTAATGAATTCAGTAAAAGGGACAGGTCCCCCAAACAGACCTCTGTGGTATTCCACGTGTTACTCACCTCCAGTATACACTATACATTAACCACTCTCTCTGAAGTCAATCATCTAGCCACTTTTTAAAACACTTTCTTGTCTACTTAACCAGATCATGACATCTCAACTTGGTTTTGAGAACACTGTAGGATGCCGTGTTAAAATTTTTGCCACATTTGGCATGAATGACATTCACTGCTCCGCAATGACAGACTTTTTGTTGTGGTAGGCAGTTGAGTTGGTCAGTTGTGACTGTTGCCAGTCTTCTTTTGCTTATGTGCCCAGAAATGTCTTCCAAAAGGACATGCTCCATAATATTTGGTTCCAGTCTCCTGGGAACGAACATGAGGCTGATCAGGTCGTAATTCACTGAATCACTGTTTTGGCCTTTTGAAGATAGGTAATGTATTTGCCTTTCTTCAGTTACTGAGAATTCCCTGGTGTCTGTAACTTTTCAAAGATGATAGAGAGCAGCAGGAATTAGTTCTCTTGGTATCCATAGATATAGTCTGTCAAGTGGACTTGAATGCATGGATCTTCCTCAAGTAATCTCTAATTCAGTCCTTATCTACTGCAGGTGGTAATTCTTCTCCTTGAATCTTATCTCTGAGAGGGAGACCTTCTTGGTGAACGCAGGCATCAAGTACCTGAGCTTTCTGGAGTAGCTCTTTCAATTATCTACTAGCTCTGCAAAGGCAGAATAGTTATGAAACTCCATCATTTCTTCTGGTCTGATTTTCATGGTTGTGAAGGGTTAGGCTGGGATAAGGATTCCCAATAGCAAATGTTGGTCTCACCTTCAACCATGCCACAGTTTCCTTTTCCCTTTGAACTGCTCTGGTGTGTTTGAGAAGGATCATTCACTTAGAAAGATTTGCCAGAGAGTGTTCTACAAAGGCATTACACTTGATGTAAGACCTTCTTTTATCCTCTTTTTTTCCTGTGCATCACTGTTGTTCCCTTGCATGTTACACATCTGTATGCATCACTGTATTATTATGTGTATTATCTGCATTTGAGATAATTCTAATCTCTTTAAAAGTATTGATACTTCAAAGTAAATAATCACTGTCATGGACCCAGAGCCTCCCCATACATAAGCAAAAGGCTGAAGCAAAGGTACATGTACAGTGATGGTGGGAAAGCAAGTTTAAAGGTTCTGGAGTAAGCCTGCCTTCCAGCCCTTCTGTTCCTCACATACTCTGCAGTGTTTCGGTTGCTGCTATCTGTGTAGTGACAGCTGGGTTTGCTGTATGATGATGTGGTAAGTAACACTGATCGACTTTTTAAAGTTTTTCTGAGTCTGAATTCATATTTCACTAAAAATGTGTAGACAGAGCTGGTTAGTTCCCATCTATTTTCCTTCACTTTCTTTTATTTATGACCGTTGGTTTATGGTAAGTTTAGAAGCGCAAATTTATTTTATCTTTCTAAGTCCTTTTAGATTTGTTTCCCTGCGTGTATTGAGTTTGGTTAGAAGGAATGAGAAGAAGTATGTCTTGTCAAATAAGGAGGACAGGTTCAAGCCAGGTCCTGAATGCATAGATCAGATTAAAGGGTGTCTGTTTGCGTGAGTGTGGAAAGAATTACATTTCAGTCTTCTACTAAAGAAGAATAGAGCCTTGCTGTGGTGCACTGAAGGAACCCATCATCACTACCAGCACAGTTCTCTGTCTTATAACTTGATTTCTATTCTAGGGATAAGGAAGATTACTGAAGTCTTTCACACTAGCAGAGAATTCATCTCTGACAAAGAGTTCCCTGACTGACTGCTCAGGAGATGTGAAGAGGGTTGAATGGATTTGGAGAAGCCAGCCTCTTTTCCACATAATGACTCATTGGACAGATATGTGAAACTTTATAAAAGTGGAGAAAAAAAAAACAGGAAATCCCATTGGTTTTCTGCTGAAAAACATTTCTGCAATGTAAATCGAATAGTCGACAGAAATTCCCTGTTATGGTAGATGGGCTGGTTCATGCAACAACTGTGCTACTGAAGTGGTAGCTTCCAGTGCATGCTTGGACAAGGCTTTGTGGAGACTCAGCAGTCTCCAGATAAATACATAACAAAGATACTTGTTTTTTTTACTTCTCTTTTCAACACCAACAACTTTTCTTGTTTTTCAGGAAGATGATCAGCATAGCCAAGCATCGAATCCAAAATCTATTGGGCCACACTATATTTTATGTGTCTCTTATTGTAGGCTGTACAGATACACAGTAGGTTGGACAAATGACTACAACAGTAATGTAACTATGAGTTACAACGAGCAACTAGTTTGGATATTGTCTGGGAATCTGAAACTAAGTACCCTAATCCATATGCTGAAGGAGGACTTTTTTTTTTTTTTCTTTTTTCCCTTTTTTCTAAGTCTTGAGGTTAACCAGTATATTTTATTTGGTGTGGAACGTGCTGCATTTCCATCCATTAGTTAACACTCCTTTTCATGCCTGAAAACTGTATCGTTGAAATGGAACAGAGAACAGATTGCTACCTTAGTAACGTCAGAAAAACTTAAATGTTTGAGCTGTAAGAGCTCAAAGGGCTTGACCTTATTGCAGCCCTTCAGTACCTAAAGGGATCCTATAAACAGGAGGGGAGTCAACTCTTTGAAAGGGTAGACAACTGCAGGACAAGGGGAAATGGTTTTAAGTTGAGGGAGGGAAGATTTAGGTTGGATGTCAGGGGGAAGTTCTTTACAGAGTGGTGAGGTGCTGGAACAGCTGCCCAGAGAGGTTGTGAATGCCTCATCCCTGGAGGTGTTCAAGGCCAGATTGGATGGGGCCCTGGGCAGCCTGGTCTAGTATTAAATGGGGAGGTTGGTGGCCCTGCATGTGGCAGGGGGGTTGGAGATTCATGATCCTTGAGGTCCTTTCCAACCTGAGGCATTCTGTGATTCTGTGAAGACTAGAAGTCAATTAAGAATAAATCATTTCAATATATTAAAAAATCTGGTAGATGTATTGAATAAATCACTTTACTTTGTGGGAAGGGTAGCTGACTTGTGGAGTAACACGTGAAGTCTGCTTTTCAGTTCTGAACTGGCTTTGATGAAACGGAACTGGCTTTATTTAAACCCATACACCTAGTGAAGAACAGATTGATAATGAAGAATTTCCATGTCCTCTCAATGAACACACTTAATTGAGCAGCTATTACTAGAAAAGGTAGTCCCATATGTCATTAGCTGATTAGATATCAGATCAGATATGCTTCAGAAATATAGTTTGTTTTGCTTGCCTTAGTATTAATATGAACACCACATTCTTTTTTTTCTTTTTTTTCTTTTTTTTGTGATATTATGTAGATCTTGTTTAGTATGCTAATTTGTTTAAAATATAAATTTGTATATTCTGCCAGGATAGACTAAAATTGGAACTTCACAAAGGTAAGCATTGTACAAGGCTTGCAGGTTTTGACATATGGATGTGAACAACAAATTAATTATTACAGAAAATAAGCCATAATTATCATCACCTGACATTCAGTTCAGCTTAATAGAAGCTCATCTTGTACATGTGCCTAATGTGTGTGCATTAAGCTGTGTAGAGTTCCAGCTAACTCTGTATTTATTCAATCCCTCTGTTGTCTGCCAGCATTTGTACTAGTGGGAGAACAACAGTGGGTTAACAACAGAAGAGTTTAACAAATGAAAATGGTTGATTATTTTGCATTTGTTCCGCAATTTTTGCAATTCAAAACTCTTTTCTTCCTCCTCCCTTCCTCCACTTTTTACAGGGCAATTTGCAAAAAGGAAGAAGACTTCACTTTGGTTCACAGTCTCTCTACTGGTGGTGTCCATTTTCATACTGACCATAGGTCTGGCAGCTACAACAAGAACAGAAAATGTTACTGTGGGAGGCTACTACCCAGGCATCATTGTGAGTAAAGAAACCTACTAGATAACTATATCAGCTGAATACAGGAAGCTATAACTTATAAAAAGAAAACAAAGGAAAATCATTTGTGTTGCATTTCACAGAAAGAAGATGCTTATTTGTTTTGATCTAGTTCAAGTGTGTGATTATGTAGGGGAGTAAACACTGAATTGCCCTGAAGGGGAGGCTTTCAGGGGACACAGAGGGACCACGTTTGCACCACACAGCAGTATGCTGAACTCCTTGACCTGTGCTGGAGGCAGTGCCTGATTTCCCAATAATTTGTTACAAATGTGGGCATACAAGTGATTACATGACAGGCATTTTTACTACTCTGATGGTGCAAAGAGTCACTCTGCTCTTCTGTCCACATGCCAAGAATTCTGCTAGGTCCAATGGAGGGAAAATGCTATTGATGGGCATATGGAAGCTTCTCCTTAGAGTCTACCAGTAGTCTACATCTTCTTGTACAGTCTTGGTGTCTGTCCTCATGCACAAGTTCTCCTTCCAGATCCTTTGTTTTGCTTTTACATTTGGAGCAGGCCACTTAAACATATAGCTGCACTGGACATGAGGCTTATGCTGCATCTGTTTAACTCTGTAGTGCTCCTGTGTCTTCTGGGGAGGCCTTGCTGGTTCAGCCCCTATGGCTTTTTCTAATCTCAGAAGTGATTGGTCATATCTGTAAGTGGAAAACTTTGGGAGACGAATAGCTTTTTTAGGTGAATGAACTGAATTTTAGAAAAAAAGAAAAACAAGGGCAGCAAATAGTCTCTATGCCTTATTTGCTCTCCCCTAGACAGCCAAGAGGAGGTAAAGGATGTAAGGTAAAAAAAAAGAACAGAGGTAGGTATCAAAGAGGTACCGATTTAGGGGTAAGGGGTCTGGAGCACAGGCCTTGTGAGAAGCAGCTGAAGGAGCTGGGATTGTTCAATTTGGAGAAGAGGAGGCTCAGGGGTGACCTTATTACTCTCTGTAACTGCCAAATGGGGGCTGTAATGAGCTTGGGGTCAGCCTCTTCTCTGGTGTAACTAGTGATAGGATGAGGAAGAATGGACTCAAGTTGCACCGTGGAAGATTCAGGTTGGATGTTAGGAAATACTACTTTCCTGAAAGAGTTGTTAGGTGCTGGAATAGGCTGCCCAGGGATGTGGTGGAGTCACCGACCCTGAAGGTGTTTAAGGAATGTTTAGATGTTGTTTTCAGGGACTATTGGGAATACTATTGGTGATAGGTGGATGGTTGGACCAGATGACCTTGTAGGTCTTCTCCAACGTTGGTGATTCTATGATTCTATGGATGTGGTGCAAGGTTCTTGTTCTCTGTGAAATGAAATTCCCAGAGAAGAGGGCATTTCATCTTTTAATACTGTGCATACATTTTGCATTGCCATTAATAACTTATGAGTTAGAACTATTCCTCTTAAGCAAGTCCTCTTACATCTTAGTGTAATGTTGAGAATAGGTCTTTCAGAAAGATAATTTTGGGATAATGATCTGTAAGGAGTGGTGTTTTAAAAATAGAACAAAAAGTAGTTCCAATAATAAGATCTTAGAAGAATGACTCTTCCTTTTATTAAACTAAAATAGATATATTAATACTGATAAAAATCTTCTGTAAATTGAATTAAAGTATTTTAGAAGGCCACATTTTCTGTATTTGTTCCCTTGAAAGGAATTTATTTGGAAAGCTGTGTTGAGTCAGTGTAAGAAGCCATAAACTCATATGCTCAGAAAAATTTATTTCAGCATTTAGTTTCTTTTAGAAAGAAAACAATGTCTGCTCACCCAGAAAAATAAAATAATATACTAATTTTTAATATTTATTAATATTTTGAATATTAATATTCAAAATAACTGGGATATATCGGAATGTTTTGAAAACAAAATATTTATTATTACATTTTCCCTTCAAAAGATTGTTGGTTTTCCTAAAATCTGGAATTCTTTTTGTGCACATGCTATCTTATTGAACAAACTGAGAAAGAGTGGTGGTTAGTTGGTATAAATATTTTGCAAACCTTGTACAATATCTGGCCAAGTCAGAGGAGCTCTGCTGTCCCTGCCCTGTTTTTTGAGATTGCTGACTCCAGTGCAGCACTGACAGATGGCTATGGAAGACCTTTCAGAGCTCAGTAACCCTCAAAAGGTGCTCCTCTTCTCCACGGGCAGTAGAGGGAGCTTAGAAAACTGGCATAGCCCTGATCCCAAACTTCTAAATAGCTAGAGCTTGGTAAGTGAATTCCACATTACCTATTTAATTGTTGGGCTCAAAGAAGTTTAGGAGGTCAGACAGTGTCAGTTTCAATTAAAAATAAGATCTAGTTCTCATAGAATTAACAGTAAGAAAATAACTTTCAGGCTGGAAGTTCTTCAACCTTGCTTCCTTATAAACACTGTTTATACTTAGGTACTTCTTATCACTTATGTGTGACTACTGCTTGTATTTTTTTACTTTTCTATTTTTATAATCTTTCAAATAGGAGATTGCAGAGTCCAAATATCTCTGTCATTATACTGACTCTAATTTCCAGAGTTCCCAAACCAAGCAGCTTATTATCTTAACACACAAGAAAAGCAGCAAATATAACACTAAACTAATCTCAGTAATTCTGTGGTTTTATGATATGATCTCTCCCTGTGGTTCTACGCCTTCTGATTTAACTGCTATTGTTCTTTATTTACTGTTTTTTTTTTTCTTTTTTTCCTGCATGTGGATAATAATGCTCCACTGTGTCCCCTCTATAAGCCTTAAGTGGGACTGCATGGGTTTCTCTTCTGATGGAAAAATTGGTGTTGGAACCAGCTGTCATTTTGATGTAGTTGTGTTAATTTACAAAGTTGCTGTCCTCTGAATGCAGTGTCCTTGCTCACAGTTCCAAGACTCTTATTCAGCAGTCAGCTCAGACACTCTTCCACTCTCTTTTAGTCATACTTGTTTTTTCATACTTGTGCCTCCCTTTCACATAAATCTTCCCAAAACACTCAATTACAAATCCCTTTTCCTACATTTGCCTTTTGAGGAAGAATCATGGGTTCCTGGTGAGATATTAAAGTGCTTACAGGAGATTTGCTTTCTGATGAGAGCAGTTGTGCATTAGAGCAAGGAGTTCGTGGGCCTCACTCAAGCCCTTGGCTGGGACGCTTAGTCCTTAAAAACTTAATTGGGCTTGAAAAAGAGACTTTGAAGCTAGCACCAGGAAGAGGTTTAGATTCCTTAACAGAAAAGTCATGCTCCATCCATGGAGTGATTGTTTGTGAGCTAAGGATATGGTTGAGAGCTTCTCCAAGCAGAGTAGTGCCATCTGTAGCAAACAGTGGAGCCAGGAATGTGGAAGTGATGGGGTTGAGACTGAGGTGGTTGCAAAGAATCATATAGTCAGGCAAAGCAGGAAGAGAGAAGCAGGAGAAAGCCCAGTGGCACTAACACTGCTGTGGCTGTTTCTAAACCTCTGGCCAGCTAAGTCTTGCCTGTGGGGCACAAAATTATTTTATTCAAATGAACAAGAGCCTGAGGGGAATCCTGATGCCAGAAAGCTGGAATTAAAGGCTGGTTTCCCTGTAGCCACTTTATCTGACATTGGACAAGAATGCAAGGAGTTTCCATCTCTCCAAACTTTCACAGGCCCCTAATACGGAGCGGCATTTTCCTGCCGACCTGGTTCTGGAGCAGCACTGACAAGAACAAATGCTGCTTTACTCTACCTTCCTTTCCTCCTCTCTCCTGTTATGGTTGCAACTGGTACTTGTCTTTTTGGCATTTTAGCAGGGATTTTTTCTGTGTGATAGTGTTTAGTCATTAAAACCAAAGAAACCCAACGTAGGATTATGAACTTGGGTCACTTACGTGGCAGTCATGCACCTATTTTTTGAGGAAAACTCTTTCCTGTTACCTGAAGCTCTACATTTTTCCAAGATAATGATGTGTGGGCTAAATGTCAGTGTTTTTTCCTCCCACTTCACTTAATTTTTGCTTTACAATTTGTAAAACAATATGTGATAATGGTAACAATAGCCAGGTTATAAAAGCATATATTTTCACAGGCTTTCCCTTATTAGATTACAAGATGTAATCTGAAATATTGAAGATTTGGATTTCTGGTCATTCCCTGTTGCATTATATGATTTATGTCCAGTGATAATATTTACCTTTTCCCCTGAGCCATCCCAAATACTGGTATGATTGACCTGCTCAGATATCACTGTTGTGGTTTAGTATGTTGACCAAATAAGCTGACCTTGTATGTTTCTGTTGGTTTTGTTCTTTACCTTAGCTTGGCTTTGGATCTTTCCTAGGGATTGTTGGCATCCACCTGGTAGAGAACAGAAGACAAATGGTAAGCAACGTCACTTTTTGTTCTAATTTTTTGTATCATGATGTCTTAAAAACACAAAAAGCAGAGATTTTCAGTTGACTTAATACTGCTCCAATATGCTCCAAAATATTAGTCATTTTTTTCACATTTTCTGAGAAGCACCTGAGAAGTATGAAGTGACCATGATTCTATCTGTATCGAGCAAGGGATGATTTATGGGGTCATCACTTCTGGCAATAAAAACCTGTTGTTTTTTTTTTAAACTCAATTAATTTCAGTTGATTTAGTGAGTTGACCCAGAGAAGGGTCAGATGAGTGTGAGTTTGGCCAGGACTGTGTAACAGAGAAAAGGATAGGGAGGGAGGCAAAATGGATGGGCATCAATGTGCCAGTGATCAGCTCTATCATAAGAGGCGATCTCATCCTACAGAAGTTTCAATCAACAATGCTTTCCTAAAAATCTACATGTTGAAAAGAAGAATCTTGCTGTCAAGATTCTCTGACTAAATCAGACAGGATATGATGTTGCTTTGTGGTTTGTTTTATATTTAGCTTGGCTTGCAAACCCCTTGCTGTTATTTATGTGAGGAGGTCAGGAAAAGTCGTTGGGGCCATCTGGGTAAAGGAAGGTGTGTCAGACTGGATTTGCAGAAAGTCTTAAGAGTTTCCTTGCTCTCAGCAAAAAATAGCACTATCTTGGTTGAATAAAATCGTGTCCAACGTGTACTTTACAGTAGACTGATTACAGCTAAGCATTATGAACTACAATTCATTTAATAATGCAGAGCCTTCACAGGTATAAATCAAAAGAGTGATGTTAAGCTTAGAGGAAGAAATGATTGATGTACCTTACATTTTACTAACAATTTTTAAGTGGTCTGTTGTGATTTCCTGTTTCTTTCTTAGTAATTCCCGTCTTGATTTCATTACTTGTAGGTAAACTTACTTCATAATATCAGGGTTGGAGGTTTTTTTGCATTTTTAGGAAGTTTAAGTGGTATACTTTCAAATACTCCTCTACCAATTTCAGGCAAATTCAGCAGGGAGGTAGAGACCCCAGAGATGTGCAGTTCAAGTTTCATGAAAATATGCAGGTGGGCAGAGAAAAGAAGTGTAAATTAGTTACCCTCTGATGCTATGGTGTTGGCTCTCCACCCTGGAAAATTAAGGATTCCAAGTGGAATGTGCCCTGTGAGACATAAATCTGCAACAAATCAGTAGTCATTAATTTTGCTAGTAACAAAGCAGCTTATTTGTTTTTTTAAGAAGTTTTCTCTATTTCTAAATTGGAGACAAGGATGAACTCCAGGGTTCCAAGTTGCAAGCTAAAGAGAGAGGGTACATAACAATAGCACTGTCTTCCACAGCATTCATGCTACTTTACTAACAACTATAATATTTCAGGTTTATTTTATCTTTCATTTTTCCTCTGTCCTGCCTCTTAGTTCTCCATTGCTTCTGTCTTTACCAGAAAGTAAAATAGCTTATAAAAAGAAATAAGGTGGATGAGATGCTGCCAAAGCTTATAAGACTCAGTGTGTTGTATCGTTTGCACAAGGAGAGGGGATAAATCCAGTATTTTTGGTCCTAGAGCCCGTTTGCATTTCCCAGCATGGAACAAGGAAAACAGCTTTCTATTAATAACAGTTATGATCTGGCTGTTGAAATACTGTTTTGTTAGTGAACAGACCAAGAAAATAACTAGAAAGTTTAATGATGCTTGTTCTGAGTATCACCCACAGTAGGCAAAGCCTTTAACACTGTCCAGCTAAGACTGAGTTGCTTGCTTTCACATGTTTCAGAAATGAGTTGGAAAGGGTTTACATCATACTACAACTGAGGGCAGCAATTATTCCCTGGAGTGTAGCTGAGTACATATAATTGAAAAGGTTAAGGGCAGCTTAAACAAATTTGCAGGCATCAATAATCTGTAAATACTTAGATAAGCATAGAAATGTAATAGAAAAAATCATATTCTGGTAACTCAAATTTCTATTTATTGCATCACAACAAAAGAGGGCATGGAGGAAAAGGAATTATTTACTCAGTTGCTTCTTTTTTAACTGGAATTCCTTTAACAGTTACTTCTGTGTAACTTGAATTTAACCCAGTGTAGCTCTGACAGTTTTTTGGCCCCTGTAATGAATAAATACTTCATTCTTGCTGGTTTTTTTTTAGTCGAAAATTAAAGTGGGTTCAGTTACATTAGAAGAAAAAAAACACACCTGTTTCTAATTGATGTTTTCTCCATAAATCTGTTTCTCTTTTTATCTTGAATTTGTATTTATTTGTGATCTGCCCTTTGTAAGTCTGATTTTTTTCATGGTTGATGAAATGCTAAGTGCAGTATGAAATACGTAATGTTAGCAGAGCTAGTCCAGCAAAAATCCAGCAGTCAATAAATGTAAACATGGAGTTTGAGAAAGAATGAAAGCACACTTAGGCAGAATGGACAATGGGTTGGTCTTAAAACACAACATTAATAATGCTGCACTTCTTTGACCTTGTTCTTGACATTCTAGAGTCACAGTGGGACTTCAATGTGCTGACCAAGATATAACCTTTAATTTAAAGGAACTGCTACTTGCAGAATCAGGCTCTGCCTCATTGACTAGCATGATTTCACTTGAGCTCTCAGCATTCATGCTTGCTTCTGTTATGCAGAGCTTGGCACCAGTAGAATAAAATCCCCCTTTGACTAAGGATAAGATGCCTTTGCACTGATTCAGAATGTTTAGAACCAGCAAACAGCAGAAATTAAAGCATAATGTGTTGCTGTTCCCTTTTTCCTCCCTTGTCCCCTGCAAAACAGGCTATGGTTTAAAGAACAGAGCATAGCTTTAAGGTGCTACGTTCCAAAGGTGTATAGTCCAGATGGATGTGTGGAAGATACTACAATACTTAAATCAAATGTAGCTGATTATATGACATGAAGTATCCTTGCTTATTTGATTGCTTGCCTGCCATCTCCTCACAATACAGTACAATGTATTTCTGATTAGAAAACAAGATGCTAAAATTAGATACAGAGGTAGGGAAGGGTTTGTGTTGGTAGGCACAAATTAGTAAAATGTATGTAAAAAATGATTAGTGAGGATACCTACTCTGCTCTGTTCAGACAAACAATGCTTCTTGTTTTTCTTGCCAATCGAACATCCTGAAAGAAGCTGGCTTTAGTGCAGACTTTAGTGAGATGCTAATTGCTGACAGATTCCATACCACATATTAAGCTAATTAAAGCATCAAGTTTACATGAAGAGAAATACCATTAAAATTCTGTAGACTTCACAAATACATGGAATAAGTCCTTGCTGTAGTGCCAGTGGAAATGCAGATCATTTTCATTACTGAAGTAGTAAGTCTTGCTGGAACTCAAGCTGCCCTGGACAGCCAGGTCTAGTATTAAATGTGGAGGTTGGTGGCCCTGCCTGTGGCAGGGGGGTTGGAGATTCATGAACCTTGAGGTCCCTCCCAGCCCTGGCCATTCTGTGATCCTGTGATAGCTCTTTTTTAAATATCTGCATTTCTTTCATAATATAACAGTATCTTATTAGCTGATAAATTCAGGCAGCTTATTCCTTGAGAACTTCTTTCATAGAGCACTAACATCTTCCTTGTCTCTTATGTTTAGCTCCTGGACTGCTGTCACGAGGTGCCCTTTAGAGGCATCTCCTTCTCTCCTTAGGTCCTGGAAGGAGCCTTCAAAGGTGATTTAGACTAGACTATTGAGTTTTAGGTAGCAAAAGAGTAGTAAAAATAATCCCATGTTAAGTGACAGTTATATTTGTCCTCTATAATCCTGAGGAGATCACGAAAGGTATTGTACGGTAACTGCACAGTTTTAGAGCAGGGCAGCCTGTATGTAGACTGTCCAGTCTCCTTTTATGCTATAAACATGGTGCAGTCTTCAATGTTAGCTACCTTATTTGGCAGGAAGCTGCTTTGTAACCCCTTTTTAGTACTATTGGAGAAGGATTTTGCATGTTGTCCATCCATGGTAGTTCTGGGAAATCCCCATTATTCCTTGTCATGAAGGAAAATTCATATGTAGAAGTAAGGCAAATAACTGGAGATGTTCTGAAGGCTCAGTTAATTCAGCTGAAAAGGAGGAGGACAGATGTGTGTCTGTGTGAAAGCACCTTCCAAAGTGAAGGCAAGTGAAATTAGAAAAGGGAAACTATATAGGCAATAAAAATGTAAGTAGTAGGAAAGTTACTTATATTCTATTTTATTTAGTATGTTATGAGATATTTTTATTAGTACTAAGTATTTCAAGAATGAAGGACTAAGTTAAAATATGTTAGAATTTTTTTTATGCCATTCTTTGACCTTGTGCATTAAAAATGATGATTTCCAATATATAATAAATACAAATATACAACTACAGCATAGACATCAAAGTCATATTTTATAACTCCTCTTGTCTTCTCTAAGGTTTGAATGAGTCAGTATTATTTGAAGCATTTGCTCATTTTGAATGTTGAGTATGGGGCAGTATTTTCTGCTATTTTTTTCCCCATTTGCAGTGTTTTGGCAGAATAAGAGAATTTAAGTTCAAAGGTGCCTCTGGTTCAACTAGTTGCTTAAAGCAGGGGCAACTTCAAAGTTATTTCAGGTTTTGCTGTTACACGTGGACTGAATATCTGCAGAGCTGTGGTTGACTGCTGCTCCCTGCCGTGGTGTCCTCAGTGAACTTGCTCAGGGTGCACCCTGGGCCCTTACTCAGGGCTTAGAGAAGATATCCAACAGCCCTGACACCAACAGGGGCACTCTGAGGAACACAGGTCCCACCTGGATGCGCATCCACCGACCACTGCTCTGTGGTCTCAGCTGCTTTCCATTCATCTTCTATTCCACCCACACAATCTCTTTTGCTCCAATGCAGCTATAAAAATGTGACAAGACAGCAGTAGAACCCTATTTAGATGCTGGGTAATTGATCTGAAATGCCTAAATACGCAGAGGCTGTTGGCAGTTCATCTTGTCTGCTAACCACATATTTCTGATAACAGGAACCACAGGCTTGGGGAGAGAGACCGGGATGCTACATTGCAGCTCCAGGCCAGTTACTGCATACGAAACAGATATTCCACCAATTGCATCTAGCTGCAGCACAGTATGGTAGTTATTTCCCTCTCATCTGCCACTAGGCCAGTCTGTTCATTGTACCTGTCCCGGGTCTTACTCATCTTTGATATCAAGTGACACAACATGGTGGTAGATCAGACTCTAGATCAGAAAGAAACTACTATGTTTACTGTTGTCTTTGGCAGAAGGAAATGCTAAATTTATTACAAAGGAGGAACATGTGAGATAGAGATACTTTGATTTCCATTTGGAGAGCTTTCTTGGCAACCATAATGGCTTCAGTTTGCTTCTGGAAGCTTTTATTGTACAGATACAAGTATGTACATATACATGTATGTGTATTTGTATGTGTGTGAACATATATAAATATATACATATATACATGCACCAGCACAGTTTATTCTCAACATTGTAATTTCTTAGGGTTTGCACTGTTTTTTTTGAGTCTGAGACTTAAGTTGCCAATTCAGTTTAAATCCTCCATCTTGTTAAATGGAAGTTTTTAGGGATGTAGTCCTGTAAGATCTGTGCTTAGAAACAGTGTGCAGAATTAAGGACATAACAGGATAATGTTTTTTTTTTTCCTCTGCCAGTTTGTTTTCTCATGCTGTTTATGTAATAAAAGCATTACAGTCACACAGCTGAGAAGAAGTAAACTTTATGACCCATTAAATGTGTTTGTGGAACAACAGGAAAATTCATTACTTTCCCAAGCAAGCAAGCGATGGGGGATAAAAAGAGTTTTGGTAAGGAATCTTAGATAAATGTTAATGTGTGCATGGATGATAAGTTGAGATATGTCCAGAAAAAAAGACAGTTTCTGATCCTCTGTTTGAAAAATTAAATAGATGAGTATCCCAGCTGGCCAGATACAATCTTCTAGGCACAGCAGGCAGAACTTCACTGCATGAAAATTTATAATTTGATTGTAATGCATTTCTGATAAACAGCATGCATGTCTTAGAAAACAGTGCAGTCACTATAATGTGAAAGCGGATTTATAAAAACAGTTTTTGGTGTTAAGTATGTACTGCTAAACAGTGCCAGCCATAGTAGTCTTGATCCATGTCAGTTCATCACATTTCAACAGGGAGCACAAGGTCTTATGATATACAGCATGCTATTTATTTCTATTTTATTGTTTTCATACTGCTCTGAACAGCTGCCTCTGTTTAAGTGATGAAATGAACTTGTTCCTCTTTAATCAGTATCAATAATCAGGAGCATCCATGTAAAGAAATATCTGATAGATTCCTATAGTTAGCACTGCTAATCGGTGAATCTACATTTATTTCACTTTTATTCCTGTCTACTTTAATGCTATATTTAATTTTTGCTTCTTGTCTATGTATTTGATATTCCTAAATTTGTAACCCTATTTAGCCATTCTTAAATAAGTGCTTTTGCTGATGCTCAAATTCTTACAAGTCTGAAGTTCCTACTGGATTAAAGCTTGCTTAAGCTGGTTCCACATTGTGTTTATGTTGTTGTTTTCTGTATTATATTATTCTGTCATCATCAAATCCAAGGCATCCTCCTCTCTTTCAATATTACCCATCTAACTCCACTATCCCAGGCAAATGACTGAGGAAAAGTAGTGATGTGGAGAAGAGAAAATATAAGTCAGAGCAGCCAGAATCAAGAGAATGGAAGAAGTATTGACAAGATATTGATTTTGGCAGCATGGATACTTCCTCATCTAGGCTTCCTCTCTAGCCAGTGGAAAAAAGACATTCCTTCAGAAGGTGATTAATCCCCTCCTGCAATAGATGTAGAAAGTTTCTGCAAGTGCCTGGCCCTCTGTTGGCTACAGAGGAGCAGAGATGAGTAGCTGAAGTAAGTGCTTATAAGTAGCTGGAGTTAGGAATGATGAAATCCATCCCTTAGGGGAATTTTCTTAGCAGCTCCACCACATACAAACAACACTCTCTGTTTCACCCAGTAGTCCATGTAAGAACTAGTGCTTCACCTTGCATGGTGCACTGCAACATTCCTCTTTCAGAAATATGTATTGAGACTTCACACCCTGTGTGAACAGTGATCTTCGTATGCTATGGGAGGTATAAAAGAGCACCAATAATAAAACAACCCCACTGAGATTAAAAATACTATTTTAAATTGCCTTCTGCTTTTTGTCTTGGAAAAAGTGAAGCAAGTGCAGTTCTGCCTTTCATCTGACACTGGTTCAGCAAAATCGTCTGGAGTCCAGTAGCTGGGCCTGTCCTGACACTTCAGCAGATCTGAGAGATATTGCATCAGCAGTGATGATAATTTTAACTGAGCCAAGACAAGCATTTATTCATTATGAATGAATTATCTTGAATTTATTATGTGCTCTTTATTTACACATACATCGAAGTCATTCTCTGACTGCAATGTAACAGTGACTCCAGTTTTAAAGTCTAAGTGCATGTAAAATTGCTTGATGGAGGTTGATTTCATTCACTTGGTCATTCTAGCAAACATTTGCCCACAAAACAATTTGAAATAGTTTTCTGGCTGTTTTAGATCTGGTTTGTAGCTGACATTAGATTCTGAGAGAATGAAAAATACATTAACAACTTTGTTTCATGTTTCATAATGGCTGATTGAATTCACACCATTCTTTCATATGGGAAAAATCATCTTTACTTTGTATAGCATCTGTCGCAGAAACTGTATCTTCGAATTAAAAGTTAACAGACAGGATACGTTACAGAAAGATTAGGGGAAAGTGGATTGGTATAAATAATGGCTTCATTCAAGAAGCACTTCTGGAGGGTGAAACCACATGAGAGACCTAGACTAGGGAACTGAGTTAGCCATACAGAGAACTGAGTTTTTATTTGGACAATACAGTTTTAAGGCAGAATGTTTCCATTACTTTTTTCTAGATGACTGGAGTTGCAAAAGAGTTAAAGTGCTCAATCTCTAAAAGAGCAAGGGTAGCACAGCAACTGCGGGCTGCAGGGGGAATATAGGAGAATGGGAGAGATGTGTGTGCACAGATGGCTGGGAAAGCCTTGTGAGGAACTTTAACAGTGGTATTAAGGCATTGGTTTGGTGTATGGGTTTTCACACCCTAAAGAGAAACGACAAGCAAAGAGAGCTGCTTGGGAATGGCTGATACACTTGTGGTGATGAAATTTTATCCGTGTTTGACAAAGCAGTGGTGAAGATGCCATAAAAGTGGGCTCCATAATTTTGAAATAAAAACAGTAACTTAAGATTAGTGGAGATAGGGAGACAGCAAGAAACATGCTGAGGGATGCAGAAGTAATAATAAATGGATGCTTCTCAAACAGAGGTGCCAGTATGTTAGATGATGAGAACTATTAAGTCAAAAGTGATGGAAAAAGAAGTTGCATAACAATAAAAAACTCATTTAGAAAGCATGTAGCTGAAGGAAACTGAACCAAAGCCAGCTAAACACCTAGTAAGTCAAAGTGTGCAGGGAGATTTGCTAGGAAAAAGTCATTGAGCGCATACAGAGGTATCCATGAGTATCTGCAGCAGAGAATCCAGTGTCAATAGTAGAGACAGACGTAAAACAGCAGTAGTACTGCCTAGTGACTCAGGTAACTGTTTGTAAATATGCATTGATCTAGAGAGGATGTGTGCACATACTTGGAAAGAACACTGTGCGGACGCTTCCCTCAGGCCTCATGTACCGAGAGCAACATGTGGCCTGCTGGTTGCCATCTCAGTTTCCACATCATGAAGCATGGCACATCTCTCTTTCTCCTGTCTCTAAGGGCCCAGGTGCTGGTACTACGTGGTGTTGGGTTGTTCTGCTGTGCCCAGTATGGAATGTCCCAGATCTCAGAGGGATGAGGGCTGGTGTGGCAGTCAGAACGCATGGTCATGAAGTACATTGCTCCATGGAGCTGGGCTGTTTAGGCCATCTCCTGCTGTGCTGACCCAGCACATCCATTACACAATGCTGAGCATGCTATCAATATGATCAGATGCTAATTCCTCCCATCCCCATAACTGTCACAGCAAATGTCACAAGTTCCAAATAACTCAAGGAGTTTGTTTACCTGACCAGTAAATAAACTTACCCTGTCCTCAGGATCTCTCTGTGTGATAGGAGGAGCTGCAATAAGCAGTCTTAGATGTCTGTGCTTCCTTCCTTCTGTGTTACTCAGCTGTGCTACACAAGCCCTTGTGGGCTGGAGGAGAGCTGGGAGTGTTAAGTCACTCTCTTGCACATTTCCTGACCATGGATGCTCCTGTAGTCCTTTACCATTGGGACTTGAGTAATTAATGAATTATCTGCACAAGCTGAGCAACAATACCACTGGAGGAGATTAAGAAAAAGCAATATGCATTAACTGTGCCTGCATAGGGCACAAATTAACTGTATTAAGGAGTAGAAGATGATGTCAAGAATTCTGCCTTTTACTATTCTGCCCTTCAGGACATTGAGCAAGAAAAGAAGAAATATTTTCTGAATGGAAGTGCTGGCTTTATTTTGAAAGTGGGTTTTGATCTTGTGGCTTTTTTTCTCCTTGGCATAATTGATATCTCTAACGCAGTTTATGTGTTCTGTATCAACATTTGTTTATCTAATTAATTCTGCCCTTTTGTGCATGTGAATTTGCTTAAATTTCTCATGGGATCTTTCCTTTCCCTGTGTTCCACCAACTGGCCTTTTCATGTTGCTATTTTTTCTAATTATCCCTGACACAGTACTGGAAAACAGTGAATTTCTTCTCAGGCAGGAAAACCTGAGAGTCTTCTTGATCACAAACAGCACAACAGATCCAGCCCTTATCATTGATTCATTACAGCTAAAACATCCCTTTTCTCCCTTTGTAGTTACCTGATTTAATTCACTTTGGGGAACAGCTTTCCACCTAGAAAGTGGCTTGCTGTGTCTTCAGGCAAGCACAGAAGCTTGTATGCAACCATGCACCCCTTTGGTGACAGACTGGAACAGATTGCCCAAGGAGGTTGTGGATGCCCCATCCTTGGAGGCATTCAAGGCCAGGCTGGATGTGGCTCTGGGCAGCCTGGTCTGGTGGTTGGCGACCCTGCCCATGGCAGAGCAGTTGAAAATCGATGATCATTGTGGTCCTTTTCAACCCAGGCCATTCTGTGATTCTGTGATTCTATGATTCTATGATTCTATGATTCTACGATTCTATGACTCTATGATTCTATGATTCTATGATTCTATGATTTGAGATAGGCAACAGGAAAGAGGGCTGAAAACTAGGGCATCAAAGTAGGGATGGAAGAGCAAGACACCATTTCACATGAGCAGCTGCATAAGCTCAGCTCTGTAGTCTGAGATAGAATTAGCAGTGAGAGAAGGAAATCTCAGTCAAAGATCTGTGATAATCAACAATGTATTACTGGATTTAATGAATTCAATAGCAATGATGGGGAAAGGCTATAGATCTCTAGCTTGTCCACTTGATCTAAAGTCACAAGACTCGACTGCATCATGTGCACAGTGTCTGTCAGAAAGTTTTCAATGATGGCTGTCTCACCTTGCTGGTAATACAAGTATCTATAATGCAAGTATCTACTCTAGGCATTTGCTACATTATTAGATGTCTTGCCTTTGGGAGTAAATTACATTCGTGGATGAGGTCCGAGCTCCAGCTCTTGTCTTCCAGAACTGTAACAGCGCTGGTGCTCTTAAGACACAGACATTTACTGTGTTCTTTTTCTCACCTCCTTCATCTTCAAGTCAGTCTGGGAAATAGTTTTTCAGCTGTTATTTAGGCTGTCAGAAAAGTCTGTCATCATTAGGAATTTGTGTCATTGTAACTAGTACTATGACTGGAAGTGGCATTAATGAATAATGAACATGATAATCCTATTCTCCTGTGGTGTGACAGTCCTCCAGGTGAGCCTGAATTACAGCAGTGCTATTACTGAAGCATTAACCTTTGGAAAGAATAGGTTGGCAGGCCGTAATTTGTGAAGCACATCACCTCCTGTAGTGAGAAACCTAATTGGCCCAATTGTGAAAACCCATGTAAGAACCTTGCCTGAGCTTAATTTTGATCACAGAAGAAAAGCTTCTTTCCTAAGAGCAGGGGAATAAAGTGGCAACTGTGGGAGGAGGTGAGCTACCAATAAGAGAATTTTCCAAATTAATTCACAATTGGAAGTACTTTTATGGCCTCTCACCTCACAACACAGGCAGCACTTAGTTGATAGTAGCATCTCAAGTGCAGTGCAATGAGTTTTCTCATCTTAGCTTTGCATTTAATATTAATCTATAGCCTTATTAAGGTGCCATCACAGATGCAGTTCCTGGCTGAGATTGTGCCGCATGTGAAAAGTCGCTGTCTGTTTTGCATCTGTGACATAGTTTTTGTAAACATTTGTTCTTAGAGTTTCATCTTCAATGTACAGAAAAAATGTACAGCAATTTTCTTTAAGCCTCTACTAAGTTCTGAGGTTGGAGACATAGGGAAATCAAACCAGTGAAAAGCTCCACAAAGTAAACTTTATTTTTGAGAATGTACTGCCAGCCTACAACTGGCATGTGCCTGTCTTTTCCAGATATGTTTGTTTGAAGCTGCATGTGGCAGAGCCTTTTGAAAGGTCTCACTTCTCGGAGGAAAAGGCTTTGGGTAACAGTGCTTCTCAATTTACATTGATGAGAGTAATTGTCTGGAAAAAAGTCACAGAGAGACTTGCTGTAGAGCAGAATGCTTGGAGAGCTTGAAGGCTGTGCAGTGAAAAAACTATTTAGGATGAACAAAGGGAGTCTGTTATATATAATGTAACTTATATTTGCTACCAAAGTGATTTAGAAAACAAAAACCCAAATATTTTCTGAAGTTTCAGATCTACTCAGTCTAGATTGAGAGGATGAGGCACCTCAAAAGGCATTTGGTGGTAGAAGTGATTCGTGTTATTTGAACAGTCACACTTTTTGTCTGAAAGCAGGTAGGGACTAACAGAGCTATGAAGAAACCAGGTATCTGCCAGAGCTATGATCTGGGACCTAGTGAAACTCACAGAAATGTTTCACAGGAATATTGAAAACAGCTGGTGAAGTTCTAGCTTCTAGATTATTCTGAGGGTTGACATCATTTTCTGTGTCTGCTGCATGTCTCATTGTATCACATAGGTGATAGCATCCCAGCCAGGTCTAATTCAGCACAAAGTGTGCCTTGGTACTTAAGGTGTCTGAGTCAAGTGGGTGCATGGCTGCAGCTAGTGTGGCTACCTCAGTTCCATGTCCAGGGGCTGGCCCTGGCACAGTTTCTTCAGCAGGCTTACTTGCACAGGACAGTGAATGAATGTGCTTTGTGTTTGCTGAAGGACAAGAGGTTATCCAATGCAGGTACATTTTTTGCAATAAAATACACACACCTCTTCTCAAAGAAGGTGGCATGTGAGGATTTAGCAGTCCAACCTTTCACTAGTTTGGCATTTTTGAGTGTTTTCGTATTTCTGTGACGTGACTGAAGGTAGCTATTCTTTGTTTAATAGCATGTGCAAAAGTGAAAATTCTAAGTGTTATTTTGTTCTCCCTTTTACTGAAACACATCTGGCCTTTGGTTTGGATTATTAGACCCACATAGGCCAGTTTTCACTGGTTAGTAACTGATTTCATGTTTCCTTTGTAAGTAATCATATAATTGAACTGTGTACATGGACCAAGAGCAAACGTTCCAGTAACCACAGGTGTAGAGAAGTTTGCACAGCAATATAACAGCAAGATCTAAACTGTTTCTTGAATAACTGCTAAAATAGATAATTATGAATAATGAATAGTTTTCCAGGCAAGGCATACTGCTGTTAAAAATGGAGATGTAATGATGAGATGGATCAGTTTTTTTTTTTTAAAGTGCTCCCCTATCTATCAACAAGATTCTCTGTATAGAAATGAAGAGTGCTGCTTTTCTTTCTTGACATAGAGAGGCTTAGTAAACTCACAGCTCCAGCAATCACCCACCACTCAAGAAAATTAGCTTTTGAATTTACAGCAGCTCTCCATTTGGCTGTCTCGGCTGCATTTTTGAAAAGAAATTCAATTTATAATTTGTTTATGTGTTTATTGCATTCTCAGTAAGCAACAGAAGGCTTGAGGAAGAATATAAATCTGTTCAACTCTTTGAAAGGGTGGATAACAGCAGGACAAGGGCAAATTGTTTTAAATTGTTTTAAGTTGAGGGAGGGAAGATTTAGGTTGGATGTCAGGGGAAAGTTCTTTACAGAGAGAGTGGTGAGGTGCTGGAACAGGCTGTCCAGAGAGGTTGTGGATGCCCAATGCCTGGAGATGTTCAAGATTGGATGGGGCCCTGGCCAGCCTGGTCTAGTATTAAACATGGATGTTGGTGGCCCTGCATGTGGCAGGGGGGTTGGAGATTCATGATCCTTGAGGTGCCTCCCAACCCTGGCCATTCTGTGATTCTGTGTACTTCTTTTATCTATCTGAAACACATGGAAGTCAATTGAAGTCAGAAGTACCCCAGCTGAGTTGGAAGCACATTCTGCCACTACTGCTTTGTAATAAATATTGCTTCCGTCAATAAGTGAGCTTCTTAATTCCAGAGACCAATCACTGAAGTGGTTGCTGGCAGGCATGAATAAGAACCTGGCTGACAACCTCTGACTTTCATGCAGCTCCTTGAATGGAGAAACGCTCACCATGATGGAAGAGCACAAAGTCAATCCTACTACTGTAGATACTACAATTTACCATGCACTTTTTAATGTGATCTCTTATAGCTGTATGGTGGAACTGAAAGGTCAGCTTACTCTTATTAGGTGACTTAGGCTTTCTCATTGAATAAAAAATGTTGGTTTGGGGATAGTAAATCATCAAATAAGTTACTTATGTGTGAAATGAAAAGCCACTTGGAGGTCAATTTCCAGTACATTTATCGTGAACTCAGGCAGTGTGGAAATATCCAGCTAAGCCCACTAATTATTTGACTGACTTCTATGACCTGAAAAACAAGATAGGAATATCAGACAGTAATGACTTAATTTGGACTTTAAACACTGCTGCTTTTTCAGTCAAGTTCTGTAGTATGTTCCTGCCTCAGAGCCCATGAGTCTGCAGTGGTAATAATAGCTCTCTGCCAGAAGCCAGAGAGAGCCACAACCTTATTGATCTTATGAGTTTCACTCCAAGACCTTTAGATGGCTGGATATAAGGCATGTTCTGCCATGCTCAAGAGCCAAGGGATAGCAGAGGTTGAGAGGTGATGCGGTGGTTTCTCAGGGTTTCAGCCTTGCTACTGCAGGATGGAGCTGGCTGCAGGCAACGTGCAGCAGGTTCTTAACAGCCAGTGCAGTCAGCCTCAGGCACTTCTGTGTGCACATTTCTTCCCCATGCCAAGGATTCAGATCACAATACCTGTGATCACTCCATACCACCTGTGATTACAAACCATGATCTTGAGCAAACAAAAGAATAAAATGGTTTATCAGAAAGCATTCAGAAGCTGTGATATTTTTTAGCCTTCTGCTTTTAAGTAAGCTGTACTTTTTTGCTGATTTACTGAAAACTCCAACATCCAAATGTTAATATTGCTTTGACCTGTATGCTTAATATTATGGACTTCTATGGTTGTAATTTCTTATTTGCCCAATATGCATTTTCCTGAGAAAAACACCAGTGCCATGTCCCCTATTGGCACTGTTGAATTTATACTGCTTTTTGGCATAACACATGCAAAAGAGTCTTCTTTTTTTTTTTTTTTTTTGCGAGGTCTTGTGGTATGTTACAGGGTCTAGGCGTGCAAAAACAGTACTTAGGTAATTCAGATAAGTGTTTTGTACATGCTCTTAACACTCAGGCTAGAGCCATGCTAAGGACATCCATAGCTGCTGAAGTACTTTCAAGCCGTTTGTGTTGACCTGCAATGAATTTTGGACTTGAGAGCCTGAAGTTTTAATGGGAAAACACCTGTTGAGGCACTAACAGATCACATATCTATTGGCTGTTGGTAAAGGAGTGGTCAAGTGTTAAGTCATCTAGAGTCCTGTTGGTAAAGGATTAATAACACTTCATGAACAAAGTTGGCTGGCTAATAAGGACAGAGCAGTGTTTGTGCTGTAGTTGTGGCACAGGGCGAAGCTTTGCTGGGCTGGGCTGTGCCATGCTGTGCCAACACTGAAAATGAGGGATAGGCTGAGAGGCACAGCCCTTCTGGAGATGCTAGTTCTAGGAGTCCGAGTTGCATAACAAAGCCAGCTGTGGTTTTGTTGTGGCATTGTACACTATGTTCACACACTAGGTATGAACTTCTTATAATGCCTTTATCAGTGCATGTGAATTGCTACCACTCTAGAGACTGATGTGAACAAGAACACTGCTTTTTGCTGTGCTCCTTGCAGATACTGCTGCTATTTTATTAAATGAGTTAATTTAGAAGAAATCTGTGCTGAATCTAATAACTCTTAACAGCTGAGCTAGTTTTCTTAGTTTTAAACTTATTTGTCAACTCAGCATTAAGAATTTCTGCTTTTTTTTTTTACTCTATGATTGGCAGTCAACCACATAAATATGAAGTTACAGCAGGCAAAAAAGTCATCTAAAATACTAGAAAAAATAGTAAAATGTTATACTTAATTATACTGAAAACATTTCTTATTCTGTTTTTCTCTTCTCAGTTAGTAGCCTCCATCGTGTTTATCAGCTTTGGCGTGGTAGCAGCATTCTGTTGTGCAATAGTTGATGGAGTGTTTGCAGCACGGCATATAGTAAGTATAGTGATTTTCTGTCCTCTTTCATTTTTGATGACTTATGTTTTTTCTAGCAGGAAAACATTTTGTTTTGGCTTATATCCAGCAGCATATTATTTCTTGATAATTCTCTTTGTTGGAGAAATATCTTTTGGCAAAAAAACAGGAAAGCCCACCACACCAATGTCTAGAGATGGTGCCAACTATTTATTCATTTCTCAGAGAGGTCCAAACACTGAGGTGCTGTAAAATGATGTAATGATAGATGTAATAAAATGCATACCTTTTTGCAAATGGAAGATGCTTCAATCATCACCAGCTTCTGTTTCCTTTTGCACGCAGTATTTGTGAGCATGGTCAGAATTTGGAAAGCACCAAATGGGAACCAGAAGTCCCCTTGGAAGTCTTAGTATGAAAGTAGATTGTGGCAGCACAAAGGGAACATTCTGTGGGAGTACAGGCAGCAGAGGATGTGGCAGGCTTTTGTTGGAGTTGCAAATGATCCAAACTTCATCATCTGCCTGCCACCAAAGGTTGGGTCCTTTACCCAGAGTGACTAATATTTCCAGTATGTCTTCCAAACCCAGTCCGTCTTCTTTGTAATCATGTTTCATGCTAAACAAACCCTGTAAGATTCTTACATGACTTGTTTTTGCTTGGATATGCATGGCCATTCTACTGGATGACTCCTGGTATAACTTTGTCTCTGATTAGGACAAAAGTGTAAACCCACAGAGCTTTTCATGGGAGATACTTAGAAGATGAAGGGAACAGATTCCTATTCAGAGTTTCTGCTGACAAAAGTCCAGTTGCTGTGCCCCAGAAAACTCCTAATTTCCCAGAAATCAGACTTATTTTTGTCCTGCTTTGATGTGGTCATTAGAAGATGTTTGGATTTTGTTTGTACAGTAAGGGAAACTTCAACAACTTGGTATTTTTTGAAAAAAAAAACAAACCTGAATCTCATGCTTCCTGAGGGGATAGGTTGTTCTCCTTCGATCACTGTTGGCTCATAATGCCATAGGTTACCTCAGACTCTTAACAGGATAAGATAAGCTCCTATTCAGCATCACTTTGCCATTTTTAGTGACTTGCTTGGGTTTACTTGTATTTCTATCAGATTTTGTGTGGTAGCTTCTTAATCTTCCCTGCCCATTAAGTAGGGTTTTCAGAAGTACATACCATTCTTAACACAAACATAACTTAACTGGTAGTCAGTCTTATTTATAGGATAGCACAATCTACACTGAGAGCAAAGGGAAAGCCATGTTAACAGTTCTGCCTGCCACCAGCCTGAGAGTCAGGGTGGTATGGCAAGCCCTGCGTTCTCCCTGCCATATGCAGCCAGTTTGCTGACACTGCAGCCAATTAGCTCTTACCACAGTGATACCATTAAGTAGCCACAACCACACACTGCTGAGGTTACACATGCTCTCACCTTCTTGGTGGTGAGTTCTTGTGTCGGAAGCCAGTGAATCTCAAACAGAGATGAACATCAGCCCTTTTCATTTTTCTAGGCACTCTTTTAGTCAGTTTTCACCCTTCTGGCCTTAAGTTTCTTTCACAAATGTTACTTAACTATTCTAGAAATAGCATTACTTCCTAATTAAATGAAGCATCAGTATCATACTTGAATATTATCATGTCCTTCTATCTGAAGAAACAGAATATCTTATGTAATACCTAGAGGTTGTATTCGTCTCCTCTTTATTGGAGCATCAATAGCTGTATGGCATCTCTTTCTTTTATGTCATGCTCCTGAAGTGTCATTGTGGACTAAAAGCGATTCAGTTCACTGCAATGCTTTCCAGGGAGAGTATGGGCTAGAGAGTCATTACAGCGGAGCATGAAGGCACAAGGTCATACCACTGGCCAACAAGAAGGCATCTTGCAGTCCTACGAGTTGTTCTGCATCCGCTTAATTCAGTAAGTGGGCAGTTATATCATCTGTGAAGGGCTGGAGACTAGAATGGGCTGCTCACCACCCAGGAATTCCTCAGTGTACTGGATACGTACAATCCAATGACAAGGAGCTGATGGTGTCATAGCATGACATGCTTCATAGAAATCTATTTCCATCTGTTTACATTTGTTTCCAAATGTTTACATTTGATCTGACTCTGCTGATCTCCTTCACGTTTTATAGAATGAAGAAATAACTAGTAGTACCAGTTAGCTGGAAAACTAATTTGTGTGTCGATATCCTTCTCATTTCATCTTGTTCTGCACCTCTGTCTAATAAGAAGCTTAATAGGACTCCATGAAACAACAATATACATCACCTCATTTTTCTGACTAACAGACCAGGAGAAATCTAAGGATGTTGGTGCAGATACCCTCACAGTCTGATCTGTGGAAAGACGAGGCTTTATCAAGAGAAGGTATGTCATGCAGGCTACTGTGTCATTGCTGCTACATTACCTTCCCTCTGCTTTGCAGCTCCTCTTCTTCAGGAAGAGCACTTGCAACTCATTAAGTTCTGCCACAGACTGATACCAGCAGTTTTCAGAACTGTCCTATACTAGCTTCTTTGGCCACTGCCTTTGGTGTACTTGCTGGAAAATGAAAATAAAATGTCCCCTGTTCAAGGAAAGGAAAGGACAAACTGCTGGCATGTCAGAGCAGATGCCTGGGCCTACATTAAAACCAAGAAGTATTCACATGGAGAACATGTGCAGTGCTCACTTTTCTGTCTCCAGTATTGGGGTGCTGATATCAGGGCTCCAAGTTCCTTTTCTCCTGGGGGAAGAAGTGCTAGCTGAAGCCAGGCTGGCTTCAGACATCAACGAGTACAACATCCTCCTTCACATCAGTTTGGAATGAGGACTGTCTGCTGTTTATCACTTTATTTTTAACTTCATTTGAGTTACAAGGGATGCTAAGATGACAAATAATGATATTAGAGATTTTTCTCAGCGTGTGCCTGCTGTCAAATGGAGACTATTACTGTTGCTTGTTTTTTTTGCTTCTCTTGTAACAGTGTGCATGGAATAAGAAAATGTTTTTTTCCGTTTCATTTATTGTCTTTTCAAGAGGGCATAAAATTGACAAAAATTCTTCCTGGAAAGGAATATATTTCAGAAAAGAGATGTTTAAATTATTTAAGACTCAGATGAAAACACTTTGCTTAATAGAAAGGTCTGGAACACAGCACTTACAAAATTTAAAAATGGAAGGAAAAGTAGCTCGATTTTTAAAGCATTAGCTTATTTAAAAAGAGTAATGCAGATGCAATTTATTATATAATTTCACCCTTCAGCTTTACCCTTAAAAAAAAAAAAAGCCGGAAGCAAATGGAGAAAATCAAAATTAGAATTAATGTACAGTGATGTTATTTCAGAAAGATATGGTGGTCACAGGACTCCATTATCTTTGATAGTTTTGCTTGAGACATTTTGTTATTGAGCAACAGCTAATATGGATGACTCAGCAACTTCGTGTAACCAGGAGATCCCATCTCCCACCTCACATGCACCTTCTCTGCTGTATCCACTGCCTTCCTACAGTGACTGCAAGCCTTGACAACTGCTACATGATCCTTAACTTTGCTGTTATCCCCTCAGGCAGATACTAAAATAGCCAACAGCAAGAAATTAAGAAGTGAGGAAATTGTCTCCAAGAGCTTCCTGAGGAGGTCAGGTAGATGAAGAGAAGGGTAGCAAAGCCACAGGCAAGCAAGTTGTAGAGACAAATGCTTTTTTTTTTTTTTTTTTTTTTTTTTTTTTTTTTTACACACATAGTTGGAAATCAAGGAATATCAATAATGCCACATGTCTAAGTTTTATTTTTCCTGAAGCATGAGATAAAAAGAAACTCTTGTGTGCCTGAAAGCTCTAGGAGAAACTAGGAACTTAGGAAGGATAAGTCCTCTCTGCTTGACTATTAAAAGCTGCTTTTTGATCTTGCTCAATGGAATCACAGAATCACAGAATCACAGGGGTTGGAAGGGACCTCCAGAGATCATCGAGTCCAACCCCCCTGCCAAAGCAGGTTCCCTACACCAGGTCGCACAAGTAGGTGTCCAGGCGGGTCTTGAATATCTCCAGAGAAGGAGACTCCACAACCTCCCTGTTCCAGTGCTCCGTTACCCTCACTGTAAAGAAGTTCTTGTGCACATTTGTGTGGAACTTCCTATGCTGCAGTTTCTGGCCATTTCTCCTTGTTCTGTCTCCACCCACTACAGAAAACAGTCTGGCCTTGTCACTCTGCCCCCCACACCTTAGATATTTATAGACTTGGAATTTGTAGACCGCATCATCATAGATGTATTCAGGGAGATTCACTAAAAACAGCAGCAGAGATGAAGACCTCGAGATACCACCATCAGGAAAAACATATATACCAGTGAAACTGCACCTTGGAACTGTTGTCATTATCTTTTCTCTAGACACTTTAATTTTATCTTCTGAATATCAATATCAATTTTTCAGGTAGTTCAGTATAGCAACAAATATCTGCCGAAGGTTTTTCTTCCTCTCAGAATCACAGAACTGTAGGGCTGGAAGGGACCTCTAGAGATCATCTAGTTCAACCCCCCTGCCAAAGTAGGCTGCCTACAGTAAACTGCAGAGGTAGGCATTCAGGTGGGTCTTGAACATCACCAGAGAAGGAGACTTCACAACCTCTCTGCTCCCATCACTCTCTGTCGTCAAGAAGTTCTTACACACATTTGTGTGGAACTTCCTCACACGCCGCTGAAAAGGGTCTGGCCTCTTCCCTTTCCCACACCTTAGATATTTATAGACATTGATCAGATCCCCTCTGAGTCTTTTCTCACGGCTGAACAGACCCAGGTTGCTCAGTCTTTCCTCATAAGGGAGATGCTCCAGGCCCTTCACTATCTTTGTGGCCCTCCACTGGACTCCTTCTGGGAGGTCCCTGTCTTTTTTGTACCCGGGAGCCCAGAACTAGACACAGTACACCAGGTGAGGCCTCACCAGGGCGGAGTAGAGGGGGAGGATCATCTCCCTTTACCTGTTGGCCATGCTTTTTTTAAAGCACCCCAGGATGCCATTGGCATTCTTGGCCACTAGGGCACACTGCTGGTTCATGGCCAACCTGTCGTCCATCAGGACACCCGGGTCCCTCTCTGCAGAGCTCCTCTCCAGCAGGTCACCTGTACTGGTGGATGCGGTTATTCCTCCCTAGATGCAAGACTCTACACTTGCTTTTGTTAAACTTCATCAGGTTCCTCTCTGACCAACTCTCCAGCCTGTCCAGGTCTTGGTGAATGGCAGCGCAGCCTTCTGATATGTCAGCCATTCCTCCCAGATTCATATCATCAGCAAGTGTTTTCTCCTAAAATATGTCTTCATCCTGTCCTGATACATCCTGTCCTGCAGCCTTCTCATCATCTAGTAGCCCTCTATTGGTCGTAACTGCAATTTGTGCATGTGTTTTTTTTTTTAAATTGGGCAGGGAATAGAATTGGACACCATACTTGGATGTGGCCTTATGAGCATCTGTCCAAAAGTAATTAACCACTTCCTCCAGCCTACCAGTGATGTTTTTGCTAATGTAGTCTAACATACAGTCGGCCATAAATGCTATGAGGTCTCCCTTGCCAACATATGTCCAATTTGTCTGCAAACTTCTCAGGGGCTGTTTTGCCAAACTGCTGAGTAGCCAGCCTGAACTGTTGCCTGGGTTTATTCCAGCTCTGATGTGGTATTTTACACTGATAGAATGTCGTCAAGGATTTTAGCTTCAGGTTCAGCTGTGTTTAAAGGTGCATTAGATTTATCTTCTAAATTTCTGTCACCAACAGAAAGAAGAAAAGATGCTTAGATGCTCCAGCTTGCATTTCATTACCATTTTTGGCTTTAAGTCTGAACTGGGACAAATTTTCTCTGTTTATAAAGCTTCAGTCTTTGATAATGACCCTTATGTACCTATAGTTAATATTTGCTACATTCTCTTAGCTGAAGTTCTGATCTAATACGGTTTGTATTTAGGCATGAACGGCTTTAATAGGAAGTGATTTTCAATAGTGTGATTTTTTTTTTCCCCCAAGAGTCTGATTTTTATGTGGTACAACGAAGAGACAGCATAAACTGACAGCTTGGAACTGCTGCACATATGCATTGTCCTGTCCCCTTGTTATTGGAGCTAGATTCCTCTGCCAAAGAGAACTGTAAGGTCTAATAAAAACCTTGAACAATGACTGTATTGCTAAGGCGTCTTAGAAGTACTTCCAAGGTATTCCTCAGAAATTACTCATTATTTCAGGGGCCTTGTGCAGCAGTGGAAGGTGATGATAGTGCCTTCTACTAGGATACGAGCATACTTCTAAAGATATTTGTCAAGATTTTATTAAAAAGCAATACAGAAAAAAAGTGGCTCATCCTTTCCAAAGGCTGGTAAAGGGCACAATCTGTGAATAGAGATGCTGCTCCCTCAGCTGCTAACCTTTAATTAAGAGTGAGGAAAGGTGGACCCAAGGTCACTCCTTCCAGTAGCTTACCTGAGTTCCCTGCATTAGCCACTCCTTCTCACCTGATGCTCAGTCATTGGTTCGGGCCATAACTTAGCAATTCCCATACAGGCCTTCTAACATCAGCCTCCGTATTTCTTATCTGGGTGGGTTGGTACACATCTTTGAAAGAACATTTAGGAAGTGTAATGGATAGTGACTCCTCAAAAGATGATAAGTTTCTTATGACAAATTGGCACCATAATCAGATGCACTTCAGGTCAGTTCTTATAGGTAGTCACTAACATAGTACAACTTAATTAGCAGAAATTTGAGGAATCACTTGATAAGGCACCATGTTAGAAATGAAGCCTGAAGTGGGCTGTTTGCGGGGAAATCAAGTAATAGCAAAGAAAAACATCTTGATATGTTGTTTTATGATTCCAGGACTCAATTTTTATTGAGATAGACCTAGAATCGATTCAAGAATTCAATAAACAAGAAACTGAGAAAGCTTTGGAAAGTGGAAAGTTGGGAAAACTGGTCCAGAGAGAATATCAGTGGGGATTTGGTGAATTTTGCTGGAAAACACAAAATGGGTTTGAGGGTTCTTTTTTGTCGTTGTTAGTAGTGTTTGTTTTTGTTTGTTTTTGTTTTTAGATCTGGGGCCTTTTTTATTCTTGCTTCAGGTTTCCCTGGATCACAGCAGTGAAGTGATAGAGGATTAAGATAACATGCATAGGCTTTTCATAATGCAGGATATAGAATTCTGTTAACCATTGTAGAGCCAGTGTGATGAAAGTGTTATGTGTGATGAAAGTGGCTTGGAAATAATATATTGTATTTACACATTATAAGTAATCTTGTCTGGCTGAAGTATTTTGATGTGACTGCATTTATACAGAAGAGGAACTCCGAGGTACCTCAGGCATGACGTCACTCATTTCAAGCAAAAGTTCAAATTTCCATCTTGACTAGAAACCAAGCTAGCATGAGTTCTTGATTTACAACAGCAGATTCTTACAAGCTGTTCTCAACACTTCAAATGTGCTGGAATTGGAACAGAAAAAGAGAGGCAGACTCCAGTCTTGGGCTCCCTTCTTACACTCTTTCTGACTTGGTCTATGTGCCAGTTTTACATTTATCATAGGTATCATTCTTTTCCACTGAAGTTATCAAAACTCATGCAGTTATTTGAGGAATAGGTGTATAAAGGAGAGTGCTGTAGAAAGGCAGAGTTGCTCTTCGGCTATGAAATCTACAATGCACATCAAACCAGGTAGTGCTAAAATGTCCCTTGGATTCCCCTCTCCTTCTTCAAAGCATCATGCTTTTCTCTTCACTGTCACACTTATTCCCTTTCATTTTTTGCTGATCTGGCTTCTTCCTCTTAATAGGGGTTAGTTAAATTGAAGCATATCATGATAGCACACAGCCTTGAATCTGCATTTGAACCAGAGGAGGCTAAAATACATAACCCTAACACAAGATCTTTAGTAAAGTGATTTAAGTGCAGCTGAGATCAGTTGACTGCTGAAGCATATCAGCTGAGTAACTACATATAGATTTAAGGGTTTAGAAATTAAACTTGAGATATGTCTTCTCCTTATGGGTGTTAATACAAAATACTATTTAGTAAGAGTGACATTCTGTTAACTTACTTTCTAGGAAGCTTAGAGACCTAAGGATGAGAAAATGGAGTCTTTCATCTGAGTGACACTAATGTAAATTAGCTGCCATACTAACTAATAGCAATATGGCAGCCCCCATCTAGTGGAGAAAAATCTACACTATACAACTGCAGCCCCTGCAAAAAGGAGTGTTCAGCTGGGTGTGGATTTGACTTTCTTCAGCTTGTTCAAAGGATGTAGATCAGGCTTCGCATTGTAACTCTCTCTTCTGGCTGAAATACTGCAAATACCAAATACAGCACTTTTTCCTTTTTCCTTGGTGCACTGGACTCAGGCAGTTTTGATCCCTCTGCTTGGAATTTGTTGGCTGTCTCAGCACATCTCTGTGGCTCAGCGTGAGCAGCCTGGAACTGCTGAGCTCCAGCTGTGGGGTTTGGACACATACATGTTGCTGCTGGCCAACATGCTCTCTCTGGCTTTTGCACTACAGCCGCCACATAACTAGATAAGGGAGATGAGCATTGCTTTTTTTTTTTTCCTCACAGAAAACATGTCTAAAATAGTGTTGTATGGGATTTTATGACTTTGGGCTGAGTCACCATGGCCATGAAGGAGTGACAGTGAGACTAGATAGCCTGGGTCACCATGGCCATGAAGGAGTGACAGTGAGACTAGATAGCCTGGATGCTCCCTTCAGGTGCAGTAAGTAGACTGTATATTGCCAAGCCACTGCATCACACATATCACACTTCTATCACACAGGCTCTACAATGGAGCTGGTGATTTCTGCTTCAAATCCAGAAGCCCAGGCAAAGGTGCCCACACAGCAAACTGCTCATCTCCTGCTGCTTCCTAAGGCTTTGGACAGAGCAAACAGATGCTGTATATGTGCTCTCAAAAATTGATGGCACCATCTGGTGGATGTACAGGCAATGGCTGAGAATGTCTGTTCTTTTCCCATTTTAAAGTATTTTGTGCAGATTGCAGAAACTTGGTCAAGAATTGCAATACAAGTGCCCAGCAGCTTCACAGCATTTATTAAGTGTGGCTTCATAAATTCATGGTTTGTAAAACAATTTACCTGTGTGCCCCAGAACCTTTCACACTTCAACCCACGCTCTGCCAATCTTTTAAAAATCATCTATTGTTCTGAAGAAGTCTGCTGGCCTTTCATTTAAAGAAAAAATAAACATCTGTATTTCATGTCTAAAAAAACTTGTTACCCTGAAAACTGGTGGTAGAATTTTCAACTTGAAGAATAACTAATTTCTTAAGTCAGTTAGCTTCTCTGGAGAAAGCATTTTATATTCTTTGCTACATGAAGCCAAATTACAGCTAATTACTTTTAATTCCATTTCCATCCTGTATGACTCATTAATATAATAACATTGTGTAGCATAGACTATGAAGGTGTTTTTTGTTCTTTTTTCTTTAGTTCAGTGAGCTCTAATCATTTCTAACTGAAAACAAGGACTATTCCAGTAATAATGATTAGGTTATTGGTCCACCAAGGTGAAAAGGGTTTTGTTGATAAAATTCTTCAATAAGAAGTGTCATAAGTTTGTATTCTGGGCATTTTGAAGTCAGTAGCCAACTATCACACAGTATTTACTACTATTAGACCTTGCATCTGACACTGAGATGGGAAGCACAGACTGTGTTCCTACAGTGCCAATTAATTACAGGAGGGAATTAATTTATTTTTTTTAATGGACTTAATCTAAAGATTGGAGACCCTTGCATCCAGACTAAGTCATTATTACAAGATTTTTCTTTTGTACTGCAAGATTCTATGACCACGCTTGTGTAATGATTATTTATGTTCATGCATCCAAATTTGATTGAATATACTTTAAGCCAAAGGATGAATACTCTTCTTTACACACCACAATCCAGATGGTAGAGCTCCTTGTGCTGGATAGACCTCCAGCCTAATTTGAAGAGCCCTAGAATGAGTTTACAGGTATCTAGAGATGTCAATATGTCAGATGCTTCCAGCCATTTTAGGCCACTGAAGCTCTGCGTTGCTGTCTGCTTTGACATGCTTTTGACAAGCAAAATCACCTTTTTTTTAGGTAAAGATCTCCCCCACAGCAACCACAGTTACATCAGTGCTCAGAAGCTCTTTTGTGGGTCGAAGAAGGGTTTTGGGGATGCCTTTTTATCTTGTGAATACCTTCAGTTGAAATGGAAAGAATAGAGAAAAAACATCTTAGCTCTAGGTTACAACCACTAGAAAAGTGAAAAGCAGCAGATATAAGGAGGAATTAAGCATAAATTTAGTAAATGAAGATGAATGTAGCTAACTGAGCTAACACAGTCCGTGAATTAGTGAACACTAGCGCCCACTTGCAAGAGGAAATTTACCTATAATTGTGGCTGTTTGTAAGGAATTAGCGTCCATGTCTGCTCTGTTGCTATGGAATAAACTCAAGCACCATATCCTTCTCTGGTGATTAGCATCTGCTTTCTCTCTGACCACCACTGCAAGCTCTCCTGAATACAAATCTCCACTTAAAGGTAACACTGGGCTGTATGGGTGTTAGTAGTGTGGATGGAACAGTTGGATTCAGGACTGAAAATGAGTTCCGGGATTTTATTTGGCAGTATATGTATAACCTGTATGACTACTGCTAGATTACTGAGTCTAGCTCTTGTATTTCTCTCTGCTTCACAACAAACATTATTAGCCTGGAAGGAGTTGGTCTTGGTATAATCAAAGGTTATCTAATAGTAGAGGGCTCTTTAGTCTTGCAGAAAAGCACAGGTACAGTGAGTTGAAGTCAATGCTAAACAAATTGAAACCATGAAGTGGACTCAGATTTGATGACAGTAAACTATAGGATCATCTTTGTCAAGGTTATGGATGGCTCTCCACCACTAACGTCTCCAAATCTCACATTACTTTTTACGTAATCTCATGAAACAGATCCAGAAGTTATGAACTTAACACAGAAGTCTTGAGGTGAAATTATTTAGCTTTGTTATTCAGAGGGTCATTCTAGAGCAGGGTATCAAAAGAAGGGCTCTGTGAACTGCTTGTATGGTCAGGTTAAATCTTATTACCAGAATGTGTTCCCTACTGGAAGTTGTTTCAGATTCACATATTGAAAATGTAGAAAACAGTTGGTCAGAATTTTTAATGCAGGTTTTCTGGAACTGAAATCTGTGAAGGAAATACAATCTTTAACATGACTATAACCGAAATATTCTCTCTACTAAAAACACCATTCCTCAGCTATCAGGTAACACACATGACAACCCCATGATGAATCTTTGGATGTGTCTAAGGGCTTGTCAGCAAAACTGTCATCTAGCTAATATTTTCTAGTCTAGAAGAAACAGAATTTATGCTGTATAAGGGGGTGTGGAAAAGCTTCAGAGTATTTTTCTAAATAATCTGTAGTCTGATGCTCCTTTTACTCTATTTTTTGGCCAGTTAAGTTCCATACATGCAGCCTGAATATATTGATATTACAGAAGACCTGTTAGGCTACTTAAATTTGATTGCCAGATATTTTTCAGTAAGAAAAGTAATTGCAGCCCCTTTCATGGAGAGCTTCTTCCAGTTTGCATAGTCTCTCATATTAGCAGAGGCAAAGCCTTCTGATTATACAGTTCCTTTTTCTTTTGTTTTTTACCTACAGTTCCTTCCAGATTTAGCTAAGTTGAATATTCTTAAAAATCACATTTTCTTCCCTGCTCTAACTTGTTATCCTGGGGGATAAGGATTGGCATTGTGTCAACCAAACACAAATATTTGAACCATTATGCAGCACACGTTATGTTTTGATGCCAAAGAGTGAATCTCTTGTCAACAGCAAAGAAAATGAGAGATTCTTGGTTTCTTTCCTAGCAGCATCTCTCTAGATTTACCATGTGCGCTCCATTTTTGCAACCTCTGGGACAGAGACAGGAAGAAAGCTGTCCTAGGCCTCCTGGCTCTTCTTCACAACAGTAGAGGATCAAAGCCTTCACAGTTGAGGCAAGGAAGGATTAGTTCAACCCCCAGGAGACACAGGCCTTGCTCCACTGGTTTCCCTCGTTGAGATCTAACAGCCCACACTGAGATCCCTCTTTAATTTCAGTAGTTTAGTCATTCGAGCTGCAGTAAGTGCAGAATTGTTTGAGTTTTGAGGTAAGAATTACTTGAAAGTGCAGTAAGGAACCTCTTACTGCAATTGCAATAGTGAGGGAGAAAGTCTGCTCTTTTACTTAAAATTTGAAGTTTCCATTTGGAGAAAATATTAAGGGAATAACACACAGTTGAGTATATGGAAGCAAATGACCAAGTGTCATTTCTGTTTAATTACACGATCCTGTCTCACAGTGAACGCAATGTCAGTATGCACCATGGTAGAATATTTAGTGCACTGGGATAATAGCATATCTGGCACTTCTAATTCCTTTGGCCTCAAAAATTAAATCATTTTCTTTTAGAGTTTTTTTTTCAGTGTAATTAGATGCAAACTACACTGACTGCTCTAGAGATATGGAGGGAGATCGTGCACATTCTGCACAAATAATTGTACTGTAACCATGGAGGGGATGTGAGCAGGATTTAGTCTGTATGTGAAATGGCACTGCTGTTGTAGTTTCCTTAGATCATAGTCTTCTGCATCTGTAAAGTGCTCTCTGTGTCTCGTAGACATTCAAGATCATCTAGCTCCAACCTCTGTGCTATAAGCAGGGACATCTCCCTCTAGACCAGGTTGCTCAAAGCCCCATCCAGGCTGGACTTGAATGCTTCCAGGAACCTCTTCCTTTCTGAAATGGGTTCAAGCATATGAAGGTGGGGAAAATCAGGATATCATTTAACATTTCACTAATTGTTTAGATCATCTTGATTTTGTAACTTCTGTCTTTCTATTCCTTCTGGAGCTTTCAGCTCATGGTCGTTTAGCCTCATCTTGCAATCTCCTCCATTTGGATAGACCATTTCAACCTAGTTCCTCCATATGATGTGATGAGTGCCAGGTGGGGTGACCTCCTCTAGAGAAATGAGAGTGAGTTTGATGACAAATTGCTGGGCATAAACAGCTACTTTGTGTATTTTCTGCTCAATATCCATAAAATATAAAAAATTCAGATAGAAGTTCATTAGTGCATTACTCGGATTATAGTGGGGTTATTTAGAGGTCCCTATCAGTGGTGTGTCATGCTCTGAAGATTAAAAGTAACAGTGTTTCCGCTGCAACTTTAAAACCTCAAGCATCTTATTTGAATGTATACATATTCAATATATACGCTGCTCAACTAGTGCATCTCACACAGACTCTTCCTTCTCTTTAAGGTAAAAAATTCCACAAGAGCATGATAAATGTGAAAAACCTGCATTTCAGTCAGCAAGTCGTTTAGTATTTCAGACGTTCAGCTTAGTGTTTTGCAAGATGACCCGCAGTAGTATTCTCAAAGATCTATATATTTTGTATGTATTTTACAAGCCTTAAGGCAAAGATTAGAAGAGTTGTTTCATACATTTGAACTATATTACCACAAACAAGATAAACAGTTTATGTATTCTTGTGGAAAAAGTTAATAACTCATGTGATGCAACATTATTTTAATCAAGACAGCAATCAGTTCACATTACAAACCTTATAATTGAGGTAATGTAATCAATGTAAGTAATCAGCTATAATAAGCAATTAAGTATCTAACTGTATCAAGCAATAACTAAAATTGTAGCCTTTAATAATATCAGTAATTCCATCATTAGAAACTTAGGTTTACCAGTGGCTCTTACACAAATTTTTCACTACATAAAATAGCTACTGAAGGTACCATTGGAAGGTCCACACCTCATCCTGAGAGACATTAGGGAATGAAACATTACTAAAGAAAAACAAGTCTTATTCTAGTGTCAGGCTTGGATTTAACACAGGTTTGATGCACTAAGGCAGAAGTAGTCTTTTTCCTTGGCATCTTGTGTGGCCTTAGCTCTCCAGTACAGCCAAAGCAACCACCTCTGATGACATACCATTTGCAGCACAGCAGCCGCTCAGGTGAGCAGCATCTCTCAGCAGCCCTGCTCACACCTCTGTGCTGCCTGCCACCACATATGCCTGCAGCAGCTGAAGGTTCTGGCCTGCTGAGCCTCCATGGAGATGTGCGGGAGTGGCAACTCTTGCTTCTTTAACTTGTTGTCCATGTGCTTGTGAAGACTGATGGACCTATCCTCTCATACTCATGCCAGGCAAAGTATAGCCAAAAGTCATTGGAAAAAAAACAACAAATAACTATTTGGAGAGGACTTAACCTTTCCTAACAGAATTTTATTCATATGGAACAGGCCTGTCTGTGCACATCATGTACCAATAGGTCAGCTCCTGCATGTGGAGGCCTTTTCCTTGGCTATAGTTGTAATACCAGTCCTGAAATATTTCCCAAATAAAGTGGGACAGAGGCAACCACTACGAAACAAAATGGAACAAAAAGGACACCAAGGAAGTGTAAAATGAGATAGATCCACGTATGTGTGTTTTCATCCTTGAGAGTATCTGACTGAAGGAGCAGGTCTGCTCAAGCCAATGTATCAAAGGCCTGGAGCCACAGCCTGGCACTCCTGTAAGATCAGTCCTGAAACAGAAGAAGGAGAAGAGAAGCCTGCATTGCCCTGTGGTGATGACAGGCAGCCCCAGCATACTGACCCTTCCAGAAAGGCTCCTTTCCCTGTGCTCCATCCTGCCCAGTGACTCCTGCTGTTGGACTCACATCCCTCCCCAAGCGCTCTCTGAAAAACAGAAGTTATGAAAATAATACCATTATAACATAAATTCCAGTGTAGCATATGAGGAATACTGTTTTAATAATTATCTGCAAACATTGTGTACCAAAGTTCAACTTCTCACAAATTAAAGGTGAGGCATTCGCGTAAGAACTTCTTTACGGTGAGGGTGACGGAGCACTGGAACAGGCTGCGCAGGGAGGTTGTGGAGTCTCCTTCTCTGGAGATATTCAAGTCTCGCCTGGACGCCTACCTGTGCGACCTGGTGTAGGGAACCTGCTTTGGCAGGGGGGTTGGTCTCGATGATCTCTAGAGGTCCCTTCCAACCCCTACAATTCTGTGATTCTGTGATTCTGTGGTCTACCAGGAGATCAAAGATTCTCTATCAAGCACAAGAGAAAATACAGATCTGTAAGAAGCTAACTGGTTTATAGTGGTTATTGTAATTAGTTTGTTTTCCATCAGCTGATATGTGCTCAGTATTTGGAATGGGAGAGTGTAGACAAAGAGAAGGAAATTATTTCTGCTCTTTTCTTAAAATAGTGAAGTTATGCAAGATAAGCTGGTTTCTGAAAACCTCTTCTACTCCAGAAATTGCAAACTGAAAGCTGAATTGCACGGTTAGCTACCAGTGAGTAAATGTTGAAAGGAACAATAAAAAAAAACAAAACACCTTGTTTCTGATTTCAGGACGTATAATTGTATGCTTCATGTGGGAGTTGCAAGTCTCAGGGGCACAAAGTAGTTATTTTTTTTTCTTGTGTACAGAACTTTCTTGCTGTGGTGTTGAGTATGTTAATGCATACCTTAAACTTAAATGTTCTTTAATGTCCTCCATGTCACAGCCTGTGGAGCCTATGGAACATGTTCATAACATTTAAAAAATATGCAAAAATTCCTTTGGGAATGCATTGAAGGTCTGAGAAACAGTTCTTAACCAGAGAGATATAGAAATGACAAAAGATCTGTAATATTACCTCTCATTACTTGTACAGGGTGGCAGCTAATCTACTGCAGTTCAGATCCCAAGACCGTGATCCACTCTGTTTGCTTTCCCAGATTGCTATTATGTTGGCACCTTGTTTAATGAGATTCTTTGAAGACTCTTGTCTGTATGCTCCTATGTGTGCCTCATGCCTTCAGCTACAGAGTCAGTGAGAGGCAGTTACCTATGCTTCATAGAATCAGTAAGGTTGGAAAAGGCCATGAAGACCATCTGGTCCAACCACCAGCCCATTACTACCATGCCCACTAAACGATGTCACCCTTTCATCTGTCTCTCTAGAAAAGCATAAAAGCTGGTTGCCAAGAATACCTCTTTGTTCATACCTGTATGTCTGCTTTCATAAAGTTCACAGAGAGCCTGATTTTGAAAGGAGTGATAATCTCTGGAACACTGAGCTGCTGGCACAAGGCTGAGCTGGTGCTGAAGAATTATGCTTCAGTTTGCTCTCAGGATTAAACTTGAAAAATCTTGGCAGCTCATCAGATATTCGTTGCCATCTATGCTGTAGATAAAAAGGACCTACAAAAATGTAATAGAGAAAAACAAGTAGAAAATAAAACACTTGAAGTTAATGAGCCACTAAAAACATTAGTCTGATTTTAGACTGCTCAGTTTTATTTATATTAATCTTTCAGTTGTGTCTGGACCTGTTTTCTGGTCCCCAGGGCAACTGGTGTGGAAAAGCTCAAGTCATTGCTGTTACGTCTCTTAGAGTGACAAACAGAGTGGCAATGTCCAAATTGCTTATTGGGAATGGTTGTTGGCCCACACTATTTCAAACCAGGCACCAAAGTTATTTTGGAAGAGTAACAGCTTGCCCAAGCCAAAGCTATCACAGGCACAATTCTAACAACCTAATGGGCTGGATAATCAAGTTTCAGGCCTGGGAATGATTCCTGGCATTCTTTAATGTACACTTCTATTGATGTAGCCAGGGAAGCTAACACTAAATAAATACTGCAATTGGAAAAAAATAGCCCTCACTATATAATTATTTCAGTAAATTATTGAGAAAATTATGTTTTATGTCTGTAAAATGTGGCATAGATTTCAGTCAATACCATTTACCCTACATCTCCATTTTCAGAAAGCAGCCTATATGTAAAGGAGGTGGAATTTTCCCTGTGTTATCCAAAATACGTGCTCTCCAAGGAAAAAAAAACAGAAGTAGAAAAATGTACTTTCCATACCTCAGCTAAAAGCCACACAAAACCATCCTCCAAAGACATAAGGTCAAATTCATCAAAGATACTATTCAAAGAATACTCTCCTTATTCTCCTTACACAAGTGATGTATTGCAGTGCTCTCACTATCAAGGAAATATGTAGCTTTTTTTTAATTGATATATGCAGCCAACAAAACTAAAACCCTCTATATTTGGGCTGAATCTTATCTTACTTGGTGTGAAGCCTTTCGTCTTACCTGTCTGTTCATCATTCACAGGTTCTAGTGCACATGCATTCAAAATATGGAAATAAAAACCATGTAAAAAAATCAGGGAGAGCTATTTTCATCTGTAGGATTCTATTCTGAGGAACTCTGTTTTGCCTGCAATTAAGAGAATTACTGGCTATCCAGATTTTTTTTGACACAACTAAAAATTTTAAGATCTGCTATTTGGTATTCCACTGATGTTATGTAGTGGATAAACACCAGCGGGCTGGCCAAAAGAGGGAGAAGTCTGTACAGAAACATAGCTGTGTGCTTGAATTTGTTTACTGGTGTCATAAAAGTGATAGTCATCTTCTCTGTTTTGTGTCTGCATACTCAGATCTTTTTATTATATACTGATACCATTTTTACTTTATGAATGTGTCTATGCATAAGAGGCAAATGTAGTCAGATTGCTGTCAGTTTAAGTTTAGAAAATGTTATTTAATACAGCATTTATTTAAATACAAAAATAAGTAGATGTATAATAGGATATTATTGCTATATACTTCAAAGCCACTGTTAATAGCATGTATGTGTGTGTGTGTGTGTGTGTGTATATCACTTAAATACATAAATAGAATAGAAAAATAGCTCTGTCACTACTGGTGTTGCTGTAAGAGTAGAAACAAGGACTGGTGGCTATCCCATTTTCATGCACAGTCTACAGTGAACAATAGTAAAAGACAAAGTGTTTTTGAGCAGTTCATCAAGAATAATGTCATAGCTTTGAAATATGTCTCATTTGCCTTTGTTTTGAAAGAGTCCAATAAAATCCAACAGGTGCTAATGCAGTGTGACATCCTGTTGGATAATTTTTAAACACTTGGTGTATGTGGTGTCTTATTCGTGTAAATGCCTTAGGAGCACCTGTGTGACTTGGAAATCAAATTGAATCTTATAACAGTTCAACAATTCAGCACTCCAAATTTGCCCATATTTAAAAACTGCATACTGTAGGTATTGAGTTCTGCGAATGCCTGTGTAAAAAAAAAAATTATCTAACCTTTGTTATTTTTACACACCCTACCATCACTCATTTGTTTTGATTTGGAATGACCAGATTGACTGCATATATAGATGCATTTAGAAAAAAAGGCTGGACATAGAAAGCTGCCTATAGCAGAGCACAGGGCCTGCTTTTCAAAAGTAAGTGAATGAAAATGTACACACTTGCTATGCCTGTGTGTGTAGATATATCAACTGTATTCACAGTGGTTCTTCCATGATACAGCTCTGATTTTTTTCCAGCATGGCAATATGAAGCAATAATAGCTGGTGTGGCTTAATCAATCATCTCTCTTTTGGGGACAGTGCTGCTTCTAGCACTTCATGAGCACCCATGGATAAAAACTGCTTTCTCCATCAAAGACCACATTAATAAAAGGACCTTTAAAAAAAAATTTTTTTTAAATAAGAGGAAGGAGGTGTAAAGAGTAGTAAATGTATGTGAGCCAAGAGATTAGGACTAGGGAGATGGTCTTCCAAGAGTTGATGGATGCCGATTTGAGAGCTTTCTCACTGTTTTTGTCAAGATATAGAGCTGTCACAGAACGTTTGAGTTGGAAGGGACCTTTAAAGGTCATCTAGTTCAACTCCCCTGCATCTACAGCTAGATGAAGTTACTCAGAGCCCTAGCCATCCTGACTTTTAATGTCTCCAAGGACAAGAAATACAGTGCATTTCTGGGCAACCTGTTCCAGTGCCTCACCACTCTTACTGTAATAAAAACATTTTTTCTTACATCCAATCTAAATTTCCCTTCTTTTAGTTTGAAACCATTTCCCCTTGTCCTATCACAGCAGACCCCACGAAAGTGTCTATCCCCTTTTTTCTTGTAGCCTCCATTTAGATACTGGCCATAAAAGTGAAATTTCTTTTGCCAATATACCAAATGTACCAGTTGTTGACCCTCTAGATCCATCCAGCCCTCAAGTAATTTTTGCTCATCAGCAGGGCTGAGGAGAATACCACCTGGTTCCCCATGCCTTTGACCATGTCTCACTTCCAGAATCTTCCAGGATAAAACTGAAGCTTGTTATTGTTGTGGATACAATGGACACCTTTTTTTCAGGATTTGCTTTTCATGCTAGAAAAAGCTATTTGAATTGCTCACTCTTCTCCCATATCACCCCCATTTCATCCCCAAACAACAGATGAATCAGTACTGGAGGATGACATTCTGTGAAAAGAAAAGTACAGTGTGGCCTTTGGCTGATCCTATGCTTGCTGTGCTAGCTGAGAAACTGCAATCCTGTTAGCTCTCCCAGTCAGATCTGTCCCTGGAAGTCATGGCTGAGGGCTGATACTTTTCCAGGCCTATGGAAGAATGTTGTCCTAGCTCAAGACATACCGTGCTGTTTGTGTGGTATTTACATTTCCTCTTGAGAAAATAATAGTTACTAATGCATTTTTTCTTACACTTGTGTGATATAAATACTTTTGGATGCAGGAACTTAATCTTTCCCTAACCCTTAGGAAATGGTATCCAAACTTTCTTAGCTTTGCTAGAGTAATCAGAGAAGCCAACATGTTGTTGGATGAGCTTTATTCATTGACCTCTCTGCATTCCTGCCTAGCTATGCATTTTTATTGTATTTTGGGTCAGCAGATTTATACAGTTCACACTTCATTATCTAACAAATATAGAATACTGAGAAGTGATCATAAAGAGCGAGCTCTTTCTGCAATTCCTAAGTTAGTCCTGAATGGGTCAAAAAGCTTTATAGCCCAGGCTGATGCAGCGAAAGTTAACAGACACTAATTTCTGCTAAAAACCGAAGTGATCTTTTGCTTGAAAGTTAGCATGGAAAGAGGAAACAGCAGATAGTGAGATCCCATCTTCTCTCTTGGAAGTGATCTGATTGACAGTGGTGATGGCATCTGAGTGCTTTGAAGGTCCAGATCATGACTTGGGACTAGATAAGTGACAAAAAGTTGAAAAATTATTTTATGATAACGTAAGTCATTCTCACACTTTGGTTTGAGATATATACCAGATCTCACAGAACTTTTCAGCTGCCAAATGCTCCCTAGGCAAATATGTTCTTGTCCTGAAAGTGTCTGAAGCATGTACCTTCTAGCCTTCAAGAGGCCTTTTGCCAAGTTCAGAAACACGCATCTTTCATCTAGCCAAGGATATTTCATTGTGTACCTCCTTTGTATCAGCTTCTGGGAACTGTCACAGGCAAAACAGCAGCAAATACATCTTTTACAATAAGCATAAATGGAAAAGAAGACAAAAACAAATTTATTGTGTAGCACTTCTCCTGAATACTTTCATTTCTTCATTATTCTTTTTTGTTGTTTTTTTTTTAAATTGTTTGTTTGTTTTGTTTTGTTTTGTTTGGTGGTTTTGAAGTGAATGAAGTAAATGGAATGCTTAAAGTTTCAGGTATTCTACCTTGTTTCACTGTGGACAAATCCCTTAAAAGAAAGTCACGTATCTTGAAGACATATGGTAAAGTAATTCTTTGTGCTGGGTAAGAAACTGTACCAGGAAAAGAAGTGACTGGACCATTCTCACAGAATAGTGCTGTTTGACACTGGAGAAGGAAGTATTTTAATCCCAGGCAACGTCCTCTCAAGATAATTGACGGGGACAGTGAAAATTAAATGATAATCGTATAGCTTAGTGGCAAACTGAGGAAGGAAAATGTAACACTGAGGAGATCTTACACAGAAAGAAGCCAACACCAGAGTGTGTGAGCTGCTTACTCAGCTGTCTGCTTTGGTTGCAGCTTCATGGAGCTATAAACATCCGGCATGGGGATATGAGACACATGCTTTCAAACTTCCTCCAGACTGAATACTTTTCTGGATGTTTTTTTCTCTTTACAGGAACCTAGACCTTTGTATAACAGAAGATGCCAGTTTTATTCAAGTGGAGTAGGATTCCTATATGATGCCTACCAAACAGAGGTAAACAAATTCGCTTCCTCATATGTTCATTCTTCTTGTGTTTCAAGGGGCTGAGGAGAAGGAAGGCAGTCATTTGAGAATGTCTCTGTGCATGAGGTTGATGGTAACCCAACTGTTTTTCCCTTCCACAAGTGGTCCCCCATCTGCCTGAGCTCTGATGTTTGCAAATCATTACAATCAGTAAGATTTTGAGTCATCATCAGTGTTTGTATTCAAAACACTACTCTGGTATTGAAAGGATTATCATATATATTGTATAAGAGATGTCTGAAATGTTTTTATCACATTGACTTTCTCTGAGGAGGTTTTTGTTGACCTTCAATGTCCAGAAGACTTCAAGTATTCTCTTTATTTATCCAGCACAGGCCAAGAATGTCAGTGGTTTGTATGCAGTTTTTATTGTCTCAGAGATATTAAAATGATACGAACGGTGCCTATACCCAAAGGGTTAGCCTCTGGAGAAATCCAGATTTAGTTTCCTTTCCTATTATTCATTTTAATATTATGGTAAATTTTTGGGAGTGAAAAGGAAATCAGGCAGAGCAGGATAGAAAACAAACTCACAAGAAGCCGTATATTCATTTGTCCTGTGGTTGTGAAAAAGGGAATGCTACTGTTAATAATTCTAGATAGGTTAGCAAAGTCTGTTACTAAGCTAAGCAGTTAATATTACTTAAATCTAGGTTCTAGGGCACCCTGCTGCTGTTTCCAGAACATACATGACAGAAATGTTTCATTGACCTCCTTGCTTCAAGAGCTACCCTGACAAACTTCCAACATGTCAATGCACATCCAGGCACAGACACATCCCACATAATGCTTCTGATTCCTCTAATAAGTGTGTAGCTCAGGTCATGCTGACCTCAACTCCCTGCAGGTGACCCCAGTCTCAGTCTTCTGCCTAGACAGATTTTCTTAGCTCTGCATATATTGGAAATGTCTCAGTTTGGGCCACCCTGAACTCCTTTCTCTATTTTAGCAAAAGGTCCCCCACAGACATATCTTTTTAAAAGTGTGGTTACTTTGTAATAACATTCTTGTCTGGTTGTCTACCAAGCTGGAGTCAGCATGTGCTAATTCAGTTACTAATCTGTGGCATTTGAACTTGGCTTTTGCTTTCCTGAAGTTAGCCAGCAGGAGAATGCTCTACATTCCAGGCGAACACCAAACCAGGAAGACAGATTGTCTTCTGAGAGTGAGTTTCCTTTTGATTGCCATCTCTAGCTTCTGAGTGGTCTCCAGCTCATGGAGTCTGGTGAATATATTTCTTTGCTCAAAGCAAAAGTGATTAAATTTTCTTGCAATCTCTATGAGGTGGGAATATCTCTTGAATTGTGCTGAGGGGATAGACAGGCAAAAACAGCCAAAATATGAAAAAGCTAAATGTCTGGTCACTGAAATGGAAAAATAGGCCTTGACATGCAAGATACCCACAAATGGCCTGTTTTCCACCCTTGCTCACACCACACAGAAATTTGTTTATTTTGCTTTATCCACTGATCTCCTAAAAAGGATTGTCTTGGTCTGTGCATGTTTTAAAAATGTAGTGACAAAAATAGACAACTACAATAACTCCTTTGGCCAAAAATTTAATACATTTTGAAACCTCAAAGTAGCAAAATCATTCTGTGATTCTGTGTCCAAAGTCTTGCCAATCTCCTTCTTTCATCCTTCAGTCAGAAGGGGCAAAATGGAGCGGGAAAAAATTACCACTTTTTTTCTATCAGAAATGATCCCCAAAGCCATGTATCAGAAAAAAAAAGCTCCACATTTTAGCAGCCCTCTCCATCTTACAATATACTCTGATCCCAACCACATGTGTGATAGAACAAGAGTATTTTAGCTATGTGAGTCCTAGACCATTTTGTCTGTGGACAGAGACTCAAAGCCGAAGTCTTGTGTTCCACTCAGTGCAAAAGTATTAGAGCCTTCAAACAAAATGGCCTAGGTAGCAGATACATTGGTATGGTCTACTCCAGGATCAGTTTTCAAAATTCTTTGAGAAATAGCCATGTGATATTTCAGTTACTTCTGAGGTGGATCTCGATTAATCTGAGATAGTCATTGACATGTGATTGCAATTCAAATTGGAACCATCCTTTCATAATCTAACTTCCATTTTGGATCATAACAGCTGGTTTGTACTAGAGACTAACCATACATTTAGCCTTGTCCTGGGCAGCAAAGCAATCTCAAAGCATCATTTTATCTTCCTTTTAGTTTTATCACCCTTCTAACTTCACTATTCAAACAAACGATGCTAAGCTCAAGTTGGCAAGTCTGAGATCAGCAGCAGGGTGAACTTTCTCTGGTGCTGATAGTTGTATAACATCTTCCTTTCTGGAGGGAGCAAACACATGAGGACTACAGGCTCATTGACAATGGCAGTTTTCACACTAAGAAAGATGCATAAATCCAAACCTCATGGGGTAACATTTGTGAAGACTGTCTCATAAAGGAACATATTCATGGCTAAGCAGGAATGAGAGGAACTGTCTTTCAGAAGCTTCTCAAAAGCTACCTAAGCAAGGTATTTCTGTTCTATCATTATGAGGAATTTTCCATTCAGTAATGCATTTTATATGCATTTTGCAAACAAAATACTTCTCAGCTGTTATAGCATTTTTTTTTTCTGTCAAAAACTATAGAAAAAATGTATTTTCTGTCCTTCTAGCTTTTAAAACATAACAGTTCTCCAGGATTTCAAACGCAAACTAAAAATCTCAGGAGAAAGAAAAAGAGAAAGCCTTGCATGTAAAATGTTTCAGTTCGTTTGTAGAGCCAAATAGAACCAAATAGAAGATATATATTTTCCATACTTAAGGATTCATTAAAAGAATTTCTTCTCTGGATTGAGAATGGCTTATTTGTTTCTACCTTTATTATACTAACATCTGCCAGTCCATGCAGTTCCTGCTCACAGAAATAAATCTTTTCATCTTTATATTCAGGAGCCTGCAAAATAAATCTTTTTGCCTTTATATTCAGGAGTCTGCTGTGAATGGTAGTTATTTGCTGGAGTGCTTGGATCTTCTGTGAGTGGTTTTGTTTGTGGGTTTGGAGATCATTGCTGTTGTTCTTAATTGTTTCCTTTCCTTGGGAGGATGTTACTGACAGGCAAGAGCTCCCATTTACTAGAAACTGACATTTTTGCCCATTTCCCCAATAGAAAGGATTGTATATGCAGGGCTTACCATAGTGTGTCTCCCAGGACATGTTGTCACTGTGTCACTGCTGTAGGGATCGCTGGGAACTCGGGTTTTAGCAAAGCAGTGTGGAACACTGTAACAGTGACTGAAAACGTTGCTGGAACACCATCCTGCTTAACAGTAAGTGCACTGTAGTACCTGCATCTTGGGGGTCAGTATTGTGACTTGTATGTTGCACTGAAACACTGAGATTAAAAGTTGGTCTCTTCTTTTTTAACAGGTGACATGTTACACCTTAAACACCAAGTGCCAGCTGAAAGTAAAGAGTAACACGTGCTATTGCTGTGACCTGTACAACTGTGAGAAGTAAGTACCTGTGTGCAGTCAATGGCCTCTGAGAAATCCCTGGTTGTTTGTCCTTCTGCGTCAGTGATGGGGAAATTTCCCATTAGGTCTGGAGAAGCAACGCAGGGGGCTTGCATGCTGAGTAAGTGAGTTCCTTGGTCACTGGTATCCAGATGTCAATGGACAGGAGCTCAGGTGTTATCTGTTGTTGCAGTCATTTTTCTTAAGTATATCGATAAGCTCTTTGCTGTGTGATCAAATCCAACCACTCTGTCATAGCTCTGTCAAGATTTACTGGTGATTTTGCAATGCAGTTTTCTCACTAGTTTTGATTAATTGTTTCTTCTACCAAAATGGGGAAAACAAAATGAATAGAAAAACAGGTGGCCATATATAGAGATCACACTGCAGGCAAATGCAGAGCTTTTTTGTTAGTAATAGCTTCTGTATGCATGGGATTTTACTGAGTTGCCATAGAATAGATACAGAGGGTCTTGTGAGTGTTTCCTAAAGCTGTCCATATGACTTCATCATTACTGAAGCATGAGAAGCCAGGAGAGAAGAAGGGAGGAAGTGTCTGGATATCCTTACAAAGATCAGCGGAAGACTATCACAGAGTTGCCATGCAGTCAGTTACCAGGAGTACAGCAGTGGTTAGGAAAACTACATCACAGCTAAGTCCAGGGGTTTATAATGGGGAATAGAAATGGAATGAACTGACACAACTGGCTGGCCACCTGGAATGTAGATTCCAATGGCAAGCAGCATCATGACTTGCCACATACAAGAAGCCGAAGAGAATTTCCTGGAATGCAACTTCTGCCACATTCATTCTCCATATGGCTCAGGATCATCTTATCATGCACTTATCATGCCTCTGTAACCATCTACAGTTCACACAGATTCCCTCTTCTTTCTTTTCCTCTGTGTATTTCACATCTTTCTTCCTTCCCATGTCTCCTGTTCTGTCTTGTACTTTTTTTCTTCTTTTCACATATAACCAGCCCTGAGTAGCCTCAATCCTCTGTCAGCTTTGACCAGCACGCTACCAGGCATGTATAATTTTAGTGTATGACAATGAGGCTGGCAATATGAGGTAATTCACAAGATTTATGCATGAAAGAGTTGCTTTCGCCCAGCACTAGGGTAGGTACTGAGAAGAATGGCAGGACATTGTTTTCAGGTTTTGCAGTAGAACCTTTCTGAATTTCAGCAAGGTGATGAGGATTGACTCCACAACATGCCTGGTCTACAATAGCGATTGCAGTGTACAAATTCAAACAAGCAAATTTCTGGGTAGTATAGTACATAGTTTGAAGGCACATCTTTATACTGTACTTTGTAGCATCTGTTAATTTGGAACTGCAGACACCATAAACAAATGTGGTCAGCTGGCAAAGTCTCCCTTCCTATGGTTGAATTAATGCTGTAGCAACTTGACAGAGATGCCAGCAGATTTCCAGGTGAACTAGTAAAAAAAGCTGTGCTGAGCTAGTATCTAAATGGCAAGGGTAGCATCCATAACCAGGTTATCTTTGTGTTCAGAGGCCCTCAGCAAAGAATTAGGATACCTTGCTTGTGCCAACACTGATCAGCTTAACTAGAGTTGGTATTCGAAATGTTCCCACCATCCCTGGAGGTGTTCAAGGCTAGATTGGATGGGGCCCTGGGCAGCCTGGTCTAGTATTAAATGGGGAGGTTGGTGGCCCTGCATGTGGCAGGGGGGTTGGAGATTCATGATCCTTGAGGTCCCTTCCAACTCTGGCCATTCTGTGATTCTGTGATTCTGTGAAATGTCTAATGGTTATTTTAGCCAAGCAGAGCTTTCTTCAGTTCATCCAAGCAATGTTAACATCCATAGGTGGGAATGTGGATTAAGTACTTTGCCAGAGAGGAAAGTAAGCAGGAGGGACTCAGATCCTCTGGTTGTCTTTGTCACTGCAAAACACAGCAGTGACGCTGTCTGCATTCCCTTTCAGCTCAGAGCAGTCCTCCAGCTACTACGAATTTCTTGGCGTGAGCAGCTGTCAGGATGTGGTTCACCTGTATAGGCTGCTGTGGTCCTCCACAGTCCTGAACATCATCGGATTGTTTCTGGGGATCATCACAGCAGCCATTCTTGGAGCATTTAAAGACATGGTAAGGCTTAGAGTTTTTTGCCTTCTGTAATAACTTCTGTGCTTGTTGACGTTATCAAGTGAGTTAAAAACCAAGCGTTAAGTACACAAAAGAGGCACTTTAAACATGTTTCCTGTGTGGTCTGGGAATCTGAAGCCACATATTTAGACTAAGCAGTTGCCAGCTGCTCACAGCTAAGTAGGTCAGGTCTGGTCAATACATGAGTTGAAGGGGAAAAACAGGCGTCTGCATGAACAGATGCTGGTGCTTCATTTCTGACTTTTTTTTTTCCTTCTAATTCAGCACTGAACATGCTGAATTAGAGCAGAGTTAAAGGTTGCAAGTTTGTAGATAACATAAAACTAAAGTCCTTAGTGTGATGATTTATGTACTTGTTTTCCCAAGAATAGGGATTGATACTGAAGGACCCGTCAAGTTTTTATTCAAATAATTATTTTCAGGTGACATTAATCTCCTCTGTTGTTTCACTGAAGACTGCCTCTCTCTAACTGCTCCCTGTGCCACACTGATACATGCCACTGCTTTCAGAAGAGGCTGTGTGTGAGGAGAGATGGACCAGCTAAGTGACTCCCAGGAGGGTGGGCACTCAGAAGCATAGGTGATCCCCCAAAGGGCTTCTGAACTGAGCAGGTGGAGGTGTGGGGATAGGGCTGAAACTCAAGAGCAGAAGTGTTGTGTGAGAGCAGCAAATGTCTGCTGGTGACAGCAGCAAGTTTCTTGTGACTATTCACATGGAAGAGAAGTAAGAAGAAGGATGAAAGGTAAGAAGAAGGATGAAAGGAAGGAAGAGAGAGATGAAGCAGGGAGTAGTATCCCCTTTCTGGCCTTCCTGCATTTCTAGAGCATCACCTGCCAGAAATGACAGACGGTTAAATGATCTAGGCATCCTCTCTTTACAAAAATATCTTCCATTAGCAGCAGCACTATCTTGCTGGAGATAGTGAGGCAGCCCTGGAAAATGGGTGGCTACAGAGGGTATGAGGAATCTCAGAGAGGACACTTCCCTGTGTTGCTCTGCAGCCATGTTACCTTGAGATGAGCTACCAAAAGCTCAGAACTGATGGCAGCTGAATCTTCTTGTCCTGGATGTTGTGATGGCAGCCCTTTCATCCCTGTGCCCTACTATCTGTGTGCTTCTGTCTCTAGAATAAGTCCCTCCCTTCTGTGATACCTGGGTGCAGGAGCAGATTGAGAAGAAAGGAACGGATGAGGCAGAATTATAGAATCATTAAGGTTGAAAAAGACCTTTAAGACCAACCATCAATCAGCCTATCACCACCATGCCCACTAAACAGTGTCCCTTGGTGCCACATCCACATGGTTCTTGAACACCTTCAGGCACAGTGACTCCACACCCTTCCTGGGCAGCCTGTGCCACTGCATCACCAAAGTGTTGCCTACTATCTGCTGTCTGGCAACCAGCTGGCAGCAGAAATTTATAAGAGCCTTAAAATCATGCAATAGGGCCATATGGATTATCTGAAATTTACCTTTGCTAAAAGTTTTCAAATGTTTGCACCTTTCTCTAACTCAAGGCAAGCAATCATACTGAACTTTCGCATGTTATCAATGTGCAACTGACCCATCTTTGTGTGAAGGGACCTTTGCAAGGAGCTAATAGCAAAGTGTAGTCAGCTAGATGTGAACAGCTACAGCTGCTTGAGAGAAGCTTTCTCAGTGCTTCTTGCTGAGGAATCTGAACCGGGGCTATTAGTGCTTCCCTGAGATGTGGAAAAGTGTGGAGAGCCAGACTGCACCCATGAAATCTGCCTTGCATCAGCCCAGGCTTAAATGGGATTTGGGCTGAAGCTTTGTAGTGGGAGTGAGCTCCAGCCCAGGCAGATCTCAGTGCTGCAAGGGGGTATCACTATGCAGCTCCTAAGGGACAGCAAGCTGGAGAGGGTCTAATGGAGGGGGCTCCAAGTAGGAACTTGATCTGAACAAGCTGTTTAATATCTCCTGTACAGCAGGAGCTGAAAATACACCTCACTAGCTTAAGGAGAATTTATGTTGATCAGCCCAGCAGAGGATGCTATGTTTGTGAAAGAGTTACTAAAAGATCAATCCAAAATGAAATAACTATTCCTTGCTCCAGATTGTGCTTTTTCAGGTTTCTTTTGAGGTACAGACCACATCAGCTTTGCTCATGTGCTGTTAGCTTTAATTATGAAAGGGGTAACTCGTAGGGGGCCAAGAAAACATCAAACTTAAGAGGGACTGAAATAAGAGAAGGCCTCAAAACATGTGGGAGGACAATTGTCTTTCTTTCAGGATGTCACTTGCAGCTCAATGCAGTGCCTAAGGGCACAGCTCTGAGGTTGGCTTCCAGGAAACACAAGGCTGGCCAACCACTCCAACAAAACATCATGTTTATCTTTGCGGGATGCTGGCAGCCAAAACATGCTGCAAGGAGAGAGTTTGCAAAACAGGGTAGTTGCTTCTACACCCATCACATTTTTGATAGAAAATAAATATTCTTATGGTTTTCTTTCCTGTGACACATTCTCTGCAGACCCTGGCATACTCCGTGTGGCTTTGCTGTGTGCCAGAGAGCTGTGTTGACCCAGTGGGAAACACTTTATCCCCTCCTGAGCCCTGGGGTATCAGCTCTCTATAGCTCTTGTGCCACTCTGGGGCTGTCTCCTGTGATTTGCTGGCGTATCCACAGCAGTTGTGTCAATACCTTCCCTTTCAGGTCTACCTTGTGCATGGATATGAGACTTAGGCTGGGCGGTTACCTTAAAGTCATCTTTAACAAAAACAGATGAAGACATAATGTAAATAGAAGTATCCAAAATGATAAAATATCTTGATCATTTCTTATGTTTGACAGAGGTACAAAAGTGCATGAAAAACTGTACCTGCTATTATAAAGAGTTAACTAAAACATCTCCCTTCCCTGCCCTGGTATTCATCTGATGACTTGGAAATGTTTTCCTGACACACCTTGCCAAGGAATCTGCCTGCCCTGAGTTTAGGGTTGAATTCATCTGAATGACCTCTGGTCCTGGAGGAGTATGTTGCTCTTTTTTTTTTTTTTTTTAATTATTCTCCTTGGAGTCTTTAAGGGAATCTGACCAGATGAAATATCATTCCTATAACCCTTCTCCTTTTCTTCTTTGACCCTGTACATAGCAGGGGGCTTGAAAGTAGATGATCATTGTGGTCCTTTTCAACCCAAGCCATTCTATGATTCTATAATTCTTCCCTTACCCTCACGTCTTGCAAGAGAAGGTGCACTTTGATATTAAAAGGAATTGTTTCAGCTTAAAATGTCTCCGCCTACCCTTGTGTTATGGTTTAACCAGCAGGTGGCTCAGCATCACACAGTCCTTCTTTCACTCCCCCCTTCTCAGTAGGACTTGGGGGGAGAGGAGAATGGGAAAGAAAAACGAAGTAGAAGTCTTGAGTTGAGATAAAAGCTATTTACTAAGATCGAGAAGAAGAAGAGCGGGAAAAAAAGATAATAGCCATGACAATTATATATATATGTTATATAGACATATGCGTCTATATAACAAGTGATGTACAAGCAATTGCTCAGCACCCCCTAGCTGATGCCTAGCTAGACCCTCAGCAAGTGGAAGTGAGCGAGATGCTCCCATTGCCTTCAAAACTCTCCTTCCACATGATGCCATATGTTATGGAATATCACTTTGGCCAGTTTAAGTCAGCTGTCCTGATTCTCTCCCCTCCTGGCTCCTCTCTTGCCCCCAGCCCTTTGCTAGTAGGAACTGAGAAACTGGAATGGCCTTGGCTTTCCACAACAGCTCAGCAACATCTTGAGATGACGGTGTGTTATCAGCATTGCTTTTCTCCTACAAACAAAACAGAGCATCATACCAGACACTGTGAAGAAAAGCAATTCCATCTCGGTTGAAACAAAAACACCTTGTATGTCACGTGACTAATTTATCATAGCATCACTTCTGGAATATTTGATATCAACATCTAACCAGCCTCAATACCTGCAAGTCATCACTGGTTCCAAGCTGATGGCCTGGATGCTTGATCAGTGGATTTGGGGTGATTAACTCTGCAAACCTATCTCCTAGGACTGTTGTAATCTTCGCCCCTAGAAACTGGAGAATGCTGGTGCTACAGTTGGAGAGAACGTAAAAGGATTTAGAGAGGTTCCAAGAAGAAGGAACAACTATATTCACTCATCAGGGTTTATATAAAGGAGATGTTTTGTATCTTGAAGATGAGAGACTTGCCGTCTCATGTAAAATAGGTCTTCTGCTTTCAGGGACAGCCTTTCTCTGTGCCAGCTCCTGGGCTGCTGAATTTCTCCAAAGAGCCTGGACTGCCAGATAATTTCATGCAGTACACCAGTCACCAGATGATGTTTTCCATCTGCAAAAAGAATGAATGTATCCCTCCTGTCTCAATCACAGCGTGTATGCTATCTCTGAAGGATGCTGTTGTTCATGTCTCTCATAGATAAGTCTGAAAGGAAATGCCAAAAACTCCTGGCTGCTGTTTTCAGTATTTGTCTTGCAATCACCGTATAAAAGAAAATTCCATGCTCTCATGTAAAGGAATCTGCTAATAAAAACAAAGGAGAGGAGAGAAACCACTGGGTTTGTCTCAATTTGCAAAGCAAACGACCATTAAGATCTTTATCAGAGCTCTGTCATCCTTTGCAAATGGTTATGTAGCATAAGGTTTTAGGAACACAAGTCACGGTCACATTCAGTTTTTTATTTTGCTTATTGTTGCTGTTGGGTTTTGTGGTTTTTTGTTTTTTTTTTTCTTCCTAGTTTCATTGGTTGGTATACAGAGAGCTATTACTTCTTCCTGCAAACCTTATCACAAAGTGCAGTTAAGGGGCATGCCCAAAGAATGATGAGATATGATAAAGGAGTCAATTGAATTCTGATGCAAATGAGCATCTCTCTTGATTTTGTGCAGCAGGAATGAGATAGGCATATATGAGGTGGTGCTGCAGAGCCAGAAGAGGACTCCATTTCACAAGTGAATGGGAGCTGTAAAAGAAAAACAGGTGCTGTGGAAAGAGAGGTTTTAGCAGAACTGTGTAGGAAAGCTGAGAGAGGCATCAGCTAGTAGCTGTTGGAAAGAATCTGCAGCAAAGTGTGGAGGAGTGGATAAGAGGAAGCAGTCAAAGCTGTATGCTGCGCTTTTCAGGGTGTCTCTGGTCTGGAATCCTGCCAGTGCTTCTGTAACTTCTGCTAGGGAAGCACCCGCTGTCTTTTTTCCAAGGATAGAAGATTAAAACAGCCGTGCAATTCTGGCCAGAAAATTTATACCAGATACACCCTCCTCTCATTCTGTTTACCATTTTTTTAATTAATTTTATTTTTTTGTAGTACTGGTTCACACCAAGAAATCGGGAGTTATTAAATTGTAAATGTCATTTGTGGTGTTGGGACTAGTTACTGCTTCAGACCCCTCTGCACAGTGCTGATTAAATTGTTGTTTTCTATGCTCAACAGGTACCTATGTCCCAAATTGCTTTCAGTGCCGCACCACCTCCTCAGATCCTTTACAACCCTGCCCAGCAGATCCTGACATATGCTGGATTTTGTCCTTCTGCAGCAACAATTTCTACATATCCATCCTACCCATTGCCCCTTCAGGTACAGTACAAAATGGCAACCTTCTTACTCCATCAGAAAATCTTGAGCCATTACGCAGTGCCATCTCTGCAGTGGTAAATCTTGGCTTGTGAAGGGTCTGGAGCAAGGCCAGGAGGTTGGATCCGAACTCACAGACTTGCCTCCATGATCATTTAGCCTAGGTCTAGCTCTCATGTTTGTTCTCAGATCTCACACTTTCTCTGGTCATCCTATGGACTCTGCCTGTTGACTTGAAAGCAAATAAAAGTCTGAAAAACTGAGTGATATAAGAAGGGTTTGGGCTGGATATTAGTGATAATTTCTCATCAAACAGTTTTAATTGCACCAGTACAGATTTTAGTGACAAAACAAGCCAGAAAGAGGAAGTGTTTTTAGATGCCAAAGGAAATTCAAATGTCATGGAATATTGTGAAAGAGTACAAATGAGGGGTTAGGAACGTTGTCCTTCAGCTGCTATTAAACACTGGTGAGTCCAGCCCAGAGCTGGCTTAGAAAATGCAGTTCGTGATACTGAGGATGTTGTTCGATTTTTTCTTGCCTTCATCGCCTGGTGGCAAGAGGCCTCTTGACCCTTCTTTACCAGAGGAGTTTGAACCTTCATCATAGCCTGCTCCTATTCCAGCTGGCTATCAAATAGCTTCAGTGGAAAATGCACCATTCCTACTGCCAGGAACCCTCTGTGGAGCACAGGCAAAACTAATTCCCTCCACAGAGGGTCTTGGCAGTATGTCCCACAAGCCAGATGCCTCACATCCTCAGAGGGCTGTTGTAGAAGGTAGCCCATGCTACAATGGCTCCCTGCTTAATGTGAGAATTTTCGGACACATCTCTCTCCCACTACACAACATTTAGGCATCTGTACCTAGCCGGAGTTTGGGTTGTGCTCTGGGAGCTGACATGTGCCCTGCAGGCTCAAGCTGGTTTCTGTATCTCCCTTTTGTCCCTCCCTTGCAGAGCTGACTCCTGGCCATAGCAAGGTGTTGGGCCTGGCACGACAGGTGTCAGTAGTGGTCGTGGCTGTGTTCAGACAATGCAGCACAGAGTGAACAAAGTGAGATGAACACAGAGGTGAGTTGGTAAATAGCTGAATGCATTGAGACACTAGAAAAACTGTGAGCATTTTTAGATTTTTACATTACAATAAGAATATTTAGTATGAGTGGGATGTAGAACAGCTACCTGCAGCCTCCTGGGCCACATCTGTTCAGGGCCAATGACCAACCACACTGGTGAATTGCTAGCCCCCTCTTGGTATGGGTTTGGTCCAGATCACCTAACAGTCTCAACACCTATGAAAGGCTCAGGAGACAGCAAGGGCAATGGACCATTCCAGGTTGGAAGTGTGCATACAGACGTTCACACTGTTTTGGTAGTAAGAGTTCAGCTGTAGGGATGTGATATGTGCTGTGCCAGTTGGCTTCACAGCCAAAGAACAGTCCTTGGCACACTATAGTTATTAACACAATGAGGAGGCACTTTTGCAGACTGTTGGTTCAGAGGAAAGAAAGAGTACACCCAGAAATCTTTTTTTGTTTGCTTTTAGCTGAAAAGCTATGCTGTTCAGCAGAGTTCAGTTAGCATGTAGCCAAGAGTAGAGAGAGAAGGGGATAAACAGACAAAAGCAAGCAAAACTGAAAAAAATGCATGTAAGTAAGTCCTGAGGATCGATTGCAACTGCTCAGTCCTTTGTCCACTGACAAACAGAAATATTTATCCCAAATTCTTAATTGCATTCCAAAACTAGCACTTAAACACTTCCTCCCACCACAAGTTTCTACTTTTTCTAAGAAGCGTGTTATTTATCTTCTCTTCCCTTCCTGACACTCAGAGGTGGACATCACCAGCTGTCTCCAAATCAGGAGAGATTAGCAAGAAGTGCAGGGCATCCAAAAGGAAAAGCACTTAATCCTTTTCTTGGAAGAAAAAAAAAAAAAAGCAAGCAGTCTTAGTGTATATATAAGCTAATTATGTTGTACTTTGGAGACAGTTTGTGCTTCAGTATAATGCAATATTTATGAGGTATCATAAACTTACTTAAAGTTACAAAAAAGTGAATGTGAGAAACAGACTTGATTTGGAACAGCCAAATGCTCATACAACATGCTCATCCATTGAGAGCTGTGGACTGAACCCATAGGGCTGGAGGCCTTTACAATCCTTCTTAGTGCCCTGTTGTTGCATTCAGACCTCCAGAAGCCTTCCTTAACTGGTGCTGGTCCTTACGGCAGTTGAAGAGTCTGGGACTACTGTGATTAATGTAGCTAAATGCAGGGGCTGTTGGCTGTGATCTAGTGCTGTGTGATAATGAGATCAGGTAGCCAGCTGGTACTTGCTGCTGCTTTAAGAGGGTCCCAGTCTCAACATCCCTATATCACATCAGTGTGGGTGTCTGGCATGCTGCATGGCACCCCAAAAGGGCTAGACGCTGATGTGCAGGCAACTGAATGAAGCTCTAGATGTCAGCAGTGTAGGAAACTCCATCTGAGCGGGTCTGTTCACCTAGGTGGTGACATCATTGAGACCTGAATGGAGACATCAAAATTCAAGGCTGAACCCTGTATCTTGTGACTGTGATGCAGTTGCCTAATGATATTACATCTGAGGTGGCCTCAGGTTTGCTAGGCAGCCATAAAGGACTGTCTGATGGCCAAAGGTCTACACAGGCCTTTCATCTAGTTTTGGAGCCTCATAGGGTGTCCATGGGCATCTCCCGGGTGTAAAGTTTTTGCTTCCAAGTAGACCAGGATCCACCTCTGCCTTGGCAGTGCTTAGTCACATTACCACAGCTGGGGACTCAGAGGGTGACAGAGCCCCAGCTCCCAGGAGCACTCTCAGGGCAGCCCTGCCATGCAGGCCCTGCATAGGTAGAGGTGGTGCTGATGGCCTCAGCATTGAGCACCAGGAGCTCAGCTCCCATGGGAAGCCCAACTGGAGGTTGACAACTCAACCTCAGGCCTCATTCCCCCTCCAGTATCCTTCCTAAGGTTACTGGTGAGGAAGGCCCCAGACACACCTTTCTTTCTCTGCGTTCCCTTTGGCTGCACACCATTCCTGCCTTTCATGCTGACTCGCACCCGCCCCAGTTAGGGTAGGGTCACACACATGGTGGCTCATGGCAATAAAAGAAACAAAATTTCCTTCAGCTAAGAGTTCACCTAAGAATTGATCAGGTATGATTAGTTTAGTGGGGAAAGTAGTAGGTGGACAGTTGGACTAGATGATCTTGGAAGTCTTTTCTAGCCTTGGCAGTTTTGTGATTCTATGATATGTTCCTATTGCTCTCTAGTATCCAACTGAGTAACTGCTTGCTGGAAAGGTGAACAGTCTTTAAAAAAAAATAAAAAATCACACTTTGGGGTGTTAGTAAATGCTTAGTTTACCTCACAGTCTGTTCACAAGCAGAAACCAGAAAATGCAAATAAAAAGAGACAACAGGAATGCATTTTGCCAAAGTTGTAATCAGCAGTTCTTTCCTTTACTCTGGCATGTGATAACAAAATCACACAGTCCTTACTGGAACAACTCAGACACAACCAGTCTTAGTCAGAGAGCTGCCAGCTAGTCAGGTAAATGATTAGCTGTGTGGGGACTGGAGGTCCACTGGATGACAGTGGTATGGTTGTGCCAGCCATGCCTGCCAAACAAAGAACTCATTACAGAAGCACTGCCAGGCAGATGTGTGGAAACGGTGGACGCAGTTTAAGCGTGAGAGAAGCAACAACTACAAAAAACAAAAACAAACCAGAAACCAAACCACACTAAGCCCAACAACTATGTTTGGAGCTGATCTAGCCAGCAGGTCTTTGTGTGTTACCTCCACTGCCTCCTGGATAATGGTGGTACCTAAACATCCTTGCTGTCGCAAAATCTCTTTTCTCACTAAGTCACACTGTGGTACAACTGCAGGACTTTTCCTCTCCATGGTAGTTTGCAGCCCCCTGAGTCCTACAAAGAAGCTAGATGGATATTGTGGCATGGGGACTGGTAGCCCTGGGTAGCTCTGAGGTGCAACCAGCCAAGTATCAGCCCTGATATCACTACCTAGATGATGAATAGCATTTTTTTGGCATGGTAAGTACCCGAGACAGCAGTTTTCTTGCTTGGATTTTTTCATTTCCCTTGAAATAACAGATCCATGATTACTATTTTATTATTTTTTTTAAATTCCAGGCACTTTAGGCCTGAACCTGAGGGCAGCTGAGCACAACTCTTCTGACGAAGCCCATGGACTGGCATTTGTTGGCATGTGAGGGGAGGAGTGAAATCCTGACCCTCTTTGAGATAAATGGCAAAACTTGGCTTAAAGTAGTAGTAGGATTGTATCCAAAACTTTAGTTCCTGGATGCATCCTTAAGTTTTAACAAACTCTGGTTGTTACTCAGTATGGGCTGTTTCCTAAGGTCATTTGTCATGCTTCTTTCCAGCCAAAGCCCCATAATAACTGAGACAGCTGAAAGAGCTACAGGGAGACACATGCTTAACTGTAAATTTGTAAGAGAAGTCTGCATTTGGCATAACAATAAGACCCTGCATAAGCAAGTATTACAACTCTGAGATAACTTAAATGTCAGAGTGATGCCTGAAGACTAGCAGCTACATATAACTTAATCAGCCAGTTGGGTGCCATGCCTCACCCAGGAAACCTGTAGAAATTACTGTTCTGTTCTGTTGCTTAGCTGTATGCACAATGTCTATTAAAAATGACTTGGGTTACAGATGGAATCTGTCTTCTTTCACTATAAACTGTATTTGCTACCCTTACGCAGGTGTTCGGAGTGCTGTGCTGCAATGCAAGAGAAAATTAACCATGGGCCATACTGGATAATACTTACCTGATAATACTTATCTGACTTAACTGACAAACAACTCAGAGCTGCAAAATGGGGTCATAATTCTTTATTGAAGAAAATATTTTTCTTTGTCTACATACAGCCTGCCAGCAATTTTCCAGGAACATCATCTACTGACATTTCTTTATCAGAAGAAACTCAGCCTCCATCTCAGTCCAGCTCCAGCTACGGCCTTCCCCCCAATGCTCCGCCCCTCTATGCACCAACTTACTTCTTGCCTGGAGAAAAGCCTCCACCATATGCACCATAGGACCAAGTATTCATTTGAGGTAGTTAGCAGGCACTGTTTTTAAGAAACCTTTGAAAACCCTGTGCTGTGCAGGCACTAGACTTTCCAAGGAACCCACTACAGAGTGTGTTATAGCCACTCTGCTTTTAGGCACATCTCACTAAGCAGAGCAGAAACCTGGAAATATCAGGGCAGGCTCATCACCAGTGGTGTGACAGGTCACCACCCAGTCTGCCTAAGGTCAAATGCAGTACTGCTTTCTACTTACCATGAGTTTTTTTCCTTCTCCCTATACTGCAGAGTGTTCTTCTTCCAGAGGAGAATTGAAGAAAACACTCTGGATACATGCTCTGCTTTCATAAACCAATATAGAAGGGTTTTAGTCTGTGTTGTCTGAATGAGTATTCTGGAGCCCTACGAGTCAATTGCTTTGGGTAGAAAGAGCCTAGGTGTTTGTTTGCTTGTGGTATTTATTTAAGAACCCTCTTTGGTAAAAGCGTTGTACCAATAAAAAAAGTGTGTCAATTATTTTCCAATAAAATTGACTGTGTATATTTATGCTGTACCTAAGGCTGTTATATTTATGAAGACAGAAGAAAGAACAGAGGGAAACACACTCTACTGAATAGTTCCCTCAGTTTCAAACAGAAAAGCAAATTTTACTGGATTTTTTTGATCTTGGTAACCTTGATTGGTACCTTGTGCCAATCTAGTCTGCATAGTAAAATGCTATGTCAGTGTGCTGAAAATGGCATTTCCAGACAGTTACTTAATCTGCACTTTAGTACTGGAATTAATTCCTTCCTAGTCAAAAGAAGATCACAACGAAAACCACTCTGTGTTAACTCCAGTTATTTATTTTTAAGCTTATCAAGCACTGCACACCATTCCTGCCTTTCATGCTGTCTTGCACCTGTCCCAGTTAGGGTAGGGTAATTCTGCAACCACTGAAAGAGAGCTGATGAAAAGTCAGAATTCCTGCATATTTTTCCTGTTGTACAAAATAAAAAACCCTTTGACAAGGCAAAGCAGCAATACTTGCAACAGTGTCACTGATAGGAAGAAAATCATTTGTACCCTGTCACAGAATCGTAGGGCTTTGAAGGGACTTCTGGATATCATTGAGTCCAACTCCACTGCTAAATCAGGTTGCAAATGAAAGTGCCCATGCCTGTCCTGAATATCTCCAGAGAAGGAGAGTCCGTAGCCCTTCTGGACAGCCTGTCCCAGTGCTCTGTCACCATCATAAGAAAAAGTTTTTCCATATTTTCAGTTAGAACTTCCCATGTTCCAGTTATTTGCCCGTTGCCCCTTGTCCTGTCGCTGGGCAACAAAAAGAGTCTGGCCCCATCCTCTTGACTCCCATCCATCAGATATTTATAAGTGTTGATAAGATCCCCTCAGCCTTCTCTTCCCCAGACTGAACAGCCCCAGATCTCTCAGCCCTTCCTCATAAAGGTGATGATGCTCCAGGCCCCTAATGATCTCTGTGGCCTTCCACAGTTCTTTCTCCTTTCTCCAGCAGTTTGCTGTTCTTCTTGAACTGAGAAACCCGAAACTGGACACAGTGCTCCAGATGTTGCCTCATCATGGTGGAGGAGAGGGGGAGAATCACCTCCCTCAACCTGCTGGCCATATTCTTTGTAATACACCCCAGGATCCCAATGGTCTTCTTGGCCACCAGGGCACACTGCTGGCTCATGGACAACCTGCTGCCCACCAGCACATCCAGGTCCTTCACCAGAGAATTCTTTTCCAGCAGCTCAGCCCCCAACCTGTATGATGCATGCAGTTATTCCTCCCCAGGTGCAGGACTCTACACTTGCTCTTGTTGAACTTCTTACAGTCCCTTTCCACCCAACTCAGCAGCCTCTCCAAGTTTGGTTGAATCACAACATAGCCTTCTGGTGTCTCCCTCACTGTGCATGCATGATATCAGTTCATATCCTTCAGTACATGGGTTTCTTATTTTGTGGCACAAGTGGCTACTATACCATGAAAACCCATCAGATATCTGCATCCCACCACTGCATTTTGCTTCTGAAAGAGAGATGATGTCACTGCTTGTTCTGTAGATCTTACTGTCTAGACAGCAGTGAAGCTACAGAAATTTCCTGAATGCCAAAGAGCAAAGTGTGGAAAGGAAGGTATTTCTCACTTGATTTTAAAGCAGTTGCTTCATATGATGGAAATATAAAGAAATGCTATATAAACAAAACCAGCCTACTTGACAGTTTCCTATGAAAGGAAGTGACACCATCAGACCTACTGAAAATAGAGCAAAGTATGATCATCCTTTTACATAATATTTTCCACCTTTCATGAACTTCTGTTAATTCATGTGCTCTACCTCTATGTTTTTTATAAAAAACAGTCTTAATATGCATAAAATCAGAGGTTAAATTATATGGGTCATAAAAACCATGTTTTGTTCCTTTACATTTTTTTTGTGATATGCAAAGTTTTAGACAAGCAATGCTAAGGTCAATGACAAGGTGCCTTGCACACATTGTTGATAAGGTCAGTGATCTGAATCCAATTAAGAGAAACAGAAGTCAGTGAGGAGACCACTATTTTTCTTCTGAGTAAAAATTTAACCCATCCGAAATGTCCCTTTTTTTGTGCAAATGCATGCTGGGAAGAACACAACCACCCTGATCATGCACTGAGTGGAACACGAGTGGACCTACACATGTACTTTTTTCCCTGGGGAACCACCTGCATTCACTTTTGGACATCTTTGAACTTTTGGACTCAAAACCCAGAACAGACCTTTTCCTTCTGAGTTGAGCAGCTGGACTGCTAACAGAACAGTATTTCTCTTGGGTTGAAGCACAGTGATTGAAGAGGAATTAACAAATGTTTATTATTTTTTTTTTCCTCTTCTCAACAGTATATAGAAGCAGCTGCCTTTTCCTCCAGTATTAGAGTATTAAAGCAATCAAGCTTGAAACAGAAATTCCCCTTCCCCACTCCCTTTCTGTAATTCTCCAGACTCGCCTTTCTCTTCTAAAGCACATTTTAGGTTGGGGGTTGTTGCGATCTCTGCAAAGTATCTTCACGTACACACACAGATATGCACAGTCCTGAAGATATTTTTAGCTCTGAATTAGACTGCTTTTAGAAGATGGAATTATAGTTTCTTTCACATACTATTAAGCCTGAGACTGCAGACTACCACAATGTACCACAGGATTCATGTTTTCAGCATCTGGCCTCATAAAGAGTACCACTTACATTAACACAAAGGTCAGGAGTATTTGTGATTCACTTGTGCCACGTTATTTTTTTGGGAACCAGCACAAAAAAAAAAAAAAAAAAAAAAAAAAGTAGACATAAGACTTGGTTGCTAACACACTTCTTTTCAAAGAACAAAGTAACATGGTTTGTTTCATCTTCTAAGTTTGTCCTGTTTTCATTAGAACTTCTCCAAGTTAAAAGAGTAGGAGATGTATTTTGGTGAATAACCAAGAAAAAGAAATAGAAAACAAACCACAGTATCTTCAGGGTTCCCTGCTCTCACTGGAATCATAGAAAGATGTTTCTTAGCTTCTCCATCACATCTCCAGCTGATGCAGAATCACTGACTGTAGCAGAAAGCTCTCTTGGGAATAACTTACTTTCTCTTGCTTAGCAACAAAAAGCAAAAGCACAGGACCGCTTCTGCGTTTTACTATCCACGCACAGTCTGCCAGCAAATCTGTCTGTTATTGCTGTCTAGTTAGCAATTATCCTTTCAGACTGGCATCTGGTTGTACCTGAGCATAAACAGGCCTTCTGACAGGTCTTTTTCTAAGTGTAAAAGAGTAGGTTGGCTGAAAGTGATAAAGCTCTCATTTTTCTGCCCTATTGCATCATTGCTGCTTCACTCGGCCATGATATGGAGCTATGATGTCATGCTGCCTAATGGCTAAGAGAATTATTTCCTCTGCTAAATAAGGCAGAGCACCAGTAAAAGTTTGGGATAGTCTTCACCCTCCTCCATCCTTTCCTCTGGGGCTGTTGTGTCTCCATATATTGGTCACAGATGTTGTCATGTGCAGATTATTAGACTAATCCACAATCTCAGGGTCACCTTAGCCTCCCAGTATTTGGATTTCCACCACAGCATCTCTCTCTGTCTCAGTTTGTTACTCTAACCTGATGGAAGACAAGAACCAAATAAAGCAAGATTTAAGCACGTCGAGGGGAGGCAAAGCCTGCCCCAACTGCACAAGGACATCTTAAAAATTAAATGCACTTCATGGTGCTACAGCTTCTTCTGAGCAAACCCACAAGCATATTCTCACTGCACTGCAATTTGGCCTGGCGAACTCTCACAATCACAAGCCTCTGTGCTCCCATTATGCTCACAGTGAATGAGCCAACCTAAAAATCAAGCAGCAAAAAAATGTCATCACCACATAATATTCCCAGTTCTTGACACCTCATCATTAGCTTCAGTGGTTACTGACAGAAAAGCCATATGGCTTTCAGCTTATGGAAGCTTTCCTTCTGTTTCCTGCTGACCCAGTTTTGTTTCTCATTCTCTGCTGACCAGAATTTTTCTAAAGGTCACAACTGAGTCTTCTATCTGCAGTACCAGAAACTGCACCAATAACAATAGCAGCAACCATTTGCTCTACAGCCCATGGAATACTGACATAAGCACGTAATCCCCGGCCTACAAACAAAAAAAAAAAAATGAAACAGAAACACTCACTAGTTTCATCTTCACATCAGGCATAGCCTGAGATACCACTGCCAAAGAGCAGAGTACAGAATAACTGGAGTACAGGTAAATTAAGAACTTGTATGTAAATATTTTATTCTTTCATATTTTGCAAATCAGAAAGCAGTGTTGGTAATAAAAATAATACAGAATTATTATTTTTCTTCCAGTCCACACTCATATATTACCAGGTTTTCCGAATTTCAGATAAAACTGTCTCTTACAGTCTAAACATAACATTCACTTTAAGTATATTCTGTACTGTTGCCTTACTTAATATTATTCTTCCAAACTATTTACAAATATATTACAACCTTTAGACCTCAAAGCAAAGAAGTATTTCAATAATCAATCTGACATAAGGATCAGTAGCTCCTACATAACTTCAGTGTTTAAAGAGAAACTATACACGCAGTGCGGTAGGTCTGAATAATTTATATCTTTAAAAAAAAAAAAAAAAAAGCATTGAAAGTTTCTGAGTACAAAACTTTCATGTTGCAGTGGTACCTATGGACCTGCTTCAACTGGAGGGCAAGAGTGGGATGTGATGTCGCTGTGCTTGTACAGCGCCTCATCCAAGTCCAGCGCCTTGCTCTTCAGCTTCACCGTCATGCAGCCATGGTAGGATGCTGTGACCGGAGTGGAGGTGACGTTAACATCTGTGCCAAAGGAAAAAGAAGCATCTCTGAAGGCATCTTCTACAAAAACACCCGCCGTACCTACGCTCAGATGATTGCCTTTTAGAGAACTGTACTCATACACAGAAGTGGGTACCTGTCCCACAGTGCCTCACGTGAATTTAAACTCAATTTTGAGCTTGAAGAATCTGTCAGCGTGTGCTTAATGTCTTCAACACTCAGCAAAGGAATCACTGAGATTGCTGTCCTGCAGAGCTTAAGGACATCCTTTGAAATGGATTCGTAAGATACAATCAGAAATAATTATGAAGAAGATTTTCTTTGTGTTACAGTTGCAAATCTGGTCAAATTTTCTGTTATGATTAGAAATGGATCTGTTTGAAATGTGGTCCTGTAAAGAGCAAAAAGTCTTTAAAGGCCCATTCACCTGGTCCGTGTACACATTGCCTGGACAAACACCTATGCATCATATAACTTACATCATTTATGGATTTATTAGAATTGAAAATATCACAGAAGAGAGAGTAAATACTTATCTGTTCCCTCTTTAACTATTTATTTTGCATCTACAGTGTTACCTGCATGGAATGTCATGCATATCTTGACCTAGGATTCCTCATTGCAAACAGACCAAAGAGATTAAGCATGACCACTGCACTTTGGTTTTTTTGTCCACTGGGTAACGAATCAGGAAAAAAAACAATATGAAGTTATCAAACTCTGAATGAGTCAAACTCAGTTAGGTCTGACCATTTGGTACAGTTATTTAACCCAGAATGGTGAATCCAACCATGGTGCTGAAATGTTTATTCATTTGGCAAAGTGACAAGGTTTCTCAGTGCGAGTGCTGCGTTCCACTCAATGACAAAAGCAGACCATAGGCAGGAATTCCTGCTTCTCAGTAGAACTGAGCAAAAGGGGAAAGCATCTACATCCACTGAAGCCAAATGGGTCCAAGAGCCACAGTTATGACAGATACCATTTAGCTCCAGGTAATGAAATCTGTGCTTCACCCAGTTAGTCTGAACTAACAACAGAGAACTCAGAGCAGCTACAGAACAGGACTGGGTTTGTATATTTGAGGGCGACCTGAAGTCAAGCAGATTGCATCTCTTGCTTGTACAATGGCTGGCTCAGTGCACCCTGGTGCTCTGGAGAGGTGCCCTGGAGAAGGCCGTATCTGGGGACGGCATTGATAAGTGAATCCAGCCATAACAAGAGGCAACACCCTGACTCAGCCAAAATTCATGACTCAGGTGAAAGTTTGATCTTTCAAGTTTATAGCAGAAGAGCAAACTGACCCGTGATAAGAAGCTGAGTTGCTGAAAAGCCAGAAAAATGTGACAGCCCCTTGGTTGTGCCCTAAGTACCCTCTGCTGGGAGGAGATATGCAAATTGTGTACTGCTGTGCTCAACTTGAAGAGGTCATCAGCCAGGGGGAATCACCATGCTTCCCAAGCTTCAGCCAGACAACGTGAGGCCACTCATGACTGCTGGAATGAGTCATTTTATCAGAGAACTTCTATACCAGGAGCCCATACAGACCTGGGAGTCAGACCATGAGATTAGATTTTAGAGATAAAACAGCAGAAAACTTTGACACACATGTTTGAGAAGCTGGGAGGCCAGGTGCCGTGTGTTATGGCATGAATGCTACGCCCTCATGGCATCCTTGGGCCAATTCTCACACTTCCTATCAAAGTCTGCTGTGGAGTACAGATGAGAACTGAGATCTCCCCACAAGGAGAACTTAGGTAAGAGCACAAAGCTCATACATTCTCACCAAATTAACCTTCAGAAAAACCATCCCTATTGCTGACCAGGAAGACCTTTCTTCCTATTTTTGTCTTCCACTGTCCTCAAAGGACACAATCATTCAGGAAAAAAAGAAATGGTCAAGTACACTCTCACATCCCTGGAGATCAGATGCCTGTATTGCAGACAAAGCCTGCACAAGCAGAAACATAGAACGAGGCTCTTGTTTCAATGAGCTGAGACAGTTTTCCTGACTCCCATCTCATCAAGGTGAGGTGAGAGTCTGAATGCCCTACTAGTAAACTGGCTGCTCACCTGGCAATCCTCCCACGTACGTCTTCACTGCTGACTGCAAAGAGCTCTCCAAGATAGACAGGTTGTCTTCTAACTCAGAGGTGCTTAATTCACTCTCTCCTTCCATCCCATCTACCCTCAGGGATAACTGGTCTTTCTTGAGTAGGATGTCCACAGAGTGTTCCTTCTTATCACAGAGATTTAGTGCCAGTCTGGACACAACTGTGTCCTCCACAGCCAAGATGACAAACTAGACAGTAAGGGAAAGAAGAGTAAAGAGGAAGTGAGCTGAATTATACCTATCCACAATTCATAAGGTCTGAAGTGACACCTAAACTTGTCTGCTTTGTGTTTATTACTGAAGAGCTCCAGAGAATGGAAATCCTTCCATTATGACATAGAACAGCTTTTATGCCAGAAAATTTTAACAAAATATGCTGGCATTCAAGTGACCAGTTCCATCTTTCACTTAGACTACATATGCAAAGAGTTCATGAGAACTGTCCAACACAAATCCTTAACGGGCAGGACTTCAGCACTCTAGCCCCAGACCATGTTCTGAACTGGCAAGTGCAAATAAGCAGGCATAACTTGACAGCTGTTTTGTGAAAATAACTACCAGGGCCCCCAAAATAGCAAGGAGTCTTCTGTAGAAAAATGCTTAGTCTGTACCTGTTGCTTCAATTTCTTTGTGGAGTGATAGTCGATCAAAGATAGCGATAGAGGGACAGATGCTTCTTCTGTAACCAGAGCAAGCATCACACCAGTATCTGTTGCTGGCTGAATTATAGCATTTACTTCTATTTTCCAACTTGTTTTGGTTTCATTCCCAGAGGAAGGTTGCACTACAAAAAGAAAACAAAAATAGCATAGTAGGACAGACATAAGAATAACAGGTGAAATGGTAGAATGTGCAGTTTCTGTCAGTAGAAAAAGATAGATGGATGAGCACATGGACTGCTACATTTCTTTAACAAAAAAATGCCAACGCTCCTGAACATATAATCAGAGAAGAAAGTGGCATTGGTTTCCTCTTTTTACTTTCTGCAATCTACTGCTTTTCAGAATGTCAAAAGACAAAGTTCAGTTTTTTTATCTCAAAGGGAGATTCAAATTCTCACGGCTGTCAAGCCATGACATTCAGAGAACTGCTGCAAGGCATGGCACCCAGTTCTGGCACTGTTCTTGACTGTCAAAAAGTCATTGAGGCATCGAAGTCCGAATCTGACATATGCTTCTATAAAAGCCTATATTAAACTGAAAAAGCACACTACACTGATCAGCAACTAATCACCTCATGATCATCACCCTGTCAGAATTGTGTGATGTTATGTCTCAACTGCTGAATGTGGAATTAAAATTGCTGGCATCTTCCTTATTGACCCAGTGCCCCTGTAATTCAAAAACTGATGCTGGTTATGAAAACCACTGTCTCTGCAGCCTCCCCACATGTGTGTTACCTACGCTGGATCATCATATTTTTGCATATATGTATAAAAGTAAATAACCTCCCCAACAAAAGAGGAGGATTAGTGTCTGTAGGTGAAAGAAGGATATAAAAATGAAGGTAATGAGAATTCATCTGTGTGAAACACTCTCATCTGCACTTTGTTCATACTTTGCAGCTTTTGAATCTGTATGGTAAACAGAGTGGTAAACAGGCCAGTCTGGCTAAGGCCCTGGGCAACTTGATCTAGCTGTGGCGTCCCTGTTCAATGCAGAGGAATTGGACTAGATGGCCTTTGAAGGTCCCTTCCAACACTAAGGATTCTATGATTCTACGACAGACAGCTGACACTACAACTCGCAGTTCTTCTTGTTCAGGAGAATGGACAAGGCTGGAGGCAGCTTCACTGCTGACAGAGGGATTGTGAAGCTTCCAGTGTTGCAGCTGAGTTGGAGTCAGCTGAGGTGTGAAATGCACTGCTGGAGCCACACACAGAGAACCTAACTCGTGCTGGCCATGTCCTTACTAGCTAGCCACGATAAATAAGCCTTCCTTTGCTGTGAATCACAAGTTTAGCCACTTCCTCACTATCCTCAGCCAGCAGTCTCTTCTGCATCAATCAACACTGAGCTAGGCATACCTATGGAATTATAACTGTTTATTAACCACGTATGTTTAATGGCAGGAGAACAGTCAGAAAAGAAACAACAGAAGTACTTACTGTAAGTAAGATTAAATATAGCAAAACCTCGGCCAGGATAGAAAGACCCTCGTCCTGCTACAGCAAAGCATTGCATCCTTTCATTCATCTTTATGGTCTCTTGGATAGTGCTGTCCTCCCCATTCAGCCAGTTCCATGCCCGCAAGCAGCCATCCAGCCGAGGGTTTATCTAGGAAGAAAATCACTATCTCACATCTTAAACTATTGTTGAGTGAAGAATGGCTATTTCAGGTGCAGAGGATATTATCCTATCAAATAGGATAAATTACTTTGATATGCCAAAAACATGGAAATCAACTGGTGGCAACCCTGATACTGCAGCCTGAATGTTCAGTATTCCCCATGAAACTGCTCTGGGCTTAGCTTGTTTCTTCAGAACTGAAGGGCACTGGCTAGGGCAACCACTCATTTGGTTGCAATGATTCTGTTGCTTCTACACACTGCACAGCATTACTGCAATTAATTCTAAAGCTTTATAGCTAGGGCTTTGTGACTCCCATAATTCTGCACTGTGAGCACTGGAGGCCAAATGGAAGGGAAAATAAATCCTTTGTGTCATTGCAAAATAGCCTTCATGAGACACATCATGTTGGGCTTGGTCACGGTAGAAGCTGTGTTCTGGCTTAAGAAAGGGGTGTCTGTGCATGCTATTCTGCACACCTTGTTCCTTCCAGTTTCTCGTGCTGTTACCCTGGGCCCAACTCCAGCATTAAAACACAAGGTAATGTGTAAGGAGAAGGCTCCCTGCAAAGCGCCTCAACCAGCACCATTCTCCCCAGGTAACTGAAGCAGAGAGAATTAAGTGTCTGAGCCAGGATAAAAACCTCAGGAGTTTTTGGTTCTTAATCATATATCCAGACCACACCCCTGGCTTAGTGCTTCAGAGAAACACCGGCCCTGAATGACTCCATGAGAGGAACAGAAGCCTGCCTCAGCTGCTGCGCTGCCTGTCCCCAAGCCACAAGCTTGTCACCTCGTTTAAAAACAAGGAGATGCCAATTTGAGTTTCAAGGTGCCAGCTGTGTGTGTGGTGGACATACAAGACAGCCTGAGCAGCAGACATTTCAGACATGCAGCATCATCCAGTCTCATCCACAGAGTGCCCTAACTTTCATTTGTATGCTCTACCTACTTGAATTAGGAAGAAATGAAGAAAAACAGACTCCTGTTTTCCCTTGGGTCCTACATCACCAAAAGAGTAAAAGCCAGGAGCAACAGCTGTAATACAATACCCATGAAGCTCAAACTTTGGTCACAATACAAAAACCTGCAGGGCACAATATTATACTTGCCCAGTACTGTCTGTTGGCATGCCAAGGCCACTCACTATCTCCAAGACAGCACAGTCACTGCTAGTTCTCAGGGCTTTGCCATGTGCTCCAGTCCTCTGGTATCCTAATTCTGTAGGCCTGAAGTGGAATACATCTCACCCAATCTCACCAAGAGTCTCAGCTTTGCTCCTGGCTTCGGCTCCCTCTATACTCAGTGGAGAGAAATCTGTATCCAGAAGGTGATAACGCTCCCTGTTTCAGGGCAGGCTGAGCTGCTCTCAGAAGGGCTCTACGTTACCCCTACACAAATCAATGAAATCAAGCCCCTCAAACCTACAAAATAACAGAAGTGATCGTGCTGTTCTTACCGGCACAATAAGGTCCTTTGTTTTAAAGGGAATGCCTCCTACTGTCAGGTTCAGCTGATACAGTCCTTTGTATAGGGTAAACAGGTCCCCTGACACAGCTATTTTCATAACTGCATCCCTGTTGACCTTTACAACCAAACTTCTCTCGAGTTCTTCAACAGAGATCTGAAGAAATAAAATGGTAAATAGAAAATGTCAGTATGAAATGAGCTGCAGCCTCAACTAAAGGACAGACACCACAAGCAAAATCCCCAGGATGCAGAAATATTGTGTGTTCCCAAGGTTCTTTGTTTACCTGTTAAGTTACGTTCCACCTTCAACAATCTGGAGTTCCCCTAATGGCAAAGACAGCCCGGGTACTCCAGAACAGCATCACAACTAACTGAACGGATCAACTACATGACATCTGTAGGTTGCTCTAAACAAAATTTAAATGCAGTAATGTGTTATTAATGAGAAACTTCCTACTGTGACAGCCTGTGAAAGGAAAAGTTGGAAAGACAGACAAGAAGGTGTCTTTGTTGGCCCAGTGAAGGAAACAGAAGCCACACGAAGTGTAGTTGTAGAGTGCTGACCCCCAAAAAAGAATAATTGAATATGTCACATTGGAGAGGGTCATAAAAATGTACAAGAGGCACATTTTCTTTCAGAAGGTCTCTGTGAGTTGTATCTTCACATCTCCTAAAAGCTTCTTTAAGGAACAGTCTATCCTCACTGAAATTTCAAGAACTTGCCACAGTTTGAGTGGAATTGCTTTACATGGGGTGTCACACAGGAACAACAACCTGTGACAAGTTGCATCCTTACAAGGCAAGAGACCAGGCTGCACAGAGAAACACTATGAAGCCTCCAGCTCCATGGGGAGAGAGGAAGAGCAGAAGCCCAAGGCTGACACCCAACAGCCTGTGGTAATGGCCCATCCTGCTGCAAAGAGCATTGAGTACTCTGCCACAGTCTGCTTGGAGACTGCCAAGAGATAGCTCGATGATCCCATAAGGTTTAGCCATAAGGGCAGATAATTTCATGTTTTGGCATCCTGCCTTGCCTAACTCTGTCTGCTCCTTGCTCAAAAGCAATTGGGCAGCTCAGCAAGGGACTGGGCTATAGGCAGTTGCTGGGTAAGAGCCAAGGGTGAATCTGCTTCGGATCGCTTAACTGTCAGCCTGAATAAGCTGTTATTTGTGCCAACCATACTGTCCTCATACTAGTACTAAACACTGCAAATAGGAAAATAAATAATGATTTGGGGAGTGAAATCAAGACAAACAAAAGGTGACTGCATTATCTACTCTCATCAGATCATACATGCCACCTCATTCCACTGGATTACACATACATCACTGTATTAAAAGTTTTTCCTGAGGCTTGCTCATTTGTGTTATTAGTGCTGGGAATAATCACTTAGAAGTAGATTAGGACAGATCAACATCAGAGAGTATACCTCAGTAGAAATACTGGCCTGAAGTTTTCAAAATTCTTGAACTTTTGTTTGAGATCAAGAACCATTGACTTTTTTGATTCACTTTTAAATAGCAAATAAAATATAAAATAATAACTTTTTTTTTTCCTATCTGCTGAAAGTTAAATAGGAAAATTACTGTTTCCTCACATCTGTGAAGTTCCCACCAATACCCAAAATCCAGGTCAAACCAAAACTAAGGGCTCCCAAATGGCACTTGAGTCTGGACTGTGACCATGGAGATCTGGGTTGTGCTTCACTAAAGATGAAGTTGAAAAATGCATGAGAGTCCATACTTGAAATATGTGGCTTCATGGAGACAGGCTAAAAGCAATAATCCTTCCTCAATAGGACTTCCCAAATTCAAAACCACACCAGACAAAGGAAAAAGGAGAAATGGTCCCATTTAGCTCAAGGTAACAGCAGCACTGCTGGGTGCAGTGGCTCCTCTGTCCCATTGTGTGGCTGCTGGTCACTAACACAGACGTCACAGCACCCACAGAGCTATCTGCTGGCATTCAAGGAGAGTTGGGACAATGGTTTCAGACACAGGGTTTGAATGGTGGGCGGTGCTGTGTGGGGCCAAGAGCTGGAATCAATGACCCTCATGGGCCCCTTCCATCTTGGGATATCCCATGATTCTATGATCTCTACAGAAAAAGCAAACCAATCACACTGCTGCAGCCACTCAGCCAATTCCTTGGATATGACAATGCATGGAGATAAGAGCCCTGGCACTGAGGACTGGCAGGAGACCAGCAATTGTACTTGCTGCCTAAAAACGATAATTACTTTTATCATACTCCCTTCTCTCCCCACAGGAAGCAAACACAGCCTTTGTAGTGTTTACTCTGCAACTCCCAAGTGTTTGAACATTTTGCACTGCTTGAAGATAGAAAATACGCTTCTGATATCTCCCACCAAAACGAGTACAGGGAAGTTTCTAATTCCTTCATAATGAGGTCTGGCACTCAACAAGTACTTTACACTCCTGTCTTAAATGGCTTAGCATGGTAATTCAGAAATAACTTCTTCAAGGCTATTCCTACCTGCCAAGATACACATGTCATCTACATGTTATCTACAGCTTTGTTGAACTTCTACAGCTCCTATTTGGAATCTAAAATTCTTTCAATGGCAGTAAAGGAACTGAATAAAAAATCACCTTGTACACTGGAAATATTGTCAAATATCAGGAGCTGGCAATGTATGCACTTCTTTTATTCATTAGAATCAAATCTTTCCCACGTTTTTTCTTTAATGTGTAAGTCTAGTTTTCTCAATGCTAAGAAATTTAGAACAGAAAATGATTCAGCTACTCATATCTGTATGTCTCTTATGTAAGTTAACAAAGAATTTCCCACCTATTGCCCAACAGACACATCAACTTAAAGATAACACATCTAATTAAATGAGAAAAGACAAAAAAGGGGAAAAGGCATATATAAATTGCTAATCTATTATAGATCCTGCTACAGGACTCTTTTTATGATCCTGCCACGAATGGCAATATTCCATGATACTTCCTGAATCACCAGGAGATATCCTGAGAGTGCCAAGAAAGTAAAGCCTCACCAGCTCCAATCAGTGCATCTTCTCTTGAGAGACTGCTGGGATTATGTTATTAATAAACAGCAAGTCACACCATTTCTAACAGACCCCAATATATTTACAAGGGAAGTTGAATATTTTGTTTATAAACAAGCTTGAAGAGTTAAAAAATACATACTGTAGCATAATATATCTGTCAAGGCCCAGAGCTGAGCCCTGTCACTAAATCAATAAATAACCCATAACAAACACATGTATCATAGACAAAACTAACCCTCCTTGGAGACTTCCTTAAAAGATCTTCCTCTTTCTCCCTGCTAAATCCCGACTAGAGGGCATCTTCTCAAAGTAACATCAAACGCAAACCAGTGCTGCTATCTAGTTTACACTGGATATAAAGTAAGATTTGACTTGTTTGGAAAAGCATCCCATTTTCACCTTTCCATGGACAATGTGTGCAAGCAGAAGCTCAAATGAACAGGCTGGAAAAGCATCTTCTCAACAATACAAAGAGTACACAGAGTCTAGCTGTGCTTAACAAAGCCCAGAAGGAAGAAGCAAAGAAAGATAAGCTCCCAGAAGCAGTCCATACTCACTGTCTGCCACATGCCATGGTTGATGAGCGGTCCACTGCTGGTCACGCGGCCTATTCCGCTGTATTTCAGCTGTAGCTCTAACCGTCCTTTGCGCAAAGCCAAGACCACCCATGTGCTGTCTTGATGGCCTCCAGCAAAGAAAAGGATACCTTCAGGATCAAAGGTTCTAAAGTCGAACTCAGCCACAAGTCTGACCGCACAGGTGTCAAGAAATAAATTAGTTATGCAGAGTTCAAAAACCACCAAGTACTTTCCATACAGATAGCATCAGTTCTAGCAGTTACGGTCTGTTAAAACATACTAGCTTTTAATGCACTCTTTTTCAAAGACTTTAGCTGTGAAGATGGATTTTAAAATGGCATCAAGAATAAGAAATACATTACTGTACTTCAGTAATTATCTGAGGAGCTCTGTGGTCAAGACCGTCTTTCTCAATTACTGGTTTGAATAACGTTTTGCAAAACAGGACTCCATAATCCAAACAAATAAATATGGTCATGGACACAATCATTATTTTAGTGACTCCACCGCATGCATCAAAGCTGGCCAGCACATTCAACTGTCCTTCAAAATTGTCCTCACCTTGTCAGTTGTTTCCTCTTAAAGCGCAGTCTGATGACAGGAGTCCCACTGAACATTCTCCCCAGGTATAAGGACTTAACACTTTTTGCAACAGCAAAAGGCACACATGGTATTATGTTCTATAATCAAAACACATTTTTTGAGCACTTACTCTTCTCACACAACAGAATAAGAACCAAGCAGCTTGCCTTCTTTTCTCAAACACATAGATGCTATACATATAGCAGGATATGGCACTTCATTGGTTTAATTCTCAAAATATCTGTTTTAGTTCTGGGAACATTTCATCTTTCCCTCTCTTTCTCCTCCTCTTTGCCTTGATTGAATGCTTTCCTATTGTGAAACGAAATCACATTCTCAAGGTACAGCATAAGATTTTCTACTGCAACTCAGTGCCTGCAACACTACCAGTTCTTGTCTGGTTTATACAGAAGGAGCCTTTGCCATTGAAGCCCATCAAATGCCTGGATCAGGGACATATAAAGCCCTAGTGCTATTTTGCAACTTACATCGTATGCCCTGACACCTTTCCTCTTGGTCCTACTGGGCCTAACTCTGATCAGTTTGTGCAGCTAGACGTAACTCATGGCTTAACAGAGGGCTGGCTGGGCTACTCTGGTCAAGCATTGAAGGGGGAATTGGTGGATTCCTCATCCCTGGAGGCAATTAAAAGACGTGTGGTTGTAGAACTGAGGTACATGGTTTAGTGATGGAACACAGCAGGTCACGTTGATGGCTGGACTTTGTGATTTTGAAGATCTTTTTCAATCTAGATTAATGTGAGATCCTATTCTATGGTCACCATCATGTTCTTTTTGGACTGGAACAGCAGAAGCCTAAGAAGAGAGACTCTGAGTGAACAGACTTCCATAAAAGGCTAACAAGACCCCTCTATCTTACCTAGTGAGCTACTGCCCCCAGCTCGTGTACCCTTGGCACTCTGACACCCTCCTGCTGGTCACTCAGCTTAAATGGCTTTGGTCCAGTGCTTCGTCAATTACTTTCAATTGCAGTGTAAATTAAAAGACTATTCTGCAGTTATATCAATGAAGTCTGACATACCTCACATGTATTCATGTCCTGGGAAAGCTTTACTCCCCCTCTGCCATCACAATGACAAGTGTAACTCCCTGGCAAGTTGACACACATCTGTTCACACAGTTGTTCTTCACATTCATTTATATCTACAAAGACCAGCAAAGAAGAGAGAAGAAAACAGCCACCAGATTTATCTGAACATGAATTATTTGGTGAAAAAAAAAAGTTAGCAGTATTATTTTGTAGCATCTTTCATCTACCTGTGCTCATGCGCTCCATATCCATAGACGGTACTTACTCTATACTACAGTATACAAAGAGAGACAGCAACATGCATAGATACTTTTGAGCTTCCATCGGATCTTCTACTTCTCATAAGTTCAAGAAATCTCAATACTCTGTCTCCTAAGGACTGGTTCATGCACTAAAAATCACTGCAAACTCAGTGTGTTGCTCACAAATAGTGAAAGGCAAGAAGACCTTAAAAATTTTTTTACTGAACCCTGACGATCAATTTCTGGTTATTTCTCTAATAGCTTCAGAGCACGTAATAATGTTATTGTGTTTATGAACTTACCATCACAAGTCTTTCTCTGCTCATCATACCTGTAGCCTGCATCACAAACACATTCATATGAGCTTATCAGATTTTTACAGCGAGCTTCTCCACAGATGTCTGCTGATGCTGCACACTCATCTATGTCTGCAAAACAAGCAATTAAACAACACTACATGAGATGAGTAAAATCACTTCAATGTTTGCACACTGGAGAGGGTTCAGGCTCAAGCGATCCCTCTATTCTGGTAAATGGAAAACCAGTATCTTTAAGAATCTACCTTTAGGGCTCATCTAGATATAAGGGATAATGTCAGGCTTTCAAAACCAGTTGCTGCTTCTTTCTTTAAGCCATCAAACATCATTGGGAAGAACAATGCAAAACGAGCCTAGAAACGAAACAGAGCAACCCCGTGCAAAACCAAAAACCCACTGTCCATGGGGCTGAAACTGGGGGATAAAAAGTAGCCACCAGGAAATGAGGAAAAGCAGTATGATTTTTAATAAAACACAGAAGCAGCACTCAGTCTGTGGAAAAGCTGAGATTTCTGTTCTCAGATGAGCAAACTACCTTTTTTTTCCTTCAGCACATTCACAAAACTGAAATCCAAATCTGTCTATCTGCACTAGTAAAAGGGAACTGAGGAAGAAGGACTGTCACCAAGAACAAGTCTTGTCTGAGAGACGTTGTGTGGTTGTTGTGCCTACAAAGGCAGGCAATGGACTGGAACTGAAGGCTTGTAAAAACGCCCACCAAAATCCTGGTACTGGAAATACATTTGTAGTATAGAATTTCATATTTACCTTTGCTTTCTAACATGTTAAAACTACAACTGCATGTTACACTTCGTGATTTTCCCATGTATATGAAGTAGTCTGTGGTAGTCTATCTGTAGCCCAGTCTATAAATCAACAGGCAAAAACTAATGCTGTAGTGTATGCACAAAATGATAGGAATTAACAGCCGGAAACTGTCAAAATGCACAAAAGCATTAAAATGCAATTAAAAATCCGAGCTAGCATTAATTGCATCTGCTATGAACACCAGCAACGTGCTGGCTTGACATGGACACATAGCTTGTGTGTGATGGTCACTGTGTTCTAATAAACACTGCAATTCAAAGGTAACATCAGCTCATTTGCATGTGTGTATACATTAGAAGGGATGCCATGTAGGCCATACCATCATCACTTCAAACAGCAGAAGTGACACAGAAATAAAATCCTGCTCTTTTTGGCTGCTAGCATAAATATGTTGAGTCAAATATGTGTACTGCTAAGAACCATGTCATTCCATTCGTAAGGGGTATATAAGCTGACTTGCTTGTTTTTCACAAGACACAAAAAACATTAACAGCTATCTGTGATCACTAATGAGTGTATGTCTCAGCACACAGTTCCTTAACGCTTTTAAAATCTCAGTTGCTCAAGTTCTGTTACGTAAATTCACTCCACCATTTCAGACATTTACTTCAGATCTCCAGGTTCTGCTTCCAGTTGCCATGTCAAACAGTGGTGTGCCTTCACAAGGGCCTTTCTGCAGCTATTAACAATCAGTGGCAGTGCATTTATCTGTCTTTATCAATCTCGGTTAATTACTTGCTGCTGCACTTATCTAGATTTAGAAAAATGAAACAATAAATACACAAAATAAAAACAATAATCACATATACTACAACTCGTGAGATTGGGAAGGAGTGTAGCAATGCACCTGGGCAGCCCTTCCTCCTCTCAGTGTCAGGATACAAGCACTGATCAGTTACACTGATTTAGCACAACCCCAGACACGGAATTCCATGAATCTGGCCTGTAGTGGGGCACTGGAGAGCAATGTGATGGGACCACAGAGAAGCTAGGATATAGTGATGGCATGAGCACCTGTTACCATCCCAGACCTCAGCTTCTGCTGGGTTGGGAGGCAGGACAGGAAGGCTTACCTTCACATGTTTTGCTGTCTTTAAGAGCATAACCACTGTAGCATGAGCAGCGGTAGCTGCCGAGCTTGTTGAGGCAGATCTGGTTACAGCCACCGTGCTGCACTTTGCACTCATCAATATCTGCACCAAAAGAAAGTATTGCAGTCAGCTTTTCACCTCTGACATGATCTGTGGAGTGAGAGTGGGGCAAGGAGCTGGGAAAGGGAAAGAGCAAATGAGGAACACTATCACATTTGCAACCTGATGGTTACAAGAAGCACAGAGATTTCATTCAAGCACTTCAAGTGCATTGGCCTGAGTTCATTTGATAACAGAAAAAACAGAGCAGGAGCTGTAACTGAATCCCTCCCCCATAGGTCAGACAGGGCAGGAGAGTCTCTTCAGCCTATAGAGGTGAAGAAGAAGAATTTGCTTGCAGAACATGTATTACAGCTAACTTCTATGATGGTACAATGACTAGTAAGTTTGGTATTAAACAACACATAAAGATATTCTCACTACTACAGAGCACCACTATCACTACTACAAGAGAAACAAGAAATAGTGAGTTCACAGCTACTGTGCTCCACTGACACCAGCAGCAAAGGCCTGCTTGATTCAGCAGAGCCTTCTCTGTGCCCTACCTGCTCACCATGCCCCGTCTGCATAAGGGACTCCAGAGTCAGCTGGTAGGTAGAATACCAATTTCACAGTGTTTTATATGAAAAACAGGGGATATGCTTCAGACTGGCCAGTTACTCAAGGCTGCTGAGAGCCTATGGGTCTACTGTCTCAAATACTTAAATAAACTGCTTGTGAGTGATCCTATAATTTCACCACAATATTCACAATGGGAACACAGGGTTTGGATCTGCTGCTCTCTTAGTGGCCACAGTTCTGGACTGGCTGGATGTGCTTTCTGGCAGCCATTTAATTTTGGCAGGCAGAACAGCAGCGGCCCTGACAGCCAGAAAAAAAAATAGGAATCAGAGAACAACGGGAGGAATTATTGAGTATTTCATTACAGAATACAGAAAATCTCTTTGGGCTTGGGACATACTGCATGAAAAAAAAATACTCTGCCTGAATATTCTCTTTGGAGCTGATGGGAATATACAGTGGGAAATGAGTAGAAGTTGTAGTAGAAGCTTGGTGCCCCATCCCTGGAGGTGCTCAAGGCCAGGTTGGATGGGGCCCTGGGCAGCCTGAGCTGGTGGGGGGCAGCCCTGCCCACGGCAGGGTGGGACTGGGTGGGACTGGGTGGGCTGTGAGGTCCCTTCCAATCTAAGCCACTCTATGAGTGGACTTGGAATAATACCGCACCAGTGAGAAGGGATACAGCAGACTAATGTCACCAGTTCATGCATTAGCAAGAAATGACAACAATCTGCCAGAAGTGTCTGTTGCTACTGCAAGGGAATGGGAAGATGGGCCAGTTTAACAAGATCTGCAATTTGCCCTCTGTTACTACAGTGCTAACAACATCAGTTGAGGGAGTTGCATTTGCAAAGCAACTACCAATTCACTTGTGCTGCCCTTTTCAGAAGAGTGGGACAGAAAGTTGGGGCACAACCTCTTAGATTTCCTTGTCAACACCAAGGTGAAATCCATTAAAGTCATTTTTAAAATGGTGAGAGGCAGTTACATGATTTCTATAAAGGCAAAAGTATGAGTGGTGTGTAACACAGGTTCAGTACTATGACTTTTGAATTGGACATCACATTATCAGTGACTAATTTAAAATACAGCAAGTATTTAAAATACAGCTGTTACAGATCTGAAAGAGAACAAAACATGCATTACCTTTATCACATGTTTTTCCCTGCCAGCCACGTTTGCATTCACAATAGAAGTCCCCCTTCAGATCTTCACACCTCACAGTCCCTTCTTTGTAACAAGGATCAGGAGAACACTGATTTGGCAAATCTGATTTACAAAAGGAATTAAAAACAAACACAAACACAGAACAAAACAGAACAATGCACTGAGGTCAATAATGAAAGCTCTTATTAAAAATCAAGACATTTAAATACTAACAGAGAATCACTATCAGAAGAACTCGCACCTGAGAAAACTGGAAGCTAATGCCTATTGCTGACTTGCCAAATAAGCTGTGCCAGAAATGTGAGATGAAATTCATTTAATTGCAAAAGGAAGTGAGCTGCTACCCCCCACGTTTGAAGGATATCTCCTGAAATAACTGTAATTCTACTCTCCTCACTTTAGAAAAAAACAGAAAGCGGACAGCAACTAAATACTCAAGGAAGAAGGGTGATCTTTTCATTTACTTTTGGTAATTTAACTGAGGATTTCACCAAGGTTGATAGATTGATTACTATAAAACATTTTTATCTGTTTTTTTTTTTTGTTTTTTTTGCCAGAGCTGAGCAATTTAGGCTTTTCTATTATGTAGAAGGAAAATAAGTAAGAAACACCAATGAGTTAATGGCATCAGAACTGCAAACCAATCATCCGTTTTGCAGACAATGCTAAGCTCCTTAGCAGGCCAACACAGAATAAAGTCCTACACTGACTTTTAAGCCAAGTTCCGACAGTCAGCAATGGACATTCTCCACAGGGCCCAAGAAAGCAGTGCCCATACTCCAGGGAGGATTGAGGGAACAAGTATCTAACTATTACACAACTGAGTAAAGAATACAATTCACCATTACTCTAGGGATGGTGTTGTGCAGAGATAGCTGAAGGACACCACTAAGGATTTCCCTGTCCTCTCAAAAAATGAGCTAGGAAGCTCTTATGTAGTATCTGTTCTAGTAGTGTTGCAGATCAGCAACTTTCTAAGACTGTAAAGGTATTAGCTGTTTTCACAACCTTAACCAGAAAGAGCAGTGCAGGAAAGGAAGTCCTGCACATGATGCTTGGGCTTCTCTTCTGGTGAGTAAATGTGGAAGTTTTTTGTGCCAGGGAGGGGCTGGCAGCACTACAGAGCAGTGACTACCCAGTCCTTTTGGTGGAGGAGACAGAAGCTGTCACAGCTGCTGCAGCTAGCAGCCTTTAGGGGAAGGACTGCTGTTATTAGCAACACCTTCTACAATCCCACAGTCTGGGCAACACATCCTTACAACTCAGCAGAAACCCATTCAGCCCAGACAAAAGGAAGACTACACAAAAAGTTTTACAAAAGGTAAGTTTGCAGCACCTAATTAGCAGCAGCCCTCTGCACAGCACCATGTCTGCTGCTTAGACAAAATACATTGATTTAAATGACGAAGTACAGACATCTGACTCATTTTGCTGTAAAAATTATTAGAGAAACTTCATGAGAAGTGCAATATGCAGTAGTCAAAACAATATTTTAGAAGTATTATTTGTGTGCAACATTAGCAGCCTTACACATTTCTTCCTACTGCACTCTGTTCACCAGTGTGCCCATGGGCCTTTTGGATTTTTGGGCTGTGTTTTGGCCAGCTGTTAGGGCTGGTGCTATGTTAGGCAGAAAAATAATGTAAGAGAATAAGCACTAGAGTTGGACTGTGTTTGTGTTATATTTGCCAGGAAAAAAACGTCAGATTCTTACCATGGGCTGCACTGCAAATTCCTCATTAATGCAACCCCCAGTGGACAGCCCCATCTACACTAAACCCTGCAGACACCGAATTACTGAAGGCTGAAGTTAGCCACACATTAGTGTTGCAGTTTATCCAGGTTACTGTGGAGAACTGATTTCTTATTTGCTGTCCATTCTTCATTTTTCACAATGTGCAATATAAAAGTGTTTGCCATTTATTTCTCTGTAGGGCATTTAACTCAGTTTCATGATTTCACCCACCTCTACTCAAACACAGCTCCATCCACTCTCTCCCTTCAGGTTCTCCTGCTCTGTAACTAGCACAGCTTCAGTTCCTAGCTGGGTGCAATGTCACTGAGCAGATAAGAATTCATCCTGAGCCTCAGCAAAATGCTCTACAGAGGACAAAGGAGGAGAGAACCAGAGGGCTGTTCCAGGATGGAATGTGACTAGAATCCTGCCAAATAAATGTGTATTTTCAGTATTTCATCTTGATGCTCAGAAACTAGACCCTGAGTAACCCTATAGGAAAAACATACAAACCCAGCCTGTAAGAGCCTCACAGAAACAATCATCTCCTCAGCACAAACTAAGCTGCAATACTTTTCTTCCCCACCACTCTAGCTTTGCAGAATTGAAGCAAAGCCACAGCTAAGGTAGAAGATGTGCCACACAAAATACAACACAGTCATGTGGGCTGTCTCCAGCATGTGCCCATCAGAATACCTGCCCAGAGAGATATCACCAGAGTAGTGGTTAAGGTGGGGATGAGCCATCATCCTTTTGCATCCATGAGAAGCTCCTTTTCTTGGGCAGATCAGAATTCGTATACAGTAAATAGAACGGTTTACAGATGGTAAGCCTAGTCTTTCTGAAGCAGCACTAACCAACCCTCCTAGACATGGCAATGTTCTCAGTCACCTGTGTTGGTAGCCAATACAGGTCAACAGGGCTATCTTGAGCCCCCTCATGCTTCAGCAATTTCCCTCAAACTTGATTCTCATGTGTCTTGCAGACCCAGATGGAAATAATACTGTATAATAATAAAATATTTATATCCCATCAAAAATATGCTGGCTGTCTGCTCCTCTTCTCATGAGCATCTGAAAACACAAGACAGTCCTGTGCATTCCTTGTGGCTTCACAGCTGTGTAATTCCACCAACTTCACTGAAGTTGATTTACACCACTGTAAGAGAAAAAAGAGCTCTTGTTCCCATTAATTTACACATCAGACTTCAGTAAAAGTATTAAAAGTAATAAACAAGTGACACTTTTTATGTGCTTTGGTCTATGTCTGATAGCACATATATATCTCATAATTGCAGACAGAGAACAATGTTGTTTCAATTTCTCAAGTACATGTGGAAACATGACTTTACCTAAGTACAGTCATTGCTGCTTCCAGTTCATAAGTCTGCATTCTGAACTTGTATTTTGATATTAATAAGTGGTACAAATTAAAACGTCATTTGGAAAATGCTAGGTTATGAAGATTACAACACTCAACACATAACAAAAATCTTATTGTTTTTTTAAGGTCAGATGTAACTTGGGTTTCCAAAAAATCTTGTAGCATTTTCCAAACTCTTGCAGAATCAAATCCTTAAATCTTAGCTGACCCACAATACCTTATTTTAGGAAAAAAAAAATCCATTTCAGCAGATCAGAATATAGGTATCTATGTGTAAAGCAAATATCTATGTGTGAAGCAAGTGTCTAAGTTCTGACTGCAGTCAGTGGAGATCTAGTCAGTACTGTGGAGTCCACAAAGTCATTCAGCTAACCCTAGAGCAGACACAATTTGGTCAGTGGCATCACTGTACAACCACTGAACAGACTTACTCTTCACTGACTGTAACAGGACCTACACACGCATAGGCTGGAAACACCTACATCTACCTGTCTAAATCTGGAGTTGAACCCTACCTGCAGCCCCAATCTAAAGATCCTATGAAAGAGAATATTCATATGCCCCAGTAAGCTGCCTATTCACTACCACAAATAAAATGTGTACCTTATTTCTAGCATAAAATAGTCACCCTCCAACTGTTGGGTTACGCAGTGTCCTTGCATGTCAGATTAAAAGAGCCTTCTACTACCTTGTTTTGAGAAGAGAAGGAGACTATTAAGAAACACTGCACTTAAATGTGTCTTGCAGGCACAACCCTGGAGAGCTACATAGCCTTTTGGCAGCATCTAGGAAAAATAAGACACGCTGGAATCAGCTAAGCACAAGGTCTGTCATTTTTCCAAGCGCATGTCAGGCTCCTTTTCCTGTGAATTAACAACGGCCAGCCAAAACTCAGCCACTTAAAAATATTTTAGTATTTTAATGGGGGAAAATATTGTCATTTTATTGCCAAACCACCGCATCTCCAGTGGACTGAATCCCTAAAAACAATTACTCAGTTCTCATTTTTTCAGAACACAGAAAACATCCTCACCCTTCAGACTTCTGTCTCTGAAGCACGGATCAGCTATTCAGAACCAGTGTTCCCAGCTGATGCCACCATTTGCAGCAGCAGCTCCCACCTCCCTGGTGTGCTATGCACAGGAGCAAAGGGAAGCACCCAGCCTCATATCCCACACTGAATTAGTCTGCACAGCACACAGGTACCACAGGTCTGAGAATTCCCATTCCGTTGGCTCCAACTTCTGCAACTGATACATGAGGGCATTACATGAGGACAAGTCTAGACACACCACTTACTAACTTTGGAATTCACACTTCAGAAAAGAGTGCTTATAAACATGAAAGTTTGACAAAATCCTGATCCTGCTTTGGTAGCACTGGTATGCACACAAGACTGACGCAGCTTGGTCACAGTAAAAAACTGAACCGCAGGGACAAAAATGAAAATAAATATGTGTGCATGGTTTTCTCACCATTTTTGCTGATCTGCTTCCATAGCATATTAAGAATCTTTAAGAGAATATTTACATGGTATCCTTAGCGCTGCTAAGCTCAAAAGGGAACTGGAAAGGTCTCGTAAGTTACTGAAACACCCATCTCTAGTGTTAGCAATGAGCAAATACCTCTCTCCCCTCTATACAGGTATCAAATTGACTTCCAAATTGATTTGAAATTTTAAAGGCTGTAAAACCTACAGCATAATCACGTGATGAGTGCAAAGAACCTCCTACTCAAAGCTGTCAAAAGTCTGACATAAGCCTGGGTTTGACTGTAAGCTTTTTTAAGGCTACTTAACAGGGGAAAGCCAAAGTCAGCATTCGAAAGGAAACTAAAGGACAAGCATGGAGTACAACGTTATGGTAAATCTTACTACTTGTCCATCTTGCTTTTCAGTTCATTCAGACATCAGGAAATTGGTAGGAAATAAATGTCCTCCATCAAAAAATATCAAACCACTGAGTGATGTGTGACAAAAGGCAAAGTGTTCTAAAAGTGAAAAAGCCTCGTTCTGTTGCTCAGATTAGACGATCGGAAGGTCAAGCATAGAAAACAGGAAGAACAGTACTAAAATACTAGTTAAAAATGTAGGTAACTGGCCTGGTTTCATCATTTGAGGGAGCACAAGAGAACATTTAACTACAATAAAGAAAACAAAAATGCTTACTATGTACGCATGTAAGGAAATCTGGACTTCTTGTATACGGCGACCCGTATTTGTGAATACAAGCTGAAGAAGAGAAAATGAAATTTGTATTATTACAATGAATACATGGCAGCTGTTCAAAGCATGTAAAAAGACAGCTAGCCTGCTGATGTTTCATTAAGCAAGGTTTTGGAGGGCGGATGCAAAACCTATGCAATAGTATAATCTCCCAGATGTCTTAGACTTCTTAAGTTCATAAACATTTTTTAGCTTTGATGTAGAGTTACAAGCCATCTGAACAGAATGATCATTTTACCAGATGATACTATGACTCTAAATGCATATCTAAATGCATAGCTACTAAAATCTGGCCTAGTAAATCTCTTTTGAATCTAAAAGGAACATGGAGTTTTCTCAAATTGCTGGAATTTATGATTTTAAGTGCTACAAGTTAAACACAAATAGAAAGCAGTATGGTGACACAACGATGATACAGTCAGTAGAAAAAGCCAATGGACCAATCAGTAAGATTTTAAAACACAGAGGTTAATTAATAGCTAAGATAATTTAAAAGGGATGAAAGTGAAAAACTAAATTATTTACCAGCTCTAGAGGCTACAAATAATAAATGCAACATCAACATTTTAACACATAGAAAACACACAATCTATGCAAATATATGTTTAAAAAAAACCCTTAAAATCACATACGAATGTAGAGTCAGTAGGAAAATTAGAAACCCATGCCTACTGCAGCCTGGTTTCCATTGCTTTCCTTAGAAGAGCTTCAGCTGTGACACACTCCAGTGCCAGGCACCACATATCAATGAGGTAACAACGTAAAAGCTGCGACTCACCTAAGTATTTCGGGTAAAAATATTCCTGTAGGAGGAAAAAAAAAGCAAAGATTTATTGAATGATACTTGCTTTTATTATCATTCTACTAGTGTTTAACAGCTGCTGTTAAGTGTGGTGGTCTTGCACAGCAGATGTTAATCAAGATCCAAACATAAACATCCTCATTTCTTTCATTCAGAGCCAGAAGAAACACATGGTCATAGATGCGTTCTGTCTCACGTGGATAGTGAGGAACATCAGTTCCTATGTCAGTGCATGGTTGGTCACCTGACCTGCCAATGGTAGTGACTGAGCATTAAGCCACCTCATCACTATCTCACGAGCAAAGCTGCTCACTGTAAGGTATAGAGAGGAAACGGATTTAGGGATGAAAACCAGAGGGCAGGAACACAACAACTTAGTCACCCTGTGCCTCCTCAGAGTCCCTCTGCTGACTCAGAGCACATGACACAGTAGCCACAAAAATAAAAGAGTACATCTTGCTTTTGTAACAGTGAATATCCTACAACTCCAGGTCAGGTTGGGGGTTAGAGAAAGGGCCTGCACTAGAAGGCGGTGGGCATGGAACAGGCTGCCCAGGGCAGGTGACACTGAGTGCTGGATTTCAAGGAGTGTTTAAACATCACTCTCAGACATATGGTCTGAATGTTGGGTAGTGCTGTGTGGAGTCAGGAGCTGGACTCAATGATCCTTGTGGGACACTTCCAACTTGAGATATTCCGTGATTATGTGATCACAGCTGCTCATTTAGGAGAGGTCCAAATGTATCTCAGAAGTGTTTAATATGGGCAAAAATTGCCTAAAAAGGACTTCCGTTGAACTACAACTAGACTGGCTCTCCCACTTTTCTGGCAGTACATGGCCATACGTCATCACTCCCTACCCTTTGTGTCGACAAAGTGCAGCCACGTGGCAAGACCGGCACTTTGCTGATCTGACCTTGTGCATTAGATAATACTCAGCCTGGTGAGACCTTGCTAGCTGCATGATCACTTGCACCAACGCAGTGCATGAGCAGGAAAATGCAGCTGGGCAGCATGAAGGGTAGGAAACTGGTCTAAGCAGATTGTTAAACTGCATTCTTAAAAAAATGTAAAAATTCATCACTTTGGAACAGGTAACTTTCCAACTTCATACTGTATTTTGTGATGTATATATAAGTCACTAGTTTGAGAAGTGTTGAAGTTGTAAATGAGGCATGTGATTGAGGGAAAACTCATGAATCATACGTGTTTAACTTTTCTGATTAAATTAAATTAAGCTATTTCTCAGCTAACCAAGAAATATATAATTCTCTTTTACACAACATAAGCAATTTCGGTATCACACTGTATTTACAGAGAGATTGGGACAGCAAATGTCATATATTCTACAAAATTAATTTGCAGTGTGCGAGATTAGAAGCTACGTATTTTATTTTCTCCTCTTATTACAGATCTTTGGATAAGATCATGCATATATACGAATGTGTATGAAGAACACTCACAGGCACACATTGTGATTCAGTTTGACCTGGACTGTCTAATGCAATCAATTGGTTGTCAAGGTCATATAAACAAAGAGTTTTTCACTGCTGTCATCCTCCAGAAAATAATCAATCATTTCTGGAAAATATGCTCCAGTTACTGAAATGTGCCATGTAAATAAACAGTCTAAATCATGAAAGCCTCAACAAAGAAGCAGCAGAAGCAGCCCGCACTTAATCTGATTTCCAATTCTAATATAAAGGTAATAGATTTAGGATCTTTTGAGGCTGAGCTTTATAATATCTCTTTGAGTTAAGAAACTGTACAGTACATTTCCCAATCCTTTTTTTTTTTTTTTTAAAGGCTTAGGTTTGGAAAAGACAAGTCAAAAAATAAACTCAAAAGAAAAGTACATCTATACAGTCTAAATATTCAGATTATTCAGATAAGCATCCAGCTCAGCTATAGCCACAAACTGAACTTCAGCCAGCAATCAAAGAGAAAAAGATAGCTGCAAGTGATGAAATATACCACATATATATTTATTATTTCCTCTTCATTCAATATTCATCACAAAAACGTGCAGATGTAGTTCACCACCACCACCACAGAATAATCCAGACACTGGCAAGAACTACTTTTTTTCTGCATTCACAGAACAAGAATTAGGAGCCTTCATATGCATGGCTGCCTGCTTAACTGCTTGAAATCAGTGAAACTAAAGGTGTAAAACAAACAAACAAACAAACAAAAAAATGAAAAACACCACCAACAGAACAAACTTATCAGAAGTTTGTCCAGTTAAAGATTCATCTGGTGTCTAACTTGTATAGGACAGCCAGACATGCATTGTTTCCAGTTTGAGTGTGCAATTCTGTAATGCCTTCTCAGACTTCTGTAATGTTTTACTGACCATGAGCACTGAGGAAGATGAAATCCCTCAGCCATGTACAGATCATGTCTCTGACAGAAGTCTCATTTTTCTTCCACCAGAAGAGTTCAGTTCTATTTTGAGGGTCCAAGAAAAACAGAGAACACTCAATTCTACAATGCCTTGTCAGATTTCAGTGCTGTAATGTCTTAATGACCCGCAGTTGAGGAAGATGAAATCTCTCGGCCCTATATACATCATGTCCCTAACAGAAGTCTCAGATTCATCGTCCCTCCACCAGAAGTTTTCAGTTCTGTTTCTGGGATCCAACAAGAATGTCAGGAGAAATGCTCTGAGGCTTGTTAATAAAAAGATTCCTTGCTGCTATTTTGCTGATTTCTCAACTAGTCACCTTAGACTTGAGGCTCACATCTCACTATCCAGAAAGCCCCTCAGGATTCCCAGGGCCCAAATGCAGGTTAGTTAACTCTGACCACTGTGGCTTCAGTATACATGCTGACCTCACTGTCAGGCGGTAACATCGCAGCGCATACATGAGAAAGACAGAGGTGCTCCTGACCAACTCCCTGACCGGAGTTGTAAAACCACCAAAATGTACTCCCAGTCCTGCCTCTTGTGACCACTCTCTCTGCCTGGTTCCCACCTGTCAACCAGTGTTAATCTATGCCATCTGCCCCCAGTGGTACAACTCAGCACAGCTCTCAGGTAGAGAGGGAGAAATGGGGGAGGGACAAGGAAGTGCCTTGTGTCTGTAGCCCTCTGCCCTTCCAGCCACATGGAAAACATGGCAGTACGCCCAATCTCCAGACAGGCTGGTTGCAGTTCAGCTCAAGAGGCCTTTTGGCCTTTTCTCTGCAGAGATTTAAGCACTACACCCCCACCTTTGCCATACAAACACATGCATAGTATAGAAACACTTTTTGATGCAGTAAGCTCAATTACGGATTCCAGCATCCAACAGTAGTGCAAGATCTAGGCAATTCACAGAATCACAGAATGGCCCAAGTTGGAAGGGACCTGAAGGATCATGAATCTCCAACCCCCTGCCATATGCAGGGCCACCAACCTCCCCATTTAATGTTAGACCAGACTGCCCAGGGCCCCATCCAATCTGGCCTTGAACACCGCCAGGGATGGGGCATCAACAACCTCTCTGGGCAGCCTGTTCCAGCACCTCATCACTCTCTCTGTAAAGAACTTCCCCCTGACGTCCAACCTAAATCTTCCCTCCCTCAACTTAAAACCATTTCCCCTTGTCATGCAGTTGTCTACCATTTCAAAGAGTTGATTCTCCTCCTGTTTGTAGGCTCCCTTTAGGTATTGAAAGGCTGTAGTGAGGTCACCCCACAGCCTTCTTTTCTTCAGGCTGAACAAGCCCAGCTCCCTCAGCCTGTCTTCATAGGGGAGCTGTTCCTGCCTCCTGATCATCTGTGTGGCCCTCCTCTGGACCCTCTCCAACAGCCCTCTGTTTTTCCTGTACTGGGGGCTCCAGACCTGGACACAGTACTCCAGATCGGGCCTCACAAGGGCACCGCAGGGCTGTGGGGTTAACTGGGCAGAAGAACCATTATCGACTTCCCTGCAAAAGGAAATCTGCAATGTTCCTATGCTCACAACCTCTTTTCAACTCCACAGGCAAACTCTTGCTCAGCACTAAGATCCAGAAGTTAATGAAATTATAAAGGGCATCCATTCGTCCTGCTGCTTTTTTAGAGACAATGGAAGAACACCAAATCAGAACAGCCCTTCCATGAGTCACTGTATATAAATAACCCTTCTGCAAACATAACAATAACCATGTCTACACCAGGAAAATGTTCTCACTGTTGCTTAAAGTAATTGGCAGCGCTGAGAACCTGAGCCAGAAGGGCCTGCCAGCTGCTTCTGTTTACTTTGTTTGAGCACCAGGTCAAGTAATCCTGCTCAGCACTGAACCCAACCAACCCCATGTCTGAGACGCGACAGCAGCAGATGGAAATCTACAGCAGGACGGCAATACTGCCATCTCTGATGGATCTCACTGACTTGCATAAGCAGTGGTAATTTCTGAAAAACAGTTTCTTAGTGCAGACAGGCTACTGTCACTTGCAGCTTCCAGGTTGCTAAGATTACAAAGAATAAAGCAAACAAAAGCTACATTAAATTCAGACATTGCAGAGCAGCATGAAAGGGCACAAGTCCAATTAACTTTGCCTTCACAGTTCTGCTTATGAGATAAAACTTGCCTCCAGAAATAAAATTTAGAATAAAAAGCCCGTATCAGAACACACAGCTCTGCCTGTCAGCAAAAAAAACCTGTCTTCGGCACAACTAATGCTTCTGTAGGGCTGTATTTGCTGAGTAACCCATAACAGACAAGCTTGTCATCTGTTGCCTCAGCACAGCGACAACTCCCACATCATGCCCTTTTCTCATCTCCATCTAGTGACTTCTTTTTTCTCCTTTCAAGACTGTTTGCCTGGAGCACGGCGTGACCTCCTTGTTTATAAATACACTTCATGTTTCCACTCTGCAGGCCTGCAGAGCAATGGCACTACTAACCATAATTGGCTGTGAGTTACTGTTTGACTTGGGTGTGTATTTACAACAACCGTTTGTTTGGGAACGCAAATTTCATTAATGCTGAAGAGCACTCTGCACTGCTTTTTAAACTGGGCCCTAGGCTTCTGTTGCACAGCAAACCTCATGCTGAATGACTGGGTCTCCCTCCCATACTGTGTAATTGAAGAGTCCTACAATTCAGATCTTTAACACAATAGAAACTACAGGCATAGAAGTTAAGCTTCAGTCAATGCCATTAGACTTGCGAAATCTTCCCTCCTCTGAGGAGCTCTATGCTCAGCCAGGTCAGTTTTCTTCCTATCTTCCTCTGGAACAACATGGATTCTCTGTGCAAAGAGCAAACTCCTCACAATCTGGCAAGTGAAGGCTCAGATAACCAGGCCTCAGATAACACTGGCAATTGTGGTTCAATTGTCATTTAAAGACTACAAGCAAATTCAGGGAAACTGGATCTGACAAAACACTTCGCGTAAGTAAAAAACTATCTCCACTTAACATCCTATATTGTGTCACTGTTCTGCAATTATTTAATATTTAATATTTAATATTTAAAATAGAACAGATTATACATCGTAGTGAATGTGGCTTAAATGCTTGTGATCTCTCCTACGGGTTCTGCAGTATTTTATCCACTGAAGACAAAATGGTACTTTTCCCCTTTATTGTACTCCGACGATACTGTAAGTTGTCTCTTAGGATTCTGTTTAAGCGCAGCTCACAGCAGCAATGTTTGGTCACTTTAAGGCACCACCACATTCTGCCACAGTGTGGACAGGCAAGCAGGAATAGGGAAGTACATCTGAGGCAACGCCAGACAGAATCCGACCTTACACTTCCCTGTTCATAATTTTAATAACTAAGTAACTTTTGCATTTTTGTTCCTGCCCCACACATTTTCTGGAACTGAGCTAGGACATGCTGTTCCAGGAGGCAGTCAAATGCAGCAGCTCTCCAGATGCACGTGATTTTGTACAGTGCAATCATCACAGGTTCTCCTTTTATCTCTTTATTTATACACCCCACTGGCCAGTAGCGTAAAATGATGCAGAGCAAAGACAACAGCAACACTTGCCTCTTTTCCTGGGTATCCACCTTGTTTTGCATCTTTACTCTTCCTCTTGGTTCCACTGCTCAAAGGAACGGGAAGAAAACCCCACACAACAGATAAAGAAACTTCCCAACAGATGTTGTGTATGCATGAAGCGCCTCTAGAACCGCAAGTCACAAAAAAATAGTGATGAAGGTACAAATATGGAAGGTAGACCTGCTGAAGAACTTCAGTCTCGTTCTTCATAGCTTCGTTCTTCATTTATTACTTCAACAGCATGTGCTGTGATGATCTTTTTGCTTCTTCTCAGCACATGGCCTTCCTCTCCTGAAAACACGCTATCCTTTCCAGTGTGATGGTACAGCCCTTTGTGGGGCGAATTGGACTGTAGAACCAACCCAGCCACAAAATGATCCTTTTTCCTTCCAGATTACTTTTCTTCAGATCTGTTTCTTAAATTAGTCCATGCAGTCACACAAGCTGCTGTGCAGGGAGGGTGAATAGAATGGGCAAAGGCAATGGGCTTAAACCAACTAGACCGACTGAGCTGTGAATCCAAAGTTGCTGAAAAGTAATGTGAATGGAGGAGAAGCGAGTTAGGAGAATCCCATCCCACTCCTTGCCACTGGTTCTGCTTTCAAATTGCCACAGTTTGGGTCATTTAGCAGTTGCTGAATTACTTCACCATGAAATGAACTATGAGGTAATGAACATTTTTAATGCTGCTTTTGTAGCTGTCTTGCCACAAGGCATCCTTCTCTTCCCAACCCAGCTCTATGTCCCACAGCCTCCAGTGCAGCCATGCTGCCCACATCTCCCTTGCTATATCCCGTCTCTAAACCTCTGGTGCTAGCTCCATCCTTGTTCTTCATATTTACTGGAAAGTAATTGCTTGTAATCCATTAAGTTCATCTTGAGCTTAGAGTGCACATGAACCACAAGTGCCAATTTATACACATTCAGTGTTTCCCATACCTGATTCTCAAGCATCTGTACTAACACAGTCTGTATTAATTGCCAATAGGTTATTCCTCTTTTTTTTTAGAAAGAAAACAAAATGAGCCCATAACCACAACACTGCTTTCTTCATTTATTTAAGTGGCTTTCTTCCCCTCTCATTAAAACCTATTGTATTCTGCTAAAAAAAGCCTCCAAATTAACCTAACATTATCTGTTTTTTCCATTATTCTCCTCCTTGCCCCAAATCTATATAATCCCCTGCTTCAATTCGCCGTTCTTAGCACCTTTTTCCATTCTAGCTTTTAATAACCCCTTGGTGTAATATCAGCCACTTTTGTTCTCTCTCCCTAGCTCCTCGCCTCATGGTTTACTGAAATGTGGAATACTTCCATGATGGGCTGCATCAGTATTTCCAGCTCTATTCTGAAAACCTGGGCTTAATTCACGCAAGTGGAAACAGATAAGGACCAGGCAGGCCTGACTCCTGCAGAGTTGATGGAAGTTTGTCTGCTTTGACCAGCAGCAAACCTGACTCACCCTTCTCAATAACCTCTGATAATGCAGCATGTAGCTAATGAATGTACAAGCTGCCTTCTAGGGCAGGTTTGAGTATTTCTGTCACCCTCCTGCTACTAAAGTCTACCACCTCAAGCAGATGGCAGTCCATACTGCCAAGTATATAGACGCATCCTGCCCCACTGTCCCCATCAAGACCAAGCAGACCTACTGGAGTTTGGTGCGATTCTCTCCCATCCTAGAAGAAAGAAAGGGAAGGGAGAACCTGGTGAACCTTCAGATCTCACCACAACAGAGAGCTGGGATTCTTCATGTCATTGTAGCGTAAAGCTCAACAGTCAAAATTCTTAACTTCCTTCTGTCCTTCAAGACATTTCTGGACAAAAGTCTACATCTCCTCCTATTTTCTTTCTTGAAATCTATTAAGCAGGTAGCACTGTGCCTGGGAAGCATTCTTCCATATATCGAATCCAAGTAGGTCAACTCATCAGTGAGGAGTTGTCTGGTAACTGTCTCCCTCTCTTAGATAAATTCTGTACCAAAAAGAACAAGTATAAAAATTTATACCGGTTATAAATCCAGCTCTTCCTGAACACTGCCAAAATGTTGTAGCAAACTGATGCATTGAGAAGAATTTTCTCTGCAAATAAAACCAGATTTTTGCCTGGATCTAGAGAGGAATATTCTACACAGGAATGATGACGTATCTATTACTGAATTACTCAAAGAAGTTTTACACTGCTTAACTTTCCTTAATTCTTGTCCTACATGCCTTCATACTTTTGCTATTAGTATTTACAAATGTGCATTTATCCTTGATATTCTTAGAAATAAATATTGTCTGCCACTCATTCTTCCTAAAAGACCAGAGTGAAGTTTGGACTCTAGTGCATGCAAGCACATCTATGTTATTGTGACCATATTATGTAAGGGAGCAAATACAGAAATAAAAACAATGACTCGGCAACATTATGAAAACCTACCAAACTGACTGCTATCATACCCTAAACATTGCTTCATCTGTATTTCAGATTCTTGCAAAACCCAATCTAGAAGAAAGAATGCTGGCATTGCTAGACGTTTTGTTAGGATCAGCAGTTTTCAAGCCATGAAAGCAAAATGCCCCAAGTACGCTGGTGCAGTCACTGCTGACTTTGCTGTGAGTTGGGGCCAGGACAAGACACCTCCCATATACCTTCCAGCCCAAGTTATTCTGCAGTTCTGTGCCATGTGTATCCCTTCATAGAATCATTAAGTTGAAAAGTCCACTAAGACCATTTAGTCCAACCCCAACCCATCTTCACCATGCCCACTAACCATGTTCCTCAGTGCCACATCCACGCATTTTTTTAACACCTCCAGGGACAGCGGCTCCACCACCTCCCTGTTGCAGCTCTTCAACAGCAACAACAGCAAACACGACAAGCAGTGACAAACAGATGCTGTACTGATAAACTGTGGTCCAAAATGATGAGGCTTCACACCTTCACTGTGTTGGACCTTTCTACACAGAGAAACTCTTTGCACAAGAAACCTGCTTTGCTGTATTTACTTTCCAAAGTTTCCAAGAACACCAGCAGTCATGTTACCTTTTGCCCTCAATTTCACATGCTTGGATAGCCACATTTTTAGAACAGGTCAACCAAATTCCAGAGCAGTTTATCAGTCAGTTAACAAGCTGTAGTACCTTGACTGCATACCAAGGTCAAATATTTCTGCAGCAAAGCTTTTTATAAGGCCTCATCAACATTTGAAATGAGATAACATTCTTATCTCCACATCCAAAATATTCTTCACCCATCCATCACACTTTGCATATCTTTCCAATAGATTCCATTTACAAACATAATGCACTGCATTTCGGTTCACAACTCCCAAGAATATGTTTTCCACTTTTATTTTCTCCCACCATATCATTTTTTCATTTTCCTGCTTGATATCTCTAGCCTAATAGAAACTGTAACACAAAATCCTTCCTAGAATTCTTCAGTAACATCTAAGGATGTTATCACCAGCTCCATGAAAAAAAGGCTGCAAGATGCATTAACCTGGGCTCGCACTTGTTTTTACCATGTATAGTCATACAAATTGCACAGACTGAGTTTTGTTCTGCCTCCTAAAAAAACCTCACAATCTAAAAATGTTTCAATTGATCTTCCTTCCTCCAGTCTGGGCAAGCTGATATTTATATTTTCCGTGACTTAAAAGACAAAAGCTGTGCTGGCCTGCAAATGGATGGCTTTTTGGCCCCACCTAATACGCTATTATTAGCAGTTGATGTAAGTAATGGCACATGTGGCAACACTCGCACGCAGGTTCCAGGGAAAGCCAGTGTTCTGCCGACTTCTTGCAGTTTCTTTGAAAAGCTGATCACCGAAACAGTGAAGGCCTGATGTAGAACAAGTGTGCTCTGTTACAGGAACATGCAATTCCATTGCTGTTTACTGCCTCGTCCAGTAAATGGTTACCTTTCCATAATATTACTCTTGGCTGGATGTTTCCATTGCCTGGATCCATTGGCTGGGAAGCATCAAGAAAGCTACATAACAGCCTTGCTCCATCTCATCTAAACATCTGGAGCTGTCTGACTGAACCATTTAATATAATTTCACATCTCAGCTTTAAGTCGTGGGTCTCTGTGGTGGGTTGACCCTGGTAGGCAGCCAAGCATCATGCAGCCACCCATCTGGCCTGTCAGCCACAGGACAGGGAGAAAGGAAAGGAAGAGCAAAAGCAAGAAACCTTGTGGGTCAAGGTAAAAAGTGCTTAATAAGCAAAAGAGAAGTGGAAGAAGAGAGAGAAAGAAATCAAAGCCAGTTATGCAAAGGCAGCCATTTACCACCACCAGGTTGACTGATGTCCAGCCAGATGCCAAGCAGATGTCCAACCAATCCCCATTCCTCTCCTTTTTTACTGCCAGCATGTTGCTACACAGAATGGAATGGCTCTTTGGTTGGTTTAGGTCACCAGCCTGGCTTCCTGCACACCCTCAGCCTGTTCACTGGACTGGGAAAGGCGAGATGCAGAGCAAGCTCTAACCGCTAATGAACCTTCAACCATCATGGCTGCAAGACACTGCCCACTAGCACAGAGAGCACCCATGGGGCTAGATTCATGCTCTTCTGGAATTTTATGGCATAAAACTGGGGAGATGTGGACAGACATGACAGTGCATACAAGCAATGCACAGATAAGTTCCCTATGAATAGCCCACCATGGGAATCCCTGCAGGGCTAAGGAAGGCAAGAATCATAAAGTTTGGAAAATACCTCTCAGATCATCTAGTCCAACACCAGCCCATCCCCACCATGTCCACTAACCATGTACCTCAGTGCCACATCCCCACAGTTCTTGGACAACTCCAGGGAGTGACTCCATCACCTCTCTGAGCAGCCTGTGCCAATGTATCACCACTCTTTCTGAGAAGAAATTTTTCCTAATATCCAACCTAAAGAAGTAAGTTGTGCAGCTTTTTCTTTCTGACACGACCTAAGCAGTTAGCCTCTGTGACCACATTCAGCCTTCAGAGACAAACATTTCAGCCTTCCAACATGCAAGAAATCATCAGCTGTCAACAGTAATCAGTACGTTTCCCCAGTCACTAAGAAGTCTTCATTCTACCAAATATGCCAAAGTGTGGCAGCAGTTTCTGCAACTCACAAACTGCTAGGCAATGTTTGTTGAACAGTTTTCACCTTTCCCCAGCCAGCTCTCTCTCAGCTAGCTTCCTTCTCCTGTCAGCCAACAGGACTGGGTGTAAATGCAGCACCAGGGAGATGGCAGCACAATAATTTCCACTATTAAAGAGATACCTCCTCTACTTCAGGTGTGTAGCAAGAAAATGTAACAAGATTAAGCCAGATGGAAAGGCAAGTGAGGAAAATATTCTGCTCATCACATCCATAGGTGCTGCCAGAAGTCATCTATGTCTTACAAACAACTGGTGGCTTCAAGTGTTTGCAGTAGTAGCAGCTCAAATGTATGACTCTAAGCTTTGTGCATCTGCTGCCTTGTGCCATATGCTGGTTGGAAGAGATAGGGAAAGCCATAAATCCACCTGATAGGAGGTGCCATGGCTGCTTCTCAGCCAAATTCAAGCAATGTGGCAATGAGAAGCAAGGACACAATGCCCAGAGCAAGTAAATTCACAGCTCTTGGGAGCTCTGAGTCAGAACAATGGCCAGGAAGTTTTACATGATAAAATAAAGCATTTTGCTTCAGAATCACAGAATTGTAGGGATTGGAAGGGACCTCTGGAGATCAAGTCCAACCCTCCTGCTAAAGCAGGTTCCCTACAGTAACAGGAAACGTAGGAAAGCATCCAGGTGGGTTTTGAGTATTTCCAGAGAAGGAGACTCCACAGCCTCTGTAGGCAGCCTATTCTTGTGCTCCGTCACCTTCAAAGAAGATATTTCTCATATTCAGATGGAACTGTGTTCCCGTTTGTGCCCCGCTGCTCCTTGTCCTATCATCGGGCACCAACAAAAAGAGCCTGGCCTCAACCTCTTGACTCCTGCTCTTTAGATATTTACAAGCTCTTCCCCATGCTGAACATCCCCAGGTCTCTCAGCCTTTCCTTGTATGGGAGATGCTCCAGGCCTCTAATCATCTTTATGGCTCTCCAGTGGACTTTCTCCAGCAGTTTGCTGTCCTTTTTGAACTGATGAGCCCAGAACTGGACACAGTACTCCAGATGTGGCCTCAGCAGGGCAGAGCAGAGGAGAAGGATCACCTCCCTCAACCTGCTGGCCACATTCTTTGTATACATCCCAGGATGCCATTGGCCTTCTTGGCCACCAAGGCACACTGCTGGCTCACGGCCAACCTGCTGCCCACCAGCACATCCAGGTTCTTCAGCAGAGAATTCTTTTCCAGCAAGTCAGCCCCCAACCTGTATGATGCATGCAGTTATTCCTCCCCAGGGGTAGGAGTCTACACTTGCTCTTGTTGAACTTCTTTCAGTTTCTTTCTACCCAACTCAGCAGCCTGTCCAGGTTTGGTTGAATTACAGCACAGCCTTCTGGTGCATTAGCCTCTCCCCTTGCTGAGGGTGCACTCTATCCTTTTATCCAGGTCACTGACAAAGCATGTGTGAAATCAGCAAGGGGACACAGGTACTAGGAGCTCACTCAGCCTCAGTGGTATTTCTTCAGAGGTTTCCAAAACTAGCCTTAGCAGCAGTAATAAAGGGAACACCAAAAAAAAATTGAAATGCTTTGCACTATGGAACATGCCTAAACGGTGTGATTGGCTCTTATGTTGCACACTGAAAGAATTTAAACTCAAATGATTTCACTCTTTTCATTAGCAAGAGAACATAGGGAGAACCCTATGCTTTTTTTCACGAGTACCAAATATTGATTCAGACACATCTGCACAGTCAACCATCCATAGCAGATAGCAGAGCTGCTCACCTTGGGTTACCTCACTACAAATTCCATTTGCAAGATTCCTCCTGCTCTCGCTGCTCTGTAGTGAATACTTATTCAAAACTTGTGGATATCAATTGGAATATGGAAATAACAGTGCGAGCCACTCTCCTAAACTGGATATTTCAGAGAATCACAAGGGTTGGACAGGACCTAAAGAGATCATTGAGTCCAACTCTCCTGGTAAAGCAGGATCCTTACAGAAGGTTGCACAGGTAGGCATCTTGCTGGGTTTTGCACATCTCCACAGGGGACTCCACAACCTCTCTGGGCAACGTGTTACAGCACTCCATCACCCTTACCATAAAGCATGTCTTCCACATGCTTGTATAGAACTTCCTACATTCAAGTTTTAGGTCATTGGTCCTTGTCCTATTGCTACAAACCACCAAAAAGAGCCTGGCCTCATCCATTTGCATCCACCTCCCTTCAGATATTTATAAACATTAATCAGATCCCTTCCCTCAGTCCTCTTTTCCCCAGGCAGAACAGATCCAGGTTATTCAGCCTTTCCTCATACAGGAGATGCTCCAGGCCCTTTATGATCTTTGTAGGCCTTTGCTGGATTCCTTCTGGGAGGTCCCTGTCTTTTTTGAACTCGGAAGCCCAGAACTGGACACAGTGTTCTCAATGTGGCCTCGCCAGGGCAGAGAGGGAGGATCACCTCCCTCAACCCCCTGGCCTTGCTCTTTTTAATGCACCCCAGCTGCAGGCAGAAGCTGCCAATGAGATGCACATAGAACTGGTGCACCACTAAACACTGCCTGGGCAGCAGCTCTGTATTAAGCTCTAAATTAAAACCTGGCAAAAAGCAAAGCCAACCTCTCTGCTGCCCTTAACACTGCTTTGTAACAACAGCCATTGCCTGACGGAGCGCACATGTCAAGGCTTGTCCCAAGGAGATGCAGAACAGCTCCTCTGTCCCTCCCTCGCCTCTGGTGCATGTGCTGTGTACAAGCACACCTACACATTGCAGACGCATACATGCTCCCTATCCCCTCGAAGCACCGAGCTATTAACGAACACACTGTGCAGTGCAGGCCTGAGAAAAACACCTCCTGCTGCTACTGGGTGCCAGATCAGCTCCGCAACGGGAGCAGCCGCTTCCAAGCAGCGTGGAGAGGAAGGAATGAAGCAGGCGAGCCAAGCTCTGTAAAGCAGCACAGCCGCATGCAGTGAGAGCATGGCAGACGTGACAGCCTGCAACGGGGAGCCCAACAAGGTCAGCCTTTCATGCTGGGGCCTCTAGCCGCACCTGGCTGGGAGACTGTAGCAGCAGTAGGGGCCGACAGGTGTGCCTCCATAGTGACAGCTCCTGAACCTGCCTGCTCCAAAACGCTCACCCAGCCGAAGCCGACCAGGGAGCGTCAGCGTGTGTTCACCAGAAACCTCAGCTCTACCTCCCCGCTGGGAGAGGAGCCCTCAGCACAGCCGGCGGGAGGGCAGCGAGGTGTCCGGGAGGCACCGCATCACCTTGCAGTGCTCTCGCGGCAGGGCGGCGCGGTGCCCTTCCCTGAGCCAGCATCCTGCCGGCACGCCCTGCCCAAGTACCCGCAGCATCCACCCAGGCAGTGGGTGCTGGCTGTGCCACGGGGCTCCCAGCCGCTTCCCAGCGCTTCGTCCTCCTCCCACTGCATCCCCACCGGGAGGAGACCCGCCACCTGCGCGCTCCTTACCGTTTCGGGGTCGTTCTCGAAGACCTCCCGGGCCTCCTCTTTGCTGCAGTGCTCCTCCACGCACTCTCTCTCCAGGTGCCCTTGCTTGGTCTCCTCGAAGATCTGGTAGGCTCGCCGCTGCCTCTGCCGCAGGAACTGGGCAGCCTCCGGGGCGCGCAGCAGCACGGCTGGGCCAGACGGCGGGAGGAAGAAGGGCAGAGGCAGCGATGAGCGGCCGAGCTCGGTAGCGGCGCAGCCCCGCGCCCGGCCGCCCCCCGCCGCCGCCTCCCATGGAGATGCCGCGCCCGGCGCCGGGTTCCCGGTCCGGTTCGGTACTCACCCTGCGAGCAGTCCGCCGCCAGCAGCGCCAGCAGCAGGGCGGCCCCGAGGGGCTGCGGCATGGTGCGGCGGAGCGGAGCGGAGCGACGCGGGGCGGGCGTGGAGCGAGGAGCCTGCCGAGCCCGCCGGGGGAGCCGCTCGCCCATCCCACCCAATGGCTCCCGGCCGCCGCGGGCGGGACACACCTCGCGGCGGAGCACCGGGCTCGGCCGCACGCCCCCTGCCCGCCCCCAGCCGCCCACCTGCCTGCGGGGCTGCCCCCGCGTGGGGCGGGCCGTGTGACCGCGCAGCTCTGCGTGAAAGAGCTTCTCCCCCGCGTCCCAGCGTGTTTTGTTCGCCGCTGATGTTGCAGTTTTACAATCAGCTCCTAAAGAAAGAGGTTGGCACGATCCATACCGCTATGTCATTCACCGCTATGCTAACCACTCTCCATCCACGGTCACACGGCACGCGTCCTGTGTAGGAAACCTACTGCAAAGGGCTGGACTGGATGATCTCCAGAGGTCCCTTCCAACCCTTATGATTCCGTGAAACCCCATTAACTGCCCCTCAGTGCCACATCTATATACTGAATTGACCCCAGAGCTGTGGGTCAGAGCTCCCAACTGCACCTGGAGTCCACCAAGGATTATTGCTGCCATTTTCAGCAGACAAGTGAATGTGACAGATCATAGGATGTCATTTATTTTGCTGTATCTGACAGACGCTTGTATATCCACATTAATCTATAGCATGTACAGTGTAACTAATGTAAACAATACTTATTGCATATATATCAGGTTGAATATTAGGAAGCATTTCTTCTCAGAAGGAGTGGTGAGGCAGTGGCACAGGCTGCCCAGGGAGGGGATGCAGTTACCAACCCTGGAGGTGTTGAAGAACCATGTGGATGTGGCACTGAGGGATGTGGACAGTGGGCATGGTGGGGGTAGGCTAGTGGTTGGACTAGGTGATTTTAGTGGCCTTTTCCAACCATAATGATTCTACGATTCCTGCCTTTCCTGAGCCTTGCATTCCATGCCTGGTAATGCCGGAGGGTACCCTGAATTCCTGTCTTCTAGGAGTGAATGATAACACCCTTTTTGTTTGCACGCATAGGCCTCTGTTGTATCCTGCCTGAAGCAACTCCTTTCCAAAGTAGCAGAGCTTTGGGCCATTTGGGCCGTAGTTTCCAGCGTTGCTCCAAGGAACAGTCCTACTGTTTCTTGTTCCCACCCTTTAGTCACGTCTGCTTCTTGTGCTGGCATGCAGCAAACCTAACGAGAGCAACCCAACAAATCGGTGAGGTGGCTGCCCCAGTGCTGCCCTCCACCTCCCTTTCTGTCTGCGAGCCATCATTGTGGCATTACACTTCTCCATAACATTTCTGAATATGTTGAGAGGCAGAGATTTTTGTGGGCTCTGGAAACTACTTTATATTATGTAAACTAGTGGCAAGTTTCCTTTCTTTTAAAGCTTTTTATCCTGTTACTCATAAGAACACACTTTGAAAACCTAAGGTAAAAGGCAAATAAAAAAATAGAGGTAAATAATATGATATCAGAATTACCCTACTCTATAAACAAAATCACTCTTTGAAAATCTAATGGATTTGCAAAAATACAAACTTCTACTTGATATGCAATGCTTATTTTTCTCCAGTGTATCATTGAGTCTATTAATTCTATTCCTCATTACAGCTTCCAGTAAGTTGCCTGGCACAGACCTCAAACACTGACTTGTGTGAGTCCCAAGGTCCTTTTAACAGTCACATTTTCCACCTTCCATTCTTCTGGCACTGTTGAATTTAAGGTAGATTTAAGCAGTTAGTTGGATTTCATTTTCTTCAGAATTTGCATGCTCATACCATCTGATCAGCTGTTGCAGTGAGGACTCAGGGAACATGAGAATCAAGATAGAAAAATGCTGCAGAAAGTACTGAAGCAAATGTTATAGGAACTCCTTGTAAACTCAGCATGTCCCACTTTAGACTCCCTTTTGACTTAAAGGTTGTGTTACCTAGGCAGAGATTTCCTGAACTTTTAGGATAAGTAGATACTCATAGATTCTACTGGTTAGTAGACACTGATAATGTAAGAAATATGTGCAAAATGCAATAGATTTAATATATCACTTGAAAAAAAAAATCATTAAAAATATTACAAGAAGATGTTAAAGAGCAATAAATAAATAAATAAATAAATAAATAAATAAATAAAAAGATTTGCTAGGTAACAAATCCTGGATCAGGTATTCTATCCACTCATCCATCGAGTTATCCACTGATCCATCCATTCATCCATCCATCCCTCTGTCCATCTGTCCATCCATCCATCCATCCGTCTTTCCATTCATCCATCCACCTATTTATCATTTCCTCAGCTTGGGGCTTTGTGAAATGTTGACCTTCTTTGGTGCCACCTTGTTCATATAACATAGTACCTTAACCCTAAAGACATATTGCTCAGACCTAGGTACTGTAAATTTTCTCACAATGACAAGGTTATCTCCAATTTTAGAGGTATATCATGGTGTAACATACTCATTCCACATTTATTTCTTGATTTTTTTTTCCTTCAAAAGTGCTGCCAAGATGACATTCTGTTTTGTTTTTTTTTTCTTTACTTTTCTGCAAGGTGGAAGGAGTAAAGGGATGTGGGATCACATGAGAACATAAAAAAAAAAAAAAAGATGGTTGTGGAAGGCAACGTACTTAACCAGCAAATCTCTATGGGAGTGAGAAAGCTGATCCACGTTATTTGACTAGAATGTGCTGCAGGCTGGGCATGTGCCAAATATACTCGGCACATTCAGACCTGGGAGTTTCTCCTTAATTGTGTGAACTATGATTTGCAGCCTGATGCCAGAAAATAAACTGGAATTTTCAAGGACAGGAAGCTCTGCACTGTCATCCCCCCATGTCATCTTGGTGCCACCTCAATATTTCCCATTGTTAGAGGTCAGAATTGTGAACTGATCTCAGAAAAATGTCTTCAGGCACCAGCAAACCCAAATGCTAACCTGGACAGTGGCATTCTGTCTGCTGAGAGTGAGGAAATGTGCAAACTGCTGTTCACCATGCTGAACAACACTGAGCTAAAGCAGTCAACTTCCTGCTCCAAGTTCCACAAACCGGCCTCTGCAGGTGTGCTTTTCAGTTAAGGATATTAAATTAAGGCATAAACTATTTATTGCTTGAGGATGACGTGCTCATCATACCATGCTCCTGTCACATCTCCTTTTGTTGCTCTGGTCACAAGAATTCTGTAGAGGTTGAGAAACATGTTGATTTTTACCCACACGTGAGCAAGCAGAGAGGGGAGCCTGCAGTCTGGAAACACAGGGGGCAGAAAAGTTATCACTGAGATGCCTAACAATGACTTTGCATTAAAAAAAAAAAAAAAATCTCAAATATTCTGCTGTCTTAACACACCACCAAATTATCTTTAATTATGTGGAAAAATGATGTACAAAATCCTTACTGAAGCAGCTGAGCATTTCATCTTCACCCAAAGATAGGATCTCCTGTAGCAGTACATGGAGCTTCCCCAGACAGACCTGAATTTTTGAGCAATTCTAAGTAATGAAGAATTCTTCCTGTCATCCAATGGGAATTAAACCCAGACTGCAATACAGGAATCTTTCATGGTAGCAGTGCGTCTCCTCCTGTCTGGGAAGGCCATGAGGTGGAGAGGGCTGGAGCCTCTCCCTGGTTCAATATGAAAAAATGCTCTCATCTCTCCTCTTCCAAATATGAATCCTTCCTGGCACCATACAACCATGTATGTTTGTTCAGATTAAGCCAATGTTTTTGTGGGAGTATGTGAAATTTCAGGATGAGATCTCTAATGATGTTATAAAATACCTCTTATCCAGCATGCTAGAATCAAACATTTCCTAAGAAAAACAAGCAGAATCACAGAATCACAGAATGGCCAGGGTTGGAAGGGATCTGAAGGATCATGAATCTCCAACCCCCTGCCACAGGCAGGACCACCAACCTTCATATTTAGTACTAGACCAGGCTGCACAGGGCCCCATCCAATCTGGCCTTGAACACCTCCAGGGACGGGGCATCCACAACCTCTCTGGGCAGCCTGTTCCAGCACCTCACCACTCTCTCTGTAAAGAACTTCCCCCTGACATCCAACCTAAATCTTCCCTCCCTCAACTTGAAACCCCTTGTCCTGCAGTTATCTACCCTTTCAAAGAGTTGACTCCCCCTCCTGTTTGTAGGCTCCCTTTAGCTCCTGAAAGGCTGCAATGAAGTCACCCCGCAGCCTCCTTTTCTCCAGGCTGAACAAGCTCGGCTTCCTGAACTCTGGGAAGGTTTCATTACACCACTTAACTCTTTAAACAAATAGCATGTTGATTTTCAAAATACACATAATTTTACTATAGAAAGAAACAGATGAGAAAACAAAGCAAGTATAGGCTCGAGAGAAAGAACCTTGAGATAAAGAAATAGTAGTAGGATGTGTGGAGAAAGATATGGGAGGTAAGTGAGTTATCTTCTACATATAATTTGCTCAGAAGTAAACTTCATAACCGACTCCTCAGTTGGTATCTCTCTTCAAAAATGGGTCAAAACCAAGAGGGAAGAGGAAAAGTGGTGTGAACATATGGATCCATTCCTGACCTAGGGCGAGGACAAGAGTTCAGCAAGCCTGAATTCCGAGCCAGGTTCCCTGAATGTGAATGAACTTGTGAGTGGTGTAAAGTATTTCATAAACCCTGTGAGTAGAAGTGATTTGTCTGTCATTGTATCATCAATTGTATATTAAAGTGTTAAGTCCCATATGAGTTCATCATGGTTTCTAGTCTTAGGAAGTCCACAAGTGCTTGTTTTCTAGGGGACTTTAATTGCCAAATATAAATAAATTCAAATGTGATATGAAGAGCCAAAGAAATTTGCAGCCAAGTTGTCAGAATAAATACAAGCCTGGACAGTGCATTATGCCCTGCAAAATATCAGCAGGGATGACACGAGCACTAAGCTGGCGAACGGACAAGCTGAGAGATAACACATGTGCAAATGGTCCCTGAGGCAGGAGGGAGTGTGCTGATATGTCCAGGACTGCCTTTGAAATGGGCTTCTTATCAGAAGAGCATGATGCTTTCCTTATTGCACTCATCAACGCGAAGCAATAAGGATGTAACTCAAAAATGGCTTGTAGATGAAAAAAAGATTTACTTATTGGAAGGCATTGGCTAACCTCCCGGCTGTGACACAATGTGAAGGGGTGGTGAGAGGTGAGCCTGTTGTTTCCCTGAGATGTGGCAGTGCAAATGCTCTGAGCTCTCAGAGCTGTCTCCTTCTCTCTGGCTGCAAAAATGTTCTGAATGAGCCGAATAGCACCAGGGCAGAAACGCAGCTTAATGTTGTTGGGTTGAATGTAACAAAATAGGAGTCCTTTAATGGCAACTCTAAATGTTCTTTACTGGCAAAGTAAGCAAAAACTGTTCCATCTTCTGCCATAATTAACATTTCTCATGTGGATGTATTTTATTTTAAGCAGGTAAAAATGCCGATGTCATCTCCTGTGCAGCTCCATGCTGTAATACTTTATTTTTGTCTCTCACATTTTTCCTAATGGCAGCAGGAAATACTTATCTCCTTTTTGAAGCCAAATGTGTTCATTTGTTATTTGTCCCTAATGAAAAAGTGAACAAAAGGGGTAGCCTAAATGAAATTCCACAATGTGAAGCACAGACTGCTACCATCCTGTTTGTGTATACACACAGACACACAGTTTGTGTCTGAATGCGTATTTGTTAAATACAACAAGGAAGGCATTTTGCCCCCTAGACGAAATCTTTATTATTTTGTATTTGCAGTGCAGTTGCATTAGATCCACATTGCAAAATGACAGCAGGGTTTCCTGTGGCCTTTTATCAGTGAGTTACATGCCCCAGCAAGGTTTGTCTGCATGGTGCTGCAGCAAAGGATGGAGAAAGGAAAACAGTGCAGGGGAGTGCACCAGAGCAAAGCAAGCCATGGATGTGACCAAGAAACTGATTTCTGTTTTGTTAGTAACAACAAAATGAAGATTTCTGTAGGCTAAGTAAAGCAGGAGTTCTGAGTTTAGTTCTAAAATAGATGGTTGTGTGTTGTGTTTTAGTTTGGTTTGTTGTGCTTCTGGAAGGGAAATCCTTGCTGTCCAGGTTGGGAGGAAATAAAAAGTGAATTGTGCCACTAATAGTGACATGGAAGTGGAGGTTGGGCCACAGCTATCATGCTGCTAGCTCGTCATCAGTGAGGAAAGTGTTTTCCAGATGTGATGTTGTTGATCAGTCTGACTGCTGTGAGATTCCCATCTCCTAAAGCTCGAGGAAAGGAGAGCCCAACATGAGAACCCTGATCGAGCTGCAGGTATCCCTGTTCATCGCAGGGGATTTGGACTAGATGACCTTTAAAGATCCCTTCCAACTGAAATGATTCTATGATTCTATTAAAAAACCAAACCAAACAAAAAAACAACAACAGCAAAAGCAAACAAAACTGAGGTCTGGGGTATACAGAAGGGCTCACAAGAACATGGAACAAAAGGTGTTATTGATATGGGCTGCGATTTGGGAGTCAGGCAAACAAAGAGCTTCTCATGGAGCTTTGTGACCTGTGTCTGAGGGCACTGGCAGCAGAAAGAAATTCCTTTCTTCCCTAAATTCAACATATAGTTCAGTAGTGTGTTATTTGAACCAGCAAAGTTAAGGGAGGCACATCTAGATGATGCGTTGCCTCACTTTTCAGTTCTAGATTGCTCTGAAGGACCCAATAATGTGACTGTATGTAGCAAATGAAAGCCTGTTCTGAGCCTGTGTTCTGCCTTTGTTATCAAATATCAAAACTTTCTGCCGTTGGCATTTAGAAGATGCATGAAGCTTATATATCAAGGAAGTGCAGTATTTCATTCCTGTGCAAGCCCATATTCACTTAAACATATCAAGCCCCTCTTGTTTACCGAAAGCTTTGTGTTTAGGAAGACAATAATATGGCTAAGAGAAAAACAGCAGATATGCAAAAAAAACAAAATGTAAGAAGTCCATGTGTCCACCTGTGACTACATACAAATATGAGTGTGTATGTATTTCCATATTGCCATGTCATGGCACCCTACAACCATGAATCACTTGATTTTCTTACAGTACTGCTCTGAAACAGGAAAAGATTATTCCTGTTTGCAGACTAGAAAACTGAAGCCTGGAAATGAAGAAGTTTAGACATAAAACGCAGGAAGAGCTAAAGTTGGCTTTTTTTTTTTTTTTTTCAAAGTCTGTTGGTCTTTTAAGTCCAAGGTTTACAATGCTGTCTTTTCTTATAAACGTTTGACTTGATCTCCAAATTCTCTGGTGAAGAGGGGGAATGATGGGTAGAACAACACACACACACACACAAAAAGATGGAATTGTGCTTTCCTTTTGAGAGAGATTCTTTCCCCTCCCTAAGCCTGTGCAGCTGGGTCTGACAGAGATGGGGATGGCAGTGCTGCAGTTTGTGGGCAGGTTCACCCACTGACGCACAACATGATGTTCCCTGAGCCTTGTGTGTAGAACCTGTATTGGACTTTGCTGCAGTTCTGCTCTCCATTTGCTGACACATGGCTTGTATCGACTCTCTCCAGATGAAACCAGTCACCCAGCAAGTCAGAGGGCTCCTTTCATCTGTCATCAGTTTGCTTTCATCTCTGATTTCGCACCTATGGCATCACATGACTGTGTGAAATTATAGTTTGTTTCTATGTTGTTTAACCAGAAATTCAGATCTTAAGTCCCAAAGATTACACACTGGTCATTGCAAAGAGTAAATGTCAAGTATCCTGTTAAGTATCATAGAATCATAAAATCATAGAATCATAGAATGGCCTGGGTTGAAAAGGACCACAATGATCATCTAGTCTCAACCCCCTAACCATGGGCAGGGTCGCCAACCACCAGACCAGGCTGCCCAGAGCCACATCCAGCCTGGCCTTGAATGCCTCCAGGGATGGGGCATCCACAACCTCCTTGGACAACCTGTTCCAGTGCGTCACCACCCTCTGTGAAAAACTTCCTCCTAACATCTAACCTAAACCTCCCTTGTCTTAGTTTAAAAACATTCCCCCTTATCCTATTAAAGTACTCAGTGTTAAACAGAAAACTCCCAGATAAGCCAATTTAACACAAGTGAAAACACCTCAAAATCTGAGAAATTCCCTTCAGTTATTACTTGGTTAGAAAATTAGGTTTAATGTTTCTTACTAAAGTTTTCCATCTGGTATTTCTATTGTCATCAGGTGTGCATTGTTTTAACACTGTGCTCCAGAAATATTGTTACTGCACACATGTTGTTGAAGGAAGAAGAGGAGGGTCGGAGAATAAACAAACAAGTAAGCCCAACCTATTTAGGGCTTCCAGCCTGCATATGAGGTGCAGGGACAATGCTCGTGCTGTGCCAGGTGCACTTTCTGCCTGTAAATGAGGCTGAACTAGAAAAGCTTCCTGTTAGGTGCAAAGTAAGAGGCTGTGGCAGTGCCATTGGTGTGGCAGCTGATTTTCTTGGCTGTGCCCCCATCCCCTGGCACCGACTGCACAGGGCACTGAAGGAGAGGAGCCTGCCTCTGACCCAATATGTTAGATCAGAATTGCATATGGCTGTGGCTCTATGCAGCTCCTGATTGCAGAGGATAAGCAGGTTGCAAAGGCTAATTTTTCTGGAAAGGCAGAAAATTAATGCAAGCAACATTGGCTGTGTTTTTTGATATGTGTGGCTTGATTCTTATCAGCCCAGTTGTGCATGAGGGGCAGAAATGGTGGGATTGTTCTCCTTGTCTTACAGGGACCTCACCAAGAAAACCGTGAAACTCTGTGTTACAGTCGAGTGCAACCAGGGCCTTCACATTTCTAAGAGCAAAGCAGACTCTCCAGCCAAATTAAAGAAAGTGGAGAATTGCCAAAACAAACATTTTTGTCCAGCTTTGCTTATCTGATGTTACCTCATGGGGTGATGCTTTATTGTAGCAAGTTATTTCCTCTGCTAGACATAGAAGCAGGAGCAAGTGTGAATAAACAATGCGTGCAACCTAACTCCAAACATTTAACTATTTTTGCCTACCATGGTGATGGGGGAGAGGGGTTGGGAGGAAGAGGTAGAATTGAACATTCCTCAAAATGCCCAACTAATGCTTTCTGTGATGGGATTTCCTAAAGCAAAGAAGAAAGCACAAAGCCCATGCAGAAGCCAGATTTGTTGCAAAGTGGGCACCCTCTGCAGGCTGGGATGGGTGGCTCAGGGAGACGCATCCATGGGAAAGCAATCTACTCACCTGGCTTCTCATGTGTTTGGGGCAGATGCTTGTGTCTAAGCCCCTCATCTCTGGCTTTTTCTATGGCGTATTGAGGGTGGTAGACGTCTTTAGTGGAACAGTTCATCTGAGATATGTCAAGTGTCTGATTCAGAAGGCAGGTATTAACTTCTTGAGTACACATTAATCAACTAAAGAGTGATTGCTCCATGGCAGGTGTCTATGATATAAACATCAACATTTCATCACAGAAGCCCACAGGTCAGCATGAGAGCACCCTATGGCAATACTGTCAGCTGTCATCTTTGGCCTCTGGGAACTATAGCATTTGGCAATGGGAGAGATGGAAACCAGAAGCCTTCCTTCCCATGTTCAAGATGCTAACCCTCCAAAGCAAGAGTGTAAAGCTGTCCTGCAACATGAAGAGTGACAGGAATTACACTTAGCAGGTAGGAAGTGTGCTTTGATGTGAGAAGACCCTTGTCCTCCCCACCAGGGAGGCTGTGACCAATATCATTTGATTTATGATGTCTTGACACTGCTTATTGTTCCTTATGGTTTAGTGCAATGTGTGGATGGTGGGGTTATGAAAAAAAATCTTTGGCTGAATATCTGGAACCAGATCTGGGTTGTGAAACGTTTGTGCAGAAGACCGAAGGCTCAGTTGACCTCAGGATTGGCTCCATTAGGCCATGATAGTACCCTCCCATCCACTGTACTGCATGCAGACTGAGCCATGACCGAAGATGTTCCTTCCTATCTATGCCTAGGACCTTGTTTGCACATAAAAATGTATTTTAGCATATGTCCCAACTCTTGCCTATACCTTTCCATTTATGTTGGGAAGGGTGAGACCCAGACCCGTCCAATAGCCCATACTGTCCAATAAGCTATCACATTTACTAGCACAGCAGCAAAAACTATGTTTGCTGATCTTTCTCTACACCAAACAGGTGCTGATAGCAATCAGACATTCTGCAGGTGGTCCCAAGGGACCACAGGGCTGAACAGAGGGTGACACAGGCATCGCATTCCCTACCAGCAGTCCCTGGACATTATCTAGGACTACTGGTGGCCCCTCAAGTCCAGTTTAGTTGGAATGGAGAATTAGCAGGAGAAGCACATTTGTGTGTTGAGACTGAAAATCAACGCACAGAATCTTGGTAGCCTACATATAAGTCTAAGGGAACATTATAAGGAATATATGTATATAAGCAGTTATATGGACACAGTGCTTTGCATTTCATTACACTGTCCTACAGGGGTATTGAGTTACACCTTATCAGGTTTTCCGAACTAAGATCATTCCAGAAAAGCTCTCAAGCATATGTTACTTATGGCATGTAAGAAGTCCTTTGTGATTTGAGTCAAGTTGCTTATGTTCTTTCATGATACGAAGCTAAAAGTCCAGATTCCTACATAGGATCCAGATCCTAAATAAGAACTGAGAAATTCTATTCCTTCTTGAAATTAATCGTCTCTGAGAACTCTTGGATAGTTTCTTCTAGTCCATCCCCAAAGCATAAAAAGAAAAAGAAAAAAAAAAAAAGAAACAAACTATTAATCTAGGTACAGTGTCATGAACTTGGAGTCTACAGCAAATACTTCTTTCAAGAAACTGAAAGGACGGTGAAATCTATAGAGTGCCCATCTGCCTAAACTTCTGACATCTCATTCAGAAATGAAGTTGGCAACATAAAAGCTTAGTTTAAGCAATTGGGTGATTTTTTTAGCTAGCGTAGAATTTAGGTTAGAATAAACTCTTACTCTTACAGTATAAAAGGCTCCAAGTCTCACAGGAATTTGTTAGTGTGTGTGCGGTAGGCTATGATGGGGCTCATCAGAATAGAAAAAGGTAGGATAGACAGTGCATGGATAGCTGTGTGGCCATTTTCCTACACATTGTAGACATTCTTGTAACACCGAAAACTTCTGAACACCAATCCCCACACAAGCATGCTTGCAATGCTCCTAAGCATGATTGCTCTCATCCATTGGCTTAATGCTGCTTTGGGTGATGGCAACGCAAATTGGGGCAGTCTTTATTTTGTTTCTCCATCTGTGGGAAGTCCACGAGGATTGCAATTGGAATCAGAGGGTTTGCAGTGAGGACTGTAAGAAGGGAAGCTGACCAGTTCCAAAGACTTCAGCTTTGTTTACGTCCACTCCTTTTTCCTTTTTCCTCATTATCTGGGACTTTGGGATTACAGTTAGCAAGAAAATATCTTGAAGTGGAAAGGCTCATGGGACAACCGTGGGAAGATATACACTGACCGAGATTCCAGCATCAAGGGAAGATATTCCTGCTATCAGTAATAGTAGCATGTCCAGTTGTTTTTACATGCAGGCTTAAGACTTCTGCAGCCTATCTTGTTTCAAAAGACCTAATGGGTCCCCGCAGCTGCAAATGGGACTGACTGAGCTGTTCAGCAGCACTGTTTATATTTATACATTCCTGTCTGGTTGAAAGCTGTTTCTTTTATTTTTGTGAGTCCTTTTTGTTTTGTCTTTGTGACTGCAGAACATTTGAAAACAAAAACAAAAACAAAAACAAAAAAAAAAAACAAACCAACAACTGAAATGTCATCTATGTCTAGAGAAGATGACTGTGACTGTCTGGGATTACTTGGATAATTTTCTTTCCTACAGATGAAGAATGATATAAAGGGGAAATCCTTCAGTCCTCCAGGAAGCTCCCTACTGATTAAGCAATTTGTTGTTGTTGGGGGAAATGGTAATGTTTGGGACATTGCCAACATCTGTTTGTGTCTTCAGAGTCTCCTGAACACTCGTATATAGTGACTGATTTCCAGTTCCCCATTCCATCACAGACATGAATACTTTATTGTGAGGCTTTACATCAGTATGGAAGTTGCATGTCAATGCCACAGTCATGTAGTAAATTTTTGAAAGTATTCTATTTTTCACATAGGATATCACAAGTCTGTTGCCTCTATGGCAGTAATAAGGGAAATCTGGAACATCTTAGAGTAGTCAAAGAAATTAGATCTAGCACTTCATTTTGAACTGTTGGGTAAATTTGGGGGTTTTTGTTTGTTTGTTTCTGACATGCTATCCAAATAGAAGTAAAGTGACAGAAATGTGGATATCACCCGTTATAAAAACATATTCTTCAATAATAAAGAAAAGAAGAAAGAGAGGAATATGTTTCTATTACACATATGGTGTTTAGTGACAACAGCAAAACTGAGGTAATTTTTTCAGTGTTGTGCTTTCCCCTCTTTGACAGCCTTTGCACTGTTATTCCATCAAAGCTGATAGAAATAATCAGGCTCAGACTGCACTAATCAAGACTTTTCTGAACATCCTCCCAGAGCAAATGAAAAACTAAAAGTGAAATATTTTTCAACCCTTCATTGGAAAATCTATCTATTACCACAAAACATTATGCGTCTGATTTCTTTCCAAGGATCTAGACTTTCTTCCTTACTTAATTCTCTCTTGGAACTTGTTTGACTGTGTTGTCTTCTCTTTTCCTCTTGTCTATCTGTAATGTGCAAACAGCATATTGCTTTTCCCTTTTCCTTTCTGCCTATGTTTTAATTTTTCTTCACTCATAGTGGATCTCCAGTGATTCAGGAGAAAAGGAGTCTGTCATCTGTCCTACAGAGGAGATACATACATCAGCATAACTTTGCTGTTTTTCACAGCAGCTTGACAATATTGAATCGTTGCACCTTAACAGACACTAAAAGCTGCAAACCTAACTGTGATACCCAACATTTCCTTTACTGAACTATTTTTTCAAATTATATTGTTCATTTCTCAAGACCTTTTTGAATGCCCATCCTGTTCACCAGAGGGCTTGCCTTCATTCCTTGGTTTACAAAGTAGGAAGTACTAAGTACACTTTTCAGTACATAATTGAAGTTATTCTTACAAGTGTTGAATAGCCCCAACCTTTGAAATGTCTAGTTCACACATCCTTCTATTTTGACCATGAGTTACTGATAACAACGTTCTGACTACAATTTTCCATCCACTTACTTAATTCTCTTCTTTGTATGAGACCTGCATGAGAACATCGTGTGACTGGTAGCAAGGTCTTGCTAAATTGAAGAGGTATCGCTCCAAACCTATCTACAAATGTGTTGTATAAAATTAATAAATCTTTTTCCATCTCATGGAAGGATATTGCCTTAATTTGGTATGACCTGCTCTTGCTAAATCTGTGATAAGCGATACTTCTGTCCTTGCTTTGGTTTTGCTTGTTTGTTTTTCCCTGAGATTTTCAAGAGGTTGGTTTGCATCTGGCTATAAAGCCTTCCGAGAGCCAATGAAATTGCCAATTCGAAACCATTCAGAAGTAAAAGGAAAGTTTTCTAATAGGTGAATTGAGCAAACCATGCAAAATCAGCAAGATGGTCTCAAGGCACTTTTCAGTAGACAAGTGTATATATCACATTGGACCTCTACATAAATAACTTTGTCCTTCCTGCCTGACACAGTAGGAAGGGATGGAGTGAGTGATAAATATTTGGATCAAATACGTTTCCATTTTGAGCAACCTCACGTCACTGATGGTTGAATTATAAAGATGGATGAAGGGAGAATGGGATATGAGCAGCTTTAAACCAGTCCTTCCTTATTTTAAAGTCTCTCTCAACACAGAGGCCAAGCTCCTTCGGTCATTAATGAAGTTGCTTTGAGTAGATCTAAAGTGTATAGGGCTGGAAGAGAACCCAGATTATACCACCTGGAGTGATGCTCCTTCACTGGACCTCAAGGTGGAACTCTTGAGAGAAATGGCTTTTGCTATTGCGTGGACCATCTCTGAAGATGAATGTATTTTGCCTACGTTCATCAAAGCTGGAAGAAGCAACATTTTGTTGTACAGAGAAATGCTCCCTTCTGTGAGGTCACTGCGAGTCTATTTCTGACTTGAAGAGAACTAATAATATGAAATACTCCCCTTGGTAGCAAGTGAGCATCACTCATTTATTTCACTTAACAAAAGTAAAATAAACATAATATTTTCCTTCTGAAAATAAATGGGAATAATATCTTAAGAAATGAATAAAAAATAAATGTTTAAGTCATGAAAAATGCCTTTCCTTTTTATTATTTCAAACCATAATCATTTGTATTCATTTTGTCTCTTTCAACAACATCTAGTGGCAATGAAGTAATCAAAAAAAAACCATAAATCATGGAATCAGAGCACAGTGAGTTTTGTAGTGTTATGACTGTATGTTCCTATTAGGTTACTTGCAACGCTTGCATGGTTCCAAGTTAAAAAAATGTGTGTTTCTTTAGGCACATGTAGTCAGGCAGTTGGAAAATAAGTATATAGAGGATAATAAGAAAAAAATATACAGCTGAACATGGAAAGACAAGGCTGTGAGTTACTGCAGTTGTACTTTTTCCTCCAAATTCAACTGTTTATCATAAATTTTCATGCCTGTGCAAGTGTATTAAAAGATATTCAGTGATGTGGTAGTTACTGGAATCATTACAAAAACAATAAATTTGAGAAGAAAGCCATTTTTCAAGATTTTATTTACTATACAGGACAAGCAATAGAAAGTACTGTAAAATTTTGAAAGTTCACAGTTATAATCCCCAAGCACTTCATAAGAAAAGCCCAGTTTTGCAGCAGGTTTCAATTACATCCACACTAGATTACAGGACAATTACATCAGCTCCTATATTCTGGTCAAGCAGAGAGGCTGATTAGGGTGGAGGAATTGTGTACACAGGCAGTTGTGGTTCTTCTCTTTGTTATCTCCTCTCAATTTTCTTCTGCTAGCACACAGTCTTTTAAAGAAGCTGGTGCTTCAAATTAGCCTTGTAATGAGCTGTAGGCAGATTTTTCTGCTGAAAATCAGGCTGGTGATGAAATCCCCTTCCCCAGGAATCTAGGAGTCAATGAACATCTTGGCTACATATGTGGCTTGTCTATTTGGATTTATTTTAAATTCTTACCTTATGCAGGCACAATTTCTATTTTATTATTCAGCAGACAAAGTAAGATATTAGCAACACAAACATTTTCCCATCATTAAGAAGCAGACTGTGGCTCCTGAGAATGTGTTTTAAATGGAAGGAGGAGAAGACCTCACAAAAGATTGAATGGTTTTGTAATGTGATGTTGTTTTATAAGCAAACTGAGCATTGGAAAAAAAAAGAAAAAAAAAAAAAAAACAACAAAAAACAGCCATAGACTAAATTTGGCCTCCATGAGCTCTAAAAAAACCCCAGTGCAGAGCCCAGCCAGTTCATTACGAAGACAACTGCAAAATCAGCAAGCCAAACATCATCATCAATTTTTTGTCTCCCGTCTCTTTCTCAGTCCTCATTCCTCTCCATGGAATGAGGACTTTCTTCAGAGCTGAGGAGGTACTTTCTTCAGAGCTGAGGGGGCTGCTGTCTCTGTGGCCATGATGTGGGGTGCTGCAGGCTGGTGATCTTGCTGAGCACTCAAAGGTGGACCTGTTGTTGCTTCCATATGGAGGGACATCTCATTGGAAGTTCAAAATACCTCCTAGGAGAGGATGCAGGCAGCCATATGGAAACTCTTTGGCCACATGGGCTCTTGGGTTCTCAGTGGGAACAGCAGGTCGCAGATGGAGGGGTGGTGCATGCTGTGGGAGATTTGGTCTCCAAAGAGTCCCAGGGCTGATGGGCAGTGTGGTCCTTCCAGGGCCACCAGGAGGTACAGGGCTCTTGGTGCTCAAGGAGGTCACGTGAAGTAGCTGGGGTGGAGGTGTGTCGGGACTGGCTCTGCCAGAGCCTGGGTGTGGGAATTATTTCTGGCATAGAGAGGGATAGGTTGTCACATCCACATGTTGGGGTACAGATGTCTGGGCTAAGTCAGGCAGCAGATGCACGCAAAGCCATGGGGGGAGTAGGAGGAATCAGGCACTCAGGGGCTTGAGTGCCCACAGAGCCACTGAAAGGGAGTGCAGCATTAAGGGCCCCAGTGAGCTGAGGACTGCAGAGATCTGCTGAAAAGCAGGATGAGCTCCCATCATTACATGACTGTCCGATGACTTAAGAAGAAATTCACTGCCATTTCCTTTCTGAAGGAAGTTGCTGTTTTGAAGCAATCCTGTATGTTTCACAGATGTGCCAATATACTGGCTGAAAAAGCTTCTGCTTTCCAGAAGAGGAATATATTTTTTTCTTCTTGATGGGAAGTCAAAGAAAGAAAGGAATCACATCTCAGTGTATTTGTTACTTCCAAGCTCCTAATTGAGAAGAACAGAGTTGCACAACATTTTGTGTGATTTCATCCATGGTTGTTCTCCAAAGGATCAAATGTTACGTGAGACACTCATGTGGATGGCTGGGCAAGTATCTCCTTAAAAATTCCAGCAGGGTGAAGAAGATTTTCTGGAAATCACTCAGTGCAAAATATTGTCCAAATTTGAATTAAAAGGCATGTCCATAGATGAAGTACATAGCAGCTTTTAGTCTTCAAGGTCATAAATTTCTTATCAATATCTCTGCTGCCAAGTGGAAAGACTCCTATACTACTAATAACTACAAGCATCAAATCTTTTTTCTTTCCCTAATGGCATCTTATGATTTTATCTTATCACTTGTAGAATCTTCATCTTGAGATGCTATAGAAGTAGTATCTATTCTGTTCAACAGAGAAGAAAGAATGGAATGGGGACAGGAAAGTGCTGGGGAGTCAGCTAGAGCCTGACTTAAGCAGCACAAATGTGAGCTCTGCAATACTTCATGAGGTTGAGGCATGGCTCTCTTTTGTTGAGCTGCAAAGAACTACTTTGCAAGTTCTGCTCCTCAGGAAAAGCCGTGCATCTACATGCTTCTTTCATGGCATATTCATGGCAGTTAGGGATCCAAATATCCTTAATTTCCTTTGAATGCTTTAATATGGCTTTTTTAAGAAAACAAAGAGCTCTACTATATGCATGGACTGGGACTTCAGCTTGTGTTAACTTCTGGACTTTAAGGCTGAGCATAGGCTTTGATCTCACAAGGTATTTGGCAGATTTCGTGATGATAAGATGGAGACCTTTTCTCCTATCAGCCCAGCTCTCCATAAATCCTGCAGATCAGTTCTTAATGATCAGATGAGTTTACAGATCAAGGATAACTGTTCATTCAGTGCGTAGTCTTTTTGCAGCTAAGGCATACATGCTATTCTATATACATGAGGAATCCAACAAAGTAGAGTAAGCAAAAGAGTTGGACAAGGTGAAGAAAAATCTGCAATGCTATAATTAAAGCAGCCAAAGAAAATAAAATTCTAGAATAGAAGCTATTTAAAGACAAAAGCTCTCTCACACACAACTACTTGATTTCCACATGCAATGTGGCCTGTGCAGCCAACTGCCCATCTGTCTATAATCTCATTTCAAACCGTCTTGACACACGCAGCCCTTGCCAGTTGGGTTTGATATGGCTGCAGGCAGCAGTTTCTAAGACAATGCATGCTTACAAGACGAGCAGCCATGTAGGATAAAAAAAAAAATAAATCAAAATCATCATGAGAGGGAAAGGAAAGAAAGCTCCATCCTTACAGGCTCCACATTGCATCAGAGATGGTGGGTGACACAGGCAGGTACACGGGAAGGAACTGGAGATGATATGGGAGGAGGCCAGGAATCTCGGGAAAGTCATGAGGATATTTCTTTGGCCACTGTCGTGTTAGAGTTGTAAGTGTCTTCCTTCTTCTTAGACTTTGTTTTATGTTATTAATGACATATGAATTCAATTGTATATTCATAGAATCACAGACTAGTATGGGTTGGAGGGGACCTCACAGCCCACCCAGCCCCACCCCCTGCCCTGGGCAGGGCTGCCCCCCACCAGCTCAGCTGCCCAGGGCCCCATCCAACCTGGCCTTGAGCACTTCCAGGGATGGGGCACCACAGCTTCTCTGGGCAGCTGTGCCAGCGCCTCACGGCCCTCTCTGTGAAAAATTTCCCCCTGATATCTAATCTGAATCTCCCCTCTCTTCGTTTAAAACCCTTCCCCTTGTCCTATCCCTATCTGCTCATTTAAAAGGTTGATTTTCTTTCTGCTTATAAGCTCCCGTTAAGTGCTTGCAGGCCACTGGCAGGCCATGTGTCTCTTCTCCAGGCTGAACAAGCTCAACTGCCTCAGCTTGCTGTGTGAGAGAGATGCTCCAGTCCTCCATATATTGGCGAAGTAGTTAATACAGTCTATAAAATAAAAGCAAAGAACAGAGAGTGCAGAAGTTGGGATGGCTGGTGAGTTACTGCAGTAGGTTGCAGGTCACCAAACAGAAAAAGACCACTAGAAACCAGACCTTGTCCATTCTCCTTCTCCCAGGACATGTTGAGGTCCTTCTGGGAGTCTTTTCCCTTCCCATTATTTTCCAGGCTGACTAAAATTCTGCAAAACTTTTCAAATTCAAAGTCCAACTGTGGCTACAGGAACATATTAAGTTCAGCGATCACAGACTCACACGTTTTTCAATGCAAACAAGCAGTCTCAGGTTACCAAGTTTAGGTCACTGTTTGAATCTTTCCACAGTTCAGTGTATACAAGTCAGAGGCTCTCTTCCATGAGGGCAACAGCTGGGAAAAAAAAGTGCTACTTGGGGCATCATTCTCTTATGTTGTGGATAGCTGGCGTGCATCTCACAGAGAGAGGGCAAAAATGTAAGCAAACCAGAACACAACCACAACCTGGAACACAATGTGTGCATCTGGCAGCTGCCAAGGATGCACAGCCAAACTTGCAGGAGTTCAGCTCCATTCAGCTTTCTCCTGAGGTCCCCAGACTCATCCTTCAGTGAACCAGGAAAACATATGTTCAGCTTTACCTCAGGCAACCTCACAGTGCAACTCAAACATTGCTAATTCCCTCAGGCACAGGCAAACGCAGCAGGCCCAGTTTCATGCTCTGCAAATTGCATCATGCAGGGCTGTTGGCCCCCATTTTTCCTCCCTTGTGAAAGGCACCAATATCTCTGCAGTGCTGTTAGTGTGGGGCAGTTCCCAGCTGTGCTCCACCAGGCTGTGGTAGCTGGGCTCCTGCTCCCATTTGTTCGTATGACATTAGCAACAGCATCAGAGGCAAGCTCATCCCAGCAAGCGAGAGGAACATCCCTCTCCGAAATGTCAACTGACAGACTCTTCAGTTCACAGTTTGCCTCCATAAAGGGAAAAGTCTGACCACTGTGATATTATATGCTCACATATGCCAGCTTCTCCTGGGAGAAGGCAGGCCTGTGTGAAAAAAAAAGCCACGTTGCACTGGAGGTGAGGGCCTGATCCTGACTGATGGCTGTGCCAATAGCTGGCCCTGGATGTAGGCATGTCCTTTTTTACAGGGACAAGAACTAACACTGTAGCTGCGCAATAAAGCCTAATGAGCTCTTCCTTTCTCAACATTTCACATTGTCCAGGTGATCAGCAGCAAAAGGCACTGCTCTCCAGCTGCACCTATCTGTCAAATTGCTCTCAGATATGTAAAAGTGAGTGAATTCCGCTTCTTTGCAGAGAAAAGAAGAATAATTGCTTCTGACTAAGCACAGAAAACTTTGTCATGGCTGATATTGCTGGATGCTCCAGACCCTCGTGCCAAGATATGGTATCACACAGCAAGAACAGCTAAACAGCCCCAGATGGCCCGGTTGTTTTGCCTCAACCTCGGTGGCTTCTTGCAGCACTGTCACAGAGCCTGTTAGTATTGGACAGTGCAGACATTGCTTTTCAAAGCCAGGGTTGTCAACAGTCAGAGTGGATTCTCCAGAGCTCCGTTCTGGGACTCAATGCACTTTGGCTTGGCGCGTGTTTAAAGTATACTTTGGTTTTGAATAAACCGTCTCCCCATGTACTACCATAAAGGAATGTGGATGATCCTTTTGTGGCTATCCACAATATCTTTGCGGAGACTTTGGGAAGAAAAACAAATAGCGCCCTTCCAGATGTTTTGAAATGTTACCTCCAACTGTGAGGCAGGAAAAGTTTAAAGAGAAATGGAGCTGCTGTGAGTTGTTTGGACTGATAACCACTGGTAGAAGAATAAGCCAACTTCCAAAAATATTGTTCATCTGAGATCTCTGCGGCTGACATTTTTACCTATCCATGTGGTAATGTACACACTATAAAGAAAGAAAGACATTCAGTGACTCAATAGATAGCCAGCAAGCTCCAAAATACAGTTTTATTGCACAGATTCCAGCCCGCATAGACAAGGCAAAACTCCTACTGAGTGCTATCGAGTATTCTCTATCATTGAGTAGACTGGTTAAATTAGATGGTCTTAGTGGTCCTTTCCAGCCTTAGCGTCTCTGTGATTCTATGATCATCTTTTAAGTTGGCTCATTTTATTGGTAACAACTCCAGTTGTGGTCTCCATCAAGATTATAGACCTGTAAAGGCTGAACTAAAAGGATCTGCAGAGGCTTCTCAGAGTGGTGTGGTGTAGTATAACTCATTTGCTAGTTTTGTTGAAGTGCTGAGTTTTGGATATGCTATTTCAAGAATTCCTTCATCAGGACTCAACAGATACTTTGACAACTTGTTCAAAAGAAAAATCTGGTCTTCATTACACTCTACCTCATATCAAGTTGAAAGAGGAAGACACCATTATTTTAGCTCAGTTCAGGACAATGTGGCTGTATCCTGCCATTGATCTATATCTGGGGCCTCAAGCTTTGGCTATGAAAAAGTATCAATGGCAGGATATAGCCCTTTGTTCCTTCACATTATAATCATGAGGAAAATTAGTGGGATCTGGCTCCCAAGACTCTGAGCTGGCCTGCAGCTATTAACTTTATGAGAATGACTTGCATCCCGTGATGAGAAATGCCTTTGGAAAAACATACCATCATCTGATAGCTTCCAAGCACTGATACTGCCAAGCAGCAACGACTTTCTCATTGTTTGTGCATACCAAACATTGTAGTGCTTTGGGGGTGGTTTGTATTTAATAACAGTGTGCTCGTGGGTCTTTCTGGCAACACTTCTTGACCTACTTTCACTTATTGTATCTTAATCTCTCATCAAACAGACAAAGGTACGATTTTCCTGAAGCTCTTGCGTGCTGCATTAGCCCCATGCATGCATGCTTGACTGGAAAGCAGTAGAGGTCTGTTCAAAGATGTTTCCAGATGTTGAGTGTTCCTCAGGTCCTTACATTCCCCATATTCTTGCAGCTTCTGTGGTTATGTGCTATGAAAGGACAGTAGTGGACATGCTTCTGGTGATCCTGAGGAAAACGCTTTCTCTTTGGTGCCAGGTCCTGCCTCTTCCAGTGTCAGCACAGGGTAGGGCTAGAGACTCTTCAAATCTAATCTTGTTAAATGTCACTATAGTTAGATAATAAAGCATCACTGCAGTAAAGCATGGCTTGATCTGCTATCCTAACCATCTCTATAGAACTACGTTTTGCCAATAACAAGACAAAGAGAAGTTGTGTCTTTGCAATCAACATCAAAACCTTTTCCATACAGTTTCATTCACAACCCATTTGATGCTTAACTTATAATGCCAACCAGGAACCCATCAAAGCTCTTACAGAACTTGAATATTATTTTGGAGTTTAAGCCAAGTAACCTGGACCAGTTCATTTATCTAAATATTTTCCTTGTGGAAATATATTTTCATCCAGAGCACTCTTGTGAAAATTATTTAGGCATAGTATCTATTCTGAAAAATACCCCCTCTATAATTTTTAGTCTTTGAGTGTAAAATTTATTATTGATTACTACTAATATATCAGGTTAAAAAAAAAAAAAGCTCTTTTTTAAAACTGGCTCTATCCACTAATTGAAGGAATATAAATTAAGTCTTTTATTCATTCATAACACACGCAGGGTCTCATAACTCTATGTTTATGCATTTGATTACAAGATTTACTACATCCTCTGAGCCAAACCACTAGTAGGTTTTATAATGAGATGCTTGTCATTGAAAGGTGGATAATTTTGATGATTATTTTATGGGCAAATACTTTCTGATTCCAGAAAATTGCACCTAATTTCTGAATTGTAGATTGAAACCCCTCTTTTCCATCTATGGCATTAATGGATGTGAAGAGCAATGTGGTAATCTGGAGAAAAAGTCTTTAAGCATGGTATTTTCTAGTGCTCTGATTGATTTACAGGTGAAGATTATTACTGTACCATTCTAGTGATTTCTCACATAGACTTTGATTCCTGACAACAAATAAAATGAGCAGTCTAACCAGCTCCCCATTAATCAGTGTGAGTGTATTGGCCATGTCAGACTGCTCGTGTACCTACTGTTAAACACTGTGCAGTTTAAAGCTACAAAAAAGAGAAAAGATCTTGGTGTATCCCTTTAAAAACAAAGTCTGTTTCACTGTCAGTCACAGCACTCTTGCAGATTACATTTATCTCACTGATGAGGAGGCAGCAGCAATGTGCTGTCTGTAACATGCAGGAGGCAAAATGGGCGATGTCTGCAGTGAGGTGTTGTGCAAGGCCCAAAATCCACTGGAAAGAGGAACCTGGAATTCAACTGGGATCACTACTTGCCATGGCTATGCTAACTCTCACATGCTCACTACTGCTTGCCCTCCATCTTTGCTTACAATATAGTTCATGGGATTTCCTATTGCTCTTTCTTTTGATCCACCTGGAAGGAAAAACACTCTGTCCCCATGAGCTGAAGTCCCCAGCAGCACAAGCACAGAGCTCCATAACCCTCAATGCTCAGCACAGAGCCCACTGCATGCCCACCAGCTCCCATCCCTTCCAAGCTTTTCCCTTCTGACTCATGAAAGGAGCCTACAAGCTGCCCAGAAACATTTTGAAATGTGAACATGAAGAGGTAACTGAGGGGTTCAGGAGAGGACACAAGCCTGATCGATAGACACCGTTGCAGTGAGCTTCTTCCCCTTGCCAATTTCCTCAGATAAGCAAAGGTACAGAATGACTATCTCGTGCTGGCTCTAACCATCTCCATTAGGAGCGCAGCTCTGAATTTAGTTCCCATAAGAGATATTCCTGTTCCTTTTATTTTGAATAGTGGTTAAAGACAGTATTTGTTTTTATGTTTCTGTTCTGCCTGCAGCAATGCCTCCACGGCATGTTCCAGGCTGCTGCTGCTGCTGTATGATGCCAAGGCAAAACACTCCTTTGTTTTGGACTACTCATGGATTGCGAGGCATTTCATGCCTCATCATCATAGCTGATGCTGGAATTCAAAGCTCTTCTGTTGTGCACGCTATAAAACGGGCAATAATTTCAAAAACATTTTTATTGCTGCTAATTACCCTTTGGGGAGACTGTAAAACAGACTCTTCATAGAAATCTCTGGGCCGCCTGGAGGAAACATATGAGAGTGATTAGTCACATTTGCTAACCAGTGTCACAGTGATCGCCCCTATGCCCCTGTGCCCAGCTTGTGCCAGTCTGCTTGGGATGTGTTTACAAATTGCCTCCTCTCAGCTGTTCTGAATGCTGATAACTTCTCAGGAGGAGAAAGAGCCATAGTTCATTAAATTGCTCTTCCGTTTCCAAAATTAACACTTCATCCAATCTTCTGATTGTGGACTGCAGATGTCCCATTTTCAAATAGCTGTACTGCAATGGCTTAGAATCATAGAATCATTAAGGCTGGAAGTGACCTCTAAGATATCTACTCCAACCAGCTGCCCATTTCCACCATGCCCACTAACCATATCCTTTAGTGCCACATCCACAAAGTTCTTGAACACCTCCAGGGATGGTGACTTGGTGGTTTGGTCTGATGCAACAAAGGGCAGCCCATGTGCAGGTCCAGAAGAAGAGGAGACCAAGCTCTACTCAAAGCCTGGATTACAGTGATGTGGAAAACAAAGTGTTGGAGGCAAGAGGTCTGGCTAAGCTACCCATGGCTGCCACCAAGCCCTTGTCGAGTTGAGAGCTTTGGGTATAGTATAGCCTTTGGCTTTCATTAGCACTCAGGGGCATGGCTGAAAATGCTATTGCAGATTGCTGAAATGGAGAGACAGGGTTGCACACCTTTTCCAGCCACACATTGTTTCCTTTGCACTGTCGCTTGGCCTCAGAGCAAGTGCTGAAGAAATGAAGTGCTGCTCCCTGCCCCCACCCATGGAAACCTAGATCTGCTCCTGACTGCTGCCCAGGAGGGGCATGCAGGGCTGGTGGTACAAATAGCACCACATTTTGCAGATTTGAACATTACAGAGCCAATCAAGGGTGAAACACTCTAAGCCTAATAATGACACACTTTTGTTGGAGTCACGCTTGACTTAGTTTAAAACTATCTTGGAGCATTTCATTGTATTTTTCAAGAGTTGTAAGTGAAGATGGGCAAGACTCAAAGCTGTGGCCCAAACAATGCTGAGCTTGGAGCACATACTGCTGCAATAGGCTCCAGAAGCACAGCAGTTGTAGGTAACTCTTGGAAACTATATCTTGTACTCTTTCCTCTCAAGGCTTTCCTTCCATAGCTTCACTTTTTTTGGAACTCATTAAAGTTCAGTTCATCACATGACCACTTGCTTGACCATGATGTGCTTGATTTTTAAAGAAACAAGGCACAGGAGGCTGAAGATCTGGTAGATCTCGGCCAGAATGAACTGCTAGAAGTTTTTTTCAAAGCATCCTTGGGGAGCTTAAATGCAATCAATTTTCTCTTTGAGGAAGCAAAAAAATTCAGCATGAAGTCCTTCCTGGCAGGACTTGTATGCTTCAGCTGATGTGATTATGTGAAGAAACTTTGCCTGTAACCACAGAAACCGAAAATCTGAATACATTTGCTGAATTTAAGCTATAATTCTGTCAGGAAACATCCACTTTTTGCTAGGTGTGGGTGCTTGCTGCTTCCCAGCTGTGCCATTCCTGATATTGTGAGCACTGATCTCCAAGGGAAGAGGCAAAATGGCAAATGCCTGGTGTTGTCCTCCTTGATTAGGGATTGATATCCTGGACACGCAGGTGAGGAATGTCATCTCCCATAAGCTCTACCATTGCTGCCATGTTTCTGTGTGCCCTTCCTCCTAAGCAGGAGTCTCAGAAATAACCCACCCAGGTTATTTCTCTCCTGATAGCCTTCTAAGGTCTAAGCTCTGCAGCCACGAAATGCTTCCAAGCAATGTTGAGCATATGGGAAGCAGTACCTGCTGCTTTTGACAAGTTTTCTTGACACTCAGAGGAAGTGTCTGGTGTGAAGTAGCTGAAGGCTGCGCCTCATTGTGTTTGCATATGGTTTTCTGGACTCTGTAAAGTGCAACGACAGAAGTGCTAAAAGAAGTTAATTTCAATGGTTGCCAGGAGGCAACTCCAGACAAGCCCAGTCCATGACGAGTCTCAACTCAGATTATTGATTTATTCTTCTGTGTGGTAAAAATCTTCACGTTTCAAAGAGAAGCTTGCATCAATGCCAAAATATGAGCAAATACCACAAAAATTAAACACCCACAAGACAGAGGTACAGCATGGGAGAACCACACCCTCAGGAGGTGCTCTGGTTTTGAGTCCTGCCCAACATGGGTTGGTAGCTCAGAGTGCCTGGTGGGACAACCCTCGTCTAGATAAAATGCTGGATTACTATTCAGTCTTTCAAGAAGGTTACACTCTTGCTAGAAGTTTTTTCTCAAAGCCCGGTGAAATTCCTCTGAATTGTCCCAGTGAGGTTTTCGTATCAGGCCTTTCAATGTCAGAATTTAAAGAAGTGTGGATGGGATAATTTTCAATAAGGACTCATGAGAGGACCAAGTGCCTGTATCTCATTTTCCATGGCATTTTTATATATGCAGACATATACAGTTCAGGGATGAACCCTTCCAAGTCACTATGCTTCATTTCTGGAAAACAGTGAAGATAAGACAAACACTGACCACCACTCACAAAATTGGGTCAGACTAGGCAGATACCTTCCCCATAAGTAGTATCTTTCCCATTTGGGTCCCACTTTAATAACAGCAATCATATTTTCTATTTCCTTTATAGTAGGAAATATTATTCCGATGGGATGAGTTCGTTGTACACACATCTCAGGTTTTCCAAGTGTGTACACAAGATCCAAGCTGGTAGAGTCTTAAACAGTAAGAATTGAGCTGCAATTTGAGATCAGTCCTTCCAATTCTCAGTGCTCAAATACAACTGAGATCATGAATTTACTATAATAAATGGCAAGATGTTCCCGCGCACAAGAGATGACAGGTTATAATTTTGAAAGCCTAGAGGTGCATGATAAAGGGAATAGAAAATATGATTCCTGTCATGCCAGCACAGGATAATAAACTCCTTATGGGTTTGGTAAATTCAGTCCCAGAATGATGCAATAATTTAAACAATAATTCACAACAGCCAGCAAAATTGAAGTTCCCATTGACTTCAGTGAGGGCAGGATTGATCCCACAGGACACTCTGGCCTGCTTTGTCCAACAGTTTACAGTATTTAACCTTATGGTTTCCAGCAAAGAGAGCCACACAAGCCACATCACTGTCTCGCAGCGCTCTGAGGCTGCTGTAAAGAAAACATCTGCTGAAGAAAGCACAGGGGGAAGGAGTGGAACCCACATTGCCTAATTTTAGATAGTGAGCTCCCATATGCATTTTTAGGTGCCAAAAAACTGTTCTCCAGCAGTGTGTGAAAGTACCTTGTATGCTTAAAGGTGGCTCTTCAGGTGTGTCTACACAGAGGCCCTGCCTGCAACCTCCTGTAGGGAACTCGCTTTAGCAGGGCATTGGACCAGATGATCTCCAGAGGTCCTTTCCGGCCCCTGCCACTGAGTGATTCTGTGAAGAAGCACAGGTGTACAATGTCAAGGTGAAGGTATTTACCCTAATCCCCATTAGAGATGATGGCTGAGCATTACCTGATTTTGAATGCCCCCAGGACCTAAGTAATTCTTAAATTTCTAAAGATTCCTAAATAATCTCTTCCCATTTTGCCTGACTTTGATGTTCAGGCTCAAAAGCCCCAGGACAAGGAGAAGAAAACCTGTTTTGGAGTGACTGACCCTTCAAGGACGTTGCAAAATACAGCCTGAACTGTGGGTTGTGATCAGTCCTGCTTGTCAGTGCGAAAAGTAAAATTGTCCAGCAATTCAAAAATTTATGCCTTCAGCAGCCATGAAAACTTTCTTGAGCTTAATCACGAAACTGTATCTTACAAGCTGGTGAACAGCTGTAGTCTTACCAAAAGTACCAAAATAGCCAACTAGAGAGGGCATCAGTTCTCCCAAACTGCCCTTCGATTTATACTCACACAAACTGTCCTGGGTGAAGGACTGGGAAGCTGGAGACTTAGGTATCCTATGTGATCTGTTGTAGGGAAACTGCTTTACTGATGGGTTGGACTTTCAAGAGGTCCCTTCCAACCCCTATGGCTCTGTGATTGTGTTCTTCTGCACCCAGAAGAGCTCCATTAGCCTCAGCAGATGCAGGATGTCTCCTCCTCACCCAGAAGGAGCAACCCAAGCCTCACTAGTATTGCTGTTAGGAAACAGAAAGAAACAAAAGCAACATAAATAGAGTTTAAAGAGGAGCATGGTCTTTCTCAGGAGCAGCCACCAGGGCTCACTTCATTTTTAAGGGCCAAGACTTAAAATCTGCCAAATGACCCAGAAGTCATGCAGATGGAGGGAAAAACAGTCCACTGGAGCTGCCAACCCACAGGTATGGAGGGAATTTTACCACATATTGCGTGTAGTAACTGAACAGGGGAAAGGCAAACAAAATTTTTCATAGAAGACAGCTTACTCCTGATAAAATCTGCTGAAGATTAATGACCATACTCAATACAGTTGCTGAAGATACAAATACATTTACATGCCGCAGTTGAACATGTCCTTATTTTCGGTGTTTCTTTCGTGCTTGTTGTACATACGAAGAATCTGTTGTCATATGCTGACTCTCACTTGACCAACCATCAGGAAGTCTCCCAGGTAAAAGACCAGCACTGAACACAGTTGCAGGAACACGGTTTCCTGTGGTGACCTGAAGGAAACCACTCAAGCCTGTCAATGAGATGTGGGCAGTGTGGAGTCCTTGCTCCTACAACCACTGAATTTTTCATCCAGAGGTCAGTTCCTCTGCATGGAAATGATTTACATCTTTGAACTGGTTTGAATCTGTTTTAACTTTGGAGTTATCTCTGCTGGGAACAAGGAGATCTCATGGAAAACTTTGGGAAGCCTATCTTCTGTGCCATAGTAGAACAATAACTTGAAAAGTGCTCTCAGCTTTGATAAAGTGGTTTAAATTTCTGTTACCACCAACACTGAACCTAGAGCAGTAGCCTGTCTGCAATGCAGGGAATCAATTCTCCTGGCTGGTCTCTCCAAAAGGGCTGAAGTTGGGAACACAGCTCTGCTAAGGTTTGTCCAGAGGTGTCCTGGAGGCCCTCTTCAGAATACATCATACTGGAAATGTTCCTAAAGCCAGAGCTTCTCAAGACTGTGGAACCAGGAGGCAGAGTAGAAAGAGCAGATCCAGGATGGACATTAGACAACCCCTTACAGCAGTAAGGATCCTGGCACAGGGAGGAAGTGGAGAGGTTTGCATGGAGCACTTTTTGCCCTCAGACTTGAAGATTTTGTGAACTTTGTCTATGACTGAAGTGCCTCTGGCTCAGAAACTCCTTTGCATCATTTATTAACTCTCACAGTATTTCAAAGAGTGAGTGAATCAATAGCTTTCAAACTAGGCAGTAATTTGAAAATATTCAAATGCAAAATACTCAAAGAAGTGGTTTGAAACTTCAAAGCAATCATGCTGAAGAATGGGCAGTCTACAAGGCTGTCCCTCTTGTGAAAGCTGACAAAAGCTCCTGGCAATGGCATGTCCTCTGCCAAGGGACCTCTGAACTGGGAGAGGCCATGTACTGTTTCTCTGGGGAAGATGTACTGGAATTAGCATGGACAAGAGGGGTCTGGATATACACGTTGATCTTAGGCATGTCAGAATGGTTGAAACATGCCAAATCCCAATTCCATTTCCAACTCAGCCGCCAGCAGATGCAGGGAAAGAGCATAGGAACAGGTGAACACACTTCCTGCAGCATTTGGCAAGCAATTTGCTGAGGTGGAGGTCTTTCTGTTCACACATTTCTTCTTGATCATGGATTTCCCCAGTCTGTTTCTGAATTCATGTGAACTTCCAGCAAGGACGGTGCTCCAAGAAGCGAGGCCCTGATGTACACACATGGTATGTGAAGTACAATCCTTAAGTTTTGGATCTCCTACTCACTATTAGTGCCCCCCCAACTCATATAAGAATGCATGCAGAGCCAAGGAGCTTCCTAGCCTAAGACTGCAGCTCAGGGCCAAAACAAAGCGCCAAGCCAGCAGGACTGGAGGACCAGGAACTCCTGGAAACATGAAACCAGGTGGAATGCACAGGCAGGATTGAGACTTGCAAGAGGAGAGCAAGAGGTGGGTCACAGTACTGTGAGTGTCTGTAAGGTATGCAAAGCACATCTGGTAAAAGGATAAAAAATTAAAGCAGTGGTGGATGATAAATGAAAGTACATTAAAAAGAGAATTTTGGCAGGGTGTCTGATGCAGCTGCCTGTGGTAGAGACTGTTTTGGACTTTATACTAATGCTCTGGTGAAAGCACTGCTCACCAAAGCACAACGGATGGGCCCGTAAAGTAGGCTGGAGGCTCTGAAAGGGGTTTTCCTCATTTGGGAATACAGGGGCAGCAACCCAAAAAGCCATCCTCACACCAGCAGTTTGAAAAGGGAGATTTGCTGATGTCCAAGCCCGAAGGAGAAAGGTCGGACTGTCACCTAGTGATCCTTATCCAAATTGCCCAAGAGCCTCCAAAGGCTGTCCCTACTGGGACTGTATGCTTACAGAAATGCATCCAAATCTGTCCTTGCGCAGCACTGTGCACAAACACATCACAACACAGGGAATATAATAAGGGAAGTCTCTTTACCTGCTGACTGTCTCACACAGGCTGGGTCTTTTCTGATACACAAAAGTATTCAAGAAAAATATATAAAAGTTATTTTCTTCCTTCTGTGGAAGTTGCTGCTTCATGTTGTAGCTGGAGTACTTTTGAAAAATGGGTGAGAGCTTCATTCTGCAGTACTGCAGCTCACGTGCCTGGAACATACTGTGAGCTGTTCTTGCCAAAGTTGGTCTCTTCCAGAGGATGATGGTTTCAGATGATGTCCAACTTTAAAGGATCCGTGAAGGACAACTGAAAAAGGAAGGGATGTAATAAAAGAAGTGGAAATAAACACAGAGAACCCACACTTTAGGAGTCGGAGATATTGAAAACCTTGGCAAGCAGTGCTGGAGAACATACGGCTTGTATTTCTGGATTATTGTGCTGTGTGGCTTATCCTGATGGCTTCTTTTTTTCTTTTTGCATGTAATATCGCACCTGCCTTGCTTTGACTACCACTTGGCTGAGAGTGTGCCAGGCCCTGCTGGCATCCTGTGGGACTGAGAGGTGTGTGCACTCCTGGGCAGCTTGCTGACACACAGTCATGGGAAATGCTTTCTGTGTATGCTTTTCAATTGCGTCATCCTTGGAGACCCTGACTTACCACAAAGTGCAGAGATATCAGAGAAATGTCACCGCTGACAATGGACTTACACTTACTTCTGTTACTCGGTTTTGTTATTCCTTGTTCTCTCAGTTCTTTCAGTAGCCATGAATATATAGATGTAGATAAACAAAGAAAACAGGAAAAGTCCTTTCTCAATTTTATTATCTTGAGAGTTACTTTATATTAACAGCAGCTGGATCCCATTTTGCAAGCTGGAGTTTAATGTTTTATTTCCTCAAGCTGAAGCTGTCAGAATTTTGCACTTGTGACAAAGCATTACAATTAACATGTCTCTATACATCAACACCTTAAAAAAAAAAAAAAGAAGTCAAGCTAACAAAGTCCTCCATATAAATATCAGTCCACGTGAGCAATATCAATGTTCTTCTATGGGGCTTTCTAGTGACTTAAACTTGTTGTTTTAAGTTTCTGAATGTTTTTTGAAAGAACAAAGTGCCAATAAAGCACTTTGGCCAGGCTCCTCCATCCTGCTGCCTGCAGACTTGCATTGCCGGCACTCTACTGCCCGGCAGCTCAGCGCATGTCACGCGCTCGTGGGATTCTTGGAAACCCTGTGTCCCCACACAGGAAGTAAACAATGCTGGGACGTTGTGTAAATTTTCCTGTAGCTCACTGAGCACTTCTTCGAGGTCCCACGAGGAGGGCAGGGAGGAGCTGCTTGGCTGAATAAGCCTCCATTCAAGTTTAGCCAGCGATAATGCCCATCCCTCTCCTGCACAGCTCTTGCCTTCTGGCACTGATCTGGCTCTGCCACCCAAAATCTCGCATTGCATCAGACCCAGTGTTGGGTGTTCCAAACTGGTTTTGCAATATGCTGCTCTGCTTTTTTACAGGACCCTCTGAGGTGGCTTCCAGCCACCAGAGCCAATTTTTGTGCGCAAGGGGAACAGTGACTCTCCTGTCTGCCACCTCGGGAGAAGCTCTCATGACAGGGTCTCACACCAGGCAGTTGGGTGGAGGAGAGATGATCGTTGCTCCCAGAGGAATCATCCCCAGTTGGTGAGCAGCCACAACAGGCTTTGTTCTGCAGGTTTAAGCTCCCCAGTGGCCCCAGGCTTTCTTTTTTTTTTTTGCAGCAACCCCAGCTAGGTCATAAAGACACTGAACAGGGGGCATGGTCTTCCTTTCAGTTCTGGGCCCCTTACTACAAGAATGACACTGAGGCCCTGGAGCATGTACAGAGAAAGGCAATGAAGCTGTGAGGGATATAGAGCACAAGTCTTATGGAGAACAGCTGAGAGAACTGGGATTGTTCAGTCTGGAGAAGAGGAGGCTCAGGGTACACCTTATTGCTCTCTACAGTGACCTAAAAGGAGGTTGTGGTGAGGTGGGAGTTGGCCTCTTCTCCCAGGTGACAGTGATAGGATGAAAGGGAATGGCCTCAAGTTGCTCCAGGGGAGAGTCATGATGGATAATAGGAAAAATTTCTTCTCAGAAAGAGTGATGAGACAGTGGCACAGGCTGCTTAGGAAGGTGGTGGAGTCACTGCCCCTGGAGGTGTTGAAGTAGTGTGGAGATGTGGCACTGAAGAACAAGTTTACTGGGCATGGTGGGGATGGGCTGGTGGACACGATGGTTTTAGTGGTCTTCTCCAATCTTAATGCTTCCATGACGCTTTGGTTTCTGTACAGCACTTGGCTGGTGGGCTGCACCTCGGGGCCTCGCATTGATTGTGGCCCTCTGTGCTGAAAGCAGGCAGGAACAAAAATATGTCTTGGGGCCAAAGAGGCCCCACCCCAGTATGGGTCTCTGGCCATTTCTTATTGAGCAGCATAGAAATGGCCTGCAGGGGAACTATAAACATGTCAGTGAATGAGAATCAGAGGTTTCCAGTCCAAATCAAGTTTCTGAGACATAAGACTCTCTTTTACTGGGTTTTATGACGTTTTTTTAGGTTGTGTTGAAAGGAAAAGAGGTCGGGAAGCACCAAATGGAGGAAAAAAAGAAAGTAATCAGGTGTCCACTAACATTACATTGAGAGGTCCTGAGTGATTTCTCTACAGTCTGTTCTAACAAAATTTTGTAAAGGAGAAATAGGAGGACGAAGCAGTTTTCTCACTGGCCATGAGGCAGCACCACTGAGCTATACACAGCACAATCCAATGCTAATCTGCTTCAGGTTCTCAAGCAGCACTTCCAAAGGCACAAGTCTTCTGTCATTTCATGTTGACCAGAATAAGAGATTAGGTTAACCACCATGCTAAGTAAGTTGTGCTTGATGAGTTGGGTCATGTCTGAGTTTCTTGGTCTTTTTTTACCCTTCAGGCTTCCCAGTTTCTGATACGAAACACAATCTTTCAGTGCTGATGCTCATATTGTTTCTTTCCTCTGAGTGGTGAGTCACTGTCCCTGGAGGTGTTCAAGAACTGTGTGGATGTGGCACTGAAGGACGTGGTTAATGGGCATGGTGGGGATGGATTGGTGGTTGGTCTGGGTGATCTTAAAGATCTTTTCCAAACTTAATGATTCTATGAATCTATGATGCTATGATTACCGTGCCTCTAGGCCCTGACAAGTGCTGGTGAGCACTGATCCCACCTGGGCTGAGCAGGGCTCAACTACACACAACACCCTGAGTACAGAGGGTAGACGTGGAAAGATGGTGATGCTCACAGAACCATCGTAGGGGATGAAAGGCACCTCCAGAGATCATCTAATCCAACCCCCCTGCTAGAACAAAGGGAGTGGAAAGGAGGGTTCTAAACAAATTTACAAGTTTGAATTGAAACAGAACAGGAGCTTTTAGCTCCAGGCTGTAGCCAAAAGAGTTAATGTGTTTTTTGGTTAGGTGCATGAAGAAATAGTCAGAAACAGGGAAGAACTGGCAAATCTATCCCTGGACAGCTGGATTTGAATGCGTTATCTGTCTTTTGAAGATGCTAAATAATCTGAGAAGAGTGCAATCTGCTGTCAGACAAAGGCTTTGTCTGGAAAACATCAGATAATGGCCTACAGCACATCCATGTTTCTCCATGGCAGCCTCTAGCATTGTTTTTGTACTCTGTTGCCAAGCACATCAGTTGGTCAGATAGGGTGAAGAAATCCAGCTTGCAGAGACGCTTGGCTGGCCCCCTGCAAGCCCAATGCTGTAAATGACATATTTGATCTGGTAAAAATGATCACAGAATAGCTCCAGGTCTCTCAGCTTTTCTCTGCGTGGGAGATGCTTTAGGCCTCCAATCATCTTCGTGGCCCTGTGCTGGTCTCTCTCTCCAGCAGTTCCCTGTCTTTTTTGAACTGAGGAGCCCAAAACTGGATATAGTGTTCTAGATGTGGTCTTATCAGGGCAGTGTAGAGGGAGAGGATCAACTCCCTCAATCTGCTGGCCACATTCTTTCTAATATGCCCCAGGATACCACTGGCCTTCTTGGATACCAGAGCACGCTGTTGCCCACCAGGGCACCGAGGTCCTATAAGACAAAGCAGGAGCAGGAACCCACATAGCAGATTGGAGTGAGGTAGATTATAACGCAAGCATGAAGAAGAGGAGAATGGTGACCCTTTGGGAATAACCATTATAGACAAGAGCTCCTCCGTTCTCACTGAGCACCGCATCATATAACAAGTGTAACTCCTCCAGGTCACGCAGGTAGCCCATAAGAACAAACTAAGCTGAAGCTCTGGCTTTTCTGTTTTAATTAGCATCTGCTGGTCCTCGTTAGCCCTCACAGCCAAGGTTGGGTGATCCAGAGCCAACAGCCAGCCAGAGTGCAAGAGGCTCAGCCCCTGGCATGGGCCCCAGTGCCATCAGCAGAGCCCTGCCTGGCATGAGTGTTCCCAGGGTGACACAGGACACTGTGCTTCAGTATTGGCATGGCAGAAGAGGGGCTGGCTGAGAAGCACTGCACTCTCAAGGCCCAGCGCTGGCTCCAAACTCGGGCAAATATTTCTTAGGAAAGGATATCTGCAGCTCAACCATCACGTGCCTTCCAGGGAAAAGCAGGCAGCACAAACAAAAAAATCTGATCTGCACTGAGCTGGGGTAGTGGGGGAAGGAGCCACACAGCAGAAGAGATTTATGCTGCCTCTTCCAGGCTGTGCCCTTGAGAGATACTCTGCAGCCACACAGTGCAGCACCAAAAGCGTACTACTCTCCTTTTGCTAATGCTCAGAAAAACGACAGGAGGACATACTATTTTTAATTAAAGAATGCTACCGCCCGTGACATGTTTCGTCTTTAAATCTTTTCTCAGACCTGCTTTCAGAAGATAAGTCCCGTGGGTCAGCTCTATCACAGGTGTGATGTTTGCTGTGCTCCCAATGCTTTAAGGCTGTGTGGCCTTCAGTTTTCCTCCAAGCCGCTCCAGAAATGAATGCATGGCCAACAGCTCCGGGCCATGAGCCACAACAGGGGAATCTCTTGTCCTGATTCACTAAGAAAGGGAAGGATTTAGCCCTTTGCCAAGAAGAAACATCCTTTTACACTGCAGGTACCAGTTAAAAACACGTTGGACACATGTCGCAAGACTTGAATCTGCTCAGGAGCTGTTGGGGGGATGCCTTGTCCCGGCCTGCTTCATGGCACACCAGGTGCTGCTGGAGCAGCTCCAGCTTCATGCCCAAACCAGCACGCAGCAGCGCAAGAATTAAAAGCCAGCATGAGCGGGCAGAGCAGAAAGGGAAAGGCAGCAAGTGCTCACACCCCGTTCAGGTCCACGCTGTTGTGCCACGTGAGCTGGAATGCACAGACCCAGCGTGAACGAATGCTGACAGAAGAGCACTCGCTCATTCTCCAGGTTGGATTCGTGGCAAAAAGAGTGCAGTGTTGAGCAATGCTGTAGGACGGCTCCTGCATGGGAGCACTCCCACCTAGCGGCCTGAGCCTTCCCTGTGACACCAAGGGCAGCAGGGAAAGGGCGATGTGAGAACAGGGGCTTGCAAGCAGGTCACCACTGCAAAATGAGTGAGAAAAGAGTAATAATGACCATCGCGGCAGTGGGGTTTCTCTCCTATCACCCTTGGGTGGATTTTGCCTCACCGGCTTTAGATGTCTTTACCATCAATTCAAACACTGAAAGCAATCACACTAGGTTCCTCGCTGCAGTGGAACTGAAAAGTTTTAGTTTGATTAATTTCACCCTCAAGTTGTCACCTAAAATTGCGAGCCACCCTTCAGAGGGGCCTGGCTGTTTCCTATCAAAGGAGGGTGAGATACAACCCAAAATGTGAGCATCTCCATGGCAGACATCTGCGTTTAGAGAGACAGATCTCATCTTCTTTGTCTCATGGTTGTTCTGGAGTTGATTGGGAACACAGACTTCGTTTCCTGCGGGGTCTTCATCTATCCCCATGCAGACTTCCACACCTTCCTCCTTTTAATGCAATGGCTGACACATGGCTTCTGGACAGGATGAGAAGTAGGACTTGCATCTGAGCTGTAACACAGAAAACCTTGCTGAAGAAAGCAAAACACGAGGCATTTCAAAAAGTGGCCTTTTTCTGCAGCTTCTATGTTCAAGTGAATAGCTCCCATTCTCATTGTTCAGTCAGGAGGGCTGGTCTCTAGCCTCACAATGAGTCTCCTCGAATCCTGTTTTATCTTGTGTTATTTTAGGAACCCAAAACAATTCTTTGTTCTATGATGGCTTCTTCCAGTCCTTTCTTACACAGCCCAGATTCAGAATCTTGCACATGTAGGAATTCAGTGCTTCTGTCTTAAAACCCTGTTTTTCCCTCAATGCCCACTTTAGCTTTGAAATAACTCATTTACCGTTTAATGACATTAGCTCAAAGTCTGAAGCAAACCTTAGCCAGTCAGCTTGCTAATCTCTTTCTCCAGCAGAGATGAATACAAGGTGTTGGCTCTTGGAAAGACGCTGTCCTTTATCTCCAAGCGTTGCAAAGCATCCCAGCCTCTGGTGGCACATAGCCCTACATCTCCCACTGCAGTCTTCTTACACAGCCCATTATACCAAGCTTACGGGATTAGAAGTTGAAATGACCTCAAAACAGCATGAAGTATTGCAGAGAAGGGATGGAGCTAAGAATCACATCTTAAAAGGTGTCTCTGATAGCCTCATCGTATAGCCAGTCCTCTCAGCCACAAATCAGTGTCTCGTACAGACAGAATTTCCCACCGGTTTCTCATTTATTAGGCAGCAGTCACTGGTGCTGACTTCTGAGAGCCTCAGTGAGGGTCAGAGGGCTGGCTGGCTGCCCTTTTCCTTAATTGCATGCCACACCCATGGCATCTTCTTATTTCTTACAGATCCTGTGTCAGTTTACTACCACTTAAAACCTTGTTTATACAGAAAGGTATACAATTCCTCAGCAGAAACACACATGTGCGTATTGCGTTCATCTTCAAGATGATAACTGGTGGTGTGTTGTCCACGATCATTTTTCTTTTCTTTCCCAGCTGTCTATCTTTTAAACCACTACTGTCATTCAGCTAGAGTGCATGTGCAGAAGCACTTCTCCAGACATTTCTCACCAATGCACATCTCTGTTGTAGTGACAGCTGGAGATATCTTATACAGCAGCAGGAGTTACTTTGAACAGGAGCTACATTAATACATGCTCCTGAATGAGCCAGTGCACATAACTTTCTCTCCCAGGAGTGCTGCTGACAAGCCTTCCTGCAAATATCCCCAACAGAACAATGAGTACAACTTGTCCCAGAACATCTCAGAGCCAAAGCTTCATTCACATGAGTCTCCAGGGAGGACTGATAAACTCTATAAACCCTCCACAGATACTGAAGAAAATGACCACAGAACAGAATGACTTGCAAAAACCAAGGTGTGCCCATGTTTTGTTACAGAACAAGTCCTGTTCAGACAGGCGGTGGGCTAATCTAAATGCAGGGTGTTGCACTCCCACTCTTCCCTCCTGTCCTTTCAGCTGGGTCCCTAACAGCAACAGCAACTACGTAGTAACACAAAGAAGCAAGTTGAAAAGGTTGATCTGTAGTTGAGCAGTAGCTGCTTTCTTTACTGCGTTAGATTATGGCTGGCTCAGGTGCTCAGTTTGGTTCAATACAGAATCCCACAGGGGCCGTGCTGACCCAAGGAAAAGAGTAGACATAGAAAAAAGAGTGAGTCTGAGACACAGCAGCCTCAGCACAGATTTGCTTTAGTTTGCACTCACAAGGATCTCCATCCACAGGCCAACTTGATCAGCTGATGCTCTGCCAACAGCCACCCTTGGTGACCACGGTGAATCTAAACAGACTCCAAATGCACACAGTTTTCAGAAATAAAACATTTCTTTTAATTGGCAAGTAGAACACACATAACAGGTCATTAGTATTTTATAAACAATATTAAGTTACAAATACATGTTAAAAATTGCAGTTCATGGCAACTAAAAGCTTGGAGTCCAAAATGCATCTCTGCAATGCGTCTTTATTTCCCTTTCCCCAGTCTGCTGGGTGAAGATGAATAAAAGATCATCTACTGTCTACTAGGAGGTGGTCTACTATATACTCAAACAAGAAGAAAACCTCATTCCTAAGAGCATCACTAAGAAACAGAGGCATTCAAAGTAATTCAGCCATCTTAACTCATATGGGATGCAAAGAGGACACAGTTGAGAGTTACTCTGTAACACTTTAAGCAAAGATACAGACACCTTCACATTAAACTGATAGTTCAATGTTTTCTGTTCCAATTCAGCTGAACACCAAAACTAGCTTCTACCCCACAGAAGCATAAAGTCCATCATGCAGGCTTCCGTGCCATCAAAGCTAGATGTTTTGTAAATCAGACCCTTATACAGAGGAAAGTTACCGAGTACAACTAAACAGCATACATAAATATATATCTAATATTTAGCAGATCTTTATTCCCCTCCTTAATGACTTTTGTTGGTATTAGTGAGATACACAGCTCATTCCATTTTTTACTACACTCAGAACGTTAACAAGTTACCATACATGTGTTAATATACTAAATACCCTTTAGCAGGTCTCTTCGAAAAAAAAAAGAAAAAAAAAAGTATTTAAAAACAGTTTTGGAAAAGTAGAAATCTATTTTCCAGAAAAGCAAGCAGTATAAGGACAGCGCAGACTCCAGTGCTTAAACATCCTCCCACATAAAAGTCATCTTGACAGCTTTTGTGCCTGGGACTCAGCGTGTCTCATCTGCCAGACGTGTTCTATTCATCCTCCTTGCTGCGGTGCTACAAGGTCATCAAAACCAGCTTACTTTGCCTTTCAGCTGGCAGACTTTCAAACATTATAATCACCAGTCTGTATAAAAAGGGACACGTAGCTTTGACCTCAGTTCATTTCTTTCTTACTCACATCTGTGAGAGTCAGTTTCGTTACACCACTGAGATTTCATCTTCAAAACCAAAGTCTGCTGAATGTGTCCAGAGAAATGACTTTGTATCTCAAAAATATCAAAAGTACCATTCAGATCTGAATTTCTATTAAAAACTGTGCACGTTTAGCAAAAAATTATGCTGCTGTAAGAACAAAAGACCTGCACCTTGGCCTGCTCATAATACAAGCTACAACAAAAGAGATTATTACACTAAGAGCTTTTTTCTCTGCTTCTTAACTAAATGCAGGCATTAAAAGCAAAGTGTTACTAAGCTTTTCCTAAACGAGCACGCAGGGGTGTGGCATAATATACATTAATCAGGAACAAAAACAGTTACAAACAACGATTCTAGAAAATGCTGCCCATTGGCAGCACGCCTGGTTTCCGAAACGTAAGGAACTGCATGGGAGTCGTCAAGATGAAGTCCACACACCTTGATCATTGAACTGATCACTAGATTCCAAGAAACCAAAGCAAATTTAAAAATACACAAGACAACAGCTGCCTAGAAGGCAGAGTTTTATCATCTGTCAATAACCAGATGAATAAAGTGCATAGCAACTATTGTAACAGTTTCTTGAAAAGACGATACGTTTAGCAAGTCTCAAAGTTTGTAAGCTTGACACTTATCCATACATTTTGCTACATGTGTGGCTTCCCTTTATTTTGCTGTTTAGCGTCACCGATCGACTCTTCAGCACTGTCTGTGACATCCTTCACACTTCATATGGAATGTGCTGAGATCTCTGACTGCTGCCTAATGTACGTCTGGAAGCTCTTGTCACCAATAGGATGTTCTCTAGAATTAAGAAAAAGTATTACATGTAGAATTTTCTGCCAGGACATTGCAACGTCAGAACAGAAAGTGAATATACACGATGTTTTGCCTAAGTTTGACTTTCAAACTTAAAGTTGTAATTATATATTGCATCTTCCTTAGAAGTGGAGAACTGATGGACTGCTGAATTGATCCTGGTATTTACTATATTTATTGATCACTTCATGTGCATAGGCTCAAAATTAGTCAGGCATATTTTATTTTTATGAATTATTTTCATGAATTAAAAACAAACATTTAGAAATTCCTAGTGCTTTAAATATTTGACATGTTGTAATAGCAATACTAAGTCAAAATCTTACTTTGTGTGTATTTTTGAATACGAATGTGGTGAAGGCCAGAACACATGGAAGGGAAATACCATTTCCAGAAATGTTGGCCTGTTGGGACAACTCATACTTACTGGCTTCCATATTTTGTCTTCTTAAACTTATCCCTTTTATATTGAGCATGCTCTTGCTCTAAAGTTCCAACACCTTCAATAATCAGCTTTAGTGTTTTATACGTCTCTTTAGGGTCATCAATGATGAATGTAGAATATTCCTCTTCCTCAGGTCCATCATACACAGATTTGCTGCCGCAGGCCTCTATATAAAAAAAGTACACAAATAGGTATCAGATAGGTAGGAGGAAAAAAAGTGGGACAAGCAGACTAAAAGAACTCAGTTTAGGATTCATACAGGCCAGCAGTTGTCCTTCTTTCTTATCATTATAACTACCACAGAACTGTGGCCAACACCAACAGCAGAAGGAGCAATTCCCTGGCCTTTGCTGGGCTGTTTGAAGGCACAGCGGCTGGCTTATGCCCATTCCCTCCTCTTAGTCTTATAAAGAAAGGGCAGCGAGCTTGGCAGCTGCTCCTGGCTTTGCACAGCTCTGTCCCATGCTGTATAGGCCATGCTTCCACCTACATCATCACTAGCACTACTACACAGACATTTTGGGAACTCTGACAGAACCTGGGAACTATCTGCCAGATTGCTGCAGGATTGGGCTGTGTGAAATCAAATGTTTATTTGTCAGAAGGACAGGTTACTGTCATACACAGCATTAAGTACAGAGCTTCACAACAGAATGAATTCTAAACATTTACAGGTTGCAGTAGTCATGGAAGATGTTTTATAACATTGCTCTGCAAAAGATACATACAACAAGCACAAGCAGAGTGTGTCATGACTACTGCCTTCTCAAGGAGATATACTAAGCATAAGTCATAAGTAATATCACATTCTATCCTATGCAGGAAGCCTTCCTGGCTACATGAAGACACCGCTTACATGGACATGTGCATCACATCTACCATGTGATCTACTTTGTCATCAAAGGGGAGCACATCAGAAAGGGAGAGTGTTTCACTCTTTTTCCTCAGCCTTCCAGCTCTACTGCTCTTTCAGTCTCAGCTGTCCAGTTACCTTCCCTTTGCTGCGCTGCCTGTGCCAAACCTGCGTCCTTTTCCCTGACACTGAAACTCAATGCTGGCGCTGGCAGCAGGGATTCGGAACAGGGGAAGGCTGGGCATTGGTTCAGACAGCTCGGAAGTGAAGGGGGATCTTAAGTTTGCAACTGCATGGCATCCAGGACTGGATTAAAGTGCTTTCCAATCTGTGTGTTTGACACCACCAGCTTATCTCATATTATAAAATCAAGTGCTATTTAAAGATCAGTGCCACGGTGAAGGCTTCCCTGCCACTCCCTGTGCTAAACTGGGATTTTAAGTCTGGCACCATGTACACCGGATACTTTTCTTGGCATGTCTATCAGTACTTCCTCTGCTGTTTCTTCTTTCTTTCGTCCTTCATGTCACATCTTTGTTCCCCACAGCTCTTAAGGGTTTCTCAGTCCAAACACCACTTCTCATCATTCCACAGACACCCAATGCTGAGCTTTTGTTGACGATTCTGAAAGAGCCTGACTAGGAAATCCATTTGGATCCAGCCTGTTCTGGGGATCTGAACAAAGGAATGTGCACATGGCTTCTGGTAATACAAAACCATGCTGCACTGAAACCTCAACTTTGCTGGTGCTTCTTTTCAGGATCAGCAAACTTCTGGTTTAGGCCACAAAGTGATTTGTCAATTCAGAACATCCAGACTTTGCTCTGTGCCTAAGGTATTTCAGGATCATTAAGACCACATTTAAAATAACAGTTTATTATGTAAAAAACTCTGCGCAGATATGAGACTGCACACTGCACCAAAAATAATTCACACAACTGCCTCAAGATAGCAGAAGGGGAAACAAATAATGGCTAAAGAGGATTTGATCTGCAAGGCTGGTGTAACTAAAACACACAATTTTTCAAAGATATGTTTGCCTTGCTAAGTGTGTCAGAGTTGCAAAAATGCTTCAGCCTCACCTTGCATTTTCTCCAATTTTGGCATATATAAGTTGAAAAGAGAGTAGATGCGCTCAGTTTCTCTATCTCCATCTATATCCAGTTGTATATTTGCTGGTAGGCCTCTGCAAGACATCAGGAAGAGAAGTAGGTAGGAGTTAGATGTTAAACAGTGTGTTATGGCACAAGAAGAATTCAACAAGGATGAAAGCAGTATTCCTGAAAGATGACAAACTGTACGTAACAGAGCACAAATTTTCCCAAGAGAAAAGGAAGACAGATTCAAAATTCTCTATGCCCGGATTTATCCAGCATGTTTTCACTGTGACTTTTTGAGAGCAGCCTCAGTATCCAGACATTTTGATGAATTCATCTGTTATAACCAGATGGAGGAGCCAAAGCACTGTACTCCCAGCTATCCAGGTTTTATATTCCGAGAAAAACTACCACTCCAGACTTGCTGCTTTCCTCAGTTTAGAGGAAAATAAGTTTCCTAGAAACAAGACAGTATCTCTGCATTTAACAGAGACCATGAGTAACCTGCTCAAAAAAGACTGGTTTCGAATTAAATCCAGAAGCAGATGCTTATCTGTTTCAGAAATTTACAAACAGAACACTGAACAGATTTCTGGCTTATTTTCTAATTGCAGATGATCAGAATTAAAATATCTTCTCCCACAGTCAACTCCTATCAACGTCTTGAATTTAAAAATTTCAGCAGTTTGACTAGGATATGCAGATACTGACAGCATCAGAAGTGTCAGCAAAGATGACCTCTAAAAACACCGCAATGCCTGCATATCAGACACATCTTGGTACCTGCATTCCTGCCACACTGCAGCGATCCACCTTCTCCTGGCAATATACAGACCTGCATGTTATCAATCCTTACCCTGTGCAAGGTGTGCAGCCAGGAGTATTATCTGCAGTAGCTTTACAGCAAAGCCAGTGGCCATTAAGATAGGCAGAGGGATGGTAGACTGTGAGGCGCTTCTTGTTGCACTGGCTAACTTTGGTGAGTATATCAATCCAGTCCTTGGCCTCCACACAGTTGTTTGCTTGAATATACAAGACTCTTCTTTCAGGCTGGATTACCTGGAACATCTGCAAACACAGAAGTAAACCACAGAATAAACTACCAGAATGAGTCGCTGAGTTTAGCAGCAGACTCAGACTGATCAATCTACTAAAATAAAAACCAAGCATACTAAAAGAATGTACAAATAAATATATTTCAACACAAAATGAAGAAACAAACGTGCCCTTGAAACAAGACTTTCCACCTGGTATAAGGAATAAGATACTGTTCCTGAAGGAGGTGATTTACAAGCAGCTAGTATCAACTTGCTGGTTAGGCCTCAGCAAGATTTGTTGTCAGCCTCAGGGATGCAATTTTAGTAATGCTGCAGCTCCAAGTTTTGGATGGCTGGAAGAAGGAAGCAACACAGGGCTGAAAGGAAACGCTAGTCAGCAGGAGGCAGAAATGAGAAATAATGAGAGTCTAGATCCAGCCTTTGGGGCAGCTTTGCTCTAACTGCCATATCTTTAATCTTTTTAACACTTACTTCAACATGATTTTTTGTTGTTACTAACTTCCACAGTTCTGCACCCAACTATAGCTGCAGTTTTCTCTGTTCCTCTTTAATTGGCTGGTTCAAATAACCACACATTAATTCTGCATTATGGTTTGGGCACTTAGTACCTAAATGAGAGTTCCCTTGCCTGTCCAAAACAGCTTCTGCTCCAAGATGGCAAAAATGCTTTTATTTTCTTCCCCTTGAAGACACAGGTTTCAAACCTTATTGCTTGATTACACTGATCCAACCTCACACACTGATCATTTCCTCTATCTTCTGCAAAAACTTCATTTCAATGGGTTTTCCTTTATCAGGTATTCCTAAACTATCCTTTTCCTACTCTTCTTTTCCATTCAATTATTCAAATGGCTAGACACTGCACTGCCCATATCATGTTGAATATTATTTTCCAAACAGATAAAAGTACCACTGATTTCTTTGTGGTACTTTTGAAGAAACAAAGATGCAACACAAAAATATATATATATATATTTACGTGTACATACACAAATACATGTCTGTCTCTCTCTCTCTAAATGTATATACATATATAGACATATATTTGTGGTGGTCCTGTGTGGAGCCAGGAAGTGGAGTCAATGATCCTTGTGGGTCTCTTTCCTACTCAGGATATTCTATTTTTCTAAGAAAACAGAAATTCATCTTTGTGTATTACAAAGATTCAAAATATTGGTCTGAATTCTGCACCTGGCAGTCGTAAAATAAAAGAATGGCTTAGGTTGGAGGAGACTTCAAAGATCATCTAGTTGCAACACTCTGCCATGGGCAAGGTTGCCAATTGCTAGATCAGGCTGCCCAGAATTCCATCCAACCTGGCCCTGAATGCTTTCAAGGATGGGGCATTCACAACTTCTCTGGGCAACCTGTTCCAGATCCTTCTCACCCTCTAAGTAAAAAAGTTCTTCCTAAAATCTAATTGAAACCTCTTGTAGTGGCCCTTGTGTTCCTCCTCTGGACCTGCTCCAACAGCTCCACATGTTTCCTGTACTGGGGGGTACCAGGCTTGGATGAAGTACTTCAGCTGGGGCTTCACAAGGGCAGTGCAGAGGAGGACAAACCTCCCTCTCCCTGCTGGCCACCCCTATCTTGATGCAGCCCAGGATACTGTTGGCCTTCTGGGCTGCACGAGCACACTGCTGGCTCATGCCCAGCTTTCCATCTACCAGGATCCCCCACTTCTTCTCCGCAGGGCTGCTCACAATGAGTTCTACTTTGTACTCATATCCAGGATTTCCTCAACCCAAGGGCAACACCATATACTCTGGTCTTGTTAAATCTCATTAGGCTGTTGTGATCCCATTTATCGAGTGTGTCCAGTTCCCTCTGGACAGTATCACTCCCTTTTATTGTGCCAACTGTACCAATCAGCTTGATGTCATTTGTAAACTTGCTGAGGGTACATTCAATCCCACTGTCTATGTCTCTGATAAACATGGTGAAGAGCACTGTTTTCAAGACAGACCCCGCACCACTCATGACTAGCCTCCACCTGGACACAGAACCACTGACAACAACCCTCTGGCTAAGATCATCCAACCAATTCTTTATCTACCAAACAGTCCGATCTTCAAATCTATGTATCTCCAATTTAGATATAAGGATGTGGTGTGGGAGCATGTCAAAGGCCTTGCATAATTCCAAGTAGTCGACATCAGTTTCTTTGTCCACTGATGCCGTCACTGCATCACAGAAGACCAACAGATCAGGCACCATCTGTCCTTGGGGAGAATGTTGCAGGATCATACCAGGCACAATCTTTTCTTCTCTTCAGATCTTTCAAAATGTCTTGCAAATATATTTGCTTAATTGTGAATGAACAGCTTTTTTGTAACTACAGTGTCACGCCCAGCATGAAGCAAAAGCTACAACAGTAATTTCCCTGTATTTAGTATCTTTACAGACTCCAGACAATAATCAGAAAGGCACAAAGACTAACATATCAGCAGTAGAGGAGTTGCTAAAGTCAGTCCAGCACTGCCAAAATACTGGAGAAGAGAGTCCTTTTTAATAAAACTTTTCAGACCATAACTGGCAATCAGAGTTTAGATAATGGGGACAAAAGGGAACCTCTTCCCTTTGGAAGATGGAAGGAAAGAGGAGTGTGTAGCTCAACTCCTACTGACACGTGACGACAGGAAAGATAATTTCATTGTCCTGCAGGGGTAAATGGATCCTTCTGCATTTGAACAAATGAAAAAATTTAAGGGGTATGGCTTTATGTAAGGGGATACCAACCTAAGTGAACTAGCATATGGCAAATGTTACTGAGAAGCCAACAACTAAGTCAAGAATTTCAAGTGGTTGCCAAGACCTTTAAACTGTCAAAAACACCAGCTGATTCTCAAACAACACAGAAAACCTGAATACTTAGAACCACACTCTACATCCTGCAGTGTGTGTAAGGAAAATGAAGACTACTTGAAAGGCAGTACACAGACTTACTGGCTTTAATGCCAGACATGTTGTTTTATCAGGAGTGATGGAAATAATTTTGGTACAACTCAGAGCACAAATACACACAGCATACTTATAGAAAATGTGCATCTTTAATCACAGTTAGCACCCATGACGGACTATGTGTTGCAAATACACCTGGAGTGGATTTTTGAGGATTCTGCTCTCACTGCAGTATTCTGCAGCATGGGAATACAAATGTCACTATGGGAAGGTGATAATGGTGTTTTCTACTGCTGATGGAAACACTCTGAATCTTGCTTTCTTGAACAGATGTAGTTACTTTTATTTTCATAAGGTATTTAAGTATCCAAAGCAACTCATGGTTTCTATTCATGCTCACAGTAATATCTTCTCTTGTTAACAATAAAAGGATATTTTTTCCTATAATAAATCTTTTAAAAAAAGGGATATTCTGAATGCATTTCAGCCCAGCAAACTCAGCGTAAGCTAAAGGCTGCCTTGACTGAAGAGTTAATTGGAATTACAGCTCAGCTTCTCTCAATACCCAGAAAATTTTATCTCAGCTGTATGTCTGTGATCCTTCACAAACAGAAGCAGTCAGTTCCTTCACAACAGAGTGGTCTGACAGAAAGGGCAGACACTTGATTACCATACCTGTGTCCAACACTATGGAGCCCTGACAGCTGATCAGCAGTGGTCAGTACTGAGTGTGCTGTGGATCACGAAACCCAAGGACTGCTGACAGTGCTGGTAAGAATCTGAATGGGCTGTACTTTTGGAAACTCCTGCTACTATATATAGAGCAAGCAGCTGTGGTTGTACATCTTTCAATAGAAACCCAATCCGAGTTACAAAAGGGAAAAAGGTGATTAGTCTGGTGGATCCAGACCAACCTAACAAGGAAGTTAACAAAGATGACCTACTTACATTTTTCATTTTAAAGGATTCCTCCTCCAGTCTTTCCACTGCCAGAATGTTTTCAATTGGAATGCTACACAGAGGGTGATCACCTGCAGAGTACATACACAGAGGCTGAGCAACTTATTCACAACTCAACTTCACCCTATGCCCTTATTCTGACGGCTGATTCAGTTCCTTTGAAGATCATTTTGACTGCACAGAAAAAAACCTTTCACTCAGCAGGTTTACCAGCACGGTCTTGAAGCATTACCTTAATTTCATTTCTGCTTTCAGCAGCATTATGTTATGCTAGCAAATTTCTGAGAAATTGACTACTGCAGCAAGACACACTTTATTTCTTGAGGAGGTGGAAGAAATCATTACTGTCCTCTCAGCTGAACAAGGCTTATGGTGGTGACGTAAGATCTCAAAGTTAAGTGTGAAGTGATGACTGTCATTATCTGGACATCTTTTTTCATCTTTCTCACTCCATATTTATTTATTTGATAGATGGGAATGATATTTACTGTGTACTACTGAACCACTGGAATTAAACTGTCAAGAACAAAATTCTTGGTATTAGGCAGTATTAAGTAAGCAAGTGTTTGCGGGCTCAAAGCTTGCAGTCAAACCCCAAGCAGACTGCAGTCAGTTATGTCAATTCTACAGAATTTATAAAAACCATGAGAAATGCATTTGACAATGTTCAGTACAAAAAAAAAAAACAAAACAAACAAACAAAAAAAAACCAACAACAACCAACAGTGCAAGATATTTGAGCTCCTGAGTTTTGTTTCCTCAGACTATTTACTAGGTAACTGGAACCTACAGATGATGCTTAATATCTAATAATAAACAAACTCTATGAAAAATTCTGCTTATTTATAGTGCTATGTATAGAGAAGAAACTTCTCTAGCTATCAGTACAGAATTATTAAAGAAAGGGCAAGAACATACAGGCTGACAAGACTTCTCTGTACTGTGCCTTCTATAATTACAGACCTAGATCTCAGTCTTCAGTTCTTATAGTAGATTTAATCTTCGCTTTAATGTATTGTAAAAAGAGACTGGCAAACCTCTGTTACCTTTGCTTTTCTGATATGTAAACTCATGATTTGTCAGGCGAAACCATCTCTTCTTGAAGTTTTTCATACCAAATCGTTTCCTTCCCTGTGCTCTCTTGATCATGAACCTAGTAAACAGGACAACAGCTGTTACAACAATATACCAGATTTTACATTTACGTAGATATATATGCATACATATAAAATATGTATTTATGTATATAGATATACACATATATACATATATATACACACACACAATGGCATTTGCAAAGCTTTAGGAAGGGACACAGTGTTTTCTCATTATTGAGGCCTTCTCTTGACAACAAAAGGAAAGTCACATTTGGATAGGTTTAGTGCATCTGTTAGTTAAACCTGTCCTTTTTCCAGATCTCAGTACGGGGCAAGACACATAGATTGATTTGTACACAGAGATTCTAGTTGATTAGCTGAACTGCAGCATGTGCTCTTTCTGCAGTTACAAATGCAGCTAGAAGATTTCCTAATGCAGCAGAAAAAGGACCTGCTAAGCTTGACAACACAAGACTCTGTAAGTCTTCTTTCTTTTTCCTTTTTTTTTTTTCTTTTTTAGCTCAAAAATTTTTAAGTATATTTAACAACTAAAAAGCGGGTATAAAGCTTCTGGAGCACAGGGTCTGTGCTTACATGCTTTAGTCACTCTCATGCTCTAGAAAAAATCACGTTCCACAATGCCATTTGCAATTGCATATTGATGCTGCAGTTAGAAATGGATATTCAGTCACATACAAAGCAATTTGATGATTGAAAGCTAGAACTCCCTCCTTTTTTTTTTTCTTTTTTTTTTTTTTTTTTCAGATGAAGGGTGTTCATTTACTGAGTCATCAGTTTTAATTAATTTCAAACTTGAATTAGCTTGCAAGGAACTGTGATGCATCCACCAAACTCCTAACCACTAAATCAATCCAAAAGCTTCAAGGTGACTTTGGAAAGCTTGGTGACTTCATATCGCTCAGCCCCACTCTGGTGTAAGATGTGTGTGCAGTAGGGAGTTGTTAACAGCTACTTTACACATTACATTACATTTACTATTGTGCAAAATAAATAATTGCACAGTAGAGCCAGTAAAAACTACTCAGTACTTCTTATCAGGTCGGAAGGCACTATATAGCAGAAAGAGCATACAGAGAGAATAGGGAGTGATTTGGCTGAAGATTCTCAATAGCAAAGATAAAATGCTTAGATCAGCCAATCCTATTTCTTGCTTTTGGTATCTTCAGTCAGAAACAATTACATTGCATCCAACTGAACAGTAGGGCTCTTTAAAGATCCAACAGAAGCCCAAGTTCCTTCAGACTTTAACTGTTTTGTGACCAGCTGGGCTAGTGCCTCCTGCTTATTCTAAGTTGTGTGGGCAAAAGCTGACAACATTGTACAGAGCAAAAGATACATACATTCTTCATTAATCATTCTTAGTCACACTCAGTTCCATTTTTTAAATGGTCAGTTACTGTCTCAGTACTTGTTCTTGGATTCCTTAAGAAAGATTTAACTCAACCATATGATTGAAGTCATCATCAGATTGACTGGATGGGTGGCTGACTTTGTATTTCAAGGTTAAGGCAAATTTCAAGGGAAGAGCAAATATCCTTGGGCTGGACAATATGCTCTTCAGGTCAGTTTCTCTCTCTTTTCATGCCAACACTTATAAGGTTACTCAAAACTGTAGATGCCTACTGAGCCTCCCTGTTTAAGAAAAGCAAACTCCATACTGCAGAGCTAAGAGCACATTTCTAATTTAATTCTTCATTGCTGATACAGCTGAGGGAAGAACATGCTTTTATTTCTCACAGGTAGGTGAGCAGCATTCAAAACCACTTAAGTTTCAAGGTCAACTTAATAGGATTTGTTTCCAATATTTGCAGAATGTGTGAGAAGTCTGAGCAAATATTCAGAAGCACAAAGGAAAAAAAAAACACAGTCTAAGATAAAATCCATTCCAGTGTTGTGTGGCTGGAGAAACTTTTTCTTCTTGTGGTTATGGTAGACCCGATTTTGGATCTGCCTTAGCTTTGCTTAGAAGCGTCAGCATGCAACTTTTACCCACAAGAAAGGTAAGACTAATTCTCCTTTTGCTTTTCCTCCTTTTGGGAAGAGCCAGGCAGACAGCTATCAAGCAGTGATGGCATGATCCATGCCAGCAAACCAAGTGCCAGTGACTAAAATTTTTGGTACTGTGCATTCAAGTACAAGAGTACATACGCTATAGCTTTCCACTTAGATATTCTTAATAGAAGGATAGATTTAAAAAAAAGGAAAAAAAAAAAAAAAAAAGGAAATGAAATGAAATGAAATAAAAACATTGCAAAGACAAGCAGAAATCCCATTAACCAGCCAATTAATCTGGAAAAAAATTCCCACCCATCTTCCATGACACAGTATGGCAATAATGCAAAACACTGGGAAAAATAGACAGCTGAAGCCCACTCTGTAACCTTGAGAACAATTAACATGAATGCTGTTCAAGAAGTGCCTTGAAGTGCAACCTCTTAACTACTTTCAGTGAGTTCATCAATATACAATGAATATTAAGCAAATCTCAGTGCTTCTTGGAGCCTCTGCCTATAGATAGGAGTCCATAATCTCTACTTTCAGCAGGTTTTTGTTTTAAGGAAGAAAGGAAAAAAAAGGATTTGGTCAGCATTAAGAAATAAATAACAGAATGATCTCTGCTACTTTTACACAGGCGTTTCAGGATTGTTAAACAGACAACTTCCTTCCCAAAGTTAAGTCAAACAAGACTACTGCTGTGAAGGAAGGACATGCTGTCAGCCAGTAGCTACAGCAAAGCACCAACTGCCCCTACCATCTTACCTGCATGAACTATTACCATCAACTTTCTTTACTGTTAGTTTAAGAGTCCTTACAACAGCAGCCACAGGCCGAGCAAGAAAAGACAGAAAAAAATCAGACAGGAGCAAAAGAAAGACAGAGGCAGAAAAAAATCATGTTTTAGAGTTAGAGGGAAAATGTTACAAACTATACATTTATTTTCAAAAACAAAAGAATGATAAATGTACAGAATTAAAATAGACAAACTTGCTTCTAGGGACAGACCCTCATCAGAGAAGTGAAGTGAACTGCAGAGGCTAACTGGAAGGGGTCACGCTTTCACTGAAAATCTAACTTTTGCATGATGTGGAACTACCATGACAGCTTACTTTCAGCAGCAGCAGCTCAGCTTACTAAGGTCTGACAGGAAGAATTTGGATTTTTACTTTCTTCCTCTTAATCCAAAGAAGCTGTTTTCACAGTGCACATAGATGATCTTCAAAACTCGTTTTTCAAACACAAAAAATTGCCAATAATTCAGTGGTATACATAACACAGATCCATGAAACAGAAAGATACTATTACAGGAAACTGTTCCAAATGTATGACATGTTTCCTTCAAAATGGCCCTCAAATTGATTAGCATATGGATTTAATAGGGCAGCAGAAGCAAATTCTTTGTCCTCACTAAGATACGCAGTATCAGCATTCTACAGCTTTTGTTCACAGTCATTTAAAAAAGACAATTGAACTTGATCTTAATATAGTGCTGATTTAAATTCATTCTGCCTTAGCTGTGCTGATTAAGGTCTACAGGCTTCTTTTTCTTCCCTATATTTCAAAGTACACTTAAATTTAAGATGTTTAAATTAAATGAAAGGATGTTGAAATCAATTATAGCAGCCACAGAGAGTAGAAACAGCAGTACAACAATCTTCCTACATTCTTTTCTGAACATACAGATGGAATAGGGGTGGAGAAAAAGCTGTCTTAGAATAGTAGCAAGCACATATTTAGAAGATGTTGTTGCACGTGCATGCTTACCCTTCTTTAAGCAGTATAGGTTGCTCTATGCTCTTGTGATCTCTCCTTCCTGAAGATGAAATCAGATCTAGAAACTAGAAGGTGAACAAAAAAACTTAGATAAAATGACAGTACAGTAGTAAAAAAATTTAAATCTTAAACATCTGTACAATACAGCACTGCAAGGAAATACTGTAAAAGTAGTTAAACAGAAGGATACTGGCAGATATTTGAGGAATTTGGGAGCTTTCCTGTGTTGTAAACTAAGAATAGCACAAATGTTACTAAGTGCAAAAACTGCAGATGACCAGTGCTTCTTTTCCAAGCCTTTTCTTTGTAATACGTATCTTTCAATTACTTTTGTACTAAACAATTTTCATCACAGATCTGTGAAGTATGCATGTGACTTAAGCTCTATTCAGCAGCCTTACTGATCCAACTTAATTATTAAATAGAAGCAGATCTAAAGAGATTCTAATCCTACATGCACGTAATTTGATAGAAGTTTCCCAAAAACTACAGTTATCAGGAGTCTGCTTTTTCTAGCACACACTTCCTGGTTTACAAACAGTACATAATAGAATTCTGAGCTACAATTTCAACAGCACCTAAGGATTATTCAGAACATTCACAAGCATTACGTACATTTTTTACTGCATCTGCATATTTCTGTTCATTAAAATAGTCATAAAAAGTAGCCATGTAGGATTCCTTGAAATTTGCCTGAAATACAAAACCAAAATCATGCATGTCATAATACAGTTTGTACCTCAAATTATTATTCTCAACAGCAGTAGACCATGACAAAAATCACCACAGAATTTTTTTGTCCTTGTCCAGAGGCAAAATAAATGAAAATCTACTTTCCTATTGTACAGTACACATTCAAAAAAGTGTTACCAAATTTCTATTTCAAAAAGGTAGTAGAATACATTCCAAATTCTTGTTTACTATAATTAATGTACGGTTCAAAAGCTTCAAGCCTCTGCTTTGGCTTTTGATCCTGGTCCTACATCTGAAAAACTGTAGGGGAAAGCATTCTGCAGACTAAGAGGATTCATAGTTAAGGTACAGATTCATCTGTCATCGCCCATGTGAATGGTAACTACACCACCAAGAAGCCCAAACTTCCACCAGATATAGTCGTTCAGTGCCTTAAGCACACAAGTTTTACATCAATTAGAAATCCAGAGCATGGACATCTAAATCTAATTTCAGCACTGACTGACTGGAAACTAAATTGGTATGAAAAGGAAAGCACAGTCATTTCCCTTAATGGAAGACTCTTCTCAATTAAGGAATGCAATGCCCTGGAACAGTCTTCTAGGTTGGTCATACAATTTTGCTTTACTAAAATGTAGCTCAGATTAAGACAAGTTTATTTCTGCCATGAGTGTGAAGTTGATAATCACAACAGACAAAAAGAGTTTTGTTTAAGACTAGTGCAACTCAAGAATTTTCAAGGCTTAATTACAATGGGTGATAAAAGCTTAAAGAAATCACTTTCTTAAATTAAACCTTTAAATGAAAATGATGAACTTACAGATTTAGATTTTGATAGGCTGCCCAATGTTTGAATAGTTTTAGAGATAAGTGTCAAAGTTCGAGAAGTCTGTGGATCCTAGGAAAGATAACAGTAGTATTATACAGATTGAAGATTTTAAATATTTCTTATTTCTTTCTCCTCTTGTAGAAAATTAACATAAAATTGAAAAAGATTCAGTAAAACACTACAGGAAAAGAGTTGTTTCTTTCAAACGTTTTTGACTCTTGTCACCATGCATCATAGCTATTGCCTTTGGCTCTCTGGAGAGCAACGACATGCAAAACTAAAGAGACATCTGTCTTGAAAACTGCTCAGGTCCTCCCTGAAAAGTTTGGATAAGTTTCTTAACAGTCAAAACACCTCCAATTGTTGCTGGCAATCAATCTAGCATTAATGTAAGACAGTATAAATGAAGCAGTGATCATATTTTCCAGAGTAACTAAGATTATCTACATTGTCTGACCTTAAAGTTCACTATTCCTTCCATACTTCCCAAGTTCTTCACATAACTGTCATTCAACATAGGTTCCCATAAGCAAGACAGACCTAGCAAATCTTTTAACTAACAAAGCTATTTCTCCTAGGGATTACTGAACTAATGTAGAAAAGAATCTTGCTAGACAGAATATGGTGGTAGAACTATATGCATAGCTACAAAAAGTGATGCAGTACTTACTGGATGGTGTGGTGTAAGCTGAAAGAGGTTTGGAGAAAGAATGGCAGGAGCAAAGAATCTCAAGAAAATAAAGCTGCTGACAGCTGTATACCTCACATCTGGGTCACCTATATAGAACAAAATAAAAATACCTCTACTCAATGTTTCAATAATACTTCCTTCAAAATTTTCTGAAATTACCAGAATACCTTCAAAAAGTTAACCCAAACATTTGCTGGAAACACATATAATCTACAAATTCAATCTTCATTATTATAATTTGCTGCCCTTTGTGAAAATACATGTTAGCTATTTTGCTTGATTCTGGTTTGGCATTGCCTGCTTATTCTCACAAAACTAAAACAACAATTAGGGAGGGGAAAAGTGCTTTCACAACAGTGAGAAAACTTCTGCAGCACACGGTTCTCCTAGGACAATGAGATTGCAACAATTCCTCTAATTTATAGATTGATCATTATTACAAGTTGATGTATGAGCAGAAAATAATTCAGCTGCATGGAAGGAGCCAGCAGTGTGTGCCTGCAGCCCGGAAGGCCAACTATATTCTGGGATGCATTAAAAGATGAGTGGTCAGCAGGGAGAAGGAGGTGATTGTCCCCCTCTACTCAGCTCTTGTGAGGCCCCATCTGGTGTACAGGCCTGGGACCTCCAGCACAAGAGAGATGTGGAACTCTTGGAACAGGTCCAGATGAGGACCTGTTGAGGAAACTGGGCTTGCTTAGCTTGGAGAAGAGAAGGCTTCGGGGAGACCTCATGTAGCCTTCCAATACTTGAAGGGAGCATATAAACAGGAGGGGGAATGGCTGTTTACAAGGGTGTACAATGATAGGACGGGGGGGAATTGTCTTAAATTGGGACAAGGGAGGTTTAGGTTAGATGTTAGGAGGAAGTTTTTCACACAGAGGGTGGTGACGCACTGGAACAGGTTGCCCAAGGAGGCTGTGGATGCCCCATCCCTGGAGGTGTTCAAGGCCAGGATGGATGTGACTCTGGGCAGCCTGGTCTGGTGGTTGGTGACCCTGGTTGTTGAAACTAGATGATCATTGTGGTCCTTTTCAACCCAGGCTATTCTATGAGTTTATGATTCTATGAATCTGCAGAATGAGCCATAATAAAAATCTGAATATTTGAAAACTCAGCATAAATTTTAAATACTGCAACCATAAACATGTACCAACAAAATGCTCATTTAAAATGCTGTCTTCCTTTGAATGATGTTTAAGGAAAGCTCATGATCACCTAAAGTCATATTCTTTGCAAAATGAATAATCAGGGAAAAACAGAATTAATACACACTTCAAATCATATTTGGGATAATACGTTTTCCAATTAGTAAAAGTATCATGAATCACAGAGGCTTCTAGACTGCACCTACACTACACCTATCAGAGATATAAAGTAGAATAATATATTGAAACTCACCTTGAAAACGTTTAGCAGCTGATTCTCTCAGAGAAAAGAAAATATCACACATCACCGTAGGACAGCTTACACCAGATTTTGTAATGACAGTAAAAATGCGATCAACATACTGCCTCAGATTTTCCTAAAAAAAAAAAACAATTATGATTTTTTTTTTTTTTTTTGTTATGGAAAGCAGTATTATTCCTGGTTTTATTCATAATGGGATCATTGGTAAGAGATTCTCACTTTTAACATTATATACTTGTAAAACAGTCTCACATTCAGTGATACTCCCTTCAATGAACGTACATATTTAAGAGTAATAATGTTATCCATATAAAAAACAAACATCAACTTATATGCTAGTATGACATATTCCTTCTTTTCACAGCACTTCTTTACGTGATACTGTTAGAGACATAAGAGACACAGGTTGTTATCCTTGCAACCAGTGATAATGCTATCTGAGAGCCTAAGTTACACAAGGTAACAGATACTCTGTTTTCAAAATCTAATGCATACCCTGTTATTTTCCAGGTTTTCACCATCTTTTAATTTCACAGGATCGATTTCACAAGGTTTATGTACCTGGCAGATCTAGAAAAAAAGATACAGTGCACAATGAATATATTAGTTTACCTTCAAATAAACTTTTCAAGAAGAACAAGTTTTGTAAAAATCCTCACCTACTTTTTGTGTAAAAAGCCAAGTGCATAATTTGTACTTTTTTCTTGACAAAGCACCAAAGGTAAATTACCAGCAACCTTCATTTTTTCCAAAAGGAATCATTAATTTGTTCTATTTTTTCTTTCAGCTGAGATGAAAAATTATTCAGATACTCTCATGCAAGACTGCCCAGGAAAAGCCCTATTTTGCTAAAAGAGTCAATTTTCAAAGTATATTTATGTTCTTTAACAACTGAACATGTTTTTGATGAAACAGTGAACCAACTGCTGAAGAAACTGTCAAATCATTTGAAGGAAGTCTGTGGTCTGAAAGTATTGCTCAATTATTGCACTGAGAACTCCACACCCACCACTCTGGACTGGACAGATAATAAACCATTGCTACAATATATGCATCACATACACAGTTACCTAAGAATAATTTGATTTCTTTAAAGATGAAATGTCTCAGCTAGAGCTTCCCAGCACCTTTCTGCTGTATATGTCCTTTATCCCTCACAGTTATTACTTTATTAATTTCTCAGAAACAATATGTGGTAGATGTTACAAAATGGCATAATTTAATTTAGTTAGACAAGTGGAAACTTTCAATTTCCTTTAATACAATCCAATTGTTTCAGAACTGGGTGACTCAGTTGTGGCTAAGCTAAACTAACAAAAAAGGTTTCAATGTACGTAGACCTGGTTCTTAACTCTTTTTCCTACAAATCACCTTAAAATTAGAAGGAAAAACAGTACCTACTCCCTGGAGGCCCTTTGAAGTGACATTTTAATTAAAAAAAAAAAGTCTTAAATGATCTTACCTCATCTATAATTGGCTTTAGTGTAACTTGCAGATAATGCATCCCTGCCAGTTTCATTGTCTCATCGATGCACTTGGAAGTTAATGAGTTTCCTCTGAAAATGGTGTTTGGATCTCTAGAAGTGAACAATTTTCTGTAATTTAGTCTCTTTGTAATAAACTGCTAACATATGGAAATACAAGCAGCACTTAAAGGTGATGAAAATACGCTTCTGAACACATAAACAAAAATTCCTTTTGACATAAGCCTGCCATTAAATGCAGTTATGTAGTCACTTCCAGGCTGTAACAGAAAAGCAGCAATCATGTTAAATCCTGAGGGACTAAAGATTTTTTGGTGTGTTCACACAGTCTGCAGAAGCCTCTCTACACCATCCAAACACATGGGAACAATGTAGGCTCAAAAGGGTTTACAATACAAACAAGGGAAACTGCACCTGTTTTCACACGCTACTGAACAGCATTTATTTGAGTAAGGGAAGGAAGGGAGCAATATCAGTCTTGTAACAACACTGGACATCACAAATGACCTTCTTCTTCCAAATAAATGTTTGTAAACTGGGAGGGAGATGAAAACACCAGCTCCAGTGACAGAGGCATCTCTTTTTAAGTAACCCACAGCACTGCCCCGCGATAACACTATTAAACATAGCACAGATTCCAATTCTAAATTGAGAACTCTCTATACTCTCACATTTTTCTGAAAGATCACCTCCACAGAATTCTTCTCGTACTAGATATATGGCCATAGCAATTTGTTAAAATTACCTATCTGCACTATCACTAGACTTTTTTGTTGTTGCATTTTGAAAATTCAACTGAAAATTGTATATTAATTTTAGTTATGTAGATCCATATATAAGCAACTGTCTTCTACACATATATGATCAAAAACTGACTATAGATATCAGATCAGGTTTGCTAGTTCTTGTATACACACTAACATCTTCTCTGCTGCTTATAGCTTACCACAGCTGTACTCATTCAAGCAATGAATAACAGGATTCTTTTTTTCCTTTTTTTAATTAAAGAAGTAAGCTCCCTGCCTGTTACAATGCCCAAGAAGTCATGAAAACAAACATCTATGCCATTTTATCTCAGGAACATGACTGACTACGGAGCAGCAAATTTCCTCATGCTGCACCAACCAAGCAGTTCCAGCCAACCTGAAGCACAGAAAAATACACACCTACAGGAAGAAAAATGCCCTAACCCCCAGGCACATTGAAAGAAAGGCAACTCACACAAAGTCTTTATTTTGTACTGAGGAGCTATACTTCAGAGCTGAAGTCTGTCTGTCATTCTCCTTCACTACCTATTGGCTTTTCTATTGTCAGCCAATGACATGATTGTGGCACAAGGCTTGTAGCAGTATTTGTTCTTTGAGACTAGTCTGGTGTAAATACTCTTACACCACTAAATTGCCAGAACATTTGTAAGTCAAGTGAGTGACTTACAAAGAGTGACCAGAAAAAAGATTCTGTTTTCTGTTATCCAATGCCAGATCCAATCCTGTCTTTGTTTCTCAGCCCTCTAATTTGAAAGATTAGACACACAGCTTGCCTTACATATTCATATTTAGGAAGAAATTTGCTTTTTGTTTAGAACAAATCCAGTAAACACTTTTACTCAGCGCAAAATGACTTATTAGCACACTCTGAAGCTGAAATTATTTCATATGAACAGCTGAAGGTTTTTACAGTTATTATCAAAGTACCAATGCAGAGAACAGAGTGAAAATCCCTACTCTCAGACCTTACAACAGTTTTTCAAGTAAACTTTGTAAAAGATGATGGGAGTTCCTCCTCTAATGAAACTCGTCAGTTCTTCAGAAATTTTATAAACAACTATGACATTAGAATCACAGAATCACCAAGGCTGGAAAAGACCTCTAAGATCATCCAGTCCAACCATCCACTCATCACCAATATTTCCCACTAAACCATGTCCCTCAGTACAACATCTAAACGTTTCTTGAACACCTCCAGGGATGGTGACTTCACCATTTCCCTGAGCAGCCTGTGTCAGTGACTGATCGCTCTCTCAGAGAAGTATTTCCTAATAGCCAACCTGAATCTCCCCTGGCACAACTTAAAGCCATTCCCTCTAGTCCTATTGCTAGTTACATGGGAGAAGCGATTGACCCCCACCTTGTCACAACTTCCTTTCAGGTCATTGTAGAGAGTAATAAGGTTACCCCAAGTCTCCTCTTCTCCAGACTAAACAATCCCAGCTCCCTCAGCTGCTCCCCGTAAGACTTGTGCTGGACCTCTCACAGCTTTGCTGTCCTTCTTTGAACATGCTCCAGCACCTCGATACCTTCCTTGTAGTGAGGCACCCAAAACTGAACACAGTACTCGAGGTGTGGCCTCACTGGAGCTGAGTTACAAAGGGATGATCATTTCCCTGCTCTTGCTGGAAACACTATTTCTGATACAAGCCAGGATGCCACTGGTCTTCTTGGCCACCTGAGCACACTGCCGGCTCATGTTCAGCCAAGCATCAAACAATACCACCAGGTCTGTTTCCTCTACACAGTCTTCCAACCACTCTGCCCCAAGCCTGTAGTGTTGCCTAGGGTTGTTGAGGCCGAAGTGCAGGTCCCAGCACTTTGTCTTGCTGAACTTAATCCCACTGGCCTCAGTCCGTCAATCCAATCTGAATAGGTCCCTCTGTAGAGTCTTCCTACTCTCAGGCAGATCAACACTTGCCCTCAAATTGCAGTCATCTGCAAACTTAACGAGGGTGCACACAGTCCTCTCATCCAGGTGATCAACAGAGATATCGGACAGGCCGCAGTATCAACTCCCGGGGAACACCACTTGTTACCAGTTGCTAACTGGATTTAACTCCATTCACCAACCACCCTCTGGGCCCAGCCACCCATCCAGTTCTTTACCCAGCAAAGAGTGTTATTTATCTAAGCCACAGGCTGTCAGTATCTCAAGGAGAATACTGTGGGAAACAGTGTTGAAGGCTTTGCTGAAGTCTAGGTAGACTGTCAACAGCCTTTCCTTCACCCACCAGGCAAGTCACTCGATCACAGAAGGAGATCAGATAGGTCAAGCAGGACCTGCCTTTCATGAACCCATGCTGGCCAGGCCTGATCTCACACATGCTGTATGATCTCCCTCAAGATGATCTGCTCCATAATCTTACTTGGTACAGAGGTCAGACTGACAGGCTGTAGTTCCCTGGATCCTCTTTACAACTCTTCTTGTAGATGGGAGTCACACTGGCAAGCCTCCAATCCTCTGGGACCCATCTGGTCAACCAGGAATGCTGGATGATGCAAAGCGGCTTGGCTATCATCTCTGCCAGCTCCCTCAGCACTCTTGGGTGGATACCATCAACACCATGGACTTGTGGCAGTCCAGATGGAGCAGCAGGTCTCTAACTGTTTCCACCTGAATCATCAAGGGTTTATTCTGCTCTCCATTTGAGACATCCAGGTCAGAGGGGAGGGTACCCCCAAGGATAACTAGTCTGAAGTTGAAGTCCCTCATGAGAACAACAGCTAGCGATTGTGCAACTTCTGCCAGCTGTTCATAGTACACCTCATCTGTCTCTTCATCCTGGCTAGGTTGTCTATAACAGTCCTCCACCAGGATGTCCACCTTGCTGGTGTCCCCCTGATCCTTACCCATAGAGATTCAACCTTATCATTCCCAGCCCCAAGCTCAACAATGTCAAAACACTTTCAAATAAAGAGAGAGCCACACCACCACCCCTCATTCCTTGCATCTATCCCTTCTGAAGAGCTTATAACCATCACCCTCTTTCCATAACAGCAACTAAGTCATAGTTTGCCTGCTGCACAATGGCTTCCTGGCTTAGCTGGGAGGAAAAGGAACTCTTCACTGTCTTCACGGGGAAAGAGGGTTCTAGCTGAGGAACTGGCGGGACTTATTGACAGGTGTTTAAACTAGGTATGAAGGGGGAAGGGGACAAAATGACGACCGCTGGGACTGAGGGGGCAGTTCGAGTCTCCAAACAGGACTTGATGGGTGGAGACAGTGGAGTTCAAAGGCTTGGAGAGAGGTGGAGGGATGCTGCTTCTCTTAAGTGCCTGTATACTAATGCGCGTAGCATGGGGAATAAACAGGAAGAGCTGGAGTTCTGCGTGCGGTCGCAAGGTCATGATCTCATCGCGATCACGGAGACGTGGTGGGACAGCTTGCATGACTGGAATGTTGTCATGGAGGGCTATGTGCTTTTTAGGAAAGATCGGCTGGCTAGGCGGGGTGGTGGAGTTGCTCTTTATGTGAGAGAGCAGCTAGAATGTATTGAACTTCACTTGGGGGAGAGTGATGTAGCAGTGGAGAGCTTATGGGTGAGAATCAAGGGGCAGGCTGGTAAGGGTGACACTGTTGTGGGGGTGTACTACAGGCCCCCTGATCAGGATGAGGAGGCTGATGAGGCCTTCCGAAAGCAACTGGATGTAGCGTCACGTTCCCAGGCACTGGTGCTTATGGGGGACTTCAATTATCCAGATATTTGCTGGATGACCAACATAGCCAGGCACGCACGGTCCAGACGGTTCTTGCAGTGTGTTGAAGACAACTTTCTGATGCAGGTGGTGGAGGAACCGACGCGGGGAGGGGTGTTACTGGACCTTATTTTCACCAACAGGGATGGACTTGTTAAGGAAGTAAAGGTAGGGGGCAGTTTGGGTTGTAGTGATCATGAGATGGTGGAGTTCAAGATCCTGAGCGGAAGAAGCAAAGCAATAAGTAGGATTGCTACCCTGGACTTTAGGAGAGCCAACTTCGATCTCTTCCGGGACCTACTTGGAGCTATCCCGTGGGCTCGGGTGTTAGAAGGTAAGGGGGCCTCTGAGAGCTGGTCAGCATTTAAACAGCTCTTCTTCCAAGCTCAGGATCGGTGCGTCCCTGTGAACAAGAAATCGGGAAAAGGTGGCAGGAGACCTTTGTGGATGAGCAAGGAGCTCATGCGCAAGCTCAAAGGAAAGAAGAAGGTCCATGAAATGTGGAAAAAGGGTCTGATCACTTGGGAAGAATATAGGAATGTAGTCAGGGCCTGCAGGGATGCGACGAGGAAGGCTAAAGCCCGTCTGGAATTGAATCTGGCTAAAGTGATAAAGGATAATAAAAAAGGCTTCTTCAAGTATGTTAATAGCAAAAGGAAAACTAGGGAGAATGTGGGCCCCTTACTAAGTGAGGGGGGGGTCCTCGTAACGGGGGATGCTGAGAAGGCAGAGATACTGAATGCCTTCTTTACTTCTGTCTTCAGTGAAAAGGCTCCCCTGCAGGAATCCCACACCCTGGAGGTTAGGGAGAGGGTCTGGGGAATGGGAGACTTCCCTTTAGTCAGGAAAGAGGATGTGCGTGAGCGCCTAGGCAGTACTAAGGTCCACAAGTCCATGGGACCTGATGGGGTGCATCCACGTGTGCTGAGGGAGCTGGCGGAGGTCATTGCCGAACCGCTCTCCATCATTTTTGAGAGGTCTTGGACAACAGGGGAGGTCCCTGAAGACTGGAGGATAGCCAATGTCACTCCGGTCTTCAAAAAGGGCAAGAAGGAAGATCCGGGTAATTATAGGCCTGTCAGCCTCACCTCCGTCCCTGGAAAGGTGATGGAACAGCTTGTGCTGGATACCATCTCCAGACAACTGGGAGAAAAGGAGGTTATCAGGAGTAGTCAGCATGGGTTCACCAAGGGGAGGTCGTGCTCGACCAACTTGGTGGCCTTCTATGATGCTGTCACATGCTGGGTGGATGGGGGAAGAGCGGTAGATGTAATCTACCTTGATTTTAGAAAGGCGTTTGATACTGTCTCCCACGACATCCTTATAACAAAGCTGAGGAAGTGTGGGATAGACGAGTGGACAGTGAGGTGGGTTGAGAACTGGCTGACTGGCAGAGCGCAGAGGGTCGTCGTTGGTGGTGCAGAGTCTGGCTGGAGACCTGTAACCAGTGGTGTCCCCCAGGGGTCTGTGCTGGGTCCGGTCTTGTTCAACATCTTCATCAATGACCTTGATGAGGGGATAGTGGCCACCCTCAGCAAGTTTGCTGATGATACGAAGTTGGGAGGATTGGCTGACACGCCTGAAGGCTGTGCTGCCATTCAGCGAGACCTGGACAGGCTGGAGAGCTGGGCAGTAAGAAACCGGATGAGGTTCAACACAAGCAAGTGTAGGGTCTTACACCTAGGGAGGAAGAATTGCATGCACCAATACAGGCTGGGGGATGAGCTGCTGGAGAGGAGCTCTGCAGAGAGGGACCTGGGCGTCCTGGTGGACGACAGATTGGCCATGAGCCAGCAGTGTGCCCTCGTGGCCAAAAAGGCCAATGGCATTCTGGGGTGCATTAAAAAGAGCGTGTCCAGCAGGTCGAGGGAGGTGATCCTCCCCCTCTACTCTGCCCTGGTAAGGCCTCATCTGGAGTACTGTGTCCAGTTCTGGGCTCCCCAGTACAAAAAAGACAGGGATCTCTTGGAAAGAGTCCAGCGGAGGGCCACAAAGATGGTGAAGGGCCTGGAGCATCTCCCCTATGAAGAAAGGCTAAGTAAACTGGGTCTGTTTAGCCTTGAGAAAAGAAGACTGAGAGGGGACCTGATCCAGGTTTATAAATATCTGAGGTGTGGCGGCCATAGTGGTGAGGCCAGTCTCTTTTCAGTGGTACGTGGAGACAGGACGAGGGGAAACGGACATAAGCTGCAGCATAGGAAGTTTCGCACGAATGTGCGTAAGAACTTCTTCACGGTGAGGGTGACGGAGCACTGGAACAGGCTGCCCAGGGAGGTTGTGGAGTCTCCTTCTCTGGAGATATTCAAGTCTCGCCTGGACGCCTACCTGTGCGACCTGGTGTAGGGAACCTGCTTTGGCAGGGGGGTTGGTCTCGATGATCTCTAGAGGTCCCTTCCAACCCCTACAATTCTGTGATTCTGTGATTCTGTGAACAACTTCAACAGTTTCTTTTGAAATTGCATTTAGTTTCAGAAGCTGAGTGTAGGATCCTACCACAAGCCAACACAGAGCTTGACAGCAATTAGTCTGTCGGTACTTACTGAGTCCTCTTCACTTCAGCACTTGCAATGGCACTTATGAAAGGCATAATTCTGCCATAGTGTAGGAAAAGCCTGACGAGAGGTATGGCTGCTTCCTGTTTTTCTCTGCAAACTTCACCCAAAATGTGTGCAGCTGATGCTGAGACAGGCTGAAGAGTAGAAAGGAATAAAAACTTTGAGAGATCTTTATAGCACGAGCATAATTAGTTCCTTAGTGCACAAACCCACATAACAATTGCAGTGGTCAGTTACCTAAACATGTCTAAACATAACATGTTTGGGCCTCACATTCCAGTTTTAGTTTTCTTTAAGTTTTGATCAGAAGAGGGCAGCAATTTAAAAACTATTGCAGTGCAGTCTTTTTCCTACATTTTTAACAGTTGACTTTTCACTGAATGTGACCGTTGCCTGGGAAGCAACTGAAGAACTATAAACCTCCTCATTTTCAGGTTATAGTAACAGCAGAAACCAGTTCTAGAGCTGAAAAAATCAACACTCAAACCCCAGGTCCAAGTCAAACGCTAAAACTATACACAGTGGTAGATGAAGTCCATTCTTCTGACATTTTAGAGTTGGTTCTCTGGTTGGAGTTCTTTTGTTTTCTCATTTTGTTTTGTTTTTAAATTATGCAAGTAAACATGTTCCTCTCCAATAAAGGAAAACCAATTGATCAAACTGAAGTTTACTTTGCATTTTCACAAGTAAAATTAGAAAGCCACAGAGAATATGCTGCTGTTAAAACCACTGGTGTTCCTGGGTGTGCCTCCACCCACTGTACTATATGCAGATAAAGATCTTTTCTGTAAGGACGGAAAACAACCATGAAGGATATGCAGAGCTTAACAAGATTCTTGGGTGTAAGAAGAAAGAAGTTGAAGATTCTGGTAATTATTCACCCATGGTGCCAACAAGACTGTGTCTAACATTCAGAGAGAGCCCTACGAGGATGAACTACAGGTAACAACAAGCAGCACAAGCAGATTACCTCAACATCTGCAGATTTTAGTAGGAGGTCTCTAAGTGGACTGTAATAGTCTGAGGAAAAAACATGGTCCTCAGTGTAAACCACATTTAACCTTAAGGAACCAAGATCATCAGGTTTCAGTGACTTGTTACCATTATCTCTGGGCTGCAGGAAATACCTGTAATGCAAAAATAGATAATGCCTGTGCTGAAACACAAGATTACCTCAGCCTACACATAACCATGTATAAAAGCTATAGATTAGTGATACAAACCATCTTTATAAACTTATTAAATTTCTTGAGAGTTCTGAATCAAAAATTTTAATCGTTTGTTAACTTTAGTGTATTTTGCACTAACTCCAACATGGAAGTTCTGATCATTACGATTTATACCAATGTAACATAATAAAAAAACACATTTTCATAAAATTATGGCATTGCTATTGAATTGCAGTAAATAGTATCAAAAACTCAATGTACTAAAATTCCCACATGCTACACAGAGACAGAGTCAAATCTCTAATCAGATTATCAAAACTTCTTGTTCTTACATCTGCTAAGATCATTTTGGTTTGCTTACAAAATTTTAGTTACAAATTAAATCCATTTAAACTTTATCACATAGCAGTAATTATTCAAAGACTTCACAGCAAACATATGTTTCTACTTATACTCCAAAAGAAAAATGTCAAGTACCATGCTTCATAAGAACTAGACTGTCGCAGAAATTTCAAAGGAAGCCTCAGTTCTCCTAGAAACTCATCTCCAAACTTCAAGTTACTGGCATTCCAGAGATCAACTCTGCAACAAAAAGAAGTAATTTTAGAAGACTCATAAGGAATAAATAAAACTTTTATTTTGAATTTTGTTAGGTTTTTCTCCTCAAGCCCAGGAGTTAGAAAGTTCCAAAACGTACAGTACTGGTTTTCAAATAGTTAAGAGGCTAAGTTTGACTTCTGGAGCCTTACAACTCATCTCCATGAAACACCAGTGAAAAATCATCTAGAATACCTTTTCCTCATCTGTATTGTTTCCACAGTCCATACTGATAAACATCCAGGGGCTCTCTGTATATCCCAGATAAAGGAAAAAATGCAGATAAAATGAATACCATGGCAAAAAATGTGCAGAGACCTTCAGTCTCAGGCTAATTTCATCTACCAGCAGTGTAAGTGCGAGTTTAAAGAGTGAGGCTGAATTTCTACTCAGCCCTTCCCAATGCTCTAGCTTCTGGGAAGATTCACCATGTCAAGCTTACAAATTTGTTGCACCTAAAGTTATTCTGTACAGATAATAGGACTGTTCTATCACACAGTATCATGTGTGTATTATCTGTAATCTATGCAATTTCTGTCGCTTAGTTCCTCATACATGGAAGTTCTGTTAGATGATGCTTCCTTGCCTTTCAAGCACTCTTTAACATTCAGGCTGTAAAACAATTGCTCTTAGATTCAAAGCAGAAGTACTGGTGTCTAACCTGGCATTTGTGGATGAATGTTACAATACCCATCTCAGAGTAAGGGCTTCAAACTCTAGGACAGATATTTCTGTACATATTTTAAGGCTTTCTCTAAGAGGCATTTTCATTTTAAAACAATCACAGCTAAGAATTTCTCAGCTCAGTGACAGTCTCAATATGCCTTAAACTCTGAAGAAAAAAGACTGTATGGGGAAAAACACAGGTTCTTGAGTAATGAAGATTTCTAGGAGAACTATAACTGTAATCTGGATAAGGTGCAAAATCATTTGATTGTGGACATATTTACACTACCTTCCTAGTCTCAAGCAAGTCACAGTAGGCTGCCAAGGAATGAGGACTGATAGTCCTGTTAGAGGTTTTTTCTACCTTATGCAAGTGCAGAGAATGTCACTTCTAAATCCCCTGAGTCTTGCATCCCTGTCTCATGCATCAAGTTTCATATGCTAGACATGTCAAAAGCTCATGTTACGTGCCTGCTAGTTTAAGTTCTTCAAACTCTAATATTTTAACTTCTTTTTTTTCTGTAGTGCAAAAATGACCCAACAGGAAAAGTCTTTGAAAATCCTTCTACGTTCTTCTCAATTTTTTCTCCACATTCGGTTGATTGCAATCTTACAAACTAATTCAGATGGCTAAGTGCAGCTTCAGGAGAGGATTTTGAGAAGGTTATTTACACATAGTCCAACTCTACATATTCAAAGTATTTACAGGCAACTGGTTTCTAGTTTATATAAATGCCTTCTAGATGCTCACTGGCAGTAACACTTTCAAACACACACAGCCTCACACACTTCCGAAGGGCATGCCCTACAGCAACTGAAGTTATAGGAAAAAAATGTAAATGTAAAAACAGTAAAATGTTTCTGCAGGAGGGGAATTCAAAACTCAAGGCAGATCTCATGCTGTACAATAAGCAAAGCAGGCATTCAGTTTCTGACATTATTGTTTTGTGTGCTTGAAGCATACAGTGTAAGTAAAAGTAAAATTAAATATTATACATAAGACCCTAGAATCTAAAGCATTATTCTAAAATGGTCAGACACTGCTGACAGAGAGGAAGAAAGAAAACAGAGAGGAGGAGGAGAAACAATGAATTTAACCAGAACATCTGGTCCTTTAGTGCTGATATGCACTGCCTGCAACTTCCTACACCTACTCAAAAAGAGAAACTTTCATAGCTTTAGAGAAAAACCATGAGAGACTGAGTTGCCTCTGTACCCTGTGGAATGGTATTTTCTCAGGAGAGAAAAAGAAAACAAACCCCCAAACCCATTAATTGTATGATCCATCCAGAGGGCATGGGGCAATCTCACTCTGAGAAAACAGAGCGGAGGAAATGAGGGGGCTGGGAGGAGAACCCGAGATGGAAACAAAACCACTCTGTCTTATATGGGACACTCTGTCTGAGCAAAGAGTTTGCCCAATCAAAACTAATTCTTTATCTACTTTCACTTATTATTTAAGTGCTTAATCTTTTCCCAACTACTTTACTAGTCTTTCACATATCATTGTGATGTTTTGTTGTTAAGGAATGGAACACTTTTTTGAAACTCGTTTACATCTCTTGTGTCTCTTGCATACAAATAAGCTCCCTTTCTTGTCTCACAGAGATCTGGCAAACACAGTCTATTAGTGGTCATGCAGTGCTGTGATATTACAGTAACGGGCTACATGAACCAGCAGTTGACAGGCAAAGTAGAAGGTAATATGGCAGCTCTCATCCATTCATTAACACAAACATCTTGCTTGGTGGGAATAAGTACTGTTTCCCTTGCCTGGTCCCCCTCTTTTCCTTACTGCCAGTCATGCTTCTGAAGGGACTAGGGAATGTTTTGAGAGAGGAGCCCTCACTGCCTCTCCAGTGGGAACACCCGGAGAGAAAGGAGTGGGAGGGATGCCCTTCCTCCTCAACTTTTCTTTCTCTAAATCCTAGGAGAAAGAAGAAATACCACACTACATATGTATGTGGATAAAGCAGTTTCCACCTACTGTGCACCCAGGTCACCAGATGGACTAAACCTTTAAGTTTCAGGTATTCAACAGTACCTCACACATAAGATACCACAAGGCTTTGCAACCCCTACTGTTTCCTCTCCAGTCTGACTGTTCACCCATCCCCACAAACACTGTTGACAGGCCTCTGCAAGTTTTAAAATAGCAGTAAGTGGGTGGGTGGGGTTGTTTTGTTTTTGAAATAAGAGTTACTTCTTTCCTGTGCAATGGATCATACCCAGCCTCACAAGAAGGGGTTACATTCTGGCAGGAAAAAAGAGAAGAGAAACTGCCTCAGACCCAGAGAAAATTTCAGCTCAAGAGTTTCCTTTCAGGGAAGGAGGACCTTATCTGGGTTGCTAAAATTAAGTGACAAAAGAAAACTGATCCTTTAACAGAGAGCATCACAGAGCTCTTGGGCTCTCCTGGGAAACTGAGGGAAGGAGGGTTGAAAGGAGAGACCAGACATAAAAGGCTGCACTTAATGATAAATACACATTAGCATACACACATGCACATTATACACACAGAGAAAGGATACTGAGGAAAATAATGAGGATATCTCCCACAGCAGAACTGTCACAAATTCATATAGGATCTACAGGATCATGCAGGTAAAGGAATAGATGCAGTGACAAAGAATCCTCTTTGAGTCACCAACAATGAAATCATTCTTGTCATTTTGAAAGAACAGTCTACTACAAAGTACATAATTTTGGAAGATTATTAGTAGAAAGTATTTTATATTACCTAATCTCCATTTTGTCAACTTCATCGACATCTTCAATATCAAACTGGGACTTCTTGTTGTAGCTACTCGGTCTTGTAACCTAATAAAAAGGAGGAACCTTTAACAAATTAAACTGATACAAAAGCATTTCTGTGTTACTTGTACAAAGCTCTGGAACATTGTGGCATCTGACTATCAGCAGGGAATTCATCCCTGATTATGAAAACATTCAAGCATGGTAATAAACCTGTAGACTGCAGATTCCTCACTATAGAGATGTGGTAAGAATCTTATTCAAGGGTAACTAAATACTTCATACTTTCTTTACCAGAGAAAGGATGTCTTTAATATTAATATTACTACAGTACTTTGAGTTTACATTGTCAAAAGAAAAAAAAACTTGCAAATGAATACCACTTTTATAATCCATCAAGGGAAATAAAAGGGCAATTAATACCCAGGCCTTAAGTACAGCTCTACAACAGACGCCTGAGGCATTCTGAAGAAGAGAGAGGTGAAAAGCAAAACCACCATTAAAAACATTTTACAATGGATCCAATTAAAACTGGGAAGTTCAGCCTGTCATGATATCCTGGAATTCAATTTATCACACCCCCACAAAATGTACTGAGCAGATCAATTGTCCAAGAGATGCTACACTGTGCTACATATGTCAGAATTTAGAATCAGGTGCACTGCAACCACATTTGCAACACTGATAAAGGAAAGCACGGGTAGAAAAGAATGGGAAGATAAGCTGCAGGTGTAGAGCATTAGCAAAAGAAAACTTTTGTACAAACATTTCTTAAAATCTCTTTTCTAGTATGATCTAAAAAAGCCTTTGATAGTTTTGTTTTTTTTCATCGTGTGTCAGAAACTTGAGAAAAAGGCTACCCCACCCAGCTGAAACCACAGCAGGAACCGATCAAACACAAGTGCATATGATGTGTGGGTTCAGCTCTTGGTTGCACACAGAAGCTCAGCTTTATTGTATGTTTAAATACTCATGTGGCTTAATGCTTCCCACTCACAAAAACTGGCTTTTATTGTAAACTTGACTTCTTGTTACATCAGATGCAGACAGAACAAACAAGAGAGCCAAAGATGCAGCTGCACAGACAGAGAGAAATGAGAAAAGAATCTTCAGATTGGACGGATACCCAACAGTCTTTTGTGTGCTTAAGAGAGGGCTCCATTTTCAAGGTGATATACATAAATCCAAAGGTACCATAGCAGCACTGGGTACCAAATGCTCTAGCCCATAACCAAATGAAATGCACCAATAAGCCCAATATCATGATAATTTAAATGCATCCTACAATATAAGCAGCTCAGAACAAATTTTCTCCCCCCTACGCTTGCAACCATCTTCACTGTGGCTTCAAGAAATCATCCTATATAACTGAAAATTATGTATTTTGTATTAGCATTGTAAAGCTAATGCGGTAGTTGTGAATAAGAAAACAAACTGTAGTGTTTATTACCTGAAAGACATGAGTTACAAAAAGTTACAACAGACATGTAACTTATGGCACACCCCTTTCAAGTAAACACTTTTCTGAGAAGCTTTGCTGGAGTCTGCATGCATGAGGTTCCTCTGTTCATCTGCATGACTGCTTAATATGTAGATTAATCAAAATGCTAAAAAGAGAGTCCTAAGAAGTCCATCAGTTTCAAGGATGGAATTAGATATTAGGAAACTTTCAGCTCAGACTGCAAGCTGACAAGCTTATTTATCAGCTGCTCATTTTTTTTAGCACAACTGGGTTTGCAAACAGGCTCCCAGCACTACTTCCTTCTTCATGAGTGGGAGATTTCCCAGTAGCTTTGAACATCTAAGCCTCTTCACTGCTGCAGCTGAAGTGGTGGTGAAAATGGCTCCAAATCATCAGGTGCAAGTTTCACTTGTAGCACCCTTAAGCAAGCCCTTAAATCTTCCAAACCAATGATAAGCTGTTTTCCATTTAGCTAATTAAATCTATTCTGCTGCAGAAAGGAATGCATGTCTTTACTGACTTCTACAGATTTTCTTCTTCCTTAGAGCCATGGCCAATTGCTGTGCTAGCAGACTGCAGGAAAGACTGCAGTAAATGATACGTCTGTCAACAGCATGAATCTGTGCAGCTCCACAGGAATCAGGTTAGCTACAGGTCTGCCCACGTCTCATTAGTGAATGTATTTCCCAGCCCTAGCAGTGCTACTGAACCTTGTTCCTTGGAGACGGTTAGCCCGGTATATATCAACTACTCAAAATGGCATAAATTTATGATGGCTCTGTCGGCACTGAGGGTTCTGGCTGTTTGAGATACTGTCCAAGCATTGTCTTTACCCACACATAAAACCCTTTACTCTGAGTTACCAGAACAGTGAGGTACAGGTTCCAGTTCAAGTTTTGCTTTTACAGATACCTGCAAGCAACTCAGCTCTCAGCACAAAGGCAAGCAAAGAAAACCACCAGCCCCCTTCCACAGCTCCAGCTGGAAGGTGCATTCTGCTCCTCTCTTTCCTCTCCCCATCTGGCATCACCTGCCAAGTTCAGTTTAAATACCGAATGTTCACTGTTTCTGCAGCTCACAGAAGGCAGAGGAAAGAGATAGGCAAAGCTTTGTGGTATACGAGCTGAATTCCTTGATTAGGCTCATTAAAAAGCTCTCACTGTCAGACACCTCCAGAATTGCCTATGTTAAGAATCAGGAAGCCCATTCTAGTTTATTAACACATAACATTACTCCTGTTTCACTGCCAAAGGCTGCAGCTCTGGAACAGGTGACAGACCAAAATCCTGAATAGACACCGCAGTGCAGTTTCAGTATTCAATACCACAGAATCTCTCCTCCCACTCAGTGCAGCACCTCCACAATCATGAGTTAGGTCAGCCCCAGAAGAGCTCAAGGCTAGCCAAAGGTAAGGCTGCAGTGAACTTACACCTTAGGAAGAGATTTGATGGATTATTGAAGGAAAGATTATCCTGACCAAGCCTCGGGGCTTCCACTCATTTGGTCAGCAAGAAAGTGCCAATTAAGAACTTGAGTATCTGTTCCTCACATACATCAACAAGAGTGCACTGCTGTTGGTATGACTGACTTCAGATCAGTTGGCTCAACTGTCAGCTTCTAAGCAAAGACAGCAGTGAGGAGACTGGGTGGATGACAGCAGTAAGGCCACTCACAGGCACTGCACGCAGGATACGTGCACTTTGTGCAACAGTGCTTGTCTGGTTCCTCTCTCCTCACATCTCCTCTCTAACACAGCTGCCTGTGCCCCAGGACTAACTCTCAAGATCACATCCCTAGTACCACGTCAGCAGCTGCTGATGCAGATGCAACCTGGATAATGCACGACACAGGAATAAGCAGGGCTTACCAGTGATATGCCAACTGCACAGTATTACTATTCTGTTTTTTCACTGATTAAATTACACCAGATTGGATTTTGAGGTATCTACTGAAATAGAACAATTCAGTGTAGTCCAAGAGAAAAATAAAAGAGAAAGTTCACATACTTTACAGATAGAACGAAAAGTTTCAAGAGGCATCCATATTATAAACACGTGACATATACGTAAGGACACACCACAATTACTTGTACTTTTGCCAAAAGAATCAAAATAGCACTTTACGAGTAATACTTTGTCTTAACTGCACTTGTTGAAAATGTTCTGTGTTAGATAAAGATGTAGGGGCTTCATGTGCTAGTATTACAGCAGACTGGTAGACTGTTGAAACATTCTTTTTAAAAAGTATCTTTCCTCTATGGTTTTCACTGCTCCTCTGAGACAACCTTCCTCCCATTGCCTGGAAAAGAAGGGTGGAGCTGCCGTAAAACCACAAGCTAGAAAAAATACACATATGTAAAAGCTCATTCTTAACTCTCTCAAAACTCATCTGGATTGAGTTATGCCTGGGTTGAGTAAAGCTTGCTACTCAGGAGAAGTGCCCGTGTTGAAGCTTCTTCTTCAGAGCACCTGGGCTGAAGTAAGATACTGCCTCAGCAGACATCTAGTCTGACCCTGGATACTTCTTTCCCCTGCACTGCTTTGAAAAGCCTTCAAAGAAGACAGCTGGCACAACATGGGGCAGGAGGCTGTGCCAACTCTCTACAGTATAGTATTTCAGCTTATCACCCATTCCTTTGAAATACCAACCTCAAAATAAAACACTTCATCAAAATGTGGATTGTTGGTCTTCTTTTTAACTTTAGTCTTTTTGGCTTCCGATCTGAATAAAGAAAAGAAAAGAAGTGTAAGAAAGCATCAGCAAAAGCATGATCTTAGAACACAACCACTGAAGAACAAACTGTCACTCATTTGGTAAAACTCATGTGGCTCCAACACAGCAAGGCATGCAAACACACACATGTTTAAGAGAGGATTCACTCAGAATTCACTATTTCTCTCAAATGGCAGTTACCACATTTTGCTATCCTTTCTTAAACTAAGTCCTTGAGTTCTGATTTCTTACTTACTTGATCCAGCAGCATCTTATATCTGAACAAAATGACTTGCAGGAATGGAGCTCTGAACAACAATATTTGAGGGGAGAGTCTGCTCAAGATATTCTCATACCCTAAGAGCACAGGAGTCAGGAGAACTGATATAGATATTTCTGTATTTTATATTTTATAACCTTAGCCTGAGGAATCAATGAATGCCTTTCAGTGGTGTTAAACAATCAAAAAAACCACCTTCTCACAAGAACAAAGAAGTTTTTCAAAGGAGCAGTAGAGCACGGAAGGTCTTCAAGCTTCTTTTTAAAGCCTCACTTTTTATAAACTTAAAAAGTCAGATTTTAATTGGTATATACCACTCTCTTCCCTGCAGCCACAACAGCCCCTAGTAAATGGTATGTTGTTGAATTACAGTGAGCAGTGCTGAGAAGTCTCTAATTTCTACTGCTATGTAGGAACAACACATGACAGACCTCCATTTTACCCAGATTCTGTGATCCTACGTGATTCTATGATCCCTCAAACCACTGGGGAATAGGTCTGACAAAGTTTATCACTGCTCATTCATTTGTCTCTAAGCAGCATCATCCACCTGTATCTGCATTTTAGAATACAGACATCTAACTGCTTGCTAATGGGCTAGAGCCAGCCAATGTATTCCACATCAGCCAGCCAGCCAACAGCTGTTTGATAATTATCAAGTGCTATAGTTACATACAAGTGAGAAACTGTATTGTCCTGTGTCACATCTTCCCCTAAAGCTCTCCAGCAACTAAGCATAGATAAAACAGAGATAGAGAGCTGCACCTACCAAGAGGAAAACTGACCTACTAATCATTTCATTCCAGAATCTATCCCTCATTTCTCGTGCAGCAAAGCTGCTTAGGTAGCTTGTAACTGTTTTTATTAACTGGACATATACAAATACAGTGGGCAAGCAAAGCTGGGTTAAATTTCTATTGCTACTACACGTTTCTGGTGTGATTTGAAAGGTCCAGCCCACAAGTATACAGTGCTTTCCCAGAACCAGCTCCAGCTGAGAGATCTGTTGACTCTGTAAGTACAAACTACAGAATAAACAACAGAGCATTTGTTGATGTTTTTATGCTTGGCACTGCATAAAATACAGCAGCAAAAGCAGCTTTCCCTCTCCTAAAAGGGGAGGCAATGAAAAAGCCAGAGAAGAGAATGATACACAGATTAAAAATACCTCACTGTTCCTAGGAGGAGATGAGAGATAAGAGACTAATCGCCTGCAGGACATGGGGCTGATTGCCTATCCCATCTCATCAGTCACACTTGCCAATCAACCTCTTTACTGATAAGCCCATCAGGGAGGGGACTGGGAAGCAGGATGTAAAACGGGAGACGATTAAGGCAGGCACAATTATTGGGCAATTAAAGCACTGGATAGGAATAAGCTGCATGCTGCTTGCTGAAGATAGGAGGCAAGCCTTCTCTCCCCAACAGAAAATGAAACAAAAACAGATAGGAACAAGATGGAGCTGTGCTCCTTATTTTAAAGGAAAATATGTTATCAGCTGTCATACGTTATCCAAACTGGGCAGGGGAGGGGGAAACATATGAAGAGAGGCAAGTTTGGACATTGAAGGATACTAGAGTTAGTCCATACAGTTTCAGCTATTAACACCCAGTGCTATCTGAAAGAAATTATATGCTTAAAGAGTCAAAGTGTACAATTCAAATACACTGCTCATTAAAGTACAAATGACATAGGACACCTAGGAAAAATGAGGAATACAGACCAGTCTGAAAGACTCTTCTGCACACAAGGCATTTGTCAATAATGCATCTCACTTATGCTGATTTTAATAAGTTACTGTAAAATGTTATACGTTATACGTTGTAGCCTATGCTACAAAATTCTTGGAGTTCAGAGGAGAACAGAGCTGTGATTTTTTTCTAATATGTCACAGACATGAAAGGTGACCCTCTACATAAACAGAAACAAAATTGTGACATCCAACAGCATGATAAATTCTGGAAAAGAACAGGAAAATTTAATCTGGTATTTAAGCTAAATATGATTATGCAGAATCTAAAATTTTATCCATGCTATTACATCCACACATATCAAATTACAGGATTGAGCTACCTAGGGTGTTCTATATATACTTTAATTTGTCACACCCCAAAAGCATAATAGACTCTAAATATTCACATACAAATGTGCACGTTCTCCAAGATGTTGATGTATTCAGCTTTCTCTTCTGTCCCTGCCCAAAATTAGGCAATAAATTCGTTAAAGAAAAATGGCCTCCAACTGTGAGGTGAGAAGATGCACAAATTAAACCTAACCACAAATTACATACTCCAAGATATTAAAATTATTCAGGGATTATTCAGACCTTTATATAAAACAAAACTGAAGTAAGCATCAAATTACTTACTTGAGTACACCCTAGTAGTTTATACATAGACACATAAATACTTTATTTCACTGCTGTCTAAATATTCTGTCTACCTGAGAATAGAGGTTTCTAGACAAAGGAAACAGAAAATATTCTTATGAAATGGAAGTTCTTGAATGAGCAATACTTGCCTGGAAGGTCCTGCTAAGGTAACAGTGGCATAGGGATCACACTGCCCATTCACAATGGGAAGGCCTTGGCATTCTAAAACTCTGTAAAAAGAAGAAGAAAAAAAAAAGCAGACGAGCTGGTCAATAAAATAGGAAGAGACTGGAATGAAAATAAAAGCAATCCATCTTTATCCTGCTTCACAATATCTTTTACTATAGAATTGAAATGTAGCTAAGCACAAGCCTCTAATATGTAACTAAAACTTGAGAATGTATGGTCTTAAATAATAACTTTAACATGGACAAAATTAAAGTTAAATTGCAGAGAAACCTTAACTTGAAGGACTCTTACTGTTGGACTAGAACAGCTTAAGGTTCATGAAAAAAAGAGTATGCTGTCAAGATGGGAACAGTCGACTCTTGAAAAGTCTCTAACAATTTATTCAGCAGACATAATAACAAGAGTTTATTTCTATAACAAAGGATTAAAAAGAAAAATCACACACACACATCCCTGCAGTAGTCAAGTAATTTATCAGAATCACATCCACGAAGGTCTCCACTCTTTGGACAAGACTTGGCACAGGCTGTGTTAACTGCAGTCCCACAGACAGCATGTCTTATCCATCTTTCTCCATTAAACTTTTAAAAAACAAAATAGAAAAAAGAAACACTTCCAGCAGCTTTCCACTGAAGATGTCAGAGAACAGACACTGCAGGGACAAAACATAACAAATGGGTTTCTCTTGCAAGCCAAGGTGAGAAATCTGTACTTTCATACTGATTTCAACATCTCTTTGGAAAAAAAAAAACAAAAAACAAAAAACAAAACCACAACCAATGAAAAAATATTCCATAAAGCTAAAACCTGCTGAGGAATGCAGCACAAACTGAAAATAAAAGCAGAGAGGTTAGTGTCAGGGCTCTCCCTCCTGAAACGACCTCTGCTTTAAACAGGGGAGTAGCACTACTCTTGAAGAGTGATACTCCTCTGGCACAGTATGAAAGGTACCTGGGTGCTATAAAATCAGCAAAACACTGAGATCCATTTTACTGCTTTCAATGACAGCAACTTTGATTTAAAAAATACATAAATAAATCAGTAAACAAAATTCAGTTAACAGTGTTCCACGATTTTATCCACAAAGGAAATATTTTGTAACATATGGCGTGGACTTCATAGGCAGCTTAACCACAGAACTTTTACTTACTCCACATAAAGGGATGACTACAGTGACGGATCCAATACAGACATCTACTTTTACCAGAGGAAGTTCTGCCCTAATCCAATCTAGATAAGTTCACACAGCAAGTACAAAAAACCTGAAGATCGCTCTAAGGTGCCACACACAGGCAGAGGAAGTAGTACATTGTATTTCCAGTTGGATTCCCTGACCTAGGATAGAGGCTAAATAATTGGCTTAATACGAACAGTCCCCAAGTATTCCAGTTTGAAAGGAAAATGTTACTTTTTAAATTCAAAAAAGGTAAGCATGAATAGAAAGAAGATTTACAGGGAACTCCACTTTACAGCCTTCAGGCAGAGTAGCAAGAAGTACAGGTGGAAAACCCAGAAGCACGAGCAGAAAGTCTTCAAGAAGAGTCAGGTCCAGCTGGATTTTTCTTGTGAGTGCAGGAGAGGTCACTTCTTTGCCAGTACTTTTTATCCTACCAACATTATATTCACAGAGAAACACTCTGTGAGTGTGCCCGCTGGTCATTCTTTTGGATGGTTTGAACGTGTTCGTATGTGAACAGAAGAACAGCACGCTATGTGTGTGTTAAAACCCCAACCCCCTTCCACTGCTTCCTTAAGGCAGCCTTTAAGTTCCTTGAAATGAAACATTAGCTCAATGGCTTTCTAGCAGTCAGCCAATTTTCTGCTGTTCATGAATGGCTTCCAAGTCAGCTCTCATCCATACAGGAAGAGTTATTTGAAAGTTACACAATGAAAGCATGTTCAGAGACAGAATTATTCCTGTTTTAATAAAAGCAGTCCTTTCAGAATATGTGGACAATAGAAAAGGATCCCAGAGACCGTGATCTAAACTTGAGGACACACAAAGCACTATACACAATAAAATCAGAGATGCATTTGAATGCTAGAAAGCATGAAGTTATCCATACACACGAGCATACTCTAAGTATACAAATGCATAACAATAGGGTTTACTCTCAAATCACCACCTATAAAAAAGCCTTATGGTTTTTGTGGATAGTACTCTGACACCATCACTTCACTGTCACCAGTGGTTCCATCAACAAGCAGTATCGTTAGCTGGTCAGAGAGAACACAGTAACACTGGGCTCTGGCATCTTGAATCAAGTGTGCTCTAAAAAACTAAGCAGAAAGCAGAATGACTCCTGATTTCGTGCGCTCACCATGTTTGTATGGCTCATCTCAGAAGACAGAAGTTATCCATTCATGAATAGCTCATAAAATCATGAATGATGTGCAGAACATTTCCTCATGAAACAAGAATGAGGGGGCAAACAATGAACTGAGCAGGCAGCAGGTTTAAAATAAACAAAAGGAAGTTCTTTTTCCACACAATGCATAATGAGATTGCAAAACATATTGTTACAGGATGTCACAGAGGCCAAAAGAACATAGGGCTTCGAAGTGAGATTATACAGATAATGAACTGCAGGTTTGCAGGGAGCTATGAAAGTGTAACGGTCCAGAAGCCTCCTCCTGCTCAGGAATGCCCAAACTGCTGATCAAGTAGGATGTAACACTGGAACTACCGTGCCATAGTTGAAGCATCATTCAGCAGCAAACATTAGAAACAGCTCTAGGCTAGACCAGAGATGTGTTTAAAATAGTAGGGTAGTGTTTTGTGTTCTCTGGGGAAAAAAAAGAAAAAGAAAAAAAAAGACAACAAAACAAAACACCAAGAAACAGAAACCAAACCAACGAACCAAATAAATCAAAATATACAGATATTCTCTTAAAGCCATGATGACTTAAGTAAGATGTTTCCCTGTGTGCAGTGGGAATAAGAAAAAGGAAAAACAGCCTTGAAAGAAACACAGTGTGGAAAAACAGGAAACAGACATTGACATGAACGGTATTCAAAGCCTTTCAGGTAATTTTTAAGAGAGTTATTGTTTAAGGATGTTGGAGAAAGCAGGCAAAAGACTGAGGACAGGACATTGAGGAAGGAAGGCAATGTCTGGAGAAAGGTCCGTTTTGGTTCTTGTCTCTTAATAAGTACTGTGAGGAAAGGCAGTAGAAGTCAGCAAAACACAAACATGCTCTAGTTGTAAGAAACTAGTAGTTGTAATTCTAGACCTGCTTTCGTTATGGCCATTTTCTTCAGTCATGGGAAAGTTGTTAGGTAAATTAACATTCCTTCTCCCCCAGTCTGTTACCAAAATACTTGCTTTAATGTATAAGACAGAAAAGAGCTAGAACAAAATGGCAGCTTCTCAGAGATAAAATAAAACAAAGTCCCAATTCTCCCACACTGGTATCATATTATTAATGCTGATATCTGGATTATGAGGAAAAAAAATGTATAATACTTTCTCTACTAAAGCAGTGGGTAGACTAGGAAGCAGTGAAAAGAGACAGTAAAAATGATTAGAGATCTTGCTCAAATCATCTGCAGAATTAATTTAATATAGATGTAGCAAGATAATGAAAAAAGTCTAGGCAATCAAGCTTATTCACAAATTACAAGTTGACTCATCAGCCCCCAGAGCGAAAATGTCTGGTGGCTGCTAGACCCTCTTCCGTCCTACTGGTAGTTTCTGCTCATTAGCTGTCTACAGCCCAGCTGGGATATGGTTAGCAATCCCTTGCAGCTAGCACGTGCTTGGGCTGGGCTAAGGTTACTGGCAGGTCATATGGGAAAACTCTTAACACAGCTGCCTGCTATATTTTACTTGTGGTTTATAAAATTAACAGGTTTCAAGGAACAAGAGATTTCAGTTTTCGATGTGGTTCATGACCAAACCTTCACAAAACTAAATGTGCTTTGGAAAATTCCCAGAGGGTAAGAGAAAACCTCAAACCCAAACACATCATGAGCATGTCCCCTTGCCTCTGAATTGCATGATTACAGAAGTCAAGAGAGGGACAGGGGCAGAAGTTTTTGAGAAAAGAGAACATTTTTCATCAAAGACTAAGCAGCTCACAGCTGAACGCTCAGGCATTCCTGCCTCTGGGCTGCCAACCAAGACTGTAGGCTGTAGTCTCTGAGAGCCTCTAAAATGATCATACCTCAAGATCAGGCCTAACACAGGCAAGCAACATCAGAGCGATCCAAGTCTGTGGGAGTTCCACACCCCTTTCTTGGAATCACAGAAATTATTTGAAAATTATAGGTTTTCTGATTAGTCAGGGATGCACATGTGTCATCAGCATCTTTGGGAGCCAGGATGTGCAACCGATGCAAAGGCAGACATGGACAAAAGGAATGAGAAGGGATACAGCTGCACTTACAGCTTTCCAGATCAAACCACTTCCCCAGGAAATGGCAGCCCAAGGTACTTCCAGAGTACCTGGTCAGCTCAGCTCTTCCCTCAGCTTCAACCTAGGAACACTACAGCATTCCCATTCCTTATCTCAAATCTGACTGTTTTCTCACTGATTCCTCAACAGAAAGCACACTTTTCCTACACAATCTATCAGTGAACATAGTCCATGTATTGTAACTGTCTTCACATACGTACAAGATGCCTAAGATGCTCAGCAAATTTTATTATGTTTCATTTGGAGCATCTGCTTGTTCCACCATTTCATGTGAATGAGATAGAGTTCCTTTATCTGAAGTCTTTGTCTCATCTGAGTTTGTTCTGGTTATACTCACATTCTTCCCCAAATCATTTTGAAGTCAAGAGACTCCCCCCTCATTGCCTGCTCTACTGACCTAGTCACAACTTGAATATTCAGTGCTTTGTGCAGCAAGTCTGACTAGACTGAGAATTATCAACTTAAAAGACGACTTTGTGGCACATTTATTATGACTGTGATCCAAAGAATGCATTTTTGGCTTATGGTTAGGTATTTACATAGTAAGGGACATTCCAAAGTTCAGGGTATGTGACTTACTTTCTTAGTTTCTTTTTTTTCTTCCTACTGACCATGGGATCATCTTGAAACACATAAACCCCTCTGAGTACTTTCTCTGGGGTAATCAAACATGTCACATTCAGTTCATTTTTGAATGTCTTTTCCAGCGCAGACATGCATGATGACTTTGAAGTTATCACTGCATGACAGACTTCCAAGCACACCTTGGCCAGTCTCATAGCCATGCTGGTACATAGCTGCTGCTCTTAGGTCTGTGAATCACCTTCCTTCTTGCACTGCAAGCAGGAACCAATGCCTTCTCCTTACTCCCTTGATCTGCATGGGACTAAGACCCTGCTAAGCCAGTCATATTAATGTGCTTTAAAGTGGTTTTACCTGGATGCATCTGCCTTCACAACTACTATGCAAAAAGATACTATGTCTAGCTCAGGAATTCCCTGAATCATAAATTTGAGGAGGCCAGGAGTGTGTATCACAGTATGACTTATAATTCTTCATCAGACACACTCAGAGCTTCCTGGGTTTTTGGTCTGACCAACTGTTCTACCTTGAACTGTTCACTTCTGAATAGTAATCTGTTGAATCTGCATTCAGGACAGAAAAACACTCAACATTTTTGACACTATGCTGAGTGGCCTCTGGTTTCTGGAACAAGGCATACATTTTCACAATTTACTCAATGCTGGTGATAAATTACACTCTGCATCCACCATCTAAAACGCTATAGTAATTATGCCTCAATGTCCTGAAAGTTTCCATACCGACCCATACATGGGCAATGCTTTGACCATGTTCCTGGGGAATTAGGATGGTAGCAGTACAACATCAATGTATGAGTCCAGCCTTATATGCTCTGGATGAACATTTGAAGCCAAAAGGTAATGTCCATTCCCGCTAAGTTAACACTAGTAAGAGATGATTTCAAAAGTACCTTTTCTTCTGGAAGTTATCTGCTTCTACTAAAGTTAGTTTCAAATGTCAGTTTCTTGGTATGCTTTTCACCTGTCTGCTTTTCGCACTGGGAATCAACCAGCTGCCTTTGGAAATGGTTCCAACATACCAGAAATTATCTACAGCCCACAGTGATGTGTTCTGGCTCACCTTCATCTTATGTCCTGCTCTAACACAGTATGATGTGTCCATGGTGTCTGATAGCCATTGGCTGTGCTTGCTAGAGTGAATTTGGGAAAGGATGGGACAAAGTCCCAATAGATAGAGCTATCCTGAACAAAACGCATCATTATTCATTTTTATCATTGTAATTTTTCAAGCCACTTCTGCACTACTGTTCTCCATCTCTCCAGTAAAGAAGCCAGAGCCTTTAACGAATCCTCAGCCATGCTGCTTCTCTTAAGCATGCCCCTCCATCTCTTTTTATTGCTTCTACAAAAAACCATTCTCCTTTCGGGAGTATTGTTGTTTGCATTTTTTAATGAACAAATGTGTTCTGGCTTACAAACAATAAAACACATGCCATCCCCTTAACCTCTTGGAGAGTTAATGGGAGCTTAATTGGAGTCACTTTTTGCCATTCATGTGACAGCACTTCTGCGATGCACACATAACTCTTGCTAACACAGGACTGTTAATGGTGACTTCCTTCAGGCAGAGCAGAGGAAGAGGATTTAATTGTTTGGGTTCAAGCAATGATTCATTTAAAAGATATTTACTGGGGACATTTTGAAGCAAAACAGGAACAAATGTTCATACATGGCCAACTAATAATATCTAGAATGCAAAGAAAAAGTAGTGAGGCAGCCCGTTTCACAAGCTGAAGGGAATAATACTAGAGATACTACAGAAAAACTACATGCAAAAAATCATTTTATTAAACATAAAGAAGAAGAAATATTGTTGATATATATGTATTGCTCAAACCATGATCACTTCAGATAAACTGCAAAAAAATGTACCATGTCAGTGTAAGTCTAAACATTTCTTGATAGTTTAAAATCACATGGACTTTTCTCTGCTATTAATATGGGAGCTACAATTTGGTTCTACAATTTGAACCATCAAAACTGCTTCCCAATATCATTTCTAGAATGACTCCTGAAACCATACACTTGCAGAGCACCATCTGTACTCTGTACTAAATAAAGAAAACAGAATAAAAAGTGGGTGTTAGCCCTACTGTTCTCACAGGACAAGGAGTTAATTTATTAGCAGTTCATCCGGTTTATGAGACAATTGCAGAAGAGCTGCAAGTTCCCTAAAAGCCACTTCAGAAACATTTTTAGTTAGGTTAATATATTTTAAAATAAAAATAAAAAATATCTTCAGTGACAGTGCCCTGAGGGCTTCAGCAAAGACACAAGCTTGCCAAAATTCTGAATTGCACTGATTTAGTGACTGTTACTGGCACTGACATCAGCATTTCCTCCTGCCTTGTTGTCTGACTTGCAGCCTCAATTATTAACAGGGAGCAAGAGCTGAGCTATGGGAGAGTAGAGAAATGGTGAGGAGGAGGAGAATTTTATAGCACACATCGATTTTCAGAGGAGACAGAAGATTCAAATATAAGTTGCAGCAAAGCAGTTAGTATGTAAAAATCATAAGGGAAGAGCAACACAAAAGAGTAGGTGCTAACAGGAAAGGATGAATTTGCCTAATGGCAGAACTATATTGATTCTTGTAAGGAAAGAAAAAAAAATCCAATTTGATACAGTACGGCAGGAAGCCAAAGAACAGGTCAATACATCAAGGCAGCTGCAGAAGCATTTGTGTTAAAGCAGCATGGTGAGGAATGTAAAAAGAGGAAAGCACAAAATGATTACAATTATGATATGCAGCCTTGACAACGATTAGTGCCTCAACAACAGCTTTAGCTCAGCTGACTGTAGCCTAAGGCAACATGAAATGGAAGAAGTGAGATACTGTCTGTACAGCAGATAAGGAAAAAAAAAAAGACCAAAGACCAAAACACAGCATGCAAGTCTGAGACACAGCAAGGCAGCTATAGCTTGCTTAATGAAGCTGGCTAGTGACACCAAAGTCTCCCATCTCCTTTTCTTTTGCGTGGTAATACCAGCTGGCCTCGAGACAATGCACTGTGTGCTGCATGGGATATGCAGGTTTTATGGAAAGCAAACTGCAGTAATCTTTGACTTGATGTCTGCTCAAGTTTCATCTGCATCCAGGAAGGAACTACTTGCATTTGGCATAAACACCTTCCAGGACACTCGTGGATGTTCCTGAGTACATGCATGAACACATAAGCAAACAAAATAAGCTGCATAAGCATGTCCTGATTTTCCCCTCCACCAGTCATCCGAGGCCACAAACATCTCCAAACATTTGACAGATTGATAATGATACAAAAAGATGGATGACAAAATGAAGAAGCTAGTTTCAGAATGACTGAAATTCATTCAGAGACTGCAATACACGGCAGGGCAAAAGCTACAAAAAAAGGCAATTTAGGAATCACTCAAAGAAAGAGCTTTTGAGTCTACTGACAGGGATCTGATTAGGTGGTAAGTAAAAAAGTTATGAGATGAGAGACTAAGACCAGAAGCCTTACAGAATTTAAGACAGAGAGAAGAAACTAAGATAGCCCGGAGGAGACAAGAAGGGAAGTATTCAACTAGAAGAAACAAAAGAAAAAAGCACAACAGAAGGAGCATATCCCTAATTTCATAAAGGTTTTCTGTCTAATTGTTGAGTAAGGATTTCTTCCTAGGTGGCAAGTATAGTCAAGTCAAACAGCTATCCCAGGTTGGCCACAGATGGTAACATAAATAAAAAGAATAAAAGATCTGACACACTGGTACGTAACCTTAATGGACAGACCTCTAACTCTCCCAGTTAAGAGAGCCTGAAGAGAGCACATGGAGGAGAAAAGCACTGACATTTCTTGCCAACAACACCCTTTGACCACGGGGTGCAGTAATCCTAGTGGATCAAATAACAACTCTTAGGGTGACAGTGGGGCACAAGGAAGAACAGGAAGGCAAGGGATGGGAATGAGATGACTTCAGCAAAGGCACCGACAGACTGAACACCCAGCACGTTTCTTCTCAGTACGATCTAGTCCAAATATAATGTTTTTTCTATAAAGTAATCTTTCACAACTCTTTCATACAGATCCTTGTATCATTTCTCTATCTAATTAAATGTATGTACTCATAGCAGCAAATACACCTTTTAAATGAAGAGATCAAATAAACTCACAGGTCAAAAGAAATTAAGTGGTAGCTATTCAATCTACATGGAGGCTACCTCCTTCTGTATCTGGCGTGCCTTGGCTCACCAGAGATAGGTACAACTTTTAATACTTTAAAAATGTAACTTTAAAACAGGTCAGAACAACTTTTGACTTCCTTTATATGAATAATCAGATGATCTGTGGTCTTGATTAAGAGTACTTATAATTAAAGGGTTCTGATCTTTCTTCCAGATGCAGTACTTGCATTAGGGAGTTGAAATTAAGCTGATTCATCACCTCTACTGAAACCTAATGTCAGTTAAGCTGCCAACCAAGTCCCAAAGCAATGCTGATACACTGAATTAATTTTGATAAGAGAACTGGACTAAGGTTATGTGATTTATGTCACAGCTCTCAAGGAAATGCTCTCTTGTATGTAGAATTCTAGGTATATTACTGATAACTTGACGCTGTCCAGATTTAGTTAGCTAAAAAAAACCCTTAACTTATCCATCCCATTGTGATTATAGACAGCACAGTAACCAAACAGAGAAGAAAAGCAACAACAAAACCTACACACAACTCATATGGTATCATACATCTAACTGAAATTACAGCATTCAATTCTGAAAAGCTGCTTTTTATTAGAAGATAAAACACATTAAAAATGTTAAATTTAGATCAGTATTCAGGTACACCAAGTTTGTGAGGGGCAGCCAAGAAACACAGCTGTAGAGTCTTTTCTCATTATCCAAACAGAAAGACAGATCAGGCTTGCTAAGTTCAATTTATCTCAATTTTTCCAGCAAGGCACATTGAGCTATTCATTCCAAGATGCACAAACATCACAGCCATCAAAAGACAAAGTTTATAATAAACTTTCCTGGGAAATTAACTAAAAAATATATTCCTTGATGTCTCTGATTCGGCAAGAGGAGAGATTAAATAGAATTCATAAACCATTCATGTAAAAAACAGCTGTCACAGAATGTTGACTTAATATGTATGGATTTCTCCCCTGGTCTTATAGGGCCACTTACTCACACTTGATTATGCTAAAATTACTAAAATTCAGATGCACTGAAACAGCACACATGTAAGGCAATACATGTGCAGCTTTTCAGAGCTGCTTTAACACTTTTCTGGACTAACTGCTGTCCTTTCTTCTGATTAGTACTGGTATATAGGCATGGCTGCTGGTGCTGCTGGTTCCTGCTATAGCCTATCCCTTTATAGGCCTCAGCAGAAATGGGGCCCATCTCTCCTGGAGATGAGCTATAAAGTTCTGTGCCTAGAGGATCACATGCTGTGTACAACACAGGAGCAACGTTTTGGGTCCTTCTGCAGAAATACAAATGGGTCATGCAGACAAGCTGTAACTTTAGCACTGTCCTCTGAAATAACACAGTTGTGAAGCACCGGACTCCTCAGACTCCCCAGTATTTTTAAGACATAAGGAAAATATCCACCTGCAATGATTCCGTCTGGTACGTTCTCCTTAAAAAACACATACATTCACTGCTTTTATAGATAGCATTTCAAAGCATTCAATGATTTAGATTTTTCCAACTGAGGGCCTAAAGCTGAATCACCACAGAGAAATCCCCAGAAGATGTCTGGAGAGGAAGGCACAGGATTTTAATGGAAGACAAAATACTTTGACTATCTGGATGGGATATAGCACTAGGTGAAGTTTCCTGCACGCTCAGAGCACACTGGAATGGCCAACCCGGTACCCTAGAAGGAATAAAGCATTAAGCATATTGTTGACAGTTTCCAATTGCACACTGTCCCATTTTGCAATCTACCTTGAAAACCCAGTCATGAGTCCTATGCTCAGCTAAAAACCCATAGCAATCCATCTCAAAGAAGGCAACTTCACAAAGTGTAGTTACACAGTTGTCTCATACAACACTAAGATCTTTGGTGATGAGAAACAACACAAAGCATGCTCTCTTTAAACAAATGCTTTAGAACTTCTTAGTGAAAAACAAGATGCAAATGAGGACATGGTCAGGTGGGCATTCTGGTATAACCAGATGTAATTAGTAGCCCACATCAACTTTATAATTCCAGTTATTACACATCAGTTCATACTTGCTTTAAATATATCCTTGTACTTGGGGACCAAAAGAAACCATGAGAACTGCAAAGTCTGACCTCCTTTATTATAGTGATTAAATCTGCCAACTAGTCAAGTTGTGCACTGAGCTTGTAATATTCATTGCATCCTCAGAGCACTTTCTTGAAAGAAATCAAGACCAAGCCCAAAGGACTCACAACGATAAAAACATCCTCACAGCGTTCTACAGGAAACTGTTCACTGATTAATGATAATGAGCAGCAACAAAAAAAAGTGCTTTACTACTTGTTTCCCATGAGATGAGCCTTTAGCTTCCAATCCTTGGGTGTCACTGTGGTAAGAATAAGTAATCGTGCAATCAGAAGGTCCCTTCTCTGAGTACAATACATACTAAGGTTTCATCACTTTGAGGTTTTTCTTGCATAAATCAAACACTTCACCCTAAGACACATTTACCAGGTCTTCAGTTCCTCCTGTAGCTCTTCTGTGAATGTTTTCAAGTCTAACAGCATCTTTTATAGCCTGACCTTCTAAAGATAAAGGCTCTGAGGAAATCCTATTTACATTTTGCCAATCTCCCCAGGTGATTTTTTGAATCAGTCAGTGATTTTCACAAAACCTGAAAGAGTGGTAGAGATGTCAAAAGATACTCTGGCCCTACATTTTGGTAAATCCTCTAGCTGTGAACTAGCATCCCCAAGGAAGGAAGGGCTGCACGTGATAGTGGCTTGGTGATCCTGTGTAGCCTGTAACCCATCAGTACACACAGTGATACGTACATACATTGTACCAAGTCAAATGTCTACACCAAGAAAAGGAAAACAACAAAAATAAAAAAAGCAGACATCTGATAATTTTAGCTTTGTGACTCTGCAAAGCACTGCTCATAACTAGCTAAGCTCCAGTACAACAACATAACCAGCAATGAGAATATGATTTCTAGGTCATCATGATAGTGTTGGGAAAGAGATATTTTCTCATTATTGTCACATACACAGGCAGACTTTTTGCCATTGCTTCCTCTCAACAAATAGTTCTGCAAACAATAGAGTTAATGAAGAGTGTTTCCTATGCATTGTGTACCACGTCTCAGCTTTCCTCATACTTGAAAAAAAGCATTTAAAAAAATGAAAATATAAAAAACCCAACTTCAACACCTGGGGCCCTTTGACTTCCCCTTTACCCTGCAGTTTCCTCTATTCCTACCATACTTTGATGCCCCCAGTTTCCTTTGCTGATATCTAAACATCACCTTCAAGCACTTGTCAAGCACTGCTCCTGCAGCAACAGATAACACTTTCAAAGAGAAGTGTGATTTTAAGTTCCATCGCATCCCATTGCACTGTCACTTCAGAAGCTTCACTAACACTGGTTTCTCCTAGGGACTCACCTCAAAAGCAACTGACTGCTCCAGATGATTGCCATCGGAGGACACCGCTGAGATGGGAAAGGCTGACACCTGGGGTACTGCCAGTATCTCAGGCGGTAACAACTCACAGATCTCAAAATCCACGTGCTCTTACAAATACAGACCCAACAGGAATGCTCTTTAATGCTCTCAACCGACTCTAACACTGTGACCTCAAGTAGAGTTGGAAGTTAAAAATCAATTATTAGAAGGATTTATGCTTGAATACTTTGCTTCAATGTATAATCCTAGACAATGTTTACTCTGGCTAAAACAGGAAGTGCCGTCATGTTATTTAAACAGTGGCACCTATTGTTGAAATAGACTGGCCTAGAATAGCTGCATTCCAGTCTTGCATTACAAAAAAAGCCTTATATTTATTCCACAGTCCGACGTCGATTCAGTCTCAAAATGGTTAAGGTTTTGTTTTGTTTTTTTTTTAATGCTTGGACTGCTGCCAAAAGGCCTAATCAAAAAAGATGCTCTTAATTAGCGCTACAAATAACCAGATACTTGCTTGTGACTTGAATGAACAGAAAGAATTTCAGGAACAGAGGAGAAGAAATACTGAATACAAAAACAAAGGGTGAAACAGATACTTCAGTTAGTGGGAAATTAGGCAGCAGGAAAAGGTGATCTTTATAGCGATAGGGAGATTTGATGGACAGTGAGCAATTTTAACTTGATTTAAACCACAAAACAGTCCAGAAAAGTTTTGGTGGCATAGAGAAGCAAAGGGGAGAGATCTCCTTAGATGGCAGGCATTTTATCCTCAACAGCACCAGAGATGGGAGAAAGGAAAACCCATGTACTGTACTAAAACCTTGAACAGAGAGTCATATCCAATCCTTCTCCATTCCCTTCCCTATTCCCCAAAACTGAAAGCATTGCAGCACTTCATAATAAAATACCAGATACCGTATGATTTCATCTGTGAGTAATTTTCCTCCATGAATTTGTTATGAAACACATGCAAGAATAAAAGCACAACCAGGATGCCATCCTGCAAGAAAAAGCGTAACATGATGCAGGCTTTGCTCTCTAGAGAGAGGAGGCCATGATGCATTTTAATGGATGCATACATTTATTGAAAATTAAGCCTTGAAACTACTTTATGCCCTCATCAGCATTCCTTACCAGCAGCAAACAAAAGTTAATTTTTTTCAAAATCCCATGACATAAACTGATCAATGCATACGTTAAACCTCCCTGCTTGTAGTCAGCAATACCATTTCTTCCCTAACTGATTCAGCTCATATTTTGGGCAGGAACATAAGCTTCATTTGACCCTGAAGCAAGTTCAAACCTGGCTGTAGGCTGCCTTTCTGTGCAGTGGAGTAGAAATTTATCTAAAGCAGCATACAAACATTATGTTCCTTAAACTCAGGAACAGCAAACCCACGTGGCAAGGTGGTTATGGACTGAATGTGAATGGAATATAACTTCTAATTTGGAAAAGAGAAATACTGGACGGTGCAGCACCCTCAAGAGAGGGTCAACCCCTGCTCTACAGAACTGACAAATAACTAGAGCTCTCCATTTCAAAACTGGGATTTACATCTACCCTACTACAGCAAACTGGAATAATGGGAGAGACTGAATCATCTTGTGGCCATAAAGGGCCGCAGAGTTTTCTGCACTGAAATGGCACCCAAAGCAAACAAACAAAACAAAACAATAAAAACAGTACAGAAAAGCATATCTAAAACTTTTCTGCCTATCCTTTCTGAACTCCTGTTTTCTGTTCTTATCAGGTACAGCCATGACAAAAAGCAGACACATTTTGCTCTTCTGTGTCACAGATACAATACAGTCCCGCATTTCAAAGTTCTCTCGCTAATCCAACCCTTTTGACACTTTCTTAACCAATTCCTGGGATCTGATGAAGATCGTTGTCTACAGCAAAGAAAACTTGTTCCACCATAAACAAAAACAGGAAGGAACCCAATTAGTAGAGGAACACTTTCAGCTCAAAGCTGACTCAAAGATGATGCCTATTTGTTTTTATTTTATACATTTAAAAGCATTTAAATATATTCCACGGATGAAAGACAAGCTGCTCTCCTGTAGTTTTTCAAGGCACCTCCAAACACAATCACTGGTGACAACAGCAAACCTTCACTAGTCAAGACGGGATCATGTTTTCCCCTAATTCTTACATTAGGATTCAGACTGCTAATCCATTAATAGGAATAGCCTTTATCTCAGCTCTTCCAACTAGACTTGATACACAGAGGCTGACCACTTAAAATTTTCAAAAGAGAATATAATTTCTCTTAACCTAAGAAATGCCACATTGTGATAAGAGAATTTTAAGTTACAGAAAGCCAGGCTGTTTTTAGGTCACTGGCTGCTAACCTGTAAGCAACATGCTGCCCATGTCACTTTCCAGCAAAGCTCATGTGAGCAGTTAGAAAGCAGACGCTGCCTACTGCACAGTCTGTGCTCTGGGCTACAGTCACTGTGTCTCAGCACACCCAACGCTAAGCAGAGACCTCCTTTACAGACACTTGAAAAATGACTCCCTCCTTACCTTCCCCCTTTCCTCTTCTGAAGAGCTTCTAAAGCTCCTCAATACCCACAGCTCAGTCACTATTCTCTTAATGACCTCTGAAGTGTTTATCTTAGAGATGTTGTATCTACTTATTGTTTCCTTTCCTGCCTGCCCTTGCAAGCACAGCCCGTTTAACTGTGTCTCATGTGGTCAGAATGCATTTCAGACAGTTCTGAAGAGTTACACAGCATTTAAGTTCAATTCATAAATTAATGCAGAGCAGCCAAATGCTCCACACCATGACTACAAATGCTTCATTTATCAAATAAAACTTTGGCATTGCTCATGTATTTGCAGACTTGTGAACCACTCACTGGAAAACTGTGCCCCTACATATGGAAGACGATGGCTGCTACAACTGTACAGATTTACCACGACAGGGAGAAAGAACAAAAGGAAGAGCAGAGGGGTGGAAAGTTCTCCAAAGTAGATGTTTCCAAGCTTTTTTAAACCTAAGAGAGAGACAAGACATAAGACAACACTTGAAGGAGCAGCTGGGGACACTGAATAAATACAGACATTTAAATGTGACTAATTACATACACATGCTGGAATTCTCAGAGGAGTATCAGGGAGCCAGACTCCCAGCTCACGCTGACTTTCAACAGGAGCTCAGTGGCCTGTCCCCTCTAGGCATTCTGGAAGTCAGACGTCATCTTGCTAAATACAGAACACCGCTTCTAAATGTTGCCTCTGGTAGTGTAATCAAAGCAAAGCCTACAGACTTTCTACAAAGTTATCTGCAGGAACCTTTTCCTTTATTAAATAGTATGTATTGAGCCCTTCTCTTTGTTAAATAAATAAAAATGCACACACCTACTGATCATAACCTACACTGTTCTGTGAGATGACAGACAGCTGCAGCAGCTCAGAGGTCTTAAGCCTCTGACAGACCACCCTTCTATGCTGAACACAAACAGACTGCACAGGTTCTGCAACGTTCTACAAAAGGTCTAGGGCTCCTCTCTGAGCACTAGTGTTGTGAAGATGGAAGGATATCTGCATATGAAAAGCGGAGACTGAAAAAAATCAAAGGGAGAAGAACAATCCACTGTTTTCCAAATGCAATCATGGAATACAGATACACACAAACTGCTCATGACTTAGTCCAAATATTTAAAACTGGCATGGCTGTGGGAGCATCCTTCCCTGTTACTCACTGCTCATTTTCAGTCTTTTGCACTGGAGAATGGTGCAGTTTATGGATGTACAGGACTAAGGCCCGATTCAACTTAAAAAACATGAGGGGTAAAAAATAAAATATACCACTGCTCAAGCAGCAGCCAAGAACCTTGTGTCAACACAAACGATAGGGTATGGACACAAGCAAGGAGGCATAGGAGTTCTGAGCACTTACTTCCATGGCCTCACTACCTTAAAACATTCACAAAGCTGCGCATGCCTGGCATATGACAAAGCACTTGACAAGTAAGAGATGGCCTTCATTTAACAGCTAGTTTAAGGTAAAGCTAGATGCTGGTAGCAGTAAGAAGCAGCAGCTGACTGTGCAGAGGTCCAGGAAGGCTGTTGTTCTAAACAGCGTGGGAAAAGACAACCTGAGATGATCTGTGAGTGAAGAAACCAGATCCTACAGAGGGAGAAACCAGAACCTACAGATTAAGACCTTTTCCTAGCATACTTTGTACTCATGATGGTTCATTTCACAGCACAACTGTAGTTAGTATAAATGCAGTTACACAAAGATACCAGGCTGTGAAGCCCATACATGTCTTCTACTTGATAAGCACTTGAGCAGAAGTCTGTGCTCGTTAGGCTGAAGCCATCCTCTCTCTGTATGGTATGAACACACAGCACATCAGTTGAACTGGATGATCTTTGACTGTACGTTCCAACCAAAACACTTCATTCCAAATCCTGTAACAAGGACATGAGGGACCCACAGAGTCTCAGTTGATACTCTGCCTAACTCAGTAACTAGGACCATCGAGTTTCATAGCAATTCCACAGAGGGAAACCAAGAGTAGCAAAGAAGTCCCTGAAGAAGCACGCAAGAAGTGAGAGCTCTGGTTTTCACTGAAGATGACAGCAGGAGCCACCTGGGGACACAAGAAGTCTGAGTGTGGTGCCTGCATCTGTATTGTCAGTGTAACTTTTAAATCCACTAATGCTTCTCCTTATAATCCCTTTTACAGAGATTCAGTCCAAGAGATTGTGCTGTAGCAGCTGGCAGAAACTAGGGCCTCGGAAGGGTTCTAATGAAGCACAACAGCTTAGTGGTTTAGGGCTAAATGAAAGTACTGAATGCTTCCTAGGGAGAAGCTATTAGGTAACAGTTTTGAACTCATTTTTTTTGCTTCCTCTGCGTAGGCTAAGGAACCTCACATACCTTTCGCATTTTAAATAATCTACTACTTAATGCTCAAGAGCTCAGCACTTAGCAATTTTAATTTGCTTTTCCATTCAGATGAATTTTGCCATCCTCTCATTGAGCTAATTGTTCACAGCATGCTCCACAGGGCCGCAGACTGCTGAGCAAAGGCCCCAGCTGCTGTCAAGATATTCTGGAAAATAGTGCACATGGGCACAGAGGGCACAGTATTGAAGATATGACCTGTGGGTGAACTGGTAAGAAAACTCATGTTTATTTATTTAATAGATAGGCAAAAATAAGTTTTCCAATTAGTCCTAGTTTTCATTCAGACCACATATGTGTCTGTAAAATACAAGCATTATGCCAGTGATTAAAAAGGCAAAAGTCTTTAAGATATTTTTAAATAGTCGCTCAATGAAAGCAGTTTTTGTTCTCCTGGGTTGTTGAATCAGCCTTATCTATGTGGTAGCTTGCAGGATAATCACTTCCCTGCCTCCAAGAGTCCCAAAATTCATTTAAGGGAAAAAAAAGGAAAAAAGTATAGGAAGTCAAGGAAGTTCACAGGATGACAAACTCACAGTTGTCACAGTTTTACACCTTTGTCTTGTTTGTGCACTGCAACAAATACATGAGCTGTTCAAAAAATAAAAAAAATCAAGTTATTTTCACAACATTCATCTGGTAGCTGCACTCCTCTAATTCACCCAGTCTCTACTTTTACTTCATGAACGATCTATAACAAAGGTTCTGCCTCCCATCTTTGCCATTCTTCTCACTTGGCAACTTCTGGTTCCATATCGATCTAGTCAAGCATTACTTAATTACTGCTCTCCTTTCTTGCATGTCTATGCACTACAACCAAAATACCTATGAACAAACCTGAAAGAGATTTCAGACAGTGTTGAAAAGCATTATAAAGCTGCAGTTCGCTGTATATCTCCTTAACAAAGATATGCACCATGAAGAAAATGCCAAATGACATTCTGTCTTTTCTTCCTGATGTAATAATTCCCCTTTCCTTTTCCATACTACTCCCTGTGTCTTTCTCAATCATAAGACAGACTTCCATAAAAACCTGCACCAATGGAACTACATACTCTAGAACTATTTTTATTTCTGGATTCCCTCCGATCTACCACCCAAATAACAAATAGCTGTGGAAACTAGCCAGAACCATACAGAGTGCTTGAGCTGACTACTGCAGGAAGACTCTAAGAAAGATACCTTCAGCAGACAAAAGATTGCTTGGGATCTGATTTTCAGGTTTTGTTTTTAAGACCCAAGATCTAGATCTAAGTTTAAAAGCAAACAAACAAACAAACAAACAAACACACACACACCTCTGAGCATTACAGGCCAGTGGCTAAAACCTTGGAATTTTTACACACATTTCAGTTAATATGTTGTATTTACTGAACAATACATTCAAAACCAAAATTACAGAATGCTGTATAAGCTATTCAAAGCATTTTCTTTGTATTGAACAGAGTAAAAGGAATAGTCTTCAAAGCAAGGCCACAAAGGCAAGAATTTGATTTAAAATCTGGCTGGTCAAATGAATAGAAAGGTAGAAAAAAATGCTGCATCAAAAGTTGATACTGCCTTATTGTTCTCCATGAAGCAAAAAACTGTACATTTTAAGACTTTATGAAGGACTGTTTCAGACTTGTATTTCTAGCATTTCAGGAATATCACTGGAAAAAAGCACTGGGATTGCAATGTTACCAACATCTGATTTAACTGAAGACAAAATCTGGCTGTGGTATGGCATACTCCCTCAAAACAAAAACAAAGGGAGAAAAACACTTTTGAAAGTCCTTCAGCATATCACCTAAATATTCAAAACAGATCATGGTGAGAGTGAAAGGATATTCCATGTAATGTCTGCTGGCAAAGAGTCAGACTCCCCATGATGTTACCTCACAGCTGGAGTTCAAAGGATAAAGACAGAGGCCTTTCCTGCTGCACGGCACCATGTAAGAGTGCACTGCTCACTTCCAGAAAGACTAAAGCAAATGAAACTGATACTTGGAACAATTCTGCTCCTTTTCCCTCTCTAGACACACTATCGTCTGGGCCTGCTGCGAGAAACAGTCCAAGTGTAGTGGTAAGCTCACCGGTCCAAACACATATACACATCTGCCCTCACCTAGGTGACAGACAGTGGAGTAGGACAACAACAAACCATCCTGTTCCACTTTTCATTTCCCCCTCTCCTGTAAAGCCCTAGGATCTATGACAACAGAAATAATGCTTCAGCAAAAGATGCCAGCCTAGGACTCAGTAGTTTCAGGTTTGAAACCCAATTTCTCAGAAACACCATGACTTGGTCATATTCAAATTACAGAATGGCAAAAGACACAAAAAAGAGTCCTCGAGCAGTAGTTAAATGAAGGCTGGGCCTTCAACGTGGTGTACAGCTATACTGACATGGCAACTTTAGACCTTAAAGAGGTACAGCTCTGTTCAAGTGGTTTGTGTTAGCAAAATCCCTGGAGATCAGAGCCTACACAGCAACTTTCACCATGCTTCATCAGATTTTTACGTTTTTTTTTTTTAACTAGCAGACTGCAGAGCAAAAGATTTCAAAGATGCCTACTCACAGAGCTGTGGTAGGGACTAAGTGTCTAGAAAAGGCATGCAAGATCACAAACTCCACATGTTCATGTGAGCCTAGAAGGATGGAGATCAACCTCCTGGCACACCTGCATTTGTTAATAGATCCCAGCTGCAAAGACTATCTTTTTAAGCAAAGCCTTTGCAGAGGCAACAACAATGTCAAATATTGGTCTGAAAATAAGGTTGGTCACAATTTTACTAGCAGAGCATTTCTCTACTGAAACAATTACCAACCAATTAGAAATGTATGATACTAACACTTCAATTTTGATGACATTCTGCCATAAACAGAACACAAGGTAGATTTCTGACAGAAGCCAAATAGTACTGCCACTGCTCCTGAAGTAACCATCTGGAAGGGTCTGTTATGGTCATCGGGCAATGGCCTTCTGACTCCTCATATGAAGGCAAAATCTTGATGTCTATTTGAGTCCTAGGACTACAAGGCCTCAGGTAATTTAAATGAGATTCTGAGACTGCTTTAATAACTGATGGCAGACTTCTGTTTGTTGAGTCAGCTTTGTAACACCCTGTTACCACATAAGCTACACCACAACTTCACTTAATTAGTAACACCCTTAAAATGCAAATCAGAAGGATATTATCGTTGGATATGTTTTTAATATTTCTAAAATGACTAACTGATCCATTAACGTTTAAAGTGTTAGGAACAAAATTATGTAAACTACATGCAGAAAAGGAGAACAAAAAAAATCTCATCCTGTAAATAAATTCATATGAATATCGCTGATTAACAACAGCGTTCAATCTCTAGTCAATGCCACGATTCCCCAAACAATTTTAAAATGAACCACTGCATACTGTATGTAACTATATTTCCTCATAACTTTAAGTCCTACCTTGTTGCGAGCTTATGGCAGACGACACCGGTGTCTGTTATGACTTCACTCAGCCTCAGCTCCAGGTGGACCTTTCCCTGAAACCGACAAAAAATAACGCATGAAAAATCAGTGCTGTGCATACCCAGCCACACCATTCCAACTAGAAACAGAACAAGTTGGTTAACACAAGCAATTCCAGGAGGAGTTTAAAGATTAGTTAACAGTTGTGCAGCTGACATATTTTATTTCTTAAGGAATCCAGTTCTATAGCCACTTCACTTGATTTCACTGCATCATCCTTCATTTCCACCCCACCCTTTTTTATTTGTGTGTTTTACTAACTGAGGGAAATGGTGTGTCTGTGGTCTGGAGTAAAAATATTTTGTTGTAGCTTTATTTGTATTTAGCATTTTAAATATCAAACAAAGATCTCCAACACAATCACTGAAAAGATATCACATCAGTGTGTTACAAATCGCAGCCTTTCAGTACCTAAAGGGATCCTATAAACAGGAGGGGAGTCAACTCTTTACAAGGGTAGATAACTGCAGGACAAGGGGAAATGGTTTTAAGTTGAGGGAGGGAAGATTTAGGTTGGACGTCAGGGAGAAGTTCTTTACAGAGAGAGTGGTGAGGTGCTGGAACAGGCTGCCCAGAGAGGTTGTGGATGCCCCGTCCCTGGAGGTGTTCAAGGCCAGATTGGATGGGGCCCTGGGCAGCCTGGTCCAATATTAAATGGGGAGGTTGGTGGCCCTGCATGTGGCAGGGGGGCTGGAGATTCATGATCCTTAAGGAACCTTCCAACCCGGGCCATTCTGTGATTCTGTGATTAAAACACTGGAAAACTGAAGGGGCCAAAAATTAAGAAATAAAATAAAACTGCGAGTAATACAGACTGCGCTACTCTCATTAGGTCTATTACATCACAAAACATGTGCATCTGGTTCTACTGGCAAAAACTATTACCATATATGGATAAACAGAAAATAAATTTTGTTGTTAATCTATTCTGACGTGCCAGTATTGTCCAATCATCTTTTTTATATCATGATGGCCAAAATTGAGTCATTCATCTTTAAAACTACTTCCACTCCACCCTTGTTACAAAGCACCCTAAAATCTACCCCACTAGTTCTAATGTAGGTGGAATTGTTGACTCAATTTTATCTCGACTCACATTGCCAGCCTTTTCATAATATCTTCCAGATCTGACTTTTTCTTTTTTTCACATCACCAGAACTCCAGCCAAAGGATGCCTATCCTGCATAACAGAAGGGACTGAAGATCAAACCCTGACCCCTACTTTTATTATGTTGTTAAGCAGATTCGTCTGGAAGAAAGCTGGTGAAAGCATATGGAAGTAGAGCGGGGAGTGCACTAACAAATGGCACAGACACTCAGAAGTTCAGCTCAAGCTCATTTCCCAGCCCTCCTACGTTTAGTAGTACAAACAAACTCTGAATCATAGAATCATAAAGGCTGGAAAAGACCTCTCAACTCATCTAGTCCAATTGTCAGCCCATCACCACCATGCTCACTACCATGTCATTCAGTGCCATATCTTCATGTCTTTTGAAGACCTCCAGGTATCCTGTCTCCACCACCTCCCAGGGCAGCCTGTGCCAATGCCTCACACTCCCCCTGTGAAGCCAGTGCCTGAATGCTTGTCCTGAGGAAATCAGTGAATAACAGCATTTATTACTGCAGTAGTCTCTTCCTCCTTCCTTCGATACACTCCCTACTAGAGACCAGTTTTACTGCACCATCTTGAATTCACTTTGTGCTTCCTTGCTTTCCTGTGGCAAATAACACTGCTGTTCATCCAGAAAACAAGAAAACAAGGCCCCTCCAAGCTATATAAATCAAATCCCATAGAGTTTGTGTCTCATACTCCTGATTTTTCACGTCTGTTTTAATGAAGAAATCAATCCCCTCCTTTATCCCTTCACTGCACACAAACTTCAACCTATGTCATTTCTTTCCTAAACTGAGCCTGTCCTCATGAACAAGGGAAGCATTTCCTGCACAAATGCATAAGGCCACTTCTAGACCCACCTGTTTAAAACTTCTTCCTGCTACAGAGACAATCATACATACAGGTATGAGGGGCTAAGCACAGCTGGCTGAGTGCTCGGAGTACGCAGGACAGCTTTCTGGCTTTATTTTACAGTGTTCTCCCATATTTTTCACTGCTCTCTTTTCCACGTATTTTATCACTAGAGCTACACTATGGGGCTCTAGAGAACAAATTTAGATTATGAACCTGCACAACCACCGCTGCCACCTTTGTTGATATCCTCCACATTACCTTCATCAGAGAAATCAGCAAGGAGTTTTGAAGGAGTTAAGAGACAGGGAAAGAGATTTAGGAACCCTAGAGAAAACATCCTCTTGTAGAAAAATGCCAAGAAGGTAAAGTGTTTTTACAGAGATACATCTGCTGACTTAAACAAAGGCAAGACTGATCTCTCTCAGGAAATAAAGAATGCTTCCATACACTTAAGTGAGCCTGAATGTAAACTTGTTTACAGTGCCAGTTTGCTAAATGCTGCTCAAATTAAGTAATTACAACAGAAGCTGCCTACTTCCAAAATTAAGCTCCAAAAATGCTCTCGAGTAAGCAGCACTTCACACATCTTCCCAACTACAGTAAGAAAAAATACAGTGCAACCTCCTTCAGGCTGAAAGCCAGTGCTTCTTTTAGCTCTCATTTTTCTCTTGAGAAGATTCAGAAAATGGCCAGCTGCTGAGAAAGTGACTCAAAGCTTCAAATAGCAAAACAAAGGTCACAAGATCACTCGGCCTGGCAGCCTTACGACTATTCCCAGACAACTTCCTTACCTCCAATTAAAAACTGAAATATGTAAGTATATTTAAATAAGGCTTAATATATATATTTAAATAAGTAACCTACTTGCAGGTTTAATTCATTAAAAATGTCACTTTTACGTAAACAGAATGCTTTTTCTCAAATCACTGTGCTGTTAGACAAAACATAAGTAAGTTTACTTCCTCACAATGCCAGTTGTTGGTTTACAAAATACCAGATAGCAGGTTTTTCCAAGAGAGGACAGAAAACCACGCAATAAATCAGTATTATAAAAATCAAGACTTAACAGAAGGTAAGGCAATCATCTATACTGAACTCAATGTAACAAACAGAAAGGAGATTACATATTTACATACAACTTAACTAAACTCAACAGAACATCAACACTTACAACATCAAATATATTTGTATTTTTTATTACCATAAGAACTACTGTAATAACAGGTAGAACCTTCAATTGTATTAGGTGCCCACAGCTGATGACAGCATTTATAAGCAGGAATGATCAGATAATGAAGCAGAATACAAAATATGGAGCCCCCATTCTGCACCTGAAGCATCATGCCTTGGTTCTGTTCGGAGAAAATCTTTGTTACAGATCCAAGGACTAAATCCAGGATCAGTCCCAAGCCTGTGTCCTATCATAAAGAGTTGTTATTTTTTTTTTTTCCTTCATTACAACAATCAAACTCAGAAAAGAATCTGAAAGATTGACAACTTCGAAGTAGAATGTGTTAATAACTAAAACATTTACATAGAAAATATATCAGGATGTTCCTAGAAGCAACTACATTCATTAGCATACACTTCACATTTGGAAGAGTAGGATTTTTTCAAGGAACAAGCTGCTGAAGGAGTATCAACTCAATTGCTGAACAACACTTCATTTTTCATAAACTCAAGATGATATAGATGGGTGGGTTGATAGGTCAAATGTCCTTCCTAATCATATCCAAAACTCCATAATGGGACCAGCCAGGTTCCATTTTTCAGTTCCTGATTAAAGAAGTCATCATTAGATTGAATTTCTTGCAGGCAAGTAAAGAACACTCTAAAGGAAATCAATAATGAACAAAACATTAAAAAGGCCATCCAAAGAAAAAATACACGCTTGTTAAAGATTGCCTAATAATAGAATTAATAATAATAATAATAATAATAATAAATTATTATAAAAATATTATATTGTTATAATAAAAATCTTAATAATAGAATTAAGTTCTAGTCTTGTTAACTAGTCATGTTAATGCTACCAAGCATCAAGAAATACACCACACAAATGACTGAAAAACAAACTGAAGCTAATCATAACCTTGCAAAGGAAAGAAAAACAGAATCCAAGTTCTGTTTTTATCGTTACAGGAAAAGCTTGTCTACACCATTTCATTTCTCTTTGGAATGTAACTGTAAGTTACCGAAGATGGAAACATCAGAAGACAGCTGTACAGTAAGCAGAAGCATACAGACACTACTTACCTGTATCATATTTCCAGCAGTTGCAAATTTCTGGTTTAATTTAAATACATTATGGCAAGAGAGGAAAGAAAACACATAACTACAAATTATCCTACAGTTATTGTTTTGACAGAGTTCTGCCACGCTGGTACGAGTCACTTTTAACATTTTTAACAAAGGCAGCATCCCCACAGTGCAGGAAACACAGGGACACTCACTTGGCACACTACGTTTCTTAGTGCAGTAACGAGCACACATTTTAAGCTGAAATTTAACTCACATCCCACAGATCTGTGATTGAGAGTTAATTCAAATTATCCAATTTTTCCCTGGGTCCGATCTTTGTGATCCAGGGAAAAGTTAAAAAAACCCCAACACTGACAAACACTAGGAATCTCTAAGCTGTTTCCTAAGCTCCAGCAAATGCACAAAGTACTCTTGACAGTCTGCTTAAGTTTGAAAAACAGGAGTTAACCTAATACATTAAGTCATATCTTCAAGGAAGTATCAACTACATCTTCACTAAGTACATTCTTTTTGTACTGTGGACACTTTTTAAAAATACTTCAGTGTTAAAAAGTGAAGACACTGTTAACAACATATATAGTGTTAACTCTAAACAAAAATATATAAAATATCCGTATCTGCTTGGATGAGTATCAAGTACCAAGACAACTATCGTCACATATGAGGGTCATATGCAAAATAACAATAGAAGATAACAGAAGACTGGTAAAAAAGGTATCAATCAAGCCTGCTGGACAACTGGCTGATGGTCACCCACCATTCCAGTTCTCACTAGTCTTCCTTTGCTGCAGACTTTTCACCTCTAAAGTGAGAGTGTGCGTGCATGGAAGTTTTCAAAGCTTTATCCCACATGGGGACCCTTATTCCAGCACAGCTCAATCGTATCAGCTCTGCAACTCAGCTCAACCCTGCTCATTGCTCTGAAGTACAGGAAGAGGGACTGGGACCCGCCTTTGGCTCTTCACTCTTCCTCCTGCTGGTACAGAACGGCTGCAAGCAGTCACTCCAGCTCTGAAAGATGAAGGGGGAAGAGATGGAATAGGAATGGGTTGTGGGAGAGGGCTAGGCAAAGCCTAGATGACATGAACTGGTCCATGGCCAATACCAGCATCCCATTATTTTGGAATCTCGTAAATTGAGGATTGTAACATCCCCTGTGACGTTGGTTTACTTTCCCTTGCTACAGGAAAATCACTGTTAGGCATTTCACTGAAAGCAGTCTGCAGAAAGGAGCCTTGGAAAAACTTGCTTTTGCACAGAGACTATTGGAAATGATGGGATGAGCTGTACTGTTGCTGTATCTTTCTTTCCAAATTTTGTTTCAGGTAAAAGTAACTAGATCCAGTCTATTTTGACATCCTCTTGGGCAGCTTTCTGAGATGTCATTTTCTGGCACTGGTAAAGCTCAGAAACAAACAATAAAACCTACCCAATTTCTAAGGGCTCATTAAATACTGTCTGTGAGGTTATGGGAGAAGAAAGAGTAAGGGTGCAGTTTGTGCTAGCAGCCCCATCTTAGGTCACAACACAATGGCATGCCTGGGTCAGAAGGGTGAGCATGTCTGCTTGCTGCCTACTTCTGCTGCTGTAAAAACTTCTTTCTTTAGCAGAGGAAAGCAGGCAACTGGGAAAGCTGTAAGGGGCAGGCTCCAGATCACCTCAGATGGGTTTGCTGGACCACGGTGCTGCACACAAAGATCTGGAACAAAATCTAGTCTGTTACTGATGAAAGTGTAACAGATCTAAAGAACACTGAATGGATTTGGAGCTGCTATGCAGAGCAGAACTGATGTCTGCTCAGTCTCTATATGTGCAAACTAACAGATGCAAGCATGTCACAACCACTCAGTAACTGACAAAACACCTTCACATGGCCCAGCGTTAAACCCTTACAATTTTCTAAAGGAAGAACACTTCAATATGACCAAAAACCTTGCAACTTGTCAGCCCTGAAATTTGTCGTGTCCCTCTCAAATACTTTGATATGATAAATGATGCCATTATCAAGCACCTGCTTTTTTTCCTCAGACAAATTGTGCTCTGCAGATGGAGAATCCAGGTATGTTTTTTGAAACAATGTAAATTTATTATTCATCAGTAGGTGCTCTGTACCACATGCCATGTTTCTTGGCTAGCTTTTGAGAAGTAACAGAGCAAAAACAATAGACTGTCTTGCCTGTCTGTGCTGGTAAGTCAGAACTCAGTGTTCTCACATCCACATAGGGAGGAAGTCTTGTCACCCTTGTGGTTTCACCCTGATGGGAAGCTAAATTCTACCATATCATTCTCTCACTCCCCCTCCTCAAAAGAATAGGGAGAGAAAATACGAAAGAAGCTAAGGTTTGGGACAAGGACACAGAGATTGCTCACCAATTACCACCACAGGCAAAACAGAATCACTACAGGGAGATTAAGATATTTTATTTTCTATTCCTACCAGACTAGAGCAGTGAGAACTATAAGCAGATTAAAAACACGTTCCCCCTACCCAATCTCTTCTGTCTCCTCCCCTCAAGCAGTACAGAGGAAAAAGAAATAGAGGCAGCTATCAGTCCATAACACTCTCTGCCACTCCTCCATGATCACTCTGCCCTTGCTCCACAAGGGCTTCCCACAATTCCGTCCATCCTGAGCTGATCCCCAGGGGTTTCCCACAGCCTGCAGCTCTCCCAGCACTGCCGCAACACGGCTCCATACCACAGGGTCTATCCTTAAGGCATTGCTTTACATGGGTCCCCATGGGCAGAGCTCCCCCAGCCTTTTTGCCCAACTGCAGGCCCCTCTCCAGGGACTGCAGCTCCAAGCTCAGGCCTATTCCTGCAGGGCTCTCCATGGGCTGTACCTCATCCAGGCCTCATCTACTGCTGTCCCATGGGCTCCTCCATGGCTGCACATGGACATCTGCTCTGCATGGTGCCCATAGGCTGTGGGGGGGACGACCTGCTCCTCCAAGGGCCTCTCCTGGGCTGCAGAAGCTTCCGCTTCATGCCTGGAGCACCTTCTGCCCTCCTCCTGCACTGACCTTGGTGCCTACGGGTGCCCATTTCTCTCACATTTCTCACTTCTCTCCCAGCTGCAGTATAAAAGCAGTTCTCCCTTCCTTACTCTGCTTTCCCAGAGCACACCCAGCATTGCTCATGGCTCAGCTCTGGCAGTGGTGGGTCCCTTTGCAGCAGCTGGAGCTGGCTGTGACAGCCATGGGGCACTGCTGGGCTCTGCTTACAGCTACCAAACCCCTAACATGTAAACTCAATACAGCAACAAAACAGGATCAGGTTAATAAATATTCCTTTTTATTAACACAGACATTCTTACGAAACATTTAAACACCGGTAAACAATTCAGTTCTCTGAAATAATTATACCGGTAGGCATGCAGCCTTGAGAATCTTCCCACTTTATCAAAATAGAGATTTCACATCTTTTCAAAACAACTGAAAGAGGGGAAACCTAAAACCCACTGTTCATTTAAAAAGAGGGTAACACCCATTTATTTCCTGCCTGTGGTGGAAAGCCGATACCAAATCTGGAAGCAGCTTCTTCTTTTTAGATTTGCATACAGTCATGCTTACAGTAGGGTTGCACAAAATGTGTCAGTGACTCATCTTCATGCTAGAAGAATTTAAATACCTCCACAAACACTGTTAATTTCAGAGTTGGACATTAGGCATGCAATGCTCTTAACTGTTCGACAGAGCAGACATTTCTATCAGTCACTGGAGTGCTATCACCCTAATAAAGTTGCTCCTAATGACAATTTGCTTAACTTCATTTATCTTCAAGCCCATATACTCCAGAAAAGTAACAATTAACATTGGAACCATTCAAGTTCAGTACAGTTTGCTCTCTGCATATATAAATTAATGCTCTTTATAGAACAGGAAACAGACAGACACAGGGAAAGACCATGGCAACTTTCACAATATTATGAAAGTAGGGCAAAAGAAAGCAACAGTAACACATCCCCAGCTTCCTCTGATGATCTGGGATCAACTTCTTCAACTGTCAAACAGGACTGAATTTAGTAGAGCTAATTCAAAAGCTTGTGGTGAAATCCTGGCTCTGCTGAAGTAATGGCAAGCCTCCTACCCTGGCAAGGCCAGGATTTCATTCATGAAGCCTGATGCGTGGAATACAGATGCTGCTTTCAATGGGAAGGTGCTGACAAAGGAGTAGAGTTTTTCTGAGCACCTCACTGTGCCCTGAATATATCCTTCCAGCAAGCATTACAGAGCCAGTGTGATTTTCAGCAACAAAAGTGATTTCCAGAGATTTCTACGTACAAAAGGATTATATACTACTCTTCAATTATACCTATATCCAATATTTTCCACTCATGATGTACAGCTTGCTGACTGATGCTTATATTGCTCCACACTCAAGAACAGGCACAGTTCAAAAGAATGAAAGGCCTGGATAAGCAAAATGCTAATGTAGTAGCCAAAGAAAGGACTTTTGGTGTCTGAAGAAATTATTTCTTAACATCACTAAATTTTTTCACACAAGCTCTTGAATACAGAAGGTTAAAACGTGAGACAATTTGCTTCCTCAGTGTTGGTTTTCTGCCTCTTATGCACTTTTAATAACTCAGTGTATACATTCCAGACACATCAAAGCTCTTATGAGAAGGAAAGGGAAATGAGCAATTTTCAAGTTTTCATGTCAGGTTTTACTTGTGTTTTTTTTTTTTTTTTAGGTCCTCTTCTAATTTTACATAAGACCTTGAGCATGACTGGCTTTGAGAAAACACTCTGTCATTTAATATTGAGAACTCTCTTGCAAAAGAACATGACCATTTTACATTTGTCACTGCTATGGAGGAAGCAACTCAAAGAACACTTGAAAATGGGATCTTTTTAAAGCAAGAGCCTGCATAGGAAAACATGTCAGAATGCAACTCCCCTTTATTTCTCTCCCTCTTACATACACTGACTACATTGTTTGGAACACACTGGTGCATTCTGATATTAGTCAGAATGTCTCTGGTTCTTATCATACAAACGTTTCACAGAATGGCTTGGGTTGGAAGGGACCTCAAAGATCATCTATCTACCTCCAACCCAACTGCCATGGGCAGGGTAATCATTTCTCTGATTACATATGCACAAAGGGTATTGGAGTTGCAAAGTTCAAGCTTCACAAAACAGATTTAACTGTGAAGGGCTGGAGTTACCATGGGAAAAAAAAAAAATTGCTAAGAGACCTTTTCTGGTTTTGAAAGGTCAGATGTGCTCTTGGGATCAGACTCTACTGAGAGCATATGGACCATTGGGAGAACCTGTCATCTACTGCCCCAGGCAAATAGTGAATCAGTTATTGTCAAGTAAACTTCTGCATTTGGAGGAAAGGCAGTCATTTACGGATCAGGAGACACGTACACACAGCAGCATAGCAAATTTTTGCTTCCAGTTATCAAAATGCAGGAGAGTGAGAAAACGGCAAGTCCTGAAAGACAAACGGCTAGTAGAGACACATTGTATGGGAAGTGTGCAAGACCATGCTTCTACTGAGTGCAAACAGCTTATCAACTTCTGTCCTCTGCTGCCAATCCTTCCACTCTCAGCTGAGGCTGCCCCATTGGTTTAATTATTGCATTGAGATAGAATATTAATGTTTCCAGTCATGGTCCAAGTCCTGCTTTATTTCTGCTGAAACACTCAAGCACTTGTACTGTGAGACACATATTTAGCTGTAGGCACTGTAGTGTCCCATTGAGGAGCTAGCAGGCTCCATCAGAAGATGTGATTTCACACTCATATGACAAACAATTATAATTTTGGTTAAGTTTAATAATCTGTCTCACAGAGGAGCTTAAACTCCCTACAGCACAATAGTCTTATCATGAAGGTTATATCTGAACTGCAGTTGGAGTACAGGACTGCAGAAAGAAATGCAATATGATATTAAAAACCTATAAGAAGCTAAACCAGCTACTAAGATGTAGGGCACCAATTTGCCTAGAATAAAAACCTGTTGACCTCAAAAGGCAATTGCTGTCCACTGCTGAAATACACACCACTTTGTTCTGAGGCTGCTGCTAGATACCTTCTCAAGTGAAGAGAAATTCAGGTGCATCTGACTATGCTGCCCACACTGAACTAGCTAGCTTGCTGACACCATGGTGAATGTTGAAACAAATGATGAACCAAAGCCACAAAAGACATGTGGGTTGGTAATGCCTAATCTGCACCTGTGGACTGAGTTGCTACAGAGCATCTCTACCACTTGGCATGGGACTGTGCAGCACACTGAACAGCAGCAGGTTTAAGACAACCTGCCTTTTAGCCACTCTTTGCCCAGATGGACAATGCCCACTTTTTTCCTTCAAGATGAGCAATCATGCAGAACTTAGGTACGTCTTCCAGTCAAGCAAGGAATGGATGTGGCATTAAAGCATTTGACAGCAGTGCTCACAACTGTGTAGACTGATGATTAAGCAGTCCTATTGTCAGTAACATTCTCATCTACCATAAAGTTTATCAGTCTTAGTTTGATTCCTGACAATACAAAACATCTTTGTAAGACAGTAAGAATTAGCAGAGTTGGAAAACCGTAAGACTAATCACAAAGCCCTGAGCTAAATATCTCAGCAACTATGTCTCATGCTGTTATACATTATCTCCATTGTTTTGATTACAGCATCAGAGTAATTGAAGCAGTAGATTCTGAGAAAAAATTGTGGAAATAGTACTATAGAATTGTTAAGGCTGGAAAAGACCACTAAGATAATCAACTGCAACGCCATCACCACCATGCCCACTAATCAAGTCCTAAAGTGCCATATCCACATGGTTCTTGAACATATCCAGGGACAGTGACTCTTAAAAAATGCACTCCACTTCCATTAACACTGGAATTCAACATTGCTATTCACTTCCATTTGCAAAAAAGAGAGCGATTTTCCTATCACATATCAATCCCTATGTATGAAAACAGAGAGAAGTATTTCCGTTTCAAAATTTGTATCACTTCCATAAGTCACAGAAGTGAAGTCTAAACCACATCAATAACAAAATTTTCATTATGCACACTGCATACACATAAAAATACCAGTTTTACATCAGAAATGCTGTTATCCAGAATTTCAAGTCAATCCTTCCGTTCTCAAAAATAAGGCTGATCGTGTCCCAGAGCAGGGCATCTGAGAACCAAGGCACCCAAGATCATTAATATTTCATTAATATTTTAATAATCCACTGATTCTAAGCTGGTTTGCAATTTCTGATTGTGCTGTTTGGTGTGCTTAAAACCTGGATATTTTCAGGCTTGGCAAACAACAATTCTACTCAAACACTTAGTTTATTTTTCATATCACGGCCCAATGATTAGAGAGAATTAGAAACCAATCTTTTTGTTTTGTTTTGTTTGTTTTAAATTTATCACTATGACTTGTATGACCTCAAGCAGGTCACACTCTCATTGACACTTAGTTCTCACTCTATTCAGTGTGTGGGAGTGACAGTAGCTTGCCTCAATGCAGTGCTCTGATGCATAACTAAATAGCCATAAAGTGCTCTATGACATGGAAAATAGTATTAAGGCCACTGACTGACTAAAAGAGAAAGATTCAGGTACGATTCCTGGCACGTTTCAGTATTTATCCCCTAGATATGTGGCCAATGGGGATAAATGCTAGAATGATAAACCTACAGCTGCCACACTAAAACAACTTTCTGATTTTTAGTATTAGTATGAGTCATTACAAGTGTTAATCACCTAAAATGCCTTAAAAGATTTTCCTTAAAATGGGAGAAAAACTGAATAACATTGCATATTTAGCACTACAAATACTCTCTTCTCCTATAAATGCAAAAGTGTTTAGGAAAAGGTTGTATACTGACATACCACAAGTATAAAAAACAAACAAAAATAATCATTTGGCAATCTTTCCATACATAAGAATTTCTACAAAATATTTACAAATTTGCTCCCACTGTTTTGGAAAGCACAAAGCCTCATATAATATAAAGACTTAATATAAAGACTTAATACAATACTTAATAAAAAGACTGTGGAAAAATTAAGTAAATGGATAAAATCATCAGAGTGCTATTCATTTTTAAACTAGTTGTAAGAAACGTTTATCACAGAGTGCAGAAATTGCTTTTAACCCCTGGGTTCTTGTAAAGAAACAGTCGAACTGATAAACTGTGCAATTAAAAACAGGGAATATGCTTTCCAGCAAACATCATGTTCCTCTTCTCTCCAAAAACTGGCTGCAAACATTTCAGTTCACAGTCTAAATTACCTGTGCTGTCCTAGAAAGTACCCTGGGTCTAAAAAGATTCCTCAAGCTCATTCTGCATAAACATTACACCAAAATAAACTATGCAGAAGATTATCCAAATATCAGTGTTTTTCAACTGATACACTATAAAGGGAAAGTTTTTGTATCCAGCAGGAAATAAACACTAAACCTATTGTTCTAAAGTCACTGTCACAAGAGGCTTTGGGGTAAGAAGAAAGGGAGGCAAGGGTAAATGAAATAGACTTCAATGTTAAAAGGCTATTAAAAGCCTTTCCATCACCATCAGCATCGAAATGTGGCATTAAAGAGGATCGATATTCTACAAGAGAATGTTACAAACTGAACAGGCTGTTATGAGGCTTTCTTTGCATCATGTGTACAACAGTTTATGATCTGTCACTCCAAATAAGCAGAAAACCTACCCTTGAATATGCTGTTGCATATGCTTCACTATACGTAACCACACTACGTATTGCAATGATTTGCAGTATGTCATTTTTTGACTTAGTATGGGCAGACCAGTGTGCAAACTGAAAAGCCATTATGTTATTTCTAACCCTAGCACACACTTACCTAAGCAGCATTTCCCATTAAATTTACTGGAGATTGTTGCACAGGTCAGATAATATCTCAGCTCCTAAGTGAACACTGTGGTTCAAAAGTAGGTTTGGTTTTTATTGTTTTGTTGTTGTTGTTGTTGTTGTTTTTAAATAGGAAAAAAAATAGTTAAGTAACGGAATTATATACACTTAATATTCTGCTACAGCATTTTAATTTCTTGTTTTGTTATAATGACTGTATTCACAAGACCTAACATTGTAATAGAAATCAGAAACTTTTACAACGAAAAAAGGAGGAGTTGCTTTGTGCACCACTGTCTGCAAGTACCAAACTCAGTAGAGGTAGAAGTAGAAGCAGAGGTAAAGCGATATTATCTTCAGCACTCCAACAGCTTGGAGCAGGGCCCAGAAATCTGGCAAGGAATAGGTTTTTTGTTTTATGTTGTTTATTTTTTTTTTGTTTTGTCTGAGATGTACTTGTTGCCATTCCTGTGACAACCTGCCCATATAATCCTTTAAGATAGTATCTGTGCAGGTACTATCTTCAAGCTGGTTCAACTCCCCGAGGAATCAACAGTTACAACAGTTATTTATAAAGTTTTGAAGTTATTTGATACCTAGCAGATAACCACTCTCTTCCTTGTATTAGTAATCCTGGTAGTTCACTAAGTTTTAATTATTTCTGTGAGCAGAATCCTGGCCCCATTGACTTAAGCACACTCATAATTCAGTCTATGCACAGACATCCCATACAAGCTGCAAATACCAATGAAACACAGACCATACTAATAAGCAATACTTCTCTTTTGCAGTGATGCAACACACCTGTCTTTGAGCCATGGAACCCATGAAATTATTAAATGGCCCTGTTACAAACACTCCTTTGTCAAGATCATCTCACCTGTACTTCTGAATCGGCATCAACATGCTGGAGTTGAAACCAGGTGTCTCTGTTATGATACTTCTGCAGATCTTCTTTCTGAATAGCTACCTTTCCTGTAAATAAAACAAACCAGAAGCACAGTTTAAGATACGCTATAGCTCCCCTAAAGTACATTTCCATCAAAAATGGCTTTAAAACACTGATTAATGGACTACTCAAAAAATGCTTCAGAACAAGGAAAGCACGCAGTTATTGAAAACAACATTTTACTTTATTTTCATAGGAGAGGTACAGCAACTAGACACCAAGTCATGGCTGACTCCCAGATCTGCACGTGAGGCCCAGTCAGTTTGCTACTCTAAGCAGTAAAAGACATACCAACTACACCCACTCCAGCCTTGCAGGACTCATATCCCACAGCCCAGGGCCACCCAAGTACTATCACTCACACACTAATTCTAACTGTTGAGAGAGAAAACACAGTGGAGCTTTTCCACACACCTTTTTCAACCCCCCTTGCTGCCACCCAATTCGCTTTTTTGGAAGTCATGGCAACAGAAGCCAGTTCCATGCAAAGAACTAATGTATATGCAAGCTAGGGGGCTAACACATATGTAAAGCTGGAACTTTCATCTTGTCCAGCCTCTCGGGCATTATGTAAAGCACTCTCAGAGGGATAACAAAACTTTTTCCAAGCTTCTTTCTTTGTATATATGAAGCGGAGCATGGCATGCCTGATGATCACGTGCCCCTCTGAAAGCAGTTTTGGGTTGGGTGCTGCGTTCTCAGTGCCTGAGGAACCATGTTCAAAATGAAAGAATCCAGGGCAGCAACAGATGCTCAAGGGGATCAAGAAAGGCACTTTTTGGCAGCATGGTTTGGTAGCAGACCATTCTGCTAGAGCGAGTCAGTTGCATACAGTTCGCAACCACTGCTCTACTGCAGAAATAGACTTTAATCAAATCCTGTCAAACAAAATAGGCCGAGTGACACAAGTCACAGTAAAAAGCAGGTTTCCAAGGCTCCCTAAATCCATGCAGCTCAACTGAGAGTTTGAAATCTAGAAGTTTCTGTAAGTCTCAAAGTAACCATATTATGCTTCTCCATTCCCTCAAATTTTGGCCTTTGCCTTGGAGAGTTCCCCCTGCCCCCCATCTGCTGGGCTGCTTCCCTGCACTCTGTGGCAGCTGCTGTGGCATTCTTCTGGCACGCTCAAGCTACTTTTGGTGACAGTTTCCAGACTTTCAGTCCCAGTTTTTAAACAGCTCGGCCACCCTACCATGGCTGCCCTCCTCAGCATCTGACATGGTTTCTGCTCTTGCTTCCACAAACCTTCTGCCCCACTTCTCCCACACCTTGCTTCCTCTGCCCCCAGCGCGCTCCTCCCTTTCTCATCCTTTGCAGATTACCCGATCCATCTCCTAGTAAGCTTTACACTAGAGATTACCACAGCAGATTAAGTGCACCGCAAATGCAGGACTAGTGATTGAAATTACTTTGAAAAACAGTAAATTATACAGACCTACACAGCAATATGGCAGAAAGGCTAAACGTGAAATGTGCTGAAGAGAAGATACGAAGGTATGCTGCTGAGAACCTCTGTACTGATGGCTGCGTATTTTCACATCTATTGCTTGTATTCTCTAACTACAGCAGTATGTGGGTAACCTAGTTTCTCTAAAACACTTGGTCAGAGGAATATGTTTAAAGGCATGACTTTTCAGTAATTGTGGACTTTATCAGAGATTGTTTACTTTCTGTGCTTGCTATCCTTGCCATACTCTTCAGTCTCTTGCAGAAATCCCTCACCTGACTGCAGGGTAACATGCACTTCACAGGTATGTGTTGCCAGTATCTTTCAATCACTTTCACCCCACCTCGTCTCCCAAAAGGACAATCCTTGTGGAAAGCTCAGGGATTATTTCAGCACTATCAGCACCCGTACAGAGCTGAAAAGGTGCGACTGTCTCCTCTTTTAGCAGGGGCACCCTGAATCCGGCACGGCAAAGCCAACCCATGCAGGTACAACTGCAGGATCAGCAAGTAAGCAGCACAGCAATGTGTGCCTCCAGCTCCAAAAGGGTTAACATGGCAGCACAACTGTTTTGATTAGGAAACCGAAGAGGACTGTTTGCTCTGCACACAAGCAATTCTTATTAACGAGTGAAACTTATTGGCCAGGCTGGATGGAATCCAGGGCTTTTCACTGTATACCAAGTGATCCACAAAGAAGAAAAATCTAGTGGGAAAATGTGTGTGTGTGTTGGTGGGGGTTGGTGGAGAGTAAAGACAGGATCTATACTTCAGCTAGTCTAAACATACATAAAAGTATATTACTGACAGGGTGGATCGTTTAATCTGGCCTGTTTAACAGTTCTATGTACAGCAGCAGCCTACAGAATGTCTATTAATAACTCCCAGTCTGTAGAGGCCATGTCCACACGCCTACTCAAGCCATGCTTTGGCACCACAAGGCTCTCTATGGCCCAGTGCCAGCACTGAGGACAGTTGGGTCTCACCCCATTCCCTATAGCCTTGCTCGGTCTCCAGTTGGCCAATGAATCAAGCCGAAACAACTTCTAGGCTCAGAAGAACTGGGTTAACTCTAGGTGAACAAGCACAAGCTGTCGGCACCTGTCATTTGCACTGATACCACGTAGTAAAGGCCTATGGTTCTCCTTGAAGATAAATCTGATGCCAGAAGTCCAAAAGGTTTACTGTCGCTCACTTAGAGGACTTTTTCTCTTTGAGAATCCTCAGCATGCTCCCAAACTTAACCCTATTGCACAGCACTCCTTCTCAAAACCTGGGCTGCTGCCAGACATCAGTGACAGACTCCAAATCTCATCTCTGAGGCAACCCATCATTTATGCTGGTTTCCTCAGAGTCACCCAGAGCTGCAGAAAGCCTGCCTGTGCTAGCTCATGCTTTTAGAGACCACATGGGAGGAAGCAGGAGACAGAAGAGCATGTTGAGTGATATTTAGTCACTTTAGTTAGAAGGTTTTAAAAGTAAATAATCTTCTCAACCAACAGAGATTAGGTAAAAGCATTCTTCTAATCTGAACTAATTCATTTCCCAGTGCCCAGTATTCATCGGGACCTCAGGCTGGAGATGCATGGGGGGAATCCACACATTCTTCTGCATGTTCCTCATCCACATGGCAGTCACTTTTTCTATATTCCCCAAATTCACACAACAGATCTGGCACGTTTAAATCCTAAACCTTGCATTCAAAGCAAAGATGCGATATTTCACGCTTGATGCCCTCTTGGGAATCTTTTCGGCAGAAAAAAGCACCAGCAACCTGTTCTTCCAAACACACAGCCAGCACGTGATGAATGAAGGCACTACTCAGGGCCTTTATAGTCCTAAGGGTGCAAAGACCCCTCCTTTTACTACCATACAGTTTTGTCCTCACAGCATGCTGGACTTAAATTGCTGAGGAAACCAATTCAACTTCAAAAACACCAAACAACAAAAATAAACATATTGGAGGAGGAGAAGGTAGGAACAAGTGAGTTTCAGGGGTCATGTGTGGGCTGACACATAGATCATTTCAACTGATCTGCTTGACAATTCAAGGCATATTGACACAGTGGGAAGACACGTGCTAGGAGAAGGTTAGTGGCAAAAATATGCAGCAGAGATAAGTACAGATTTCTGGCCTCACCTCTTGAGAAAGCGTTGTGAGTACAGTGCACCTTCCATGCTAGTTCCTCACTGGAGTTCCAAATGGTCTTTCTAGGCAAGCCAGTACCTTTGCCTTTGCTACTAGCAGGCCAATAGCTTGCCCTTGCACATCTCTGAGTTTCATTAAGAGCTTAACATTTCCATACTAAGACTAGCGTGGAGTTTGAAACTCAGCTCCAGCACTCTCCATCCAGTCATAGCAACCTTCTATTCTCCATTAACATTATCTGTATTATTGTTAATTATATATATTATATATAATTTACAGCAAAGGCATAGGTCTGAGTCACATGTAAAGAGGTACCAAATGACTAATTAATTCAGTTTTCTCTAAGGTCTGAGTAGAGACTACTTCGTCTCCTATGTCCAGCAATATCAGGCAGTAAGAGGTCATGGGGGCCAGTTCAGAAGTTGTTTTCTGCTAAGTGCACAGACCCACTATATCACTGAATTCATTTAAAATAATTGATCTGAGAGTGCACGAGGAGAATTACTTTCATCAGCTGGGAAGACTAAGGACAAATCAGAATTGATTTTAATCAGCATTTTAGGCTGTGAAAGGCTTCTATAACCTTGAAATCTCCAGCCAAAAAGCAGTGCTAACTATTTCAGACTATATAGAATTTTATAATTATCCTCATAAACGATTATTTGTCATGAAATAAAAAAATCTGTAAGACAAAAAGGGGTAGATGCTTTCACTGCTCAAGAACTCTACAAATCTGCTGACCCTTCCTGAGGCATGGAAAAATATTGATATAAGTCATCTCGCTAGTTGAGGATTAGAAAGACAATAACAGGAATTAGAGGCAATGGAAGGTCAAAGAGCCTTAGAAGCAGAGGATGACTCCTTACTGGCTCCTGTGCTGTGCACCATGAAGAGCAAGTACTACCAGACCACCTGCCTCCATTGCTAAGAATTAGTGGTGACAATGGCAGGACACTTCCAGCATAGCAGCAGTATAGCCTACAAAGAGGACTGAGGTAGACTACATTCATAACCCCGTTTTCATCTGTTTTTTGAACAATTAGTGCAAATATAAGAACATAAGACTTCTGATACCCATTTTTCCCCTTCTTAGGATTCGTCTTAAATAATAAGGCAGAGAGCAGTAGGCTTGCGATTAAAACATAGCTTCTAACCTTAAAAGAAGAAAGGTGCTGCACTACACAAACTGCTCTCTACCATCTTAGCTTTGCTGCCTGATATGACAATTTCTACTCTCCCCTTCACGTCCTTGAAGAACTAGAACACTGGGATAAGCGCTCTGCCAACTGCTGTCTGGGTCCTTTAAACAAATCTGCATCTGAGAAATGGCTAGTCCATGGCTTATCTCCCTTGAAGTGCAGTTGCTGTCATTTGCTTTGCCTCCAGCAGGCGCCCATGCCCCTCAGCATGCTGCTTGCACTGGACAACCAAGTCCACCAGCATCAGCCTCTTCCAGGTACTCCCACCAGCAGTCACTGCTATTGAGTTGTCTTCACAGGTTCAGTCTTATCTTAGTACAAGCAAGACATAAGTCTAAAAGAGGCTATTTAACAACTTCTCGTTCTGAGATAAGTACTGAAGAAAACACAGCAAGCTCAGCACAACTTATGGTAGCTAGAATATGCTTGTGATGGAAGGATAAATCTATGATATTTCAATGCAGGCATTATGAACACTGTCACTGGTGAGAATGGGGGACTGTGTAAAAAGACATTTCAGGCTCTAAGCTTTGTTTATAATATGCACTTGTAGGAGTATAAAGGAAAAATGTGCATTTTTGAAAGCCCAATTTTGTTTTCCTGCTTTTATGATCATCTGTTATGCTAAAAGATACTGTGAGTGCACCCTAACAAATTATTCTCTGCAGAAAGTGTTTATTTTAGGCTTTCTACACAACTGTAGAGAATCTTCTGAGGATAATTCCAGTTTACAGTTTTCCAAGACTTGTCACTGTGGGACACAGTCATCTGTTTCCTTTATTTCATTAGTAGCTATATTTATACCACACTGAGTAGATATCATTCCCATGTCATCCAACAGTACACCACAGAAGCAGTAAACCAAGTTTTGACTTCTCCCTAAGCAGAGGACAAAGAGAACAGTTTTCTATTACAACACTGATCTCTACTTTGTGTTGTATTTGAAAATCTTTCCCTCGCTTATCTATCAAGAAGCATAGGTTAGCAAGAAGATTCTTTTTCAATTTTCCTTAAAATCCAAAACAAATATTCAAATGATGATGTTTCAGCTACATTTGGCAACAATTACCCAAAAGCAATAGACAGCTTGCTTGTAGCGGCAACTCTACAAAAACACACCTCCTCAGCCTTGGAAGTACTTATTAACAAAGGCACAGTCACCTGTAACATGCAAACCTCAAACAATTTTCAGTTCCAGGGTGTTCTTATTCTGTGAGAATGTCTATCAGCTACAATTTGCTTTCATCTAATTTAGCCTAGAGCATCTAAGTTTAATTACCTCTGCAGGCACTTTTTTTTTCCTATTCCCTTACTTGCTTCACCTCATCTAGTATTAAGCAAGGAAAACAGTTACAGCCTGCCAGAATACAGAGGCCCCAAGACAATTTGGTGTACAGCACACCTAATAACTTCTATAAAAGTGGCTTCGAGCAGTGAGTTGTAGTAAATGTAATTAACAGAATGACTTATTAATCTTCTCTCTGTAAGCCTTCTGTTCTTGCACTGAAGAGCTTAGGCATGCGACATCCATGGTTGGGTTGTTTGTTTGTTTTTTTTCCACTAAAATTTCACACCCACTAGGACTGCACCCAAACCTTCCCCTCAGTCAGGAGTAACCCAGGCGTGTGAAAGTAAGTTCATACTCCCCAGTGCAGTAACAGGGACATGATCTGATCCAGTAAATTTCTTTCTTTCCCTCAGAGCTTCACAGTAACTCCATTTTATTCTGTTCAGGATCATGCATTATATAGATGTTAGCAAGTCAGTTACATGCATTTGTTACCAAAATAAGTGAAGTGCTGGGGAGCAGGGAGCTGCTGTTCCTACTTTATGATTTGAAAACCAACCAAAAAAGTCTCTAAATTTAAACAGAATTTACCTTTCCTTTCAGTAGTACATTTCCTACTCAAGGCATCTTAACATACTATACACATCTATACGCATACCAAACTTCAGCCATTAACAGTCAAGGCACACATTATCAACAGACAACTTAAGGCTAATTTATCTGCACAGTAACTGTACACTTTACATTTTATCAAGAAAAGACAAATCATATTTCATGTCCTCTGAGATGTGCATTTCTTCTTTATATTTGCATTTCAACCGGTATCCAAAATTCTTCCAAGACACAGTTCTTCCAGATCCATATTTTTAGCTAACAAAATCCTACACGACTTAGCAAATTATCATTAGGGAAACACAAATGTAATAAACAAACATGCAAACTGAAAGATATCTTGTATCTCAACAACCCTCCCATCCTGTATGCCAAAACACTTCAGTATGTTCCACAAACATATCTGCTACATGTGTTCCAGTTTCTGAATATGCCTGCTTCTCCTCGGAAGTTTCTATCAGAGGTTTCAGGGGGTTCTTGTTTTTCATTTTCTTGCCTCCACTCCTTCCGGTTTTGGTAGCTTAAGCATTCTCATCTGTCACACACAGACTCACATTTTGAATGTCATAGAACTTATCATCACAAGCTTGTACTTCATATTTAAGTAAATAAGAACATGCCTACTCTAAGTTCTAGTCACCCTGGAAAGCAGCACTGCAGCATCAAGAGAAAGTTCTAGCAAAATTAAATAGTGATTCAAAAGGAACTTTACTAGCCAGCCATCTTAAAAAATAAAAATAAAAATCACTACTTAACAAATTCTCACCCACTGTAACACACACACAGACATTCTCTTTCCCTCTTGAAACCCACTCAAAACCAGCCAAACTAACAATACAAGCAGATGTCTTGCACATACCATATCACACAGGAAACACAGGCAAATTCACAAGCTAAGAAACATCTGAACTTAAAACCAGTCTCCCTAGATGGAAGAATACAACCCACGGTTCCTTTCTTTGAGAAAGTTCACTGCTGGATGAGCATGGGTAACCACATGTTCTTCAGCAGAAATGTCTCACAATGACATAATACAACAATCAATCTCTGTAATGCAAACAAAGGGCCCCTATTCATAGGTCATAGGATTCAGCATTTCAGTGGAGATGAGATTATTCCAGCATGAAGCTAACCAAACTTTTTCAGTAGAGACTTCTTCCTAACCTCCTTTGCTCAAGTCTCCTCAGCAAAAAGTCTCTTAAGACTAATCTTAAAATTCAGAGTAGCTTTTTCTTTTAAATACCACATAGTTTGGTCCTATAAAATAACTGTCATCCAAAAAAAAAAAAAAAAAAAAAAAGCCCATCAAAACCTCCACTACTTAGTTTTGCTGTTGATGGTTGCTGTTCAATAAATAACCAGAAAATACCCCATGCAGTTACTTCAGAGCAATGTTCTCCTCCCAGAACATTTTCCAATTACAAGCAAAAGTTACAGAATTAGTATCAGAAGGTGACAGTAATTCTGGATTTCTCTTCTCTCCAGTGCCTTTCAGATATTTGCAGCATTTCCACATCTTTGAAATGCTCTTCAGAACATGTTTATGCTAAGGAAGGAGAAGAAAAGATGGAGAAGACGCAAACTCAGACCAGAATAGCTTAATATGCACTGTAAAATTTCAGTGTAAATCAGCAACACTGGAATTTTGCCTTTTGGTGCTAGATGAGTAGAGGAAGGCATCAGTCTGCCTACATATGGATTCTGCATACGAATGCATACAAAAAAAATCCACAAAAACAAGTTTCACATTGCAGGAACAGTACCTCACTTTTCTGAAGAGGTATTAAAAACCACATTTTTAAAAAAAAAATTCTAACCTGATCAATCTTTCAAGAATCCAAAAAAGGTCTGTCTGCATCATCTGCAAGTTTTTCTTTTCACAAGCTGCTATCAGCAGCTTTCAGAGAAGATTACTCCAGAAGCTCCTGAAGAATTGCCCTCCAGTGTCAGAGCTTGATTATTAAAACAGGAACTAAGGAAACATGGAGAAAAGGAGACAATTTGCACTTCTCTGTTGGAAATTTCATGGGTCTGGTTTGTGTCAAGTGTTCAAAAATCCTTGTTTTGAGAGAAAGTAAAGCCCTTAGCAAGAAAAATACCAGCCCACGGCCTGCCAACTCATGGGCCACTGCAGCTGCAGAAAACCAGTGACACACAGGAGATTTCAACAATGAGAAACTGAGAAGTTGAAAGAAAGGCAGTATTGCTTCCATGTTACAAGAAGAAAACTCAATATCAGAGAGACCAAAAAGCTTTCCCAAAGCTCACTCAAAAATCATAAACTGACCTTTCTCCCCAGGATGCATACACCAGAGCTAAACATTCATTTTCAGTTACCTCACCTCCACCCCAATACTTTACCTAATGCTTTTTCTGCAAAGTACATGCGTGTCTGGACACAACTAGGAATTCTTCCTGTGCAAAAGCATTTTCTCAGGAATGGGTAGTTTAAGTTGCTACCACATAGTTCTGAAAAGTAAAACTGACTTATTTCATGATGCCTGGAAGATGGAATTCTTGCTTCTTAAAGCAAGTGCTCTGGGCCCACAGCTTTGTCTGTTACTGTACTGTATTTACGTGGTATTCTCACTAAGGTCTTTCACTGTGCTCTTCCTCAGAAACAAACATGAATTTTACCTAAATGGATTTCTAAACATTTGCAATCTAGCATACTAAAATAGCAGCCATAACTCCCTGCCTCAAGAAGTAAAGTTACAAGCACCAAGCATCATAATTTTCAAATTAAAAGCAAAAGGCATTCTAGTGCTTAGGTAATACGGTCTGCCAGCTGGAAACCCTCCTACCAAGGGAACCTGGATTTAGGTTATACTTTGAATTTCAGTAAAGCTTTTAATGCTATTTCTCACAGTATCCTTCCAGATAAAACATCCCGCGTTATCCAGAGTGTCCAAAGGAGGACTATGAAGAAGTTGAAGGGTTTGGAGAGTAAAGACATATGAAGAGCGGCTGAGGCCCCTCATTGTGCTCAGCGCAGAGGAGCTGAGGGGAGGCCTGATGGCGGCTGCAGCTCCTCACAGGGAGCGAAGGGGCAGCGCTGAGCTCTGCTCTATGTGACAGCGACAGGGCCCGAGGGAACGGCATGGAGCTGTCAGGGGAGGGGCAGCTGGGGGTTAGGGAAAGGGGCTGCACCACAGGGTGGTGGGCATGGAACAGGATGCCCAGGGCAGTGTGCGTGGCCCGAATGCAGGACTTCACAGAACATTCTGAAAGATCTCTCGGTCATACAGTCTGATTTTTGGGTGGTTCTTGTGGAATCAGGAGTCGGACTTAATGGTCCCCGTAGGTCCGTTCTCCTCAGGATATTCTATACTTCTATGAAATTTGGTTTAACTGTCAAGTTTTACTTTGGAAATTCAGCAGAATCTAAACAGCTCGAGAAACAAGAAAGTCCTTAATTCATTATAGCCGATACTTGTTTGTGACTGAGGGAAATGCATATTTACTTGTTTTAAATACATTCACGCATCAACAATACACAGCTAAGAGAAAGCCTCAGTTTAAAGTAAGCTGATTTATCTGAAAATTACAGAACACTTAGCAGTAGATTAACGTTATACGAAACAGAGAACATCATCTTGTCTAAGAACTTCTTTAATGAAGGTTAATTCAAACAGTTTCCACTGACTTTACTGTGCTTTGAATCAAGCTTTAAAAATCTCTGACATGGGACAGTGAATATCACCAGAAGTCTCACTGCAGTGTAAAATGCAAAATTCGCAAAAAGAAGAATGCAAAGCTAAGGTTCTTACTGACTTCTCAAAATCCATGTCTTTGACCAGGCAGGTCAAAGAAAAAAAAAAGTAGAAAGAGAATTGCTAGGTTCTATACACAGATAATCCCAATTAGTGACAAAGAATTCCTTAGTGAGTATGTAAAATATAAAACAAAAAGTTAAACAAAAAGAAGAAGCTAGCAACTGCATGACAAACTAGTATAATGTAAAGACATATACAGAGAGATCAGCATCTTTAGGCATATCAGCATTACTGCTTTTTATAGCATTATACACACTATTGCTCAGCGTCAGACAATTTCTGACAAAACATATACGCATTATTGATAGCTACAGCCATACTATACTATAATTTTTTTAAAAAAAATGACAGTCAGGCATAACTTCAAAGTTAAAAATGAGAAACTGAAATTAAAAAGGGAAAAAAAAAAAGCCCACACAAAAAACAAGCAGGCAAAAACAATGCCCCATCCCTGGAGGCTTTCAAGGCCATACTGGATGTGGCTCTGGGCAGCCTGGTCTGGTGGTTGGCGACCCTGCACATAGCAGGGGAGTTGAAACCAGACGATCTTCAAGGTCCTTTTCTATCCAGGCCATTCTATGATTCTATGAAAATCAGCTAAAATAACTTTAAATGGAAACTGTTCCTCTCAGAGATAATTATTAAACTTCTAGAGGTTTTTACGAGACCTTTATTACAGAGATAAATTTGGTCTTATCTAGTTTGCTGCATGTGACATGCAAGGCAAATAACATCTGGCAGACACTCTGCCCAAAATAAGCAACAGTTTGCTCTAACAATGCTTATAAAAATCTGTCACCATTGTGCTGCGAGTACTTATGACCAGTATCTATTACACTCCATCTCATTACCGTGGTCACAGTTTATCAACATTTCATGCAGGTAACTACAGTCAGCCCTATAGTACTGCAAGACTGAAGACTGCATTTAAAAAATTTACAGTAAAAAATGATGCAACATTTAGGTGTGCTTTACTGACTATTTTGATTAAACAGCAATCTGCTTTTGCTGTCACAACAAACAGCATTTATCTCCCAGCCTTCTCTATATGTAACATCCAAGGCACTTTTGTCATCTGACAAAAAGGAGAATACTGAGCGTTACTTACCGCTGTCATGGTCAGACATAGCAAGATCCCAACTCTTAAGACTATGTATGATCTAATAGTTAGAAGTCCAAGAGAAGCTCTAATGAAAATAATAATTTTTATAATCACATACCTATGATGGAATCCCTTCGAAAAACATCTCTGTCAAAAATATAAAATGACAGATGGCGAAAGGTCCGAGGAATTTCACAGTAAAAGTCTTCTCCATAGAAGGGGCTGGGTAAGGAAAAAAAAACAACATACAGATACACACACACAAAGAGAAAGAAATTAGTGTTGGTATCCTGGAGGAGCCAGCATCCTTACATTTCACACTTAGAACACACACACTTAGAACAGACTGCAGTGATCACTCCCACCCATGAGGTACACCTTCAAGCACCATTCCAATGTTACTCTTCCCACCTACCTTAAATGCCCACAGAACAAGATTTTCTAATGTGAAAGAAGAGCAAGTATTTGTTTCTATTTGGAAAAACAAGAGCCCCTAATGGAAGGAGGGCAGAGACCTTATGATTTGTGTACATATAGTTTGTACTACAGTATAGTATAGTTGGCCCCTGCTGCCACACAAGGCTTACAGCGGACTACTACACCAGAGAAAGCACACAGATGAGCAGGATAAGCAAAATACAGCATGGATTAAGGAATCCATACATACTTTTTAAAGGATTTTGTTTACTTAAATATCTGCAGCCATTGCCTTTTTTTCAAACCTACCAAAGTTTCTAATTTAAAGACGAGTTCAGTCAACTGGTACTAGCTAAGCCTGGCAGCTGACTTGATGCTTGTTACCTGGTAGCCCTGCAGATCTATTATTGTTTGTTAGGTTTTATAGAATAAGTTCTTTTATAGTAAGACAAGATTTTAAAAACATAGAAATAAAAAAGCCCTATCTCAGCATGAAAATCTTTCAGAGACTTATGGACTTTCTTTAGACTGTACCAATTTAAATGGGGGAAAAAAAAATCTCAGACCCCCTAAAAGCAATCTTGTCAGTTCCTGTCTATCCAATTATACGGTTGAGGAATTATTTCTAAGAACTATAAGCATATATCAACATTATTTATTCATTGACAGGTCTACCATTTTACCACAGATTTTTAATTCCAAGTCACTCATGCTTCAGCAGATCTAAATTGGTGGATGCAATTTGAGTCATACAGACAAATACAGCAAGTATGGCAGAGGTACACTTCAAAATAAATCTTGCATCCTAACAAGCTCAAAGCCAGTAGGCTTTTTCTTCCCCTTTTAAATACAGACCTCTTTACTGGCTTGGCTAAGCATGAAGATAGGAGATAGAACCACACTGTAGATTTAATCATTACTGAAAGCTTTTTTATGTTACAAAATGTCATAGCATTAACTTTTGATTTTTCAGCCTCCTGTTTGTCAGCAGATGTTATTCCCTCAACGTCTTTCAGGTCACCAAAGCACAGGTATGTTACATCACTCAAATACTTCTGCTTCTATTTCAGAAATGACAGAAAATATACTACCCCCAAATCCTCTAATCGTCTCACAAGCTAGCTGGCAAATATAATTCAATGCACTGAGCATCACAACACAAACAAGTTCATCACTGTGTTTGAGGAGATAGAGGCATGTCATACCATCCAGAGGCATCTCTCAAAACACATTAAGAACATTTTGGTGGAGTTACTAGTCCATCAGGCACAAGGAAAAACACACTGGATAAACAGGAAAGCCAATGGGATGCGCCCACAAGTCAAAATTTCCCCACTGAAACAGTCTCCCATTCCTTGAAATAAACACAGCCAGCCATAAGTCAAGGCACTGTGACCCACTTAGTCATCTCTGCTGTGAAGACAGAGGAGAAAAATCTAACGGCTGGAAATGGCAGCTGAATGCTATATCCATCCCATCTACCGCCTCCAATTCAGTGCTCTCAGTTAAGTCATCTTCACTCATTCTGCTCAGAGATTTCATTTGGAACCAAGAATTCAGCAGCCACTGTTCCAGGTACAAAATACCCAGACTCTTTGAAACAAGAGGTTTCTACTAAACTGACAGCTACCCAACTATCCCAGAGGCCATGCTTCGGGCAGCTCCAAATTCCCGTTCAATGCATATGGTGCACGTTTTTATGCTCAGGCTTAGCCCCCAAAGGATTGCAGTAAATGCATAAGCATCACCCAGATATTTAGGGCATTCTGTATGCAAAACACTTGCATCGTTCTGAGCTCTAATACTCTGTTCATCCATAAAATTGCCCTTTCCACTGGAAGAATATGACAGATGAACTTATTCACTAATGATCTTAGCATGAAATGATAGTTAATGAACTGTGGATTATATACCCATTTCTCTATCAAGAACATTAGAGAAGCTTCAGTTTATTGGAAATACACACACACTATAAAGCTTACTTTAATTCAACTCAGCTGATTCTGGGGGAGCAGAAAACAGACAACAATTGGGTTCTTTGGCAAGTCCTCTATTAATCATTATCACGAGTGCTGGTCAGAGGCAGAAGACATCTAAGACCATACCAAAGCAAAACACACACAATGTTCAGAAGAGCAGAATGGACAACAGGAAGTGTCTAGTCCAATACATGGTAACTGAAAGAGACTAATTAACTAATAGAAGAAATGCTATGAAGACTGACCTAGCCGTGCGCAGATCACATCTTGTCACTTGGCTTAACCCCTCCAAGATCCCATAGCCCTTCATAGCCCTTCCACCACTCAGGTAACACCCCTGAGTCACACTGCATCCCCAATAAAACCAAGCAGGTCTCCAGCCCAAGTACACTCACTCTCCCTTGGATAATTACCCAGCAAAGTTTTGACTGTGAGGAAACATTAAGATAAATCCGATCCTCACCCATCTCAATTTGTGAAACTCTGTAGAAATAGTATCTTTGTTTTGAGGGAATCTAAAGTAACCACACAAATGCTTTGAGCTTCCAGTTCACTGTGTGCTTATCCTCTGTGCATTCCCTCAGAACAGTACCATTGCTATCTCCCACCAAGACCTGAAGAGTAAGAGGTTGCAGCAGGCAAACTCCGTGATTTATTTCCCAAGCCACATTACTGTGAGCATGAGCCCCAGGGCTCCAGAATGGTTTGTGGTTTTTTTTTTTCCCCAAGAGAACAGATAAATGACTCTCTCTGTCCCCCAACAGCTAGTTAGTCAGACAGCTTCAGTGAGTACTTTTATTTTGACATGGCAATTAATAAAAAACAGCAGCATCTGCTTACACAGCCCTCAAGAGTCTGACAAGATCCTCCAAAACAAATACTAGAACTAACCTCGCTGAAAACTCAGGAGTCTTGCAGAATCAAATGAGTTCAAATTCAACCTCCATGTTCTGAGTTCAGGTTTCATTGGAGACTAAACGTATGCTCATAAGAAACATTAGTCATTCGAGGAGGAGAAATAACAAGGGTACCCCTCCCTTAACATCACAGCATGGGTTGCACATCAATATGGTCACAGTTGAAGGAGAAGACTAGCATTGCCATCATTTCAGGATCTTATAGACTTCAAATAAATAGATAAAGGGAGCATGCTAAGGACAGGATTTCACAAGGACTGCAGAGGAGGATGTTCACTGTAAGGGGCTATTCAGTCTTCTTCCACACTGAACACAGAAGCATTTGCAAATACAGCTTCTTCGCTCAAGACCACTACATTTAAAAACAAACGCTATTATGGAATCATAGAATCTTTAGAGTTGGAAAGACCTTTTAAAGTCATCTAGTCCAATTCTCCTGTTATGAACAGGGACACCACAGATAGATCAGGTTGTCCAGGGCCTGATACAGCCTGGCCTTGAATGTCTCCAGGGATGGGACATCAAACACCTCTCTGAGCAACCTGTGCCCGTGCCTCAGCACTCTCACCGTAAAAGACTTTTTCCTTATGTCTAAGCCAAATCTACCCTCTTTAAGCTTTAAACTATTACTCATTTATTTTTAGTTCTGTTATCATAGTGATGAAAAGAGTGGCAGTGCAGGTATCAGTTACTATTTACTTAGGAAATGAGCTGTTCCTAAGTCACCGGCTCTTATGTTCCTGATAGGATCTGAGACTACAGAGAAAGATCACCAGTGTTTAAAACCAAAAGCTTTCAGGTACACAAAGTCCTGACTCTGTAGCCGTCTACTTTGTTTGTCCTCACTTCCCATCACTTTTCTTACCTTTTTTCCAGCATACATCCATTACACCTTGCTATCCTCTGAAGGAGGGAAGCAGTGCTTTTCTCCAAAAGTGCAGGGCTGTCTTACCGTCCAGCTTAGAACTACAGAATCACCAAGGTTGGAAAAGATCTCCAAGATTATCCAGTCCAACTATCCACCTACCACCAATACTTCCCAACTAAACCACGTCCCTCATACCAAACCTAAATGTTTCTTGAACATTTTATCCAGTGCAGGTACATTCACAGACACAGATGCTACGTGATCTCTCCTCACGAGGTTTTCCCTAGGAGCTTCTGCACCTGCTGTGAGAGAAGATATGCAAAGCTTTGTTGGGAAAAAGCAGTGACGTGAAAACATCAAGACTGGTGCAATGGAAGGAGCAAGAATACCAGGAAATCAAATCCAGAAAGTTCCCTCCATGTGTTGTTTTACTCATCCTGAAGCCCTTCCCACTTAAAGGTGTTTATTTCTGAATCTCCTCTAATGCTCTGGTGATGGATTTTCTAAGAAGACAGGGAAGAGGAGAAACATATTACTGTGCAAGTAGAACGAAAGCAAATAAGGAAGAGAATCTTTATTACAAAATGATGAACAAGATCTTAAAAAAACTCAAGTTTTGTTCACTTTTACATGTTTTACTAAACTCCAGAGGCAGACTTGCAACTTGAATTCCATATCCTAGGCTATCTACCAAAATCACCGCAAGCGGTACTGACTTGATGAAATCTCTTCTTCTCAGTTAATCTCAGAACAGAAACATTTATTTAGTTTTAGGCTGTGCTGCAAAACCACCCCGTGTTCATTTCTCAATATCTTAAGACTCACTAAATCAGTTTTGTTTTTGTTTTGGCACTAGCAGTTCAGTGGATAAAGTGAAAGAGTTGCATGATGAATAATAATGAAACCCCTCAAACCAAAATTCTTTGTGTATCGATTTTTTTTTAAGTGCTTTTTTTTTTGCTTGGAAGTAAAGACTATTAACATGCCACAGACAACTCCACATCCTCTAACTATTTCAAATGGTTTAGAAATACTGGATTCATCCTGCTGCATGAACTGAAGACCAGAGTTCACATCTCAATGTGAGCTGGAAGCAAAATCAGTCTGTACAAAGGAGTACGCTTGCTTGTTTCTACTACTAAGCCTCTTCTATTGCTTGGCTAATATGTTTTATGCTATGCTTAGCAGCATATGTAAAGGGATGGGGGTGAGGAGGGGAAGAAGAGAAGAGAAGGTTTATTCAAAGCAGGAACAGCCAGCCAAATAAAATGTGAATACACTTCAGTCTCCTGCTAGACACAGAGCTACAAGAAGACAGGCAAATAAGACAGGATCTTTAGAAGCCAAAGTTGGCAGATGTCACGGTCGCTTCCTTACACAGCTTATTAAAAATACCCAGTATTATATCTGAAGCACAGATTTGGCAGAGTACACACAGCAGGAAGTACATGGCACACAAGGCAACATCCAAATCCAAACATACCACCTATGCCCATTGTTAGAGTGCAGACTGCAGTCTTCCAGACATCCGCTAAGCCCGAGCAATTTTTTTCTCACGTCGCTGTGCAGACACCCAAACGGCAGCGCTGTGTTAGAGCCACAAGCACCCCTACTACACAGAGAAAAAATAAAGTGGTGTGCATTTTCTCTTCCCTAATATCAGAACACGGAGTCAGACACACGAGCTATAGTTACCGTCCTCACTTGACAGTTGCTGGTTTGGCTCAATGAGGCTTACAGGGATTATGATAACTTTAAGTAGCAGCCGTTTGGCCCCTAGTCACCTCCCAAAATATTCTGTAAGACGACACACACAAACAGAAGTCACATTACAGCTGCATTGTTGGTTATTTTTTTTTTTTTAATTTTTTTTTTTTTTTTTAATGGCTCAAAGCAGCTTACAGCACCAACAATTGTTACTCATATGGGTGGCTTTTCGTGTGAATAAATGCTCTCATTCATAAACCCTGCCTTGGTCTCAAGGCTTACTTCATTCTCCTCCTTCCATTAAGTCCTGCTTCCTTTCCTGGCACCCTTCCCAGCTGTATTACTTCCCTACATGACCATGCAGTCCTTGCCTTCAACAATAACCCTGACCAGGCCAAAGTTGTATCCACAGCCATCTTACCCTTTCCTTTAAAGGCTTGGGATGCTTCAGAATTGAAATCTGCTCTTACTAAGAATTAAAGCCATGGTCAGATACAGTCAAATGCAGAAGACGGCAGATCCCAGAAACTAACAGCAGGCTGAGGAGAGAGCTGGGAGCGGGGGAGAGAGAAGCTACAGAACATGCAGACAGCAGAAGACATGCTGCAGCATCCAGTTCAGCCTCTGTACTCAAGACCTCTGGGCTGGGGAAAGCTGCTACTTCAAAGAGGTGAGTTGGCAACCTAAGGACATGGAAGCAGCTAACTGAGCTAATTTTGGCAACAGTCCAACTAAGGGAAACAACTATGTGTTTAAAATTTGAGAACTGGCCTGCATCCAAGATGTTATCGGAACACAAGAGAAGTTTAGCTATGCAGCCGTGAACTCCGCACACAAGAAAACACAGTGTCTGAGCAAGCCCAGCATTTAAAAACAAAAAAAAACAAACCCACAAAACATAAAATACAATACCAGAATTATTTAGAGAAAGTTCTGCAAGCTATCAACTGAATTTGTTACCAGACCTGATACTAAAACAAACATAACTACCTCCTGTGGAAGGGAACGCAGCCACAACTGAACTTACAGCACATTTCACTACACACTCACAAGCACACTGTTTCTTTCACTGGAAACTACGAGGAGAAAAAAAAAAAAAAAAAAGGACTGTGGGTGGAGAAAGTGCTTCTGGCTTCATTTTCTTTTTCATTCAGGCTTTGATCACTATGTTTAGCACGTGAAAAATTCCTCAGTGAAATAGTGGAGAACTAAATAATGACAGACTCAAGATGCTTGGCTCATCTCTCTAAAGCACACAGCGTCAGCCATTTGATTCTTAATGTGTGACAGTTTTTGCTTTTATTCATATCCTTGAAACAAATTTAGAGATGTCACATTCCTTCCATTCTTCACCTATGATTTGAGAAGCTGCCTTGATTTCCTGTTGCAGCTGACACTGCCCTTTAAGTGAATGGAAACATTTGATGGAAACAGCCAAGGCAAAGTCAGTCTCAATGCCAACAAGCCAAGAAAGTTTATCCTTCGGGAAGATCTGCTGCTAGAACAAGCCCCTGACAGTGGTGCCTGAAGTCTGGAGCTGCTCATGGGGGAAGGTAAGAGTTGGTTCAGCACAAGAGATTTGCAGGCAAAACTACTGTCAGGTTGCTTAATTGTAGCTCAGACCTAAAAAAATGTTGTAAATCTGTGCACTGAAAAAAAAAATAACAGACACAACAACCTCACACATTTCTTTAGACACAAAATACGTAAGGGGCTTCACATCCATCTCTGCTAGGTTTCATGAGTAGATCCAATTATATTCAGGGCCATTCTCTGTGATAGTAATATAAATACTGAAAAACAAACTCTTAAACAGAAAAGTTTATTAAATCCCCACTCTAACTGCCGTCTCTCTCATATCTTTCGACTAGCATGTGACCCACTCAGAATTTACTAAAAGCTCATGCCAAGAAGTTTATGAAAAAAGCACTGTTTCAAGGGTTCAAGATTCGCTTCCATCTACTCGTATAGTTCAAGGTTCTCTTCCTAGGAACCTGGAAAGCTTCCTCTGATCAACTTGCAGACTAATCCTGCTTGTCCACAGATCCCCAGAGAAGTTAAATGACTCTGAGCCACCCTACCTAAACAAGACTTGCACACTTCCCTGCAATTTCATGGAAGAACCAGCCCATGTCACAGAATCACAGAATGGCCAGGGTTGGAAGGGACATGAATCTCCAAACCCCCTGCCACACGCAGGGCCACCTACCTCCTCATTTAATAGTAGACCAGGCTGCCCAAGGCCCCATCCAATCTGGCCTTGAACACCTCCAGGGACGGGGCATCCACAACCTCTCTGGGCAGCCTGTTCCAGTACCTCACCACTCTCTCTGTAAAGAACTTAGTATATTTGGTCAGATACTACCAAGCAATCCCCATAGCAGCCCACACAAGGCACGAGTGCCATCATCCAGCTTAACCAGAGCCAAGAGAAACAAGATGGCAGGAATAACTTAAATTCCTGCTTGTAATTTATGAGTCCCACCTGACTGCTGAACAAGGGTGTTAAGGTTCACCATGCTGGCTGCTCACCAGTTTTTATGATGCAAACTTAGATAAAGGGCACCATGCTCACGGAAAGTCTCTCAAGAGCAGTGGTAAGAGCGCTGGAATGGACAACAGGATGAGCTGGTTCAGTTCTTAACACTCTGAATGATTTATTTTCTGTTGATTTAAGAGGTTACTGATCTCAGTTGTCTTCCTATACCTCTGCCACAGCCTGATAAAATACAAATCTGTTGCAGAAGATTAGAGCAGAGCTCAGGGAGATAACTTCCTAGAATCTCAATGCAAAACACAGGAGATCATGAGTCAGAGTTTGAAGGCTCTGCCACAGACACCCAAAGCAAGCCAGAACTGGTCACTATGCAAATCCTTCTGGGAAAGAGAAGGAATGGCATCCTTCCTCTCCATTCACTGGTCCTACTTGAATTTCACACCAGAAGGCCTGCCTGGAGAAATATATGTTGTTTTGGTGTTTGTTAGTTTGTTTTAAACTGCTTAACAGAAAATTAATGAAGTTAAATAACAACACAAAAAAAAAAAAACCAAAAAAACCATTATCATGCACTCACTGAATTCCCAAGTACAGAAGGCTGTGTTTCAGTGCAACTTGTAATTACAAGTCTTTTCACGCAGATTAAAAAAAGTCATTTTATGCAGACATGCTGGAAAAGATAGGATTCTCCAGGACACATGATTTTGTATGAGAAGACACTGTTTCAAAATTGGTAGAGCTGCATATGAAACACCCCTCAATTCAGAGATTCGTGCAGAAGATCTTTTCATAACCTACACGAAAAACTATTTCATAAACTATGAAAAAAAAGTAAATAAAAGAGAGAGGAATAACCAGTAGAAGTGAAAATGCAGACAATTCTTATTACTTTTTTTACTAGCTGCGACCACAGTAACCCAATCTCATGTCATTAGTGAAGTGGTAGGGAACAGAAAATGGGCATGAACAGCACAGTCTTCTATGCCAGCCACATGGACAGTCAGGCAGGACTCTGCTATTTTAGCCATGTTTTGGCCCAGCTCCATGTCTCAGCTTCCACCTAATGTCATGGATTACAGCAGTGATACCCCAGAAAAAGGCACGCGGTGCATACTTCCCTACTACGTTGGCGAGTGCCTGGCAAACACTTGTATGAAAGCAAGGATTTCTCTGCTGCATACAAATTACATGGGCCTTGGGGCACAGAAATCTACCTGCTCAATAATTTACGGTTAGCCAATGAGTTGAATCAATTTACAAACAAGCATTAAAGAATGTAACAACATTACTGGCTTCTCAGTTATGTGTTCATCTGAGTCTTAGAAAAAACAATAGGCTAGCACTGCACTGTCTGATTTCAAAAATGTCCTCCTCTAGAAGTCTATGCACTTATTTAAATATATTTAAACGTAATCATATAAAAGATTATACAGCTTTTTGAGTGTACCTCACTAAATAAGAGCAATCACGATCAACAGATTGGGAGTACATCCCAATTTTACCACTGATGTATTTGGGGTTTTTGTCTGCGCTTTTGTTTGCTGTTTGTTTTCATGGAAGAAAAACAAGGCCAGAGAAACATCTATAAAGTCCAAGCGTTAATAGTGTGTTTAAGTGGATTTTCAGGGATGAAGAAGCAAGTTTTTAAAAAACAGTGCTTGCAAATAGAAGCCTACAGACAGAAAGACAGTCAAGAGGTAAATTCACTGGGAGAATAAACATAAAGATCACCTTTAGTCAATCCTTACAGCAGGGAAAATAGGACAGCAAAGGATTTTGAGAGGTCATCTGGTCTACCAAAGCAGCAAGTTTCCAATATTTTGGTCAGGACCAGTTATATATAATCTATCAGTACTAAAGATGGGAATCTACTGCAGTGCTTCAGAATCTTTATGAAGGAAATCTTCCGGTTCTTAACAAACCTAATAAATTTCCTTCCCTGTTACAATTTAAATCTATTACTTGCAGTATCCATACTAGACATACAGAACAATTCCCTCTCTCACAATTTTTTAAAAATATGGTTACAGATTCGTGTATAGTCAGCCCTCTTCTCCATACTAAACATATCTTTTAACCTTTCATCACCCAGTTATGTTTTCCTGGTCTATGACCATTGTGTTCCTCTGCTCTGAATTTACCTCAAAAGATAAAAAGAATTCAGCTCTACAGGAAACGAGAAACCTTCCAGTTTCTGCACAGTCTCAGTACACCTCTTTAGCTTTATAATGACACCTAAAGACAGATGGAACTTTCTCCACTAAAAGAGCAACACTTGTTGCTCATGCCTTCTACATACAGTTATTTTCTCAAAAGAAAAAATAATTGGATTAGTTCAAGGAAATAACATCAACTATTATCATACGCCCCTCGTTCCCCCACTTCATCCTCCCTATGAAGGACTTTAATGATCATCTAGCAAAAACACCAACTGTGCACTGTCTGGTTGTGAGCAATAGGGCTGCAGCTGGTTGACGCAAGACTGCATTTAAATGAATGACAAAGTCTCTCCTAGAGAAAGAACTGGTCCAGGGACATTGCTCATCAGTTATTGTAAAAAAGTGTACTGATTAAATGAAGTTAGATACACTACAAACACTGTCATAGAAAAAACACTTCCTCTCATTGTGTTTAGCCAATCTAAATGCCTCAAAAATCAACAGTCTTCGTTATGGACCCCAGTGCATCCCATCAGAAGATAAGTTGAGGAACAAAGACTTAAAAAATTACAAGAGAACAATTAAAGTGACTTAAAGGTCTAAATCCCACTTCAAGCTACTCAAACTCTCCTTCTTATTGTGTGCATGGTACTTGGGGGTGGGGAGGTGAATTAGAGCTATTTCTCAGAGCAAGTTATTTGCAACAAGGCAAACAGCAGATTCCTAACTATATTACTCTCTTTTCCCACTTTATATCTTAAGATAAAAGTTTTATGCTTGACTTTCCTTTGCTGACAATATAAGAAAATATAAAAAAGACTTCACTTGCCAGAGTATACATCTATGCCCAGCCTTCTTTCAATTGCTGATATTTGGGGATTTCCAGGAGAAAGTGTTCTAACTTTTGTTACATGCTTCTTGTTCTGCTTCCTTCCACATTTGGCTACTATAATCTCACAGGAAGCATACAAGATAAAGGAAAGGTCTGACCATCAGACGCCTGTCTCAATTAGTTGCAGCTCCATGATAAAAAAAATATAAGAATCCTGAATTCCAGACACTAGTGTGGCAATGCAAAACTCCTCATAGATAGCTGCAAAATGGAGTTCAGAACTAAAAAGTTTAGGGAAGCTCCAAATAACACTGCAAAAAGAAAAGAGCATTGGAGCTGGAGAAGAGTTTATGCGACTTGCCATGGTGGAGATGCCTTCCCATATATACAGATAAGATCACAGCACTAACACTTGTATCAATACAGTGTTCTTAAAACTGGAAAGAGAATCATGCACCCCCTTTACCTCTCCCTGCCCCTCCCCCCCCCAAAAAAAGTGTTTATGGAACATTACACAAACACAGTAAGCAGAAAAATAGTTCAGAGTGTTGTGTTGAGAAGAGTTAACAGAACACACGCATAGTGTATTTGTTACCATAATGACTTTTCCACGATTTTGGTCCTGAAAACCTCCTCCTGGTCCAGGTTTACAGTACAGTAGCAATCCCTCATCTTGTTTGGCCCCGGGTACGTAGGAAGATTTTTGGCTTCACCTGAAGACAAGAAAGAAAAAAAAAAGACAGGATTATATGTTAAGAAGTTACCCACAAATTTATCAGCTATCAACTAATGCAGCATCAGGAAAAAGGCTGAAGTGAAATGCTTCCTAAGTGATAAGTCTCTATTAAATTGAGCAGCAGCATTCTGTTTCCAAGACAGCAGCTCCTGACAGCCCCCAAGTTCAGAGTTCAGCAGCAGCTAGATTCGGCCACAACTCAGTTTATTGCCTCTGCTCTGTTGGCATGTATCTGGGAGCATATTGCTTCCTTCCAAACTTTTTTTTTTTTTTTTTTTTTCATCAGTCCACCCATAAGATGCCAGGAATACAAAACAACATGGTAATAAAGCTTTCCAATTCAGCCTGCTGATTTGATCTTGAAGACATTATTAGAACCTGGCAAATGAGGACCGACTCTCAGCTCTATTGCTTGCCCAGATGCTGAGATGGAAACAAGCCACTTCAGTCAGTGCCTTATGCCACACACACACTGGGCTTTCAAGCACTTGGATGAAGTAACCAGCACTAAGCTGCCTAAGATCCTCATACAAAGGTACCATGCACGGAAGCACAGTCTAAGGGAACAAAAATTTGTTTGCTAGTAGCTTAGGAACTCTAAATGACAGTAACTGCTATAACTTCACCTTCAGCTGGTGCAGGAAAAGCATGAATTAACACATATTTCATGTATCAATTCCTCACTTCAGTGTTCCTCTGCATAAGTTCACTCCCAACTCAGCTGACACAACTTGTTAGCCTTCTTCCAACCTCCTACAGAGCTGTGAGACGTGATATTAAAAAAGCTGGCTGCACGGTAATTCGCAGGTGTGACTACAACATCTGTTAGTGTGCCCGGTGTGGCTCTGAATTAAGCCACAGTGCTAGCAATGGTTTAACTGCAACAGTTCTGGCCAAAAATATATTGAGGATTACTGAGGATTGGTACAACCTGCACTGAATTCTGTTCTGCTGTGATAAAACTCCATCTCTTATCCGTCTGAGGTCAAGCATCAAACGCACTAAGTTGATAGATGCCAAGCTCTGTGCTCTCACACTAAAACCACGTGAAACCAGCCTCTTCTCTGAATGATTGAGTGAAGATCCCCAGGGAGAGCACGTGGTGACAAGATGAGTTTCAATAGATGCACAATCAGGAGGTCTTCCCCTGGGGCTGCCATGCTATTCCCACAGCTCTTCCAAGAGAACCAGACAAAACTCGTCATGCTCAAAATTGAAGAGGGAAAATAAAAGTAATTCCTCTTTTTCTGCACTTTTCCCACTTCCCACTCCAACACAAACGTACATAGAAAACTACTTTTGGATTCCACGTGCTTGACTCCTAGGCAGCTTTCTGATGTGCACAACAGTCATTTAAGGGCTTTAGGCTAAGACTTCATCATATCAGAGCACTGTGTAGGAATCGTATTTTAAAACTCAATTCTCCTTTTTAGTAGACTTAGAGAAGAAAACCCACCAGTATTAAAACCTAATGCAATGCAAATGAGAATAACCAGTGGCATCAGCCAATGCCTGCAGTCTGCAAAGGAAAGATCACCATCACAACATTAGAAAACGAGACACACAGGAAAGAAGGTATTTTTTCCCATTTCACAGAATCATAGAATAGCCTGGGTTGAAAAGGACCACAATGATCACCCAGTTTCAAACCCCTGCAGGATCACCAACCACCAGCCCAGGCTGCCCAGAGCCACATCCAGCCTGGCCTTGAATGTCTCCGGGGATGGGGCATCCACAACCTCCTTGGGCAACCTGTTCCAGTGCGTCACCACCCTCTGTGTGAAGAACTTCCTCCTAACATCTAACCTAAACCTCCCTTGTCTCAGTTTAAAACCATTCCCCCTTGTCCTATCACTGTCCACCCTCATAAACAATAATTTTCCCTTCTGTTTATACGCTCCCTTCAAATATTGGAAGAAAGAAATTACTTTAAAAGGCACCGAAGAGCCACTGAGGCCAGAACAAGGGATTAACTGACCAACCCCATGTATTAATCATGTTACTGACTTGAGAAGGAGCTTGCAAAAGAAGAAATGCAGTTTATTCCCAACACTGCCAGCAACCAAAGGCTGTTTAGATTCCTCTAGCACTGACTAGCTGAGAAAGAAAAATCTGTCAAGCTTTCAAGCAGAGCTAAAAATTCAGCTCTCCAGCCAGACATTTTATGTCAACAAATGCGCTCTGTTAGAGCCTCAGTTGCTCTTCAGATTCCTCCAAGAAAAAAAAATGTTCCTCTACAGCACTGCTTTGCTATCCACAATAAAGCTGAACAGTTTGGACAGTATTTCTTCAGAAAAAAGAAAGAAAGCACAAATCACTAGGTACAGTCATAGAGTCACGTAACATTTCTATATTCCAGATCTAATGAGATCAAGTGATTTGGGCAAGAATTTCATAGCAGACAAAAGGTCCAAACACTCACCTTTAAGACCTTCTGAATAAGAAACAGGAGTGTTTCTTAAGATGTCTAAGACTTTGACAGTTTAACATGGATGCACTTTGTTTTGAAGTGTAAGGCTTCCATTTGGAAGCCCTGCGAGTAGAATAATCAATATAAGTTCACAATGGTTTTTCCCTCCATCCCTGCTATTGCACACTTTTAATACAGATGATCCTAACTGATCTGTGTAATGCACTCAGCTTAGCACCGAGTAGCTAAACTTAGCAAAACTAAGTTCAGCTATGCAAATAGTTCTCATTAGGTATTTTGGATAAGTCCCTAAAAAAACAGACTATCTAATTCTGAATACCTCACTGACCTGCTATTTTCTCCTCATGAATGGGTTACTACAGCCTAAAAATGGACTGCTGTGGCAGCAGAGACAGCTTACACTGATCTAGGCAGTGAGCACGCAACAGGCTGTAACAAAGGAAGATAAAACCTCAGAACTTCCTTGTTCTTTCCAATGTCACACGTTCCTGTTCTAGTAAGACACTGGCAATAAAAAGAAAAAAAAAAAGGCTCTCCTGCAAATACAGCAGAAAAGAGCACTGCTTGGGTGCTTGTGAGCATAACCAATGAAAACAAGCTCTAAAAATATTCATGCAAAGAAACATATATACATATATATACACACATGTATGCATGCATTTCATTATGGTTTTGCAACCTTAAACTGGAAGCGCCAGGTATTTTTCACTGAATGCAGATACCTGGCGTTGTATCATCTTTGATTTTAAGTATTTCCCCAGGTGCAGTTTTCTGGACAGCACAGAATGCCCAATTGCCAGACAACATTCCTACCCTTCTGGAATGAAATTTGCTGCTCCCACGCTTCTAAGCATTAGATCACCTCCATGTACCTGCCAATCTAAGCACGTTCACAAAAAGTTTGTGTCAACAAATTTACCTTGTTGTCTCTAACAGCAATATACTTGATTTTATCAAAAGAGCATCACTTCCAAAACTATTTTAAAAGAACAGCAATCAATCAAAAAAACAAACAAACAAAAAAAAACACATCAAAAAAATAAATTCAATAAAAGCAGCTGAGCTTCCCTTAGTGTAGCATTTGACTTCAGGGAATACGCAGAAAGACTTGGAATCTGAAAAGGGCAAGATATCCAAACCAGCAATAAGAATTCATTTTGCTGCTGCCGTGTTCGGGAAGCTCTCTCCAAACAAGCTCTTGGGTAAGCATGTCAAGAACAAAAACAGAGCAACGATTTACCAAGAATGAAATGCTGCTCCTATTTTTTGCCAGGCTCTCTATACTGATACAGATGCTAGTATCTGAAAAACAAAACAACAACAAAAACCCACACCAGTATCTCAAACTTCTTTAATGTTTTCTCTCTTTCAGAAAAGCCTTATTCCTTCAACAGCCAGAAATCAAGCCAAAGCAAAAAAGGAAAATACATGTACACACCAACAGATCTGATTCTCTACCAGAATTTATCCTAAAAAAATTCCTCATGCACAAAACCCAGCATACACATAAAAATTAGGATGCTAGAAAAATCGTTATTAATACTTACATTAAGTTTCATTAAAATGGAAAATATAGTACCACTCAACAGCAATTAAAACATGCAGAAATACCTGGATGCAATTCAATTTTGGGGACTGTGTATGGATTCCAAATGATCAGAAGCTGTTGCTTTAATTTTGAACACTGAGAAAGCAGTTAAACATTTAATTTCAAAATGTACTTTTTTGGTGGGTGGTAAGATGCACTTGTAATTGCAATGGCACAATAAGAATACAGTGAAAAATAATTCATTTTAATATCATAGAATCATAGAATAGCAAGGTTGGAAAGGACCTACAAGATCATCTAGTCCAACCATCCTCCCATTACCTTTGCTACCACAAGCTATTAAACCATATCTGGTAGCTCCTCAACCAGACGCCTCTTGAACACTGCCAGGGACTGTGACTCCAGCACCTCCCTGGACAGGCCATTCCAGTGCCTGACCACTCTCTGAGAGAAAAAGTTTTTCCTTATGTCTAATCTAAATCTTCTCTGGTACAACTTGTGGCCATTTCCTCAGGTCCTATTTATCACCAGCAAAATCAAAAATGGCCACAGTTGGAAAAATTCTATTTGCATGGGGAAACCACTTTTGCTACTGAATAGTCCATGTGGTAATTACCTGAAATTAACATAATGTTTGAAAGCAGAGTATGCAATTATACTTGCACATAATTCCAATATGTAGGCAAAGTGTGTATAACTCAAAGGGGAAATGTTCAATTTATTTCTGCCTTTCCAAAGAGGAAAAATCAATGAAAAAAAATATAATCTGAAGCCTCCAAGATTACAGTGTAACCATTGAGTTATGTAAGTGTTCTCTAGTGTACTTCTGTAATAAGTTAAAAATCACTATATGCTTTTTAGGCAGTATATGCTAGGTGTCAAAAAACGTTCTCTCCACATAACTATATGGGTCACTCAGCCTGCAAATACAATAAACCCAGAGAATTCATCACTTTGCTTCATCTGATATTTGCATTAAAAAAAAAAAAAAAGAGATTTGCTTTAGAACAGATGCGATTAGAAACACTCTATCTGCACAACAATCCCTCTTTGCTCCAACTGTGGACATTTACGCAGGCGTACACTTTGCTCTCACGAAGAGACAGATTGCATCAGATTTCTAAACCAGGTCAAAAATAGCCATCTGTGAACAGATTTTGATGATCTGGAAAATGAGATTTTTAGATGACCTGTTCTTAATGTAAGCCCTTGCCTGCCAGCCTCCTTCCACATGAAACGATTATTATGTACAATACTTAGGGAAAGTATTTCCTCAACAAAACAATATTGATGAGCTGTGCCTTTACAGCTACCCCACAACAACCCAATAGCACAGCACTGCTTCAACAAGCAACCAGCAAGGAGACAAACCATAACATATTAATTACTAGGTTTTAGACAAGACCATCATGTGAAAACCCTCTGGGCTTGGCAGAAATAAGCAGCACCAACCCCAAACCCTTTGGCACTAAACTGAAGACCATTGTAGTACTGATGCCAGATGATACCTCAACAGCAGAAGCTTCTTATACCCATTTAGATGTAGTGTTTATAGAGGGGGGTTTTAGCTCCTTCACAGATCAGAGACAGAAACATTTGGCATCCATTAAGATCCCTTTTGCACGATGCACTTCAGCATTACACGCACTGTTGTACTGCTATACTGACACTCAGTCCTCTCAAGTGAGTAAACTCAATAATCATGGAATAATTCAGATTGGAAAAGACTCACAAGATCACCAAGTCCAACAGTTACTGTGACCGAACAAACCCCACCACTAAGCCATGTCCCTGAGCACTACAAACACAAGTCTCTTAAATAGGTCTGGGGGTGGTGAGCCCACCACCTCCCTGGGCAGCCCACTCCACAACCTCAGCACTTTCCCCGTGAAGAAATTCTTCCTTGTATTCAACCTAGATTTCCCCCAGCACAACTTGAGGCCAATTCCTCCTGTGCTGTTATTCGTCATGTAAGAGACTCTCTTCAGGCAGATGTAGAGAGTGACAAGGTCGCCCCAGAGCGTCCTCTCCTCCAGGCTAAACAGTCCCAGTTCCTGCAGCTGCTCCCCATAACTCTTGTTTCCTACTCCTTTCAACAGTTTTGTTGCTGCACACACGCAGTCAGCTCAGTGCCCTTCTTGTAGTGACGGGCCCAAAACTGAACACAATACTTGAGATGTTTTACCAGTACTGCGTACGAGGCGACAGTTACTTTCCTGAACTTATCTATAGCAGTTACGAATCTTCATCTCAGTCTTTCTCTCATCCAAAACATGTACTGAGACAGAAGATTACAGGTCTTTCTATAATCTGCAACAAAAGCTAAACCTAATCAACTGCAGCCTATAGACTTGGACCTATGACTCTGAATGGCTGGTAGCTGCATTCCCTTTTTCCTGCATGTGTGTGAATATTCCAGTTGTCCAGCATCACTGATTTCCAGGCCTTCTACGTTCCTGAAAATCCATCACACATCATCCAAACTGCTTTCCTTCACTATTCTGGATGTAATAGAGGCAGCTGAGGATCTTATCACTGGAGAGCAATAAAAACCTCCAAACTGGCATTCTTACTTTTCCTGTATGAGGCAGCATATACAGAGGAGGCTCAAAAGATCCTGTAATGACATGTAATGATAAGTGCTCACAGCACAAGGGCTGTTAATCAAATCCCAGAGCTTGGTAGGAAAGATCTATACAGCAAACTCCATGAGAGCTGCTCTCAAAATGAAGAGCTGCAATATCATTTGATTTTGTGCAAGAGGAGAAGAACAACTCTCCTCAAGTGATTAATGTAACTGGTTGCAAGCTAGTCGCCAATATATGTTTAGCATGGGGAATCAAGTTTCTCAAAAGATTCCCTTAGGATAGTAACTTAACTCCACAAAACAGAAATTGTTCAAGTCCAGCTGTGTTCTTTAGAAAATAGAAGCTATTCTGTGTAAAAGAACACTTGAAGAGATCACTTTAAATGAGGATATTGCCAGGAAAGAGGTGGACTCAAGGAGTTTTGATCTGAATTCACAGCTTTCCTGCTGCATGCTGAGGTAAGCATTCCAAGTTTCTTTGATGTGACTTTCTTGTATTCCTGCAGAAGAACTGATGAATTAACCAAACTGCCTCCTTATCAGCATTGATACAGTATTAGAGACCGTTTACATGTACTACTTTTCAACCCAGCTTGTATTCTGAAGATGATACTTTGGATCAGAATGCATCTCATGTGACTTCCCAGCTGCTTTCAACAGAGGCTCTTGAGGTTTTTCCTACTGACTGCAATGTAGGGATTGGATACAGGTTGTTCTGTGCCTCTGCATCGTGACCTTCACGTTGGATTTTTTTTTTTTTTAATTATTTATATTTTTTTAATTAAAAAAAAATATAATCGTTTCCTAGCGTTTCTAAAGATCATCTCTCAGCAAAGCTGAAGTCACTGAACATCTGCTGTGGGAGGCCATGAGGGAGAGAGAGGGGCAGAGGAAGTAACTTTAAACAGGCCACTCCATCACAGGCAAACAGCTAGCAGTTTCAGCTATTTTTGGAAGAACAGTATGAGGCAGGAAACACAAGCGAATGATTTACAACATCAAACAAAACGTGACCAAAATCCAACATCAGTTCAACTGCTCCCTTCTGAGAGTTTCTGTGCTCTGCTTATAACTACCTTCAGGCGCCTCATCAGCACTGGAAACCAAAAGTAATGTTCTCAAGTACATCGGTGTAAGTGAAAGTTTATGTGAAAGTAAGTATCTGTTTTCACCTATCAACACAAAACCAGAATCCAGATGACCAAAAAACAGGTAATTTTATACATCCGCGTATATTCCCACCCCTTCCCCCTCCTCTTTTTTTTTTTTTTAAATGTAGATCAAAAAGCCACAGCTGTGTGGGAATAAAAGCAAGCAGTGAAAAAGGAATAATGCCCCCTCTCTTCCAGGACATTAATCACTTCTATCACCAACAGCAAGCAACTAAAAGCTTTTACAGTAACATGAAAAATAAGAATCTGTCAATGGCTGTCTTTTGCTTACATAAAAAGCTAATAACAAAAGAAGTAATTGCTGGAAAGTTGAAGCTTTACCAGCAGTGTTAAGAAACTGTAACTTTCATCCAGTGAATGACTCCGTTGTCCATAATTGCTCATGCTTTAGAGCTACTCTTTTAGAACTGCCTTCTCTAACCAAAGTTTCACAGCATCAAGTTTAGGTCAAGTTCGTTTTGGTCATCTGGCCCCACAGCATTCAAAACAAAACCTTGCTACTGAGAAACACGGTGACTCAGAGCAATATTGAAAAGTCCCCAAAAGTTAGGGATTAACTGCACAAAGAGCATCTTCCTTTGTACACTGAATACTTCCTAGCACAATATTTATCACCGTGAAGGAGAAAGGTTTTGAAACCTCCCCAGCTTTCTTCAATCTAGCCTTTCTTCAGAGTGAAAACTTGCAGAGAGCAAGAAGGTCAAATTCATTTCTCTACATAAAGATCCAAACCCAGAAATCTCCAAACCTGCAGTAATTAGCAACTTCCTGTAAAGTCAAGAACAGCCAAGTCTACAACTCATTAAAGCTTTACATGCTTTCAGTACTGTGCTAGTCCACCTACACATCATGCACTCCCTTGTACACAATGAGCATTTTATATACTAAAGAAAAAATTAACAACAAATCCTTCATTACAAGAAAAAAAAGTGAGGTCATCAACAGTTCTCAGATTGTACATGTGGGGAGCTGAATGAAAAAAAATAATAATTCAAGAACACTCTAGAATTTCTAGTTGTCATTTTGGCTGACAAACACTATATTGCAAGACGCCCAGGTACTGAACACAATGCTCAGATGAAGGTACTACATTAATCACTCACAATTTTCATTTTGCTGGATCCTCATTTACAAGCACTTTTTCCAGTAAAGCAAAGATTTATTTCACTGTTGAGCAGCCTGTATTGCACAGATGCATGCTGACAACGCACAAGATTTTATGTAGATGCTGCTAATTTCTTCCTGCTAGTTTGCAGCCCCAACTCTCTTCAGTACATCTTAAGCTGCATACAAGCATTTGAGCTTGACGAACAAATTGATCACTTGCCGGTTTGAAATGCTGTACAATTACACTTCAAGACTGCAAATTAGCAAGGAATCATTGCAACTGGTTTGCAGACCTACTGATCTAATTGTGGAGAGAAAAACGGACAACGTGGCTCTACTCAAAAGCCCAGGCTGCCTTAGCTACTGCCGCCATGCATTTGCCACACACGTTTCTAAAAACAGCTAGATACAGAACAGCCACACACTGACAGCACTGGGCTGTGGCCATCCAAAATCCCAAACGTTCAATTTGGCATGTAAGCAGACTCAGTAGAGATTTATTTTTAAACAGTAAGATTCCTAACTTGTTGCTGAAACGGAATTTTCAATAAGAAAATACAGTTGCAGAGAAACAAAGTGACCTACACGTAAGGAAGCAAATCACAGCGCCAGCTACTCGTCTTCTGCATTTGCCCTTTGCAGACATCTTCCAAAAGTTCTGCCAGGCTGAGCTGTCACCTGCCTTGTGTCACCTCGCAAGCCCACCAGCACATTCCATCAGGTCTAATGGGGCCGAGGGACACATGCAGAAGAACTCCCAACGAAGATCAAGTACTCTGACAGAACTTCATGCAGTAACTCATCTCCAAAGGGCAAACATTTCTGTGTAATTCTACCTCCTCCATTTCCTAACTGTTTCTTGCTTTCAGAGGACAGAAGTACTTTGCCAGCTTAAGTATACTTGAAAAAAAATTGGTATATTTTGGCATGACCTCAATAAAGTGCCTTTTCTTTCATAGATCAGCGACACCATCCCACCTTACAAGAATAAAACATAGCATCCAGCTAATCTGGATGTATTTTATATTTTATCTGTATTTTTGCAACCTACTCTCAAAAACATTCAAATGGTTTATTTCAGATTCATATAAATTGAAAAGTATTATTAATGCTCCATGCTTTTAAGTTATGTACTGGAGCAATTTGTTTCCCTTTTCCCAGCATCACCCATTGTTCACAACCCTGAAGTCCATACAAGTCTAAAGTACACGTGTATGAATCAACCCGAGTTGAAGCCTTTGAAAATGTCAGACTTGCAAGCTCATAGTGTACCTGCTTCCTTTTCAGTATGAGCTGTACAGTTCCACCCACAAGTCTCAAGCAGTGTGTGGGACTGGCTGATTGGTGTCAAGCAAAACTGTGAAAAAAAACCAAAAAGCCTACTCGAAGGTCCCAGTCTCCTGGGTGGCAGTGCCTTAGGGGAGAACATTTCAGGTAAATTCTGTGAACGTGCAAAAGAATATCACCTAAGCAGTCAGTTGTTCTTGCTTGACCTGAAGTCACAGGGTCAGAGCTCCACCTCAAAACATATAAAGCAATTCACTACAGCTGAAGCTTTATCTCAACATACTCACCCTGCACCAAAAAATAACTGCCAAAATACAGGATCAGATTCTCCTCCAGAATAAGCAAATGTAACAGAGGCAAATGAATTTCAAAGAAATACAGGTTCATTTCGTTTCAGCCGTTATACAGAAAAAGGAGCAAGAGTCAAAGAGAGCCCCTGAAGAAGCAGAGCTCGTTGGGACCCATCTGGAGGGTGAGCATTCTTCAAAACTGCCAATGATTTTTGGAAGCTGGGCATTCCCTATGAGCTGCTCATGCACACCCACAAAGTTCATCCAAAGTTGAATTTTTTAATGTCTGCTTAGCCACTGCATTCTCTGTGAAGCAGATGCATGACAGAAAAACTAGCAACGTGAATGAATGCTTCCAACAGTTTTGAGTGTCCAATAGCTGCAAAAACCAACTGAAAACTGAGGGCAGAAGCAGAACTCTACAAAAAGCTACGTACACAAAAGAATCCCTGTTTGAACTTCCTGTACATAATCTCATTTTCTACCTCATCAGTCTGCACCTCTGCCTGATTTATGAGCATTTTCTTATCAAAACACTGTTAACAACTTAAAAGATGGAAAATATTGCTGTTCAAAAGAGCCATAATCAAAGTTTAATGCGGTACATTAATTCATCTTCCCTTCCACTGAGGCTTTCATCTATGAACTGTGACAGTGTTTATTTAATTTCAGCAACTTCCAATACTCCCCTACTGCCTTTCAAGGCACAAAACAGACATTGCTCCCAGTTCGACATGATGCACAATTTAGGTGCCTGCATTAGCATCTACGGTTCATGCAGGCTTCCGCCTAAGATGATTCAAAGCACAAACACAGTTTTGTTTTTCTGAATTACTATTTGAAGAAGTTCCTCTTGCTGGCCATTGACTAGACAGAGAGCACAGCCAGCTGCCAGTTCTGCCCAGGCTGAGGGCTTACAGCCACATAGTACACATGTTCTCCTGGATCTCCTTTGATCAGGCACCTCACTTTTTTTGCACGGCTACTCTTCCAGGCTCCTATTTCTCACATAGAACCAGCACCCACAAAATCCTACTGTACCAAAACAGAGAACTTCCAGAGCCTTCATAATAACATATTTCACAATAGGGATTGGAAACTGCCAACACTGTCCTAGCATCATTTGAAATGTCCACCTGATTCCAGCTCCATCAAACATTTCCAGATACCAGGAATTCTGCTGAGTGAGTTTCTTTCTCAAACACCACTACAAACTTGATAAAAATCTCATATTCTTATCATTAAAAATGAGAAAATTATGTATGTTTCACAAATTGTCACTGCCACAACTGCAATGTATTTTTTGTTCTCCTCAGCAGTATAGTGAAGCAAGTTCTATTTTCAGCTTGATTTATTTTAGCACACTGGACTGCTAGAAACTCACCTGCATTACCGTTGATTCCAAGAGTCCTGAATTTAACAATACACTAATTTCGGTGAGACTCCAATCACGTATCAGTTACCAGGACTAAAATACATTTCTCAATAGAACGATGCTGCTGATCTCAACCAACAAGCAGAGGCAAGGAAAGAAAAGAGAAGAAAAAAAAAAAAACAACCACCACGTAACTGGTCAGCAAGGCATCAACCTGCGGTACAATTTATTTTTTAAACAAGATTTCTGTGACTAATCTGATCTCTCTGAGTGCAGCAGCATCACATGAATCTCGGTCAGAGGAACAAAACCAAGAACGAATGACTCATTGTGCAGGCAATGTGATGAGAACCAAATGCAAGACTGTCCAACTTCAGTAACTGCGGGAAGAGGAAAAAAGTGTTTACTTCTTCTCTCCTCAGCCTCGAGGACAGATAACACAGGCACAATAGTGAAGAAAAACAAGCAAGAAGAAGCTGAGTGGAGCACGATCATTTATTTTAAAAATAGTGATCAAAACCACAGGGTTCTGGAGTTACGTAGTGCAGATGTGTGCATTTAAAGATGTTAGTGGTATAAGCTGTGGAGATTTTTAAGAAACACCTCAGCCAAAAATACCATTTTCCCCTATAATTTCTAAAAATTCTCATATGATTAAAATCCATACTTACACGGAAATTTATAACTTTCCATGGAATGCCCAGAATCCGGCTGTTGTTGTGTTTTTTTTTTTATGCAAAGTATAAAGCGGGATATTAAAAATGGAAAGCAACCTTCTTTTACTAACTGTGCAAAGTATTAACGTAATGAAACTCAATCAATGTTAGTTTCCTAATTTTCTCGTAGTTTCAGTCTCTCAGTTACTCATATGAGCTGCAGAAGAGGGGTGAGCGAGATGTACTGCCTGTAAAGCACTCTGGAACTGCTCAGTGCATTGCATACTTACTGCTAGTGACAAAGCAGCGTTCAGCTACTTATGCACAAGTGAGGGAATTAAAAAGTAGTAGTACAAGAGGGGCAACTGGCAACTGCTCTGAAACACGTAGTCAAACTTCTGTTTTTATAATATCACTATTAGCTCCTAACTCTGCCTCACACACACAAACCTGCTCTGACAGCTTCAGTAGCGAAGGTCCAACCGTAGCCAGATGTGTACGGATGTAGATGACACTCCTTCTCAAAATGATTGAGCCCAAAGAAATGTCCATCCACAAAAAGGCAGGAATAAACTTCAGAAAAAAAAAAGGGAGGGGAAGCAAAGGACACTTGATAGGGTGGAAATACAAATGCAAAATAGATACAGAAATGTGATGTTAACCTCAGTTAATAAATCTAACACCAAAAGCTTTTCTCAATCAAACCAAGATCCAACTTCACAGTTTCAAGGTGACACAGCTATTCAGTGGCAATGGTTTGACCACCAACATTGCCTGCCACACGCTGCTTGCAGATGCAGCATGTACTACCTCTATCATCAACTTAAAAATCAAAAGCAACCAGCCCCTCACATTTATTCCAAGGGTGAACTCACACAGTCAATGTTAATAAGCATCTATTGGTCAAGTTATACCTGTGCAATATCCATTTAACTTTAAACAACTTCCCAAAAGCCCTATGTGAATTCACAGCTCATGAAAGAATCGCAGACTGCAGTCAGGGCATACTTCTGATAGTCACATGCAAGATGAAGCTGACTTCTGGATTATATCACACACTTTCACTGACAGTAGGATAGTTTCTCACCGACATTTACAATATGCAGCTGCAAAACTTAAAGCATGCAAATAGGCATACATAACCAAAAGCTATTTGCTGGATAAAAAGATGCCATTTTTACCTTTTAGGGTAGAACAGACTTAGGAGCCAAACCCGTGGGCCTGAGTAGTGAGTATTTTTAATGCTGGGGGATGGGGATGCATACACCAGATATTTGGCTAACGGAAAAGATCAATGCTTCTTTAGAAAAATCACTAAGAGTTAAAAGCTGTTCAACGTCAGTTAACCCCTTACTCATGCCCACACAGTTTCAGGCATGATCCTACTTGTCTTTGAAAAGCAATACCACATAGCAGAGCTCTTCTGTGCAAGAAGTTTGTATTCCCAAGCAAGACGTTAGCTCTTTCAGTTAAAGATCTGGATTCCATCCCAGTTCTGCTGTAGACTCCATCTGTGCTTGTGCATAATAAGGCAGGCAGCTAACTCCTGTACTCAAAATACCTCCCTCTGTAACACTTCATATTCGAAACACAACTTGAGTTCCTCAGATGAAAAACTGCTCTGGAGAATTGCATTACAGTATCTGCTAATGCAACTGCACAACATGTTGCAGAAACTGCAGGTGAGGGCTAGCTACAAAGAGGCCTGTGAAGATCACCCAGCCAAACAGATGTTGCTGCACAGCAAGAAAGGATCAACTATACCCACTGGGGCTCAGAAGCCTCCTGCCTACTTATGTGACAGCACATGAGGAGAAAAATCAGACACAAATTAGGATTTACCAACACTGAGCAGGAGCAGACAAAGCATCCGGACCCTCTGAACAAAAGAGTAAGGCAGACAAATGGCTCTCAGTAACCAGGAGAGGAAATATCTTACCGCTGGCAGGATACACCTCCTAGTAGCACTGCTACATGTGCAGAGAGATAAAATAGCTCCCAAAGGCTTTACTGTACAAAGCACATTCAGATATGAGAAAGGTACCATAGGAGCTGGAAAGCAAATTGCCCAGAAAGGCTTCAAGACAGCAATCACTTTAACAGTGTTCGTCTTTCCCCTCATGGGAAGGTGCCCAGAGCGTGCTGCACCAAAACACTGGGGCAGAGAGACTCTAAGCTAATGGCCATGGGCACAAAGAACAGAAACACAGGACAGCACAGACACAGTCCCAACAGCTCCCATCAACGTCTAAGTTCATCTCTAAACGCTCCAGCACTGTAATATCTGGAATAGCCATAACCCCCACTCTGTTGTCAGATCTGAAGCAAGCCACTGCCCTTCCAGAAGGCAATCTATTTGTGAATATGAATATTAAAAACCTTCAGCGCAGGAAAACTTTATTTTTTCTTGGCTCCAGATCTAACTTGTTCTGAAACTGAAGCACTCCCACTGCAAGCTCCAAGTGAAGCAGAGGATACCCTTCTGTGTGGGAGAACAAACCCAGATTTGCCATTTGACCAAAGATAAGAAAGATAAGCAAAAATAACACTGTTTAAAATTTTTTTTATGTATATTCACTTAGGTGATAGCATTCTGGATCATTGACATTTATGCATTTCCTTGAGAATTTTCATAGACATTAATCTGAATTTTCTCTCCTTTGAAAGCCAAATAAAACAGAATGGGTTTGTGTAATAGTATGTTCTTGGCACATACAGGATATTCCTCTGGAGAAAGATAGCAAATGCTATTTAACAGCACAAAATTGGCAGGAAATCTCAAAGGCAAGTATTATACCTAATTTTTAATATTAACTGATCTGCAAATCAGATTGCATTGCAGTCTCTTACATGCTACAATTCCAACCATCATTCCATCCCAAAAGACAAAAAAGCTAAAAGGGGGTTATCCAGGAGGCAGTTCCACACCTGTTTCATCTTCCCCTCACACCCTCACGTGTGCTAGATGAACTCATGCTGCAGAGCAGATTTGGCCGAACAGAGCTCCTGTACCCGTAAGATCTAGCACAGGAGAGGTTCCTAATGAAATCACGCCACAGATATTCGCCTTGTCACACGAGGAGGGCTGCAGTGACAGCACACGGGACAGAACATAAAGAGCTTGTGTGACCACACAGTATTAGACATGCATTTCTAACAGGTTTATGGTATGCGTGCTCTTGAAAAAAATGTGAGGCTGCTGTCTCACAGCAACTTAAGACTACAGGCTCACTTTCAAGGCTATTCTTACTAGCATTGTTCCATAATGCCGTCACCTAAAGAGTCAAAAACAGCAAAGCCTCTAGCCTATTCAAGTTAGCACTAAAACAAGAAGCCTCTCTACTTATAAACAGGTCCAATTCAACCAGCACCCATTCTTACTTCAGCTGTACGCTACCTGGCCACCACTTGATGCTCTCCGCCAGTCAGTCTCCACTGCTCACCTACTGCTGAGCCCTCTTACTTCAAGTAACTAATTATCCAGCAAAGGTCTCCAAGTCTAGTTATATACTCAGAGAGGAAGCGTTGAAGGAAACCTATCTGTGCAAAACAATAGTGAGTCTTGTTCATACTGCAATGCCGAAGCTCAAACAACCTGATTTAAATGCGATTTCACAAGACTGACAGTCAACTTGTCTGCATTCATTCGGTCTTCCCTTTAATTCAGCTGAATCACAATCATCACTTTGACTGTACGTTATGCTGTGTAGCATCTCTTTCCTCAGATCCTTCACTCCTTACTAAAACGAAGACTAAAATACAACCAGAAAACCCACAAGGGAATCGTCGGCTGGCCACATCAAGCACGCTCATATCCTACTCACTGCCAGCAGCACTCATTCTCCATCTGAGAACGAAGCACTGTGCCCAGAATGGTATTTTCTCTGCGTTTCTCTCCAGCTGCCCCCACCACAGCACCCAAGGGGCGGAAGCAGCAGAGCAGCCCTCTGCATGCACGCAGTTGCAGGAAGCTCAGGGTGCTCCCTTTTCCCAGAGCTCTCCAGCTATGCTCAAACCCAACTCTGCAGGATACGCACCAGAATCACTGCTCTGCCAAACCAAAACTCTGAACAGTTCCTACCGTAAAACCACATTTTCTTCCTAAATGGAGCATTTATTCATTCTGGTACACATGCAAGCTGAAGGTAGGCAGACCTATTAGACTTTATTAAAAATACTGTCTTGAGATTATTCACAACAGCTGTTTCCTCTTCAGGCTAGAGGAAAACAGATGGCAACATAACAAGAGCTAGATAATTTAAAAAAATTAACTCTAAAACATGGCACTTGTACAGGATTTCTTTCACTCATGCATCTCCAAATGGGATAGTTAAAAAAAAAAAAAAGGAAAAAAAAACTGCTGCCAAATGTTATTTTGCTAGTAGAATATATAACAGCTTGATAGCATAATTAACATACTAAAAACAAGGGCAGAACAAAGAATACATCAAATTGCACAGAAAAGAAAAAAAAAATTGCAGGTTGCACAGAACCCTAGATCACAAAGCTGTCGCTCTAGATTCCCTACAAAAACACTCTGAACGTGGTTTATCACCTCCCAAACACCAATGGAGCATTAAGATGGGTGTGGAAAAGATGGGTGTGTTCTTTTCAGTATTTATTTGCAACTTCAATCAAGATTCATAAGAATGGAAAACAGAATGAAAAACATCGTAAGCCATACTAATTATCCCTGTGAACATAATGAGGGGACTTTATTTGCATCGGTCTGGCAGTCCAACAACTGCATTTCACACGCGTTCCTTAAGAGCAGAAGAAACTATAAATACATCGCTATTACATTTTAAACTCAGGCTGAGGGAGACCACATATTACTGAGCTACCACATGTCGAAACAACTGTTCAAAAGTTTCTAAAAATTCCTAGCAAAACAGCAGTATTTCTTGACAGGCAGCCCTGAATAAACCCAACTGCTTGCTCCTTGCACTGGACCAAATGAAGAGTAAGGCAAAAAACTTTGAACAGAACAGAAGCTGTGCTTCTCAGCATACACTTTAAAGAAAAATGAAGTTTAAGGGAGTGTGAAAGATTTCCCTTTCTTGTTTTTTCCCTCCTAAGACACTCTTAGGTATGGTTTTAGTGGAGCCCAGTACTACCAGCCCAGTTTGTAAGTCTCGGTAGCATATACTGGGGAGCAGAAAAGGAAACACAACTGCAGTTCACCGTTTTGTGGGTACAGTATGTCTCAGAAATAACTACTTGGTTTGGTACACACTGAAGAACTTGCAACTTGTGCCTTTTTTTTTTTTTTTTTTTTTTTTTTTTTTTTTTTTTTTTTTTCCCCTCAAGCAGGCAAACAAAGTGGTATCTGTCAGTTCCAGCACTTCTCAAACCCCAGTGAAGATGTGCAGAGCTACTCCTGCATCTGGATTGTTAGAGTTAGGGTAGTATGGTCAGGTTGTGGCTGGACTTGATGATCTTGAAGGTCTTCTTCAACCTGAGCAATTCTATGATTCCATTCTCCTTCTCCACCAACGCAGCAGCTGGGTCTTCACTGCCTGTCCTAGCATCCTCCCTAAAGAAAACTAAGAATTAGATAACCAGAGCTATCAGTCACTAGCTTTACTGTGACAACAAAATTCACCCAAAAGATAATGTCTGGTGTGTGTGTGTACATAACTAGTCAACCCTAAGGAAAAAAGAAAACAAAACAAAACCCACCATGCACATCATTCCAGATGGCTAGCACATTTAGAAACAGTGATCGTCTGAAACCCTTCTCTGGGAAAACTTGACCATAACATTACTACAACTCAAGCTAGGATTTCTGTGATTCTTCCACACAATGTTTAGCTGCAGTAATTTTTAGCCAATACGCCTCAAAAGTGCAGAGCTTCTGGTAGGGAGATAAATATACGAATCTGCACGTATATTTTATTATACATAGCATATAATAGCAAGATGTACTACATATATATAATTACCTACATAATTACATACTACAATTATGTAATTATAATGTAGGATACATATTTATATATTGTATAAATTATACAGCAATTCATAAAAACCCCAAAGAACTTTCAAGCAACTTTAAACTCTGAAGCTTCAACAACTTCAATTTCATTTTTGACAGAACTTATTTTGCCGCTTTTCCATACAGCTTTAACTGAGCTACAGAACAGAGGGTTTTTTCCTTCTACCAGCAACATCAAGTATCATATGATGGTAATCTTTACTTTTTGCACTAGATCATAAAAAAAGTGTCTAGCCTAGTCTAAGTTTCTGAAGCTTTAAAATGCAAGCAGTGAAGAGAAGAATGGCAGAAACAAAGACATTTCCTCCTGCATAACTTAGTCTTTCTGACCTGCATGCTACAGGCAAAAGATAATCAGATTTTGCAACCTGATCAGCATTTTATTCAGTGTTTGTGATCTCAAGTAAGACAGTGAAGTCTCAGACAGACATGCTCATGTATTCCCTAGCTGTGACTGTATGAATCAATTTCTTCTATTTATGGAAAGCCCGTATTAAATTAACTCTTCCCTTGGCATTTATCATCCACAGGCTTCATTCTCAAATTCACGGGATATCCTCTGTCCAGCACAGGCTGCCATTCCAACCGAGTTGTGTAACTCCTGCTGGCGTGCACAGTCAAAGTTGACTCAATTCCACATTACAGATTTAAAAACCAACAAATCATTATTCGTTTGCCAGCTGAAGAACTCAAAGGGGTGTTCTGACTTCTATTCCAGTCCCACTTTGAGACCAGTTTAAATGGTACCTCTTCCTTCAGCTTGTTGCAAATGCAAAGTAGATATAAACACCTTTATCCAAGATCTGCGTTGTAAATTAGAAGCTGTCTTTCTAATTTTAAGCACAGACTCAGCCTTGTTTTCTTCTAGAAGCAGAGATAATGTTGTAAATCAAGCCTACATTCAAAAGAAAAGAGATGGGGCACAACCAGCTTCCTTCCTCATTCTTTTGCTCCCCTGACAGATCCCCATTAGAGATGCCTGATGACAACTACCTGTAGCATACGGGCTATCTCTAATAAAGCTCTCTCACTTATCGCTCAGAAGTGCAAATTACAAACAGTTCACGCCCAACAGAAGATGTCTGCTGAATAGATAGCACAGCTCTGTGGTCTTCCCAGCAGGAAGGAAGAAGCCACTTAACCAGATAAGAGTTGTCCTTTCAACTTCTCCCCACTTCCACCTCCTTGATGCATCCTCCAGCTCAGGGTACTTTAGTGAAAACGCTCTCATAAACCCCAGCACTAACAGGAAAGCCACTTTGGGTAGGAATGTGTGATAACTGACTTTACACTTGGAACTCGCTCTCCCTGCTCCTTGGTTTAGTGAGATCCTCTTCCACATTCTTCGTACTGTGACTGTGAAAAGCTTTCCCTCACAACTGCTCTGTCTTTTTACTTCTCTGCTTAACTTGATTCCCTGTCATCACTCTGCTCTTACACGAGGAAGATAACTTTAGATACACAGCAATGCTTGCTGCAAGGAATTACTGAACTCACATGGAGCAGACTTTGTGTGCATGTTAAGAGACAGGTGAACCTTCCATGATGAGCATTCAAACTACAACTTAAAACATTTTGAACGAGTTACTGTTCATCTTATTTAAAAAAAGAGATTCACTCTGAAGTTTTTCATTCTTCTAATGCTTTCAACTGGGAGAGGAAGACTGTGACACTGCATGTCTATCTATAAAGCATCAGTCATTGCTCACCCTTCCTGGAAGCAGAGCATTATAAGGACCAAGACAAACCGCTGTCCCCTCAAGCAGAAGGAAACTCAAATGCAGACCCCAAGCCCAACCCCAAGCCCAGCAGAACCACAGGTGAAGCTGAGAAGCTTATTTTTGCAGCTCTACACAGCCCTTCTGCCTTTTGCAAGAACTCCTTCAATACAGCTCCTACTGATGTATCACTGAAAGTCCTTACAACTTTCTGTCTGGGACAGGGGAGAGGAAAAGAGAAAGGAAAGAAAAAAAACCATGATGCTAATAGTTCCCTTCAGCTAATCAACAGAATGGTGCTGACATGATGTAAGAGAAGGCTTGCTACAGCCCAGGGAGAAGTTAAGAATGCGCACCAGAAACTTCACAAAATCGGACATGGTTTTCAAACCACAGAAAAAGGGAAGAGGAATAAATCACTAAAAATGTCACAGAATGAGAGCTTGCTATTAGCCAAATAGATGAATAAAGGGGCGAAACACAGCTGCAAAAGATTAGGGGGGCTTCATGAGAGTTTATTTTCTTTCCATCCCAACAGTCCAATTAGCAATCATCGTTATATACTGTAGCAATAGCTACCTAATAGCTAGTGCCTCCCACACCCCCTGTTAACCACAAATAGCTGTGGAAATGCTCTCCTCACAAAGCAAGTCACAGCGACTTCAAGAATCACAGTTGGAGGTTGGCTCCCCCAGCACACAGGATGCGTTTTATTGCCACAGTCAGCATTACAAAACAGGCAGCCCCGTTTTCTGTTATTGCAGCTGCACTTCTTCTTTTCACCCTTTAGGGGTGAAAAGAAGCCACTACAGCTACCCCAGGATGAGGAACTGCAAAGTTTTACTAGAGAAACGCCGGTCCAGACAAGCCCTTAAGGCAACATCAGAGATCCCAGGGCCCTGAGCACCATTTCTCCCCCAGCCCTCAGGCTCCAAAGCCTCAGCTTGAGGTCAGCTGTGATCCGCAGCTGCCTGAGCTCAGAGCAGTCCGATGGGAAAAAGGAGCTGTGCAACAAAGCACTGCTAGAAGCCATACTGGGCCTCCCTGCTCCCTAAATGACCAGGGGCTCTTCAGAAAGGTAAGCATCTAGAAGTCAGATTTGTTATTAAGGCTACGGCAGGCTTTTCTGCACCATTCAGACTCCACACAAATAGAAGAGAAGCTGCAGCACAAGTCTTACCCTCATACAAAACAATGCCCTACACCTGGATGGGCACCTCCATGTGGTAGCGCAGCGCTAGGATTCCCATTGCTGCCAGCTTACACAAGGCGGTAACTGCAGTGAAAACTTGCAGAAGGATGGGAAACATCTGAACGTGTCCTGCTGCAGGAGGGAGAGAGGTACGCAAAGGGAAGAAAAGGGAAAGCTACAATTTAGTACTGGTTTCCTAATAATAGCTTCCTCTCTACTTTCTATTCTCCAGACCCAAACGGTCACTACAACTGTTTTCTACTAAACTCCTGACCTCCTCAAGCGTTTCAGCTACAGCAGTCGCACTGACTCAGGAGAAGTCAGCTCCTCCTGCAGATGTTAAAGCTTCTAGGCAGCCCCTTGCTTCAAAATAAGCTTTAAAAATGCCAGAAAACAGAAATTGGGGTCTTCTCTGATCCTTGGGAGAGCTATTTGTTTTTGTATTGCATTTAATTCCCCCAGCAGTGAATATGCCAGGCAGGGCTTTCACTGCAAGAACCCTATGATGTTCAGGAGGGCGCAGAAGGCATTAAAATGCAGATTGACAAGAACAGGATCTCAAAAGGAAGGAAACAAGACTTGGCCAGGCAGAGAAACAGGATCCTCCTTGTGCTCTGCCATACCGTCCACTAGCAGGGCTCTTGCTGCCCTGTGCACTGCTTGACCAGAGCAGCTCCATTCCCCCTGCAGCTGGAAGCCCCTTCTGGGAATTACCTGCCCCTCACTTCTCAGCAGGGGAAAGGTGCACAGGGAACAGCAGAAAGAGGACCACCAAGCACAACAGTGATGTCCCAGTCTCACATGTTTGTAGAGTCAGCATTTTTCTTCTTAGAGAACCTGAGGTGAAACCCTAAGTCCACCTTGCAAAAATACCAGTCAGTCACTGTGGCAGCTGAAGTAAGCTGTGCAGGGAGCACGTGCCAAGCTTAGGGTGAGAGGAGAAGAGAAGCAGGTAGAAAAATCCAGAATTAGCCCTAAATTGTCACTATGCCTGGTAGATACCATTTTTCAACCCTGTTTTCCACTTAAGACAGTTACTTCAAACTCAAAAAAGGCAGAAACAGAACTCAAACAACTCAAACAACTCCACAGCATGCCAAGCAGGACAACAAAAGAGCTCCTCACGAGTGTTGTCAGAGCAGTTTTGGAACTGGATAGACACGCAGTAAGCATGTTTCAGTGCAGGAGCAGAATTCAGAACTGCTCATGAAGTACCTTCCATCTGATGGACTTTAAGAAGCAGAGTGTTTTTTTTCATTTGTAAGATATATTCCCATATAGCTGGAGTTTCATGTTCACACAGACATCAGACTAAGGGGCCACTAGACAACCCTCATGCTGGTACCACTCAATTTCAAATGTTTGACTTTGGAAGCTTACCAGCGCTTAGCAGAACTGCAAACTCCTTCTTTCTATATACTGCCCTCAGATTGGCTCATAAGCCTGAATCATGATCTATGTCCATATCATAAGGTCATATACTCAGAGGGCAGTGAGGTGTTGGCACAGCTGCCCAGAGAAGCTGTGGTGCCCCATCCCTGGAGGTGCTCAAGGCCAGGTTGGATGGGGCCCTGGGCAGATGAGCCGGTGGGGGCAGCCCTGCCCATGGCAGGGGTTGGGGATGACTGGGTTGTGAGGTCCCTTCCAACCCAAGCCATTCTGTGACTGCACATCAGTCAAGTATCCATGCTGTCTTACAGGCAGAACAGCAGCTATGTGTTTCAGTGACTATCCTCCATCAGGCTGTCTTTCAAATAATTATTACAAAACCTCATTAAGGTTCATTAAAGAATTAATGATCTTAGGGGAAAAAAAAAAAAAAAACACCTGAAAAGAATGTAAAATGGGCCAGGTCAAACTTACTGTCAATTGCCTTGAGTGTCTGGAGCCAAACCATTTGTCAACCCAAAGGACTACAAACCATCATCAGTGTGAATACAATGTTTACAGCTAAGCCTAGAAAGTGCTGATCAGATCCTGAAGTCCATGCATAACTAAAGACTATTTAGAGACACCATCAATACCACAGAAGACTTGGAACAGCATATTCTTGAGTTACTTTTAATTTAGGAAAGCCTCAACCTCCTCCCCTCTCTCCCTAAGCACTCTCAATTCGCAGCCCTACAATACAATTCATATTATCAACTAAGTGTTCCACTCCCCAAAAAAATACTTCAGCGTGCTCTTGATAATAAGCTTTTTTTTTTTGCTGCAATAATTTTACTTTAATGTCTGTTAAAAATAAATAAATAGAAATCCCGATTAAAATAAAGCCAACCCACTGTCTCAAAGTGACATTTTGCAGCTTTATACTTCCATCACCCTCATCCTATGCTGGCCTATTTTAACATTAATCTCATGTTCTCTACAGAAAGCTATCATTCAAGCAAACAAAGCACCACAAAACAAAAAATCTAGCACACAGTGAGTGGGCTTTAACCCATCCCTCCCACACCCTGCTACTCCTACAGATACAGAGGCTCAGCACACTCAGTTTCCAGCACACCAAATTAGGGCCCAGGAGCACAAACTACACTCTTAATTCCAGAGATTCACTTTGCACAATAAAGAATGAGGTATAAATTTTTTGTTACTTGAAGGATTACTGACTCCTATTACCAGATGCATACAAAAAATTTTGTAGGCGTCACTATGAAACTCCAGTAATGACAGCATATGCATAACTTCCAGCTAGACTATCACAGAGATCAGTTACATTCAGTCCTGAAGTTGATTTAATACAGTCATTCACTTAAATATTTTTTACTTTCAAACCCACAGCTTTCTGGAACACTGTCACAAAAGCAGGTGTCAAAACACACTAATTATCAGCCTGTTAGAGCTTCATTTTTACCGAAGTTATTTTGCCACATCCCAACATCCCAAATTCCCCCAGGCACTTTTTAATTCCCTGTCAAAAGCTCCTGCCTCAGTACTCAAAAAACAGATAGGCAGGAGCAGGTCTGAATAAAAAATGTGACATCCGTGGGTTTTTCTCCACCTCAAGCAATTTTGCTTAGTAGGCCTAAAAAAAAAGAAAAAAACAAAAAACCCATCATGGTAGGGAGGGGAATCAAATATAGAATATCAATAATACTGTCTCGCAATCTACTTCCGTCCAACCCTACACCGACCAATTTCCAGGTACCACTCCAGACTGGCTCTCTGCTTCCCAATGAGAGGGACCAGACCTGGCTCTGGTCAAAACTGGATTTGTGACCACAACCTCCTTTCTCCTCACTAACAGCAAGACCTGTTGTGCAGCAATTCCTCTTCTACACTATTGTGCCCACACTGGCCTACACCGCTGCTGGTGGGAACTCTGGTGTTCACAGCGGTCAGGTGGAATAGCCAAGAGCTGTTGGCTAACAGCATGTAGCAAATGTAACTGCTTGGAACAGTCTACAGAGGGCAAGACTAATGTTTGCAGAAATAAAAAAAAAAAGTGGTGGGTGGGGTCAAATCCTACCTTATCAGATGCTAACAGAACACAAACGTGCTTCTTCAGGTACCTTAACAACATGCCACTGGAATATCAACCAAAGCCCTAAATATCAAATATAACGCTATAAAACTACAGTTTCCCAAAGAGGAACATATCCCAGAGGGTTTGCAGCAACAGCTAATGGGTACCTTCTGCTTATCTACTAGGGAATGCTTACACAACCATTAGAAATTAAGCATCATATGCACGGAGGTGCAAAACGCAACTCCTTGGATCTTGGGAGGGAAGCAAGGGTAGAGGCAGAGTCCCAGTACAGCTGGAGGCCTGAAGAAGGCCTCCACACCCAGACTGGGCATAGGCTACTGAGAATCTGCAGACATCAAGGGAAGAACCTCGGTGACGGTCAGAGCAGGGCATAAACCGTAGGGGAACACAACTCCTCTACAACTTCAGTAGAGAAGGTGTACATTTGCTAGGATGTATGTTGCTTCCCTGAAACAAAGCTCAACTCAACCTGTGAGGGACAATCAGTACCTACAGAGCAAAGTAACTTTGGTTTTACCCAATTCTCAGCCACGCTGAGCAGTACTGTTACTTTTGTATAATTGCAGAAGGTTTAAGGACCCTAAAAATAGGAGATATGTTATCTTATACTGTACCCCACATGCTCTGCTGAAAGATGCATTTCAGACAACTGCTGGATTCACAGCTCTTCCACTATTTTTGCATTTCTCAGGAGAAACAAGTAGCACTAGCCCCGATTTTCTTACAAGAACAATGAATAAACATAATGCACAACTACCTACATTTACAAGCTTTTTTCCTGTAATCTATGATATAGTTTCTGGAAAGAAAAAAAAAAGAATCAAGAGAAGCCAAAAAGCAACTGGAGTCAGCAGATACGAAAATGCAATCTCCAGAGACCTGACAGGTCTCACAGTGCCAGCAATTCTCGCTTCTCTCTGCTAAATTGCATTAGAAGAAGCAGTTAAAATAAGACAAATATTTCTGTGATAGTGAAGTTCTTCATGAGAAAGAAAATGCTGCCACTTCAGAGAGACTGTGCAATTCAGAAATGGAAGGGAAAAGAGCCAGTGTGAAGAGGAGAAACAATACTCCTAACGCAAACCAGATCCGATAGCAGGTGTCTCGTGAAGGTTCTGATCCGGCATGATGCCACTGCACATCTTCATGGGTACAGCCAGCACGCAGCAGCTTTGCTCTCCATCTCAGCAGCAGCACTCACAGCTGGCAGGTGACAACAAGCAAAGAAGCAGCCGCTGGGGGGTTGGAGCTTGATGATCCTTGAGGTCCCTTCCAACCCAAGCCATGATTCTATGATTTGCTCTGGAAGACTCAGGCCAGCCACTCAGATATCTTCAGGATGTAAAGCAGTCATAAACGCACCTGTTTTGTTGTTGTTGTTAGGTGTTTTGTTGGTAGAACAAAACGGCCTTGCCAAAAATAAGCTCAATTCTATCAGACTGCTTCATTCCCTCTCTCTCAGTCACTATCAGATATCTGCAACAACGCAATTCACGCCAGTGAATCCTTACTTTAAGCACTGAGGGGCTGAGGGACGGCTTATTTTTGTTTGAGGCACGCACCGCTCGCACACCTTGCCACAGACCCTCAGCTCAGTTTTCCAAGGCTGCGTTCTTGAGCCCAGCAGCAGTCACCAGCTTCTCGAGCCAAAATCTAAGAGCAACTGTAAAATGTCACACTCTGTGTCGCCTGCAAAATAGATCTAATTTTGTATCACAAACCGACGATTGTTCCAGGGGGGAAAGAGAGAGGGGCGAAGAAAGGGAGCTTTTATACTACCGAGCAGATTTTTCTTCTCTTCCTACCACCCTCCTGCCTACAATTTTGGAAGCTGAATGACTGCCAGAGAAATCACTGGAACTGTTTTTCGTTGAAATTATGAAACAAAGCACCTCAGAAGTTGCCTGATACGCTTCAATTCCACTGCTAAACACAAGGAACATGTAACCAGACCTTGCTAAATGCTTTAAAACACACAACTCAGAAGAAGATACCGAGAGAAACAGCTTTCACAAAGCTGCAGCGCAGTCCTGAATGGAACAGGAAATGAGGAACAAAGAAAGGAATTTCATAGATTCCAGATGTACTCTAACACCAGCTGGGAAACACAAGCAAGAATCAACTGCAGCCTTGTAAGAGGCTACCACTGACTGTTTTCTTCTAGACTTCTTGAACAAAACTAAGTAGCTGTAAACAATTTGTAAATAGAAATATTTTTGGAAGAAATTGGAAACAGAAGTAAAAATAAACTTCTTCCCCTCTCGCCTAAAGAGTTTAAAACTCAAGTGTCAGAGCATCTGGTTTTTTGGAGCTGCTTCTTTAAACACAGGATTTCTATATAAGCAGCCATAACAGAAGCACAACTAAACTTTAAGCAAAGTATTTCAAGCTGCCAGTTTTTCAGTTCTTGGAACACCAAAGCCGACTGAAACTTAAAAGCAAGGATAACCAAGAACTACATCGGTCATTTTTATTATGCATCTTCTGCAGAATGGGAACTGAATGGGTATTTACATTTGTAAATTGAAAAAAAAAAAAAAAAAAAAGCAGTTATCAGTCACCCCAACTTTATTCCCTCAGTTACAAATTAAAACAAAAAGAGTGGCAGAACCCTGGGAAAAAGAGTTTCTTTGCAAGTTCAAGCATCTTTCTGCTCCCTGTGTAACCCCATGTCTCCACAGCTGTAAGTTCCTTTTTCGAAACACGAACTCAGGCCTTGCAAGGCAGACTTCTTCTAACTGGATTTTGAAATCTCTTTGAGTAACTACTACAGAGACAAACAGATGATTCCGTTTCCTCCCAAAGACGTCGAAAAAGATGAAAAGAAAGCTGAAGGTTACATCTTATTAGACGTACACCGCTGTTATCAGAAGAGTCCTCCTCTCACTACTGAGAATATTATTTTTCTTTTCAAATGAACTTCAAGGCTTTTCTCAAATTTGTCACAGATGGCTCATCTGAGAAGCTTCATCTACCGTTCACCCCCCTGCTGCAGGCGTATACAAGTAAGGTACAATAACACACATTAAACGCTGCATCAAGTGCTACCTGCCCAAATCCATGGTCACTGACACACACGTGAACCTGCCTCCCCTTTCCCACTGCTGCAATTCCCCATTACACACTACTCCTCCTTTCCAGGTATTGCAGGCAGTCACAGAGACACCTCAGCAAGTAGGGAACAGCAAGATACAGCTGTTGGGCTAATGAAGAGCTCTTCATTTTGCCCTGGTGCTCCCGGTGGGAGAGGGAACGACCAGCAGTGCAGTCTCCAGCCAGAAAGAAGAAGGTAAAACATTTGAGGTCTGGAATGCACCACTGAAGAGCAGCACTCCCAACCAAACCTAGAAGGAAAGGAAGTCAGACTAGGCAGTAAGGCTTCAATGGTTTTGTTCTTTCCTCATAAGACCTCAAAAAAAAAAAAACGAAAAACCAGATATCCAACACTTTCTTCTTTTCTCATATAGTAAAAAGGGAGAAAAAAAAAAAAAAAGCCTCAAATCCCTCACAATCTCCAGTGAATCTGTAACACATCTAACACTTGGTAATGATCCATTAACAATTCTGAGAAATGAAAACAAAAAAAAACAAATCCAGTTCTTTATAATCTTAAAGATTCACACTTCATTTTGCAAAAACTTTCACCTAGAAAGTTCTTCTATAGGAGGAAAACAACACATGAAGTTTCAGGGAAGTTGCTTTCCCTTGGTAGAGGTTAGGAAGGGGGAGGAAGGAAGTTAGATTTGTTTTGTTTTTATTCCAAAACAAAGCTTTTAGTTGCATCCTAAATTCAGTCACCAGACCACCATGCTGGAGGAATCAAAAAGGCCCTGTGAAAGAACTGACTCTCCACAGATTTTAATAGATGTTGATAAAAGCAGAAGCTGAGATAGCCATTCAGCACGTGCAAGTGTGTGACCAGCTTTACCGTTTAATAAAATACAATCTGTTACTACCTCTGACTGTATCTCAAACTCTGTGATTCAACCACAAAACAGCCGAAGTCCTGGTGCTAGGAGGTTTGAAGGCATAACAATAAGACACAACAGCACACGTTTTAACTCTTGTTAATATATCCCTTGCTTGACTTTCTCCTCAGATGCATTAATAGCCCACTGGCATGCAAACATTTGTTTTTCTTTTATATATCTGTGCCTAAACATTTGCTGGGCTGAAATGACATCCGCTATCTACATCTTTCCCCATGTCCAGCAAATTACAATCTTTCATCTTTTACTCTGAGCTTCTTTCTCTGCTCATGAAAACACAAAGATTTATTCTCCCAACGCAGTTTGCAGAGCATTTACCCACAAGTGAATTGTGACAAAATTAAAGGTATTAAGTACTCCATAACAGCCCTAAGTGGATTTTGCCTCATCCTTCTGCTCCTCCCCAAGAGACAAACTGCTACGTGAGCTACTCAAAGATTTAATTCAGCTCTCAGAGAAGTGTAACTACTGCCTCCAACAGAATTATTCACAATTCAGGCTCCTACAACAGAGATCTGTCAGTCCCTCATCAGTCACAGACTGAGAAAGTACAGGGAGAGTATCTGGTGGTCCATTTACAGTCTGCTCTGCCTAACTCCTTTGAGAATTTTAACCCAACGCATGAGATCAATGGTAGTTTAGCAGTGGGCTGCTCTTTTAAATCTGCTTTCTAATCTTGCTTTGGGATGAAAACACCTTTCAGGCATGGGAAAGCATCCCTTAAATGGGAGCACGAGTGCAGTGAATGACTTTTCACAAACCACTGACTCGTGTTAGCATATCACAAAGCCATGTGCCAAACACGGGTGAGCATCAGGCATCAGAGACCAAAGAAGAGGTAGCACAGAAGCTAATACTGGGACCTACCTAACCCAATAATTTAAGGAATATGTTTTCAATCTATTTTAAAAAGAAAACAAAAAAGAACAAAAAAAAAAAAAAAAAAAAAACCAACTTGGAGAATGTTCCAATGCAATGAGAAGTTTTCAAAAGCATTTGCTGGAAAACCAGGAACCCAAGATATCCAGCACTTACATAACGTCCTCACGTAAGAGCATTTGGTACTCAGACCAGCAGATAATCACCTCAATGAGAAGACAAGAAAACACCATTAGCTCTCACAGCAGAGATTACTTTTTCCAAATTTATTAATTCCAAAAGAAAAAAAAAAAAAAAAAAAGAAAATGTGCTTCCTGGTATCAGGGGCTCTGAACAGATGTTTAATGGTTCCATTCACTGGAATTTAATTCTACATAGCCTACAAGCCAAATCACATTGCCTTCCATCCTCGCACAGAATCATTTCTTCCTTAAAAAAAAAAAAGAAAAAAAAAAAAGAGTTAATTAGTTAATTTGTGAATAACCTGATGCCAAGCTGGCTGCCCCAAAGACGAGCATCCTTTATTTCTGCACAAAGTAAGTTCACTGAAGTATTTTCCAGTGCTACCTTAGTTTCTTTCTCTTACTTGGAGAAACTGCGCCTTGTTCCCCACACTTGCTCCAGCCCCAGCTGTCCCTCACAGCCTGCAGGCAGCCCCGGCATCCACTTCTCTACAAACAGCACCACTCCCAACCCCACTCCACTCAGCACCTAACACAACAGCTACTAAACTCCGCTCAGTTTGAACTATTAAACCACCGGTGAAAAATCTGCATAATGTATTCTGCACCCTCCACAGCCCGTCAGACTCAAGCCTTAAATAGCTTTCAGAGTGACAATTAATAATAGCATAAGTTACCACTTTATTTTAACGCAGCGTGAGTTTGAGTTGCACTCGATAACCTTTCAACGTGCATAAATGATCTTGAGAAGATTTGAATATTTTCAGGGTGAAAATATGCAAATTACTCTTCTTCCTTTCTTAACTTGCTGGTCCACTAACTTTGAAACATTATAAAGATGTCAATGATTTTCCATTTCCTAAATAATCGTCTACTATGAGATAAATATATATATAGGGCATCCAAGCAAAAACTCTCTTTTTCTAAAAATATCTACTAAACAACTTCACCCCCCCACTCAAATGGGAATAAATCCTTTTACAGTATTATGCGGTGAGCATATTTAGTCACACTTACTTGCTTCCATGAGTAACCACTTAAGACAAGGCAGTAAATCTCCACAGACAACATTAAGAGGGACATCTTCTCAAGGCAAAGTGGATTTCCTTGATCAATCTTAGGATTATTAGACTGATGGGGACCTAAAGTTTGTCAGAGTCAAGACAGGTGTTCCATACCCTTACAGAAACGCAGGGAGATGTTCCTCTCATTGATTTATTCCATATCAAGTTTCATGATCGAAGGGCAACAAATACCTTCTCTTGGCAAGCAACCTGCTTAAGCACTAGGATACAAGCACTTCAGTAAATACTCATTCCCTGGTTTCACCTAAGACTCTCAGCTTCCAAAGAAAAGTTCAATTCCTTTCACCATATCTGAAGCTACGCTGCTCTCTATGAGTTAGAGAAGGCACAGCAAAGTTAGGGGTCAAACAGTCAGCACAGTCTATAAACAACAGTCCTCAACTAGGCGACTGGATCAGCACAACGTAAATGGGATTTCAGAGGCCTCAAAAGCAGTGGTTTTATCCTTAGAATGGGATAAGCTGTGAATGCAGTGCCAATCCACATGAGGTAGTGGCCAACCTCTATCATGAAAATTGTACAGTTTTGCATCTCTGATCCCACACAGCACTCAGGAGAGACTATGCTGCCTGCAGTCCCACGTGTTAGACCACATCCCTGACAACTGTAACTACACAAGGTCCATCCCTGGCCATTTCAAACGAGCTTCAGAAGTTCATGAATGCCTTATAGTCCTAGCAGCACTGGCACTGTGAGAGTGGCCCACTGTGACTTCTGAGGTCAAACGATGAGCAAAGGGGTCCTACTGTGTGAAGTGGGGCCCCTGGTACTCCTGTTACATACAGCACTCTCCTGCCTCAATTATTGTTCCAAAGCCACGGAACAATTTAACCTATACAACAAGCCTAGTTACAGCTAGAAAACACACAATCTTAGAATGGAGCCTAATACTCTTAGAGACACAAATACTAGATTTTGGGAATCATGGAACACCTGTTTCTTTACAGGGAGACAAGTGAGTGGTTTTGTTAGATGCTCAATAATTTCACAAAGGAAAACTCGCCAGAAAGTTCTCCGCTAACCAGGATGCAGCCTTCCAAAGCAGAAATGATGAATATGAGCTTTTATTTTTTCAGCTGAATGTTTAATATGTAATGCCATTTAAGGAGGAAAAAAGGAGCAATTAGGTACAGTATGTTTACTAAATACTATTAACAGCACAACACAAGTCATGTTGTCAAGCAGAAGCACACTCTTTGTAGTTTTTCCAGCCAATCGTCAGCCACAGAGTCTTCTGTTGTTTCCTTTCAGGTTTTGAAACACTGACTCATGGAAATATCAGCACTGCACACTTCCTCAAAGTGGCAATCTTATAGGAAGTGTTTGTTTAGTCTTACATGACACATTGTTTTGTTTATGCATAAGGGATTCCGGTAAAAATAATTTTCTATTAAGGAAAAAAAAAAAACAAGAGGACGACAGTTTCAGCTAAGGAAAGCCAAAATAAATCAATTTTGAATAGACGTTTGAAGAGTGCAGTCATTAGCACATGCATTTCATTTTTCGTTTCACTGCATATCACTTATTTGCAGCAGATGTGAGCAGAAGTAGTGGGGTACCGAGTTCTTTCAATTCAACAAACCACAGAATAAACCAGAAATTGAACAAGGGACAGCACAGTAACAATTCCCCCAACCAGTGCTACCCACAGCGACTGATAGCATTCAAGGTGTTGGTCCATGACTTCAGTATCTCAAGGAGAATGTTTTTTGAAATGGCACATTGGTGATAACACAACCAAATGAGGGAAACACAGGATCCTAAGCAGCTCAGGGGTTCAGGTTTTCAATAGATCAAATAGGACAAATCCAAGCAAGACTATAAATGGCACTATTCAGAATGGGGAAGCTTTTAGAAGATCTGGGGATATCATTCCCCATCTAAATCAGTTCCAGAAGAACTGGTAACAGCAGCAGCCGCAGAAAACAGCTTCATTTACCTGCAGCTCCTTGGAAACAACACAAGATCTAGCCATAGCAATACATTACATTTGGACACATGAACATTTTCAGGCTACCAACCCATGCACAGCTCAAAGCCTCCACGCTGCACTGGCCCCTCTGTTAAGAAAGGGATGCAGCCACAGGTGCTCCATGCTGACTTAGCAGTGCATTTTCACTGACTTTCCAAGCATCAGCCCTGTGTTTCACCAGATTCACACCAAGCACACTTGTATACCAGTGCCCCAGTCCTGATTTGCAACAAACAGGCTACAGGCAATGGAGAATCAAGCTGAGAACATCTGGAAGTTGGTCAGATCAGTCATGAAACAGTCTTCCAAAGGGCAGAACTGACTGTAAGCTTGACCACTTCTAGAGTGTGATAAATCAAAGCAAATCGAGAAGTAATGTATCCTTCACCCCTCGATGACTTACCCTTTAGCCATCACAAGACCTATCAAGGCCTCCTGTCATTAAAGAAAAGAGCAATCTGAGAGGTACACAGATCACAGAATGGCCAGGGTTGGAAAGGACCTCAAGGACCATGAATCTCCAACACCCCTGCCACATGCAGGGCCACCAACCTCCCCATTTAATACTAGACCAGGCTGCACAGGGCCCCATCCAACCTGGCCTTGAACACCTTCAGGGATGGGGCATCCACAACCTCTCTGGGCAGGCTGTTCCAGCACCTCACCACTCTCTGTAAAGAACTTAAGAACACAAGAATGGGAACTGCTGAAAGACAAACGGATCTGCTACTGGGAACAGCTGGCCAGGGCAGCATCCCAGAACACCTTCCTTATCCACCCACTGGTGTCTTCTGCAGTAAGCCTACAAGCCTAGAAGGAATTGCAGGTGGAGGCTCCAAGATGACAATCGCTTCACAAGGTTTGCCCGTTAGAATCATCCCCTCGACCCACCACAAACCACTCCCGCCACCTCCGTTCTTCTAACAGATTTCAGCAGAGGCGGTCAGCAACTGAGAAGCACTGAACTTTCCAACACCAGCCCCCAGAAGCGTTCAGCCGCGATCCCCCGAGCACAGCGGTCCCCTCCGCGCGGGCTCAGCGCTGCCCCCTGCTGGCCGCCAGCACAGCGCCGGCTGTAGCCATCAGCGCGCCGCGCCGCTCCCGCACCCGGACCTTCAAGCCGGCGAGCGTAAGAGAGGCAGCGCGCACGAGCGAAGCACGCCGCTTTTCTACCCGCTTCCCACGATCCAAGGCAGCGAAAGCCCTCGTTGCCGTTCTGCAGGAACTCCGGTAACTGAAGTCAGCAGCAGGACAACTTCAAGCAGCCATCGGAGCACTCCCCAGCCCCTCGCTGCTGCCAGCATCTCCCATCTCCTCCGCCGCCCGAGGAGCCCCGCCGCCCGCCTTCAAACTTCCGAGCGAAGGGAGCGCCGAAGCCGCCTCCAGGCCCTCACCAATTTTAATCCTGACGCTCTGGAAGACCCGCAGCCCCTCTTCCTCCACCGCCATGGTGCCGCCGCTCGGCAGCGCTCGGGCTTCTTCTCCGCGGACGCTCGTTGGGCCGTGCCGTGCCGTGCCGTGCCGTGCCGGAGCAGCGGGCTGCTCGCTGCGGACTAGCAGGCAGCGCGCGGCTCGCAGCGAGGCCGCCAGCCAGCACCGAACGGAACGGAACGGAACGGAGCGGAGCGGAGTGCGGCGTAGCGCCCGCCTCCCGCCCCTCGCGCTGGCAGCGCCCGCCCCGCCGCCGCCCCCTCATTGGTCAGAGGGCACCCGGCGGCGGCCGCTGCCTGCGGGGGGGGAGGGTTGGGAGAGCTGTGGAGCTTCGCAACAGCTGGAACGCCGCGCCTCAGCCGTCCCTCCCCCCCCCATCCTCCTCCCTCGTCCCGCCGGGCTTTAGAGGGGCGAGGAACCGCCCCGCGGCGCCCGGGAGTTGGTAGAGGCTGCGGCGCGGAGCGACCGTTGCGAGCGGCCGCGCTTCAGCGTGAGGGGAAGGAGAGACGGAGCGGTGTTGGAACCCTTCTGCCCACAGAGCCGAGGGAGTCGCTCCTTAGGGAAGGCCGTGTTGCAGCCCCGGCGGGACGCAGCCTCGGCACAGCAGCCCGCATGTTCAGCCGAACAGCGCTGCCAGTCCACGTCCTTACATCTGCACCACAAAGTCCCCAGGTCGCTGGGGCTGAGGAGCGCACGAACTCGTTGCCAGGCTGTGGCACAAAGTTCCACGGAGGACAGCAGATTCTGTGCAAGATTCTGAAGGGGTTTTATAAAGCACAGGCTTCCTCTTGCCAATATCCCTTTCACAACTCCCTCCTCACAGCAATGTGCCCTCCATAACATATCCCAGTCTTACCTACCCTGTACATACAGCCTGTTCCCCCTCACGCTTCCAGCTCACTGGAAGCACCAGAGCACCTCTGCCTGCTGGGTCTCTATCTGTGATACCCCCAGTTCTCCCCCTCCTGACAACCTCTGCCATTTTCCCACCGTAGCCTCAATTTCAATTTCAATTTCAATTAGGGTGACTCTCGCAGTCACCCTAATTCCTCTATTTTTGCCTCACTTTCCAGCTGGACAAGAACCAGCGCAAGCAACAGCCTGAACAGAAGCTACAAGAATGGCGATGAGAACTCCCACTTTAATCATAGAATCATAGAATGGCCTGGGTTGAAAAGGACCACAATGATCATCTGGTTTCAACCCTCTGCTGTGTGCAGGGTCGCCAACCACCAGACCAGGCTGCCCAGAGCCACATCCAGCCTGGCCCTGCATGCCTCCAGGGATGGGGCATCCACAACTTCCTTGGGCAAGGATGCTTAAAAAGGATGCTGAGCCAGACCAGCCAGCCCATTTGGGCTTCTCAGATGCTGGATGTGTCAAACAGTTTTTGAGGATGCACGCTGTAACACACTGTACATGCTCAAAAAAAAAAAAAAAAAAAAAAGGAATATACAGTGGCTGTTGATTTTGCTCCTTCACCACACATGTGCCACCACCTTGAACATATTTGCACAAAATAAATAGAGGCCCACTGAGTCACCTCACTGAAGAAGAATGGCAAACAAGTGTTGTGCACGATGCTGTACACAGACAGAAATAAGGACTTTCAGCTATAAGCAAATGAATGCACTCTCTCTTATCAGGATCCCTATAAGCCGACCACATTCAAGCTCACAAATTGAGCTTACATAAATAAACAAATAAATAAGAAGGGATCCTTATGGTGATGCAGTAATGAAACTTCTACATGCTGATACTGGGAACTGATAAATCTTCCCCAACAAGACCAGGGAGAAATCTGTTTTCTTGTTGTAAATACTACAGATATTTCATAATATTTTACTTCTCTTTGATTTCTGTGTTTGCCTTTGGGACATAAAGACTTCAATTGACCTCGTTTCCCAGTCAAAGCTTTTCTCATCTGCTGAAAGTTGACCCCAAAATAGTCATTAAAAAAATCAATTCTGTTCCCAGCATTGGCTGCTGTAAGAGTTACTCTCAGCAGACACTCAACAGACTATCCTTCCCAATTTGCAGCTGTGCTCTTCTCAGTTAGCCATGGCACTCCTATCTATGCACCTCAACTTTCAATCAGAACCTATCACTCTCATAATTTTGACCCAGGAAAAGTTCACCCTCCTGCTGTGACAGTTGCCCCTTCACGTTCCAACCTTAGGTGTTGCCTGCAACTTTCTTAGGGGTGCGTGATGTTGGTTAAAAAAAGCTGTCACGACTCTCATTTGTTTATTATGAAAACCAAAAGGTCCTTCAAACACTTTGAAATGCTTTGCTCATAAATATAACTATATGCAACCTGAAAAGAAAGCATCCCACTCCAAGTGTGTGTCTGGGTCACAGTAGCAGTCTGGGGAGCTTTAGTGCTTACCTGAGGCTATGCCTCCAGGCTCACTGCAGGGACAGCACAAAGGCTGGTTTTCAGGATGGCCTGGCTTTACCATAGATATGTCTGGGGAGGCTGTGGCAAAAATAAATACAGACAGACTTTGCTTTAAAACAGTCCAGCGCCACCAACTTCAGTGCCTCACCATAAAAGAAACATTCAAGATGCCTACGAAATCAATTACCAACAGTCAGAGTAGATCAACACTGGAAACAAAACACTGCTCAAAAAGTACAGAAAGTTTAAAAAAGAAAAAAAAAGGCCGGTGCCTTCTTACCCTCTTCACCATGAAATAATCTAGCTTCCTCATAAAAGAATCTACAAATTGTTGTTACTTGTGGTTCATTGTGCTGCCCTGCTACTCTTCAGGTTCCCTACCAGCCCTTTTCTGCTGAAGCTCTCTGAGAGTGCTTCTGTGTATCAGTGTGTAAGTTTATTTTGTGTTTTCTCTGTTTTCTTGACACGAAGCTAAAAGCTCTTTGCTTCCTCAGTAACAAACATCTGTCTCCAAATCTACATGCTGTGTAGTCCAACAGTGTAAATGAAATCAATGCTTCAAAACTGCATGAATATGTATTTTAAAAGATGTTAAATGCATTATAAGAAGCAGCTGAGGAATGCGCATTGCTTTTTCAATATCTCCATTGTTGAAATGAAACCTCAACACCAACATATCACATATATATGTGTATTACAGATAACATGTGCATGCAACATGAGGTTTGCAGCTGCTGGTGTTCTGATCAAAAAATCCAGGCGAAGTGAAATGCTGCTTTTTAAGACATGAATGAGTCTGTTAATGACAGTATCTCTTCCAACTTCTGTTCATCCAGGCCATATGGGTTTATATTACCATCTCTTCAGAGGATTCTTCGGTCTAAATTAGACTACAAAGAAGGTCATTTTCTGTGACTCATTTGTGCCACGCAAGAAAATCATTTCCTCTCTTGATCTCCATGATAGCTTTCTCTTGGGAGGAAAGAGAATATAAGCAGCTTTCTAATCTCCTTTTGCATTATGCAAGAAACTAACAAAATACGAGCCCACTGTCCTCTGGGTACCACAAAGTTGCTACCTATATCTATGTGGTATTACTGCTTCTTAACACTTTCGTAGGTTCTTCTTATCATGAGCCCCAGAAAGCAAAAGGCCCATAGCAGATCTGCCTGTAATGTGCATGAGCAAACTTTCATTCAAAACACGATGAAATGGGAAAAAAAAGGGGGGAGGTGGGGGAAGGGAGAGGGAATGAGAGATTAAAACAAACAAACAGGCAAACCACACCAGAGACATTGTCCTTTAAGGGAAAAGATAAAGTGCTCAGGAAATAGAGAGAAAATAAAGTGCACAATTAATAGAGAGGCTAATGGAGATATCTTGAATCTACTCTCAATTATGCCCCTGAGTTGCTAAACAATTTAGGGAAATGTATGTGCAATTCATTTTCCCATAAATGATTTCCCATAAGTGAAGTGGCAACTCCCTTGCTTTTGTGAAATGTTTTACGCTGTACATTTGTGTTATGCTATAGAAATCATTTTAATCTGAAAAATCACTACAAATTGTTTTAATCTGGAAAAAAAATAAATAAATTCAAAGACTAAAGTGTTGCCAGCATGGGAAGTATACTGCAAGCACACTTCTTCACAGTGAAGGTGAAGGAGCACTGCAACAAGCTGCCTCGGGGGGTTGTGGATTCGCCTTCCCTGGAGATATTCAAGAGCCACCTGGATGCCTATCTATGCAGCCTGCTGTAGGGGGCCTGCTTTGCAGGGGGCTGGACTCAATGATCTCTAGAGGTCCCTTCCAGCTCCTACAATTCTGTGATTCTGTGATATTGGAGAAAGCTGGAGAAACCATTGCAATTCTGTGCAGCACTGACCGCAGTGCTCCATTCTGTCAGACACTAACTATAGACAGCCAGGCAACTTTGCAAGGACCACGTCACATAAGGAGCTGTACCTGAAGACTTTTGCCTAGCTCAGTGTCCTCAGTCTTCAAGTGTGCATTAGCAGATACTTCATAATGTGGTGTAGGAACTGGACAAGTAATGTCTTTCAGCATAATTACCTAGCTTGCAGTAACCTACAGATAAGCCATTTCTTCATCTAAAGCTTGTTGCTGTGCATTTATCTCTTGAGAGAGCTTTTCTAGTGACTGTATAGGAACACTTTTTTAATCCATTCATTGTTTTCCCCTTCCCAATACAAGCTTTAGCTATGAAAAGATTCTTCTCTATGTGTTCAAGTGTTGGCCAGTAACCAAGTCATTTATAATTGCCTGCGGCAGTTATGAACCTGCAGGCCATTTTTATACTTCCTTTCCATCCCCAACACTTCTTCCCTGACCTGAAATCCTAGTTATTTTTTTTTGTACAAAAGCCTCTGATCATCTTCTGTTTCTTTCACTACACTTATCATTCCTGAAGGTGCAGAGAACAAGAAAGAAACAAGTATTCAAATATGAGGACACCACCAATGGATGTAATGAAATGACGATTTTTCTTTGGTCTGTTTTCCTTTTCTAGCAATTCCTAACATTCTACTGAGCGTGTTAATAACATTGAACATCCTGCTGATTTGGGGCTTTTTTAGGTTTGTTTTGAAAGAATTGCTTTTGTTGCCATACCATTACAGTGAAGACCCACATCTCTGGAATGCTACCTGAAAAAAAAAAAAAAACAACAAAAAAACAAAACACCAAAAGATTCTTCACACTTTTGGTCAAGATCTCCTAATAATAAGATACTACTAAAATAGTGGCCTTTAGAGAAGTGTGACTATATGAGAATATCCAATTTAGCCTACAGATGCCAGGCTTCAGAATAAAAGTTAAAAAATAAAATACAAATCTGCTCCAGAAGTCTTAGAACCAACTGGTCAGGAAAGCGCTCCAGCCCTTCCCCCAGACCTCATATATACTGAAGTATGGCAGAAATATAATGAACCTACAAAAGGAGGAAATGAAGAATTAGCCTGGGATTACCTGTGTCTCTGCAAATTAGGAGTCTGCATCTGACATAACTACAGAGGAATGAAGAAAGACTAAAGAAACAGCCTGTATGTTCAGTCTGGCAAAGAGAAACACTTTGGCCATTACATGAAATGAAAGAGGGAAAGGAAGAGAATGATGAAAAGGTTTTGTCAGCAAAATGTGGCCAAGGGAGCAAGCGACAACAAGAAAATACAGATTTCGCACAAGTACAGAAGGGACAAAGTTTAATTGAAGAGGAAACATAGAAAAGAGCAGGCATTACTGAGATGGCTGTTACTAAGCTCTGTGTGCATGTCATATATCTATACATATGGTGCATACGCTCAGGATAAAAGTATAGATAGTGGGTCTGTGCATTAGAAGCAGGAAAACTGGGGTTCACACTGTGGTTACTACACTTGAAGAAAGCAAAGATCTCCACTGTGGTCCCTGGGTGCTGGAAGAGAAGGATGTCTACCTATTGTTCTTACCACTTGTCTTTGCAAAAAATCTCACATTTTTGCTGGTTGTTGCTGCAACAGTGGGCCAGGAAGAGGCCAGGAGAGGGAAAGAAAATGGCTTTAATTACAGGAAGAAGGGGCCAGTGAGAACTGGTTGTTACAATAGCCAAGATAGGACAATTTATTTTCATGTTGTATGTTTTTAAATTATTTTTTAAAAGAACAATTTGTTCTTTCAATTCTTGTTCATCACTTCTAAAAATCTGTCAGCCTGATGTCCTTCTAAAAACTGAAACTGTGTTAAAATCCAACTCACTACAGCCATCTAGCACAGAACATTCAGTATCCTGATGAAATTTACCAACATGAAATATCTTCAAAGTTAAACTTGTAGAAGCACCGTGTCCTGGCTTATATCTGCTTTATTTGAGCCCATTGGCTTTTATTTCCTATTAAGGAACAAATCCCTTTATTCTTCCATAAAAGATTATAATGTAATGAAATTGCATTAAAATCTTACAGGGAAAGAAAAAAAAAAGACCACAGCGATTACATACAAGAATGAAATGTGGTAAACTTTACTGCAGTTTAGTAGGTATGCATCCATTCTCATCTCTCCCACATCAGCTTTTTGTGGACCTGTTGTAAGCAAGCAAAAGCAGCAGCAGATAATCCTGAGAAAGAAAAACTGAGCAGCAATGGGACTTCCTGCCTTTTCTTAAAATATTGGGTACTGCTGTTTACAATAAATACGTGGTTACGCAAACAGGCATATAAATGTTCCTATTTCACAAGTCATTGCATATGGGTAGCCATAATCAGCACTTTCCTTTTTCGTTTTTTTTTTTTTTTAATGGCATTGCTTCATTTACACTCTTTCCTGTACTGGATGAGAATTAATTGGACAACTCAAGGCTATCCTTATTCTCCAACTGTAAGGCAAAGTTTCAAATTCCCTTAATTTAGCAGAGCCAGTAGTATCTCTTCCTTAGGATAGTTCATACTGCAGCTTCTCCCTCCCATCACCATCAGGGAGCAGTACAGTGCCCAGGGGGAAGCCACAGGGATTACACTACCAGCCCCTACCTGAAAACACCCATAAAGCAAACACTTCTCGGGCTCCCAGCTATGTCCCAGTTTTGTGGCATAAGAAAGATATACGACAGATGCTATAAAGTTTACATCAATTTGGAGAAGCTCTGCATGATTTATGCACAACCAGCACTGTGAGTAACACAGCTATCCCACATGAGGCTCTAAGCTTTTAATAGACTTTTCCATGTAGTCACACATTTACTGTGGGTCAGATCCTGTTGTCTTCGATTTGGTCAAAAATCCCATTTCCCACTGAAGTCAACAGTGGCGGGTCAGCATGTGAAAGCCAGGCTTGCTCTCCTTGGTGAATAGCTTCCATTCAGCTCTCTGGGATTAGTCATGGGCATGAGTAACATCCAACAAGGGCAAAAGGAGCAAAATCCGGTCCTCATTAGGGACTGCTAAATGGAAACATACCTCACTCAGTCAGTAGGACCACTTGCGCAGGGAACTCTGTTGGCAAGGTGCTACCTAAGAAAGACAATGCAGCACCATTTGGCATCGTGCTTTAAGGCTGATTTTTTTCTAGCAGTGGCTAATTATCCAGGAATGACTGCACGGAGGAGCTCTCTCCCATCACAGTGCATGAGCAAAGATAATCTTATAGCATGAAACACAATTAGCCAGATGGTTATTTGGAAGTTTTTGGAATAGAAGCAATTTCTCTGATCTGTGAGATAAAAAGTAAAATCAAAGCTGAATTTAAAAAAAAAAATAATCATATCACACTTGATTCCCAAGCATTTAATTACATACTATCATGGGTAACTGCTAATCTGCTCCAATTATGCAATCTTATTTTATTGATGTTGGAAACACATTTATGGCTACTATATAATGTGTATATTTAAGTAAATATCTGAGCAAACAGTCTGGAAAACACATCATTTGTGCCCAGATTTGGTTACTAGCATGATTATCATCCGCCACCTGCTGGAAATAGCTGTGATATCTCAACTTAGTTCCACAGATGCAAGCTCTGGTCACTCATCAAGCAAGCACAGATGCCAAAGAGCAGAATATCCTCCTTATAGACAAGAGTATATTCCTCTTGCACGCAGGGGGAAAGTTGATTTGCACATGAGGGGCTGTTAGTGCATTCACACAAAGGCCATATTCATAGAATCATAGAATGACCTGGGTTGAAAAGGACTATAGTGACATTGTTTAAGCAAATAGGAACTGAATCTGCAGAGAACAATTTTATTTGCTTGTGTTTGACCAGAAAACAAGATATATAAACTGAAATTAAAGCATCCAACTACTGCCAAACAGGCATAGCGCTGCCATAGGGGATCACAGGGAATTTATTCCTTTAACCACATTGGCTTTGAGCTTCATTTGAAGAGAGATGGGCCATTTTGCCATTATGGCTGTCCCTCAGAATCCTTCAGAGGAACAAAACCTGCCTGTCCAAAACATCTGCTCTCACTCAAAAATAAAAGAGGGAGGTTTGGATCTGGATGCGGTATTTCTTAGAACGTCAGAGCCTTGCAACTTGCTGCTTCGGAGCCAGTAAACCAGAGCAAAGAATCCAAGTAAGCCAGAGGGTGAATCCAAAGCAGCACGCAGGACCTGCTTTCTCCTCTGCCTTGCATGGATGAGGCTGGCAGGACATGCAGGTGAGACCAGCAGTTCTGGTCATGCAAGTGATTTTTGAAGGTTATCTGGGTCTGTGGGATGGAGTAGAGAATGAAAGACAAGAAAAACACTCTCTCTGATAATGCTCACATCCAAGCATCTAATAAAATTATAATTTCTAACCTTCTCCACTAACTAAAGCAGTCAGATGTTTAGAGCAGGAAGAAGTAGTATAAGCCTTGAAAGCACTACTTAGCAATTTACAGCAAAATCTGAAATGCAGCGCAACGCACATTAGTAAGGATTAATGCTGGCATCTGCTCTTCTGCACACACCGCTGGGCAGAGCAACACACGCTTCTTGAGCGGGCTGCTCCGGAGCAGTGATACTCACACAGTGAGCACTAACCACAGCCCATTGCTGCAGCGCATGCATGCCAGCACGCACCCACCTGCACACATACCAAGCAGTGTTTCTGTTGGCATTGGTTTCTAGCCAGAATCACGGAATTATTTGCATTGCAAGAGTTGAAAGCCCATCCAATTCCAACTCCCTGCCATGGGCAGGGCTGTCTCCCATCAGCTCAGGCTGTCCAGAGCCCCATCCAACCTGGCCTTAAGTGCTTCCAGTGATGGGGCACCCACAGCCTCTCTGTGCAGTCTGTGCCAGCGCCTCAACGCCCTCTCAATGAATAAAAAACTAATCTAAGTCTTCCTTCTTTTGGTTTAAAGCCATCTCCCATTGTCCTATCACTACCAGACTGTGTAAAAAATCTGTAAACACCACGCTATCTGACATTTTTAATGTAGATCTTAAATATTGTCCAAAAGAGTTAAAATCATATACATAACATTGATGGATACATACATACATAACTTATTTTAATTACAGCAATGTTTTTCCATTCTTCCTCAATTCCCACCACCCCTTTCAATTTCTCAGACAACAAGTGGGTAACATTTTTTTTTTCTTCCCAATCAAAAATTAATGCCTGCTCAAAGCTTCCATAAAGGGTCAAGCATAAAGGAAGCATCTGGCAATCTGCTTTAGTACAGTAGCAAGTGCCCAGCCCTCCCTCCTTCATCATGACAGCACTCAGCCCTTAGATAGAAGTGTCCAGGTACACTGCACACAGGGACAGAGCGTGCCCTCTCACCCCAGCAGCTTTTTCCAGTTGCTTTTTTTATCCCCCTGACTATAGACGGACTCCTCAACCCCTCGGCCGGGTGGTTTGCTTTTGAGTTATGTGATAAGTATGTGCCTTTGCAGGGTCAAAGTCACAGCTTTGGATCCTATCATGTAACATACTGAACTGGCAGAAGAACATTTTGGCTTCTCTCATCATCTCCAAATGCTCATCCAGGGAAAGGCAGTGAATGAAAGGAGACTGGGCATGATCCTCAAGCACACCCACAAGTGGCTTCAGTCATGCAGCTCAATCTGTTCAAGTGCTCAGAATTGGTCACATTAAGATGCTTCATAAAGTAAAGCAAGGAATTGTCATGACTGTAAAACAACCAGGAAAGCTACTAACAAAAAATCTTACTGTCCTCTTCAAACATATAGAAAACATTTAAACTTTAGAAAATGTATATTCAGCTTCTTATATTTTCCTACTATATATACAAAGTTAAAAGCAAAAGCAAATAGGATGAAATGGGATTTTGTTCATAGTGAACAACATTATCTCCAAAGACCTTTTCAGTACCTGGCCATAAACATAAGCAGCTGCTGCAACTGGCAGCACCAGAGCCAGATCATTTCTTCAGCAAAGGTGGAAGAGGAAGGGCCAGCAACTCATTAACCTTGCAGCAGAATCCAAGAGGGAGGAAACCTCAGGCTTCCAGTTCCTAGTAACAGCAGCATCCCGCAGAGCTTACAGCCCTATGTTTTGTATGAACAAAAATCAGAAAAAAATTTAAAAAAGAAATCAAAAGAGAAACCTATGAGAGCCTTAGGTGCTGATGTATCAGGAATGGAGCTCAGCACATTCTGAGCTTACTGTATTAAAGAAGCAGTGCTATTGACACACTTCTTTTATGCTACAGGATACACAATTATTTCTGCTTTGTGTGAAAGCTGCACATATACACATCTTGTTATATATTGGAAAACATTTTATTTTTTTTTCCAAAAATCTTACATTCAATACTTACTTATTCTTTGACTGTTCTTCAGAGAAATCATATGCAAGTCTGTCTGCACATAACACAGAAATTACCATGAATATTACTTAGTACAATTGTATAATCTGCAGAACAAATGTTTCATGAATATCTACTTCATCTTGTAGAGATAGCAGCTCCAGTCCTTTGGTTTGTTCATGATACCCTCTGTCACAAACCATAGTTCTGAAGCAGTAGGGAGTTCTTGGCAGGCCACGTTGCCATCAACATTAGGGATGTTTCCTTAATTTTTTAAGGGATTCATCACAATCAGTTAAGATAATCCTTTGAATTCATTTGGATTTAGTGTCCTTTGCATCTCTCAATAACACATGCAGCATTTAAAAGGCAGAGTCTGAGACCCTGCTAAGCAGATGAGGGTCTAAGCACTCCTACTCATCCAAGAACAAAATATAGCATTGTATTATTGTGCATTAGATTTCATATACATTTAAATAGATGCATTTCAGCTTTCTATACCTTGGTATTTGTATCGATAGTCTCCATATCTTTCTGTTACATTAACAAGAAAATAATAAAAGCCCCAGCAGCTGGAAGAAAACACTCTTTTAAATTCTCTCATCATTGGTCTGAAAATAATTGTTTTACAAATCAAAATTAGCATGCATCAAAGTTTCAATTTTATGTCTGCTCCTGTTGTTTAAGCACCATTTCACAATAGGTTTAAGAAATAAACACAGAAGTTGCCCAGAGAAGCTGTGGTCCCCCATCCCTGAAGGCATTCAAAGGCCAGATTGGGCAGCCTGAGCTGGCGGGTGGCAGCCCTGCTTATGGCAAGTAGATGATTTTTAGGTCCCTTCTACCCCAAGCCATTCTGTGATTCTATGATTCTACAATTCTATGATAAGACGCAGGTTCAAGAGAGCGCTAAGCCCAATTCCACAGTGACAGCTGCCTTGGATAGCAAGATGATGGAGGTGTTGCCATTCCCCTGCACCCACACAAAACACTTTGTGTAAGATGACCAATACAAAGAGCCCTGGGCTCAAGTGGGCTGTTCCTTCTCCTTCCTGGCACAGAGCAGCCCTGGCAAGGGAAGTTTGGAGCTCTCAACCAAACCTCTAGCAAACTGTCTGCTGAGGCCCAGCTCTGGGGAGACCAAGCTGAGCTGAAGGAGTAGAATTAGCTTGTATGGGTCCGAGGAAACATCTTTGCCCTCTTGGCTCTCTGACAAGCATCACCAGTGAAGCCTGAAATTCAAGACAGCCTTGCATGAGAGCCGGTGGTCACTTTTGTAAATAACTGACTTTTGCAGGCCTGTTTGAGCTTTCGGTAACTCAACAGTCATCAGATAGCACGTGGACATGGACAAAGAAAGCTGAAGAGGCTATTAAAAAACAGAAATGTTTTGCTATAAACACTGTGGCTTTTTTTGCTGTGGCTTTTGCAATGTGCATACTTACAGATGAAAAAAAGGATGTTTTAGACAAGTTATTGCAGTGCAAAAAATGACACCTCACACTGTAGGTTTGTTCTCTGCATTAACTGAGGCATACCTTCCAATTAATAGCTCAGGAAAGATAGCCTCCTATACAGCACTCTGCTTATTTACAAAGACGTATGAAGCATTATTAATAGTTTACACCTTGTTTTTCCTTAACCGGCAGGAGGCAGGTCTGGCTAGTGAAGTATAATTGGTGATCTATTTCATATACAAATAAAATACTCATTGGAATGCTTTGCTGCAAGGTTCAGTTCTTGTTTGCTAGTCGCTAAATGTATTGTTTGAAATGCTACCACAGCTATTCATTCTTTTTCTTAGCAGAATACCATGACAACCATCACGTGACTGGCTACAAACATACCACAAGTCTCCAGGGCTTTGCTTTAGGAAGGCTTAGGCTGATATTACTCATGCTTTTTTTTTTTTTTTTTCTTCCCCAAAGCCCAGACTCAGAGATGCTTTACTTTGTGCAAGACGCATCGAGCCTACCAGCCAGTTTTACCTCGTGGCAGTAAATATCTTCAGCTAAAATGGGACAAAGCAAAGTACAAAGAGCGCAGGAAAAGGGGAGGTACAATTGTCTGATAAAGAACAAAAGCCTTCATGAAATAATAAGCTTACCTAAAAGCTCCAACTCATCTCTGCTCATTCTTAGTACTGTTATGGAAGCTAACAATCAGTGCTAAGTTACAACAGACATGTTTAGGGAACATCCTACAAATAGAGGTATGCCTTTTGTGTCCATCTAAAATTATCACAATGATGTTCACCAGAAGTGAAAAAGATTGTCAGTCATCTGCTCCATAACACATTACTGCTTCCTTTTGAAAATACATAAGCAGAGAATACAATCAGTGATGATTCAACTGTATTGCTACCTTAGGAAGATTGTATCACAATATAATTAGCTTTAATATGAAGAAGTAGTTCTTCATTATTTCCAAACCGGGTCTGTTTCATTAACTGTATAAAAATATCTTCCTTCCTTCCTTCCTTGCATTGTTCCCATAATTTGACTTGCAGGTGGGAAAAAGTAAAAGATGAGGTAGAGAACTGAATTTGAGATATTTTCCTAATCAAATGGACAATATTGAAATAAATAATTACATTTCCTTCTGCATGGATTAACCTTGAGAGGGCTTGCTACGACACCGGTATGGCCGCCTGAACAGCGGCTCTTTTAAACCAGGGCACTGGTTGGAGTGCAGCAGAAATGCTCCCTGCAGCCATCATGCTTACAGAACTCTCCTTTGTTTGGCATACAGAGCACTGAGTGCGCACACAAGGGCATTCAGAGGCCAAGAATAGAGGTTAGATAGCGCAATGCTATATAGCAAAGAAATGTATTAAAAGGGAACAAAACATTTCCCACAGCTCAACTGCTCTTGGAGTAAACACAAGTGATCATTTCTGATTTTTTTTCTTCAAAAAAAGCAAGTGACTGTAACGTCAGGCACAGGGTGGCCTACCAAGTGTAGAGTTGTGCTCTTTATTGTGGGGTTCTCACCTGGATCAAGAAGTGCCCAATGGGATTGGCCAAGGAGTAGGCTCTCCAGGTACCCCCTGCCACACTGGGGACACCTCAGGTTCCATTTGGCTGCCCTGAAGTCCCACAGCACCAATGGACAGAAGAGAAATTAATCATATCACTTTCACAGAAAGTAAAATTATATTGATATGAACTCCAAAGAAGTCTTGTTTCTAAAGCCACTTTTTACTTTCCAAGGTTGTAACAAAATGCATATCTGTACATTAAAATCACGTCTTGCATAATTACCACATTTTCCTCTTCGCTCTGCTGATTTCCACTGATTGTTACAATAACAACCTTCTTTTACAAACTCCATGTCTCATTAAAATTACTTCTTAAAAAAAATATTTCAGTGGAGTAAATACTGCCTGAAGAAGCAGAGGAGATAGCAGGGGCAGAAACCAGAACCACTGTAACCCTCAGAGACTTGCCAAATTCAGTTACGCCATCCAGCAGAAATGAGTTACTTGGTCCTCTGCAGATTCACTTTCTTGCAGACAACTGCCACAAGCAAGCAGCTGAATGCTTTCGCAAGAAGTTGAGAAGTTTTTGGACAAAGATGAAAACTGCAGCAGACAGTCACAATCAATTCTGTAAATTACCCACCTTGTTTATCACATGCGTGTCGTGACAAAAAAACACGGCATTGTTGCAGTCCCTGCAGAAGCCCAGCCAGAGAGAGATCTCTCTAAATTCTCCCACTCTATTCCCCATTGCCACCATTTATTCAGTGTGGCTTCTTCAGCTCAAGACAACTCAAAATTTATTCCTCCTCCCCAGGTACTGCTATTGTTTTAACTTCATTAAAATAATTAGATCCAGAATTTGTTTTTAACGATCTTTTTAAAATGCTAATAAGAAGAGGCCTGGGAATAATTTCAACACAAGTTGCTTCTAGTGTTGCTTGCTTCTTTCTGGCAGCATCCTGAATTTGTATCCCTCTGGAAAACCTGGCACAGCTCAGGAAACCTGGGGCTTTCTCACACTAGTTAAAAGGCTGAGAGACCTGGGGCTGTTCAGCCTGGGGAAGAGAAAGCTAAGAGGGGATCTTATCAATGCATATAAATATCTAAAGGGCATCTTATCAATGCATATAAATATCTAAAGGGCATCTTATCAATGCATATAAATATCTAAAGGGCAGATGCCAAGCGGATGGGGCCAGGCTCTTTTCGACAGTTCCCAGCAACAGGACAAGGGGCAACAGGCACAAACTGGAACACAGGAAGTTCCATACAAACACATGGAAAAGAACCTTTCCTTTGAGGATGAGAGAGCACCAGAACAGGCTGCCTTCTCTGAAGATACTCAAGACCCACCTGGACTCTTTTCTGTGTAACCTACTGTAGGGATCCTGCTTTAGCAGTGGGTTGGACTGGCTGATCTCCAGAGGTCCCTTCCAACTCCTACAACTTTGTGATTCTATAATGAAAACTGCCTGCCTTCTCTTAGAGTCTCCATTATCACCACCACAGTAACCTGACTGCACCAGCAGACTTGGAACAACTGCCTTTAACATTTTAATTTCCCACTGCTCTTTTTCCGAGCAAGTCTGGCTTTGCTGATACAATGAATCATATGTTTAGTAGGGTTACTGCTGGCTAGCAAAACAGAACATGACAATTAAAAGATTTCCTGTAATGATATGCAAGGGTATTTCCAACAAAAATGGATAAACATTCCTTCTCTGTTGCAGATCCAGGCAGTAAAACCCTTAGTGGACACAAGCGCCCGTGCAGCATACAGCCACCTTCATCTGAAGCTGGGGAAGCTGAAAGTGTTTATCGGGTGTTTCATTTAGCACTATCAGGCTTACCTTCATTATCTCCTCCCAAGGAAAACAAAGAGACTACCAGATGGCCAAAAATTTCATTATTTTCCCCCTGCCAGGGACTGCTGCGACAGGACTATCAGGAGCCATGGGTAGCACACTCCCAGCTATACATTATTTACTTTTTTGATTACTGATTTAATCAAACTGCTTCAGACTGACAAGCAATAAAGCATTCAAGTATCCTTTTAAAAGGTACTTCTGCACAATCGTGGAAAAAAATGACACATTTTTTTCATGTATCAGGAATAACACTATCATCAAGATGCACATGGAGCAGTGAGCTAAATAATAGGATGTTAACAGATTCAATGCACAAGAAATAACAATGGGTAGCCTTGACTGGCAGTTATCCTTCAAAGTCTTACTGCTCCCAAGAGGTAAATTTTTATTAAAAGATGAGAGTGGAAAATCAGTTGTTACCTAATTAAGTGTTTGCAAAAAGGAAACAACAATTAAAAAAAAATAGTTAAAAAAAAAAGTACAGTAAAAAATATGAGCAGCTAAACCCTTTTAAAGACTTAATTTATAACCCGGTGCCCCTCAGGCACTGGGAGCATTGCCCATATAAGGACTTGAGAATTAATTTCCTTAAAAGTGTGTATCATCAAACCATGTGACATAATAATCCCCAGGCACTCTAAAATCATTTCACTATCAAAACAATTCATTTCTTCCCCATGCATAAAATCATACGCTATATTAGGATGTGGATTCAATTGCTGTTGTTACGTTTTTCTGTTACTGTAAAAATAGCACCTATAAAATTCCTCTGAAAATGGAAAACTGCTACATGTTAACATAGAAATGGCAAACCCCTACATGTTAACAAAACTAAACCAAACAAAAGAGGAACTTGCTACTCTTTAACTAGCTCCTTTGAAGTACAGGTCCCATTACCTGAAAGTAAGACTACGCTCCTAATCTCTTTCTCATCCTACTTCTTACCAGTGTGCTCCAGAAAGAAAGAAATCACCTCCAAAGGCTCTTCTTTACAGTCACTCTCCCCAGGTTAATTCAGAGTCTGAAGGGATTACTTAATGCACCAATATTTAAGTATACTTGTACTACAGTGTGGCCAGGATCTGACCTGCTTTGGTTACAAACCCTAGCAAACAAGGCAGATGCAGAAGATGCCCTTCAGTAACTTCCAACTCCCACTTTTGACACAATTTTACCCATTATAGTTAATTACAGGAATAATTGAGATTATTAACAGTGTCCATTTTAAAACTAAAGTGAAAAAGGCTAATCAAGGAAATCCTTCTAATGATGAACAGAACTAGCTTGTACTGCCTCGTACATCTCTTTCCACTTGTTCCTAACACCCAGTGGTTGCTTCTCCTCCTACATGAGCTTGCAGCTCCTCCAGGACAAAAATGGTCTACAACTGGGCCGAATCCAAAACTCACTTAAGTCAATGGAAAAATTACAGTTTGATCCTAAGCTCACCTAAGCAAACAGAAGGACTCTCATTGACTTCAGAGGAGCCTGGAAAAGTCCCATCACTTGTCTGTTCGGTCTTCATCACAATCCCACGTTTTGATGAGAGTCTATGAACGTTGCTATAGGCACAAGGAATAATGATGATTTTTATATATTGAGAAATATTTACAGAAATTCTGCTTATATTCATGAGATGCATTTTCTGTGACTATAGGGAGGTGGTTTAGGGTCAAATTCACTGCACTGCAAAGTGTTTGCTCTCAGTGGGTCACCAGTGCAGTGCTGAAAGAAAGGTTTTCTTAACACTAGCACAGAGTTTGATCTAGCCACTGTCTGCCACACTCTGTGTAAAGGTGATGGGGTGAACACCATTAGGTACACACAATACATCACTGCTCTTTATTGTGGTCTTGTAAAAACAGAAGTATTTCTGTATTCCTTCTGTACACACAGTTGAAGAAAGATCAACTGTCAGTCATCAGAAGAGACAACCGCTCACTGCTGGAGGTGCCCTGCATCACGAGGACAAAAGGACAAATGGACAACAAAAATGACTATGAGGCAAAACGGTAACATCAGCAGCACTATTTCTATCTAATGATCAATGTACGTTTTCAGTGACAAGTGTAGATAAGACAACCTGCCTTGTGAGGACACATATTTTAAAAGGCAGCCTTAGGTATAATCAGCAATTCAGCAAGCCATTTGCTTGCCCTGTCACACAAAATTCAATGCCTTTAAATTAGTTTCTCAATTTAACAAGTAAGGGAATGAAAAAAAAAAAAAAAGAAAGAAAGAAAAGAAAGAGAACATTGCCCTACTTTCAGAGAAATAAATGAAGCAAACCTATTACGTATCAGCAAAGCTGTTGTTACTGCTAAGTGAGTCATTGCTGCTGACTTTGCCAGTTGTTCCTACAGACACGACTGGAAAGAGGGAGGTCCAAAGCTTGCAGATGAAATGAAATTAAAAATAATTTAAAAAATAGGAGCAGGAAGCTTGCAGAACTCAGGGTATAATTTACTCCTCAAAGAAGTCTAAGCAAAGTATCCCTTGAAGATTTATTACTAGAGAGAACCACCTCACAGACTTTTGATTCATGAGGAAATTCACATCACTAGAAGTGTAGTAAGGGGACAGGCTTCTGAAATGAAGGTAAAACCAAGGTTGTACAACAGAGTATAGTTTATATAGCTTAGGTTATAGTTGTTATCTCTGGTGATTCGTTTACAGACTACTTCATCACTGACTGACTGCTCATCAGGCCCTAAAGTGTTTCCAGCTGGCAAAATGCAGCTCAGGTGCGGCTGACTCAGGTACAGCTCACATGCTCAAGAATATCCTGACACTTCAACAGCTCCTTGGAAAGACAGGAATGATCTGAGATAGAGTTTGTCATATCCATATCACGTAAATCCACATCATGTCTTGGACATTACACGCTTGTCACTAGTGACAAATACCCAGATCAGCATAGGTATCAACAAGCATCAGTAAAACATGCTGCTGAAGGTGTGATTCCATAGGTTATGGAAGAAGAGCATCCTCCTTCTTTCCAGTCCCTCTCTCCTTTCCTAATTCAAGTGGCAAACTCACACTGGATCAATTCTGGTTTATATCAAATCTCTCCACAACCTAACAAAACTTGAGAAAGCAGCACAAAACTACCAGACAAAAACAAACAACCCTGGTTAGTCTACTGCCACTTTCCATAAAGGTTCTGATGAATTCCAGGGATAGAGAAGACCACAAAGCTGGCAGCAATGGGGAAAGGAGCAGGGAGAGAAAGGGAAACAGCAAGTCCTTCCTTTTCTAGTGGCAGGAAACTGCTATGACATCAGCTTAGCTGCCTGGGAAATTTCAGTGTAAGAAATCACAGAAAGACGAGGACTCCGAAGAGTTTGCTGTAATATGCTTATCTCAATTATCTTTGTATTTCCCGTCTCAGTTCATCAGGTTTGTAAACAAAATAAAGGCATAAACCAAAGCAACTGAAACAGATTATTGACTAACTGAGACACCAGTCATGTCCTCACCTATATTACAGCAATAAAGCAATTTCCAGGCTGGAGGGCAGGTGCTAATTCAAGACAAAAGATTAAGCCCACAGTTTTTCCTCTTGTAAAATGTGCCAAACCTCTTCTTTGTTTGGAAGACAATGAACAAAACCTGTCCTTTTAAGGAGGACAAAAGGATTGGGTTGTAAAGGTTGGTTAGTGCAGATCACAGAGGAGAAAGTCCCCGTAGGAGAAGTATAAAAGCTTAGGCAAATGTTACTATGACTGAGGATTGACAGATGTTTCATATTCTGGCTTCCTAGGCATGGGAACATGAGTAACTGTTGAGAAGTTTGATTCTGTTTATATGTTTTTCCCCTCTAGTTTAAACAGAGACAAATCAAAGCAGGAGCTGCAAAGAGTGAACCTAGAGAACTGTGCCATACTGGATAGAGTTACAAACTCTAAGCCGCAGTATCGAGTTCAGAGATGGCATGAGGATTGGCAACGGGCTGAAAATTACATGGCCAACGTTGTAAGATATCTTTGTGGGCGGTGTAAATCACAGAGCCAAAAGGTAATCCTGAGCTTCTGTTTTTCCTTCCCGTTTATTTCTGGATGGGAAGTGCACACAGAGCATTTTGCTGTGCTTTTGGCTTTATATAGTCTCTTTCAAAATGTCCAGCAGATGAAAATATAATGGAATGGGTTCACAGCTGGCTGAAAGGTTGGGCTCAGAGGGCCTCACCGCTGGCCAACTTATTGCAGAAAATGGGGTCACATTAGGTTAGTGGCCACTCACTAATGGGATTTCGCAGGGCTCTATTTTAGGGCCAGTTCTCTTTAATGGTCTCATCTATGACTTGGGGACAGGTGTACTGATTCTGTAGATGACATTAAGATGGGAGGAGCCCTAGACTCCCTTGAGGGTAGAGAGGCCTTGCAGAAAGAGCTTGACAAATTAGAAGGCTTGAAAATCACCAACCATATGAAATTTAACAAGAGCAAGTGTGACCTTCCATACCTGGGATGGGGCAACCCTGGATCTATGTACAGACTGGGGGATGAGAGGCTGGAGACCAGCTTCAAGGAAAGGAAGCTGGAGGTTCTGGAAGACAGCAAGTTGAATGTGAGCCAGCAGTGTGCTACAGCTCCTCACAGGGAGCGGAGGGGCAGCGCTGAGCTCTGCTCTCTGTGACAGCGACAGGGCCCGAGGGAACGGCATGGAGCTGTCAGGGGAGGGGCAGCTGGGGGTTAGGGAAAGGGGCTGCACCAGAGGGCAGTGGGCATGAAACAGGCTGCCCGGGGCTGTAGGCATGGTCCCCAGTGCCGGAGTTGACGCTGCTCTCAGACACAGAGTTTGAATTTTAGGTGGTATGGTGTAGAGCTGAAAGTTGGACTGAATAATCCTGAGAGGCCTCTTCCAACTCAAGTGATTTTATGATACCATGAATCCATGAGTGCTTCTCAGACTTCATTTAGTTTTAGATTTTAAGTGCTGTGCTTTCTACAGTCACACTATCTTCCACGGAAAGACAGCTCTTAGAAAATATTTAACTCATTTGTTAAATGGATTAAATAGAAAATATTTAATTCATTAAGGCAGTGGCTTAACAATTCCCTGAGAGAAACAGCCAAACACTGCAGCAATGTCTGTGGTGACCAAATGGAATTTGGCCATCATTAAGGGTTCCAAAACCTTCATTGATCACTCTGCGCAAAGTAATCCACTTCTTACTTTCGTTACTAATAGAAATAAGTTTAACAACAACAAAAACCAACACAAAACCGCTACACATCGTATTAGCAGGCTTTCCCAGAAATAGAAAATTGACAGTCTTTTAACTTCCCATGACCAAACCTTCTGGCTTTGAGCCTGCCAATTCACAGACTCCCAGATTTCCTTGAAAACCAGAGGGAAGCAGAGGTGGGCAGCACTGCCCACCAGGCAGGGAGCTGAAATCATCTCTGCCTTTACTCACCCTCTGCATCACCTAGTGCTGCTGGGCCTCCGAGTGGTATGTGCTGATTTGTGAGATACATTCTCTGTCATGAAAGTATGACTCAGTCTACACGGGTGTGGTTCAGACCCTTTACACCCTATATTACCCTTTACCACTAGCCTGAGGACACTGAATTAAATCTTCCTGAAGCCTGTTTCTTCGAAACATATGTAAATGGATTTTCAAAGATGCAGCTCATCCAAATCTCCCTGAGGCTTCCTGAGGACAGTAAATGGTATTTCTTTTATCCCAGGACTATCCTTCTGCCATAGGATTTGGTCCCAATTTGAGTTCCTAATGATTTTCTCAGGAGAGGTAAGGCACTTGAAGCAATAAAAAATGTTTAGCATTGCAAACAAGACACAGAACTTCTCACCAACTTTATTCTGAGACCATTCTTGAATGCAGCTATATCTCTTTTACTAACACTTCCCAAAATTATTCAGTATGAGGCAAAAAGCAAGTATAGGAGGCTTCAACCCAAACAGGTAAGAGAAATAAGAAACTATTAATAGAGACTTCTATTATAGAAAATATTAAGCAGCTTTGATTACTGTGGAGGTATCATTACAAACCGAAGAATGATACTAGAAATAGTTATGTCGTAAAGCCAGGTGCTCCATAGTGAGAAAGTACTAAAATTATGGTAGTACGTTTTTTCCCCCGGGATTTACATTTTGACCATATTTTCATTTTAATAAATGCATAAAAAAAATTCTTATAGAGAAGTAAACATAACCTGCAAACTTTCCCACGTTGACTGTGTTCCATAAATAGTAGGTACTAGAACATCTGTAAGAAGTTATCACTAGTAAATCCTTTTATTAAACTCCACTTCAGAAATGGCTGAGCCATTGTGAAGAATCACAGAATAATTAACTTTGGAAAAGACAACTAAGAATATCTAGTGCAACTGTCCACCTACCATCAATATTGCTCACTAAATCATGTCCCTCAGTGCCACATCCACATGGTTCTTGAACATCTCTAGGGATGGTAACTCCACCAGCTCCATGAACAGCCCGTGCTAGTGCATCACCACTCCTTCTAACAAGAAATTCTTCCTAATATCCAACGTGAATCTCCCCTGGCACAACCTCTTGTCCTGTCACTGTTACCTGGGAGAAGAGGCCGACCCCCTCCTTTCAGGTCATTGTAGAGAGGAGGATGTCCACTGACCCTCCTCTTCTCCAGATTGAATGTTCCCTCAGCCACTCCCCACAAGACTTGTGCCCTAGACCCCTCACAGCTTCGTTGCTCTTCTCTTCATATGCTCCAGGGCCTCAGTGTCTTTCTTGTAGTCAGAAGGCCAGAACTGAACACAGTACTTGAGGTCTGGGATAACAATCACCTCCTTGCTCCTGCTGGCAACACTATTTTTGATGAAAGCCCAGATGCCATTGGCTTTCTTGCTCACTTGGGCACACTGCTGGCTCACGTTTAGCTGAATGTTTACTAACATCTTTAGATCTCTTTCCTCTACGCAGCCTTCCAGCCACTCTGTCCCAAGCCAGTAGTGATACATGAAATTCTCGTGAAGAAAACGCAGGACCCAGCACTTTGTCTTGTTGAACTTCATCCCATTGGCCTCAACCCAGCAATCCAACCTGAACAGGTTCCTCTGTAGAGCCTTCCTACCCTCAGGCAGATCAACACTTCCCTCCAACTTGGTATAATCTGCAAACTTACTAAGGGTGCACTCAGTCCGCTTGTCGCAGTCATCAATAAAAATATTAAACAGGATAGGCCCCAATACCAACCTCCAGGAGACACCTCTCACGACCTGTTGCCAGCTGGATTTAAATCCATTCACCACCACCCTCTGTGCCCAGCCCTCCAGCCAGTAGGAACATTTGAAGGCTGATGGAAATATATACCACAGATTTCTTCAGCTAAACAGAAAAAACATGGTAAAAGTTAGAGCTGAGCATAGGATCACTGGAAGTATTTGGAAAGATCTACAATGATGCTAATGGGTGATTTCTTTTTGCTTTTTATAGCTCACAAGTCCAGGGTCAATCATTAATAAGTGACAAGTTATGCTTCTCCTCATCAACCATTCTTCTCTCTCTGTTACAATTTAAATACATAAATGTAATAAATAAATCTTAAATAAATATATAAATTTAAAGTAAATCATAGAGTCTTATGAAATCAAGGTATTGTCATGTTCTTTATTTTACCTATATTTATACTGATTTCTTTCTTTTCTGGCAGAAGGAACAATTTAAAAAGAAACAAGACAGAAAAAGAGAAAATCATCTGGAAGAATGAGGTGTGAGAAGTAAAATGAGAGAAAAAGAATAGGATCATCCTGGAGAAAAATGGATTTGATGGATGGACAACCAGCTGGATAAGGAAAGAGAATAAAGAATTGGCTGGATGGTTGTACACAGAGAGTAACGGTCAGCAGCAAAACGGCCAAGTGGAGACAGGTGATGAGTGACTTTCCTCAGGGATTAGTGCTGGGACTGGTGTTATTTTACATCTTTGTAGATGACATGGACAGAGAGATTAAGTGCACCCTCAGCAAGTTTGCAGATGACCCCAAAGCAGCCTTCCGGTACCTGGAGGGGACCTATAGGAAAGTTGGGGAGGGATGATTTATAAGGGCATGTAGCAACAGGACAAGAGGATAGATTTAGACCAGGTATTAGGAAGGAGCTCTTTACAGTGAGGGTGATGAGACACTGGAACAGCTTGTCCAGCGAGGCTGTGGATGCCCCTTCAATGGAAGCATTCAAGGCCAGGCTGGATGGGGCTTTGAGCAACGTGGTCTAGAGGGAGGTGTCCCTGCCTAGAGCAGGGGGTTGCAACTAAATGATCTTAAAGGTCCCTTCCAACCCAAATCATTCTATGATTCTGTGTCCACCACTGAAATGGAAGAGACCAACTAGAATAAGAGAGTTCCAGAAATAGTATTATTCCAGTTGTCTCCTGTGAAAATTTAGGAAGTAGCAAAGGGCTCTTACCCAAAGTCCCTCTTGGGTAACTATGGCATTTGGAAACGTTGCTGTCCTCAGCCTTCTGCTTTGACCTTATTCTGGAAGTCTCTCCTTTCCCGGCGCAGTTGTCCAGTAGAACAGGGGTTCGCGAGTTGCTTTTGGGATTGCAAATCAACATACATTGCATTAGCATTATTTGATTCCTTGGTCTTGTGAAAGTTGTAACCTTTCCTCTACACTGCTACCTGCAGCAAAAATTGAGAGAGGAATTCCAGCATGAGCTGGGCTGCCTGGGGGAAGCAGGTAGAAGGGGCCATATGGTTTAGAATACTGTGGTTTTAAATATCCTGTAGGAGTGTAGATATTAAATGCACCATGTTTCCATTACAGTGAAAAAAGCATAAAGCAAGATGGTATAAAAGCCATTTCCTTTTATAATTACTAACAAAACTACTTTGCATTTACAAAAGATGATAACGAAGGAGCCTTACTGGGAAAAGGACCATCACTGAAGAACTGTAGCATTACTAATAAAGTAAGATTAGGGCTTTTTTTTCCTCCTTGTGATGGTTTTCATCTCAGTATGAAAAAGTCCCCAGTGAAAACTCAGCTGAAAGATGATAAATACTTTAGAGTGAGGGCTTTGAAATGTCTTCAGAGGCTCAATGAGCCTTTTCCTACAAGGAACAGTGCTCAGTGGACCAACATCCTCCCAGCACAGCTACAGAGACCACTTCCTTCTTTACTCATGATTTTATGCAATTTTTGTGTCAGTCACGGTGATTGCATTCCCTAAGAGAAAATACTAAAAATACAGAAGATTTGTTTCTAGCTTCCCTTTTAATGGGATTTAGCAGCTTGAAAGAAAGAGAAACAGAACCACGTGATCCATAAGCTCTCTGCATGTTACAGTCTACCACTTTTAGACCATCACTGATTCAGTGCTCAGGGCACAGAAACTCATGTTCTTAAATGCATATTACTCACTTTTTTTTAATTCTTCAAAAGAAAACGTGTATTAAATATCACAAAACGATCTCAGCATAGCAAAGCAAGGAAGCATCAGTTCTTTCAGATGAAGTACCAAATGGAACGAAGCAGGAAGGAATAAATGCCAGCTCTTGCTTTAAGTAGAATTTCATCTCTAATCATTTTGGAGGCTGCCAACTTTTGAAACAGACATCCCTGCAGTAACTGTTTGCCTTCTGGAACTTGAGAATGCTTTCTAAGACATTTTCTCCTTTCTCTTTTTAACTCCAATTCAATTAACAGTGTCCAAAGCACTAATGATGACCACCCATTTCCTGAAGCACAGAACCTCTGAAATACAAGACCGTTGCACTGAACCTATGACAGGAATAACAGCTATCACAGCCAGTGAATCTGCCACATAACAGGAACTCCAGACTTCAGAAAATTTGCAGCTTCCTATGGCAGGATCACACTTTGATAGAAAAACTTCATCTCACCTTAGTGCCTGGGCCAAGAGGGAGAGAGGATCCCTGTTTGCCCAAAGCAATAGTAGATCACACTGTGGCAACATAGCGAGTATGCCCAGACTCAGTGCAGGTGGGGTGATCCCACGTCCAGCTGGTTAGGGCTCATCTCAAGCCACCAGCCGTGATGGGAGAGTGGCAGGGCAGGCAGGCTCATCTGTTGTGGTGCTTGCCTGTTCCAGCAGTCACATCAGGCAAGCACAAGCCGGCTGATCCATCCAAACTGGAGTTTGTTTCTATGAGAAGGGTCATGCATCCTTTAAGCAAGAGCCCACAAGACAGTAATTTAATGAATCAAAGTTTCATTAGCAGGAGGAAGAGGCTGGCTTGGCTTCAACAGAAAATACTTTTTTTCCTTCTTATGTCCTATGCCTTTATGGTTATAGTCAAACAGTCACAAAGTCCCATGCCTAAGTGGTTCCAGGTTGAACCATCAGGGCACTCTGTGAGGGGCTGGCTCTCCTTAGCAAGCTATATGGATTGAAGCAAGCTAAATTCTTTAAAAGCTTTAAACTAGAAGATAATAAGTTTGTCTACATGCAACTGCATTATAATTAAGCAGGTATGTTACTCTCTTCAAATCCCTGGCTTCTAAGTTGAAACACTTTACTGCTGAAACACTGACGTGATTATAAGCCAAATACTTAGAACTAAAGTTCCACTATTAAAAAAAATAATAATAATAAAGGCGTTGAGTTACCAGAAACATTAAGCTGGGTGTCGAACTCTGCATCTGTAAATCCAGGCTAACAGCCACTATTGCGATTACTGTCGATATAGAAACCTTACATTAAGAAATCAGAACAGAAATTTAAATAAAATAGGAGAGGAAAATAGTTTCCCCCGTGTTAGTGAGCTGAACCAGTTCATTGAAGATGAATTTAAGATAAAGGCCACAGCTGATGCAAGGAAGGAGTAAAGCCACATACTCCTTCAGTAAAGTGGAAAACGGTTACTCACTGCCTGGCAGTATTTAACACCAAAATAGCTCTTCTAAGCGTCAATAGAAACACATGGAGCACAGCAAAAACTGTCACCACTCAATAATCCCTACCAGTTACCATGGAAAACTATGACTATGGACACAATCAGAGCTTGTCCAAGTTAAGAATGAGTAATCTCGTATTCACCGCCACCTCCCCTCTTTTTTTCTGGGCAAACACCAAATACAAGTATATTCATTATTATTTCTTTAAATTTATCACAGTACAAAAGAGGATATTACTTAAGCATTCCTGAACTATTAGTTCCTGTACATTTGCTTGTGTTTTAAACATAGTTTTCATGATTCCTGGAGAAAACCATTCACCTGGATTTCCATGCTTTGGATTTAAGGGAAAATAATGAACTGTAACCATATTGCTTGTGGTTTCAAAAAATTAATCAAGCTTTCAAAAACTGTTGTGATTGTATTATTGTATTAAAATACAGTATTGCGACACTGAAAACCAAGTTGTTAATCTGTTCAATGACTTCCTAGGTATAGAATAGGTAGTATAGTGTTCATATTTTCCAGTTTGCTCTTATGAAGCTAAGGAATCTTCTTTGGAAGGGTTTTCACTTGATGCCCCAGAATTAGAAAGACAGAATGAAGGAAACATCACCACTGTAGTAATAAAAGTAATAAAGCTGTAACGATAAGGATCTTTGCTCCTCCCCAACACAGATGTTCGACTCTCATAGCCAACCTTTCTGAAGTCAGCTTAATTACCCTATGTCTTAAATGTGGCAGTTCATTTAGTAGGACACAGTACATGTGCATGTACCTGCACTAACACAGTTTAACTTGGATGTATTTAAAAACTTCAGCTGCAAAAAGGTAATGTAAAGAAAGCAGCAGTCATCCAGAGCTTTCTAGGACAGAGAACAGCATGGCAATTTGTTAAGACGCAACAGTTTATGCTGTTGATTTAGCCCTTCAGCATTAAAACATGCTTATCACTTCATGAAGCCTACCACAAAGGATGGAAACTTTATCTCTATCACTGATAAGAGGAACTCCAGCATAAGGGCTGTCATATTAATCTGAGGGTCACACATGCACCTGACTCCTAACTCCCCATTCACATCTGCTTCCTGAAGGCCAGTTTGCATTTCAGAACAAGCCAGCTCCAAGCAAGGAACTCTGCTATAAGAATTCAAACTCTACTCCTAACTATGAAAGCAATTCAGCTGTCCCCAGACACTTTATTCTGCAAATTCAGGCACGTTTACTTAAATCTGCAGGCAAACATCCACAGAGTTCAAGGCCCACATTCACAAGTCAGTGAGAGTTTGGTGCTCAGAATACCATCTGTGGAGACGCCACTTCCTTGCCAACAAGAGGTCCAACTATTCTTTTCTGCAGATGAAAATCTAGAGTCTAAGCAAACATCTGAACCACAATGTAGGGAAGCACTAGAGCTCGCTGGGCTACAGGAAGACACTACGTAATTTGTCATCCTGGCGCATTGTTACAGCTCTCCAAATTACAAGCCAACTTCTACTGGGATTTTGCACGCGGTATCTATAAAACCATACTGCTTTTATTCCCACTGCAGCATTTTCCTTCCCACAAGCAGAGGAGGCAGCTCATGCAGAGCAAGGCTGAAAAATGTTAATGGGGCAGCACACAGTCACATTCACTGTTGTGTGCACAGTGCAACAGGCAGGAGCAGAGCAATGCTAGGAGCAGGTGATGCAGCACGTGGTGACAGCAGCAGATTTCAGCCTCAGCCCCATAGCGCAGGGCAGAAGCAAAGATCTGGGCAAAGAACAGGCATGGGGGAAAAAGAACATTGCCAGGCTGGGAAGGAAGAAGCCTACAGGAAGGAAGATGGAGGTGCTGTAACTACTTTGCTACTGTGTCAGAGGCACAGGCAATGACAAAACCTCTATGCCTACTGTTGTTTCAGCCCTCATGCATCATTCTACCCACAGCAGTCAAAGAAAAGTTAAATGAGGAAGGAAAGCTGGGATGGAACATCCTGGTCACCTCCACATCCGGCATCATCCTCCGTTTCCTTACTAGCCAAATATAACTCAGATTTGTTTCACTGTGGTATTTTCTTTTGAATCAGCAGATTCTTTGGTGTTCAATTAAAACAAATTGTGTCGAATCAGTAAGAAAACACAGAAGCTCAAGAGGCAGAGTTACTGCCTTTATTGCCATACTAGACATGTATGTAGAAGCAATGAGTTACAGTACCATCTCCTGGCAATTCACCTGTTTGTAATATTCTGCCTTTTTAGACTAGTAATCATTTTTAATAAATATATCTATGTATAAATAATGTTGACATTTTTCTTCAATGTACAGAAGTTTGAGATTACACGTGTTGGTAAAGGAAAAAACCTTCTTCACCTGCTTCAGTAAAAATAGACATGGAGCCCATGCAGTAAATCACAGCTACTTTTTTGTAGTGTTTTCTTGTAACTTTTGAGCCCTTCGAAAATCTGATTAAAAAGAATCACAAAATAGAACAAAAATGCAAGGCATCTTTCTTGTCTTTCTTATCTATTCCAGCGATGCCCATAACCTGCATCAAATTAATCTTTCATTCTGCATCAACCAGCAAGTTTTGAGTTGCATTTCAATTTTCAACTCAGTTTTCTTCATGAATTAAATATGGCACCTAGTAATATAATCACTGCAGCAAGGCTGGAATTTTCATTTCAATAATACATTGATTAAAATCTGCCCCCAAGAGTTTCAGTTTTCCATGTGAGAAAGACTGCTTTGATTATCACATAACTGCATTATCTACATATTAGGGTTTAAGCACAGAGGCATGATTTGGAAAGCATTTGGAATTGTGCCTGTCGTATACAATCTATACACATATGCACAAATTAAAGGCCATTGAGCTGGATTCCCCGGTGCCTTTCTGGAGCTCAGCTGGCATAGCTGCACTGAAAATCAGTGTCATTACGAGGAGACAGATGATTGCTCCTGGCCCCCACCTCCCCCTCCCTGGAGCTGTCCTTCGTGGCTCTGCTTGCTGCATCCTTTGTGTGCTGCCAGCTCTTTGTTGTGGGGGCTGTGGCCTTTGATTTGATCCCGCTGCTGTGTCAGAAACAGAAAGTGGGATTTGCTGAACAGCATGTTACCGATAATTACTTTAATTTCGCATCTCCATTTCTGCCAGGATTCTCATGCACAGCAATGCTGGCTGGCTGTACAGCACAAGCTCCATTTCGCTTCTAGACTCCTTACCATGAGTCTTAGCACAAACCAGAACACATACAAGCAGCTAACAGTGCAAAAAACTGGGTCTTCACCACACATAGCTCCATTCCCAAGGACAAGGGGAACTGAATTTGGGGCCAGCTGCTGGGGACACATACATAGCAAACTGCATGCAGCTGTAGCTGGGACACACCTGTGAAAACCCACTGTGAAAGGCAAGCAAAGAGGGTATAACCCTCAGGAAATACTGGTTACCCACTAGACAGAGTCTCTGCAGCTTTGCTAGCTTATGTCTTTTTGCAACAGTTTGATCTCCATGTTGCTAAGCATGTTCATATAATCTTGAAAGCAATCTTCTTATGTGAAATTAAAGTTCATAAAGTTCATATTAGTTCATCTTTGCTGCTGTTTTAACCTCAGTTAGTGAACTTTGGATAACTGATTTAAAATAAAGCTCAGACTTCTAATGGTTTTTTGCAGTACTCTTACAAACTATATTGCACTGCTGGAAGATATTAATAGCCAATAGTTAAAGTATTTTATTTCCACAGCTACATCCTAGGCTAGACAAAGCATGATCAATAGATTAATGTAACAGCATGAGAAGATGCACAAGCTGGCAGATGGAAGCAGACCAGACCATGTAACTGATAACATTCATTGTTAGTGCAGATATATCTGAAGTCAGCTCCCTGTCCCTCAGATTATGTTGGAATATCAGCCAGAGCAAGCCTCACCTCAACTGTGAGAAATAAAAACTAGTATTTGTAGACCCTTAAAGACATCAGCCAAAAAAAAAGTATAAAACACATCATATTATAATGCCAGTAATGAAAACCTGCAAGAGTTTGTAAATCTTCAGATACGGGTTAAAAAAAAAGATTCATAAAAAAAAACTTTGTTGAACATCAAGCAAAATTCCAGAAAATGGGTGCTGGCAAATAAAGCTGGTCTAGACTCAAACCTAGACTGATGTAAGTATGTTTGGGATCTGAGCTGAATGCTTTCTGCAACTCATTTCAGACTTTGATTTTGTGAGCTGTAGGCAAGAGCCTATTTCCTCTGTGCTGAGTGCAGCTAGTAACAGTTGTAAAATGGTGCTGGCTGCCTGACAGGGCACAACACTTTCATCCTCTGACCTTTCTGAGAGAAGGACCAAGGCTGGTATAGGTGCACACTTGCACATTTTTTTTTTCCATTGTATAACATATTATCCTGATGCAACTAATTATTACATTGTAAACACGACTTTACATTCATCATTTCTCAGAATGATAAATATCTTCTCCAACTGAGTTTGTAAATATATACCCTTTGTAAAAATCCTGCTTGTAATTAGGTCTTCTTAGAAGTTTTACTTCGCATGCTGTTACCTCTGATATTAGAATTAGATGCATTTGGTCTGCATATCCTGTGCAACAAATGTTCTACTTGGCTTACATGACAAACCATATGGAAGTTCAAGGAAAAAGCAATCTGGAAGTTTAAAATCAGGTGCTCAAATAAAATACACTGTTTCAAAGCACCCTGTGCTGCCAGACTGAAAGCGAAACATCAAACTAGCTTTTGTCAGCTGGCTAAATATGGTTCTGCATCTTAATTAGATAATCAAATTCAAATCAAAATGTTTGTTTCTATTTTCAAAACATCGCTTATCTGACCACGCTCTCAACCACAAGAAGCTGAAGCTACGAAAATTGAAGGGCAGGGAATCACATTAGGTTAAAGCAGGCAAAGTTGACTTTACTATCTCTTCCAGTAGAGAACTCCCCTTGAGTTCAAGGATCGGGGTCTTGGAAGGGAAGAGGCAGTTGCAGGGGACCTGGGACCTTCACATTCCTTCTTTTCTGCACACTCCAGGAGCTAGGTTACCATCTGGCATGGGCTTGCAGCAACTGCACAAAATAAACTTGAGCAAACATACGGGGACAGGTGTGACTAACAATTAAGAGGGAGAAGTACTGCATTTCAATTGACCTAACAAAAGCTCATGGGGAGTCTGCGCCTCTGAGCATGTCATGTCCCACCTTTCAGCTTTATTCTTCGACCTTTGTGAAGAATGAGGAGGAGGCTTCAGCCACTTCACTGCTCCAGGCACATTTTGCATTACACCTTTAACTTTTTCCTTTAAACCATGCACTGACTGGTCAACATAAATATGATAAGTAGTAAAAAGCTTTGGATTTTTCTCCATTACTTCAATTCACTAAACTCCATCAGCTCCCTGTCCTCTCAAAGAAGCATTCTGTTTAACTTGAAATACAACTTGGCTCATTTACGCAAATGGAGAAATAAATTTATTTGCAAATAGTGCAATAAACAGCTTACAATTCTGGAAACACATTTGAATGTCCTTAGAGGGACTGGGAAGTTACTAAGTATAGCCATATTATCTACAGAGGTGACTGAGATCGCTGCTGAAAGCCATGTGTCTCCTGTAATACATACTGTGCAAGTCTCAAATAGAAAAGGAAATGACAGTTTTCTCTTTACACAACAGCAATACATTCCTTCTAGATACCAAATGAGGAACTTGTGTCTCAGGGAGGTGAAATGCCTGCTTCATTTAAAGCCTTGCTACTTATGACTCACTTGTACAGGATGACCCTGTTAATCTGATTGTGGCCAACGTGTGAAGCTCTAGGAAGTGGTTTTCAAATCCACAGTTTCTGCAAGACTAAACAATTCAACTTAGCCGAGTTCACGAGAACAAAAAGCCTGAATATCAGAATGAGCTCATTCAGAAGACTGCACAGGGCTGCTTAGGTTGTAGAGACTGGGACAAAAAGTTGGAGAAAGCTGCCCCTTGTGCACGGTTCTGTGTTCAGAAAGGCCTGCCACATCTGTTCCTTCACCTCCCGCCCCACTGCTGTTGTGGTTAACCTAGCACAGCCACACACATGCAGTGACCTTGAGATACCTCAAGCCTCAGTCCCTTCCTATCATCTGCTTCCATGCCAGAGGAGTGAAAATGACAGAGCATCATGCAGAATCTATGGCAACAGAAGTTTTCCTCCTCCAGAGGAATTCCCTTCTGGCTATTTGCAAGCACAAAACAATCCCTGCATCTGCTGAAAAAAAAAAAAAAAGAAATCTGGTGATTTCAAGAGAAAGCTGGTTATGAGAGACAGAACCTGGGATCTTCCTGCAGATCCCTGCCTCCAGATGTAACCTACTGTTCTTTAGTATGAGAGTGCTGAGGTGTCATCTTAACCTTTAAGTTCTTTACTATGAGAGTGGTGAGGTGCTGGAACAGGCTGCCCAGAGAGGTTGTCAATGCTCCATCCTTGGAGGTGTTCAAGGCCAGGTTGGATGGGGCCCCGGGCAGCCTGGTCTAGCATTAAATGGGGAGGTTGGTGGCCCTGCATGTGGCAGGGGGGTTGGAGATTCATGGTCCTTGAGGTCCCTTCCAAGCCTGGCCATTCTGTGATAATGGATCTGCAAGACCTCCAAGCAGGTTTTAAGCAAGGTCCAGACAGAAACAAAGATCTGTATGCATCACAAGAGTGAAGTCCAATCTAGTTAACAGGTGAAGGCTTTGCCAGAACCGTTGGGCAGGAGAACACATGCTGAAAGTGACTCACTTAGCAAAGATCATAAAGCATACAAGAGCACACAAGGCTGGTGTACCGTGCTTCCAAAAGAGTGCATTATTCTAGAGGCTAAAACAACCAAGTCCGTAGTTAGAAAAAAAGCAACTCTTAAGACTCATGCCAAACCAATAGAAATGCCACCTATATTCTTACTACCAACATCCAAATAACCGATCACATTTCATCACAAAGAAACATGTTGCTATTGCCTGAGGCAAGTGCAGAATCTACCAACAAACCCAATAGGAACAAATGAGATATGAAGCCTGAACTCGACAAACAACATTCCAGTTGCTGCCTTCTTATTTTGGTGAGATGTATTTTAAGAAGGCAGATTCTTCAATGGAATTTGTTACGTTTTGTAAAACGTATCTAACTGTAGTGCAGTGCAACCCAAAACATAGGAAGGTACCCATACTCACCCACACATCCTTGCAAGCACTGCAGCCATGGTACTTTGAGAAATACCACTAGCAGAAATGAAATGAAGCAGTTTCAAGTGCACGTTAACGTACGGCTCTCAAGTCTTGCTTTGAACGAATAAACCATGGAACTTACTCTTAGCCCAGGTAAAAAGTCACCTGTTTTACATTTTGTGATCAATGTGACTAATAAAGTATGTTTGCATTTTCTTCACCAGCTCACAAACAGAACCAGATATAACTTACGTTGCTCCTACAGCAAAGGCAGCCAGTAATCATAGCTACCAATAATATTATTCCTCTGCTTTCTAAAAGCAGCAAAAAAATACCCTCAGCTTCTCAGAGTGCAGTGAATTAAACTGCTAAGGGATTACAGACCAGCAGCATTTCTAGGACTGTATTCATTACACACACTTCTGTTGCCTCCAGAAGGTCCCTGAGAAACTCTTCCATCTCCTTCCTGCCTATGTTGAGAGCTCTGTGTTTTTCTTCCTACTTGTCATATTTATTTCTCTCAACAGTGTTATCTCCTGTCTGAAGATAATTTAATCACAGGGTTACCATGTAAAATTTCGAGAACGGATGAGTTAAGGATCCTATAAGCTGTCCATCAAAACCAGGTTTTTCCCTATAGACATATGTGGAAACACTTGGAGCAACAATTGTCTCTCATTTCCTGCCTAATGATCAAACCACTGCAGTTCTACCCACTGATGCCTAAAACATTCCCTAAAATATTCGCATTGATTGGGCATAGCTTTTAAATCTAATAAATCCAAGCTGACAGAGGAATAATACTAACTGTGGGACCTCACAACCATGACCAGCAAGTAAAACAGAGACATTACAGCAAAGCCTTGCTGTAAGAGCATGCCACAGCTTTGGCTTACCTCATGAAGCAACTACATATTGCAGGCACTGAGGGGCAGGGCTCCACTATTTCTCTGCTCATTTCTCAGTCGGTTTAAAGATCTCTGAAATCATAAAAGATTGCCAGCTATTCAACAGTTGCAAAATGCCAGGAAAACTTGAAACTTCCGATACCAGTGTTTATACACAGAGCTGCTCCTTCATCCATCTGGAGCAGAAGAGAGGGGGTTACACCCCAACACAAGCACTGTCTGTCCCTCTCACCAGATCTCCCTCACTCCCTCCACTCAGCACACAAGCAAAAAGGACCCACGCTGGCAGAGACACTTTCTGGGGTTGCAGCTCTCCCTTGCAGTACATCTTGATCACACAAGGTGATATTGCTGAGGAAAGACATATGACCCAAAGAGGTGCGCCCTCGCAGTGCAAGCCAGTGCCTGCCGCTTCCCACACTGCACAAGATGAAAATAATAAAGGCTACAGAAAGTTTTCTAATTTCCCATGGTACTCAGGACAAACACTTGTGGCTGATGCAACTCCCATTTCTTGGGAGTCTTAAAAAAAAAAAAAGAGAGGTGATTATTTCCAAACCTAAAATACTTGTGAAGAATTCATTCATCACTGTTAGAAAATGAAATGGCCCAGGTTATGGGGTTCTGCCTGCCTGACCATGGTGAACAAGAGCTAAAGGTACCACTGCTGGGAGACCTCCTCAGCCCCTGCTGGCTGATGTCACTCCATGGCACTCCAGTTCCATGCACCCAGCAGGGTCCTTCTTTGTTTGCTCACCACAAGAGGACAAGAATTATTTGTACAATCACTGGAAGCAGTGTCAAACAAGCAAACGGAAGACGGCAAACAGAAGTTACGCCCTTGTAAAGACAGCTCACAAATCAGAAGAGAGACTTTGTCTTCCCAGCTCAGCCTTGCTTTCTGTTTGCTCATCTTCCTTCAGGTGAAGGAAAGTACATCCAGCTCTTGAAATTCTCAATATATCGACGTGAGGAACACAGGTTCCGTTTGTAAATAAGTTGCCCCGAGGCTCAATAAATGGCGTTTAACAGTGACCCCTAGTGTTGTTCGGCAGCACCTTCGCTTTCTCTGCTGGAGGATTATTCTACAGCTTATTAAAAATAAAAATAGAAGATTTTGCTGGTGGGTTGTTGTTTTTTTTTTTTTTTAATTACTATTGGCACATAGTATGGATATCTAAACGAGATCCAGATGACAGATTTGTTGATTTGAACAAAGAGTCACTATACAATTTTTTTTTCCCCAGCCAGGCTTATTGCTATAAATGTGACCAATACCCGATCTTACTATTCATATTTTTACATCACTTGTATAGTGAAACGTGTCAGCTCTTTATGATGACAATCATTTAGGAAGACCAAAAAGGAAGAGTCTGAACTGTATCTAAAGTATGGAGCAGGAAAGTAAAAAGCAAGGGGAGAGGAATCTGGAAAGTAAGTAGAAGAGAAACTCCAGATCCTAGGCATAAATAAACATACATACATAGCAAAATGAAGCTTGACAACATCATCAGCTCTACAATATTTTTGTTATCTATGAGAATAACCAGGCTTACAGAAAAGCTGGAGAGGGATGTTTTATAAGGGCATGTAGCAACAGAATGAAGGGAAATGGCTTTAAACTGCGGGAGGGTAGATTTAGACTAGATATGATGAAGGAATTCTCTATGTGAGAGTGGTGAGACACTGGAACAGGTTGCCTACTGAGGCTGTGGATGCCCCCTCTCTGGAAGCATTCAAGGCCAGGCTGGATGGGGCTTTGAGCAACATGGTCTAGAGGGAGGTGTCCCTGCCTAGAGCAAGGGGTTGGAACTAGGTGATCCCATCCAACCCAAATCACTCTATGATTCTATGATGATTTTATGAAACATTAAAGACAATAGGTGCAGTTCTCCAAACACTACAATTGCCATTGCAAATCCAGATTAAACCACGCGTAGCCATAACCTCATGTAAAGTACCTGGTTTGACTTGAACTTAATGAGGACTTCCATTAGCAAACCACAAATAAAGAATGAACAAATAAAAACACAGCAAAAGAAGTGGCTAATTAAGAGCCTGAACTTGTAAAAGGTGCAGCATTGCAGTCAGCACTGACTCCAGGGCAAATGGAGGAAAACATGCTTCACAGGCACAGATGCTTAAATATGTGTTGCCTTCACCAGATCAGCTCGAGTTCACTGACCTGAGCTTGAATATACATTTTGTTATTCCATGCATTAAAAATATGCAATTCCTAATCTTACTAATCTTCATTTGAAAAGGATATGAGATTATCAATGTTAAAAGCCTACTCAGTCCCTGCAAACCAGTTATTCTTCCCTCAGAAGCTCTCTGCAAGTTTTCTCATTGTTGATGGTGCCATCAATCAGGTTCCCAAGTTTCCCCTCTATGTTCCAAAGGCAAGCTTAGTCAGTAAGGATAAATAACACACAGTTATTCTTGGCTAAGAACACTAAAGTTCATTCTTTTATTTCCATACCGATTTTTTAAAGACAGAATTGTTCTACTTGTATTTTCTTTTGACACTTACATAGCAATTTGGATCAACAGAAAACTGAATGCTATTAAACTATTAAATGTGGTTTTTTTTAAATCACTGCCTAATAAATATCTTCGCACATTTATTCAACCTGTGTCATCCTCTTGAAAGATCAGGGGAGAGAGAATGCAGTAATGATTATGAGAAAGGAAAGTGTTTTAATGCCACAGACAACTACTGAAAGCTCAAAACCCCTCTTCATCTCCCCATGTCATTTTCCACTTAAACTAAGGATCAATTGTAAGTTTTCAGCTTTTCCAGAGACAGCAGAAATTCTATTTCTCTCTCCCTCTCCTCCTCTCCCCCTCTCCACACACACAAATCAGGTGATTGGAGACAAAAATTGCACAGTAATTGTGAATGACTTTAACACTAGAGGGCAAGAGAGCATCCTTTAAATCAAAGTCTGCTGGTGAAGGTTAACTGCTGAAACTGCAAGAACTCCTCTTTGGTCTGGTAAGACAATAGAAATAATATTTCTATTCTTATGGACTACTTACATCTAGTAAAAGCATCATATTTCTACTCCTATTTGCCAGTGCAAGCAAAGCAATGCCAGTTGAAGCTGAATAAAATGAATAATAAAGTCTCCTTTCACTACCAACATGCTGTTTTAAAACATATACTAGCACACCTCCAGTCACCTATGTAACTTATGTAATCACTACTGGCAGATTTAGTTAGAGTTTACTTAGGCTTCTCTTGAAAAGGATTTTTATATATTGTATATACATACTGTATATACATAATATATTGTAGCCAACTACAAAGAGATCTGTATTTACCCTATTTACTGAACTTCCTTCTTCATGCAGAGGACCATTAGGTTCTCCTCTCACTACTGATCTCCTTGATACAGATGGTTGGGACTGACAGCCCTTCCTGGTTCACAAGCATCTTTCTCTACTGTACAGTAGAGATGTGATCTAACTCAATCTCAGTGAGAAGTTGCATCTTTGACAGAACATCAGAGCACTCATTTATAAGATGCAGAGCCATCCTTATTTGTCACATCAGAGCATCTTTAAATCAGCAAATTGGAACTAAAGCAAAGAAGCAAAAAACAGTTTGGAACTTCAGGTTAATGTCTGCAGTAGTCAATACTGTCTTAACAGGAGTCAGCAGAGCCCCCAGTGAATGAGTCACAGACTCAGCCATCTGTCTGGAGAAAAAGCATGCTCAGTTCTCACTCTTACACATGCATTGAGGGATGCCATAAGAAGAGGGGATTCACTCTGTGAACACAACTCTGCCCAAATGCAAATGCGATTATGCAAAATGCCCAATGCACCTGCCAGTCCAGTGACTGTGAGGTCTCTAACACTTAAATAACATGAGCTTTTAATCTACTACTCATAGGAATATATATTTTCTTTTACTAAAAATTTTCACTGATCAGAGAAGTGCTTCTCTGACAAACATGCTGACGTATGCAAGGGTCAGATATGGACCACACTTTCATCACAGTAGCTCTATGAGTAAAGAGATAACATTCAGAGGGTAATGATAATCACACCAATAAAGATGGGGGGAGAAAAATGATTCCAAAAGATGCCACAAAATTGCTTTTCAAGGAAGCCATTAGTTGAAGTAGATAAACTTACATTAGTCAATTGTGGATGTTTTCTGTTTTGCATGCATTGCACCTCACTCAGCCATTGATTCATTTTCTTTGTAGAACTGAAGGATACAAACAGCAAGGTATAACATCTTGGAAGCAGACTGCATCTCTCTGAAACAGGGACCTGAGAGAAGTAGAAGTTGTTTTCTGTATACAGTTGTTTCAAATTTTTCATCTCCACAATAGAACAATCAAAACTCTTACTTCTTTAAAAGAAACACCAACAAACTGGATTTCATATTAGCTAACCAGAAAGAGTGCCATAGATTTTTTTGTCCATGCTGCTGCTACCTGCAGTAGTGAGCAGTCCTCATCAAAGCCAAGGGAGATGAATATCAAGTGTGCATCTGCTCCAGCTGCACTCCCTGCAATACGGGCTCAGTCTCATAGTCAAGAGAAAGTTTTCATATTAATCACTCTTTTAGTGAATCTAGAAAGCAAGTTATCCAAATAATCAAGCAGACGCAGTCCTGTAACACATAATTACATGCACATTTCAAGTAAACAGCAGTTTTTTACTTAAACACTTCCATTCAGGCCCATGCCCCAAACCTCAAAGTTCTTAAAATATCATACCATGCATATGTTACATCACTCATGATTCACAAGCATGGTCTGCTTCCTTCTCTCTTCATCCAGTTATCTGTTTTTTGTTCCTGTACCTTTACTGAACTGATTATGTTCATTATGGCATACAAAATAGTTGTAGGGGTTTTTTTGTTTGTTTCAATGCTGTAGTTCTGCGTACGAAAACATACAAAGAATTTTCAGTTCTGAGTGATGTAGGGTTTAGAAGCAGTCACTATTTTGAAAGGGTCAGGCTGCTGAGTCCCTGGGAGCAGGGAGAACTTCACAGACTCCTATTCTAACCAAGACGTCTCCTAGCCTGTGGACACACGCTCCTTAAACACAGCCTCCTAGGGGCAGTGCAGGGACTACTGTGGACTCATCTGCCTCCTGAACCAAGGCCAATAGCACAATCTAGACTGGTCGCAAAGGAAGCCAGGAGCATTTCAGCTGCCTCCCAGCACACTCAGCTTAGCTCATCACCTCTACTTTTTCCAGATTTTACCTCTACTTTGGTAGCCCCTATGGAATCATATTACTTTGCATACTAGCCAGCATAACCAGTTCATATGCTTCTCAGAAATCTGAGGGACACAGAATTCAGAAGAAATTATCTCTTAGAAGCAAGTCTTATTTCTATGAAACAAATTCTACATATGGAGGAGCCTATCTATAGAGAGTAGTAGAGCTTTGTAGTAAGTGTTGCCTTTTACAGTGCAAATATTTTTTGCAGGGTTGAAATTGAACTTGGACAGGTTTATGTTTTACTACAAGTAGCAAGAAGTAAAAGGAAATTCTGTTTTCTTTATTAACTTAAAACAGGTTTCCCTGTAGAGTTTTGAGCAAGGAAAACTAAGCATCTGTATAATCAATGAATATAAAGATGTTACAATTATGAAATTATAATTATGAAATAAACAAGAGAGTTTGGCTAAGCAGATTATAAAAACGAAAAGAAAATAGATAGAATACTTACCCACATCCTGGGCTCACTCCAGAGGAAGGACCTCCAGAAGAGATCCTTCCCCACTGGTAGTCAGCTCTTAAATGGGTCTAGGAGAAATGGAGCCAGGCTCCACCCCTTCCTGCAGCACAGGTGAATTGCCTTCACCTGTGCTCCCGTGGCTGACTCATTGCTCGCCTCAGGTGATCAATCAGAGGTTCAGGCCGTGATTCAGCAGTTCCCATACAGCATCCTTAAGCGTTTCTGGCACCTCTGGTAACCATACTGGTCTGTAAGTGCACGTGTGAAAGAGAACACTCTTCTAAAATTAAACTCTTGGAAAAAACTGAATCCAAATATGATTTTGGTTACTTCCGACACCAACCACAGGACTCAGTGGAATCACTCTGCACTCACCACTACCACAACAAATCAAAACCTGCTGCAGAGAACAAATCTAAATACCAAAATTATTTATTTTAGGAAAAAAAAATTATATCAGTAGGTTTACATCATTCAGATAGCCATAAACGGCAAGCAGCAGCAGACCCAACAAAGACATTTCCTAGGAACAGAGTCATGCATCCCCACAAGTTATTTGTCAAGCGCTGGCTTCAAAATTAGGGCAGTAAAAGGTCACTCACCTACACCAGAATCACATGGGATGGCTGGGATTAGCAGGGACCTCCGGGTCCTTCCGGCCCAACTCCTTTCTAGCAGGCCCATCCAGAGTAGGGTATACAGGGCCACAGCCAGGTGGCTTTTGGAGACCTCTAGGGAGGAGACTCTACAGCCTCTGGGCAGCCTGTGCCAGTGTGTGGTGGAGCAACTTCTCTCCCCCTTCTATTATGTGGTGCTTGGTGTGATACATCTCCTTGGGTGGAATGTGGAGGATCAGTATGTGTAGGGACTCCTTGTGCCTGGCCCCTGCTTGCCCATGGGTTGGGAGGGGCAAAGGATTGGAACACTAAGGCACCCTCTCATTGCATCTGCCTCCTGTTTCTCATCTCATTGCCTAGGAACAGATGTGGAATCAATCATCTCTTGACAACCTAGTACATCTGTACCCAGACTGTGACCCAAGAGAAGCAGTAGAAATATGTGAGTCCAACAAGTTCTGGGGTTGCTGCAGCTTGTGGCAAATAGCAGAATACTTTGCCATCCAAAGGGGCTGGTATGAAAAAGTACCTGTCAGAAGTCAATTACCTTGGACCCTATAAATAGCGATTCTAAGGGAGACCCTTTGAGCTCTCATGGATGACAGCAGGCAGTGACCAGTATCTCCCTGAGGCTGGGATGTGCTACCAAATCCTCAGGGCTCTCTATCAACAGTGGCCAGGGCAAAGTTGTCTCACTTGAGTCAGCCTCAGTCATCACCTAATGAGGAATGCCAATGTATTGTGAGTATTGTGGCAACTCGACTAGAGAGAAACGCTAAGTATAGGCTAGCTTACTCTTCTTCCATCCACCTCCCAATTCATATATGTTCTTTAATGACACATGCTTGTTTCACAAGCGTGGATGCTGAGATATTTTATTGGATCCACATATCTCTGGGTATCTATGTGTGCTCCTGTGAGTATCTGTTTCACATCTGTACATTGATTTAACAGGATATCCTGTTAGTAAGTTAGTGTGAATCTTGTCATCCATGAAACTGTAATCAAGTTCTGTTTAATCGTTACATAGTTCAGAAAATGACCTTATTCATTTCTAAATTAATTAATGATTAAGTGTCAACAAAATTAATCCTTTGATCTATCTCATATTAATGAAAAAATCTTAGATCACTGCTAACCATAACTGGGTGAAATATATTTGCCAGTTCCTTTGACGACACAGAGCTCTGTCACCCGCACAGCACAGAAGTGCTTCCTGATGTTCACATGGAAATTTTCCTCTTATCTACACAGAACAGCTGAGTTGGAACTGTCTCTGAAGCCATCCCAGAAAGACAATCTGCTGCTGGAGCATTTGAGAAACTCTCTCACCACGACATAGTCCTCTATTCCAAAGCCCTAATGTACCACCTCACTTCAGTTACAACACCCAAGTCTGAAAAAAAGCTTATTTTTCCAATATAAAACTTTTTCACATGAAAACCCAAAATGAACATTCACACCTTAACTGGAACCAGTTTACATGAACAAGCATGAAACTGATTCACGAAAAAAAAAAAGAAAGCATCAGCAGGAAGCTGTGTGCTACTATGACAGTACCTAAAGATATTTTTAGATCAAAAGAAAAAGAAAAGCAAGAAGGTTCTCAGTGCAGATAAAATACAGAAAGTTCCAAAAATAAGAAAGTTTTAATATGACTGTGCAGCCCTCCCCCTCCTCTCAAGATTTGAGATACTAGAATGCAAATTTTTAAAGCATTTTTTAACTGACTCTCCCTGCCTTCACGTGTCTGAGTACTACTAGCAAAGTATATCAATGCCACTTAACCATCAGAATAGTTTAGCACACCATGGTTTCCATTGGGACAGAGCTGATTTTTCCTTTGTGGTGTCATGTTTTGGCTTGCAAAGTAAAACAACGTTGAGAACACACCAATGTTTCAGTTGTTGACGAGCAGAGCCATACAGAGCCAAGGACATTTTGTTTTCCCAGCTTCTCATGGTACCTTGCCAGCAAGTCTGGGGGTGGGGGTGGGGTTGAGCACATGGAGCTGGGAGGGGACAGAATTAGGACAGATGACCTAAACTGGCCAAAAGGATATTCCACACCATATGACATCATGTGAAAAAAAAATCATAAAACTGAGGGGAGTTGGCTGTACCAGCAGGTGCTGCTTGGGACTCACTGGGCATTGGTCAGAGGGTGGTGAGCAATTGTGTTACGCATCATTCGTTATATATAGAGAGAGAGACAGAGATAGATACAGATATGTATAGATATATATTATGTATTATCATTATTATTATCCTTTTTCCCCTTCTTTTTTTGTCTAAGTAGAGAGTTTTTATCTCAAACCATGAGCTCTACCCACAACAGCACATCGCTATTTTTGAATTTGAAAGAGAAACTGATACAGTTGTGAGAAAACTTAAAATTCAATTTTCGCCTCTCAACCAATACCTCACAATCACCGTCTCACAGCTTGTTGTTCTCAATGCCATGGCTCAGCCTGCTTTGACCACACTCCTCCATCACTTCCAGAGAAGGACTAGCCTGCCTATGGATGCTCTTTGAACAGCAAGGTACTTCATGATCAGCAAGGCAAGGGCTCCCCTTTGCAGAAAGGGGCCTGGATCCCAACTGCCAGAGCCCTGTAGAACAGCCATGCTTGAGCCTCCTCATGCAGTTCAGGCATCCATGTCACAGCTCCCACCCGTGCAGTGACTCACTTGGATGAGCCAAGCTTTCATGAGAACACAAGAAAGCAGCGCATGACACACAAGCATTGCAGAGCAACCTGGGATGATGGACTCTGATATGACAACATAAGAGCTATAGAGATAAAAGAATAACATATCCTGTGTGCATTTCTGTGTCTCAGTTTTCTCACCTGAGCAGAGCACTTCTTGGGCCTCCCCAGGGTGCTGTAGGTTGCAGATCTTCTACACAGGTCACAACAGCTCCACTTGAGATGCTCAGCATCTTCACCCACCCCAACAAGAGCAGCCTCTTCTCTTCCAACCCCCACACTTCCTGTGTATCTTTTTTTTCTTCCCCAACCAAGTCTTCTGCCTTAGAGATGAGCACCAGCTCTTATCTCTTTCTGTCCTGCTGAGATAGTTAAGCATCCCTTGCTCTTTCCTCAGGTTCACCAGCTCACTGGCCTGCTAGAAAATACTGAGCTCTGGGAAGCTACCACTACACTTGATCTATGAGGAGAACGTGATGCTTTTAAGCAAACTGTGAGTTCCACCACTCACTAGTTTGTAAACAGTACAAAAATTCCAGCTGAGCTTCTTTTCACTGAATCACAAAATCACAGAACAGCTTGGGTTGGAAGGGATCTCAAGGATCATCAAGTTCCAACCCCTTGCTACAGGCAGGGCTGCCAGCCACTGGATCACGTATTAAACCAGGCTGCCCATCCAAGCTGGCCTTGAACACCTCCAGGGATGGTGCACCCACAGCCTTTCTAGCAACCTGTTCCAGTACTCACATAATCACAGAATGGCCAGGGTTGGAAGGGACCTCAAGGATCATGAATCTCCAACCCCCCTGCCACATGCAGGGCCACCAACCTCCCCATTTAATACTAGACCAGGCTGCCCAGGGCCCCATCCAAGCTGGCCTTGAACACCTCCAAGGATGGAGCATTGACAACTTCTCTGGGCAGCCTGTTCCAGCACCTCACCACTCTCTCTGTAAAGAACTTCCCCCGATATCCAACCTAAACCTTTCTTCCTTCAATTTAAAACCATTTCCCCTTGTCCTGCCATTATCTACCCTTGTAAAGAGTTGACTCCCCTCCTGTTTGTAGGCTCCCTTTAGGTACTGAAAGGCTGCAATGAGGTCACCCCGCAGTCTTCTTTTCTCCTGAGCTGAACAAGCCCGGCTCCTTCAGCCTGTCTTCGTAGGCGAGGTGCTCCAGTCCCCTGATCATCTTTGTGGCTCTCCTCTGGACCCTCTCCAAAAGCTTTCTCAGTAAAAATCTTCTGACATCCAATCTGAATCTCCCTATTGACGCCATCCCTCCCTCCTGCTTGACCTATCACACCTCTCAGCTTGATGCCATCAGCACACTTGCTGAGGGTGCACTCCATCCCATAAAGATATTAAATAGTACCGGACCCAAGACGGTCCCCTGGGGTCCTGCTTAGAAGCTGTAGATGTGTGAGAGGTCAGCAGACCGGCACGTGTAAGGCAGAAACGAATTAACCATGTTTAAAGGAAACTGGCGGTCTTTTATGCCCTCAACCCTACATCAGCCGCCTCGCTCCCGGAACGCGGCGCTCGGGGTGCGGCTCCCGTCAGGAAGGGGACGGTCGGCTCCGAGCGGGGCCGGAAGGGGCGGCTCTGCGCGGCACGGCACGGTGGGAGCGCGCCCGGCCGGGCGGAGCGGCGAGCGCTGCCATCGAGGCGGGCTCCGCGCTCTCACACGGGAGGATGAACCTGGAGCGGCTGAGGAAGCGGGTGCGGCACTACATCGACCAGGTGAGGCGCGGGGCGGCGGCAGTTGGGTTGGGGCCTCGCTGAGGCCCGGCGCGGGGTAACCCCAGGCTGAGCCCTCGGCCCTCAGCTGAGCTGAGCTGGGGCAGCGGGGACCGCCTGCAGAACGGCCTCGTCTCACGTTGCTAACCTTGGTGTCCTTCGGATGCTGTGGGACTGCCCCTTTCACACTGATTTTTGGACTTGTGAGGAACTCAGTTGTCATTCACCATTCATTAGGTGTTGCATATATAATCCAACATTAAATGCAAGTGTAATAGATTTCAAGGTAAGCCAGGAAAACAAATTTCCAGTAAATCATAGTAATAATTTCTGTCGTTCCTTTACAGCAGCAGTATCAGAGTGCCCTGTTCTGGGCAGACAAAGTAGCTTCATTGTCTCATGGTAAGCATTAGCATGTTTTTCAGTCACCTCTTTCTGGTTGTCTACTTAGTTTCTTTCAATGGCAGTGGGGCTTTGATCACAAAAAAACCTAGGCTACTAATAATTTATATTATTAAGCTTTGCTTCAGCCAGCTTGGATAGAGGTGCAGAAGTCTGATCAGCTTTCACTTCAGTTTTCCCTTGATCTTTTCAGTAGGAGACAGTTTTGAGTTGTGTTTTTGTGCTCCAGCTATTTCCAAGCGCAGGGTAGCTTACAGCTCCCGTAGACAACTGTTTATTGATGTTTTTTTCTCAAACCCATATCATTGTTATCTCCTTCTCGTGCACTTCTAGTATATAGTTCATTGTATTCGCTCTTTTATGCATTTATGTCTTTAATTTTGAAATCTAAACTTTTTTAACCTTGCAGAGATAGAAAGTTGTTTTTATATATGTATTATCCTTTACATCGTGGTGTGCTGGAATAGTGGAAAATCGATATTCTTCTAGTAAATATTCTGTATGAAAGTGTTTAAAGATATTGTATCAATTGATGGTTTATTATTTCTTCTTTATTTTTAAGAGGAACCTCAAGATATCTACTGGTTGGCCCAGTGTCTTTACCTAACAGCTCAGTATCATAGGGCAGCACATGCCCTTCGATCACGTAAATTGGATAAGGTAAGCCATTTTAGATGAATTGCTGTCGTTCCACTCACAAACCTCTGTTGTTAACCACAGTGGCTTCTCTGCTGTCAGAGGTTAAGGTCCCCAGGAATACTGATTGTAAAACCTACATAATGCAGTTTACCTGCACCAAATACAGCAATACATTTCAGACTAGATATAAGGAAACATTACCATGAGGGAGGTAAAGTGCTGGAAGGCTTCCTAGCAATATGGATGATGACCTGTGCCTGTCAGTGTTCCTGAGGTATTTGGGCAATGCCCTCAGTAACATGCTGTAACTTCTACTTAGCCCTGAAGTTGTCAGGCAGTCGGTCAGTGATCTTCATAGATCTCTCCCAACATAACTGTTCCATATATTGGCCCGAGGTGAATCACTGGTAGGGGTCCAAGAATGGAACAGCAGCAGATGTGGAGAGATGGGGTGTCACTTAAAGTATAGTTGTTTCAGTTGTCCTCTGCTCTGCGAATGAGTGTGGTCAAGACAAGAGTGAACATAGTGTCCTTTGAGTATGGGATGTTACAGACTTAAGTAGTCATTTAGAATAGGAAGATTTTCCTTGCGTGAGAGGGCGGGAGAAGCTGTACAATTGAAAAATGAGAGAGTCTCTTTCTTTATTACTAACATGAATGCAACTTCTATTTCAGTTATATGAAGCATGTCGCTACCTTGCAGCTAGATGTCATGTGAGTACCTCTATTGGAAAGAAACTAAATAATAGGTGTGTTCTGGGAAGATTAAATATGTTTGAGGCTCAACATACATTGGAATGACGAATTTAAACATAGAACATGGAACATTTGATTTCAACCTTTAGCCTTCAGTATGGTTATTGGAGTATCCATTGTGGTACTGTACTGCAGACATCCAATTGACCCTTTGTCTAGAAAAGAAAATATTTCTCTAATATTTTGTGGGGAAAGGATGTGAATGATTTTTAATACAAGTCTTGTATTATAAGTAGCTGGTGAAATGGTTTTATTTAATAGATTAAAACAGTAAAATGATGTATGCATGTAAATTCGAATTTGGACATAAACCCTACTGGTAAATACTAGTTGTTATAATCTGTGCCTTTGAAATGTAACACTAGGTATATTGACGTATAACGTACAGATGTTTCAAATCCCAACCTTGTTTTTTGCACACACATGTTTGTGGCTAGTATGCTGCCAAAGAACATCAACAGGCCTTGGATATTCTTGATATGGAAGAGCCAATCAACAAAAGACTCTTTGAGAAGTACATGAAGGATGAAAGTGGATTGAAAGACTCTACCACAGACTGGGAGATGTCACAATCTTCCGTAAGTGACTTTTTAAAAATAACTACTTTTATAACTAAAAAGTGTGTGTGTGAAGTCAGAAAATGATTTTGCAGCTGTACAAATTTTGAAGCTGTAGGTGTCTAAGTGCTTTCTGGATAAGGTGGCTTTCAGAAATGCTGAATCATTCCCCTTTCAACCCATAAGTCAGGTGTTGGCTTATGCATAGGAAAAAGAACTTTAAGTCTTCATTTTACAGAAACATCATGCTTAGTGCCTACCACTAATTTACAGAAGGATGTTCTCAATCTGGCATTGATTTTTAGAGTCTTTTAGCTCTGTAGTGCAGTTTTTGTCTTGGTAATGTAAAATAACATTTCTTTCAGTTGTGCTTCAGGTTCTGAGATAATAACACAGGTTTTCCTCTCCTGTAGGTATTTTTTTTTAATGAAAGAATTCCTTCCATGTGGTCACACTTGGAAATGATGTGGCAACTGAGTGAAGTTTTTTGAAGTTAAGTGGACAAAATTCTCTGTAGGCACACAGAGGGGATTCTCAATGTGTATTTAGGCTGAAGAGTTTGTGAAGAGTGTGTTCGTCCAGATGTAAATTGAAGTTTGTTAGCTGAAGCTACAGCAGGGGGGCTGACAAACAGATTTTTCCCTGAAAAACTGGAGCAGCAAAATGAGTTAAATTGTCAATGTGAACTGATTTTCCCCCCCCCCCCCCCTTTCTAATACTGCCCTATGTAGACATTATATTAATTGGCTTAAACCAGAAGAGGATTAGACTGAATTACTCTGTTGCACCTTAATGGATACATTTAAGCTAGCCGGGCTAACAAAGTTTTAAAAACAAACCAAAAAACAAACAAACAAAAAACCCCAACTTTGAGTGTTCATTCTTTATCCTTTGCTGTTTTCCCCATTTCATGGTACTTTTGCCCTAGCATCTATTTAACTGATTCTTGAACTAAATTGAGCAATTATTTTGTCTGAAAAATAATCCAGTCAAAAAACTCAACTTCCTCAGCCCTTATCTTTGTGAATACTTGTGACAATTTAGTTCTCCCTGCATTTATGAGTAGGTTTGGTTTGCCAGAGGAGGGAACTAGTGAGGTTGAAACTGTTATAAGGAATTTACATCAAACTCCTCACTAGGATCGTAGCTTTTTCAAAATTTACTTATTTGATTGATGTGCATCAGTGCTTGTTCTGGACTAAGATTGAGCCGGGAACAGTATTACCCTTTCTTTACCAGCCTCCCAGGTTTTATTGTTGTTAAAACAGCTGTACTCTTTCTAGTATGCAGACTTCTAAGATAATTTGCCTGGTTGGTGTGACAACATATATGCATAACTCACAACCTTTTTGTAGTAACTTGGTGACAGTTCTGTGGCCTTCTGATTGAACTGAAGGTTGGAGTTTTGAAAGAACATGTTAGTTATTAGATGCCTTAGTACTTATTTGGTAATAATGATCTTTTCACTACTGTCTGTGTCTTAGATTGAAAAGAAAAATACATTTACCCAAAGTAGCTGAGTTCGCTGAGTTGGCTTTTCTCATCTTTAATGAAGACATTCTTGTCTTATGAGAAGTGTGTTGTTTGAAAGAAAGAGGTGTGGAAGTGTCCATTTCCCTTTGAAGCCTAACAGGAATGTATTTTATCTATCTTAAAATTCAGTGGCTCAAAGTAGGAAATACAGACTCCTGTCCTCCCTCTACTTGTTTCAAGCGTGTGTTTATTTGGCTGTAAATAACCTCAAAATGTATTAATTTGATTCTTAAGCTCATAGAAACTATTATATTTGAAAACAGCGCTAGAAAACCAAGTTCCATCATACATGAATGCTTTTTACTTTTCAGGGAGCCCATTTATTTGTGCTCAAAAGCAAATTGCAAACATTGATTCAGTCTTTGACCTCCAGCCCTGCTTTTCCACCAGATCAAGAGCTCTATATGCCTTTTGCGAGGGAAGATCTATGATGCTTTGGATAATAGAACCCTAGCAACACACAGCTACAAAGAAGCCTTGAAGCTTGATGTTTACTGCTTTGAAGCATTTGATCTTTTAACATCGCACCATATGCTGACAGCACAAGAAGGTCTGGATAGCAATATTTCTCAAATACAAGTAAAATTTTATCTGCTTTCTTAATATGCCATTTTCCTGCATTTAAAAAAAAAAAGAAAAAAAAAAACCAATACAGAGTTTAAAAGCTGAAGTAAAAGTTGTCCTCAGTTGCTAGGAAAGTACTAGATGATGATTGTATTAAAAGTTGTTTAAAAAAAAGGGTTTTTTTATTATGAAATGGAAGAAAATTATTTAATAGAGCATAGTGTTATTTAATAGAGCATTCTGATAGGTAAACTGACATGTAAATGAGTTACTGTAATGGTGTGCTATGTCTTCAAAGTCTAGAAGGAAGTGAGAATTTGATAATTAATTTCCATAATTAATATTCTCTTTTTAATGCACGGTACTGTTTTTTTGCATCTGAGTTTTATTATGTTTGTTGTTGTCATTTTTTCTCTAAAGTGACTTTGAAATTATTCTTTAATTTCTATAGAAAAGGAACTTCTTGAATCTCTACCTCTTAATAAACAATGTACAGAAGAAGAACAAGAATTGCTGCACTTTTTATTTGAGAATAAATTGAAAAAGGTAAAACCATAAACTGACTAAAAAGCTAAAGTTCAATTGCATTTAAATCTTGACTCTAGGTGAAAATGTTCGTTGTTAGTGTTTTTACTCTGAACTTTGGAAATACAAGTGCTTTGTAGTTTTGGTCATTATTTCATTGCTTTATGATTTATGATGCAGTAGATATCATTTGATGAAAGATAGTATAATAGTTTTGTATAATTCCATCTGGTTTAGCTTTATTTTCTGAGAAATGGTTAGGTGGGGAAAAGTACATTAACAATGTAGGCAAAATGTCCATTACCTGGAAATAATGGGTTATAACAACATTCTTCCAAAATCTTTTTTTCTGAAGAGAATGCAAGAGAGTACTGGAAGCCAACTTCATCCGTAGTCAATATTCATTTGTATAGCTTATATTTCATATATGGACATTATGGAGCATCTGTTGTGCTCCAAATGAGCTTTCAAAGTACATTATAAAGAACCATCTTATCAAATAGAGGTTTTACTCACTTTCAGTTTAAAACAAAGGATGTTAAGCTTTATGTAGCTATATTCTTTTAAAACTAAATAAATATTTATAGCATCTGATATTAGATTGGATTTGCATGTTGTGTTTGTTTTGTCTTGCAGTATAATAAACCCAGTGAAACACTGATTCCTGAATCGGTAAATGGTCTTCAGGAAAACCTGGATGTAGTAGTGTCTTTAGCTGAAAGACATTACTATAACTGTGACTTCAAAATGTGTTACAAGCGTACTTCACTGTAAGTATACAAAGTGATTTTTTTATTTTTTATTTTTTTTACAATATCTTGTGGAATATAGTTATAACTGGAGTGACTGTTCAATTCATCATAGAATCATTTGAGTTGGGCCCTTAAAGGCCAAGAGATAGTCTAATCCCCCTGCAGTGAACAGGGACAGTTACAGCTGGATCGGGGTGCGCAGAGCCCTGTCCAGTCTGACCTTCAGTATCTCCAGGGATGGGACATCCACCACCTCTCTGTGCAACCCGTGCCAGTGCTTCACCACCCTAATCGTAAAAAACATCTTTTTTTCTTACATCCAATCTAAATCTCTCCTCTTTTAGTTTGAAACCATTTCCCCTTGTCCTACCACAACAGACCTTGCTAAAGATTCTGTCCCCTTCCTGCAGAAGTTTGATACAAAGTTTCAGGTAGTTAAAATGGGTAGTTTGTGCCCAGTAGTACATACTTCTGTAATCTGTAGCAAAATTATCCAGAGCAAAACTCCAATTAATCAGCGTTGTGCTGTTTTCTTCTGTTCATTCTCAGTTTTCCGTGTTATCTGCCTGCTTTTGATTTGGCCTGCAGAACAAACAGATCTGGTTCAGTTGGTTAGTTAAAGGGTATGATTTCTCTGGTGGTGAAATTGCCTGTCGGTCGTTATGTAGCCACGGTGTGCACAGCTGTTGGGTTGTCAGGTGGATCAGAACAACATAGATTGCTTCTCAATTAACATAAAGCTCAATACTTCTGGAGCTGTTTTGTCTGCTGGCCTGATAGCTTCCTTTGTAAGAAAACTCCAGTTTTGTGTGTGTACTGCATAGTCTCAGAACATGAGTCTTGTGAAACAAAAAGTTCAGTTTACAGAACAGCTTTTTCTTATCTCAAACCATCACCATGTAGAGTGTCCTTTAGAAGCTAGTAGAGGCAAGATTTCTGGAAAGGCTGCAGGGAATGCTGACTGCTTTAGTGAGCTTAAACAACTGAGAAAAAAAACATGATTCTGTTGAAATAAATGACTCCAATGAAGTAATTTAAATCATACTTTTTTTTTTTTTTTCTCTGAAACTTCATAATTACCACTCCTCTAGCAGAAAGTGGCAGGAGCACATGACTGTCACAGAGGAGACTATCACACATTCTAGAGCTTGGAAATGGGAATCTCAGGAGTCTGTAGAATAACAAATGCTTAGAATCTTACAGGGAACCTTTATACTTTTTTATTCTGTTTTGAAATACTTGGAATTATTTTTAAATGTCAACAAAACTCTTAACTATCTGAAGGTGTACGTCTTGGAAAACGGAGTCATAACTACTGTACTTCTGATATAAGAGATTCTGCAGATTTCAAGGCATATGCTTCCCTCTGCTTACTTTACCAAATGCCAGTGCTTAGAAAAAGGGCGCAAGCCTGCAAGCTGTGTCCTGCATGTAATCCATTTCTAAATGGCACTATAAATAAAAATATTAAAACTGAGCTAACTGTGTTTCCTCTGGCATGCTGCTTAATGTTATAGAGCCTATTTCCGTAAGCTCAGAAAATACAGTAGTATTGCAGAAAAGTTGCTGACAAGCCCATGGAATTTATAGGACAGAGAACAGTAATATTGTTCTCTGCAAGTTAAATCAGAGGTGACCTGCAAGCAAACACATGCTGTATTCTGTTGTTCTAATTCTATATTGAGCCTGCCAAGATGTTGTGTTAGTCCTGTGAAGTTAAATGAGTGATTATTTTTGTGGTCTTAAACCTTTATTGTGCTGCTAATAGGCACAGTCTAGTTACAAATGGTAATCTAATGCTGAAAGAGGTAATTAACTGGAACGTTACACAATATAAAAGCAGCCTATTTTAAACACATTAAAGGTCTATTTGTTTATTTATTTTAGAGTGATGGAAAAGGATCCTTTCCATGCAAACTGTTTACCTGTCCATATAGGGACACTTGTGGAACTTAATAAAGCAAATGGTAAGAAACACTTATAAGCCTTTTATAAGCCATTTTAAAAATAGCCACTCCTAAAATTTCATGTGAAAAATAAGAGATATTTCTCTTCCTATTTGTGGTTCCAAGAGAATAATGCTAGGTGGAAAAGAAAGGAGTTCTAGAGCTAATGGTGAAGGACAGGGAAGTAGTCGTGCAAAGAATCTGTACTCACTGGTGATCACAAGTGTCACTGTCTTTTAATTCCTGGGCTACGTACCCCAAAAGTTTGTGAACTCTACTGTTCCACTTCAATTGTTTGATTATGTTTTTTAGTTGTTCTTTCTAGAGTATCTGGGTGTAATTTTCTCCAGCAACAGAATAAAATACGTTAATTTAAAGTAGGAGGAACTCTTCAGCAGTGTGTGTGCTTAGGTGGTAGTGCTTTTTCCATATTAAAAAGCTTTTGTGTTCTCTCCTTGCTTTTGCTATTGTGAAGGTCTGTTTTTAGTTGAAATAAATCTATAACCAGAGAACACCTTTGAAATTATGTGAATAGCTCACTTGCAGCTGGGATGGCTTCTTCTCCCTTCAAACTGCATATAAACGTGCAAATCAAGCGAAGGCCTTGAATGTCTTCAACACCAATTGGAAGATAGAATAAGGAGCTCGTGTGTTTCACAGTCTCTCTGAGGATAGTGCATTGTAGTACACAAATAGGTCAGTGGGTGTTATTTCCAGTGTTCAGTTATTTGAAGTCTGCACTGAGAACGTTTTGTAAATAAGCTGAGATTTTTTTAAGCGTTTTTTTTCACATTTGATTTTTCTGGAACAGAGGAATTGATGCAGAGCACTCAAGTACAGAACTCATCAATTTAAAAACACCATGCTCTGAGGAAGCACTTGGTTTATGTACTGTAATGCAATTTCAAAAGGTATAAAAATTGTTATCCTGTATCTGATTTCTTCCTGTAACCTGCAGTCAATCTTGTAATAGAAATAATTGTAGTTATTCAAAGAAGTAATTGCATGGAATATTTAAGTTGGTTTTGTCCTGTCTTTGGCATATTAGTGCACAGGACTCTCATTTTGAAATTGATCTGGCCGATACGTTATACCTTTTCAGATGCAGAAAGCTGAACTGTGTTTTACCTTCACACAATAGATTTAAGTGTAATTCTGCAGGCATTTACTTTGGTAGCTACCAAAGTTGTTGCAGGGTTCTTAAGGAGTGAGATGTGTAGCTGCTTGTTTGTGTACTGCAAAGATATATTTGTTTGGTTTATCTAGTTGCAAAAGTGCCTCTGTATTGAGGCAGTGTGAAGCACGACCACTAAAACATTTTTGTACATGGTGTATTAATAACAGTAGGCATGCTGCATATTCATATAGGAAGCTAAGGGGCACGAAACATCTGAATGTTTCTGAATCTGAATATTTTAATTTTCTTTTCTTGTTTCTTCCCCTTTGCAGAACTCTTCTATCTTTCTCATAAACTGGTGGATTTGTACCCAAATAATCCTGTAAGTTCTAAGCCTCCATTACCAGGTAGTTTTCCTTAAATAAAAGCAAGCAAAAGTGATGATGGTCAGTTTGAGGTGTGTGCGTGTGTATATGATCAGAACTGAGTAAAATTGTTCACACCTTTTTCTGTGCATTGTAATTTTCCTATATAGAGATTTCTTGGTGTAAGAGTAGTTGTATTCAGTATGAGGATTTCACTTTGAATAATCATTCAAAATGTATAATAGTAATAAATTAAGCCTTTGGGGGTTTAATATATAGATAAATTTATTAGATAAAATTGAAGGCAGCAGTTAGCTCTGCACTTAACTTTCTCTTCTTGAGGCTGAACAAACCCATTTAATGATGTACACATGCCAGCATTTTATCTGCTATACACTGCTCCCCTGTGAAGTATAACCTCCTATGATGTTTCACTGAAGTCAATGTTGTATATCTAATAATTATCTTGGTTTGTAATCTGTAGGTGTCATGGTTTGCAGTAGGTTGCTACTATCTCATGGTTGGCCACAAAAATGAACATGCCAGAAGATACCTCAGGTAAAACTTGTTTTTTTCCCTTGCACATCTGTTTCTTATTTGCTAAGTAAATATTTAGTGTTCACAGTTGTTGTTATAGCTCACAGTAAGCAGATGGCTTTGTATGGTGGTTACTACTGCAATATTTCTTTTGCCATACCAGAAACAGGGTATAAACAATTTAGACCTCAGCCTTCCAGATGATATAATAATTATTCACAGGCTTACATGGAATCTCTTGCCAGTCACCTTCCTATTATGAGCAGGTGCAGTCCTTACATTTGCTTGTGTCACCAAGCTAACTATGGCTAGGTAATCCAGCCTCAGCTTTTAGCTTAAGGACACTTGGGCATTCTCCCAGGTCCAGATTTCAAATCTAAAATTGAAGAGTTAAACAGAAAATCCTGCTGTTTGGCTATCTGGTTCTCTCTTTGCACTAACAGACTTGTATTCCTAGGCTGGTCAGCCAGCCCAGTGCTCTTTTCTGTGATAGATGTGTGTTGTCAACACTGGTTGGAGAGCTGTGAAGTTACAGCATTTGTTTTGATAGTGTAAGCTTAAACTGAGACACCTTGAACCAACCTGTAGTAGATTGGTTTGGTAGTGTACTACTACAAGGCTAGTCATGACTGTAGGCTAGGCAGTAGTTTCTTAGAAAAGTATTTGGAGATACCATGGATAAAAACACAGGCTCCCATCCATACCATTGTTTTGGAGTCACGGGACATCACAGAACAGGGTAGAAGGCACATCTGCACTGTGCCCAGTAATATATAAGGGAAGGATCGTTCCGATTGCTTTAGAAGGAAGTATCTGCGTGCTCATCTATTCCTACAGATCTTGCAAAAGGGCTCAGCACCAAGTAGGAAAACTAGGTTTTGTCAGAACATAGCAAAGCTGTATTGTAATGTGTAACTGTCAACGTGTCAATATGTGTAGAGAACTTGGGAGGAATGTGAGGCATTTGAATTGAATTCAAGAGAATGCAGCAAACAAACGTTTTGGATAAAGTGGTTTATGGGGCAAGTTTTTTGAAGTGATTTAGGCTGTCTAGGATGTAGGGTGGAAAGATGGAAATGTTTGTGTGTCAGAAGATAGAAAACTCTTCCAGGATCTGCAAGATAAGAAGTTTAACTGTGACAAAGCAAGATTTAGACTTAATGGTTGTTAAGGATGGCTAAGTAACCAAATAGATTAATTCTAAAATAGATTGGAAACTTTTAAAAAAAAAAAAAAAAAGATATGACGTGTCTGTCATTAATTGTTAATTTACATATATTTATTACATTATGTATCACTACTGACTTTTCCTATATTTCACCCGGTTTGCCTAATATGATTGTTTCTTTTCAGTAGTGTCAAGTAATTTCTGGTGTCCATGAACAGCAATAGAAATAATACAGGGAATTCTTGAAAATGTATAATACTAGTAAGTGTTGAACAGTTCAAACTTTTAAAATGACCTTTATTTACATCCAGTCATGAAAGATTATCCTAATAGATACCTAATGTCATATGACATTGCTGCATAAGTACTGTCTGAAGCAGATGAAATTCAGTTTCAAGTGTTTGCTTGTAATCTGCTCTTGTTTTTAGCAAAGCTACTACACTTGAGAGGACCTACGGACCTGCCTGGATAGCGTATGGACATTCATTTGCTGTTGAGAGTGAACACGACCAAGCAATGGCTGCATACTTCACAGCTGCGCAGCTCATGAAAGGGTGTGTCACAAATGCCATATTCAGAAAAGTTGAAGCTCGTCCATAAGTAGTAGAGAAAACTGACCTGTATCTTATCAATTTTTCTTTCTAGGTGTCATTTGCCAATGCTCTATATTGGCCTGGAATATGGTTTAACCAACAACTCAAAGCTAGCTGAAAGGTTTTTTAGCCAAGCTTTAAGCATTGCACCTGAAGATCCTTTTGTTATGCATGAAGTTGGAGTGGTTGCGTTTCAAAATGGAGAGTAAGCTTGCAAAACGAGATAAAATATAATTTTAAGGAAGGATTATTCTGAAATATGATGTGCTAATATATCTATTAAAGTACTTACTTTGTATTCTACAGCACAATGTAAAGTATCACCTGGTTCTCATTTAGGTAATGTAAAGGCTTGCTTTCTAAATTGTTCTTCCTTGTTTAAGAGAGAATGAGGGACAAACCTTGAGCTTGAGAAACATGCAGAGAGAGATGATTACTTTGTGTGTTTTTGTCATTGGGTAGCTGCACACCCGGAAGAATTATCTGTGTGCTCACACAAGTGTACACGTGCAATAACGTTTTATGCAGCAAAGCATTTTGAAACTTCAAATATATTCTGGAAAAAAAATATAACAGATAGAAGTCGTTCATTGAACATCCTTGGTTTGCTTCTTTTTTTTTTTTTTTTTACTTGTCAGCCATTAAGATCAATTGGCAAAATTACTTCATTTTTAATGATAATTGCATTCATACAACCAAATACGATCAAAGAGCTGTTGATTGTAATACAATTTTCTCATACTGCTAATTAGAATTCTTTGCTAATTCACTTTTCTTTTCTTCCCATTCCTATTGTTTAGCTGGAAAACTGCAGAAAAGTGGTTTCTCGATGCACTGGAAAAAATCAAAGCTATTGGAAACGAGGTATTTTTCCTAGTAATACACATGATCATAAATCCATAAAACTCCAGGAAGTTTTTTTTTATTAAGGCAAAAGCAACGCAATATAAAATTGACTTCAAACTCTGGACCATCTAGTTGTAATTATGTGTTCAGTTTTTAGGTGAGAGTCATCGTGCGTTATTTTCAGTGCTACTGGAAATGGCCAAAAGTATGTTTTAATTTGAAATTAATAACAAAGGATAGCAAAGGCAGAACAAAACTGTAAGTGTTGACTGGGAAGCGTGGAACCCAGTTGCATTCTTAGGTATTAGTAGATGAATGGTTTTTGGCCTGAAGGTGGAACTGGGTACATGTGTGGAAGATAGCTTCTACCATGTAGAACTGCGTTCTTCAATCACTTCCACTTTTCTTTGGAAGTCTGTAGGTGTGGATTTTTTTTCTATCTACCAGATGGAGACTGTGTAGGAGTGGGTCCAGGCATGCTTAACTAACTTCTTGAAAGTTAGCTGAGCTGTGAACTTACAGATAGCTTTCTAATGATTTTTAGCTGAGATTTATTTAACGAGGACACTACCTGATGTTGCAGTACTTGTTAGCAATGTATCTCCTACCAAGATAATGACTTTCCTTCTGGAGAACCTCTGACAAAGTAGAAAGTACTGAAAAATGACAATCATTTGTGGACAAGACATAGATTTATTAAAACAAACTGGACAGATACTAACTTATAAACTCTCTAATATGTAAATAGAGTTGTTTTATTTTAGTTATGGTTGTAGTGTTGTACAAAGCCACAGACTTTGTAAATGAGACTTAAATTTATGTAGAAGCCTCAGTTCTTTTGTGTGACATTTTTTCTTCTTTATACAAGTACTAAATGTTATACGTGCATGAACACACACATGGAATTTTAGAGTAGGAAGCATCTAAAAGAACTAAAGACATTATTCTATTGCATTAAATCGAAAATTCTTAATGTGATCAAGTCAAATAAATGACTTCTCAATTTCAGCGAGAACTGTTCTAAGGATTTTGTTGGATTGAATAGTTTTCTGCATGCTTTATAAATGAGCTCATTTATTTATTGCAGATGAAGTTGGACTATGGAGAAGAGAGTAGAAAGACCCTCAGCATTTATGATTTTTTTTTTTAATATGCATATCTAATTTGTGACTGGTAATTCTCCTAGGCTTTGAGACCTTGAAGCATGACTGCTTGTTAAGTAGAAAACAAATTTTGTTTAGTTTGTATTAAAGTGAAACTTGAAAGAAATTTAATTGGGTTTGGGGAGTCAGTAGTTGAAATCAGGTTTGTTTTGGGTTTAAATATATGTATTGAAACAACTGAATATTTTTGTCAAGTTCTTCTTGGTTGTGATTGAATTATCTAGTTTGTTATGGGGCGTGGGTTTTTTGTGTGTTTTTTTTTTTTAAGTGGTCCTACAAGATTTAGTTACAATCTAGCAAGCTGCAGCTACTTGAAGTGTTGATTATTTTGCAGATAACAGTTGATAAGTGGGAACCTTTACTGAACAACTTAGGACACGTCTGCCGAAAACTGAAGTAAGTAGATAGCACAGGAGCTTCAACTATCTGTAATACTACAGAAAATGTGTTTTGCTGGGCCTCCTTGTTTTCATCAGGATTGTATACCACATGAGGGCAATGTAGAAGCACCTTATAAGAAAAGCAAGGTTCCCTAGATCCATTTCTAAAATAAGTATGCAGATTGCTCCTTATGTACAGTCTTTCACATGCAAGTTAAAGTACTTAATGTGAAAGCCTTTCCTTAACTGATGGTTCTTAAATAGAAAGTTGGTCATAGGCTTTTAGCTTTTCAGATGGGTCTGAAAGCAAATGAGCTACAGTCACAGTCCTGACATGCTTGACTATGTCCAGTGAATTATTTCAGCACAAAACCACCTTTTATGCTATTCATTGCTTGGATCAGCACTTAAGCTTCTATTTTATTACTTTAGCTCAGTGTTCAGTGACCTTAACAATAAAATGTTATTCTATGGCTTTTAAGGACAGAACTGGTTCGTATTTCATTTCATATCTGCATTCTGAGAAGAGAAAAAGGAAGCACAAAGTACATATGAAAGCTTTAATGGCTTTAACATTGATAAATGTTCTCTCTTACTTTAATTTTAACCAGTGTTGTCTTATGTTTAACCAGTACCATATATTTTTTAATGTTGTGGTTTTAACTGTAGTTTGTGTTACTAAGATGCGAGTGAAAAGATTCCAGCTAGATATAAGTTGTATGTCTGCTTTGACTTTGATAGTAATGGTCTTGTGTTAGAACTGCAATTATTCTTCATTTTTGTTGGGAAATACTGATGTATAATAGTTACCTGCTCTCACAGAATCAAAGAAAAAACAGTTTTTTCAAATAATTCAGTTATAATTCCTTATGTCTTTTTTTAAATTTTTTGCAGTAACTTGGTAACTGATTACATCATGTTCAGGATGACTTGCATTTTACTATTTGTTCAGGTTCAGAAAACCTTTGACAGCTTGGTACCATAGGGTGCTAAATGTGACACTTCAATTTTGCAGAGTAGCACCAGTAATGTACACTTAATCCTTGGTTTGTAAAATAACAAATGCAATAAGCAGTCTATGTAGGAAAGAATTTTCAAAGAAAGCGTGGCTCATTTGAAAGAAATTGTGACTGTGTGTAAATCTTGCTGTTCTAATGAAAACAGTGTCAAAGTGGAAGTAACAAAAGTACTGATGTGTGCAGCACTAAAGGCTTGTGAAATTTCTGCTTGGGGAGCTTTTCTCATTTTGAACAGTGAGCAATTCAGTCTCATTGTTCCTTTACTCCCCTGGGGAGGAAAATGAGAGCTATAGAAAGAAACCTAATTTTGCAGTGAGCAGCATTAAATATCTAAAGAAATTTACCATATCTAATTGCTAGAATTTTCTCCAAATGGGACCTAGCTGCAGACAGCTATTGCGCTACATAAGGGGAACAGTGATTTCTCAATTATGCTGAGGAAGAAAATTATCAATATCTGTGACTCCTGTGTGCTTTTTATGTTAAGAAAATGAATCAAAAACTTCAAAGTTCTTGACAGGATTGTCTGTCACAGAGGTAAGGTAATTATCAACAGAATACTATAAGAACATCTTCCACTCTCAAGCTTGCTAATAGATATTCTGTATTTAACCCCATCAGGAAGTATGAAGAAGCACTGGAATACCATCGCCAGGCTCTAGTACTAATTCCTCAAAATGCTTCTACTTACTCTGCCATTGGCTACATACATAGTCTAATGGGCAATTTTGAAAGTGCAATTGACTATTTTCATACGGTATGTATGCTTAAAGTGTCACTGAGTCTGTATTTACTGTTTCATTCAGTTTTGATTTTGGAACAGATTGAATGTTTTATCCAACCCCCAAATTATTGTTTATTTTATTTATTTATTTATTTTTAAGAAGTCTTCCCTAGTTTTCTATGAGTTAAGTCTAGTCATTTTTTTTTTTATAGAATTTAGCTGCAGTTACATGTACTTAGAAGCTTGTATCTTGTAAATTTAGTTGTAATTACTTAAGTATGTCTCAGTCTATTTCGTTATCAATTGTAGTTTAGCTATGCAAAATTAAGTTCCTCACAGCTTTTAGAATTATTTTAGTAGTGTATCTTACTTCATGGCTTATGAGTGATTCTCTGTCTGATACATTTCCATTTCTAGTTGTCTTTTTGTGGTTTGCTTTCTTAAGTCAGTTCATATGAAAATATTTTGGTTGCACAGTATTTTGCTTTTACAGTAGGGACTACTTTGATCACATTGTCAACCAACGAACTTAGAATAGCGGACTTAAGATGCAAATGGTTTTCTATGCAGCTAAAGACTTTTTCCTGTTTTGATTTTATTATTATTTTTTTTTAATAGGCCCTTGGACTAAGGAGGGATGACACATTTTCAGTCACAATGCTTGGACACTGCATAGAAATGTATATTGGTGATTCTGAAGCTTACATTGGTAAGTCATTGAATCCTTGGAGAGAAGTCTTGCCTCAAAAAAAGACTGTCTACTGCCATCCTGCTTTTCCAGCAAATTTTTCACACAATTGAAGCAGATGTTTCTTCTCAATATTGTCAGTTAAAACATCTGGAAAAACTATGCAGCTGTGTTAAATACCTTACATGCATCATGGGTTGCATCAACTTTAAACAATGAAGAAATAGAAAGCTGGGAAGGGAATTGGCAGCTGCTTCTAGTAACAGACTTTGAATCTAAATTTTACTTTGTGTGTGTGTGTGTGTGTGTGTGTGTATATGCATGTGTGTGTGTGTATAGGTAGGAGGCTGCTAGATTTTTGTCAGACCAACACTTAACTTTAGTTATTAAGTGTTGACAACATCTTGTTCTGAATACACAGAGAACCGGAGTCATTTCTGGATATTTTTTGTGATACATTTTGGGGAATGTTTGCTAGGGATAAACTAATGGTTTGTTTGTTTTCCTAGGAACAGAGATCAAAGACAAACTAAGATGTTACGACTTTGATGTACACACAATGAAGACCTTAAAGAACATTATTTCACCTGCCTGGGATTTCAGAGAATTTGACATAGAAAGACAGACTCTGGATGAGAGTGGTATAGTAACATTAGAAACATCACATCAAAGGACAAATACAGATACCAGCCGTCCATTGGAAGAAACATTTGAGATAGAAATGAATGAAAGCGATATGATGCTAGAAACGTCAATGTCAGACCATAGTACATGACCATAAATTCTGGTAGTGGGCACATTTTGTCTAAGTATTTGTTTTAGTGTTTTTGTTATGGTGTTATACTTTCAGGAATTTGCTATTTTTATATGAATTCATACTATTATGCTGTATTGAACACCGGAGAAATAATGCTTGCCTTAAGGATGATTAAAACATACATGAGGGACTATTGCCAATTTTATTATTTCTACAAAGTTAATCATATGTGATAAAGTAAAAAAAATAAATAAATAAATTCACATTATGTTTTTAAAACCGTTTACTGATCCTTGTGTCTGCCATCAGTAAGACTGTAAAGGTTTAAAAATAATACCTAACGTGGAAGAGTTTACAGTATTGCCAAATGGATTAGCCAAGGTCTAACACAGTATTATTGTAGCTTCTGAGTTTTCATCCTGTCTGTGAGGAAAGCTTTCTTAGTAAATAGACCAAAAAATCCATGAGGTTTTACACTTACTACTTCATAAATATGTATTTCTTCACAGAGTGATTTCAGTGGATTCCCATCACTTGACTCTAATTGGACATGCATTAAATTGATGACAAAACATGTTACTTTGTTATGCCGTCTCCTAATTATTGTTGACTTCTTTGTTATTATTCTTTATTGTGCTACTGAGAGGTCGTGTGAGAACTGTTTCTGGTAGCTGATGGGACAACAAACATGAATGGCAAAAATACCAAGGTAAATCAGTGTTTCCTGCAATTAATGATACCTGACCTATTTTTCAGTAGTGTAATAATAAAGTTGTAAGCCACAGTGTACTTCTATAGAAAATGCAGTCATTCTCTTTACACACAGTTGTTTTGCCAAGGCAAAGGATTAAGTGAATAATACACAATTTTTACAAGTCTCTAGAGTGGTATTTTTAAATGCCATTGGCACTCTGAAAAATAATGAATTAAAGTGTATGGTTCTGTAGAGAAGCAATGATTTGTCCGTCCATTGAACAGAATTGGGTCTGTCTGCCTTCTTAGTATGAATGTTGGACGTATTTTGTGTAAATAGCTCCTTTCCCTTTGTGCCTGTTTCACCTGTGTCACTACGATGGGCTTAAAATTAAAAACATAATGCTACAAGCTGTCATAATTTCTTCTTCTGTGACTTCTTGCTGGATTTTGACATTTTATGTTAAGAAAAGATTCTCTGAGGTTTAGTAGACCAGGCTTCAGTAATAAGTATTTCAGTACTCAAAAACTAACTTTTTTTTTTTCTGTAGATAAGGATTTTTCTTTAAGTTTAAAAATAATAATAATAATAATAATAAAAGGCTAATTTATCTTTTAACAAAATAGAATGACTGGTCTAAAACACGATTTTTATACTATATTTCACTACATTCATGTTAGCATTTAAACAATCATTTTCAATTCTATCTTCAGCACAAAATGTATGTGTGATCTTTCTTTGTACAATTTTCATCTGCTTCACTGGGACATGGTTTAAAAAACAGGTGCCATACTAGTGCAAGTCATTAAATATTTCCTATACTAGATTTTATTGATGCTTTTCATAAATAAGAAGAGACAAGGGATGAACCCAAGTATATACATATACATTGAAATCTTCCTTTTTTCTTGTTTTTTGGCAGTCTATCTTCTTTCATTAGTAGTCTTATGAGCTACGACTGATCATACATTTGTTTATTTTTAATCTACAGTAGGTAAATTTAAGATTCTAGTCATACATCCTGGAAGAAGTTTCTACATACATGTTGGCTAAATACTTGAGCAAACTTGGCCTCTTGCTAATGTCAGCCATGGATGTCTGTGGATTTTTTTTCTTTTTTTCCTATGTTGTTACTATTTTCATTGACTAAGTAGTTTTAAAAATTTATAATGTTTGATATCAGTTCTGATCTGATGGTGTGCTGGCTTTGATGGCAGTCCTGCTTAGTTGTATTCCTGCACTGCTGAGAGCAATTGGCTTGCCCCTTTGCCACTTTCACAGCTGTTGTAATACAAATTTGTATGCTTAGGGTGTAAATCAGGCATGGGAACTGGCCTAGCACTTAAGAACCTTTTCTCTGTCTGATTTTCTCAGGTTGAAAAATTGTGAACTGCTGTGTAAAAGTCATCAGTGAGGCTGAGTGGAGAGAAAAGGGAGGGTACAGAAAACTGCTCTTGCTCTAAAGGCAACATGTCATGACACTTCAATTCTGCAGCTGTCTGCTGAAGTTTTTGGCTGGTTGTTGCTAGCCCTTCTTTATTGCCACTAAAAGTTACCTAGAAGGAAACATTTTCAAAATATCTTAGACTGTAAATGATTTTTCCTGGACAACATCAGAGGAATTCTTGATGAAGCTTGGTTTGGCTTCCAGTTCTTCAGGCAGATACAATTAGGTTAGTGCTTGTTAAGCTAATGTTGTGCATGCTTCAGAGAGGACTTCAGGAAAAGCTTCTTTCCTTATTTCTGTTCACTGTCTGCTCATGTTCTGTCCAAATCTTCGTCTTTGCACCTGCATCTCCTGCTGTGCTTCCCAGCACCTGTCCTGCTCCAGCCTATGATTAACATGTCTGCTAAAGCAATGTCTTAGACATAACCTGCTCTCTTGCAATCTTAACCCACTGTGAGGGCATTTTGCTGTTGTCTTCAAGGTTTTCATGATTTGAAAACTCGTGGACGCAGGACCTGCAAGCTGATGCAAGAAACAACTGTCCCTTTCCTCACGGTGTGGCATCTCCAGCACCTGGCTAGCTTTCAGCACTAGCCCACCAGGCCAAAGGGGAATGGTTTGAAACTAAGAGAGAGATTCAGAATAGATGTTAGGGGTACATTTCTCAGTGAGAGGGCAATGAGGTTCTGGCACAGCTGCCCAGAGAAGCTGTGGTGCCTCATCCCTGGAGGTGGTTAAGGCCAGGTCAGATGGGGCTCTGGGCAGCCTGAGCTGGTGGGGGGCAGCCTACAGCAGGCTGGGCTTTGAATTCCTTCAAAACCAAACCGTTCTGTGATTCTGTGACTACTGCTCCCATCCTGCCACAGGAGACGTGGCTGAGGCTGTGGCAGTGTGGGCAGAGCCAAGTGTCCGCTCTCTACAAGGCAACTGTGAGCTCGTGGACCACGATAAGATGGGTCCTCAATTGCCCTTCCCATGCACACAATGAAGGCCTTGCGAGATTCCTGAAAGCACTTCTGCTCAGCATCCAGCAGAGAGGATGGGGATGAGAACAAGGATGGGGATGTACCAAAACGACCACAGCTTCGTCACACCCCGGCCGTTGCCACTCCGGGGGCGGAGGAAACTCCCCTAGCCCCTCAGCCAAGTCTCGCGAGATTCCGCCCGGCAACAGGGCAGTTCTCGCGAGGTTTCCGCCTCGCTGCGGGCGGCGGCTCCATGCGGTCGGAGCGGGAGCTTGGGTTGGGACCGGCGAGGGGCGGCGGCTGCGGCCGCGAGAAGCGACCCATGGAGGTTCCCCTGAGGCGGGAGTCTCCGCGCCGGGAGCCGGACACCGCGCCCAACCCGCCGCCGTCCCCGGCGCCACCGCTGCCCCCGGCGCCGGTTAAACAGCGAGATGAGAAAAAAACGGCGCTGAGCAAAGTGAGGGGTGCGGGGCTGGGGATGGCGGGGCGCGGGGTGGGGGCGCGTAACCGCCGCGCTCGTGGCGGGGTGCGGCTGCGGGCGCTGAGGCGCCGCGGCACCGTGTGGGGAGCGCTGCCTTCCCCGGTGCCGCATCGGGAAAGCGGTGCCGCGGATGTCCTGTGTGCGGTGTGCTGGGCTGCTGGGTACCGCCCAGCGCCGGTCCTCGAAGGGACACCGAGGCTGAGGCTGCAGCCGCAGCTCCCAGGTTAAGGAAGAGCTTTTAGAAGAGGACTGACGCGATCGATTTGGTCTTTTTCGTGCTATTCAGATGGAAGATAACTCTCTTTTATCTGCGCAGGTGGTTATTCGACGGCTCCCTCCTTGTCTCACCAAGGAGCAGCTGGAGGAGCAGCTCCACCCTCTCCCTGCTCATGATTATTTTGAGTTTTGCACTGCTGATCCCAGGTGAGGATGAGCTGAATGTGTAGGTTTTCAGGTGCTTAAAGCCTAATTAAGGCAGTTTGGACACTAAATTACTTATTTTGTCCATGGAGCCCGTTTTGTAAGTTACGTAAAGTGTTTGGATATATATATTTGCAGAGATAATACATCCCTGCTTCTTCCTTATGTACTCAACAATTTTAAAACAAATTTTTGTTGCGTGCAAATAGAGCATAGTTTTGTTTGAAACCATCATCCTGCTTTTAATTTTAATTAGTAAAAATTAAAAGGCTGTTTATTAGCTATGATAAAGACAACTGAGGGCAAATATCACCAAATTTTTCATGAGTGCCATTCGATCTCAATTTCTTAATTTGCTTATGTATTCTTGTCTTTATTTCATACCGTTTTTTTTTTCAAGTAATCAACTTTTATTCATTTTTGTCTCATTCAAAACTAAAAAAAAAAAAAAAGAAACAGTGGTTGACTGACAATGAGGTAGAATTTCTTCTACACTTATTTAATATACTCAGTATCACAGTGGCAAAATACCATTCCCTTTTGAACAGAATGATTTTTAGATGAATTTAACCATAAAAGTAAACTAAGCATCCTATGTGCTACATCTCCTTGTGCTCAGAATAACTAAAGGATGTGATTCATCTTGCCCAGCTTAGCCTGTCTTGGTGTACGGTGAATCATCCTCCATACGCATATATATATATATATATATGCGCATACATACATATTCTCTCAGAGTCAATTCCACAAAGAGAAAGGAACCAATATTTGTTTAGTGAAACTTTGTGGCAGTTTGGCGTTTGCTTTCTCCAAAGAGTATCTTCATCCTAACTGCACAAATGCCAGGAACCAGTTCAAAAATGAAAATTTTAACTTTCCAAAGCAGTTGTTGGCATAAGAATCTAGGTAATCACCAGTCTTTGGAAATATAAGCAATGGGCAGCAGTTGGCTTTCTATGATTATTTGTTGTTTTACTGGCCCAGCATCGTATTGGCCATCCCAGGTCATGTTTTCTATACATGGTCTTTTTGTCTTCCACTGATGAGCTCTCTTTCTAGATCTTGTACCAGGCACATAATAGCAACAGTGCAGGAAATTGAGTGGCAGTGAATTCATAGAGATTAAATGCTACCCAACAATAGAATGGTTTGGAGAAGCTGCTCAGGAAGGAGAGTGAGGCATACAAATGGACAGGTTATGGTTCAGAAGCAGACAAATTTGCCCTTAAATGCTATTAGATCACATTTTAACCCCATCCAGGGATTCCAGAGAATGGAAGTTTGTAAGAGTTCATTCAGCTTTCTCCAGCTGTGGAATACAGACATAATACTTCTTCACTCTTAAGCTGTGCAAATTTGTGTTTGAGAACAGTGTCAGAAATGGAGGTTCAGAATGGTTCAGAAGCCAAATGCTTAACTAGACAAGTATTTATCCATGAAGACCTATTAAACACAAGGGTGTGAGTTCTGAATTACAAAGTTCCTGGGCTGCAAATGGCTGAAATGATGCAGTAGGTGAAGTGTCACTTTGTAGTTTCCTCTTATTTATACATTTATTCTAAGCATCCTATACCAGTTGTGCTCAGAGAGGACTTCTTTTTTCTTAGCAAGGTCATCTCACCCCAGAAGACAGAACAAACATTTGTGGTCTACTCATGTGTTTTTGTAAGATATGCATACATATATCAAGTCTAGTTTTACTGTTCTTGTGATAAAGGTTACTTGTAATTTTATAATGTCCTGTTATTATATGCAAATTGTAAAACTTTCAACAATTTCATATAACTCAAATGTCATTATTGTGTAACACTGTTACATCCATTTCAGTAAAATCATTTCACAAAGTTTGACTGTTGTGTTGTAATTCATTCATTTTTTCTGATGCATTTGACCCACTGCATTAAGTTCAGTTGTCTCTCTTGTACATTGGTATCAAAATAAGCAAAACAGTGTGTTTGTGACTGATTCTGTGGCCTTCAGGAGTGTTTGATAAGCATGCTATCTATAGCTGACAATGAAGAGGCTGCCTGCTTGATGGTCTGTCTTGTTCTCAGGTGCCAAAAAAATAACTACGTCTTCTAGGTATTCTTTTAAGGTTGCATGTAACTGTTTGTGAGCCTTCTAAAACTCTAGTGCAGTGGTTGAGCTCTGGTCCTGCAGGACTTGGGTCATCCCTCAAGACTGGTACTGAACTCACTAAAAACGTTGTAAGAGTAAAGAGATGAGAACAGGAGCTTTGCTTCTGTGAAAGCCAGTCAAGTAGTTGATGCCATGCCTTGTATCAAAGACAGAATCTTGCAAACAACACTCCTCCTCTGCCATCACAGGTGCTTCCCAATGTTTTGCTGAGGATTATTGTAGGCAAACAGCATTCCTACTGTAGGATGGCAGCGTGCACGCAGGAACTGAAGGATAACACCTTTTAAGGGAACCGCCTGTGGTATGATAAAGGAGGGAGTGGTTGTTGGTTGGTCACCACAGCTGCAGTGTTGCTGATGCTCTGCTGCCAGGCAAATTGTGCTTGTTTTATATCTGTAAAAAGGGAAAGCTCAGTTCATTAAAAATTACGTCAGTACCATCCACTGGATGAATGGCAACAGGTAGAGACAACGATGAAGGCCAGTGGATTTTAGCTTGATGTATAGACAAACAATTATCAATTTGATCAGAAATTATGCTTTAGTGCATGAGTGGATGGAGGAGTTTACAGAGCACTCCAAAATTTATACGTTGATTTTATATACGTATTTAATATATGTATGTTAATGCATGTGTATGTATATATGCACGTGCACCACAAATGATAAGTTGGTAAGTATTTTAACTAGAATGTGATGTCTTTATGTTACTGTTCATATTTTAGATAACAACCTTGCTGTCTCTTCTTAAAAAATGGTGCTAAAAGATAAAAAAAAGATAGCTTTTGGAACATTTTTGTTGTTGAAATTGTCGTAAAAGTTTAAAAGGATGTTACTTAGTATTATAAAAATGCATATTACCTAAAAGATCGAATATCCTGCAGTGCGCAGCAGAAAGCAAAGAAACTGTATGTTGAAGTGAAGAAACGTGAATAGTCAGACTCATCAGGGTTCTTTCCATAGAAATTCCTGTAATTAATATTACAGAGATGCCAGCGTCATGTAATGGTATCTGTCCAAAATATGATATGGACGGAAAGCAGCATTATAGAAAGTGAACATGGGTAAAGAGAACCAGCTATGTGATGGTAAAACTAGCCATGCAATCTCTGAAAAAACTGAACTTCAAATCCCAGGTGGTATCTGTGCTGGCAGATAATTGAAAAAAGGAGGAGACATACAGAACCCAGGGTCCCTTTTGTGGAGCAGTGCCTGGGGAACTCAGGTGGAAGGCAAAGCTCTGCAGAGCAAAAGCTGTGTTTTCTCCAATGTCTTCAGAGAGCAGGACTGTACCTTCCTGTGAGAAGGCGGCAGCCACAGAGCCCTCCCAGCTGTGCGAAGCATGTGCTTTCTGCTGCTCAACAACGCTGCTGTGTTCTTAGAGGATGGATAAATGGTGAGAGAATCTGGAGCGGGCAGCTGCAGTAGGAAGGTCCCTGAAACCCAGGCCACTATTAGGCATTTCCGATCTGCTAGGTTTAGTCAGCTTCCCATTTGGAAGTGGAGTTTCGTGCATTCTTTTTTCAGGTGCATTGCTGTTGTTGGATAAAAAGCTTGAAGGGCTCTGAAACACACAGATCAGGCTTTTATATAACTGACATCCCACTTGCGTTTGAGAACGGGCTCTTTATTTGTAGAAGCGGCTGCATCAGAGGAGGAAAGTGTAATTTCTAAGCATTGTCACAGCTATGTTTCTATGACCTTCTACCCTATACGTGGCAACAGTAATGGAGAGAGAATCCAATTTGATTGTGCTACTGTGCATACCGATATACTCTGGACAAGCATTCTTTAGTATTTTATATAATATTTTTAATATTTTATGTTTCTGCTGATGTGAAGTTCTTGAAGACTTAAAATGTATTTCAGTGATGTCGGATCCCTTATTTTTGAAGACAGTGTCTAAATCCCTGCTTTTCAGGGGTTGTGTCCAGAGAACATTTACATATTCCACTCACACATTTTTCTCTTACTAATACATGTTTCTCTGTTTGAAAGATACTTTGATATCAAAGTCTAAGCAAAAAACATTAGAAAAGTCCTATGTTGGAAAAGATTATGTTTCTGAATCAGATGGGAAATACATGGTGTTGGTGTGCAAACTGAATGAAATAATGAAGAAAATTGTTTGTATTTTCATTTCTTTTTCACGAGTCTTATGTGTCCAACTGTAATAAGTTACTGCAGAAGAAGAAAATCTATGGCCAAGCAGTTCTGTGCACCGAGCCAGAGAAGTAGCTTTTTTCAGTTACTTTTGTTTTGTGGAAACTGAAGATTGATAAAGCACTGCAATAGTTGTTAAATTAGGAACTTAAACTCAAGACTTCTCAATCTTAGATAGCAATGATAGCAGAAGACTGGAGCACCTTCCGTATGAGAACAGTCTGGGACAGCTGGAGCCCTTCATTCTAGAGAAGAGAGGGCTCCACGGGGAGCCTTATAGCGGCCTTCCAGTGCCTGAAGTGGCCTACAGGAAAGCTGGGAGAGACATTTTTTAAGGGCATGTAGTGACAGGACAAGGGGAAATGGCTTTAAATTGAAAGAGGGTGGATTTAGACTAGATATTAGGAAGGAGTTCTTTACAGTGAGGGTGGTGAGACACTGGAACAGGTTGCCCAGTGAGGTTGTGGATGCCCCTTCCCTGGAAGCATTCAAGGCCAGGCTGGATGGGGCTTTGAGCAATGTGGTCTAGAGGGAGATGTCCCTGCCTAGAGCAGGGGGTTGGAACTAGGTGATCTTAAAGGTCCCTTCCACCTCAAAGCATTCTGTGATTAGGCTGCTCCCTCTAGGTTATTTCTGCTTGGTGAATCTTCAGTACTTCTAGTGTATAACCATATCATTCTCCAATAGCAGGTCTCACTTCATTTTTACACTAAAGAACAGTTGGAGTGTAAGATAAGAATAGTGCTGTTGAAGTGACAGAGGTTTGTTCCTTCCTGGGAGTCACCACTTACCAGACTTCTTTGCTTATGCAGCAGTTACGCAGCACAGAGGCACTTCTTCCAGCACAACTATGAAGTGTCGCAGTAAACTTTCCTTCTTTGCAGACACTTGTAACTCCTACTGTTTTCTAAAGAGTTTTCTAATATTATTTTTTTTAACAGTATGTACCATTAAAAATCGTGAAAGTTGTTAAATTCCATCCTTTTTTTTCTTGCTTTGAAAACACTGAGATGGAAGCTGGCTTGTTTCAGCTGCACTGCATGTTGCTAATGACTCCGCACGCTCCTGGAGATGCCTTGTGTTTCATGTACAGACTGGAGGTTTGCAAATCTGATAACATAGAACTCTGCAGGGTGTGTGGAAGAACTCCATGGCAAAGCACAGCCGTGTGTACCCATGCTCATTTGGTTGAGCTGTCTAGATGTTTCCTGCAAGCAGGCTGTACCATCTGCGTGAGCTGTGGTGGATAAGGAAGCATGCTCTATGTAGCATCTTTCAGCACCGCTTTATGTCAATAGCATAGCACTAGCTGTGCCCAATCTGGGATTTCTGTGGTTCTCCCTCCTTGGAGATCTTCTGAAGCCCCATGGCTCTGGGCACCCTGCTCTGAGTGGCCCTGCTGGAGCAGGGGTTGGGCCGGTGGGACCCAGAGGGTCCTGCCAGCCTGAGCCATCCTGTGGCTTCTGTGATACATGCTTGCAGTTCATTCAGTGCTATTCCCTTCCTAGAATGTCAAAATAGTGAATAAATATGTATGAAATAACAATTCCATAGAATTAGAAGGCACATCTTCTGCATGCTTTAGAGGCACCTTGTAAAACATCTAAGTGAGAAAAGCCCTCTAGCACTTTGTTAAATGCTTCTCCTGACTATGATGTCAAGCACAAGTTGGGGCATTTTACAATGTGGTTAGATATTCAGCAGTGCTGCTTTTTGGTCACCTTCCAAAATGCATAAGTGGAATTCACATGGACGCACATCTGAAAAAGAGAAAATGATTTTTTGTCTTGTAGTAACTGTTACTCTTTGAGATGCCACATATGTGACCTCTATCTTTGCTCTTTCTCACTGGATGTGAAAATAGCTGTGATTTTAAATCTGGTTGCAACTGCGTGTGCTGGTTGTCTTCTGCTGCTGCTAGTGAGTTTATCTTAGGACAGCACTTGTATGGCAGCAGTACTATGAATACAGATATATTAAATTTATGGGCTCACATTCAAATATGTTGAAGTATATTAAAAAAATGTATTAACATGAAGACATCACTAAAAGCAGATTAAGCCAAACCTTTTTACATTATAATTGTGTGGGAGAGAGAGTTAAGTGTGCACCTGACACTTAGCTGATGAGTGGTAATGCATTACATTACCATAGTTCCATTGGTGGGAGTGGTGTGCCAGGCCTGAGGTTTTGATCTGGCATGCTAATATTTAGAGTGGAACCAGTGCCAACAAATTCTTGAAGGATCAGAGTTATATTGGGTAAGTACCTGTTCTTTCTTTTGCTAAAAAAGGTTTTTGATTTTTTCAGTAATTTTTCTCCACAATTAGACATTGCATATATATTCATGCACATGTCAGTTGAGTTCGTTTTAGCTTGCCAAGTATTAAGTTATTTAATCTTTCTTTAAGGTGGGAATCTCTTTAAATACAGTGATAGTTTGGCTACTTCCAGGTTCACTGAAAGCTTTTACTTTCCTTCTACTGTGTCAGCAATGGAAGACTTTCCTAACATGCCCAAGAAGTTCTCCAAAAGCACTGCTGTTATTCATCTCTCAAGTCATGAACAAATAGACTTCAAGCTTTGATCTTACAAAATGGAAATGTATGCTCTGCAACTTAAGGAGACAAAACAAGCTAGAAACATTTGTTCAGAATAAATTGCACAGTTGTATCAGGAATTCAGTCACTGAGTTGATAGATAGAATAGATATGATAGATATTTTTATATGTATGTAGAAACTTAAGTATGCATGATTAAGGTAGCCATTTCCCAGAGAGAATGAGAATGGCAGTGTGATCTATCTATTTCATTTTTCCAGGCCTGAACGGAATAGTAAATAACAGAAAATAACGTTGTTTCTTGTTGCAGCCTTTATCCTCATCTCTACTCAAGAGCATACATTAACTTTAGAAATCCTGAGGACATCCTTCTTTTTAGAGATCGCTTTGATGGCTATGTCTTCATTGATAATAAAGGTTGGACTATTTGTAAGATATTACATGTGAATACATACATACCTACATACCATTTTAGAACATTAATTCATTTCATTTTTTATAATTAAGCTTTTTTTTTTTTCTCAGTATTCAGTTAATTACATAAAAGTACACTAAAACAAAATCTGGCTACTAAAAGATAATGAAGTGAAAAATGTATTTGTCCATGCAGTCTTACTTGTCTGCGTGGTGTGCACAATTCATCTGCATTTTTGTAACTCAAGCAGTACACTGTCAGGATCCTATTCATTATCTTATGTGAGCATCACAATTCATCACAACAGCGACCCAAAACATTGCAAGCATGAGTGGCTGGATTCTTCGGTGTGTTTCTGTGAGATAAAGCAGTGCTATGCATTCCCCTTTTGAGAAAGCAAAACCAAAAAACATTGTCCTCACCATTTTGGTTGCACAATATGAGATATGTATGCCTTGATTTTTCAGAGAACATTTATGTTTGATAGAACCTCAGATGCTTTCAGTCAGATTTCCATAACTGTGTGTGCTTACCTGTATTTGTCGATAAGAGCCTGAACATCTTGAGTTGCAAGCAAAGGACTGATGAGATCAGTTGCCACCTTTGAAATGTTCAGTTTGCAAGTTTGTCCAACAGATTTCTGTAATGTAGGTGTGCATAAATTCTGTTCTACAATAGTATGAAGCAGCCATAGCCAAGAAATTGTGTGTTACTGTAGCTGTTCCTTGCCTCACTCACAGATTCTGTTAAAAATTGCATGGGTTGTATAAAAGGAACCATGATTTGTGGGTTTTATTGAACGTTGTCTATTTTGTATGCTGAGTGTTGCAGAGATCCTGTGAAATGGTCTTGTCTGGTCTTACTGCAGAGTTATTCTCCATAGAAGCTGTCTGCCAAACTAATAAGTATCTCTGCAGCTTTTCCTACCTCAGATATGTTACCTTTTATATGTTTCATCACTCAAAGTGTTCAAGACTAGGTTGGATGGGGCTTTGGGCAACATGATCTTTGAGGTCCCTTCCAACCCAAACCAGTTAATTCTGTGATAAGCTTCTAACTTGGATTTGGATAGAGTTTTCCCAAAGGTGGAGAACAGCACATTTCTCACAGTATACGATTCCCAGATTTCAAATTCTGCTGTAAAGTAGGAGACAGGGCAACTCCTTACTAACAGAGTTCCTTAATGTTCATGTTTTATCTTGCCTTCTTCTCTGAAACAGCTGGGTTGTTTTAGCTAAGTAGAAATAAACTATTTTTATGATTCTGCCAAGACTCACGTAGTCTAAATTAGGCACATTCCTCAGTGTTATGCTGGATTGAAGCCAGAATATTGTGTACACTACAAAATTGAGTTTGGAGACAGCTGGTCAGTTTGGCAGGGTTGTTTGCAAATACCAAGCCCAAGCTTAGATTGCAAATGCCCTCTAGTGAAGTTTGTGGCAGCATTTCATTTATGAGGCTCAAACTAAAATAAGGATTACTAGGTTCAGAATGGTTAACAAATGTTAGCAGATTTAAATCATATTTTCAGTAGACTTGAGCTAAGTGTGGTCTTGAATTTGCATTAAGTGGAAACCAGGCAAAATTCAAAAGCTACACGCTGTCCTCACAGCAATCCAAAGAAGATTCCAGGGTGCAAGACAAAACTCAAAACCAAAGAATCTAGCCAATAAACACAAACTAGAAGTTGTGTAGTTCACCATAAATAGAAAGTGGAAGGAAGAGTTTCACACACTTGTACATTGTGAGTTTTAGAATTCTGAAAGAAGGCAGCATTTCTTTCGACTGTATATTAGCCAGTTTTTTTGTTTTTTTTTTTAATTTAGATTTCTGGCAATAAAATCTCACAAAAGTTGCTCAATTGTTTAAGATTCACTTCCCAGTAGTACTTACTCATTTGTCAGTGTGAGATTTTATGTCAATTTTTCTATTCAATGGCAATCTTTGAAGAATTGAAAGAGAATTATAAATGATAATGTAAAACTTTTATTGTGCAACAGTTCTCATCTTCATTTTGACAGCTTTTGCTAGCATGTCAAAATAATAATGTAATAATAATAATGTTTAAGTATGTGATTCAAATATTAAAGTATTTTGTTTTTAATCCAAAATACAGCCATGTGCGATTTGTCCTTAGAAATTTAGGATAGGAATTTAGAAACATTCACCTTTGCTTTCAAGTAAGGCTACCCAACACAGATTTGAAGGGTTTGGAAAACCTTACTTGAATACAAGGAATGCTTCCCAAAATAAAAATTAAGTGTTGATCTCTTTTAAGGTTTGGAGTACCCTGCAGTGGTTGAATTTGCTCCATTTCAGAAGATTTCAAAAAAGAAGTTGAAAAAGAAAGATGCCAAAGCTGGGAGCATTGAAGATGGTAAGCATATCTTCTTGATGTCACAATGGAAAATAGATTCCATTTGTGCAAAGTACTAACATAGTTCAAAAATTTATCTTCACAGACCCAGAATATAGGAAATTTTTAGAAAGTTACTGTGCTGATGAAGAGAAAATCTGTGCCAATCCTGAGACTCTTTTGGGAGAGATTGAGGCCAAAACAAGGGAACTCATTGGTCTGTTTTCTTGACTTTTCTTATTTTTGAGAATATTAAATATATTATTTTTATATCTTTAAGGTATCACCTGCATGATATGACCCGTTCAATCTGATAGAGGCTGAGGTTATCACACTTAGAATTTTTATTCCCCAGCCAAGTAGTGAGAGGAGACGCCTCTCCTGTTCTTTCGAGGCTCTGTGCATGGAATCACTTGACTTTACCACAAGTTCTGCATGAGGAGTGGCTTCAATTAGTTCCTTCATACTTCTAAATGCTTTCAGACATGTTATAAAAAGATGTAAGATTTATTTTTTAAAGATAAAATAGCTAAATACTTAACAGTTGCTCTCTGACATTAGCTGCTTTTATTGTGAAACATGAAATGACCTCTGTTCTCATGGTCAAGGTTTTGCAAAAGCTTTGAAAATAAGGCTACGCTTTATTCTCTATATGCATGCAGCATGACTTTCACAGTCTCATGGGGAATCTTTAATAAGATATCACTGATATCTTCCTGAACAAATTACATCAAATTTCAATTACAGGTTTCAGCAATATGAATATTACTAGTTACAAGCACAAATCATGAGTGTATTGTCAACGAAAGGCAGACTGTGTGCTGTGATCCATACTGTGCTGTATAACAGAAATATCATGCTTTTTTTTTTCTTTTCAATTCAGTCTTTCAAAGAGTACCTTTATGGGACTGACTGTAGTGACTGTAACACTCCACAGTAGTGCCATGCTTTAGATAATTATTTGACTATCAGCAAACATGTAGGAGAAGGCTGTTATTAGAAGATGCACAAGACAGACTTGGAAAGATGTGAAAAAAAAAGCAGATGGGATGAAATGCAGCACTCAGCACAGCAGTGGTGACTGCTCACGTTTTTCTGAGGTCAGAATATCTTAATTGCTAGGACTGTTAGAAAACTGAACTACATAGAGAAAAATAAAGCTGTTAATGGAGTTTGCAGCACAGACATGAACGATGAGGAGCAGGAAGCATTGCAGGAGGTGGTCACAGGTGATGAAGCCTCCCTACCAACATGCTAAGGGCAAGGAGCACTGTCCAGCTCTGGCTTGGAGTAGTTCTGCATTTTAGTACATTGTCAAAGCTCTTTCAGAACTCCTACATCAGTGAGAGAAAATTTTCCTGGGATAGAAAAGATTTTTCATTCCAGATGTGATGTGATCTATATCTTTTCAAAGCCTCTAAATAATAGTGCCACGTCATACTGAGAAACACAGATAACTCTTTCCAGAATACTGGAACTTGGCAGCTGCCAGAACACAGCTTTCAGGGTAACAGGGATAACTGGTGTGCTGCACCTCTAAATGACAACGTCTGGAACGCTCACTGTTTCCCCTGGTGTGACAATTTGCTAGAAAAAAAACCCAAAACCAACCAACCAAAAAACAACTTTTGCTGTTATTTCTTTATAATTTAAAAGTAGCCTGCTCTTTTTTTTTTTTTTTTTTTTTTTTGGTCCCTGCGGGTAACAAGCATTTATGCAGAGTAGCATTAGTTTGTCTTCATATGCATAAATTAATAGTGTGCTGGGAAGATGTGGAACAATTTAGAGGAAATGGAAGTTATAGAACTGTGGACATTTAGCAAATTCTATTGTCAGTAACACTGTGGCTCTTCTCAATATGGAAGTTTCCCCAGTTATTTTTATTTACCCCCAAATCATCCTAGTATTTAAGAGCAGAGCACAAGCACTCAGCTTTTTCTAAGAAAGTCTACAGTTTCCAGAAAAATTAACTTAAAAATACTCTGACTTTCAGTGAAGATGATTAGTTTTGAGAGCCACAGATTTCAAAATAACAAAGTTGCCTGAAAGCAGCTTGACATAAGGAATGTTAACAGTCTGTGTGTGTTAAACCACAGAAAATCTAATCAGTTATTGTTTGCTATCAGTATAAAAACATAGATCACTTCAATGGATAGCAAGTTTATAGCAAAAGTGTGTGGGACGTTAGGTTATGTGTATGTCTAGTTTCAAAGGTGCTAATAACTACTTACGTTAATGAAAGATGTGCCCAGGACTTTGTTGGCAGAATTGGGCCTTACATTCTCAGCATTTCTCCAGGTAGCGTTGCTACTGCAAACCAGCATGGTTTGTGCATCACGTCAGATGCGTTAGCTCATCAATTTCAGTGTGACAGAGAGATATAAAACAGAATTTCTCTGTAACAGGATAAAGGTAAGCTCATTCTTCTGGCTTGTTTGTAGAAAGCAAGATAAAATATAAAAGTTATTGCTGATGGAGTTCTTCATTTTGTAATTTATTTTCTTTTAACATTTCTTAAATGTTTACAGAAAAACCTTAGGTTTTCGTTTAGAGTAAGGCTTATAAATGAGGGGAGTATGATTCAAATTTTATTGATATGCATCTTTTTTTATCTTCCTCCTCTGATAGTATTTGTCACTCTGCCTCTCCTCTGTGAACTTCATGTTGCCATTTCTAACCCAATCCCTTGCACTGCAGCCTTAGTCATGTCTAGAATCAGGTGCTGGACCCCAGGTGTGGCAGATTCTTCCCCATACCTTCTGGTGACAATCTGTGGTCAGTTCCAGCATGTGGAAATGACCAGAGATGCTCAGACAGGGAACTTACAGGGGCAGGAGAGGGTGGCAGAGCTGCAGATTTGGGAGATTGGAAGAGAGGACAGTGAGGACCTAAAATTTGTCAGAAATTATGGGCAGGTGGGAAAGAAAGAAAAAGCACTGGAAGTATAGGGGTAGAGAGAGGAATATCCCAAACCAGCAAGTCTGTTTTACTTCTTGCTTTTGAACATTGATAAACACTGAACCAAATCAAATTTTCCAATTCATAACTTCATAACAAAGTTTTTTTGTTTAGGTTTTTTGTTTGTTTGTTTTTTGCTCTTAAGTTATTTAGATATTCTAAACAAAAACATTCAAATGTTTTTGGGATAGGAGGTTACGTCTAGATTTCAGCTATGCCATTTTAAATTTGATTGAGAATTTCTTTTTTCTTTTTTTTCCCCTTTTCTATTCTTTCTTCCAAATCGTATCATTTGCTGTTCTCTTCTGGTTTCAGGAAGAGACTATAGATTGTAGAGCATTTTTTAGCTAACTATTTTCTGTAACATTCTTTTCTACTCACAGTATGTGGGTTCAAATTTGAATTCAATGTTGACAATCATAGGTGCCATATATGTGATAAAAAATTTGATGATGTCTTCAAGCTTCAGTAGAATTTGAGAATGGCTCAGGCAAGTGACTTAGGCTTGATTTCGGAGTGTGAAAATAGTTTTATAACATAAGAATGGCCGTGTGATCCATCAAATGATCACCCAAATATGTTATTTGGGAAACCAGAGCTTTGTTGAATCTGTTGACACTTTGTTGTATCCTGGGACAAACTATTTATCTTTTATTATTTTTGTTTTCCCATGGAATGGTGAATGCTAAATGGGAGTCCAATGGAAATGTTATATGTGAATGAAAATGTTTCTTTCATAATGTACTTTGAAATTTGGGACTGAAGAGTGATATGTGAGACGTGGACTGTACATGAACAGCAATCTAAGTAGGTTTTGATGTACAAAAGTTAAAAGAGGAACAGATATAGTGGTAGGAATGTGGTAGAATTAGATACTGAACACATTTATTTTTTTGATGAGCAAGAGAAAAATGCCATTTTCTGAAAATATATGATTTTAAATTTAAAACTTAAATAATCAAGCAACATATCTCTGTTCTTCTTACCCTATCAGCAAAAGAAAAAAACCAGCAATCCCAAATAATGTGTTTATAAAATGGAATGATGGGAATACCATCTAGAATATGATAGAATAGAATAAAATAAATAGGTTTTTATATATTATTTGGCTCCCTTGCAGATAAAGTTAGAAAGAAGGGATTAGTACTGAAGTAAAGAAATGAGTACATATTTTAGGAGTTGAACACTATATCACAAATTTTTTGTGTTTTAGCTAGAAGAACAACACCCCTTTTGGAATATATTAAAAATAGAAAATTAGAAAAGCAGGTACGTTCAGATTTTTGCCTGAAGTTCAACATTTATGTTTCAAGTGGTTTTCCTTTGGGCAATTTACAATTAATCGTTTTGAACTCTTCAGAGAATTCGAGAGGAGAAAAGGGAGGAACGAAGACGGAGGGAATTGGAGAAGAAACGTCTGAGAGAAGAAGAGAAAAGGAAACGCAGAGAAGAGGAAAGACGTAAAAGGAAAGAAGCAGAGAAACATAAGAAAATTTCTGAAAAAGAAATAAGGATCAAGGTACCTTAACAAAACCAAACCAAACCTCCTCTGTTGAAGTTACTCAGAAGTTCTTTGGGTTTCACGCTGTTTACACTGTGTACTACGGTATGCTGTGGTGATAGCAAAGTCGTTGTTACTGGAAGGAGAAATAAAGTAAGGCTTAGACTAAGCACAGTTATTGAAAAGTCTGACTAATTACCTTAGATGCAATGACGTGCTAATGAAGTTACTGTGACAGGCAACTGTGATATATCCTTATATAACAATGCCACATTCTGTGCTGATGTAACCTGACAGAACCAGATTGTTCTGTGCTAACATATCAGAGCATTGATGCAAATATGGCTTTTAGGTCTTTGTCATGTAAATCTAGCCGTATGTGCTGAGGATGTTTTTTGTTTATGCTCAGAACTGGTTTATTTTAATAGTATCCTTTAACCCGGCTATTAAAAAGTCTTGTTATAATTTAAAAATAAGTATATATTTTAATAATGTTATAATTATACATTATTTTTATAGAATGTGTAAATATTATCACATAAAGCTGTACTAATTGTATACATTAACAACATAATATATAATTTCAATCTGTGTTATATTTTAACACTCTGAATGGATGTGCTTTTAATGACTTAGATGGATGCATTTTGTGGTATTAAGTCTCCACATTTAAAACCTTCTTTGTATAAGACAAGAAACATAAGAAAACTATTCACTTCGTCTAAATTTTGTGGTGCTGGAAAGGTTTTGTAGGCTCTTTGATGAGGTAAACTGATGTAAGAATCTGTAGCCTAATACAAGGATGCACAGACTCACTCCAGATCTTGTGAGGGAGTCAAACCACAAAGCTATGTAGCTTTCTCATCTTCCTTTTCATCTCAGACAACACTTGCCTCCATCTAAATGTATAGGAACAGTATGTTCTGAAGCAGTTACATTTTTTTTCATGTTTGTGTGTAAGGGCAAACATTCTAGAACTTCAGAAAAAAAGGGACTTGTCCTTTAGAAGTTATTTCCCAAAATTTGTTGTCCAAAAAACCCTACTATTTATGATCTGTCATCTACGGGAATGTGACCTTGAAAAGTAGTTCTGTCCCTGAGGAAAGGAAAAATACTACCTGAGAGAAACATTTTAGGTTATTCTAGGTATTGAAGAATAAAAACTTTTCAGGGAAAAAAAAAAAAAAAAGGTGGAATGAAAAGTTTGTTGAGATATTCTACTAGTTATTGAAATGTTAGAAGACTACTTTGAGGAGAAGACTACCTCCTTCTACAGAGGTTATTGCTGTAACTCTAGATACTGCTCAAGCCCTGTGTGGATTATTTGTTGAGGAATTAACAAAATTCTTGGAAAGTCTCCAAAATTATAAAGTAATACAATATTTCCTGCTAACTCCTTAATTTTCCCTCAGTATTTTTGTTAAGGTGTATTTATACGAGGCACCTATTTCCATATGCCAGCCAGTCCTGAACAGCATGTCACACATTTTATATATAATACTTGAAGGAGTGAACTATTAATCCTGCTCTTTTTGTAGTATTGTAGAGGTTCTGCTTTTATTTTATTGGCAATGACATTGAGCTCTGTTGTTACATGATTTCTAAGAAATCATTGACTATACATAAAACTCAGCAGAGAAAAGTAGGTAAGTGCTTTCTCCAATATTCTTGACAAATTTAAAGCATGCTGGTGAATGCCTGTTAGTGACTGTACCTCCTTACCAAAAGTAAACTGTTGTTTAAAAATAACTTTTAAAAATATATACTTTATAAAAGATATTCATAGCATTTAATAAGATATCTTAAATCTTAACAGATCATTGTTATATTCAATACACTGTTAAAATGTCCATTACATAAAGATAATAACTTTATGTCATAACATAAACAAATATTTTCAGCTTCTTAAGAAGCCTGAAAAAGGAGATGAGCCAGCCAGTGAGAAACACAAAGAAAAAGATGAAGAAGCTGATACTGAAGAAAACAAGTGGGATAAGTCTCCTGGACCTGGGAGTATAAGATCCAAATCGTTGGAAGGTTCACTAAAAGAGCTTAAGGAGAAGTAAGTAAAATGGGAATGGTTTTAAGTTGAGAGAGGGGAGATTTAGGTTGGACGTCAGGGAGAAGTTCTTTACAGAGAGAGTGGTGAGGTGCTGGAACAGGCTGCCCAGAGAGGTTGTGGATGCCCTGTCCCTGGAGGTGTTCAAGGCCAGACTGGATGGGGCTCTGGGCAGCCTGGTCTAGTATTAAATGGGGAGGTTGGTAGCCCTGCATGTGGCAGGGGGGTTCGAGATTCATGATCCTTGAGGTCCCTTCCAAGCCTGGCCATTCTGTGATTCTGTGATTCTGTAAGTATTATTTACCTTAGAGGCTCCAAATTAGTTCCTAAAAACTTTGATTTGAAGGCTTAGCCATGATACAAGAGTTTGGCTGGGTGTTTGTCAGAAGGGAGCTGATTTCATTTTGCATGGGTATGAATCTCTCACTGTCCTTTTTGTAAAAGGTGTTTAGTAACAACTTACTGACCTGATGGTAGTAACAGTGGATGCAGTTTATTATTTGTGAAATGCTTTGAAATCCCAGATTGGAAGAATTTCTGCGTGAAAAGTAATTGAGAGTTTCATTCTTATCTCACCTGTTCCATATCAAGAGCTCGGGTAAAGCCCCATTTCCATTACCGATGTCAAAGTCTAAATTGCCTCCAGTCTTTTCTTTTCATCACACCTTCTTTATTTTCACTGCAAAAAGCAGATGATTGTGTTTGCTTTGGGACAATGGCAAAATAGTTGAGGTGATAGTTGCAGAAGGTTGTCTCTGTCTCTCACTGCCTTTTGTGTAGCATATGCAATAGTAGGAACAAGAGATTCCTACTGTAGCTCTCTTCTGTAGCTTCTGTATACTCAAAGTGTGTTGGAAGTGTTCAGCAGCTGGTTCTCTCTTTTATTCTTTGGTGTCTGTGTCCACTGTGAGCAGGACAGGATTCACCCAAGAGAGATGTAATGTAAGAGTAATGTTGCTAAGATAAATAACACTTTTCCAATTGTGTTTTCCACTGAGCTCTCAAAAAAAGTACTTATAGGAGCTGCAACTGTTCTCATAAAAGCAAACAGAAATGTAAACAATGGAAAATAAACCCAACAAATTTGCTAACTAAAACACTTGATTCACCCATAATAATTTACATATATTGCTCATCTCTTTTATCTGTGGCCAGGGACCTGAAACATGGGCTCAGAGTTTCAGCATGCCATGTCCTGAAAGGTCCTGAAAGGTGCTGAAAACTTCCATTCTCTGGTGGAAAATGAAAATATTCAGGAAATCTTGAGTTGATGTTCTTCAGCAAAGGAAAAACAGGACGGAAAAGTGCCCAAAAATGCTTGTAGGGGCAAGTCAATTTTTTGCTAATAAGGCTTTTTATGGACTAAGCTTTATGTTCTGCCATACAGCACTTTCAGTATTGATCCTGTAAATTTAACAAGGCATCAGTATAGCTTTTCCAAGTGTAAAAGAGAATCCTTTTAGCTGTGCATGTACAGTAAGTTACCTTGTCTTTCCAAGTGCTTGCTTCATCATGACTATTGATTATTAGGGTTAATAGATACTGTGTTATTGACACAGAAATAAACCAGAACTTGGAACTCTACATGAGGAGCTGATTTAAGGCTTGCTAGCTATAGCTTTCTACATTTACTTTGTAATCAAGTTATTGCTCATCCCTTTGTTTCCACTCCTCTTCCCTATGACTGAACTGTAGAAAGCTGCTCCGGCCACACTGCAGCTGGGGTCTGTCTCCCTCTCACTGGGCACAAGTGTTCCTCCATCACTTGCAGGAGGAGATAGCAGGGCACTGGGAAGCACTGCAGCAGCGAGTCTGGGTGTGCCCCCCTGTCTTTGGAAAGGACACGCTGCAGAGCCTTGCTAGGACTTTCCTCCTTTAATTTTAAGCATTTAAATATATGAAACATATAAAAAGAAACCATCCATATTTGCTGCTTTTAAAATTTAATCTACTCTGTAATCTTTCTTCATTCAGTTTTGTTTTATGAGAGAAGCACATGGTTGCTGAACTGGAACAATGAAGTGAATGAGAGAGTTGTATCAGATAGGCAGCAAAATGTTGCAAACTAAGAGTCTTTATAATATAAACCCATTGCAGCATAGCATAAATTTAAGTATTACGTTGTGATAAGGTAATGATGTCCAACAAAAAGAAATGTTAAGGTAGGCAAAAGTGTTTGGAGACAAAATAAACAAATGCTGAGAACGCAAGCATTCGTTTTCACAAATACCTCCCAGAAGTTCCAATGTTTGTCAGTGAATAATTTTTGTTAATAAATGGTTGCACAGGATGTGCACAGTTCCTTTGGGCCCTGAATGCTCCCTTTCGAGGCAGTACTCTCATCCACAGGTACGGCTCTTCTCAAGAGCAGCCTCAAGACCTGGTCATGCAGCACATGGTTATGTGAGGAGCACTGGGGAACCACTTAAGGGATTGCAGAGGGGGATAAAGGTTGGAGCAGAGGCCTCCCACAGCAGGTGCACAAAAACCAGATTTTCTTTGCAAAGTTTTACCTGCTACTTTCTGAACTTAATGCATCATGGAGAGCTGGACATACACAAGTGAGACATTCAGCAAAATTGCACATAACTTCTTTGTTAAAGGAAAAACAGCCTTCACATATAACTGACCTAAAGACTGATGAAGACAAAATGAGGCTTTGTATTCTATATGTCAGTAGCTTTTTTTTTTTTTTTTAAGCTGTTTATTGCTTGGATTTTCTTTCTTTTTCTACTTATAGGTCACAAAATGATAGTGACAAAGAGCAAAGAGATTTGGAGAGAAGATTTCGAGAAAAAGAACCTGAAAGGCAAAGGTATCGACTGGATGATGGCAGAAAGCATAGAACTCACTATGAGTTTGACAAGTTTGTGAGAAGGAATGAAGAAGAGCTGAAATGGGGGAAAGGATACAACCAAGACAGAGGAAAGAAAGGGAACCACAACTACAGCTTCACTGTGGAGGCAGTAGACAAACTGGGTAAAGAGGACAAGTGTGATGACATGGCATCCAAAAAGGAGCGCATAAGAAATAAGGTTCTTTTATTCATTTAGGATAATCTTTCATTAGTTAAATATGCTTCAAGATCACAGGTTTTCCTTTTGCAAACTTAGCATAAAGATGCTTTAAAAAAAAAAAAAAATTCTTTATGTCATTTTCAGTAAAACGCCAACTTCTTTTTATTGCCGTCAAAGAACAACAGCAGTTAAAATAAGTTACGGTCACAGGTCTCTGCTCATTTGTATGCACCATATTCAACATACTTTCTGTCTTACTTTCAATCCTAGCATTTTTAGAACGCTATTCTTGGAAGCCTTGTATTTTACGAGCCTATTAAAAACTGTTATACTTCTAGTTTGCAATGAAACTCAACAACTGTGGCATGCTCATCTTTGTGTTTCCATTACCCTGCCCATAAAGCCCTTACAATTGGCCAGGACATCATTAAGGACATAATGTGAGTAATGACATATCTAAATAGCTAATTCAGAAACAGTGGTTTTTAGAGGAATGTGCCATTTCTTCAATATTGTATACCTGTCAGTTGGAGAAGGATGTTGTCTGCTTAGGACAAATTACATTTGTGTTCAATGTCAGGGAAAGAACAGGTGCAAAAACAGTGCAAATGGGGCTGGTAGCAGGGTGTGTAGCAGAGCTGTCCCTTCTCATCTCCCAGGGACACGGGCATCATTTTTCTCAGACTCTGATTTCATGGATGTGCCAGAGTCTTTTCAGGAGGTGGTTATCCTTGTCAACCTCATTCTCTATCTGTTCTGGTCCTAGATTTTCTGCACAAGATGACTGAAACATTATTTTGTGCAGAAATTTATTCAGCATGTGAATCTCTTCTTTCAAACCAAATTCCTGATGCGGGTTGGGGGTGAGAGCTGCCAAGGAGTGAGCTGGTCATGTGTGGCACGAGTCCATACGGATCACATACAAAGCTGGCCCGGGTGGACTCACTATGCAAGCCGTGTGAGTCACTTTGTGCAAAAAAAAATTGCTGTTTTAAAATAGGCTGCTTATTTTGTTTGCAAAACTTAATGCAAGAATTTGAGCAAAAAGCTGTGCTTGTGGTGAATGGGTTGCTGCACAACATTAAAAACTGGTATTTGTGTGAGTAAAACAAACAATCTACTAGGAAAAGACTTCTTAAGTAGCGTTTCTGTAATACATTTTATTATTGAAATTGCAAGAATAAAAAGCACTCTCAAGAGCTATGGAACTTCCCCATTTGCAGGCTCAAGGTCTCTTTTCCTTCTACATTGCTCCTTCTCCCATTTCAGCGTGTTGTTGGGTCACACATGTGACTGAGTCAGCAGCACTGAACATATTCAGTTGAGGATAATTTTCTAGCTGTTATCTGCTAACGGGCGCTCTGGTTTGTCTCATTTTATTGTGCTTATAGTTAATATTTGTCACTCATCTGCCAAGTTGTAAGTGTGCAGGCTGTCGTTGTTCCTGGTCGCTGCTGGTGAAGGTAGCAACATATTTCAGAGTTTTACCTAGGCATGCATAGTAGTATTGTGTTTGATAATAGCCAGCAGTATTTCTCCTTGTTTATGTCAAATGCTCATAAGATCTTTCCTTTTTACAGCTTTTTTCACTTATTCAAAATGCTTGGCTTTCAAGAATAGTATTGTAAGCAAGACAGATATAAAATACTCAGTTGATTTTCATTATACTTCATTTTTTTCCCAGCTCTTACGATACATAAAGTAATTTAACACAAAATCTGCTTTCTTCACAAAAACTAATCTCTTTAAAACCCCACCTGTGCATCCCACACAGGTTTCTCAGAGTTAACCTCATCTGCTCCCCCCTAGGATCGCCCAGCCATGCAGCTGTACCAGCCAGGGGCTCGCATCCGAACGCATACGGGATCCACGAGTAAAGCCTATGACTGCAGTGGGAAGTCTTCTGAAGATGCTCTTGACAAAAAGTATGAGGTGGATAACTCAGTGGGAGGTGGCTCTGAGAAGAGTGAGGAAGCAGAATAAAACAAACTGAAGGAAAGACTTGTGGAAAGGGATGAACTTCAGATTCAACATCGCCGCATAGAGCTGTTTCAGAAGCCCAACACCAACAAAATTGTCACAGCTTTCTCTTACGTCCTCTGAAATAAAGGAAAGAGCGACTGGAGATGCATAAAGTATCTTACAGCAAAGGAATATGATTGCTTTTTTACATAAAGCAGAGCAAACACCATTTGCCCAATGTAAAAGCAGTCTGATGTTTTATTAGATTGACCTTGAGATATAAAATCTCTAATAGTTTTAAAGGAATATTTATAGAAAACTTCAGAAGCGACCTCACCTTTCCAAGTCTAAAGAAACAAAATGTGGATTTGTGTCATTGTGAGGCCTGAAGCACTTCCAGAGTGTCGGGTGCCTGGCAGTCCCAGGGCCCCTTCCTGCACACGGTGGTGCTGCCCAGCGCCGTGCGGCTTGGGGAGCTCCGCAGCCAGCAGTGTTTGCAGGGCACGAGGAATGGCAGTGGGTGTCTGTATGTACCTCGTTGTGTTCACATTGTTTTTCAATTAACTACAGTGTCTAATAAGTGTTATTAAAGCTACAAGTGTGTTGTTAGAGTGTTTGTCATTTTTGGAGCCACTTCTGCCTTTTATGTTTTAAAGGATTCTTGTACTTAAAGCAGAAAAAAGCTGACACAAACCTCAGCACTTACACAGTGCATCTGGTTTTCTTAAATTAGCTGGGTTTTTTTATGGTTTTGACACTGACTTTTCAAAAAGTGATTGTACAGTGATGACTTTTTATATGCTGATGTTTGATGTAAGTTGCAGATGCAGGATCTGGACAATGTAAGACACGTGAGAGTTCTGAAGTTCAATTTGTTTGAAGAAAAACAAACACGAGTGTCAGCTGCAAAGTCCCATTTTTTAAGTTCCAAGTCAAATTCTGCCCTCTGATGCAGGCACATATATATGTGTGTATATATATATACATATATTTACAGTGTTTCCATCGGTTTCAACATTGCATGTTTATGGAAGGGCAAAACTTACTCATCTTTTACAGCTGAAAGTTTCAGTCATCCGAAACCGAGACCTGCTGTGTTGATTAAATTAAATAGTAAGACATTCATTTATTTTTTACATCCTCTTGGAGCATTTGGTTAAGCATAACATTTAGTTGTTCTAGAACTGAAAAATTATTGATTGTATTTTCCAAGATATTAAGCATTACGTGAATAAAAGCAACAAGATTTTCACTATGATTTTAAGAAGTGATCTTCTGTAGTTTTTTTTGTCTGTACTCTTAAAAAAAACATAAGTAGAATGCTATGCTACTCAGTATTCCTCAGAAACGGATAAAAATAGCGTTGAGAAGAATTTTAATATCAAACTATGTAAGTGAGAGGCCAACTAAAACAACTTCAAAGCTTACGTGAAACAACTGTTGGAAAACCATTTGGTTTTATCTTCATCTAAAGTTTATCTTGTTTATCAGCCTTATTCTGACTGCTGAGAAGGGATTTGAGTTCAGCTTCTTGGCTGAGGGAAAGAGCCTGACTTGGTCTGAGAAGAAGGAGACCTAACCAGGACAGTTCTGCAGTAGAGGCAGACAGGGCTTCAACGGATTGGGGTCTGTGTAAAAGCAACCATTTGCAACCCATTGAGGTGCCCAGGGGATGTGGGCAGAGCTGTGCTGGCTCAAGGAGGGGTCTTGTTTGTGAGAGGAACCCATAAGAGCAAGAGAAAAAGCTTGTGCGCATCCTCACATGCTTGGTATTTTTGGCCAAAGGTGGCTGCCAGGCTACTCTCTCACTATCCCATGTGTGCTTGGGCTATAAGTATCTCTTGATGGCATTATAGGTGAGTAACTTAGTAGTTTATTTAGCAGTAAACTTCCACTTGAGGACTTGCCACCTCTTAGTTACCAAAGATTGGACTTGAAAGCTTGGCTCAGTAAAAACTGTCAGGGCTTCAACATTCACATATTTCGGGAAAAGCTGTCACCCCCTCACTAACTAGGACACCTGCATCCCGTTTGACTGCAGGAAAGCTGGCCTTGAGTTTACACATCTGCACAGACAGAGTATCCAGAACATTGATATTCACAGGGAAAGCCGGGCAGGAGGAGCTGCCACCTGCTCAGTGCTTGCTCTTTTTCCTATGCGCCTCCTGATGACACAAAATAAATGCAGGCTTGCAGCCTGTCTTTGTACAGAGTCACTGTGGCGTGAGAGCTTTATTTCCACAATAGCAACTTTGTTTTGCAAATTCAGCTTTGCTGAAAGTAGATCCGGCTACCCTGAGAAACAGGAATTGTATCTACTTACATTACAGCTGATTTGGGTGCCATCTGCTTCTTTGTTTTTACAGTATAGGGCTCTCTTCTTTAATACAAATCTTCACCACCTTGGCAGTCTCACTCAATTTCTGTTGTCCTATTTCCTACTGGATTCCAAGGTCATCCGAATTTTGCAATGTGGAAATCACCTTGTCTGTCAAGATGGAGTTAGGCTCCATTCTGTCATGATCTATTGTGTCAAAGGAAACTGATGTGGGATATAAATATTCAGTAAAAAAATCTGCACTCACGCCTGTAGCAGTTTTCAAGAGCAGGCAATTCAATTCCCAAACATCATTCTGCCAACTTCAGATTCCATTTTTAAACGCATTCTGCTGTTTATTTTTACTAAAAAAACAAATGGCTACAAGCTATTTCCAGAAAGTCTTGGGAGGTACGTGGCTTACCTCTTCACGCTGCATCACGCTGCATGGTTTGGGCTGGAAGACTGTTCCCAAAGCAGAATAGGAGAAGAGCGACAAGCCTTAGCTTGCCTTCATGTGCCTTTGCACAAAGAGCTGGGAGCTGATGACAAGTGACCACTCCGACATCCACGTCCTGTATTCAAAAGGAAATGAACCTGAAAAGCATGCAGGTGCCCCATCTGTGGTGCCAGCCTGTTCCCGTTGTACCTACAGAGAGATAGCACGGACACTTAGCCACCAGTGCTGAAAAACATACTGCCTCTGTGTGGGCTGTGAGGTGTGACGGATCACTGCTAAATGCCACTGCCACCTGATGTTACAGCAGATCAGGGAGACAACTACCAGCCCTTCTGAAAACACTACAGGTTTTGGTTAATGTTTTAGCACTGCTGAGGTTTGTATGCAGATTCTATCTGAAAGTGAAAGCAGAAGCTGTTTTGAAGGTCTTGTGCTTTTCCCCACACTGTAAGCCAGAGATCCTCAGGTGGTAAACGATGACAACTGCTGTATCAAACACGTATGAAACATGGAGTGGACACATTCTCCTCTCTTCTCAAAAAAACAAAAAAAAAAAACAAAAAAAGCCAAAAACCAGACAAAACCAATGATTGAGCTCCTTTAAAGGAGAGGAATTAAACTCTTGTGTCTGAGTTGCTTTTAAAAATATCCTCATGCCAAAAGACTTAGAAAAGAAAGCCAATTACTGCTGTCACCCAACTCTCAGTTATTTCATTTCTTAATTAACTTTGTGTTTAACTTTGTGCTATTATGATTTTTTTTGTATGTGCACTGTTCTATGATGCACTATTGTTCAAACAAAAACCACAGAGGACTTTCAAAAACCAGAAGAATGGAAGTATCACAGAACTTCACGCTTGAAATAGAAATGTAAATTTGTGCTTTCTCTGGAGAAACATTTCCCGTCAGAATCATGCTCAGCAGGCAGGAAAGAACATTCAGTATAAATTACAGCATTTAAATTATGTCACTTTTCAAAATATCTTTTGCCATTACTATAAAGTCGGAGCTGTCTGACAGCTTCCCAGCATGCTGAGCAGCTTTAGCACCAACAGAGATTTTCATTTCCAGAAGTGTAACAATGCAATAAACTTTTCCTACTTACTGGCATTAGTGCATGCTTGAGAGCATGCCTGCATCTGGGCCTCCTCACCTCTGCACCAGCGATGGAGATGCAGTGGAAGCCTTTGCTGGGTGAGGAGACTGACAGCAGAGCTCACAATGGGTCTCCGGTGGTAAGGACACCACGATGCTCATTCCTCCTAACCTGTAAACAGCAACACTCAAACCTGTCTGCCACGCGTGCTTCGACTCAGTCCTGGCAGGCTGTCCTTTCTCCCAGTTTTCTGGAAGAAAGTTTTCTGTAATGCAAGCAGTGTGAAAAGATATAATTGTTCAAATTATGTTTGTTAATTATGGAAACTTTGAGCCAAATATTCACGGGATGGCTGAAAGTATTTTTACAGTATTTTCTTGACTGAAGGCACGGTAAGAAGCTTCATGTGTCAAATGCTTCTTTTTTTTCCCTGAATTTTACCATTAGAAAACATTTTTAAGATATGTTTTTAAGAGATGAGTATGAAACCATGAGATTGACAGCGCTCATTTCCAAGGCCAAAGCTAGTTCTGTGCAGACCTTGGCTCCACCAAGCATGCACTAAGCCATCACTCAGTCCCAGTGACAAGAAAAGGCTTCACACAGCCCTCCGTCTGAACATGAGGACCAGTGGACAGCCAGCACCCGGTTTTGGCGGTTCAAGTTCAACAGGCACTATGCTGAGGATCTTTAAATCAGAAATCAACCTGCAACACAGCTGAAGAGATACTGATAGGTACTGCCTTTTGTGGATGACCTATCAAAGGATTTAAGACGTTCAACAGAAAAAAAAAGATATGTTTCTCACCCATAGATTTATTCTCGTTTACACTTAAAATGTCCTTACACCCAACTTGTTTGCTGATAGTACTCAGTTGACTGTCACAGAATTCCCTACTAACATCCCAAGTCATTTTTCCCTGAATAAAATCAATACATCAAAGCTGGTAGTAATACAACCTTAAAGTTTGGACTGTAACTTTTATTCCTACTTATGTATGGACATCTGAGATTCTTTCATTCAGTGTGGTGATGGCATGTGGCAGCTCTTCACAGTGGCTCTCATTCTTACTGCTCTGAATAACATTACCAAAAGACCTTGTTACCTCATTGCTACTGAAATTTGCATCGGAGATGCAGTAGCCAAAAACCTTTGGCAAAAGATCAACAATCTACTCAGAAGACTAGACTAAGATCCAATGGTCAGGAGACTTTAAAAGGAAAAAAAAGTACTATAGGGTTTACTTTCTGGACAGAACCTCTTACCTCAGCTGCTCTCTGCACCTATGGCTCAGGCACTCAAGCAGACTGGCAAGCATGTTTAACATCAGCATCAGTGTCAAGTTGAATCTGTTGCAGCAGGGTACTAATGGTACAGCTACTAGGAGTCATGGGGCCACTGTGGGAGCATCCAAAAGGACTCTTACCTATGGCAGCCTGAAACAAGGTTAGGTGCTACGAGGTATGGTTTAGGAGCTTAGCAGGTAGTCATGGTGATGGTCTTGTAGGTCCTTTCCAACCTTGTGATTCTATGATTCTATGAAATATTTATATTAAAATGCCAGCAAAATAAAATAACGAAGTGATCTAGGAAGGGGCAAAACTAAACACAGCTACACAAATAATGTGAATCATAGATTCATAGAATTACTCAGGTTGGAAAAGACCTTAAAGATCATCGAGTCCAATCACAACCTAACCATACTACCCTAACTCTAACAACCCTCCGCTAAATCATGTCCCTGAGCACCACATCCAAACGGCTTTTAAACACATCCAGTGATGGTGACTCAACCACCTCCCTGGGGAGCCTATGCCAGTGTTTAACAACCCTTTCTGTAAAGAAGTTTTTCCTGACAGAAAGCTGTCTTTCACTGGCCAAACAAAGCTTCACCTAGCGCTGCTTTAGCAACCCCACGACAAACGTAGGTTTCACACAGAAGTGCCTTTCTGAGCATTGTAGAGGACAGCAGAACATAGGCTGAGCGGGTGACCCAGCACGACAGCTGACACGAGACATCTGCCTGCTGGCTTGAAGAAGGGTACCGAATTGACAAAGGGAACGTGACTTTTACGAATTAAACACAGTCTTTGCAGGCGTCCCTGTAAACGAGAGATTCGTCCCTTAATACAATTTAGATCTGTAATTTAATATAACACGGGAAGATGCGGACCGGAGAAACCCCGCACGCCGTCCCGCAGGTGACCGCGACGCAAGCGACGCAGCCGCCTCCCGCCTCCTTCCTTCTCAGCGGCCCCGCCACGGGCCGAGCGCGGCGCCTCTCCGCCTCACGGCGGCACCACGTGACCGGCGCCGCGCACCGCCCGCCCATCACGGCGAGGGAAGGCGGGAGGCCACGAGGGGCGGGGCCACGAGCAGCGCCGGCGCTTCCGGTTGGGCGGCGGGCGGGCCCGGGGGGGCGGTGAGGCGGCAGCCATTCGGCCGCGCGCCTCCTCCCGGCGCCCCCCCGCGTCCCCCCGCCCCCTCCTCCTCCCCGCCCCTCGCACGGCCCGAGCCCGCCAGCGCCGCCGGCCCGGCCCGGCCCGCCGCCGCCTTCCCTGGGCTGCGCCCGGCTGCTGGAGGTGCTTCGGCGGTGAGTGCGGTCGGAGGGGCGGCCCTCCCCGCCGCCCCCCGGCGCCGAGCGGGCTCCTCTCCCGCCGGGCGGCGGGCTGGGGCCTTCCCCTCCGCCGGGGCCGCCTCGGGGCCGCCGGGCGGGGGGCCGCGGGGTTCGGGTGGGGGCGAGGCCGGGGGGCGGCGATGTGCCGGGCCCCCGACGACGACGTCGCCTCCCGGAGACCACGGGGCGGGAGCGGAGCGTCGGGAAATGCCGCCGGGGAGGTCGGAGCCGGCCTCGTACCGTGCCGGGCCCCGCGGGGAGGGAGGGTCCGCGGTACCGGGGAGCGGTACGGGACTGGGAGCCGGCACTGCAGGGAGCGGGAGGAGTTGGGGCGCGGGCCGCGCTGAGCCATTCGTGTCGGGGAGGTGGAGATCCGGACTTCATTCTTCTCTTCCCTGAGCCATCTTCACGTTGCATTTTGTTTCGGTGTAATGCAGGTGGAGTTCTTAGCCCGAGGTCATCGCGGGAAGGGTATGGTACGGCGTGGTTGTGTGCGCTGGTTGGTCCCGTGGCGCTTCATCAGCTCAGCTCTGCAGAAGTACGTTATTTTGAGGTCAGTTTTGGAAGCTAGTAGTGCTTTATTGCTAATACAGAGGTAGTCTGCCCTGTCAGAATTATGTGATCCTTAATCTTGATGTAGGTATGTCATAGAAACCATAAAATAGCCTGGGTTGAAAAGGACCACAGTGATCATCTAGTTTCAATCCCCTGCTATGTGCAGGGTCGCCAGCCACCAGACCAGGCTGCCCAGAGCCACATCCAGCCTGGCCATGAATGCCTCCAGGGATGGGGCATCCACAATGTGCAAGTCAGATACTTTGTACTTTAGGTTGCCCATAGGTCTTGTATTAGGAGCTCATGTTACTCTGTAGACTTGTTCTTCTAGCAAAGACAGAAGGCCTGTGAGGTAGCTATAGTGCTGCATCCTTCATGTTCTCCAAGCCATCTGCATTAAGCACTGATGTCACTGTTCAGTTTTCCTCTGAGTTGAACCTGGGACTGCATCGTGCAACAGCTCCCTTGCTGGACCAGGTGCCTGCTCTCCCAGCACATCTCTCAGTGTTGGTGGCTGGCGAGTCAGGGTGTTGGAGCCTCTTCTCTTAATGCAGTTCTAAAGACGGGACCCAGCAATCACTGCTGATGGAGCACTGCACAAAGGGGGTGGCTGGTGGTGGGCAGCTTGGCCATGAGTACAGTCGGGTTCCTATGGGCTATGCAGGTTAGCAAGAGCATGGTGCTGCCTTTCGTTCCCTGTGTGTTGGAGCCAACTCTCACATCTCCTCTGTGTATGCTGGGAAGCACCTGCTCTGCTTCACCACTGTGGGAGCTGAGCTTCTGTTTCTTGTTGGCCATCACACAGGATCAGGAGAAACGTGGTGTTGCCACAAGACTGCTACCACCTACTTCTTGGCACTGCAGGAATGTGTCACTTTCTCCTTTGCTTAAACACAGTGGCAGTACTGCTGGTGGAAGCGATGGTGCAGCTGTATCCAGGTGTCTGGTGCTGGCTATTAACTTTTCAGTCAACCATCTTCATTGACAGATGATGTGGCTGAAGTCTTTGCCTGAGCTTTGCTGATGAAAGTGAAGAGCCATCTTTCTTATGCAGTGACAGAGTTTGTCAGAGCAGAGCTGTAACGAGTGGTACCTTGTGAAAGTGGGAGGATTATCTGAGGAAGACATTTCTAGGAGTGTGGGCTTACTTCATCCTTTGCTTGGTGAACTGATAGAATGGTGTTGTGCACTTGTGTGAGAGGTTGCTGGAAACCATTTCTTCATGCTAGTGTGTTGCTCATTTTTCAAGATTGTGTGGATGTCCCACTGGATATGGAGAAAACAATGCGGATATAAGGAATCATATAAAATATATGACTTTCTTTTGAGGGCCTTAGAAGCTGCACTGGCGCTCCTTATGTGCTTTGTACATCTTCATTCTCTGCTTGTCTCTCATTAGGATCAATTCTTTATCAAGAGGAAGAGAAGTATAGCTCCTTCTGTCACTGAGAATCAGGATGGACTGGTTTGGAAGGATGATACAACAGTCTGCTCGTTGCCATATTCTGAAATTCTACGTGTCATGTTAAAAACAACCTGTAATTTTCTATGTTCACAGGCAATGTAGATCTTTAGCTTTGAGCCCTTCCTTGCTTCACTCTGGCACTGCCTCATGACAGTCACAGCTTATCTTCTGTACAGATGCATTAAATTTTGCAACAGAGTGCAAAATGTTTATTAAACAGATGTGTAGCTATGGAATTGAAATGGGATTGAGAAGTGGAGACATTTTGTTAGTTGCCAGAGTCACTGTGTTGTGCCTAATGCTGGGCCAATGTTTGCTAGTACATAGGGTCTCCTGCAGATTTCTTTTATGCCACTGGGAGGTTTGTGAGAGGTGTTGGGATGAACGGCTAATCCTGTACTGGGATCCTGACAAACAATGAGATGCTGAATCCTGGAACTGAGTCTGAAGTGGCCATAAGTCCTGCTGGTGAAGAATTAAGAGATCTGGTTGCTTTCTGCATTACTTTGGGCTGTTCCTGTTGCTCAGCTTAACACAAGCTGAGTCCCTTCATCAGATTTTCACATGAGTCCTGAGTGTTAATCTGCATCCCTACAGGCCAGCAAAAACCTGTGGTTGAGTTAAGAGCTGAGCTGGCACCAGCGCTGTTGCCATGCTCGATACCTGTGGATATTGTGAGCTTGTGGACAGGAGCACTTTGCTGTTCAGATTCATTGGAAATCTTAATGTCTAAGGAAAAATCTGAAGAAGCCTTGGCTGCCCTTAGCTAAAGTACTATCACAAACTCCAGAATCTTAGTAGAGGCTTCTTTTGTTGTCAGTACTTCGTCTTGAAGTGGAAGCAGAACGTGTGGATAGGGCAAGTGTAAATGCAGGGCTTCAACCTTCTGCTTCACTTGTAATGTGTTCTTACATAGTTAATTGGTTCTATTTGGTTATATCTGTGTTTGTGGTTTGTTTTGTCCTGCAAAATGTGGAAAGCAGGAGGAGATGCAACAATAGCAATTAAGTAATCCAGAGCACTGTGTAGTTGCAAAGTGGCATGAAGCCTCAGCTCCAGTCACTGTAGCATAGTGTGTCCTGCAGCTGTGGGTTGGGACCTGACAGAGCTTTTAGAAAAACTACACAGCAGTTATTTGTACTTGTGCAGACAGCAGCTCTTTTTTAATCTTAAGGGTCTTCAGCAGGTCTGAAAGAAACTCCCGCATCCATGTCATGTCTGTTGTGTTTTGTGGGGACTTGTTTGTCATGCATGCTTGATCTTCATCCTGACATTCACACTTCTTCAGAAGGGACTTCCAGATGACCAGAGCGATGTTTGAGTTTACTGTCAAATGCACATGAGGCACTTTGCTGGGTCCTTACCCTTTTTATGGACAGAAGTTGGAGCAGTGTAGAGGTAGGTTCCTTTGAGTTTTGCTTTGAAGCATTTATGCAGAAGCAGTATGGTCCATCTTATTTAGCATTGTCTCAGAGATGGTACCGAGCAAATGTTATGCTACATCACGGTTCATGCAGGTCCCAAACCATGGAAACTTGGTTATTGACTGTATGGTTGCTAGCCTGGCTGGCTTGGGGCTGTTTGGAAAACAGTGTCTTGCTGTTCTTCAAACTGCACCCAACTACAAGGCAAGATGTAAGGCACATTCCAGTCTAAAATATGGTCTGCTTGAAGGCAAAGAGAAATACAAATCATGCAGTTAGCCATGTGATAAAGCTGAGTATAGCTGACTGGGGGCTGCAGCACCTCTCCTACAAAGAAAGGCTAAGAAAGCAGGAGTTATTTAGCCTGGAGAAGACTCTGGGAGACATCATTGTTGCCTTCCATACTTAAAAAGGGGCCTGCAAGAACATTGGAGAGAGCCTCTTTATCAGGGTGCATAGCAATGGGGTAAGAAAAGAGAGTTTTAAACTAAAGGAGGGTAGATTTGTCATGTCAATCACGTCCTGCTCAGGGACATGATTTAGCAGAGGGTTGTTAGAGTTAGGGTAGTATGGTTAGATAATGGTTGGACTCAATGATCTTTAAGGTCTTTTCCAACCTGAGCGATTCTGTGATTCTATGATTTAGATTAGATGCAAGGAGGAAATTCCTTACCATGAGTGTGGTAAGGCACTGGCACAGGCTGTCCAGAGAATCTGGGGGTGCTCCTTTCTTGGAGGTGTTGAAGACCAGGTTGGATGGGAGCTTGGAACCAGGTGGTCTTTAAGGCCCCTTCCAACCCAAATCATTCTGTGATTTTAAGATAGAGGAGGGCAGTAATTGGATATGTGGAAGCAGTGACATTTTGAGCTCAAAGGGAGAAGTGAGTAAGGATGTTAACAAGAAAGTCTTACAGACTGGCTATTCAGATGCATGCTCAGTGCACCTGCTTAATTTAAATGGCAATACAAGTTCATACAAATACAAGCTCAGCACCCTGCAGATTTGTTACTGGTCTCAGAATAGCTACTTTAAAACTAGAGTTACTGTTCTTTATAGTCATGGCCTAACATGTTGGCAGTAGTGAGGATCTCTTGCTCAGTAGTACACCTAAATTAAGTAGAGATGTCAGCAGAAGAGGCACTTTCTGTAGTGACTGCCAACTACAGTGCGCTGAAGTAATAAAAATCAATCATGGTGAGTGCAAGAGAAAGTACCCCAAACTCTTTAATGTTACTTATATACTAAAGGCTTGAATATCAACCCTTTAATATCTGGAGATGAAAATGAGGAAGTGCCTGTAAGTTTTCCACTTCTAGAATCGCTTCCTGGTCAGAAAAGCTTAGCAGCAACTGGGACAGTTTGTGGAAGGGAGACAGGGACTTCTTCTCATGTTGTATTTGAAAGAAAATGGAAGTTTTCATTGTAAAGCAAGATAGGTCCAAATAAAGGCAGAGGATGGAGTCTGGGTGAAGTAGAGTTAAGAGATGAAAGTAACAGGTAGCTCCTGAAATTACAACATGTAGGTTCTGTGTGAAAGGGTGGAAAATCACGAAAAAGGTAGAAGAGATTGCCTGCAAAACTGTGTTGTATACTGTGATATTTTCAGTTGGAAAATACTTTTTTCCCACCCCTTTTTTTTTTTTTCTCTATAGGGAAAAAAACCCACCAAAAATAGAGAATTCAGGTTTATTGCCAATTTGTATTCTCTTACAGGTCTGAAAATGTGATTAGTGCAGTATGTTGTTATTGTCCTGATTATGTTTTGCTGAGATTGGGTTAAAACACATTTGTTTCCTACAGCTCCATGTGATCAGTTTGTTGGTTTTGACTTTCAAAATTTCCTTTTCACCCATTGCTGCAAATCTCTTAGCCAAAAACAAAAGAGAACCTGAATTCCTAGGGAATTCTGGATGTGTTGGAGCTCACAAGGCTTGCTATGGGTTTTTCCTCTTGGCGAATTGTTTGCTATTGCACAGATACGGGCCTTTGTATGGTTCCTCAGAGTGCTGGAACATTGTAAATTATCAAAAACTCCCTCCAGTTGAATAATTGTAGAGCCATGCAGTTGCTTCTTGTGTAGATGGCACATTGTTCTCATACCTCATACACGTAAAGCGTGATTCATCTTCAGGCTCTGTCTGTGGACTCACTGTGCTTCTTGACTGGAACGTGTGCTTGTTTTGAAAAGCTCCCTGTTCCTGTGACTTAATGTAAAGTACATAGATATAGCATGTGCAAAGTCATCATTCCATGAACCACCACACCAGTGAACCTTTATTTCTTATGAATGTGTGCCCTCTGACCTTCAGCCAGTTTCTTGCTGGTTTTTTTTGCTGTGCCCATGCAATCCTTCAGCAGTACTGCTAGCCTGCTTTCCTTCTGTCCCTCATTATAACCAGAGTCAGACACTGCTTGTTCTGCAGGTTTTAAGACTGGTTGCATACTGGCCGTGTTCTAATTATAAGCTGAACAGAACCAGTAACAGTTAAGTGAAATCTTCAGCCTTTACCTCAGTGGTGACATTTCCTTAGCCTTCTATTTCTACAAGTTTCGTGGAAAATTTAACCTGAGTCTATATTGCTTTGCCCAATTTGATTGGTATTCACCAAAGGGAAACGTTTTTGTTTAAGTCTCCTTTCCATAAGAAACCAGAGCTTAAAAATAATGCTGTAGGAGTAAATTGAGAAAACTTGCATTGGGTACATATTTTTTGACTAGTTGTTAATCTATATATACACTCAGGCAGGAAAAATAATGTTAAATAGACACACAAGCTTTGTATCTGGATGTATGTCTTAAAAATTAGGTTGATATGGTAGGATGGAAAAAAAAAAAGAAGTGTGCAATTCACATAAGTACTGAGAAATGTCCAAATATTCCTTTTCAGCAGTGGTAACATCCATGTCTAGGTGGAAGTGGCTTATTGAATGTCACATCATTCAGACTTCATTTTCTATTTATTGTGGTAGGTAATTGGGGTAGCTTCTGATAGAGATGATGAAATACAGCAAAATTATTATAAATGCTTTGCATTCCTGATGCAGCATTTCTGTGTTTTTGTTGGTTTTTATGAGGTCTCACAGAAACCATGATTCTGAGACGTTTCCATCCTGTCCTGAAACAAACAAAATATCTTGTATATGAGGACTGGCACACAGATTGGATAAAAGTCACTGCTGTTTGATTTTTGAGATAGCACTGTTGATGTTATTAGGGCTACAAGATGAAACAATGGAAAAATTGTTCTTACAATAGATAAAGTTCCTATGAGCAGTGGCTTTTGTTTTTTCATGTAATTAGTGAAAGGAAAATAGTGTTTAATGGAGAAAGGCAGAGCGTTGGATTTAGGCTTCTGTTATCTTACTGAATTTTTTGTTGTTGTTTGTTTTATCAAAAACATTTAATTTGTTCCAGAATTTTATGATGGAGAATGCAGTTTTGAAATAGCTTGTTTTTACTGGCACTGTTTCAAAGTACTTTCTGATTTCAGTTTACATGCGTAACATAAACGAAAACACTCCAAATCTTGGAAGAAGGGACAACCGAGAAAGCAAGTCATGTTTCTCAAATGGAATGTGAACTTAACTCTTCATTGCCTGGATTCTTTTCTTAGAGTTTACTTATGTATTTTTTACATAAGGAAGGCCTGCTGTTAGGTAAAGCTTTGTTTTTTCAAGTTCTACTGATGCAAGATGACTTGGAAAAGCCAGAGTGGCCTATATTTGCATTTGTTTATGAAGTAGTTAGTACCTGTGCAAAACTTATGCTTCTGAAAATGATGAGGGGAGGGGGAAACATACAGTTATTTGGCAAAGCTAAAATGAACACTGAGAGCTAACTGTACAGATTTTTTTTTCCCCCTTTGTTTCAGGATCTCTGAAGCTTGCTCTTTATAAGGTGAAGTGCTGTGAAGACTGTTAACGTAGAAAAATGGACATGTTGCAGATACTGCGTAAAACCACAGAACGCTTGGAGTGTGATCACTGCAGCTTTAGAGGAACGGATTATGAAAACATACAAATTCATATGGGCACCATACACCCAGAGTATTGTGATGAAATGGATGCTGCTGGTTTGGGTAAACTTATATTTTATCAAAAAAGTGCAAAACTGTTTCACTGCCACAAATGTTTCTTTACCAGCAAGATGTATTGCAACGTATATTATCACATCACAGCACAACATGCAGCACCAGAGAAATGGAGCGAGGAGCGGAAAGGACAGGTAGAAGGAGGTTCAGATTCCTCCAAAAAGAATGGTGCTATAGAGCCCCAGAAATCTACCCCTTCCCCTGAGTCTCTCAAACCTGCCCTTTCTCCTGAAGTCCCCAAATCTGAATCCAAGCTTCAGAAATCATCAGTGTCCCCAGAATCCCAGAAGTCAGCTCAGACTTCTTTCTCTGAGCCGGAGAAGTCAGCCCAAATCATGTCCCCAGATTCAGAAAAGTCAATTCAGGCTGTGTCTCCAGATCCGGAGAAATTAGTCTCAGCTGTGTCCTCAGACTCAGAAAACTCATCCCCTGATGCGTCCCCCGACCCACAGCAACAGTCCCCTGATGCATCCCCCGACCCACAGAAGCCAGCCCCTGCGGTGTCCCCAGACCCACAGAAACCGGCCGTGGCTGCGTCTCCAGAGCCCCGTCGCCATTCTCCTGCTGTATCACCAGAGCCCCGTCGCCATTCCCCAGCAATGTCTCCAGAGCCCCGTCGTCATTCCCCTGCTGTATCACCTGAGCCCCGTCGCCATTCTCCAGCCGTGTCTCCAGAGCCCCGTAGATACTCCCCGGGTGTGTCACCAGAGCCAAAGAAACCTACTCCAGCTGTATCCCCTGAACCACGAAGGTATTCCCCGGCTGTGTCTCCGGAGCCTCGGAGGCATGCTTCTCAAATGCGTAGGCCTGCTTCTGCTTCTTCTCCTGAAACCCGGAGGCCTGCTCCTGCAGTTTCACCAGAGTCATGGAGACCTGGTCCCACCGTTTCCCCTGAACCCTGGAGATCTGCGCCTCATGAAATGCAGAAGTCTTCCACGGTTTCTCCTTGGGTTGCAAAGGCTTCCATAGAGTCTCGAAGGTCTGCCCCCGAGTCCCGAAGGTCTGGCCCTGTTGCATCACCAGAGTCTAGGAGGCTCGTATCTGACTCGTGGAAATCGACGTCCTTTTCTGAATCCCAGAAGTCCACCCTTGTTTCTACTGAGCCATGGAAACCCATCTCATCTGTTTACCCAGAAGGCTGGAAACCTGTTCTGTCCCCTGACACGTGGAAGCATTCTTCCCCTGTTTCTCCTGAGCTTCGGAAATCCAGTCATGCTGTTTCCTCTGACTCTTGGAAGCCTTCTTTCTTTCCCGAGGTCCGTAAACCTGCTACTTCGGTGTCTCCTGAATCTTGGAAACTCTCCGAGTCCCGGAAATCTATGTTCTTTTCTGAAACTCAGAAGTCCACTTCTGCTGCTTCCTTTGAGGTTCAGAAACGATCCCATTTCCCGGAGCCTCGTAAAAGAGCTCTGTTCCCAGAGTCACGTAAATCTAATCCTGCTGTTTCTACTGATGTCCAGAAACGTGCTGTCTTTTCTGAGACCCAAAATAAGGTGTCTGCTTCTCTTGCTTCTACTGAAGGCCAAAAACACGCCTTATGTTCTGAAGCACAGAAGTCAGCTCTTGTTTCTCCTGAGGTCCAAAAGCATGCCCTATTTTCTGAAGCCCAAAAACTTGCTCCCATTTCCCCTGAAGTTCAGGACCATACTTCCTTTTTGGAGTCTCAGAAATCAACTTCTCCTGAAATTCAGAAACACGGCCTCTTCAATGAGGCCCATAAACAGGCTCATTCTGTCTCTCCAGATACACAGAAACAAGCTCTTTTTCCTGACTCCCAGAAATGTGCTGTATCCCCTGATATTCAAAAACAAGCTGTATTTTCTGAGATGCAGAAACCTGCTGCTTCAATGTCCTCTGATGTCCAGAGACATAGTGAAACTACTGTACCTTCTGAAATCCCGAGAAACATCCTGTTTTCTGAGTCCCACAAATGTGTTCCAGGTTTTTCCTCTGAGCCCCAGACACCCAGTGAGTCTGGTGAGAGTGACTTTCTTTCTCACAGTTTAGATGATCAGAAACCACTGGATGACTTATTCTCACCAGATGAACAATCCATATTAGCCAAAGAATCACCTGAAGACATGTTATACTCATGCCCAAAAAAGAAGCCCAGGAAAGAAAACCAGGACAATTCAGACTCTGAACTGAATAGCAGCGAGTGTGGAAAAGCAGAGATGGACTCGATGGAGATGAAGGAGCAAGAATCCAACAGTGACCAAGAGCAGTATGATATGGAGTCCTCTGATTACAGCAGAGAGAGCAAAATAGGTGCAACTACTCCCAGTCAGCCACAGTGCGTTCTTCAGTTTACCGAAGAGAAAGAGGCTTTCATTTCTGAGGAAGAAATAGCAAAGTATATGAAGCGTGGCAAGGGGAAATATTACTGCAAAATTTGTTGCTGTCGTGCGATGAAAAAAGGTGCCGTCTTGCATCATTTAGTCAACAAGCATAACGTTCAGAGCCCATACAAATGTAAGATATGTGGCAAGGCTTTTCTCTTGGAGTCCCTTCTTAAAAACCATGTTGCTGCTCATGGTCAAAGTCTGTTGAAGTGTCCACGTTGTAATTTTGAATCAAATTTTCCCCGAGGCTTTAAGAAACACTTAACCCATTGCCAAAGCCGTCATAATGATGATACACCTAAAAAACACTTGGACAGCCTTGAACCACTTGAAGAACAAATTTAACTTGTATTTTTCCTTGTGTTAGAAAAGCTGAATTTACAACAGTGTTCAGAAGTGTTGCTGTATGTTAACCGAGTAGTTTAGCTGATCTGACAAGTCAGAAGATGCATGGTTTGTTGTACTATGTTTAACTTGTCTTATAGATGTTTTACTGAAATTATTTACTTTTCAAAGTCATTTTAAATACATGTCCGTGTCTTTTTATTACCCATCAGTAGAGTCATATTTTTTTGGATGTACTATGTTTTTGAAACCAAAATGGATACAAACTAGTTTTGTAAAGATTTGTAAAACATACAGGCAATTAAGGACTGGAGTGGCAACCCATGTATTTCTGTGAAGAATGAGCTTGGTTTTTTGCATTTGTTAGATGTCTTATTTTTAAAAATGTTTTTATCAAATTTTTAAGATGAAATTTCTTACCAAATTAAAAGTGAATGAGCCAGGCACGAGAAACTACCAACCCTTCTGGAATAACTTGGCCCTGAGGTTGTAATTGAGTGTATAGTCATTTGTTGGAAATTTCTTGCACTCAATTCTCTGTCTTTCTTGTCTCAGTTTTAGAAGCATTGAGGTACTTATTTTGTGATTATGTATTTTGGCCATGTGTTAAGCATGAACTAATATACATTAAATTGATGGATTAAGTCAGATTACGTATAGCTCAACATTTTCTCTTGATAATTCAGATGTTTGTAATGTCAGGAAAAAATACATTTCTTGTATCTGGTGAAATGTTATGCTTTAATCTTTTAACAATAAAAGAAAGCACCCAAACCTGGCATTGACCATTTCTCTTTTCCTCCAAATGAAGAGCAATTACGTATGTAATTAGGTATAAAGAAGACAGTTCTCTGGTGTTCCTTACCCGTCCATCAGAAGGCCATTGATAGCCTATACTGAGATATGTAATAGGCAAAAACAAATTCCACGTACAGTATCACAGGCTATACAAGGTAAGCAGTGGTTCACAGGTGATGCTTACAGCTATGAAGAGATTACCTTGGTTTGGGGAAAAAAAAACAATCTGTTTGGAAATGGTATTTTCAAATGTAGAGAAAGTGTAGAACTCCTTTGGGAGTGGGGCTGCAAAGGGATTAAGGTGAGTTTTTTGGAGCTGAACGTTGATTTTTCGTGAATATTTTAAGAACAGTTTTTTAATCATGTAAAATAATTTGGGGATTGAGTATAGCAGATTGTGTCACCGCAACTATTGCTGAGCTCATACATAGTATTTTAACAAGGACAGGAGAGGGGAAGAAGTTGAACTGCTTGCCATCGTGCTGCTATTACCACCAGGTCTGAAGAGACTTCCATGTAAGTAAGTGGTGGTCAAATAATTGCATACATAGCTTCTGGTACTTACTTTCCATGGGGAATAAGAAAGGTTGATTAAGGAAGTATCAAAGCTAGATAAATCAACTTAAAACTTGGAGAATGTGAGATTTGTGAAAGTGAGTGTGAAACTGAGAAGGAAACAAATGGATGGGGGGAATGGCCAGAAACTGGAGAGTAGGAAGTTCTGCACAAATGTGCGCAAGAACTTTATGGTGAGGGTGACGGAGCACTGGAACAGGCTGCGCAGGGAGGTTGTGGAGTCTCCTTTTCTGGAGACATTCAAGACCTGCCTGGACACCTACCTGTGCGACCTGGTGTAGGGAACCTGCTTTGGCAAAGGGGTTGGACTCGATGATCTCTGGAGGTCCCTTCCAACCCCTATGATTCTGTGATTCTATGGATGTGTGGGGTTGCAGCTGAATTCCAAGCTTTCTGTGTATGGCTTGTAGTAATCTGAAAAAACATGATTAATTTTGTTTCAGGTATGTAACATGAACAGTTCCTGGTGCACGTATACTTTTCATTTTCTTTCCTGTGGATTTATATGATTTAGTTCAGCATGTACTAAAATCAATCAAACAAAATGGTTTTTAATGGATTTCTTGGTCAAAGGAGAAGTCCAAAAAAAAAATGTGCTTTTTTTAACTGCAGGCACAATCAGGCTGGATCGGCACTTGGATGTTGATCAGTTGTTTCTAAAGATCACAGCTATAGGCATCCTACATATAATTAACACTGAAAATTATATTTAAAATATCAGAAAGCTTTTGATATTGTTTTGTAAAACTTCTAAGACTCAGAAAAAGACAAGTAGCAGTTTCTCCCTTGCCCCTGCGGTACATCATAACCAGCTTTCTTCTGTCCATTCTGCAGTCATACGGCCTTATGGCAATGTGGAGCAGTGTGCTGATCCTGCTGGAGACTGGCTGCTTTTTCCCTTGTGTTGTGGAGCAAGGGCAGCCTGCTGACCAGCCTTGCCTTGCAGCTGCAGGCCCCATGCACTGGACACAGAGGATGTTGCATCTCAAAACAAAGGGCCGGGACAGAAGGGACAGCAGACTCAGGTGGGCTTATGGCAATGCTGGAAGAACATCTGAATCCTGGACTGTATGGTGAGATGCTTGCAGGAGTGTCCTGGCAGCTCAGCTGTGTGATTTCCTCACATCTACTTTATCTGTCAGTTGCTTGTTGGGTTGGTCTTTTCCTTCAGTGCCTCCACCTACTTAGTCTGTATCTCACTGAACACTCCAGGCAAGATTCTTTTTATGCCTTGTGAAAGAGTGTCGAAACCATAAGTTACAACCCCAGACAACATGGATACATCATGTATACATGCTGAGAGCTTTGTTAGCTGAGCCCTGAGCATTGGCTTCCCGGCTGAGTCCTGTTGAGAGGCTTTGGGGCAGCTCCAATTGCACCTAGACTGCAACTGAGATTTGTATCGGTATCGGGAACTTGTTGCTTGATTACCTGTGTCAGATGCTCATGCGTTTGTCTCACAGCATCTGGCACTGGCATAGGCTGCCCAGGGAGGAGATGGAGTCACCATCCATGGAGATGTTGAAGTACTTTGTGGATGTGGTACTGAGGGACGTGGTCAGTGGGCACGGACTGGTGGTTGGACTGGATGATCTGAGAGGTCTTTCCCAACCTTAATGATACTGCCATTCCGTGGAAAAGTTGATAAGGAAAGGGAGATCACAAGCTGTGTTTAAGTGAAAATAACATTGGAAAGGAGTGGAAAATAAAAGATGTGGACAGCATGGCATCTGGAGACACCTCAGGAAAAATAATGAGGTGAAAGGAAGTCTGGATCAAGTGTGTGCAATATGCACAAATGCTTGCAGGGTGGCCAACAAGCTGGAGGGACTGGAGTTGCGTGTGATCATTAGGCAATGCTGCTGGAATGACTGAAGAAAGCTCAAATTCCTTCAGTTCTCCCAAAAACATGACCTGAAATGCTCAGCAGTGCTGTTGCTGCAGATGTAAGCCAGGCCACTGACATGCTGTGCTGGTTTGTTTCAGAGAGCCGAGAGTGACCAGATGAGCAGGTTGGAGGAAATCAGCTCTGTAGCTGATATGTCTCAGTGTGTCAGTGACACATATATTGGTGGTGCAGCCTCACAGATGGGACAGAAGGCTTAACATGAAGAGCATATGTGCACTAAAGAGATAGGGATGTGACCTCTCCGCTGCAGGTCATATTTAGGGGATTATTGCTTGCCTTAATCCAGGCACCATTCCTCAACTTCTCGTTGTTGGACAGCTCTCCTATATGATTCCCAAAGCAGAAACAAGTCTGTAAAAAGTCTTGGCTGTAAATTTCTTTTTAAGGACCAGAATCATTTGCAGGTGTCTGGATTTGCGGTTAAACAAAGTATCCTGCTGTGGTGCAGGCAGGGTTTTAGCAGCCAGAAGGGGCAGAGCAAATCAGGTAGGGCTGAATGGCGACTAGGAGCTACACACTGCTTAGCAAACAAGAATGCATATATCTGTGCATGGCCTACGTGGACCAAAAGCTTATTTCCTGAATGAATCCACTGCCACCTCAGGTGCTCTCGTCTGTGAGCTATGGGCCTCCTGTTAAATGAAATACTTCCTGTGTTGCTGAAAGGCACAGCAGCACCCACTTGAATGGTCGGTGCCATTGCTTCAAGTTCAAACCATTAACTGCATCAATTCATTATTTCTATAGAGGTTAAATTATGGAACCATGCAGGTCAGAAGAGACCTCTCAGATCATCCAGTCCAACCATCAGCCCACCCCCACCATGCCCAATGACCACGTCCCTCAGTGCCACATCCACACAGTTCTGGAACATTTCCAGGGATGGGGACTCCTCTACCTCCCTGGGCAGCCTGTGCCCACACTGCATCACCACTCCTCTCAGAAGAAAGAGTCTGGTGTTAGCACTCTGTCAAATGCTGTTTTCCTCTTGTTTCTGCCAAGTGCCCTTTCCACTGCTCTTCTTCCTCCACTTCTAAAACAACACTGCGGTTTCAAAGTCAGAATATGAAACAATAGACAATGTAGCATATTACCTTCTTCTGAAAAAAAAAAAAAAAAGAAAAAAAAAGCAGGATTGTGGTTGTCTGCAGGTGGGGCTTGACACAAAGGATCAGTGAATCTTGCTGGTGCGCATAAGCACAAGATGGAAATGTGATGGGCAGAGACAGTCACGTGTGTGCAAATGAAATATGACTTTTATGGGTATCACTTATTGAGATGTAAGAGATTTTGTCACGGTTTTCCCTCGTGTCCTCCTTCCTGCAGATCTCAGAACCAAGATAAAGTTCAGAACTGAAGGCCAAGCAGCCTTTAGGCCGTAATACATTCTTTAGACCCCTGATCCTAAGAGACTCAGCAGGTTGCAGAGCAATGTGCCAGCTCTGTCCCCGAGTGTCCCCCACCTCTCCCACCCTGCTGCAGCCCCTCGCCTTCTGCTTTAGCTGTGCCTGCTCCCCTCAGCTCTTAGAAGCAGAGCTGCAAAAGCTGCTGAGATAAAAGTGAAGTGACGGACGGACGGGGAGAAATAACAGCAGCAATGATGGTGCTGCAGAGCTCTCGGTGTTAGTCTGCAACGAGCGCTGCTCTATCGCATCTGCTGCCCCGATCCCCTTTCTGGCCAAACGATCCATTAGAGGGAGCTGCAGAGCAATGTATGAGTAGATCAGCTACAGGGCATCGTTTTTAGACCTATTAAACACGCATACGGAATAACAACACGTCAACAATAGGTTCAGAAATGAGCTCCGGGTTTTCCTCCTCGTTGTGGTGAATTAGTTTTGGCCCTACGGAGACCAGCCTCTCCACCACTGTACGCAGAGCCCTCGATTTTAGGGCGCTTGTTTATTTTCTTTGACACCCCTCCCTGCTGCACACACGTCCCGTCCACACAGCAGGTGTGTTATTTATACCGGTATTTCAAAGACTGATCTCATCCCTGAAAAAACAATCTGGCTGCAGCACCGAGGGCAATGGAAGGACCAGAACCAGGAATTCTGCTGGGATGAGGCCGTGCGCTATTCAACTTCCTGAGACAAAAGCTGTTTACAGTTATAGAGTACAAACATGCTCCCAGACTGCTGTCCTGCATTAGACTGTATAAATAAGCAGGGTCTGGGCCTGCTCCAGCATTATCCCTCCTCGCACTCCTTTCATGGGGGTAAGCCAAATGGTCGGCTTAGCCTTAACACAACTGTGTTGTTACTGAAAGCACGGGGAAACCCAGAGGTAACAGCTCTGCCATGGCAACCCAAAACTTTCCTGCTTTGCTTATGGAGAAAATAAATAAATAAATAAAAATCCGGAACTCTCTTGCTTTCAAACTTCTTTAGGAATTATTCAAGACTGAAGCACTGCAATCAGGAGGCACAAAGGGAGATGTCTGAAGAGGGAGAAGTCTGAAGACTTCCATCATTAGATATTCTGAAGCTGTTGGTAAGAAGTCCCTTGACACATTCCATTAAAGAAGCCCAGGTGAAGCTGTAAGGCTCTTTCAATCCACATAGCCACAGGATGGCTGATGCTGGCAGGGCCCTCTGGTTCCTTCTGGCCCACCCCTCCCTAGCAGGGCCACCCAGAGCATGGTGCCCAGGGCCATGGCCAGACAGCTGCTGGAGACTCCCAGGGAGGAGGAGGAGCACTTGTTTTTATATTAAAAAAATGTTCTTTATGTTGAGAACAATAAATACAAAACAAGGTCACTTGGAAGCACACGCTCCTTTCAGCAGTGATGTCCTGCTGCGGGACAGGCTGACAAAATGCCTATGACAAATGATGCGGGGTGGGACTGCCGGCACAGCCCTCTCTGCAGCCTTGAAGCAGCAAGGAAGGGTTTGCATACCTCTGTGTTTGCAACACAACTGGAATGATTTATCTCCTCTGCGCTATGTCAGGACATTTATGTCCAAACAGCTGAAGTGAAGATTCCAGTTTGGCAGATAAATCACACAGAACACAAAAGCCCCACCACTGGCAAGCCCAGCAGCACTGACATTGCTGTGCCGCAGCCGTGTCGGGCATCCTGCAAACGCAGCACAGGCACTTGGGGTGATGTGGGCACTGGGCAGGGCACTGATGAGGGACTCCAGTGCTGAGCACAACCTTGGGGGTCCCTCGAGCTGTCCAGTGCTGTGGTAGCTGCTGGCTGGGCTGGGCTTGTCTTGCAGCTGGCCTCTGGGTTGTCTGCACGCAGGCTGGCTGATGATGAGGTGCAATTGGGTTTATTTAATTAAAGAAGGGAAAAAAAAAACACTGGCTAATTGAGTTTAAACTCAGTGGTTTATAAGAGAAAATGCCGTAGTTAATTATAGTCACCATCTGTCTCAAAACACCCTTCCTCTTTAAATACCTCCAATGTCGGTGATTTTTTAATATTCTTTTGAAGTTCACTCCAGTGGGGCTTAAATCCAATGATTTTGTTCCCCAGAATCTCCAACAGCCAACAGAGCTGCACAGTGGCCTTATGGCACAGCTTCTGTAAAGGAAACATGGCTACGACTCCAACCATGCTAAGCTCAGCTTGCAGGAAGCATTGTGTTTTTTTTTCTGGGGATGTACTCAAGGAGGTCTTTGTGGACATGTTTCTGCAAGGAGCAAGTTGCAACCAGGAACAGCATCCCTTCCCCAGCATCTCCTTTCCACTACATGACCATCCTGCAGAGCGCAGCTTTCCCCACACGTGTGTGCACCTTGCCCTTACAGCTGTGTTCTGATACACGAGATATAGGGTGCCTTTGGGTTGTCCCCCAGTCCGCCTCTAAGTCACAACCCAGGGGGAAAGCACAGCATTTACCTCACAAAGCTCCCACTACACAGCCGGGCTCCCTGCCCTTACCACGTATGCCCTCATGGTGCTGCCTCGTCTCCAGGAGGTGCTGAGGTATTGAAGTTAGAGCTGTGATGTCAGACTCATAGTGGATGCAAGGTGGCTGTGAGGCTGGCAACAGGAAAAGCAAACCCAGTCAATACAATTAGAAGCCCATCTGTCTCATTACGTGTGTGTTCTCTGAAGCAGTCATTAGGCGGCAACTGAGGCAGCGCCACTGACTGAGCGTGCAGGGGAACACATGAACTCACATGTATCAAGTCCTGTGAATTCAAGGAGAGCATTAGGGAGACTTAATCTACGTCTGGAAGGCAAAATGCTTCGTCCTGCTTCAAAGAGAAACAGCATCCCTTTTTCTTGATAAGGAGACAGTGCTGCTACCAGTCAAACAGCACAATGACAGCTCCTTGAAACCTCGCTGCTCTTAACAGCTGGGATAAAATCTGCCCTAATGGGAGCAATACAGAATTAGGCAATAAGATTAGAGATTGTTCCTGAATCAGTCCACCAGGATTAGCCAGGCTTTGTTCCATGGCAACTCAGCTAAGAATAATCAGGACTGCAAACAGCGCTGTTCCTGTTCCTTGGGTGGAGCACAGAGTCCAACCGCCCGCCTGCAAATACTGTTGTTGGTGTGTTTGGCCATTCTGAAGTGTTGCTCCTGTTGTGCTGCAACTGTTTGGTTAGAGCTGCTACTTTTGACATCATAGGTGAGACGTACAGAGTTCAAAATCCAGCAGACAAGCTGAGTTCATCAGCATGATGGTATGATTGTGTTTCCATATCATTTCAGTGGGACGTGATCTACAGCGCTGGCAGTTCGGGGTGACTCTTTTCCCTGCCCTGAGTCACCAGTGGCATGAGAGGCATGAAGAAATGTGTGAGACACAGGCTGGGTGCTCCTCATGCAGGCTAGTCATCTGCAATGCAGCTCTGCTGGGAGGGGAGCTCAGAACAGCACCTCGTCTCATTCACACTGCAGTGCTCACACAGCAGTCCCCTTCTGGGAGCTGCTCAGCTGGGCCCAGGGTAGGGTGAGCAGGCTGGTGGAGTGGATTTTGGCAAGAAAGAACCTTGAGAATTTTATAAGAATCATAAATCAAACTTTTCTTTTTATTACTTCTTTATAATTATTTTAGTGGAGTTGAGCCTCTTTTCCCTTTAACAGCAATAGGATGAAAAATAATGGCCTCAAGTTGCACCAGGGGAGGTTGAGGTGGAGTGTTAGGCAACATTTCTTCTCAGAAGGAGTGGTGAGGCAGTAGCACAGGCTGCCCAGAGAGGTGCTGGAGTCACCATCCCTGGAGGTGTTCAAGAACTGTGTGGATGTGGCACTGAGAGACATGGTCAGTGGGAATGGTAGGGGTGGGCTGATGGTTGGACTGGATGATCTGAGAGGTCTTTCCAACCTTGATGATTCTATGATTCTATGATTTTATGATTCTATAATTCTATGATTCTATGATTCTACCTCACATTGTAATATATTTTTTATTGTAAATGCTCCCACTTCCCTAAGATGCCCCCGCTTCCCTAACCTGTGCTTGGAAACTGTTGCGCGTTCCAACTTGAACATGAATGATGTTTAACATTTGGTTACAGTGGTGAAGTTATTTGGGCTACGATGATGAGTGTGTGTTTAACAGCCTCACTGCAGGCAGGACCAAACGCACAGGGCACAGGTAGAACTTACCTGTGTATGTAAGACCACAGAAAAACACTCTGGTAGGGAAAAACCAGCACATTTACTGGGTTCTGTTTTAATGTGTATTTCCGAACTGGCTTCTTTTTCTCTACAAACCAGCTCCAGAAGAAGGCACAGGGATACCACAGCTCAGTGCTCCCTCGGCAGACCCTCTGGGGCACAGCTGTGTAACAGGAGCCCTGTTCTCCCCCTCCTCCCCACATCTACCAGGACTCTGAGAACAGAGGCTCCTGGATGCCCAGAGGAGTGGTGGCTGTGGCATTATCACCTGTGATCACAGCCATGACTCCTCTGGGCATCCAGGAACCTCTGTTCTCAGAGTCCTGGTAGATAGGAAGAGCAGAATGCATCCCTTCTGGCATTAGCTGTCTGGCTGGAGCATGTTGTCCAGGCTCTCCTGTCAGTTCCACCAGGGATGGCTTGGCCTAGCAGAGACCCTGTGCCTGTAAGCTCTTCAAATAAGTAGCTTCATTGAAAGCTATTCTGGAGTGTCCATTTACTTTTAAAATAATGTAACAAATAAATGTAACATAGTTTGTGCTTACGATTGTGCAGGGACTCTGCGTTTGAAGATCACGGCTGCATAGGAAACGTCTTGCAGAGACATGGCAGATGGTCTTTATAGGCCACATCAGTTGGAAACTTGCATGCGAGTTTGCTGAGAGCCCGAGTCCCTCTGAATGCAGCCATTGGGCTGTCATGGATTATCCATACATGCCAGAGCTACCACATGTGGCTGCAGTATGTTGGGCACTGGTGTCCCATCTGAGAACTCCTCCAGCAGCGTGGTTCACCAGAGGAGTACCACATGTACCATCAGATGTTCTTGTTCCAGCAGCAGTGCTGCTATGGGGCACACTTTTTCCATAAGGGGAAGTACACCTTGCTTCCATCTGTTCCCATTTTAAACAAAACTTTTAAACAAAAATAGCTCAAAGACTCCCCTAAATTACAAGAGTTTATTCAATGCTTCATGTTCTTTTGCCAGACTCATAAAGAACACCTCCTTTTGAATGCTTTGTAGGAGAGCACTGATTCTTTATCCAGGGCTGATTTAATCTGTATATATTGCAGCCTGATATCCTGCAGATGTTCGGCTAAACTCTGACAAAAGAGCCTTAGTGAACCACCATGGGAATTTTATCATAAGCCTCTGAGGAAAAAAATGTCCATCCCACGAGATGTGTCAGAGGTCAAACAGAAATTGTCAGACCTCCTCCTGGTTTTGAAAACAGCCATCATCTTAACTTCCATTTACAAAAAGTATATGAAGGTTTTTGTCAGCAGTTTGTCCTGTTATTTATATGCCGGTAGGGTAACTAATTATTACAAGTTCCATACACTGCTAATCTTGCCATAATGGTATTTCTAGTATGACAACTTTCATCTGCTGACTAAACAAGCAGAGTCTTGCCTTTCCTCAGCGTGGCCCTGAGTCAAAAGCACTTCACTGGGATTTCAGGCCATGAAGGCTCATCTGTGCAGCCTTTGCAGCAGTGCAATCAGGCAAATTTTAGTTAAAGCAGTGCAGCCCCCAAGCATGGATCCTTAGTGCTTATGTCAGCACAGCCCATGGGAATAAATCCGTGGCAGTAAGCAGCCCACACTAGGATAGCTGCACGGACCAGATGTCCTGGTCCAACTGAGACAGCCTCACTACTTCCACCAGTGCACAGCAAGCAATGTTTTAATATATGATCACAAAAATAGTTCACAGAGGGCTCTGGAAAAAGAAGTATGAAGCAGTTTGTGTTAGGGACAGGGGCTTAAAGCCACAAAAATGTGAAAACAAGTGTTGAAATATATACAGCAGACAACAAAGATGACATTTAGAAACACACAAAAGTGTTGTCATTCACTGCGAGTATCAAGTGTACTTCTTCCATCTGTCCAATCTAATATAAACAGCACGTACATCTGAAAACACCTCTATCAAAACATTACAGATACTCATCTCGCCTTGGGGAGATGATAAGGGAAGAGAGCAAATGAGGTATGACAGCTGCTGGAGGCATCATTTAGTGCATGGTTAGAAGGCATTCACATTCCTCTCTAATGAGCATGGTGAAAACATACCTAGGATAGCATAGGTGAGATGAGACGGGATGATACCGGTCACAGTTAACAACTGAAGCATATTAACATTAAAGTTGTTTTCTCAAATTATTTTCTCCGTGTTTTTCAGAATGTTTTTCATCCAAAATACGCAAGTTCACCATGAACAACAATAACAACAGCAACAAAAAAAGACATAGCATTTAAAGCTTCACTTTGGATGCTAAATTTACTGGAACAAATGTGAATGTTTTTATTGCCACTACCATATTTAAAAGCAAGTCTTCCTTCTGTCTGTTTTGTTGTTGTTTTTTTTTTTTTTAAATCTCATAGCAAGCTGTTATGGTTCAATCCCTCATCTCTTCCCAAACATACACAGCATTAAGCCAGCAGACTCCCTGCATGAATTCCTGTTTGAAGGAGCAACTTTCGTTCAAACTGAAACTCAGGGAATTCTAGAGACAGTTTTGAAGAAGCTTAGGCTAACTGATCACAAACATTATTTTCTTGGCTGATTATCAGTGAACTCACATGACTTTTGTCCTACCACCCCAATGTGCTATCAGCAAGAAAAGTGAAGCATCAGGATTTGATCTGACCCTCACTGAAGACAGGAGCCAAGCTGTCATCTGACCTTAGCGGTGACTCTCTGGGCCCTGGCTGGCTCACAGATAATCTCACTCAAAGAACAGAGGGACAAGAACCAAAAACTAAGGCCTTCCAACACCTTAGCATACAGTGTACCCTCTTCTGAAAAGTGCTTCAACCTATCCTGGCGTCTTTTGTCTGTGGTCTGGAGGGAAGTACTTAAAAACCCATCAAACAACAGATTTCAGCAGTTGATCTCAGCAGTTCTTTGAAAGGACATAATTTCCCTGATGCTTGTAACCCAGTTACTGGAGAGGATGCGAGCTGGCTGGCGTTTGGCCAGGGAGCTGGCTCCTCTGCCTATCACTGCAATCATTCCAGTCCGCTGCCACAAGCACCACTGGCAGATTGAAAAAACAAGGATATGTTAAAGATGCTTCAGTTTTCATAACAGTTTACTAAAGGAGAGCGAAAGCTTATTGCTGATTTAGAGATTTAAGAAGCTGCAGTGCTTAGAAACAGATGAGGCCATTTTCTGGTGGCTGTTTCCACACAGGCACTGTTAGAAACAGTGAAGTGTTGATTTTCCTGAGCTTCAGACCCAGCCCATGCTCTTGAGACAGCTCTGTGCTTCCCCTGACTTATCTGATTGGCACTTATGTGAGCAGGACACTAAGGAGAAATACTAACTTATTCAGGGGGCTGGAAACATGCTCCCCTAGCAGTGTGATTGATGAGTGGGTGTTATTTTGTGATCCTGCCCTCATCTTGTGTTTTTACTCACACAACAAACTTGCTGGGATTCAAGTTCATTAATGTAGAAGAAAGCTTTCTTGTTGATTTGATATTTAAAAAAATGAGGCACAACTATGTCTTAACAAAAATGTATTACATGTCATCAGAATATGGTGGGACAATATTTCTTATGTATTCAATCTTATTTCAACCCTACATGGTATTGATATCTTTCTCTTACAATGCAGCTGCCTGGTAAACTTCAGATTGCTCTTTATTCTGCATTCCAGCCATCATTTTCTGTGCATTTTGCTTTAGCGGTTTTCTTTGTTAGGACAAGTGCTTGTATCTCCTCGTGCATAAATTCAGGCTCCTTCCCTGCTGTGCTGGCAACAGCTAGAATCAGTGGGGATCCACCACTGCTGTTAGATAAGGATATGCTCAAGGATGAGTTTCCTCAGTGCAAGGCACCCGGTTCTCATCTAATCAGCACTCCAAGGGTCACCAATGGCACAGTCACAGAGTCATTTGCTCTGGCTGTACAGAAGGCCTGGGACAGAAACAGCCAAAGGATCACACCAGAGCATCGTTGTCAAGGAACAGAGACCTGTGTCAGAAACATCCATGTTATGTTTGTTAATTATTTCATATGTCCAGCCTGAGATAGAGATATTGAGGATCCAGTTTTTGGATCATCTGGCATTTGACCTTTTCTCTAATCAAACCAGGTAACACAGTGTAAGCCCTATGGGGAAGAATTTTTCTCAGCTTCTTTCTGGGACTCAAAATACTGGAGAGAAAAGAATCCTGGTCTCGGCTCCTCACCTGTACTCAGGATGGCTAAAAATACGAAGGAACTGATTTACAGAAGATGACTTACCCAGCTCTAAGCTGGAGCATGTTTCCAGAAAATCACAGAAGCACAGAACATCCCAAGTTAGAAGGGTCCCACAAGGATAATCAACTCCTACACCTGCTCCATGCAGGACCACCCAAAAATCAAACTCTATGTCTCAGAGCATTGTCCAAATGCTTTTTGAACTCCAGTAGCTTGGGGCTGTGACCATTGCCCTAAGGAGACCACCTAACAATGTTTCCCATAACATCCTTATAGGTAAGCTTAAGAAATGTGGAACAGATCATTGGACAGTTAGGTGAATTGAGAACAGTCTGACTGGCAGAGCTGAGAGAATTGTAATCAGTGGCACAGAGTCTGGTTGGAGGCCTGCAACTAGCAGCGTTCCCAAGGGTGCTAGGTCCAGTCTTATTTAACAACTTCATCAGTGAGCTGGATGAAGGGATAGAGTCCACCCTCAGCAAGTTTGCTGATGATATGAAGCTGGGAGGAGTGGCTGACACACCAGAAGGCTGTGGTGCCCTACAGTGAGACCTGGACAGACTGCAAAGTAGAGCAGAGAGGAACATTATGAGGTTCAACAAGAGCAAGTACAGAGTCCTATATCTGGGGAGGAATAACCATATGCTTCAGTACAGACTGGGGGCTGACCTCCTGGAGAAGAACTCTGCAGAGAAGGATATGGGTGTCCTGGTGGACAACAGGCTGGCCATGAGCCAGAAGTGTGCCCTGCTGGCCAAGAAGGCCAGTGGGATCCTGGGGTACCTTAAAAAGAATATGGCCAGGAAATCAAGGGAGGTGATCATCCTCCTCTACTCTGCCCTGGTGAGGCCACATCTGGAATACTGTGTCCATTTTTGGACTCCTCAGATCAAGAAAGACAGGGAACTGCTGGAGAGAGCCCAGTGGAGGGCCACAAAGATGGTGAGGGGCATGGAGCATTGCCTTTATGAGGAAAGGCTCAGAGACCTGGGGCTGCTCAGTCTAGAGAAGTCTGAGAACAGATCTTATCAATGCTTATAAATATTTTAAGGGTGGGAGTCAAGTGGATGGGGCCAGGTTCTTTCTGGTGGTGCCCAGGGACAGGACAAGGGGCAAAGAGTACAAACTGGAACACAGGAAGTTCCATATAAGCATGAGAAAGAACAACTTTACTTTGAGGGTGAAGAGCACTGGAACAGGCTACCTAGAGAGGTTGTGGAATCTCTCTGGAGACATTCAAAACCTGCCTGGATGCTTTCATCTGCTGTAGGGAACCTGCTTTAGCAGGAGGGTTGGACTTGATGATTTCCAGAGGACCCTCCTAATCCCTATTGTGATTTTGTGATTCTTTTCCAGGGCCTGACCACTCTCTGGTGCAGCCCCTTTCCCTAACCCCCAGCTGCCCCTCCCCGACAGCTCCATGCCGTTCCCTCGGGCCCTGTCGCTGTCACACAGAACAGAGCTCAGCGCTGCCCCTTCGCTCCCTCTGAGGAGTTGCAGCCGCCATCAGGCCTCCCCTCAGCTCCTTTGCTCTGCGCTGAGCACAACGAGGGGCTTCAGCTGCTCCCCATACTGCTTCCCCTTCAGAACATTCACCATCTTCGTAGCCCTTCTTTGGACACTCAAGTAGTTTCATGTCCCTTATGAAAATTAAGATAGAAATCCCTAGGAGGTCTTTACTGAGCATATCCAGCCTATTTTTTCAGACATTTGTAACTTGGATCTAAGGAAAAGCACATTTCCTGTCCAACTGCCATTCCTTCCTGCTGAGGATGGTGACACTGCAACCTTTATATTTTTAACATGAAAAGCAAGTGTCCCCTGGTGCTCTGTCATAGCACCTGACCTCTCACAGCTGACAAGAACAGAGGCTACCTCTCCCCCCTCCAAACATTTCATTAAATCAAACTGAAGTCAGAATGGAAAATTTCAGGCCATCTGTTTAAAGTTATAAACAATTGAAACCAAGGTTATTTTCTGGCATGAGCTATCAACCATGACTATAGTAATCCTTATCCCAGGCATTTATACAGACTGGAAGGAGCAGCCCTTGAGAGCAGCCCTGCAGAGAAGGACCGGGGGATCCTGATGGATGAAAAACTTAACAAGAGCCAGCAGTGTGCTCTTGCAGCTCAAAAAGCAAATGGTATCCTGGGCTCCATCAGAAGAGGGGTGGCCAGCAGGGACAGGGAGGTGATTGTCCCTCTCTACTCTGCCCTTGTGAGGCCCCATCTGGAGTACTGTGTCCAGGTCTGGAGCCCTCAGTACAAGAAAGACAGGGAGCTGTTGGAGAGGGTCCAGAGGAGGGCCACACAGATGATCAGGGGGCTGGAGCACCTCCCCTATGAAGACAGGCTGAAGGAGCTGGGCTTGTTCAGCCTGGAGAAAAGAAGGCTGTGGGGTGACCTCATTGCAGCTTTTCAGTACCTGAAGGGAGCCTACAAACAGGAGGGGAGTCGACTCTTTGAGAGAGTAGATAACAGCAAGACAAGGGGAAATGGTTTTAAGTTGAGGGAGGGAAGATTTAGGCTGGATGTCAGAGGGAAGTTCTTTACAGAGAGAGTGGTGAGGTGCTGGAACAGCTGCCCAGAGAGGTTGTGGATGCCCCATGTGTGGAGGTGTTCAAGGCCAGATTGGATGGGGCCCTGGGCAGCCTGGTCTAGTGTTAAATGTGGAGGTTGGTGGCCCTGCATGTGGCAGAGGTGTTGGAGATTCATGATCCTTGAGATCCTTTCCAACACGGGCCATTCTGTGATTCTGTGATTCTGTAACCAGGTTTCATTAAGTTCCTTTAGGCTGTGTTCCTTTTTTTATCCACAGAAATAATATTTGCAATCTAGAGCTCCAAATGCATTGAAAAAGGAAAAACAAAAAAACACATAACTCCTCTTGCTGTATAGATGAACAGGAAGAAAATACTCTCCCAGAGCCAAAAAAGTAGGGGTACTATTTATTGCTAGGACTCCAGCCTGTGTGACTCCCTGTGCTTGCAGAAATGACCTGCTTTGAGATGGTATGCGATTTTGCTGCCATCCTTGGCAGCAGATTGCTTTCATCCCCCATCCATAGCTCTTTGACATGGGTATTTGCTCAAGGATGTGATTTAGCAGAGAGTTGTTAGAGTTAGGGTAGTAAGGTTAGGTCGCAGTTGGACTTGATGATCTTGAAGGTCTTTTCCACCCTGAGCAATTCTATGATTCTGCGATTCTATATCTGCTGCTTTGTTATGGCCTCAGAGGAGTTAACAGCACAGTCTGCAAACTTGCACAAAGAAAAAAAGAAGTTGGATTTTTTTTTTAATCTTTTTCATTTTTTACATTTTTTACATTGTTTACATATTTGTGGTTATTGCTACCTTGCAGGTGACCTGCAGGGCAGTGTATAAGCTTAAATGCTTTTGTGGCTATCAGATCATCAGTTTCACAATCAACTAGCGGTCAGTTTCCACTGGAGAAAGTCTGACAGGGTGAGGATGATTCTCTAATTAACATCCCCAGTGCATCACCATTAGATAACACAAGGAAATGTGCTCACAGTTTGCTGCTTCATCGCGCTGTGGTGAGTCATTCCCCATCAGCTGGCACCAGGGCAGCAGAAAAGTCTGAACTGAGAGCAGAGATGGAAGGTAGGTATCATTCCCACACAAGGCTTTTTCATACAACGTGTCTCTCACTCTTCAACCAACCTTCAAGCTGAAGGTTTGCCCTGCGCTGCCCCAGGAAGTTTGCTCTCCACTTGTCTCCAGAGTTGGAAATGTTGGCACTTGTGTCAGCTGCTTCAAGGTGTGTGGTGAAGTGCATATTTCTTGAGCTCAATGGCAGTTGCCACTTCATGTAGGGATTAGCTGGCTGCCAGCCTCCGAAGCAATAATATCCACTTCTCACTAACTCCCACTTCTGGAGGCATCCTGGCAGCCGTGGGGCTGTGTGCCTAGAAGAGGAGAAACTGGGGCATGGCACCCTGCTCTAAGCACCACACTCCCCACAGAGGATTAGTTGCCCTTTGTGGGATTCCCCATCTGACCACAGCCATCTGCGTGCTGCTGTGTCATCCCAGACCAGGGCTTGGGCTCTTCCCATGGTTGGGCACAGCTACTGTGTGTAGGCATCTTCTACGTGTCATCTGCCTTGTTTCAGACACCCACCTCCATACAGGAAGCCTAAGCAACCATTTTTGGATCAGATCATCCTACAAAGCTGTGCTTGAGCAAGACACATCCACCTCTCTATGTTCAGAAATAAATCTGGAAAAATATTTAGCTTTAGTTCCTCCAAGGGGAAGTTGGTTCAGAACTGATTTATTACTGGAGAGGCAATATCCTTATTATACCTTCTCTCTGTCTAGTAATGTAAAGAAAGAGAAGCAGAAGTTAGCAGTATCTTTTAAAATGTCTTGGGAAATGCAGGGTTTCTCGTGTTCCTCTGGAGGAGTGGGAGGAGTGGGAGGAGATTCATGTTGTGAAGTATCTCTGCATTTTTCCCAGCACCAGCATCATTCTGTCACCCACTTGTAACCTGTCCACAGTTACTGTACCGTGATTGATGTAAGACGGTGTGTGTAGTTTTAGGTTCTGTCAGCTGCCTGTTCACAGATATGATGGGTGCATGAAGTGCTGGCACCAGACCAAGGTGCTTTGAGTTACTTCAGGAATTCAGAAATACATTATAGGACTTTATGGGCTGTTCCTTGTTGCTGTAATCCATCATTAGCTTCTCTTCCAAAGATTAACCTCTTCTAGGTGGGCTCACTGGGCCTATTTTTCTCTGCAAGCACATTCCCTGAAGAGATGAAGTATTCCTCCAGTGTACTCCATATCTGACAACTCCTCTCTGAGGAAGTATGTAGACCTTAAGAATTAGTTTCAGTGTATGGAAAAAATGCTGGAACTTGTGTTTTGTTCAGCAAATGAGAGTGAGGATTCCTTCCAGCAAGAAACAATTTTTATGGTTTAGCTCTTGTAGCAGCATGCCTGTTAAATCCATATTAAAGTGTGACCCAGCTGCTCTTTGTCAGTATTTCAGAACCAAATGGCAAGGTCTTATGCTGCCCTGTCTCCAGAGAAATGCTACACTTTGATGTTCAGTGCTGGTTATCAGCGGATCCTGCCAAACTCCTCACCCACAGCCCTTTCACCTAGCACTGAGCAGCCTCATCGGTTGTGCACGAGTTCTCAGTCCTCCTTTGTCTTTATTCACTTTCCTGAAAGGATTCTCTTCCTTCAAAGGGTGTTCCTTCTCATTCACTGGCATCAAAGCTAAGTCTACTCCAGAAACATGGAAATGATGGTACATGTTACATCTAAGCCAATGGATTGTTCAATGTGCATTCAAAGTCCTTTGATATTAACAATGTATGCAGTGCAGGGTTTGGTTAAAACTCATGTCCCACCGCAAAATTCCACCAGGAATGGCCACACTGTGCTTCCTGTTTTTGCACAATACTTACTACATTTGTGTAGATTGTGCTGAGTAAAATGATGAGAACCTCAGAGGTGCTTAACTGATGAGAGGAGAGACTCTAGGATTGGACAGTCCTAGGGTGGGACAGGCAGACGGAAGGGGCACTTGGTCTAAATTTGAGTAGGATGATGGTGTCACACTAAAATGCAATCTCTTAGATAATATTAATGCATGAGTGATATTGAAGCTTTGAGATGTGGGAGTTCCTCACTTTACATTGCCTTTGTCTAGTGCTGAAGCAGCCTGCTGTTCTAGCCTGTCTTTCTAGACTCTTTTTTAGTCTCTATCTTCCTGTCTCTTTCTAAGCCAAAGTCCTTAGTGCTGGTTGTAACTCTCCTAAGACATCTTTTTGTGTTTTCTTGTTAATAAGCAAGGCCTGTTAAACAATTTCTGCTCCTTATCAAGCTTTCCATTCCTAAGAGGGGTTTTCTTCCCCTTTAGGGACATTTGTTCTACTTCTCAGCATTACTCATTTTAAGTATACTGGCAGGTAATATAGACAGCAGGCTTTAGCAACAGATTTTCGACATCTGAGTCAGAGGATGTATTATGGAAAGAATATAATGTTCTTCAGAAGGAAATAGAGCATTCAATTTAGGACATACGAAATGTAAAAATTCTCAAAATAAATAGGTGGCAACAGCTCATCACATTATTCTCAGAGAAAATATGGCCAAATTTGCTCCAATATCTTCTAAGAAAACATGCAATGTCTCTGACACGTTTCATCATCCCTATTTGCAGGGGAGGTTTAGGTTGGATATCAGGACAAACTTCTTTACAGAAAGGGTTGTTAAGCACTGGAATAGGCTTTGCAGGGAGATGGTTGAGTCACCATCCCTGGATGTGTTTAAAAACCATTCGGATGTGGTACTCAGGGACATGATTTAGCGGAGGGTTGTTAGAGTTAGGGTAGTATGGTTAGGTTGTGGTTGGATTTGTTGATCTTTAAGGTTTTTTGCAACCTGAATTATTCTATTTTTCTATGATTTTTTGCACTGTCTTGACTTTGGATGTAGCGCCACATGACTTTTGTAACTTGAATTCCATTCTTTCTAATACAAAGCAGCAAAGCATTTGAGATGTAGTTCCCTGCTGCACAATTGCAAGGAACACATAAGTACCATCAGTGGGAACTGGTTTGAAAGATTTGTGCGTTTTCCTACCTGAAAAAGACGTCTGTCTCTTCTGCTAAGACTTCCAGCCTGGCCTGCTGCTGTGCTGCTGCCATGGCAGGTTGTAGCTGTCAACTGTGGCTCAACTGAGCAAAGATACTCCAAGCTCATTATCTTCCCACTCCTTGCTCTGTCACTGGAGGTGGTAGCAGCCCTTAGCTGGGTGACATTTAAACTATTTCAAATACAGTTGAACCCACTTCCAGACATGGGGTTAGGGAAAATCCCTGGTTTGTGATCTGCTTCATGAAACATGAGAAGATGATCCAGGAAGTGACTGCAGAACGATATTTATAAAAATTGTACAAAGCACCTATTCACATATGTGAACAAACAACAGCAACAACAACAAATTAGTAACAGTAAGAGGCAAACCTTCAGTCTTGCATTCTTTCTTTGCGGTTATAAATGCAAATCTTTGTGGAACTGCTGTACAAACAAACTTTTGTGATCATTTGACTAAATGTGATGAGGAACACTGGAAACAGAAGGCTTTTCAAGATACTTCTCAGTTTCTACAGTATTTTCTATGCAAAGGGTAACTAAACAAAGTTTCATAACCCATTTGTGTTTCTTTTGTATTGCAGCCATGACCCTCTGCAGGACCCCTACCTGAGTGGTCCTGTGCTGGGCCCTGATATACTTTGAAGAGAAGTATTGAGACTTCTTCCCTTTCTCTTAGAAAGCCATTCCCAACAGGCATCACTGAAGGCCCCTCCTGACCTTCCTCACAGCCTTTCCTTAGAATCCCACTTTACCATGCTGCCCAGCAGCAGTAACAGCAGGCTAGTAACAATACTGCCACTTGCACTGACTGCCTTTGTGTCAGCCTTTGATTGTTTCCTCTTCTTTCATACTGCCAACAGACTAAAGGGCTGGGGCAGTGCTTATCTCCTCCTTTTCTGTATATCACTTAGTTCAGCAGGATCTAGTTTACAGTGAGGCTGTCACAGAGATTGCAGAATCATAGAATCATAGAATGGCCTAGATTGAAAAGGACCACAATGATCATCTAGTTTCAACCCTCCTGCTATGTGCAGGGTTGCCAGCCACCAGACCAGGCTGCCCAGAGCCACATCCAGCCTGGTCTTGAATGCCACCAGGGATGGGGCATCCACAGCCTCCTTGGGCAACCTGTTCCAGTGCATCACCACCCTCTGTGTGAAAAACTGCCTCCTAACATCTAACCTAAACTTCCCTTGTTTCAGTTTAAAACCATTCCCCCTTGTCCTATCCACCCTCATAAACAGTCATTCCCCCTCCTGTTTATACACTCCCTTCAAAGATTGGAAGGCCACAATGAAGTCTCCCCAGAGCCTTCTCCAAATGAAACAAGCCCAGTTCCCTCAACCTTTCTTCACAGGAGAGGTGCTTCAGCCCTCTGATCATCTTAGTGGCCCTCCTCTGGACCTGTTCCAAGAGTTCCACATCTTTCTTGTGCTGGAGACCCCAGGCCTGGATGCACTACTCCAGATAAAGCAGAAGAAATAAGAAATACATATACTGCAAAGTAATAATAGATTAAATGAAGGAAGTAATAAAGCCTCATACTTAGCATATTGTAGATATTTTTAAATGTTTACTAATGGAAAAGATCACCATAGAAATAATAACCGTTGCTATTTTTGCCGTGTGTAGATCTTTTCATCTATAAATTTCTGAGCACGCTAATGAAAGACTTAGCACATATCCAAGTACAAATAATTCCCATCTGGAAAGGATGGAAAGCTGAGAGAGAAGTAATCAAATGCCAACAATGTCCTCATTTGACGTTATCACAGCAGATCTGGGGGTTAGTTTCCGTTTTTAATTAGCTAGCACTCTTGGTTTGACAGAATTAGATTATGCCCTCCTCTACTTTTTGATGCATGGGCCCGTAGTCACCATCAGATCTTGGGTGTTTGCCATGGGCATGTACCAACAGATCTGTAATTTCTGAAGTGACTCAGTCATTGGCTGGAAACGCCTGTGTGCTACTCTTCTTGGGTTCAGCAATAAGGCTAAGTTCAGCTTCAGAGCCAAAGTTGGTAATTTCCTTCCCATTGTACCACATATTTTGTGTGGTAAAATAATTCCTCCCCCTAATTTCTTACTGACAGCATTAACATTTCAGCTTTCCCTCTGTGGGCTGGCAACCGTCTCTTCTCTGTTGGAAACAGCCAAGCAATCAGTGTCAGCACTAATGCACACCTTTCTCTTGGAGTCAGGCATCCCAGAATTCAGTCTTTTCTGTAGGAAGCAGCAAGTTTTTACCTTTCTTTAACTAAAACTTCTGCAAGTGGTTTGATGGCTTTTCATTTTGCCGTGCACCAAGGGGAAGAGATGAAGTTAAGGACTTTCTCATTTCCCATTTGACAGCAAGGTGAGTGGTTCCCATACCTGATTTGGAGGCCAGCAACCCATATGCAACCCTCAGAGAGTCTAACTGCTCTCCCCATTTCACAAGCTAACAAGCTCTCCGTCGTCCATGGGTCAGCTCTGAGTCAGCCCTGGGTTTGTGCCACAGGCCTGTCACAAGGAGCCAGGCAGCCAAATAGGCAAAAGGTGCCACACTGTGCTCCCTCCTTTTGTAGTTGTTTCTGTTGGAATTCCCTTTTCATTCTTCCCAGAGCAGACAGTGGCTCAGACCCTCTTTGGGAAAGGGGGAAGGCTTCACTCAGCTCCTCTCACTGAGGTATGCCCACTGCCCAGCTCTGCTGGCCCTGATGCTGCCTGCTTAGATGGCTCAAAACAGAGAAGAGGAACAAGAAGGAAAAGTGGCAGGTGGCAGCTGCAGTAGAACCAGAGCAGGAAGCCTTTCCTTCTTGGGACAAACAACATTAGGATCCGCATTTTTTTTCTGGTTGTGCTGTGGTTGGCTATTTAAAAAATGCCTCTGTGCTGCCGACTTGGATCTTCTTGCTTTAAAAAATCCACAGCTTTCTCCCCATCTCACCCGGGGCCAGCCTCAGACATAAATTAAAGAACCTGTGAGTGTGAGACTCAGGTGAGGAGGTCCCTGGATGCTGCTCTGTGTACCGGTTGTAATGCTTTAGGTAAGCGAATTGTTTCAAGGGGTGATCAGTCTCTCCTGTCATGTTTGCTGCATGACCTTGCCCGTGCAAGATATGTAAAAGCCTTTCCTGTGGCCCTCCTGTGTTAACAGAAAGCTGGCAAAGCTGTTGGTAGCCCTTCTCAGGTGCCCTTCTTGTGTTGAAGCCATCCCTGTTTTGCAAACACCGAATTGGTCTGAATAGCTGCTTTCATCAGCACCAGAATTTGCCTACATTGAGGGCAGAGAGTGAGTGAGTAAAAAAGTGGCAAGCAGGCCTGTGGGGACTGGCATACACCCATGCAGTGCTGTTCTTTGTGCAGCCTGGAATGACAATAATCCTTTTGTGAAATTCTGAGGGGAATTAGCAGAGGTGTTTGGTATCTGTTGCCAGCTGTTGCTTTCCCCCCTTTTTTTTCACTTCTCCTGGTTTGACAGGAAAAGAGATTGAGTTGGCTAGATGGCTGATGTCAAGTCCTTGGATAAGGCGTCTAAATATCTGACTTTTATCACTGAATTCTGCAGTCAGTATAGGATGGGAGAAAATGTAATGATGAGACCAACTCATTGCTAAAGCTTGCTAGCAGGACAAGAAAATGTGTCAGTGGTAACAGTCAAGCTCTAACCTAGATATTCACTACTCAAACTAATTAGAAAGCACTGCTAAGATCTATAAACTAGTGGCTGCTATCACAGAATCACAGAATCACAGAATGGCCCGGGTTGGAAAAGACCTCAAGGATTATGAATCTCCAACACCTCTGCCACATGCAGGGCCACCAACCTCCACATTTAACACTAGACCAGGCTGCACAGGGCCCCATCCAATCTGGCCTTGAACACCTCCAGGGACGGGGCATCCACAACCTCTCTGGGCAGCTGTTCCAGCACCTCACCATTCTCTCTGTAAAGAACTTCCCTCTGACATCCAGCCTAAATCTTCCCTCCCTCTTAAAACCATTTCCCTTGTCTTGCTGTTATCTACCCTTTCAAAGAGTCAACTCCCCTCCTGTTTGTAGGCTCCCTTCAGGTACTGAAAAGCTGCAATGAGGTCACCCCACAGCCTTCTTTTCTCCAGGCTGAACAAGCCCAGCTCCCTCAGCCTGTCTTCATAGGGGAGGTGCTCCAGCCCCCTGATCATCTGTGTGGCCCTCCTCTGGACCCTCTCCAACAGCTCCCTGTCTTTCTTATACTGAGGGCTCCAGACCTGGACACAGTACTCCAGATGGGGCCTCACAAGGGCAGAGAGGGACAATCACCTCCTTTTCCCTGCTGGCCACCCCTCTTCTGATGGAGCCCAGGATACCATTTGCTTTTTGAGCTGCAAGAGCACACTGCTGGCTCTTGTTAAGTTTTTCATCCATCAGGATCCCCCGGTCCTTCTCTGCAGGGCTGCTCTCAAGGGCTGCTCCTTCCAGTCTGTATAAATGCCTGGGATTCCTCCGGCCCAAGTGCAAAACTTTGCACTTTGCCATGTTGAAGCTCATTATGTTCACCCAGGCCCACCTTTCAAGCCTGTCGAGGTCCCTCTGAATGGCATCCCTTCCCTCTACCTTGTCAACCACACCACTCAGCTTAATGTCATCAGTAAATTTGTTGATGGTGCACTTGATTCCATCACTGATGTCATTGATAAAGATGTCAAAGAGCACTGGTCCAAGACAGACCCCTGGGGGACACCACTCACTACTGGCCTCCAACTGGACATAGAGCCATTGATAACCACCCTATTCTAACCAAAGTCCTGGAACCTGTAGTTGTGTTTTTGGCGCAGGACTGAAATGTGCCAGCCAATCTGCAATGAGAGAGCAATGAAGTTTGCCAGGTTGGGGGATAACCCGGACTGATCCAAGTCCAAATTCTCCTTAATTATGCTAATAGTAGACAGGGGACAACCTATTTCTCTTGGCTTTTGACCTGATTATTAGGACTGCTACAAGTATTTCCTATCTCTTCAACCTATTTTCATCTGGAGGAGGTTACACAATGTGTAGCATCTTGAGGAGAACAATACCCAAGTAAACTGAACAATGTGAGTGTTTTCAAGTAGGAATAGGTTTTGATAAGCTTTCCTAATGCTGTCTTGGTAGCTTCAGAAACAATTTGCTGGGCAAGGAGCCATCTTGTTATGTAACCTAAGGGAAGGTGTGTGTTAGCTAAGGTCCCTGGCCCGTGGCAAGACGTTGGCTGGAGTAGGTAGACCGCAGTGACATGTGTTCTGCGGCACCATGTGTCTGGTCAATGGTTATTGTCTGATCCTTTTATTGCAGTAGAAATTAAAAACTGGATGCAACATCTGGAATCCAACTATCGACATAGTTTTCTGAAGTTGTCTAAAATAATATGTAGTGTTTTCTGCCTACCTATATATCTGGCATCTTTAAGGGGCATTATCCCTAGCAGACAGAGGAGCTATAGGGAGCCCAAAGGCCAGTCTTGTTGCACAGGAATCGTCTGTTTTGGTGGAGGTAATTTCACAGCGCTGTAGGCACCTTTTGAAATCAGCTCCTTGCTGGGGCACCAAATTTGGTGGCAGATTCTCCAGCTCATTTGCAGAAATGGATGTGCCACAAGTAATTCCCGTAGAAGCTGTCTCCCTGCACGTGGCTGTAGATCTACAGCATGGGTCCTTGTCTTGCTAGAGTGATGAAGAAATCCTGCCAACTTAAATGTCACTGAAAAGGAAACAAAGTAGAAAAGTGTCAAAACACAGTAGGAAAAAAGTCTTTCCCTCTGAAGTAGACACAGCAGCAGGGATGGTGGTGAGCTTGTGTTATGCTAGTAGAGAGAAGAAGTCTCCAGCAGCTACATTGTGATGGAAATTTTTGTCCCATGCCATGCAAAATCATGCAAGTTACACATTAATGTACAAGGGCTGCTCCAAAAGTAATGCCTTCTAATTTTACTATGTTGGCCTGCAAGGTCTGAGGCAGATGGCGGTATGGCAGTAGAGGCTGAACCTTCCCACCAATATTCCATTACATGTTGTTGCTGTGTGACAGATGGCAGCAGAGGGGCAACCTGACAGAATAGCATCTGATGTGGAAGTGCATGAAGTAAAGGTGTGTCACTGAACTCCTCCATGCAGACAAAATGGCACCCACTGACATTCACTGATGCTTGATGAACATTTATGGAAACCGAACAGTGGATGTGACCACAGTGAGGCAGTGGGTGGTGTGTTTTGGCAGTGGCAACAGTGACATAAATGACAAATCATGTTCCAAACAACCATGTGCAGATGTTGCATCACAAAATGCAGAATGTCTTGATCAGCTCACTTGCATGAATAGGCAGATTATGACCAGAGAACTGTGCATGGAGCTGAATATCAGCTTCAGTGCATTGGAAATAGTGATGATAGCATCGGAATATTGCAAAGACTGCATGAGGTGAGTCCCACAGATGCTCACCTAGGAACTGAAAGAATACCATATGAAAATTTGTCACAACTTACTGAACAAATACTGGGGTAAAAAGTGACAGTTTCCAGGACTGCATAATTACTGGTGATCATAGAATCATAGAATGTTTGGATTGGAAGGGACCTATGAGAGTCAGGTCAGAGAAAAAGAGTCTTTCTTTTGCAACACAATAACTCCAGGCCCTGCAGCAGTTTGAAGACCACAGAGCACACTGCCAATCCTGGCTGCACCGTCCTACGACATTCACTGTATAGACCAGATTTGGCACCTTCTGACTTCAACCTGTTTGGGCTGATAAAAGAGAACTTGGGTGACATTTTCCTAGCAATGATGCTGTCACGGCAGCTGTATAACAGTGGTCACCTCTGCTGGTGCGGATTTTTGCAAGCATGACATGCAGGCTCTTGTTTATTGCTGGTGAAAATGCAGAGCTACCGCTGGTGGCTACGGTGACGAAGAGTGTTTTGTAATTGAGAATGTGCTCTATCAAATAGTGTTATTGTGCTCCTTGTATCTGTTGTAGTCTCCATGGAAATAAATAGGAGGCATTACTTTCAGAGCAACCTATGTAGTTTCTACGTTAGTGGTATGGGCCCCAGAAGAGGGACAAGCACAGGTGAATGATCACAAACCTGTGTTTTGTCTTCTACAGGTTCAGTGTTAAATGCTGCTTTTAGTGTTTCTGTCATTATAGTATGAGAAAGTCCTACAGTGTGGGAGAGTCTTATAGTATGGGAAAGTTTCTGCTCTTTCTTGCATTGTGATCTTAGTAGCTAATGTGAGTGATGGGGGCACAGCGAAAGGTGTGTTTAGACAACGCAGTCTCAGTCACTGTAGAGGAGTGTTGCTGCTAAAAGCACCTGCCCCATCTTTCCTTTGCTATTGCTGATTTGTTCAGCCTGACACGTGTTTTTCTGATCCATCTTTGTTAAGAGTGCAGAAAACTAACTCCACAAAGAATTAAATCCTTGCTATGGCAGTAAGCTGGATACATTTACTGGAGGGAACCAGCAAGGATGGGAGTGTGTCTTGGGAAAGAGCAGGGGTTGGGAAAGAAAGGGGCAGATCTCATTGGAAACAGTGAGCGCTGGAACAGGTGAGCCGTCTTCTCCAAATGCATCCCTATTGCTCACAGCTGCTGAATCCTGGCACTATGGCAGACCTCAGCCCCAAGAGCTACTGTTGGATGGGCTTGGCTAAGCCTCTGGCTTGTGGGAAGTTACATGATCCTCTAGGATAGCAGAGAGAAATGAAAATGAGGAAAAGGGAAGTCGAAACGCAGGGGCAGGCTTTCACATCCTGCTGCTAGGATTAACTGGTGCGCTCCAAAATCTTCTGGGGAAGTCAAATGAAAAATCAGAACAGCACATTTGTTACTCAAGGGACGCTCAGTCTTAACATATACACATGCAGGGAAAAATGGGGTGCCGTAATCTGGCTCTGTGCACACCAGATCCCAGCACAGATGTCACGCGGATCAGCCCAGGGCACGTGATCCCTGTGTCCCACTGGGGAAGGAGGAGCGTGCGGCAAGAGATTTATGCTGCTTTTCGATGGCTGCAAGGGATGGCAGGTGACTGAGCATAATGCTAGAGAGGTGCAAGCAGGTGATGCTAGATCTCATACAGAAAATCTTGCCAATACAACAAATAAACTGCGGGAACTTGCAGAGCAGCAAAGCCTAAGTCAGCACTTGCATTGTGTAGCTGCAACGTGTACGATTACCAGGAGTCCTAATGCTCCTAGTAATGGATTTACTGCACTGTGAAACCAGAGACATAGGTAGAGGAATGCAAATGAGGTCTGGCAGCACTCAGAACTCCCAGATCTACTGTAAGCACTCATCAGGATAGATTAACAGCTTGCCATGTCCAGCATCTACATGAAAAGCTGGGAAGGGGGATGTGATAAATTACCTTTCCATATTCTGATTGCATCTAATTTGGTGACTGACCATCTGTCTACTTTGTTTAGCTTCCTTTTATGTCTGCAGCATATGTGCTGGCTTTCAAAATCACTTGCAGATGTAGAATTATTTCATATAACAATCCCTTTTATTCTTTCACATTAGACATTCAAGTGTATGGAATTAGATATTTAAATGTATGGGGTACAGGAAAACTGATTTTTTTTAATCAATATCTTTCCCATAATCTTTTTTTTTTTTTTTTTTTTTTTTTTTTTCCTTGAATGTGTGCTCTAAAGATTTCTGGGCCAGCCCTTCTAAGCACAGAGCCCCAGTCCCAAGTACTGCCACATACCCATGTCCAAAGAGCCCCCACATGAGGAAGCTATCAGTGTTGCCCATGAGCAGATTCTTTGAACAGCTACAGGATTTTCCCATAGACTGTCAGGCCTGCAGTGACAACAACTGAAAGCTTTAAATAAGCAAAACCTGAAATCCACATGGAGTGCCTGGACTTTGCCTAAAATTTTGTTCCTGAGGATTTCAGGACAACAAACTCTCAGCACTCCTCAACTGGGAGTGAAAATGCTTTCAAGCCAGCTCTGAAGTTAATGTATTTCTAAAGGCGCTTCATCTCCTCTCACGTCCTTTTATTTCTGGCTCAGCTTTATACAACATGCTGGCACCATCCTTTTGCTACAACTCATCACAAGCAGTATCTTCTGCCTGCTGGCATTTGGCTCATGCTTGAAATGAAGGATAGCAAATATTTCCATTTCTTTCATTAGAAAGTTAAGAATCTCTGCGTTAAATTATCAGTAATGAAAAGTCTTCTCTGCAAGCAGGTCTCGGTTATTCATCTGGAAGTAGGACAGCACAGATAGTGGACATCTTGAATCAGAGAGAATTCAGAAAAAGCAGAAAGAAAAAAATATTTTGACTTGCATTGAAAGGGAAACATTTCCAAAACAGATGGTGAAATCAAAAGGCTTGAGAAAAAGAATTTGAGGATAAATGAATTACTTGGTTTGACCTAAAATGCACCAGCTTTGAGCGTTTTCTTTCATATTTCATTTAGTAGGAAGTAAAGTTGAAGGAAACATCGAAAGAGAAAGCTGAAAAGAGATGCATTTCATTCTGAAAGGAAACCAGAACTGAAACAAATGATTTTTTTTTTCCCCAAAAAGCATTTTAGTTTTTTTCTGACCAAACAATTAAAACCCAGCATTGTGACATTACTGAAGCTTCTTGTGCCAGTAAGAGAAAGACCTCCAAGACATAATTCCTGCATCTGTCCATGTAAGTTAAGTTGCTTTCCAGGTGGGAAGAAGAGAGAGAGCAGGAGGAGGATGCAAATAGCCATGAGGAGACAGCACTTGCAGGTTCTGCTGCCATTTCCTCCAGTGAAGGTCCCTGGGGCCCCAGCACTGGTTTGCTGTCAGGACTCACAGAGCAAATGAGTGTGCCTGGGGCTCCCAGCTTGCACTGTGAGCAGATGGGGAAGTCTAGAACTCGTGGGAGAAAATCAAAACCTCTTGTTCTGAAATGGCTTCAATCTGCTGAGGGAGAGATCTCTGAACGGATGGTAAAAGAAGCTGAAATTCTTATTGATGGTATAATCCATTTAGCATTTCCATATCTGTGAATTTAAGGAACAGCCATTAGATCACGGACTTCTTGAGATCTCTTCCTGCTTGTTAGTGGCACCTGAGGTGAAACCTTGATTCAGGGCAAACTGCTTCTGCTTCTTTGGTATTTGATCTTCCTGAAAGTCATATCTGAATCTTAGAATCATAGAATCATTTGAATTGGAAGGGAACTTGCTGTCCTTGAAAGACCACTATCAAACAGCTATTTGCTCCTGCTAATACAGGGAAGGGACAAGAAATTTCTGCCAAGTATAGAAGAGATTCTTAATGTCATGGGTAGGATAGCTCAGCTCTGAAATATTATTTGCCTATGAATGAGTACTGAGATAACCATCTTAATGGGGAAGTAGTTATTTCTGGAAAGAACAATCCCTTTGCAGAGCCATCTTTATATAAGTATGATGGAAGGTGTGACCATAAAAGTTTTTGTTATAAAGGCATGAAAAAAGCCTCTACCCATTCAGTAGAAACATTCTAATCCAAGTATTTTGGCAGCGTGTCATTATTTGGAAGGGCATATGACTGCTGCTGTTTGCTTGCTCTCCAGATATACTATGTACTCTGTAGATTAAAAAATAATATATTTTGGCATAAGAGAAAGGAAAGAAACAATAGCTTTAAAGCACAGATATTAAGCACAGAAATCCTTCTAGTGGCAACCACCAAGGAGACTCACACTGAGAAATGGTCTGGTACAGCAGGTTCTGGCTAGCAAAGCTCCATTGTCATTTACAAGTAACCACATTTAAGTGGTTAGGATGTCTTCATTCTGTTTTGTTCTGATTTGGCTGGTCTCCTTGTGCTTATTGCTCTCTGAGCACATAACAGACTTACCCTGCCACTTCATTTCCGTGTTCAGTAACACAATCCTTTCTTCATCAGGTCATTCTTCCATGCATTGCTGTTTGCTGAGTATTGCACTGGATTCTCATGAAAGGTAATCATAGAATTGTTAAGGTTGGAAAAGGTCACCAAGATCACCTAGTCCAACCATCAGCTTATCACCACCATGTCCACTAACCATGTTACCCAGTGCGATGATACTTCAGTTGAGTTGGGCAGCAGAAGGCAGGAGAGGCTGGGCTAGCTAGAAAATGCTTCAGCATAAGTAATATGTAAATTTTAGGTGCAGAAATTGCACTTGCAAAATATGCCTGTGTGAATTCTGGCTGTAGGGAAAGTCTGGAAGCCACAAAGCTGACCGCCTTTAGCTGGGAATGACAGTAAAGGAGGTTTAGACTGAACTACAATACCCGGTGCTTAGGATCCACCAAAACTAGTTGTAAACATACATAGTACATCTGAGGATCACCAGTGGTTTACCATCATCAGAAGGGGCAGAAAGCTGTTGTCCATTAATCCAAGTCTAACCACGCCAGCTCTGCTTGCAGCCTCACAACTGTGCCCCGGCTCTTGAACTACAAATGGCGAACAAATTCTGACTGGGCAGGAGCTGGCCATTTTTTTCTATGTCGGGGTTACTTTTCAGTCAGCAGGGCAGTTTCAGCTGGCTCTATCATTCTTCCGGATGAGCACTAGAATCAATTCTTAGAAGATCTGGAGGGTCCCACCTGGTGTGAGGGCTGGTGAAGGACCAGCATCTACCCACCAGTGGCCAGGAGCATGAAGGCAGTCACAGCCCAGCACCTGGGAGCTGATGTACTTTAATTGTGCAGCTCAGAGGTTATAAAGGTTGGTACTTTCTGCAGGATTCATAGTGCTGCATTGCTTTTTTCTCACCATGTAGAACTGAGTTTAGAGAGAAAAGCAGTTTGTTGGAGGCACAGTTATGTGCTCCTTACAGCTAGAAGTGTAGGTGCTGAGTTGGCAGGCATACTATAAAAAACGTCAGAAAAAGCTGAACCTTTGGACTGAGAATTACTCACCTCTGGTTTGCTTTTTTCTCCCCTCCCATGTCCTGTGAATCTATGGAGCCACTGCTTCTCCTTATGTCATCAAATTTGTGTCAAGTATGCATGCTTTGTCCCTTCCATGGAAACTCAAAAAGTCAGAGCAATAACATACAGTTGAAAATCTCATTAAGAAGTAACTGCTGGCACAGGTCACTGCTGCCATATCATTTTTTTCTGCCTAAATGTTGCTCTTTTTGAGTTTGTGTCAGTACACAGCCTGTATTTTGGAGCACAGCAACGCCTGCTGCAGTTCCTGCCCTTCGTGCTGCTGTGCTGTCTGAACATTGACTGCTGCTGAACAGTGATGTAACCAAAGATCTGAGGTATTTGCATGGGAAGGGACTTTCTGGAGTCTAAGCAAGGCTTGCAACCAGAACAGCTTAAAACTGCAAATGTATATGGGAAATCCAGATTCTGTAGAAAAGACTTATGTGGGACTTCTAGAAGAGGAAAGATTTAGTCCCTTTTCATTAATAGTATGAGGAAATTCCCATGTTTCCCTTAGAACATTTTACTGTAACTAATTGCAGATGACAGTCTTCTTGAACAGGACTAGCTCCAGCTCTGATTCTTCATAAATACCAAATTAATTAGAAAAGAATTAAAGACAAACTGTTGCACATAAGAAATTGCTCAAGAATGGAATGCTTTCCATGGTAATTTTTTTTTTTTTTAACAGAAGTCAAGTTCTTAAGTTCAAACCAGTGTTTAGGAGCTACAGCAATGTTGAAACCTTGGCAGGATAAAGCACTCTGACTGAAGATTATTGTTATTATTCATATTCTGGAAGAAGGAGCTAACTGTGCAAGTGCCTCTCCAAACAATTCAGAAGGGTGTTTTTTAATACCTTTACTTATTTCTTTTATTGCTCCTTTAAATTTCAGACTGCTTCTGGTTTCATTTTTTTTCCCTGTCAAAACCACAAACATTTGGTTACAATGTGGTTAGTTCATCTCCAGTTTTCACTGCTTTCCTTCCTTTCTTTCAAACCTTGCATGTGCAGTAGTTAGCTTGATGGATGGATGGTTGGCTTCAGGTTCCAGATCTTTGGAAGAACCTGAGCTTGACACTACACTAGGACTGAAAACTGTGAAGATGTCAGCTTTCTGCAGAGCCATCTTTTCAGTTTTTCACCTTTTCTCCATCTTTTCCACTGACAGCTGTTCTATTGTTTATGAGGAATGATACAGGTGACCACCCTGCTGTGCTAGAAGTATCAGCAGGCCAAGCTCTGCAAAAAATCACATCCCTTGCCCCAGCAGTTCCCCACTATGAACACAAGTACCTGTTTGTACAGTGCCTAATGGATTACACCACCGTGTAGTGAAGTGTGGTGAAGAACCACTTCCAAGGAGTTCCTAAGAGAAAAGACAAATAGATCTGAAAAAAGATCAGATGAGAACAACTGCAGAATTGGAAACAGAGAATTACTTCTATTTAGCCATACAGAATCTATTGTCCTGTATTCTCCATAAAAAAAAATAAAAAAGACTTCATATATGTGATCTTCACAGTCCACTTTGGAGAGCACAAGAAAGAACCACATCCCCTGTGGCTTTTGGGATCTGTCTCCCACTGTTCAAGTCCAAAGATGCTTTCATAACCTCCCTGCCTGGCTGCTCTTGGCCCTGAGGTGAAGCTGGAGCTGAGCTGCCCAAGCACCAAAGTCTCACTCTGACCTTAATTTACTTCAGATGCAGGGGAGGCCTGGTTTTCAGCCAGGTTGGCAGGCCAAAGGGCTCACCCAGCACCCAGCACCAAAAGGCTATGGGTGCACTTGGGAGTAGGATGGGGTTGGGGCAAGGGCAAGCACTGTTTGTCCTGTGGAAACCCAGGTGGGCCTGCATAGGTGCAGCATCAAACCACAGTGTCAGTCAGCCAAAAACTCCACAAAAAACGACAGCTGGATGCTGTTTTGCCACTTCGAAGCTTTGCTGGTGGATGAGATCCCCAAACAACTTTCTTTTTGAGTAATTCAGTGTTTCCAAATCAAGTAAGGCACTTTCAATTCTTCGACAGCAGTTCTTAAGCCTCGAGGCATGGAGTATTCTGCAGCAGTCCATGGAGAGGCAGCACATCATTAACAGAGGTACAGATCTCGTAAATTAATATGGCTCTTTTGAAGTTATGTCTAGGTGAATTTGCAAACATCATAATGCAAGAAATGAAAGTTGGATTGAATACATTCTTGAAGTTATCCTTTAGTCTGTGGACTAGCAATTTATCTGCTATGCCATAATTATAGAATCATAGAATTTGAGTTGGAAGGGACTCCTAAAAGCCACCTGGTCCAACTCTCCTGCAATGAACAGGGACACCTATAACTAAATCAGGTTGCTCAGAGCCATGTCCAGTCTGACCTTGAATGTCTCCAGGGATGGGCATCCACCACCTCTCCAGGCAACCTGTGCCTCATCACCCTGATTGTAAAAACTTCTTCCTTATATCCAGTCTAAATCTCCCCTCTTTTTGTTTGAAATCATTTCCCCTTGTCATATCAAATTTGCGATAATGTAATTCACAGTGTGCAAATGATGCTCTCCTGAGTAATTACCTGAAAAATTCATGTTGGGTTAAAACTACTTGTCCTCAGAAAGTCCCTGTTCCCTCCTTTGAGTGTAAAGAGATTTAAAAGAGTAACTGATACAGGTATTTAACCTCTTGATGACCATATTACTAGTGTAAATCCTGCTCAATCAAGATGGCAGTGCTGCTGCTAATAACATGAGTTAGCAAACACATGCCAACAGCAAATGTATTCCTCTGCTTGACATGAAGGAAGCATGGCTAAGGTTAATCATAAGGAAGTTCTAGTTAATCATTGCTTCTACTTCACACCCAGAGTTAAGTACATGAATTAGAGTAATACAGAGCAATTTTCAGGAAAAAAAAAAAAAAAAAAAAGCCCTAAAATTTTACTATTATCTCCCTGTGAGACTGCAATTTGTAATTTGCACTGTAATTCCATCAGCTGTCTTTTCTGCTTCTGTGCACAATCAGATACATCATCACTGTGTCATTAAAGAAACAATTATTCTAACAACAGAACTAATAAATGCCTTCTGTTAGATCCAGGATTTAGCCAGCAAACACAAATAGACCTTTTACATCAGTACTGGTTAGAATGAACGGTGACATTTAATGTCACCCACTCATTCATGAATTGCTACGTTGTCACTGCAAGCCATAGAGTAGAGGAAAATAAAAATGAGACAAGTGCAGAAAATGCAAAGTTATTCATGGGAGCGAAGAAACTGTGTCTATTTAAAGATGTTAGTCAAAAAGTCTAAAGTTAGCAAATATTTGAATCCTACATTCCATATTTAAGATTGTAGGATTGAATATTTAACGAGAATTTGGTTAATGTCTTGGTTCTTTTTCAGGTACAGTACATTTCCTACCCACCTAACAGAGGTGTTAACTTGGTCAACTCATGCAGCATTTGCATGACTCTTATTTCCTCAGGCCTATTATATTCAGTTGGGTATTTTTTACAGCAGTACTTCTCGTTATTATGTGTGAATTGTAAGCAATGTAGTAGTGTCTATAGAGAATGTAGAGATGCTTTATAGTTAGGGAACGCTGCTGTTAGATTGAAACAAAGGAACCTGAGAATCCTATGAAAACTGCCACTTTTCTTCTTCATGTTCCATATATCAAAAAACAGATCATAGGGAGCAGCAAGTTTAACAGGTATATAGTTAAAATTCTTCTATAAAATTAGACTAAATGTAAATAGTAATTAAAACTAAGTAAAAGAAAAATAAAAATGTCCAACATTCCCATCCTGTGGCCAACAGAACTGCTCTAGGAGAGTGCAGAGCAAATACATGAGGAAAAACACAATGGACCAACATCAGCTAACCAAAAGCTTTTTTCTATCCCACAGCAGTGGCACTGTTGGGTATGGCATACAGATACCTGCTCATTTCTTACTGCAGTGCTGCTGCCTCTCAGCATCTCCTCCTTTCCCCTTCTGGCTTGTCAAGGGATGTTTGAGAGGATCTCACAGCAACTATGGGATCTCCATGAAACAGAAAATTCTTGGAGAGTATAAAACAGTGAGTTGATTTCTGTTCATGCAGGTTGACAATCGGTTGGAAACTTTTCAGTGCTCCCTGAGACCTTCTAACTGGCCTGAAATACAGGTGTTCCCTCTTTCTCAAAATTGTCAGTATCCTTTCCTCCACATTAACTTTGAAGCACTTTTAAGGCCAGTCCCAGTTCCACGCTGGCCATGAGATGCGGCGCCGAAAGAAAAACTAAAAACGAAAAAGACAGGTAAATCAATCCACGCATAAGTAATAGTGAGACAGGTGGCCCAAACAATTATGAAGAGTAACTACAAAATCCCCATCAGATACAGACATACGCACTATTAATGATAACAACACAGTTTTAATGTGGAGCATTCAGAGTCAGAGTGAAGTGCAAGAGGAGAAGCAGCAAAACATCTAGGCAAAAGTAGCCTTTTGTTTTTTGTGTGTACATACTGATATTTGATCCCTGCTTGGCTGCCACTGTTTGAGTTGGCTACAGAGATTCTAGGGACAATGGGTCAGGAGCTGCATCTTTTCTTGTGTTTGGACAGCACCTGATATTATGAGATCCCAACTGTGATTTGGCAATACCAACCTGCAAACTGCAGTAGTGGTGTTATCAACAGAAGCTTTGACAACCTAGTACACTTCCTCTGTTCCTAATCAATTAAATTCCATTCCCTGAGTGTCACTTCCATGTTGTTTCACTCAACCTCAAATCAGGAGAGATGATAAAAAGTTCACAAGACCACAAAGGAATATAAACAATCACGCTTGTATCAGCAACTACATAGCTTATGGTAAAAATTCCATTCTAAAAAGACCACTTAGGAAAATAATATATATTAAAAAATCAAATCCCATCTCCAAAGTTCTGTCTCTTGTTTCAGCAGATAAGGTGATATACTTAAAAAAAAAAAAAAAAAAAAAAGTAACTCTAATATTTTCTGAGTAGACAGTTCTTCGTTGCTGACCCACTGAATTCATGGGTGCTTTCTATAAGGATAAGTGGGATTTAAGCCAGGCATGGAAAAAAGGACCACTGAAGAACAGTATTATGAAATGAGGAACACTAAAAAGTTTAAAAGAAGAAGCTGTTGCCCTGTGCTGCTTAGTCACTGTGTGTGCTGGCAAGTTTCAAAGGCATTACTTTTTTTTTTTTTTTTCTTCCTCTTTACCTCACATGTTCAGTTGGAAGGGTGTGTAGGGAAGCAAACTTTTAAAAAGATTAGTCATCTTTAAAGTTACAGTCTTTTATTGTTAACAGGAGATGAGGCAAAGCTTTCCAAAATGTGGATTCATCTGGGCAGCTATCCAAAGGGACTCGTCTGCAGGGGAGGATGAAGTGGGTGCTCAGGCTATGTACAACTCCCACGTAGGATCCATCATAAAATATAATAGTCCTTTATGGCTAATCGTATAGGCAATGGAAATCTTGTCAGATTGCCGTGGGAACATGAAGCAAACTTTAGGTGAGAAATAGTCTGGGTTAAAGAAGAAAAGCCTAGCACGTCCTAGCAGACAACTGTCAGTGAGCCCTTAAAAGAAACGCCTCTTGGAATACAGTACTGCAAGCCAGTACCCGCCGTGCAACTAGCATTGAAAAGGCAGTCTCAACAAATTGTGCAAAGAACAGATATGATAATTTTGTGTTGATCCAACTGATTCTATCAGCAGCTAAAGAGTAACAACATACCCAAAGCATCAATATATGCTTTACAAAGTGCTTAGCACCACTTACATATAAAAGCCGCCTTAGCACTCTCATTTCATCAATAGTTGGTTCATGCCACTGACATACAAAAGTGCAATACCTATGTAAATGCTACATCTCCTTCAAGGGAAGTACTTTGAGCAGTTTCAAAAGGCTTGAACGTCACCACCGCTACAACCCACGCTGTGCAGCTGCAGGCTGAGTGGAGTGGCAGTTCTGGTACTGCAGTCTGTTCCACCCAGCCCATCTGTGATAGAAAGGGAAGGCAGAAGACGAGGGCGAGGCTGGCAGGTAACAGCTCTCTTGTGGGAGGCTGTTGGACCAGCAGGACCCAGCCACACACTCCCAAGTTAACAGAGTTACTTCCACTAGATATATCTAGGGTAGGATTGTATGTGATAGGCAACAAGGAAAAGAAATAGCAAAAATAAGTGCTGTTATTTTTTCCAAGTGTTACCGATTTTTTTTTTTTTTTGGTATTTTGAGGCTTTATTATTTCATGCAAGTTTATTTTCAGTGAACAGCTCTATAAGCCTGCATAATGCATTTTGTCTTTCTGCATTAAAAGTAATAACAGACAGCAACTCCTCAGTATGAACTCTCCCAAGCAACTTCTGTGCCTCAACAAATACTTCAGGCATCCTTTATTTCTTTCCTAAAAGCAAAAGAAAGCAACAACAACAACAACAAAAAACAAAAATAAACCAAAAAAATAAAAGAACAAAAAATAAACCCAAAACCCCAAACAAAAACAACAAAAAACACTCCCCAAGAACAGACACCCACCCACATCTCAGCTTCAAAAAGAGGTTCCTATCAGTCATAGCCGTTCCATCACCATTCCCTCAGGCATCCCAAGGAACCACTCAGGAGCCTGAGAACTGACTAGAAAAATTGAAAGGCCTCTAGCTTCAGGGGAAAAATACTGAGGAAATTCCCAAACTCACTTTTCAAGGACAAGAATTGTAAGTGTGCATGCTACAGGCTATTTTGTTTAGACAGGCAGGAACAGCTTCACTGATTCACTGGCAGCGATGCAGATACATGCAGGGACACAGCTCTGTTGACTAGCCCTCTTGATGTGCCTGCCACAGGTTGGCAAAATACCTTGTAGTGAAATAAGTGGACGCTAAAATAGATTCATATGACTCCCTAGCTTCTTTTCATGGTTCCTCCAATCAATGGGAGGAGATGCTTTACAGCTGTTGATAGTGAAAGACAGATGCACATAAACCACAGTGATTCACTCTATATAATCCATTTGAAAGAATACAGAATGCAGTTACACCTTGACCCAAATGTTACTTCCTTCTAAGGCAACTTTTAGGCATGGTGTTAACAGTTTAACTCCTTGGAAAAATCTCAGAATAGGATTTCTTCAGCTTTTACCACAAAAGATGGAATACCTCCCCCATAATGCAGTTGTATCACAAACCAACCAACCAACCATGGTGGCTTGGCTCAGTTTTTTCCAGCAATGTGCGTAATTAGAACCTATCAGCACTGAGTTTAGCTAAACTGAAAAATGATACAAGCTCTGGAACAGTTGCAAAACGAGAAGACAAGATGCTTCAGGGTAGCAAAATTCAGAATCATGTTCCATTTTCCCCCGGATTGTCATTTAACCCCAATTGAACAGGCAGTAGCTCTCCCAAATTCTAATGTTAATCTGAGGCCTATTCCTCCTTAACACTGAGTTAGGGACCTGAAAAGACAATGGCAGTACATACTTATTTCCCCCCTCAACTTGAGAAAAAAAAAATAAAAATAAAAAAATCCCCACCAACTAAATAAAAAAATGAATGACCACACTTATTTTTTTCAGGATCCAGTCTCTGAAGTTTAATGCCTTCAAGCTCATATGCATTCCCTATAGCTTTGGCCACTCAAGGCACAGCAAATCAGGAGTGCAGTCCCCTCACCCTTCATTTCTCATTAATGGAAAAGTAGTTTAACAATGCAATACTGAAGGGCTTTTTTCCCCTCAAGTTAAGTGGGATCAATCTGATGCACAGGGACTCTCCTGCAACAGCTGGAGCTACATTCAACACAGAAGAGTTGTTTGTATTTCTTGCAAACTGTATTAGCTTCACCAGAAAATGCTGGTAAGAGGAGTGACTGAAATACTTGAAGGCAGACAAGAATTTACATTTGAGCTCTCAGCGGGTCATCTCTCCCAGGCATTATTCTGTAGCAGAAGGGATAGGTGTTCAGATGGTTTTTTGAGCAACTGGGCAAGCCACTGCATGATCAGCAAAGCTCACATCCTCGCTCTCCCCGCATAACCTCAGCTGCTTCCCCCCTGTCCCCAAGAACACTTCCCTTTCTTCCTCCTCTCACTTCTGTTCCCAAACCACCAACTGGGGGTTGCTTGGTTTGGAGCTGCATGCATCCTCATCAAGCAGCACAGCAACAGCTGAACCTTTTTTCAGTTTAACCATAAATTTGGATGGCTCTCAAAGGAGTTACTGGCAGCACATAACTAACTAGATTTCACATAAGTTTTAGTAAGGCAGCAACTTAAAAAGATATCTAGGTACACCAAAATATGACAGTCTAGCAAGGCAATGAAGTGAAATTTCCCTTCAGAGAAGCTTCCGCTTGTAGTTAAGACACATTGCAAAAAGCCTTAATCCTAAACCTTTTTTAATTAGGTATTGACCTTTACATAGTGGCAAAAACTAGCATTAAATCTTCTCAGAGATTTTTAGTGGCATAGAAATAAGGTCAGGGTGCTATTTTAAGTCAAGCACCACCGCTCGCCCAGGCCCTTATTTAGATGCACTCGTCTACAAAAACCTTGTTCTGTCTTCATTTGCTTTGACTCGAGCTATTGGAGAGGAACTGCTAAGGAAAGAAGTTACTGTCTAGCAAACAACTCCACCATATTTTTTAAGCGTCTTGTTCTTCTGTTATGCAAGACAACGTCAGAATCTTCACAATAAAGGAAAATCTAAAACAAGAATACAATCATTCAGGTTGAAAAAGACCAGTGGGATCATCTAGACCAACCACAAAGCAGGTTTACCATCAAGTATGCAAGCAGTACCTGAGCATGTAGCACTCATGAGTAGATTCAAGCCTTAACAATTCATGGGCTGTTTTTATTTCAGTAAAACAAAAACTTGCAGATTTTCAACTCCTAACCATTGAGAAAGACACCCATAAAAAGCAGTATTAATAAAAAAGTGACAGGCTTCCAGGCCTCTAGAATATCACAAGCATAAGATACAATAAAAGACATCTAATGTTTACACTGCAGTCTTGCTGCCTTGCACACTATCACAGGAAGTGAATAAACACATTCAGGACATTCAAGTGCACTATTAAAAAGACACCAGTAAGTGCTCCAGTATTCTGTACCATACAACTTTATTTCAAATTCACATATTTCTAGGCAATGTATCCAAAAATATTTCACTCAAGAGTACCTTTAGATTGTAGATATTCTGGAACAGGGCATCAAGCCTTTCCTATCTCCAAACAAAACGTTAGTTTCAGCTCATGTTATAAAAAGTAACCGTGTGGAATGTGACAAGTCATAATGTGAAATCAAAGTGCTTTAGTCCTGCAGAGCAAACAGACACTAGTGGTTATCCAGCCATATGTCAATATATCTCTAACATCAACTACCAATTTTTTAGGGTTTGGACTTGCTGCGATGGCACTCCACCTTGAGAAAGGCTTTGGACCATTATCATGAAGTCTCATTAGTTAACAGTCAGTTACACCATATGAGTTGGCAGTTTCACTTAGATAATTCAAACAGTGAGTGAGAATGATGCATAAGGGAACATTTTCCAAGTTCCCTTAGTAATTACCAAGTTCTACTGTATTACACAAGATAAAATGATGTTCCAGTTAGTCTCTTAAAACCCAAACTATGCTGTATTCCAAATCCCAAAGCATCAAAGCTCACAAATAATTTCCCCAAACCCCAACAGCTAAGACTCAATATGTTTGTGCAATTATTTGCTATTCGCATGTGAAGAGAAAAACACTTCGCTCAACAGATCCTATGAAGAAACGGTAAGCAGAAAATTACTTTAATTAGACTGGGAAGTAGATAGTTGCATGGAACATACTCAATTCAGAACTGCCATGTTGAAGAGAGTTCATGTTGCAGATGTCCAATTGGAGACCTTTTTGCAGAAGCCTAAAAAGCTATTTACCTTCTGTAATGAAGGGAGTTTAGGACTTGAGCATTTAATTCTCCCCTCTGGTGCAAACGAACTCTGCAGAATTGTGTGTATGATTTTTTTCAGACACTCAATTGTTGTATGAGCTTACAGCCTAAAAAGGAAGGGCTGAGGAAAAATTCCTGGTCCTGTCCAGATGTAAAGACAAAGTGCTTTGCAAGACTGATAATGTCCACTGTATCTGTAGCAACCAACCCAAAATGAAGGCACATGAAATCTATATTATAGCTATAAATTATAAATTAAAGCAGAACCTCTGTATAATTTCTAGCCTTTTTGCATGAAATGAATGACCAGCACCTATACAGAGTTTCGGTTATTTTTAATGTAACTATTCCCAGAAATACTTAAATTTCGCCTGCATGCTTATGCAAACACTGACTTTCATTAGGTTTTGACACAAAGTGCAGATACTGGTAATTTATCTGCATGGGAAGTCTGAAACAGATGAATCGCTGCCACTCCCTTCCTCTGTCACTAAAAGCGTAAGCCACCAGCAACAGCCACAGACAGCTGTTACCTTGAAAGTGCACCACTCCCAGCAGCAGTTTCCCCATGAAGTGTTCTAGCAGCTATGGAACATACTTCATCAGTGTCTCAGGCTTGGAATTTACTGTGTCGAAGTCTAAATACTTTCTGTTACAGCTACCTGATGGGCAGGCACACACATTCTGAGGAAGCCAACTTGAAACACACTTTGACAAATGTTGCACTGAGACTGCGAGTACCTTAACATCTAAGCACAGCTCAACTTCCACCTTGGGCAGCATTCAGGATCCAGGGACAGCTCATTCTCAATGAGAGCCTCCTAGATTTCACTGGAATTGCTACCACTCAAGCAGAGAAACAAGATTCAAGGTCTCAGAAAGCTTTAGCAGACAGATTGCATGTTCAAAGCCTTGGTTATTATTTCTCCAGAAAGGTTTAAAAGAACTCAAACACCATTGCCATCACTCACCTGGAGTATGGCATCACACTGCTTTTACTGAGAGGATTGGAACTTCAGAGTTCTGGTTATTCACTCTGTACCTCCCCTGCTCCTTTTCTCCTCCTCCTATTTCTGCACAAAGTAAGTTGAAGGGATTGGCACCCGAGTTTTTAGCAAACGTAAATCTGTACCTTCTACATTACAGGACTACATGAAAATTGCATGCAATGGTGTCTGTGCTCTTTTCTAGAACAGAGCGACTTTCACAAGTAACACATTCAACACAATTTTCTGTTTTCGAATGCAGTGAATTACACAAACAACAGTAACAAGACTGACCAGACTTAATAAACGGAACTGTGCTAGGTCTGGCACTTTAGAATTCACAGTGATTAACATAAAACTGCTTTGCCTAAGACAAAATAAGATACCAAATATATAAAAGACTCTTCACTTACATTATATTTGTATCCCAACAGTGACAAGCAAGCTCAGTAGTACCTCAGACAGCAGAGACTTCAGCACACAGTTAACTTTATTCATTGCTTGCAGTGCAATGCTTTTTTTTTTTCCTTATTATTTGCAATGTCAAATCCTGCAACTTTCAATGCATAAAGTCAACACAGACTCTCAAGTCTTTGCTGGACTGAAATTTGGATTCTGACAGGAAACTGTTACATATGATCTCATTTTGGGTACCAACTCTGTACCGCACCAGGTGGTATTGCTGTTAACAAGAAACTTAAAATACACCTGCATATTACTGAGGTGGTGCTCTTACATAGCAAGTTATGAGCAATTTATAGTACGGGTTGATAATACAAGAGTAGAACATCTGCATTTTCCTTTCCCTCGCTCAGCTCGCTAATCCTAGGAGGTTTATGAACACGTTTCTGACCCAGAAGCACCCCAGCATTTCTCAGCTCACCCACTGCTCCTTGTCCCAGCAAGGGCCCAGCCAAGGCATCACCTCCTCAGCAGCTTCCAGCCACCCAACTGCAGATTCCAGCAAGGCTCTGGGACTCACCTCCCCCGAGCACATGAGTTCAGACGAGCGCCTGCTTCGACCTACAACCTGGGGCACTCTGGTCCAGGCACCCACCTCCCCCTTGACCCTACCCAAAGATGTTGGACTTTGGCCTGAGCTTGAACGATGTCTTCAGGGATTTCTCCTCGTGCTCATCCTCCTCGGTGTCACCGCGAAAGGAGGGCGTGTTGTGGATGATTTGAGTCCTGAAGCGGATCTTATTAAGCCGAGGCTTCATCCGCCCACTGCCTGAGGCTTTCCTGGCCATCTCCTTGCCCTTGCCTGGCACCGCTGCCCCATCGGCACTCTCGTTTTCCTCCCCAGCGCTGTGATGGTGGTGATGGTGGTGGGAGAGGCGGTAGCTCATGAGGTTGGAGGGCAACACCTTGGAGAGCCTCCAGCGCACACTCCCGTTGCCAGTGGCCCCTTCCTCTTCTTCCTCCTCCTCGTCCAGGGCTCCCACCAGGCTCCGCATGTCCCCCGAGGTGCCCTGGTGCAGGTACTGGGCGGCCTTACGCCCGCTGTAGTCGCGGATGTCCACGTCGGCGTCGTAGGCGCCCACCAGCAGCTTCACCACCTCGGTATGGCCGTGCATGGCAGCGATGTGCAGCGCCGTGTGCCCACCGCTGGTGCGTGCGTTGATGTCCACAGGCAGCTGGTGCCGCTGGGCGAAGTTGACCAGGGTGGCCAGCAGCTCCTGCCGCCCGTGCTTGGCGGCCCAATGCAGCGCCGTGAAGCCGGTGATGAAGTCCTTTTTACAGAACAGCGAGGGCTCGCAGCTCAGCAGCCCCTCCAGCGTCTCCCACCGCCCGTCCGAAGCCGACAGCATCCACGCGTGCTCCAGCGGGTCCAAAGCCACCGAGCCCGTCGTGCTGCCCTCCTCTTCGGCGGAGGACGAGGCCACCGAGGCGCTGTCCGAGTCGCCGCCACCGCCGCGTCCGCGACCCCCTCCGGGTGGGACGCCGCGCTTCAGCTGGGGCGAGCCGCCCCGCGCCGTCTCCCTCAGGGTCCTGCGGCCGCCCGCCGCCCCGCCGGACCCCTCCGCCGTCTCCTCCGCCGTTACCGCCGCCTCCTCGCCGCCGCCGCCGCCGCGCCCGGGCGCCGGTCCTCGCTGAGAGCCCTTCAGCTGCCCTCCGCCCGCCGCCGGGTTCGGCCGGGGCGCCTCGCCCCGCCGCCCCTCGGGCTCCGCGCGGCCGCCGGCATCTCCGCCCGCCGCCGCCGCCTCCCGCTCAGCGCCCGCCCGCGGGGAGGGCAGTGGGCTCGGCCGCTCCGCGCTGCCCTCCGCCGCCGCCTCGGGGCTCACGGCGCCGGCGGCTCCCGGGGCGCAGTACCGGCGCCGGAGACACACGTACTTGGCGCCGGTGTCGGGATCCTGGCGCACGGTGGCCACGGCGTTAACCAGTTCCTTGAAGCGCTGCCGGGCGGCGGCGCGGCGCTCGGGCTCCGGGGGGCTGAGCCAGCCCCGGAAATGCTCTCGCAGCTCCTCGTGGCGCGCCCGCCCGCCCCGCTCCGCCAGGAACCGCACCACCGTCTCCTGGCCCAGCTCGGCGGGCTCCGCCATCACCGCCGTTTCCCCATCGCGCTGCCGCTGACTGCCGCCCAGGGCGCGGCGCGGCCGCCGTTGCCGCCCGGGCCCCTCCTCCGGGCGGCGCGGCCGGCTCAGAGCCGCGGCGCCGGCGCGCCCTCCTCCGGTCGGGAGGGGCCGGGGCGGCTCAGCGGGGTGGCACCGCGTCCGACCGCCTTCTCCACCGCCCGCCGGGTGCGCGCTGTCCCCGCGCCCGCCCCTCCGCCGAACGGCTCCTCCCGGTCCCCGCTGGGGCTCGGAGGATGGGAAGGTTCTGTCGCGGCGCTCCGTCTCGTCTCGCCGCTCTCTGTCCCACCCGGGGCTATGGCCGGCGCGGGGCAGCCGGTAAGTCCCGCCGCGGGGAGCAGAGGGGGGCTGCCAGCGCCTGCCCGCTGCGAGGGGAGTGGGGACGGGACAGCGCGGGGTGCGGGTCCCGGGCAGCGGCCTCCCGGGGAGGAACGATACGGTACGGTACGGTACGGTACGGTTGGAAACCGACTGGAGTCCTCGGGCAGCCGAAGCTGCCAGGGTTTACAGATGTTGTGGAAGGTCTCAGAGGGTGCTGTGAGTTTCCAGAAATACGCTGCATCCTGGATATCAGAGAATTGCTACTCTGTGTATGAGGGCAAAGCAATAGGTTCCTAGGCTTTGAGGGCATAGCACCCCTCAGTGTGTTAAGGCTGGAATTCTGAATATGAGTGTGAAATGGAGTCCTCTGCTGTGCTTCGCACCTTAGCAATGCAAAGCATTCATGTAAGGCAGAGTGAGAGGAGCTTCGTTTGTTTGTTTGTTTTTTAGGGAGAATTCCTCCACCCTGGCTGCAGAGCCAGCAACCCGCATTTTATGCCGGTAGGCAAAGTACCTGGTTGGGTGGCTCCAGGCTTTGTCCCACTGCGGTGTTATGCAGTGTGACTGTGTAGGAGGCTGCCCTGGGAGAAGGGCTGAGGGAGCTGGGATCATTCAGCCTGGAGAAGAGGAAGCTCAAGGGAGACCTTACTGCTCCATGCAATGACCTGAAAGGAGGCTGTGGTGAGGTGGGAGTCAGCGACTTCTCCCAGGTAATAGCAATAGGATATGAGTGAATGGCCCCAAGTTGCGCCAGGAGAGGTTCAGATTGGACGTTAGGAAACATTTCTTCTCAGAAAATGTGATAAGGCACTGGCACAGGCTGTCTAGGGAGGCCTGGGAGTCACTGTCCCTGGAAGTGTCAAAGTAATGTGGAAATGTGGCACTGAGGGACATGTTTACTGGGCATGATGGGGATAGACTGATGATTGAACATGATGATCTTAGTTGCCTTTTCCAATTTTAATGGTTCTATGATTCTATGAATGGAGGACAGCCACTGTACTTTGGGAGTCTTCTTTCATAAAATCACTGAGGCAGGCAGAGATCTCTGAGATCACTAGGTCCAACCATCACCTAACAGTATGAGTCCTACCACTAAGCCTTCTTCCTTAGTGCTGCATCAACACAGCTCTTAAATACCTCAGGAACGAGGATCCCACTTTTTTTCTGAGTGGCTTGTTTCAATGCTTGACTATCCTCTCCATGAAGAAATTGTCACTGATATTCAGTCTAAATCACTCCTGGGACACGATTCCTTGCATCCTGTCACTTGTCACATGAGGAAAGATACTGACACCTCCTCGCTGCAGCTGGAGTAACTCTCCTCTGGGCCAGTTTGTGGGAGGCCAGTAAGATACTAAAGGAGAAAAAACAAAGAGCTGAAGTTTAAGAAGCACTACAAAATGTTTTATGCTGATTGAGGTTGCATGAAGAGTGAAGAGAGGTAGTAAAGCAGCAACAGAAACAGGGAGTTGGACTGGAGGGCCCACTAGGTCTGTGAAGAAAAGAGAGGGGCACAGAGGTGGAAGGCTTCACAGAGGAGAGAGCTAAAAGCAGAAGGATGAGACTGGTCTGTCATGGGGAACAGTGCTTTAGCCGTGGGCTTTCAAGTAACAAAGTGACATCAAATAAGATTTCCTAGCTTGGCACATGCTGTGCAATCATTGAAGTGTTTTTGAGTATGTTGTGGGAAGGGTTTTGTTCTCAGTCCTTTCATAGAAGGAATGCAAAATCACTCAGAGTGCAGTCTGACCTTACCACACAATCAGGCTGCACACAGTCTTGAGATACACGCATTCAATGCTTCCAAGTTTTGAAATGTTGACTTCTGGGAAAGTTCTGGCAGCTGCTGTAGCTGTAGAACAGCGTACAATGCTCAGCATTGACTAATTAAAGGGGAGAAGAAGAAAGTGATCCACGTTGCAGTCAAACACTCGCTGCCAGCTGCTGCCCCTCACACCCAGGGCCTTGCTCTTGGTGTGGATGTGAAGGGCCATGGACTGCGGCTGACTGCTGCTGTCCAGGAAACACAGTGCCCCAGTGGCTCGTGGCCAGCTCAGGGCATGTCTACTGAAGCAAAGTGGTCACTGCTTCAGTGCCGATTATTTTCTCTTATCACAGACATCTCAGTGTGCTGCAACAGATTTCAGCTCCTTACTTTGTTTTCCTCATTACCTGCAGTGCAGGAGGTGCAGGTACAAAGCATGCCACATTCTCAGGTTACTTAAATACCTGCTGTGAAAGAGAGGCCTTCGTGACATTTGCAAGTCCCTGTGAAATCACCTCCTTACAACTGGAAAATGATCAAGATGTTTCTGCTTTTTTGCTTCTTTGTTGATAATTATCATCAAATAGAATCCAGCAGTTCTCTGTAGCAGCAGCACAGCGAGCTGCATGCCCTCAGCTGACAGCAATGTTCTTGCTCTGCTCATATATATATATCAAGGAAGTGCTCAGTGGTTTAAGGCAGTTGGCTGCCTTGTGTGTTGAAGTGGACTAGAAAAAAGAAATTGTAGGTACTGCAGAATGCTGTGTAAAAGGTCATTTGCAAGAGCTGTAAGAATAATTCTGGGCTCAAGATATTTTGGATCAGTCCCTCAAACCTGGCTGCTGGTTTCTGACATGGTGAATAAATCACTTGTTCACTGTAAAATTTCTCAAGTGATTTTTCTTTGAATCATCCTTTGGCCAATAATTTCCTATGCAGTAGTTTTTGGCATATTTTGCTTCATATTTGACTCCTTGCGATTCTTTTCATTTTACAGAGTAGGCTGATGTATTAATTCCTTGTAATTTTTCACATATTTCTTTTCTTATTCCGTATCTTCATGGACTTTTCTTTGTATTTTTGTTTTCCTACCTTACTCCCCTGTTCCCTTTCTTCTGTGTTACTTCACCAAGATTCTCTTTCTGTTCCCTCTGCTCGTCCCACCTGCTCTGTCTCTCCTTCATGCATGTATCTGAATAGAGATTCACCAGCGGTATGCATGGCTGCATCTTCATTTTACATTTTGACCACCCAAAAATGGAAAATAATTTTCAGAGTAGAAAAATAGAATGTCTGTTTTGAGGCACTAGCAATGTTAATATTTATTGAATTAAATTAAATGGCATTAGGGAGGTAATTGATTGTACCATAGTGTCACTTGGTATTGGGGAATTAAAATTAATTTTCTGGTTTAATGAATACCTTTAGCTGTTTGCTGTTGTGAGAGACTTGGGACTCTGAATGAGTCACGTTTGCAGAGCCTGCAGTCCAGCAGACTGCTGAGGTAATGGTTTGCTTGGACCGCAAGTCTGGTTCTGCAGGAGGCTTATCTGGGACACCCGTGTAAGTCCGAGATGCAGCCTTTGATGCGGGATGGCCCAGTGTTGTGCAATTTTAGTCTGAAATATGTGGCAGGGTTAAAATAGAACTTTGTTTCTGAAAGAAAAAAAATTAAATACTACTTTTGTCTCAGACAATAATTTTTATTTGCACACTGCTTCTAATGGGCTAGACCACTTTTTGTAAATCAGTGTACTTGGGGTACTGATTTTGCTAGTTCTATGTTGCGCTACCAACCTTTTAAAAAACAAATTGGAGGGGAGAAGCAAGATGTGATTTGAGCCACTGCAACCTGCCTAAATTGTTTGCTATTTTGATGAGACTATTAATTCTAAGAAAGAAATGAGAAACAGGAAGAATTTATGGGAATATTCCAGCCCTATTAGCATTCAGTCTGCAGGCTTTGATTACTTCACTGAATAAAGTTGGGTGGTGAGCTGTCTTCCAACATGATTTAGCTGCTCCAGGCAGCTGAAGCCGATTCAAAAGGACTAACTAGTACAGCAACTTAACTGCTTTTGTGTGATTTATGTTTGGTGATGCTTTAGTTGTCACCGTTTTCCTAAACAGGTGATACAGAAGCAAATTGTTTTTCAACCAAATGACATATTCTTTCTTAGAAAAGTAGTAAGAATGCAGATATTTCACAACCAGGCTTGTGAATTTAATGTCTCTGATTAGATAGTAACACATAGTAACACAGATAGTAGATTAGATAGTAACACAGTGAGGCTGCATGGGGTACTGGCATACAGGAGGAAAAAAACAGAATATTAAGGTTGGAAAAGAACATTAAGGTCATCTAGTCATGATGTGCTTGGAAAATTTTGGAAGGGAAAATGTAGCTTATTATTCTTTATATGAATGTTCCCACGTTTGTCAGACTTAACAGGTTTACAAAGGTATTTATTATAAGAGCATGGATGGTTGCAAGTCTCCAGATCAGGACAGCAGGACTCAATGTTATGATGTTTTTCATGTGGAAAACAGAAGTACAACTGTGCAAGGATATATTCTTCTAAAGCAGCATGGCTGAGACTTCAGCTGAAATTGAATGACATGGTGTTTCTTGAATTTAACAGTTTAACAGTTAAGAGCTTTTACTACAGTGTTATTGGTGAAACTGGTTTCTGAAGAGTCAGTTGAGTTTTAGGACAGCTATCTGAACAGCTTAATAGTGGTTTAAATCCCTGAAATAGTACGCAGACTTAGAAATAGACCCTGAAGTTTCCAGCTTTTCATCACACTCAACTATTAATGTAATTCTTTTCACAAAAAGTGCAATACCAAAAATCTCCTCCTCTATGTTCAAGACAACTCTGACCATTTTCTTGGAAAGATGGTTTTCAAGACCCTGAGTTACTTTGTTCTGACCATCCTTCAGTCTGTCAGTTTTCTCTTTAAAATGAGAACAGTAGGGCAAGACATTAAAACTTGTTCTCATGACTGATATAACAAATACTCTTTGTGATTGAAATTCCAGCTGTTATGTGCTTTGTGGCCGTGCACGTTTTCACTGTCAGGTCATGTGGAACTGGTGAGATGTGAGGTTTGGGGCGGAGGCGGTGGTTGGTGGTTAGCTTGTTGGTTTACCAAGTCATTAGCTCTGGCAGAAAGATCTGAGAAGAGCGACCTTGTGACGAAGGTTCTAAATTACATGTGGGGGAAATCCGATTCACATTCTAGTAGCCTTTTCCTTTATTATGCATTTACAGTTTACCAGGGCGTTTCTGGTGTCAAGCTTTTGTGTGAAATGACACAGCACTTGCAGTGGACTTCTGTATATTTACATTTCCAGAAAAACAGTTCTCGTTTTCACTTGTAACTGTGATATCATTAAATTAACTTCTGTGTACTGAAGAAAGATGAAATACGCTATTTTAAAATAGCAAATTTCAGATGATTGTCTTGACAACTGCATACATGTTTGTTGCAGACATATCTCTTTCCTGACTGAAACACATATCCATAAGTAGAGTTTTCTGGGAGAAACTCAGAAACACAAAGAAATGATGAATTTTTAAAGAGTGATACGGCCATATTGTTGAGCTGTAAACACAGCCATAGTTTTCTAAGCTAAACACAGAGAAGGCACCTTGTTTTGCACATTTATGATTTTCCATTGTTCTCTGTTTCACAGAAATTTTATCAATTTTTGTGATAAATAACTGATGTAACAGTAGAAGAAAAGATTGTTTTTTATTTCTGTTCCCAGAAAACAATACACTTTTGTGCTGAATTGTTCGGTTGTGATTAATCACTTTCTTCCTTCTGAAAACGGAAGTTCCGGAGTTAGAGGCTGTGAGGGCTCCTGCTGCTTTCCCATGTGCTGTGGGCACAGCTGTAATATGAGGTTTCTCACTCTTGCCTTGCTAAGCAGATTTAATCCTGTTGTAGTGCCTTGTGGGTGATGCAGTAATTGTTCCTAGTGACTTCTGGAAATGGCCAACCAGCTTGTGGCTTTTGTTGGGTTTGGCCACAGAAATTAAAGTGGACTTCAATCAAAAAACTCTGCAAAGGCGGGGAAGGGTCTGTGGGGCAAGGTGTGTGAGGAGCAGCTGAGGCCCCTCGTGCTCAGCGCAGAAGAGCTGAGGGGAGGCCTGATGGCGGCTGCAGCTCCTCACAGGGAGCGGAGGGGCAGCGCTGAGCTCTGCTCTGTGTGACAGCGACAGGGCCCGAGGGAACGGCATGGAGCTGTCAGGGGAGGGGCAACTGGGGGTGAGGGAAAGGGGCTGCACCAGAGGGCGGTGGGCATGCAACAGGATGCCTAGGGCAGTGGTTTCTCCTCATTGCATCAGTCTAAGCAGAGATACCTGACTACATCGGTCTAAATTGAGAGCGAGCACAGTCTGTAGTCCCACACAAGAAATCCTGAGCAAAACCAGAGGAGGGGAACCATCTGCTGTAAGCCATGTCTGTATCCTTTTAGCTGCAAGCAGTCTGACACTTGCTGTATAGCATACCTGCTAATAAAGGTGGCACTCCTTTGTGCTTGGGAGTATTAAATGAGGTATTTCTACAATTGGGTATATATAACATTCCCAGGAGCCATTAGGGGCAAGTGGATTGCAAACAGAAGAGGCAGAATAGCATGGACTTGTTGCTGTTTACACTTTTGATATGGAATGTTTTGAAACAGAACTGTATGAACTGATAATCTTATGCTTTTTTTTTTTTTTTTTTGTATGCTCATTGCCTTGTTGTGATGCAGGATTCTGGATATTTAAAACACACTGTGCTCCTCTAAACATTTCTAGTAATATATATTATCTAGAGTTCTGATGTGTAGGTAATGAAATAGTTACTTTTATAAAATAAAATAATACAATTCCAGCTACTCAGAATGTATTCTGATTGCTAATATATACCTTCTTAGGATTATGGTCCCTATTTTAAAATCTGTCTCATAAGTTGTGTTTAATAGTCTTTTTTTCATTTCTTAGAGCAAATCAACTGTGATTTGATATTCTTTCTGTGGTTTTTAGTTTACATTTTTTGTTGGACTTGTCCACTTCATTTAATTTCTTCCCCCCTCATTCTCTTCCCCCCAAAAAAGAGGTGTTTACTTTGACACTGCAAATAGCCATGTAGAGTAAATCTGAGTATTTTCTCAAGTTATAGTGTAAAGCTGAGCTGAAGGATTCTTTTTTCTCCTGGACTGTTCCTTTCCCGAGTTCCTTGTAAATTCTAAGGAATGAATTCTGGCTTACCAACAGAGTTCCTTTCTTGCCATTGCTAATTACTTTGCAACTCGCTTTGATAACATACTTTTTTCTTTTTTTTCTTTTAATTGCAGAATGATGGCCTTCGATCCTTATCCTTGTCTGGCCATGTTGGTTTTGATACTTTACCTGATCAGCTGGTAAACAAATCCATCAAGCAGGGCTTCTGCTTCAACATTCTTTGTATCGGTAGGTGCTGTTTGGTTGTAAGCTACACCTCTCTTTAGGGATTGACTTGTTAAGCATGGAGTGCAGTTCCACTCTTTCCCCAACTTTGCTCGTTTGTATCAATAATTTCGGTTTGTATTTAACATTTTTATGAAGAACAGGAAGACAAAAAATGTTGAAAGTGGGCATCGTGCACTTACGATTTGTAGATAGCTTCTTGGATTCTTTTGAGTGAACGAGGCTACACAGTTTTTAGTGCAACAGAGGTTTAGATCAAAAAGTCCTAAAATCCACGGCGATAATATAGACATATTTCTATGCTTTCCAAATAAATGCTTTTTTATAAAAATTATGTCTAACCCTGTGGTTTCACAGGTAGTTACTTAGCTTTTGAATCCACTGGTAAATTTGTCTGCAGTTCTGCTTATTACTTATTATAGGTAAGTATTACTGTCTCCTGTCTATGCGATAAAAATTTAATGGAAGGTATTTAGTGCTTCTTATATTAAAAAAAAATGGAATGCAGCAACTGTTTGGAGCAATTATTTAATATTTTTTGGTGGATTTGTCAGATTGTTCTGATAACACTTGGTGTGCTTGGCAGGTATTTTATTTCTCCCTCAACCCTTCTGTTTAACTTTAGGGGAAACTGGATCTGGGAAATCTACCTTAATAAACAGTCTATTTAACACCAGTTTTGATGACTCAGTGTCAACTCATTTTCACCCAAATGTAAGACTTAAAGCTCAGAGATATGAACTTCATGAAAGCAACGTTCGTTTGAAACTAACCGTTGTGAGTACCGTGGGATTTGGTGACCAGATAAACAAAGAAGATAGGTAAGTGTTGCCTTGTTGCTAATGTATGCAGAAGTCTTGTTCTTCAATTCTAGCTTGATTCTTCTTTGGACTTTGTAGTAAATATTTTTCTTACATGTATTCTAAATATTTGGTTAACCGGTTTCTCTGTGTACCAAAGCAGATAGTGCTTTCCTTCTTGTCTAGGAAACTGTTTGAGAAATCAGCTGAAATCTGCTCCCTTCTTTCTAATAAAATCTTTTATAAATACGTGTAAATAAGAAGTGCAGTAGTGACTCGAGTTTCTTTTGAGCAGGGTGATAAGTTCCACAGGGGATTATTTCAACAACCAAGAAGGTTATGATGTACACTACATTATAGAGAGTAGATCTGTAGGTTGTTGGTTGTGGTTTTTTTTTTTTTTTTTTTTTTTTTAATATTGGATTGTATTAAAGACTTCAAACAGGAAGGAACATCATGTGGATTCTTGAAGTCCTTTAAGTTGGTCAGCTTAATCAAAAGATACAGAAGTGCAGTGCCAGTTTTGTCTCTGCTGTTATGAACTGAAGATTTTAAAATATTGAACTGTATCTCAGCAGATTTTTTTCTTTCACTATAATGAATTCAAGTAGTCTTTCATGTTAGATGGGTGCCTAAATTGTGGTAATTGTAAATGAAGGTTAGAGAATCACATTAAGATTGTCATGAGATCATGTCCTGTGATATCATGGGAAAACAGCTAATGCTAGAGATTGGAATGAGTGTGATGTGTGTGGATATTAATATAGATACTAGAGGTGTTGACATATTATATTGTAAGAAGCTGCCTTTTAACCTTTATTAATTTTGGATACAACTACTGCTTTTGAATTTTGTTTGTGTTTGACTTGGTCTAGTAAATTTTTGTGGCAGCACAACTGTGAGGTCCTGCTTGGACATCTGGCAACACTTTCTTTTTGAAGGCAGATTATAGTTGTGTTTTAAGCAGGATGAAGTTTGCTTAAACTGTACTGATGTTGCAAATCAGATTTTCATTCTTCTCTCACATTCCTCCTTTCCAATTTTTGTTTATTGTTTAAGAGCTCTCTCATGTACAGTACTTCATCTTCAGAGGATACTGGAAGTCCTATTTCTTGGTACTGGTAATTGCATGTTCCTTCTTGTACCTAGAAGTTTTGTGTGTCTTTCTTGAATCTAAGTGTTCTGTGGTTGCACAGCTTCATGGCCAAAGTTTATAAAACATCTCTTGAAAAGATCACTAATAAGCAAAAGTAAATTTACGTAGCTTTTTTTTTTCTTTTTTTTTTTTCCACTGATAGTAGCTAGAGAGTATTTTATCTGTTTTAGGTGCACAATTATTTTTGGAGTAGCCTCTCAGAAATTAGGCTCAGCACACTTAATTTTCTGCTGTGTCATGCAGCTACGTGAGCACCCTGTTCAATTGTAAAATGAAAATGCACGCGACAGTACAAGATTAATTTCTTTCTTAGCCTGTTTGGGAGTAGCTAATGTCTGGTTGTTTCATTTCTTACAGCTATCAGCCAATAGTGGATTACATAGATGCACAATTTGAAGCCTATCTCCAAGAAGAACTGAAAATTAAACGTTCTATATTTAACTACCATGATACTCGCATCCATGTGTGCCTCTACATCATTTCACCTACAGGCCATTCCCTAAAGACTCTAGATTTGTTAACCATGAAAAGTCTAGACAGCAAGGTAAGACTTTGAAACAGCTCCTTAGGACTTGTTCTGTTTTCTGACTCATCTTGCAGCTTGTAAGTCTGCTACCAACTCTTCGTTCCAAATCTGTGTGATTGGTTTTAGGCGATTGTATTTTGTTTGCTTGTTTTTTAACTTCAGAACCACTTAGTTCAACAAAAAGTTTACAGTTCATCACTTATTTATTCACAAATGGGAAGAACACAGGGAAACAATCTCTTAACATCTTACTGGTTGGATAGGATACCTTCCATGAGTATTGTAATGTTTCTAATGAAGTTTGTAGTTTCTAGTTCACTATCAAGTTTTGAGGCTGCTGGAAAATTTGCATATAGAAAACTTTGCAGTTGTAAATAGCTGAAGAGGTGAGTGCTGTGAGCTCCACTAGCCTGACTTTTCTATGATGGTCTGTGTTAATATTTTAAACTACACGTATTGATTAATTTTGCAATCATTAAAATAGTTTCTAGTGATTATTTGCACTTTCTAAATTCTTACGATTCTTCTTAGAATGGGTTTGTGTGAATTGGAAAAAACTAAATATTTGAGCCATTTTAAGAAATCTTGTTTGATAAAAGAAGAGAGAAGAATTCTTCTATTTTCTGTTAAAATGTTAAGAATTTAGAATACTGCAGTGTTTGTTCTTATTGCCTTTTAGTTTGTGTTTCACTGTCAGCATGTTCTTTTTCCTGTACATGAGGCATAAGTGTACTTCTTAACATGTAGACACCTTCAAATATACTTAAATAAATGTGCCAAATACCAACCAATAATAATTTCAAGTATAAATATTTTTTTCATTCTCTATAGCATAATGGAGCAACAGATGCTTTGACATTAATGTGAGGTGTTACATTACAATTGTAGTTTAGAAAAATAGTATGTTTTCTAAGTGTGAGGGAAGAAAGCCATACTTTGCATATTCTGGATATGAAGGATGATCAAGGGGCTGAATTTGGTGCTAGCACACAGCAAAACTATGTGCATAGATAAAGAAAAACCTTTATCACAGTGGCTTTTTGTGGTTGTCTTAGTTGAACTACTATTAAACTACTTTTTGAAGTTAAACTTCAGTAAGTCTGCTCTGCTGTTTGAAAGAAGCAGTCTCAGCTGCTCCTTCACATTGTGCACGCTTAAGTGTTTTCCTCAGTCAGTCTCCTGGATGAGGGGACTGATTTCAACTGAAAACTAAAGATTTTTGCCTAGTTAGGAAACTGAAAAGTAATCTGTCTCCTTGTAGAGCTGTGCAGATTTTAGTTCTGCCTAGAAAGGAGGTGCTGCACACAAGGGGAGAAGATGAAGACTGCTACTTTAGTTTCAAGTGTTGACATTTTATGTGGGGTTGAAGTGATTCTGTATTAACGGCCTATGGAATTCAGAATTCAGCTTTGTGCAGTGGGAGTTGTGATTTGAGAAGAAGCTGAAAGGAGTTAGCTGGTGCCCAAGTGAGCAGCAGGCATAGATGGAAGCACTGGGACTTGGAGCACATCTGGATGTGGTCCAGCTCAATATAGTTCAAGTCTCCTGTTAGTACAGTTCAGTGCATGCTTTCAATTAGTGTTGTTCTTGGATGAAAGTACTGAGATACTAGTTGTCAAGTAAACCTTAGGAGCTGCAAGTAGAAATAAGTCTTGTTTAACAGTTTGAAAAGGCTCTTTCTGTTGCTTATCTAAAGCCACGGTAGTACTGCTTTAACAGGCACTGGTTTAACAGGTATGATTTAACATCAGTATTGATAACTAGACTTAGTTTGCAGTGATCTTGCTTTTGTTTTGTTACTTGTCTCCACAGCAGTGTTTCCTTCCTATTCATTACCAATCTCTCCTAGTTAGAAGGGCCTGTAATCCTTTTATGTTGAGAAGGCGGAGTGAAGATTAATTAAAGTCTGAGGATTCTTCCATCCATTTTTAAAGCTGTGCAGTGGAAAACCTAGATCAGTGTACCTCAGCCAATTTAGCAGAAGCTTTGGATTTCTACTTAGCTGTATCAAATTGTTTATACAATCTTAGGTTATATCAGTCATCAAAATAATATATGTAGCATTTTGATTTAACCACATGTATCCTTAGGCTGCACGTGCTACATTATTAATGAATATCACCAGTTAATCTTAGAAGTCATACTTTAGTGTTAGTATGAGGAAACTGGTGAGGCAGGAGCCCTAGAGGCAGGAAGACAAAGTGAACGAGGGTAAGAAACTTCTAGCTTAAAAAATAAAGTGGTTTGTTTTAATGATACTGATTTTGAGGTTTTTTTTTTTTTTTCCCCTGAAATTGTAACACCATTTGTTTTATCTAGAATTAGGGGGACTGCACCAAATTCACTTCCTTGACATACTTCTGAAATATTGATGAGCTAGGCGTTACATATATCTGCTTTACAAGCACTTGTTAGCACAGCTAAGTTATCTTTCTAGGGAGGTTGTTTATTTGACTCAATGCTTACTATTACTTTTTCCTGCCCTCCTGACACAGGAAAGTTTTCTTGAAGTCTTTTGCTGTCTTTGCAGTCTCAGAAAAATTACTGAATGGAGTCTTGAAAGTTCATGCTGTGGAAATTCCATTCAAGCAGAATAGTCAGAACAATACAAAATGGGGTGTGTGTGTGTCTTTCTTCCTTCTTTTTTTTTTTTTTTTGTGTGTGTGTGTCTGTAATCAAGGAACCATCCAGAACTCTCTAATTCAGTGAAATCTGGAAGAATTGCAGTGATCCACCAGAATTTTGAACATTAATTCTCGGTATCCTGTTCTGAAAGGGGTGGTAGGAAGGTCATAAATACTCAATTATTCTTAAGAGTACTGAGTTACTGTCATAACTATTTTAGCAGATAGGTCAACTTACAGCATTAGGATTGAATTTAGAATTCTGAGTAACTACTGCAACAACTTGGAGGTGAGATTCTTCAGCAGGTACATGTCAAACTCACAGCTCTGCTAGTGGAGTAAGAGCTATGGGTGACAGTAATGAAAAGGGCTTTGTTTTACCCGAAGGGAAGCTGAGGTATTGGCAGCCTTTTCTCTGTGCATTTAACTTCTCAACTTTTAATACTTGACATGTCCCCCACTGCTATAAACCAAAAATTCCATTTTTTAAACAGAGATATAAATACTTCATGACATTTTGGTAATAAGTAAGTATTGCTGTTCTTTTGGGTGATACACTGTATGAGGTCTCCTTCCTAATTCTTTTCTCAGAGTTAGTTATGAGGAATTAAATAAAGTGTTACTGTTTTCAAGTGGTGGCAGTGAATATATTTTAATGATTTGTGAAGTTTTCTTTGGTTATTGTTGAAATGAATCAGATATTGATGGAAAAGTTTAGACTGCAAGGGTAGTTTTGAAGACTTACGACCAAAGAAATTTGTTAATGTTGTCTCAAAATTGTTGTCTTACAGATTTTGTGTATTTTGTCATTAATAGGTGAACATTATACCACTTATAGGCAAAGCAGACAGCATTTCTAAAACAGAACTGCAGCAATTCAAGAGGAAACTCATTACTGAATTAGTTAGCAATGGTATCCAGATATACCAGTTTCCAACTGACGATGAAGTCGTTTCTCAAATTAATACTATCATGAATGTAAGTAAATGGAAGTAATGTCAATATTTCAGTATTAAAGCATCACTGTAACACTGATTCATGCCTGTTCTTCCATGGCTATGTTGAGGGTTATGGTTTTGTATTTTTTACAAGTTGGTTATTTATTTTCTCTTTCTTTAAATGGCTCCCATGCTTTCGGGCTTCCCCATCCCCCCAGGTTTCCCTGTCCCTTTGCTGTTGATGCTGCTTGTTTTAGGAGGCTGTTTGTTTTCTCGTTCTGGAAAGAGGATCTTACTCATAAATACTTTCCCTTTTTCTGGATGTTTAATATACACCTACTAACATAGATAAACTGATTTGCTCTTTTCCATAGTGAATAGTATCCTACATGTTTTAGAGAAGGTAGTCAGGTGACTCATTTCTCCAATTTGCTCTGTTCTTTTTGTCTGCAGAACTCTTTTCTGTTTGCTTTTTCCTTTTTCCTTTTTTTTTTTTTTTTTTTGTTTGTTGTTGTTGTTACTTTTCCTTCCATATCAGGACAGGTTATCTTTAAGAATCACAAAGTCAGGTGCACACCAAGCTTTTTTACTGTTGTACTTTCAGATCTACCTTGTCAGCTTAAACTGAGCCTGTGAAGCTAGACCTGGGTGTTTTGAGCATTCTATGTGTATTTGCTCCTTGTGTGGTAGATTTTTTTACCCTTTGTTTATTTTTGCATTGCTTGCTTTTCAGTTCTTACGTAAGAACACTGAGAGATAAGGCTGTGTTGGTGTGACTCTTGCAGGGGCATTTACCTTTTGCTGTAGTGGGAAGTACAGAAGTGGTGAAAATTGGAAACAAAATGGTGAAAGCTCGTCAGTACCCTTGGGGCATTGTACAAGGTAAATGAATTCTCAAGTGTATAACAGTGGTGGCTAATAACAACCTCTATGAATATCAGTGAATCTTATAATTAAAAAAGACCATAAAAATATGCAGGTCATTCTGCAAGTAATGTGTCATGTTTTATTTTGTTGGCTTACAATGTAAGAGGCAAATGTTGGTAGGATAGCAGTAGAGGTTGAACCCTCCTGCCAGTATTCATTTGCATTTTATTGCCATGTGATACATGGCAGCAGAGGGGCAGTCTGAAACAATGGCATCTGACATGGAAATACGCATGAAGCAAAGGGCTGTCATTGAATTCCTCCATGCAGATTCATCAACACTTGCTGAACACTGCTGGATACCACAATGGTGGATGTGAGCAATGAGGTGGTGAATGCTGCATTTCAGCAATAGCAGCAGCAACGTGAAAGACAAATCGTGTTCTGAATGGCCAAGCACAGCAGTTCTCCACAAGATGCAGAGCATTTCAATTAGCTCATCCATGTAAATTGGTAGACTATGACCAGGGAAATGTACATGGAGCTGAGTATCAGCTTCAGTGATGGTGGCAGTATTGGAATAACACAAAATGTGCGCCCTGTGGGTCCCACAAATGCTCAAACAGGGACAGAAAGAACACGGTATGCAAGTTTGTTAGGACCTACTGAACCAATACTAGGCTTAAAGTGACAGTTTCCTGGGTCACATCATTACTTGTTATGAGATGTGGTGCCACTGCTATGAGCCAGAGTCAAAACAGCAATCCATAGAGTGGTGACGTGAATTCCCTATCAAAGAGAAAGTTCAAGACACAGCGGGTAAAGTGATGTGCAGTGTCTTTTCAATAGGAAAGGGTTGTTCCTTCTGGATTTCCTGGAGCCTGGGCAAACCATCAACTGACGGCTACATTACAATTGCTGACTAAGCTGAAACCTTGAACTTCTAGAGAAAAAGATAACCACACCTATCATATAGTCCAGATTTGGTTCCTTCTGACTTCCATCTGTTTACGCGGACGAAAGATGGACTGCATGGGCAACATTTTCTTAGCAACTGCCATTACAGCAGCTGTGAAGCAGTGAGTCACCTCGGCTGATGTAGATTTTTACAAGCATGGCACATAGGGTCTTATTTATAGCTGGTGAAAATGCATAGCAACTGGTGGTATCTATGTTGAAAAAGAGTGTTTTGTAGCTGAGAATGGGTTCTATCAAATAGTGTTATTGTATTTGTTGTCTTTTCCATGGAAATAAATAAAACTCGTTACTTTTGGAGTGACCTGCATATTTTTATGGTCTTTTTTAATTGTAAGATTCATTGATATTCATACGAGCTGTTATTAGCGATTACTGTCATATCAATTGTATTTTGTATAAGCAGCTTAGAGAATTTAGAAATTCATATTTGAAGTATGCAGTAACTGGTAGTTCCAACCATCAATGCTTTCCTGGAATCAAGCCATGTGATGCTGTATGTGATATTTGGGTTGGTTGATATTATGGCAGTGCCTGTAGCACTACCAGATTGTAAAGTTTTCTGATTGTCAGAAGAGAAAAAGAGAAATTAATAGTTGCTCAATTCAAATGTGAAATCAGGACATACTGGAACATGTTCAGTGGTACATACGGTTAGTGTTTCACTGTGTATATTAGAAATCACAAGAAAGTGCAGGAGGTATAAGAAATACAGATCCTTTTTCCTGGAAGTGTAATCAGTAAACACAATAGAAGGATCTCAATGCTATTTAAAATATATTTTGACAGTTTCTATGCTTGTGTATGATGATCTCTCTTTTAACTCATTAGTGGAAAATGAGAACCACTGTGACTTTGTGAAGCTCCGTGAGATGCTTATTTGCACAAATATGGAAGATTTAATAGAGCAGACTCACACACGCCATTATGAGCTGTACAGGCGCTGCAGACTGCAGGAGATGGGCTTCAGAGACATTGATCCTGAGAACAAGCCAGTAAGGTAAGAGTCTTATTGTACGTTAAGTTCTTTACAGAGAGAGTGGTGAGGTGCTGGAACAGGCTGCCCAGAGAGGTTGTGGATGCCCCGTCCCTGGAGGTGTTCAAGGCCCGATTGGATGGGGCCCTGTGCAGCCTGGTCTAGTATTAAATGGGGAGGTTGGTGGCCCTGCATGTGGCAGGGGGTTGGAGATTCATGATCCTTGAGGTCCTTTCCAACCCTGGTCATTCTGTGATTCTTTGATAGAGCACTGGCTTTCCAATTTCATTCATTTCATATTTGACTGTATCAGCACAATGCCAAACAAGGTTCATAGTTAGAACAGTTCTTATGAGAGAGAATGTTTATATGCTATTATTTTTTTCTAAATCAGTGTAAGTACATACTGTTCATTCATTTATCTTTGTGGAGCACTATATGAGTTTATATGAGCATTGCTTTTACAGGCATACAAGCTCTATTTCTGAAATACATCTGTTTTATAAAAAAAACTTGAGAATTTTAATTTTCACTATGGAGAATATCCATTTTTCACAGGTGTGTACACTGTATGCCTTTTGGAATGTTACCATTATAGAAATAATGCTGTTTTACTTTTTCTCTAATAATTGCCTGATTCAAGCAATGGTCTGGCTGCACTTGAAATTCAGGAGGAGTTGAAGCAAAAACTTTTACAAAATTATTGTTTACACTGTTGACTTTCTTCATTATCTTCTGTAATAACAAACATTTAGCCTTTTTGGGTCAAAATATCTTTTATTATACTGTAGGAAGTTGTTCCAGAGTAGAGTAAAGCAAAGGCTTAGAGACACTCAGCTGTTCCATGCAGTAAAGCTGTTTTCTGTAGGAAATATTTCTAATTTCTACATCCAGTTTGTTTAATCTGTTATTTTCAAATCCTTCCTCTCTTTCTTCCAACTTCCTTTGGTCATTTCATTTGTAGAGCTGTATTTTGTAAGTGTGCATCCTGACGAGGAGAAGCTGATGCTTTGGGTATCTTCAAAGTCTTCATGATTTAACAGAGTGCTGTTACTGCACAGTCACTGTGGAAAATACCAACTTAAACCAGGCATGAAAACAAAGTATGGATTTGCATTAAAAACAGTTTCAAATACTTGGAACCAATTGGATTTTTAACTTGTTTCACATAGCAATTCAGAACGTATTTAAGTGTTCTGGTAGAAATAGCTTCCCTTCAGATTGTTTTTAGTGGCTCAAATTCTTTGCTTTCAGCTTTACTTTGTGCAGAAGTTCTAAAGAAGTTGCAGTTACTCTAAATCGGTAGTGTTGATGGAGCAACATTTCTTTCACTTTCACTAGGTCTGATTTCTATATTGTTCAAAGTGATCATTAAATAAGAAGAATGCATCAAGGAGGATGCTGGACATGGGCACTTCTTTGTGAAATCTTAATGCCAAGGCGTGCTTAAAGAGCAGTTCATTTAGATCTTAAGCTGACCATGAATCACTGTGACATTTCTCTTGACTTAAAAAGAAAGGAATAAATCCTTTTCATACATAGAGACCAAAGGTGAATGAGGCTTAAAGCCCACTGTAAGTGACCATAGACTTTTCATTGGGTTTGAGAACACACACTAACAGCTGATACCTTATTTTCTTTGTCAAAGGAAAGCATATAGATTTGTTCATGAGGATATTGAATGCAGTACCTTTTACTTTCCTGAACTTGAATTTCACAACGTGCAGCCATTTCAAACTAAGAATTCTTAAATTAAAAGAAATAATATCCACAGAACTGTATTTTTTTCCACAAATACAAGAGTTGTCTTTGCAGAACCCTTAAACAATTGATACTTTGTTAACAACATAAAATAGCAAGGTGCTCTGCTTTGACATCAGAATGTCGTAGTATTTTACGTGTTAGAAGTTGATTTAGTGAAGTTATAGGAAAGATTACTTCCCTCTGGTGAGTAATTTTTATGCATGGGACACTAAATGTCAGCTTATTAAGAGTACTGGGGCAAGACAATACTCTTTAAGAATTAGTTTTGGCAAATCGCATCTGTTGGAAATATAACTATTTTTGGAAGGATAAGAGTAGTATTGCATGCAAATCCAGCAACATAAACTTTTTCCCAGGTTGACAGAGAGAAGAAGAAATGAGTGGGACCGGATCTAGGATGTGTATTTGTCCCTTAGTTGTGTGCCATGGTGAAAGACACTGAGATCTGAAAGGGAAGGCATTTGGTCATTTGTGAGAGACATTTTATGATACCATAAAAAGGGAAGAGAATATAGGAGATCTGTATGTGACAGAATTAGTAACCTCATCCAGAAGGTGCTTTATGAAACTGCTGATGGAACCATGAAGTGCTCAGCATGTGATGAAAAAACATCACTTTCCATAGAGGAAGCTCAATGGTTTTTGTTTTTCTGACTTGCAGATTTAAGTTTCTGTCAGAATAGGGGCTATTTGTCCTTTAATATGTTTACAGTTATATACTCAGGAATTGCAAGAGGTTTAGTTTTAGTCTATAAATAATACAAATAGCAGTATATGACTGAGTGTTAGAATTTCATGTCTTATATAAATAGTGATCTGAATTCATATTGAAAAGTCACATTTTATGCCTGTGATGTAGCTGCCTACATGCTGAATTTGATAATCTGAGTTGGATTGTTTTATGAGAAATTTAGGAACTGTTACAGCACTGATGTTTGTAGCATTTAAACATTGACACTTGAAAGAGGTAACGTGCCCTATCTTTTGGCATGATGTACAAAAGCTACTTGTGGACTTGTACAACTCTTTTGGATTTAAAAATACAATAGTAGTTTATTCATCCAAAATTGTATGCCAGTGCAAATCAACATCAGAATTCTTGGATTTTCAGGTACCTTCCGAGATAGGTTACAGTTGGACATCCATAAAGGCTTCAACTCTTCCATGTGGGAAAAAAAGCCCAAACCATTATTGAATTTTATTTTTTATGGGATACCTGAAGACCTCTTTTTTTGTGTGTTTGTGTGTGTGTGTGTGTGCGCGTGTGTGTGTGTGTGTGTGTTGTCTAGTCCTGCCATTTTGATGGTCTAGCTACTTCCACTAGGGAATCTTAGACTGAAAAGTTGTCAACCTCCTAGATTCAAATCATTCTCAGCAAGAGATGACTGCTGAGATGCCTAGAACAGAGAAATTTGGGACCGTAAGAAACAGCAATCTAGATATCAAGACTGACTGCTGCAAGCCAAACAAACGTCAAAATATGTATGTGTCTGGAAAGCTTAGATGTTTGCAGGGGAGGAGAGGACTATTACATTATTGAATTTGGGCATTTTGTTAGTCCACTTTTTGATTGCAAACTGTGTTATTGCCTCAGGGAGAGCTCTTGGTTTGGAAAGAAGAAAACTGATAGGCAAGAGTCTGTTGAAAAAAGGTTGATATTTGGGCTGTTTGCTTGCATGTTCTGATTCTCTGATGTTAATTATTCTCTAGTGTAGTTGTTTTTCTGTGTTCAGAATGCTTCAGTTTCTCAGTATGTGAAGAACCTTTTCTTATTCCTCCCTAAAACTGGAATATTCAAACTTTGCAGTTCTAAAACAAAAACGTTTATTTTCAGTCTGTTTTAAGGATGAAAGAACAGGAAGGATTCAATAAGAAGTTCCCATGTAGAGGAACGTTGATATGATTCAAATTGTCTTTTCTAAGGAAGGAAAACAACCTATCTAAAAGTCTATTAGACTTCCTCAGAAAGTCCCCTGGAATTGGAGTTCATCTGGCCAAGTGTTGATCCTTGCATTTGAACTAAATACTTTAACCTCTGTATGGGAAGACTGAACTCCAGCCAAAATACATGTTTCTTCAAGCCTTTGTTGGGAAAATGGTAATTATTTACATCTGCCACGTCCTAAATGTTGCTTCATATCAACATAGTGCACTGAGTCAAGGGACTGTGCTAGTGCTACCTGCTACTAGTTAATGTTCACGTTCTTTTTTATGATACGCTTTCACTGATATTGAAATGTTACATTGCAAGTTCCAGGAATATTTTTCAAACTTGAAAATTGTTTTAAGTTTTAAATGAACATACTGCAAAACAGTTTGAGTGTCTTTCTTATCCAGAGACAACAAAACACACAACAGTTGTGTTCCACCAAGCTATGAATTTCACTTCAGTTAGAGTCTTAGTTTATGAACAGATTGTGCCTGATTTGCATCTTTATTTTTGGACTTCCATGTTCTAAGCCTTATGCAAATAAGAAAACTATATGTGACAGCTTTTCTCCTGTAGAAAGGTAGGTGATAAGTGTTGTTAGGAGTCATGTAACGGGTTAATAAAACATATGCTTTCTTCACAGAGTACAAGGTATAAAATTATTGAGATCCAACCAAGAAGAATGAGAGAATGCATGATGATTTTATTTTTTAATTAATTTTTCATAGTTTTTAAACATGTAATTTGATTGTGAGGTAAACCCAGTGTCTGCAATTAGTCTGTCTTTCTGATATCAAGACTTCTCCTTTACTGATTTTTATCTGATAAACTAGCTTAGACTGAGTCTGAAGATGTCCACATACTGAAATAAAGATGCAACTGCAGCATGTTAGTTTAGATGAGTTTTTTGCTTTAGCTTTTTTGCTGTATTACACCCAAGGCAGAGTGCTTGCTAGCAGAACTGACACACAGCGAGGCTGCTGGCACTTGAATAACCTGTGCTGTAGCTTTATTGTTATTGCATGTGCTGTCTGAACTCAAAGGTAGTGTGAAAACCATGTCTGCATTTCAAGTGGCAGATACAATGCTAGGATCTACATTGATTTAAAACAAAAACAAAAACAACAACAACAAATCGAACTGAAGCAGAATGTTGTTCTGCTGAACTCATTTGGTTGCAAAGTATTCAGGGATGCAACGAGGAAGGCTAAAGCCCGTCTGGAGTTGAATCTAGCTAAAGTGATAAAGGATAATAAAAAAGGCTTCTTCAAGTATGTTAATAGCAAAAGGAAAACTAGAGAGAATGTGGGCCCCTTACTAAGTGAGGGGGGGTTCTGGTAACGGGGGATGCTGAGAAGGCAGAGATACTGAATGCCTTCTTTACTTCCGTCTTCAGTGAAAAGGCTCTCCCGCAGGAATCCCACACCCTGGAGGTTAGTGAGAGGGTCTGGGGAATGGGAGACTTCCCTTTAGTCAGGAAAGAGGACGTGCGTGAGCGCCTAGGCAGTACTAAGGTCCACAAGTCCATGGGACCTGATGGGGTGCATCCACGTGTGCTGAGGGAGCTGGCGGAGGTCATTGCCGAACCGCTCTCCATCATTTTTGAGAGGTCTTGGACAACAGGGGAGGTCCCTGAAGACTGGAGGATAGCCAATGTCACTCCGGTCTTCAAAAAGGGCAAGAAGGAAGATCCGGGTAATTATAGGCCTGTCAGCCTCACCTCCGTCCCTGGAAAGGTGATGGAACAGCTTGTGCTGGATACCATCTCCAGACAACTGGGAGAAAAGGAAGTTATCAGGAGTAGTCAGCATGGGTTCACCAAGGGGAGGTCGTGCTCGACCAACTTGGTGGCCTTCTATGATGCTGTCACATGCTGGGTGGATGGGGGAAAAGCGGTAGATGTAGTCTACCTTGATTTTAGAAAGGCATTTGATACTGTCTCCCACGACATCCTTATAACAAAGCTGAGGAAGTGTGGGATAGACAAGTGGACAGTGAGGTGGGTTGAGAACTGGCTGACTGGCAGAGCGCAGAGGGTCGTCGTTGGTGGTGCAGAGTCTGGCTGGAGACCTGTAACCAGTGGTGTCCACCAGGGGTCTGTGCTGGGTCCGGTCTTGTTCAACATCTTCATCAATGACCTTGATGAGGGGATAGTGGCCACCCTCAGCAAGTTTGCTGCTGATACAAAGTTGGGAGGATTGACTGACACGCCTGAAGGCTGTGCTGCCATTCAGCGAGACCTGGACAGGCTGGAGAGCTGGGCAGTAAGAAACCGGATGAGGTTCAACAAAAGCAAGTGTAGGGTCTTACACCTAGGGAGGAATAATTGCATGCACCAATACAGGCTGGGGGATGAGCTGCTGGAGAGGAGCTCTGCGTGAGGGACCTGGGCGTCCTGGTGGACGACAGGTTGGCCATGAGCCAGCAGTGTGCCCTCGTGGCCAAAAAGGCCAATGGCATTCTGGGGTGCATTAGGAAGAGCGTGTCCAGCAAGTCGAGGGAGGTGATCCTCCCCCTCTACTCTGCCCTGGTAAGGCCTCATCTGGAGTACTGTGTCCAGTTCTGGGCTCCCCAGTACAAAAAAGACAGGGATCTCTTGGAAAGAGTCCAGCGGAGGGCCACAAAGATGGTGAAGGGCCTGGAGCATCTCCCCTATGAAGAAAGGCTAAGTGAACTGGGTCTGTTTAGCCTTGAGAAAAGAAGACTGAGAGGGGACCTGATCCAGGTTTATAAATATCTGAGGTGTGGCGGCCATAGCGGTGAGGCCAGTCTCTTTTCAGTGGTACGTGGAGACAGGACGAGGGGAAACGGACATAAGCTGCAGCATAGGAAATTTCGCACGAATGTGTGTAAGAACTTCTTCACGGTGAGGGTCACGGAGCACTGGAACAGGCTGCCCAGGGAGGTTGTGGAGTCTCCTTCTCTGGAGATATTCAAGTCTCGCCTGGACGTCTACCTGTGCGACCTGGTGTAGGGAACCTGCTTTGGCAGGGGGGTTGGTCTCAATGATCTCTAGAGGTCCCTTCCAACCCCTACAATTCTGTGATTCTGTGATCACTCAGATATTGTTGGATAAGAAAAGAGCTTTTTGACTTTGTGATCTTACAGAATTTTAAGTCTGCATGTGCAATTTCAAGATGATTATTCTGTCTCCTTAGGTTATATTTTGAATAAAAGTAAGTAACTTTAGGATTGGGAAACTGTTCAGTCATCTTAAAATACAGAATAAAGAGATTTCAGCTTCCTGTTGCTCTAAATAATTGAGTTTTTAGATGTCCTGTTTCATCTTTCCATTTATAAATCCTTTCAATAAAAATTGTTAAAAACTAAGAGTGAGACTTCAAACTTGGTACAAAAGTGTGTGTATAATGCATATAATTTAAAATAAATAATATAAAGCAGTAAAGAATATAAAGCAATTTTGAGTATTTTATGTATGTTTTTAATGTAAGAAATATATGTATATAAACGTATTTTACATCAGAGTGAAGGATGTGAAAGACAACTAGCGAAGTAATAGTAAGTGGTGGTATCTGAGAGGCTGACTAGTCAGTTTTAAGGAAGTGTTGAATGGTTTACAAGAGCAGCCCCAGAATAAAGAGGGAGTTGTTCTGATACTTCTGCATGTCCTTTTCCCCTGCAAGATACTGGAGAGATCCTTTTGGTTTTATTATATCCATAATTGCAGCTCTGATCCTCCAGGTGTGCTTTTGTGGAATCGTGTGATTTAGAGAAGTTGTAAAAGTTTTGTTGGAAGAATTTGTAGCACTAAACAGGTATGCTTTTTGAAGTTAGTGTGCCCTGCTTTTTGAAGTTACTGTGTTCTTTGGGATAGGAGATACAGGCGTACACAGGCTGTATTCCTTTTTTCCCATGCAGAGCTTTGCTGGCAGAAAGTGGTGGTATATACCCTGAAAGTATCAACTATGTGATAGTATTTGTCTGAATTATCAGCATATTTTAATCTATTTGCTATGATACGCGTGGATACAAAGGAAATTTCTCAATTTTCAGTACCTGTTTTTCAATGGAAAGAAAATTGTCTTGCGTATTGGAATGTCTATTAGAGAAAAGTGGAAAGGAAAAATGTGGAATACTGGAAGTGCTCAAGGATGTCATCATGGGATCTGTCTCAATTATTTCATAATGACTTGCGAATCTGCAGAGATCCAGTTGACTGGAAACTGGCTAACATTCTTCCAGTTTTCAAGAAGGGCAAGAAGGAAGACCATGGTAACTACAGACCAGTCCATCTCACTTCAGTGCCTGGCAAAATTATGGAGAGTATTACTGTGGGAGTTATTGACAAACACCTGAATGACAACACAGTCACGGCTCACAGCCAACACGGGCTTACAGGGTAAAGTCCTGTTTAACAAGCTTAATGTCCTTTTATGACACTCAGTTGACCAAAGGGAAGCGGTTCATGTCATCTTTCTGGATTTCCTCAAAGCTTTCAGTGTTGTTTCTCACAGTATTCTTCTGGGGAAAATGTCTGACACACAGCTAGATGAGTAAATAACATAATGAGTGAGCAATCAGTAGTTGTGTCTAGATGCATTGTCTTTGTAATGTCCTGTGTTAAGGCTGAGGTTTCACAGTGTGAAAGTTTTGGGAGGATTTTTCTCATAATTTCAGTGTAATGATTAATAACTATCTTCTGCCTTCAGTGTGAATAATTTTTACTTGGAAGTTACAACTAGAATGTGAGATTTCTCAAGTGTTTTATTTACTTTGAAAAGTAAAGTACTGTTAGCTTTGATATTTTTTGGTTTTGCAAGGTTGTTTACTTAAATAAAAGCTAAGAAAGCTCAGAAACCTGTTTCTACTGAAGTCTATGAATTATTACATGGAGAATTATGATATTTTATATCTCAGATGCATTTGATTTGTTTACATGATGTTCCAGATTGTTAGTTTTTCACATTGAATTGAACAGTTTGCTGGAAACCTGCTTTTGTTTTTGGACTTCAGTCTGCAGGAAGCCTATGAGGCGAAGAGGCGCAAGTTCTACCTTGAGCTGCAACGAAGAGAGGAGGAGACGAGGCAGAAGTTTGTGCAGAGAGTGAAGGAGAAAGAAGCAGTATTGAAAGAAGCAGAGCAACGAGTAAGCATGCTGTTCTGTCTTGAGTTTGTGCGCTGAGATATGGAACAGTTCTTATTAAAATCACAACTAGCTGATATTTCTGATTTTCTAATAGGTGGCAGTAATGCTTAAAATCAAAAGCAGGTTGACTACAAAGATTAGCTTAGCACGTTGATTAGATGCTCAGAAATAAATGGCAAACTTTTATGGAATGAGAGAAGTTATGGTGTGCAGGGTTTAGTTGATAGCTGGGACAAGACAGTAGGAAGGAATATGGTGATGAACATAATGGTCATGTGTTTGTCATATTGGCACAGCAGGTGCTTTTCAGGCTTAGGTTGCTGGAAGAGTAGTCTGTCTGTTGGGGCTTCTAAAAGTCACATTACAGCAATTTGTGACAGTTAGCCATGGCCTAGTCACTAATGAATCATGAAATTACAGTTATCATTTTTTGTCCATTACAGTAGAATTGAGTGGTGAGGTTTTAAACAGAAAAATATTGTTGTCTGAGATCCCTTCCTGCCATGTTCCTTGAGTTCTTCTCACTTGCAGATTGAAGAAGGAGCTCAGTCTTATATTACAATAATAGTATGTTCAGGTGCCCATTTTAAGTATGAAGGAGACTTATTATACTGTATTTTCTAATCCTGTGTAGTCCCCTGTGCAGTGATGGAGAGTATCAGGTTCAGTCGTTCTCAGTAGGAGGCTGTCCAATTGGAATAATACTTGTTTGTGTTCAAAATAGACACAGCTAGGTTTTACACATTATCTGTGATACCCTTTGATGTTTTTCATTCTGTGCTTTATACTGTGCAGTTTCTGTGAGCTCTGCATATTGCAATTGAATTATGGATATTTATTGTCCCAGATCCTGATGTGAGAAAACAATAATGCAGTCACTTGCAAAGAACATTTGTCATACACCCTCTTGCTGCTCATTCTCCTAGAAGTGTGTATGTGTATATGGAAATAAGAGAAAAACAGGAGTTTCGTTGTACTCAGGATGGCTTTTGTGTCCTTCATTTAGAGGAAACTTGTACTTACAGTGTGCAGCATTACTGCTCTGGAGTGGTACAATTGCTTTAGGACCTTATGTTTTCTACCTTGAGTTATTTTTTTTATTGCAATACAGCGGATTAACTGTAGTAATGAAATAAATGATGAATAGTATACATCCATTCATACACATCTATAAAGCCTGACAGCTCTGTTGTATAGGGTAGGCATACTGATACATTTTTATAGTATTATTTTTGCTCTTTCTTTGTGCAAGATGGAAATAAATCTAAGCTATACCACTATAGCTGCACTAAGATTGAGTCATACCACTTCTGTATTCTGGAACAGGTGCCCGGAGAGGTGGTGGATGCCTCATCCCTGGAGACTTCCAAGGCGAGGCTGGATCAGGCCCTAGGCAACCTGATGGAGCTGTGCATGTCCTTGTTCATTGCAGGGGAGTTAGAACACATGACCTTTAAAGGTCCTTCCAACTCTTAAGGATTCTGTGATTCTGTACTGATGTAATTCAGGGGCACAAGCTTCGTACCTCAGCAAGCACTTTAGTTCAATTGAGTCTGAAGCTGTGCATGTAGATTCCACATGTTTAATGTTATCGGTTGGATCAGAGAAATGATACAGTTGAAATCCAAGGGTATTTTGGTAGGGTTATAGTTTTCAGCCAGATGAGCATCTTGATCCAGCTGGTCAGAAGGACACCAAAGCAGGGAGGTGAGAAAGGGAGGCAGGCGGTACTCGTTGGTTACCATGCACAATTACACAAGCATGTTTAAGCAGATCAAATACATCCCAGGGGTGGAATCCATTAATACATCAAAAAAACAAAGATTTTTGGTTGCAGAAAAGCAGTTAACTTCTGGCAGGTAACAAGTAACTCCCCAGCCTAATTGTGTGTATACATATTAATACATATATGTAATTAATAAATGTATTAAAACACATACCCTATATAACAGAACTAAGTGGTTTCTTGCCCCCCCTGGTTTTAGGAAAGTGGATTCTGCCTGGCACGTTCTGATTTAATATTTTTGTTTCCTCTCTAAAGGAATCCTTGTTTTTGATCTAAGAAAGGGATATCCTGCAGTAGATGTAATACTAATGTAGTGTCTTCCATCATTTCCACCCTCACCTTTGTGTGTGGTAGCCTGGCATCCATAGGAAAAATACAATATGAATCTGATATATTCTTCTGGATTGCTGATTTTTGGGAAAGAATACAGTTTTTTGTAGTTTTAACATTAACTGAGGTGGTTTTTACTGTAATTGCAGTGCTTTTGTATTGTGATATCACCACCTTGTGTTACTAGTGGGAAATGCATTTTCTGTGCTTTCTTTCTACAGATACAGGCTAAGTTTGAACATCTTATGCTAATGCATCAAGAAGAGAAACTGAAATTAGAGAAGAAGAGGAAAGCTCTGGAGGAAGAAATCGCTCTGTTTAACATGAAAAAAGCTAATGCTGAATTACTCCAAACACAGCCAATGGTCTCTACTCCTATTAGCTTGAAGAGAGAAAAGGACCGCAAAAAGTAAGTGCTGTTAGTCATCAGAGCTAGCAATAGAAAAATCTTTCACTTCTGTAACACAAATGTGTTCCTGTTCTGTTATGTGCTTGAAATTCTATCATGCTTGGATCTCTGGCTCTAAAATTAACATTTAGAGTACTTGTTGTATATTCTGTGAGCATTCTTTTTTTTTTTTTTTTTTTTTTCCCTGCCCCCCCTTTTGAAGGGACAAAGGTTTTCGACTTGAACTGCTGTGTTTTGACATCAGAAAGGAAGAAGTTGAGAATGGTCACAAACAGAGCAAGAGAGAGAAGTTAGAGAGGGAGAGAAATTCTGCCAGGGTATTCCAGAAATAGTATTGACTGCAGCAGCATTCAGATTTTGAATGTAGGTTGTATCAGCTTTGTGAAATGACCTGTCTGCTGCTGTCCCATAATACAAGATTTGTCTTCCTGTTACAGACTTCTCTGAGGAGTGATTAATAAAATTGGCTCTAAAAATCACATTGTCTACAGAGTATGATCTGATGCATGCTTCACTTGATGCTCTTTCCATCTCCACACCAAAACAAAAGATGGAGTAATCTCTGAAATTTTAGAGCTGCATTCAGAAATAGTCTCCAGAATAAACGTGCTCATCTTCGTCATTTATAGACATTAAATTAAATAATGTAAATAACAGATGTCATCAGTTTATTATTTTCCGTTCCTGATAGGTTTCTGTTTTATTGTGGATGTGATTTTGTTAATATCTTGTGGCACTTAAAAGCAGATCTTTTGTACACAAGTTATGCCTAACTCCTGCAGTATGAAAACCTGCAGAAGCTTTGTGGGTGCACGTACCTCCACAAATATCAACAAGACGGCTTTGAGGTTTTGGGATGTATGCCAGAAGCTTGCTTCTGGTTTTTGACAAATTTTATTGCATTTCAAATAATGCCACTGAATTCCTATTCCTAGACTTCTTTTTTTATATTATTATTTTTATTTTCTGGAAAAGGGGGATTATGGGTAACAAAAGTTGTAACCTGTACTGTTGTGAGTTACTCACGAGTTCAGGAGATTTCCAGATGTTTTCTCTGGCTTAGTTTTATTTCTTCAGAATATGTTACAATTCATATGCTTGCTTTTGTTTTTCAGTTCCAGCTTTACATAATACCAATGATGGAAGAATGATAATTTATTTTGGGGAAGCTGTGATGCACAGTATGGTTTTGGAGGTCAAGGAGTTGCAGTTTCTTACTAAAGGAATTGGACAGTCTCTCTTGGTTGCTGCAGGCTACGAGAGAGTTCTTAAGCTTGAGCGGCACGCACATGGTGTGACAATTGCAGTCGTTGTCTGTGGACTTTCTTGTACGTGTCTGCCTTGATGCACACTTGCTTCATGTACGTGTGGCCAGCTTTGATTTGCTTTGTGTGCGTTGTACCAAAGAAAAGATGCGTGCTATGAACACTTCCATTCATAGTATGAATGCCTTAGTACAGAAGTATTCAGTGAATATATCTACTCTAGCCTTTCTAAAGAGTTATTTTCATATGACATATTAGTCTACTAAATATTATTTAATACAACTGCTGACATAATGTAACCATTTACTTATTTTGCTGACAGTGGTTTATTTATAGGTTTTATTTACAAGCGCCGTCCTCATTCTCAGTTGCAATCCATTGAGATTTTGCAATGCTGCACTGTTGCATGATATTTTATCTAACGTTACTAACAATTTGGAAAGTACCTACAATTTCTTGTTATGGTATCCAGTTACAGCAGAGGTTAAACTTTACACTGTTAACTTCAAGAGCTTTGGGTTAAAACAACTTTCAGACTTTCTTTTTGTATTTTGAGTAGTCATAGTAACAAATGGGAAACATCCTCCAGGAGATGCAGTCCTCTGAAGTGGTTTTGTAGAACTTTTAAAAAATGAAATACTAAGTTGACAGAAATAAAATACGTTGGTTTTGCATAAGTGTTGCTGTTGTTCTTCCTCTCCCTCCCATGTTACTAAAGTCAAGGTGTAGGAAAAGCTTAAATGTACTGCATTTATTGATTGGAAAAAAATTTATGACTGTGCGTACTGTGTCTGAAGGACAGTATGACTCATCAGTGCCCCTGTACTTAAATCCAGAACTTTTCAGTCTTATTCACGCAGTGCTGCATATGAGATTGCTTTCATTGAATTCCACAGCAATGGGAAGGAATATATAAGGTATGTAAGCCCTTAACTGACTAGAGAAGGGTCTAGTTGTGTTTGTTTTCAGTTGGTTCCACAGCCCAAGCAGGCTGTGACGTAGGAGGGAAAGGTTAAGAGGAGACACCCATTTAGTCCACACATTCTGCCAGCGTGTAAGCAACACTTCTTTCATGAGAAGAAACCTGGCTGAGGCCAGGCCCTGTGGTTGTTGCCTGATTGCTTCTTCCTGAGCAAAATTTTGCTTGATGAAATGTACTTTTTGTTTGCCTTTGAACTACTGACTGGGCTGTCTGCATCTGTTTGATTAGAAACAGGGGATGTGCCCTCCTTGACAGAGGTAACAGCCATGTGAAAGAAGTCTGGTTTTTTGACCTCAGCAGTAGGTGTGGACGTGTTCTCTTATGATCTTGAGCGGAATAGTTACAATTGAGTGATGTGTACCATCAGCTTTCGATTGTAGCGTGGGCTCTTCCAGCTGCTGATTTAGACAGTTCAAGCATGGTTCTTCACATGCATTACAAAACCAGAGATGAGCTGGCTATAACGGGACCACTGCTGGCTTGGAGATGCAGAAGCACCGGTAGACCCCAGCTTGGACTGGGAACCATGAGCAGTGCCATATAGGTGCCATGTCTTGGTCGGAACTGTTTTATGCTGAGGTGCATGTGTTAGCTTGGGGGTGTCTGCATGGGCCCTGCAGGGCTCAGCAGCCAAACAAAACTGGGGCAGGGCTTGGGAACAAGCAGGAGTTGCAGGGAGTTCGTTAGTGGCACTGTATCATCTGAGGAGGTCAGTGGGTGTTTATTTTTCTTCCTGATACTCGTTTAAGCAGTGGAAAATCGTCTGTAGGTATGGGTAATTCTGTAATTAAATTAGCCTAGAGGTCAGATATGAGATAAGGACAAAAGTGCACATCACAGTTGGACAGTCAAATGAAGTACCAGGAATTACAAAGGAACAGCTAACTATATTTCCCAAAAATGGAGAATTAGTCAGGTTGCCCAGAGAGGCTGTGGATGCCATCTTCCTGGAAGCATTCAGGGCTAAGCTGGATGGGGCTTTGAGCAACTTAGGCTAGTGGGAGGTGGTCCTACCCAGAGGAGGGAAAAAAAGAACCTTTTCCATAACAGCAATACCATTGCATCAGTACAAAAAGGAAAAGAAATGAATTGAGGCCCTTTTGTGGAAGCAGCAAAACACTGTTAGGGATCGACATTTTCAAGATTTCAAACGGGAAAAAAGGCATCAGCACTATTTTCACTAGGGTGCGCTCAAAGGACATGGCTTTCATTCCTGGCGGCTGTGAGTAGCAAACAAGTGTGTGATTAACTGGAGAGGGTTAAAGTGGTGATGAAAGCATTTTCTAATGTGCTATTTTGTGACTGTTCATTATGATATGTTTATTATGACCCCCATTTTGTATTGCTGGAGACAAAATCCAGCATGAGCTAAGAACAGAAATGCTGAGTTCTACTCCTGTTTTTTTGCTGGATTTCCCTGAAATGTTATCAAGGGTATTTTATTTCACCTCAGTCACACTTTAGCATCCAGAGGGATATTCAGAGGGTATTTCTGTTATTTTCTCTGGGTTTACTTTTACAGTTTTCTGTCTTAAAAGCTTTCTGTTGTCCTAACGCGTTTACAAATTGCTTAAAGATTGCAGTTGTTTTAATTGCTCAAATTGTCATTCCATTTGTCACCTGCACAGCTAGAAAAGCCAAAGCTGTGTCTCCTTACTGTCACACAGATTATTTAAGGGTGACTGAGAGTAATCAGAATGGATTCACAAAGGGGAAATAATGCTTGCCTAACACGATAGCCTTCTATAACAAATCAGTGGAAGAAGCAAGAGCTGTGGATGTTATTTCAACTTCGGGGAGCCATTCGGTCCTGTCTTCCATAACATCCTTGCAGGTGAACTAATGAAGTGTAGATGAGTATGAAGAGTGGTCTCCAAGATGTGAGATCCCCAGTCAACACATGGAGACCACTGAGGTGCTCAACACTTGGTTTCAATGCCTGCTGGCAGCTATTGCATTCCCACATGTTGGGAGCAGGAAATCCTTTTTCTCCCATTAGCCTGCATGCTTTTGGAGAGGCTGATGCTTTCCAATAAGAGGAGACGGAGGGGCAGAGCTTTCAGCATGGCTAAGATTTTACTTCTCTGCCTCCATGGTCCTGACCAAGGAAGAGTTAATTCCCTGACTCAAAACTCAGAAACAAAGACAGTCCTATCTCCTTGGAGGAAAGAGAAAATCATTAGCATGTTCAGAAGGAGGGGAAAGAAGTGGCTAAGAGGGTGCTGGTACTTTGCACACTCATCTGAGACTACATTTTTCACAGCTTCTACTTACATCTGTTTTCTTGAGATGGTTGCCATTTGCTTCATTTTGGAAATACCAGAGGTGGAGAACCATTCTCCCCAGTTCTGGTAAGCACAGTGTGGCAGTGCAACACCACACCATGGCTTGGGGAAGGCGATTTTCCAGTCACATGGCATTTGTTGTGATCATTTAGATCTTTAGATTCTGTACTCCAAGAGTTCCAACTTCTGGTGGTATTGTAAGAGGGAATTATAAATCTGTTTAACAGATAAAACTTCACTAGACTGGCAAAAGACTATGTGCATAGCTCAGAAACTGGTATACACTTTAACATAGCACTAAGGCAGTTCTGAGGAACTGGATCTGCAGTCTTTTTGGTTTGTCAGTGTGAAGGTTTTTTTGCTTTTCTGGGGAAATGTGACAATCCCAGTGCATCTTGGCTGAGCTGTCTGATGAGGTGTGCAGGCAGCTGGAGAGGTGAGAAATGTTGAACCTGAGTCACAACCTTTTCCTATAGCATTTGTTAGCCTCCCTGTCATTCTGTAAAAGACTCATTTGACTTACAAACTCCAGTGAAGAATTCTTGCTAGCTGCCATCTAGAAACTCAGCAAACGAGACTGATGAACTGTGCTGAAGAATACAAAACACAGCTGCTGTTTCATGACTGTGTTCAAAATAGATGAATGGCACCAAAGCTTTGCCCCAAGATCATATCATTTTATATTCCTAATAATTTAAAATGTGCAACTGCATAATGCAGGTATGTAAATGTAAAAAATAATTTCACTGCCTGTCTTGATAGATTTTGAGATTAGGATGTTTGTTTTGTCTCTGAAGTTACAGAAGCTTTTTTGCTAATAACAGCTTCTCAAGGAAAATAAAAATCTTATACAAGTTGTGGTATCTTCTGACTGCTCCTCAGTCTTCAGTCTATTTATTTTCACGAAATATATTCAGAAGTGGGAATGTTTTATTTACATTTATAGATGGAAGAGGTGGGTAGGGCTTGGATTTTTAAGCATAATTTTATGATTATTTGTTTATTTATTTATTTGCACACCCCTTATGAAAATGAGCCATGGAAATAAATCCATCATAGCTTTTAATATGCAATTACAGTTGCACAGGAAGTCTGTGATGGAATGGGTGCTTGGACCAACACCCCGTGCTGGAATGAGACAGTGGCCTGCTTTTCCCCTAGACTTCAGTATGGTTCTCAAACCTGCTCTTGTTTTGGCTGATTAATAACAGAGAGAAGCTTGTGTGTATGATGATCTACAGAAGAAGGAAAAAGATGCAATCTGACTTCTCAGTGCTTTGGGTTAGATTTGTGTGAGACTTTTCTATCTGTTAATCTGGGATTTAAATGCTTTCTACTGTTCCTTCCCAGTCACTTAGGTGTGAGAGGTACTTGCGTTCATGTTTAATGTCTTGCTGCTGGAGCAACATGGTCAATGGTGTGGATGTGAAGTGTCTGTGAATCTGTCCTCACTGGAAGATAGCTTGCCACAGATAGGCATATTCTGAATTGTCACTCCATCTTACTGTCATTTTCTGATTTGATTTAGGTAAGAAAGCATGCATTGATCCAGAAAGAAAAAAATGAGCAGGTTAAAGATAATGTCAAATTTTACTCTTTGCTCCAGTATAGATGCAATTCTTTATATCTACATGAGACCATTTCAACAAGAGATTAGGAAGACCAACATCAGAAATTCCCAATCTTGGTGGATAAGTTCATTTTCTGAAAGGTGAGAAGTTTCAGATCCCTGCTCCAAATTAGCAGAGCAAGGAGCTGGATTTAAAACTCTTCTCACACTGAAGCTTTTGCGTGAATGTGTTTCCTTTGGTTCCTCACGGAGCAGGGTTTTCTTGTATTTCTCCATGAACATGCTGTTAAGGAGGCAGGTGCTCCTGTGTGACCGCTGGGAGGCTTGGGACTCACCAGACAAAACAGGAGTCCTGGTAACCATCTGCACCAAGGCTCGGGCCTATGTGGGCTGCTCACCTTCCTTCCCGAGCCTACCTCGGCCTCTTCCATTCCTGCTGGTATGGCTGTGTCAGCCAGGTTCTAAACAAGCAGTCAGCATCTAATGCAAGCAGTTCAACTTCACTTGAGCACTCAAGCAAGGACTTAATTCCTATTTAAGTGGCTGCCAAGCAGGTTAGTGATTTGTCTGACTAATGGTGTTCTGTGGCAGGGCATGGTAGGGGAGGAAGATGCTGTCAGAAGGCCTCAGAAATTTGAGTCCAGCCTGGATTCTCTATCTGAAAACAACTTCAGGGCAAATGTGTGGTGAACCAAGGCTGTTTGGGCCACCACCATTCAGCATATCAAATTTTAAAGGCTGCCAGCAAAACTGATGTTCTGCTTCAGTCATTTTTAAAGAAAAAGGGAGATCCTAATTAAAAGATGATGCGTTGTTTTTCTTGGCATGTGGGGAAATACTGTCCTAACATTTTGCTGGGGCTGGAAACAGTTTATAAATCCAGTCATCACAGAAACCACAGAACAACATAGCCCATGGACACAGATAAGCAAAATGCAGTGTGGTAGATGAAACAGCTGACTTTCCCAGTAAGGCCTTTCATACCAATAATACGTTTTGAGTATTTCACCTCACTTTTCCTGTGAGGTCAGGAGCGATCCTCACATTTTAGTGAATGATATCATGAAGTTTGTGTGTTGGCAAAGCTTCTTGTGCCAATAAATACAGATACTGCATTGCGAGTATACTGCAGTGGGGATTGATAATGGCTGCAAACAGATTGCTGTCAGTGTAAGTATGCCCACACAATAATTACAGCCCAGTGTGCTCATTGATAACAGCCACGTTTTACAACCTGCCTGCACAGATTGTTTAAAAAAAAAACCAAACAAATCTGAACAATCTCACGCACGTTTAAAAATGATCTGCGGCTTTAAAAATTTGATCAAATGCACTGAAACAAATCTTGGGATATAACACCTGAAGCAGTAATTCAGTGTTGTCTGACACAAGAGCCTTTGTGCAGAAGTGTTAGCTTCAGGTTTTGGAAACTGCCTCAGAAGTCCAGGGGTGGAGGAGCAAGTTAGACGTGTTGGTGACTTATAACACAACTATTAAAATGTGTTTTTCAAATAAAACATTTTGATGTAAAAACTCAATATGGATGAGACCAAGGACCAATGTTTTTTAGAAACACTGCATCTGTTTGCCTGAAAGACTGTTTTTCAAGAACACTACAGTTTTCTTGGAAATTGAAAAGGAAAGATACGTTGTGGTTGCTCTCCATCATTCATTTAATGCTTTTTTGGCTTATTTCTTCTGTCTGTATTGTAAAGCCCATTTTTGTCTTGTTTATCCAAGTCACCAGAGAGGGGTGCTAAGTAACTGCTGGAAAGGCTGGAGCCGTGTCCTGCTGTAAGCCTCAATGATGTTTGTGTGTAAAAACAAACCCACAGGCAAAGAAAAGCTGTGAAAATCCCACTTTGTACAGCCAAAATTAAAGGACTGTCCAGAATTTACTCTCCAGAAACAACTGGGACAGAAAATCCTCAGGCAACTGAAGTATGTTTAAGCGCAGAGTTGCTCCAGAATTCAGCCACAGGAGATGTGAAAGGCTGCCTTATGAGGCTTTCAGTTCAAAAAACCCAGCACAGAGCCATCAGAAGAGGGAAGGTGGGGGCTGCTGGGGCAGGTGAGCTGTGAGGTGATCAGGATCCTGGCCTTCCAGCACAAGGAATTTTGTACAATGTATTTTAAAGCTTGGGTCTTCAAGAGGGAAGACTTGAGATTTTTCTGTCTAGTGTTAGCTATCAAATAAGTGAGTTGTTTTTCTTAGACCAGTTTACAGTTTATTTTCATGCAGTGTACAGTCTATTTTCTTTTAATACTAGACATAAGTGCATACCCTTCCTTTTCCAGCTTAGCTACTTGCTCAGTAACTTTTCTTGTGACGATTCTCAGTCTCAAAAGCTGAAAATGTGCTTTACCTAAGCGCAAAGGAATGCTCTTTGGTAATATGTTCACTGGTTTACATCATAAAAACATTGCTCAAAGTAAAAACTGCACAGCTGATGTTTCTGTCCTCTTGCATTTGCTGCTGACACTGGAGTGGGAAGATGTGCTCTGGTAGGTACTGTACAGTGTTCTTTACCTTAAGGCCAGGTGGAGATTAGAGGTGTGGATAGATCCAGGAAGACAACACATATGTCAGAAGACTTTCAAAGTCCTGTAGTAATATTTTCCTGAGTTCACTTGTGTTGTTGGCACCTCCTGGTTCCATAATGGCTCCAAGCATAGCTTGCTAGTCCCTATAAAGAGTAACAAGACATCAGCTGGACATCTCCTGGGCTTTGTGCCAGCACACGCTCCTTTGGGACCAGTCAGTAGTTCCACACCCTGCAGAAATCAAGTGGGGACAAAACAGCAGGTTTCCTGCCTTAACAGCCACAGCTGCGGGGTTGTGTCTACACTCATGCTGATGAACAGCCAGCTCTGACCTAGGCAGGGTCCTGCAAGAGAGGGTGGTGCCACGGTGGGCCCGTTGTATCAGAATCATTCCATCACAGCATGATTTGGGTTGCAAGCGACCTCGCAGCCCTGCTGTGATCAGGGCTGCCTCCCACCAGCTCAGGCTGCCCAGGGCCCCATCCAACCTGGCCTGGAGCACCTCCAGGGATGGGGCACCACAGCTTCTCTGGGCAATGTATTCTGTTGAAAATATAAGAAATGCTTTTTAATAAACACAGGTCAATATTGTAGCAGATTCACTTCAGGAAACCTGAGGTAAAAAACAAGTTAAACTCATTAGGAGATTTAAGTGAGATATTAAAGAGATATGTCCAGAATAATGCATTGGATTTGCTGTAACTGTAAGAACCCAGTTAGGGGGTTCATGCAGAACTGCAGGAACAGGCAATGCCCTCGGTGGTGAGGAGGGGCAGGCACCATGGGTTTGTATATTCTTCTTATCCCAGCTGGGAGCACGGAGAGGCAATGCCTTAAATCAAGCAGAAAGCAGGCTGGTTTTACATCCCGAAATGATGACTGGCCTTGATATTCAGCACCTCAGAAGCAGATTTATGTTTAAATTATAGGCCCTACTTGGTGAGGATGGTAATTTTCGATTTTCTACAAAGGTCTTTTGTGCTGTATGCCTCCTGCAAGTGTTAATTTGGGGTCTTCTCTCTTCTGTCACACCTGCACCGGGCTGTCAGCAAAGCCCATGCCATGGAGTCCTCTCCTGCATGGTGGCAGAGGGACAGGGTGCTGAGACAAAGGCAAACACTAATCTGCATTGAGCCTTAACGAAGTTAAATTTCACCTTAACTGCGGTGCTTCTGCTGTCTTTGTTGTGTGCCAGAGGCCTTTTTCCTAATTGAAAATGATAGCTCCCTGGGTGCCGAGGAGTCACATGGCAGCCTATTATTGCGGGATATGTTATGTGCCCGCTATATTTCACACACTGCCTGGAGAAATGCAGAGGGTTTTATTGGTATGAGGGACAATCCCTCATTGGGTTGCTCTGCCTCGTGTGTACATCTTCAGTGCTGCTCATTTCCAATTTTATTAATGTCTGGGAGGTGGCTGAAAGGCTTCCATACAGAAATTAGCAGAGGGAGCAGGGAGGAAAATATCCTGCTGACAGGCCTACAGGGATGGATGCAGGCGCACTCGCTTACAGTCGCAGACACAGGTGTGCTTTAAGTAAAGGGAAATGTCAGAGAAACAGCCCCTCAGCTTGTTTGACCATGGAAAAATGAAAAAAGGAAATTCTTTTGTCCTTAAAAAAGGTTAATTTAATCTATCAAACCAGGGAGATTAATGAAAGTACAAAACCTCATGCAGTTTAGAAACTAAGTCAGTTTTAGAATGCGAGATAAGGCTAATGACAGAATAAATCACATCATGACCATCAGGCAAGTGCTTTGTGACTAACGAGCTCCTGGGCAGGTGTCCCTGTCCCTGCAGCATCACAACTAGGCTGGATCCTGCTCCCCACCTGAATGGGGCTGGGCTGCAGGACAGAGCTGGTGCTGGGGGTGGAGGACACACATCTATACTGCTGCCATCCCATCCCATCCCATCCCATCCCATCCCATCCCATCCCATCCCATCCCATCCCATCCCATCCCACTGCATTCTGTTCCATCCTGTCCCGTTCCATCCCACTTCCACTTCATCCCATTCCATTCCATTCCATCCAACCCTGTTCTATCCCATCCCACTCCAGTGCCCCCAGGCAGGGCACTGTGAGTGGTACATGCTTTGGATACTCACTTGGACTCCACTTCTTTGTATAATTAATGCCCATCAGAGCAGCTGCTGACAGCCTGTTCCTCTCCATACCAGTTACCCTTCTTGCTTTCTTGCTCTCACCTAATGAGTATTAATTTAGAAGAAGTGAACCAGTGCTTTTCACAAATTTATGCTTAATTGGTTGTGTGTTTCCAGAGCACATTATTGTCCCATGCTCGTGGTAAATGGAGATGCAATGTTGTGACATCTCTCCAAATGAAGTTGTGAGAAATGCTCGAGAATATGCTTTTATGCCTTTAAATTTGGATAAATGATGGTTTGTTTCATGAAGGGCTCTTCTGTGAAGACCGAAGGGTTAAAGGAAGGATGACTTTGAATGTGCCTTCTCCAGAGCCACCTGATGTCAAATGAAAGTTTGGACATTGTGCCATTTCTTCAATGCTTGTTATTTCTGCATTGCCAAACTTGTATGACAGCATTGGAGTTAGACCAGTTCCACGTGGAGAGCTGCTCGCTCAGCCCACAGCATCTTCTTCCCTCTTCTGCCGTAGGTGCACACCTGGAGCTTTGGCTGCATATGATGGTAGTAATGATGAAATATATATGAATTGATGCATATGCACATATGTTTACATTAGTAAATTAATTGGAGGGATTTGCCAACCTGTCCTCAATCCTCCCATGGTGTGAAGATCCCTCATGAAGGCACCCTGAGAGAATCCAAACCTGGGTGCCTCCAAACAGTGGGCAGAGCCCCCCAGTTGGGCTGCTGTCCCCACTCCTGGGTCACCCTCCCTAAACGTACCACTGAAAAGGCCATCGATACATTCCAATGGCCTTCTCATCCTGTATTTCAGTTGTTTGGCTGCCCTGTATTAAACAACTTGGGAGCCCAACGATTTATACACAAACAACTTGTGTTGTTTTTGCAGATCTGTTGCTTTTTTCCTCCCTCGTAAAGGAGCATTTTTCTGCATGAGACATATTTAAAACTGAAAATAAAAATAACACATTAATCCTTTCCTTCCTCTGCCTCCCGGATGAGCAAAGCTGTTGGAGGAAACTCAAAACTGTTCCTTAATTTATGGAGAGATGCAGGAGCCTAAATCAAGCTCAGAGACGATTATATCACAAATTTTCTGCGGAAGAAGTTCAGGGAGAGCAGTTCCGCAAGATGTTGAAAGCGCTGAGTTGTTGACTCCATCTGAATGGCCATGGGTGCCTCTTCACTCCAGGATTAGGGTAAAGAGAATTACTGTCTTCCCTCTGGAAAATGCTGCAGCACACGGTGTGCTGCCCTGGGACCCACAGAGCAGGAGGCAGCCCCTGACAGTCACCCCCAGATTGGGTGATGGAGCACTGTGTCTTATTGGAGAGGACGTGAGAGGAGCTGAGGATGTACCAGGGTTGTGCTGGTGGCTCAATGACAGCTCCGGGGCGTGCGGCCTGCTGAAATACAACTGGGGAACTGCAGCACTACATCTCATCTAAAAAATATCATTTGTGAAATGAAAACCCACGGCAAAGAGCTGATGCTGGTCCATTAGAATAATATGTAAACACTGGCCCTGCCGTTTAACTGTCACGTGTTTTGATAGCCTTTATGAACTGAAAGGCAATTCTCTCCCCTGGCTGCATTATTATATAACCTCATCAGAAGATAAACAGCCTCCTTGCCCCCAAACATTTTGCAATTTGCATTTAGATTGTTCGGTGCTGACGTTCAGAATAAGATACTTCCTAGCTTCGTCAAACAAAACCCAGCTGTCATTTAGCACAGCAGCAGTCAATTTATGTTCCTATTAATGCAGATCCCAGGCAATTATCTGGGGAGAGGTGGGGAAGATCTTAACGCATTGCCACCCGCCCTGTGTCTGCTTGGTGTGTTGCTGAGGGCGCAGCTGCAGGGCACACGAATGCACCCATGAAGAAGAGCAGGTGAGTGCTCTGCTGCTGCTGCTGCTGCTGCTGCTAGGGGGAAATAAGAAGAGTGAGGTGTGGCTTGTAGGTCCTTTAGGTATCTCTGCATTGAAAGCGCCTTTCCATGTTGGAATGGATTGAGAGGAGGGCCACGAGGATGGTCTGAGGGAGCACCTCTCCTGTGAAGACAGACTAAGGGAGCTGGGTTTGTTCAGCCTGGAGAAGGGAAGTCTCTGGAGAGACCTCACTGCAGCCTTCCAGTACTCCAAGGGGAGCTTACAAGCATGACACATTTTATGTGGGGAGATACTAACAGGACGAGGGGGAAGCTGTGGTGCCCCATTCCTGGAGGTGGTCAAGGCCAGGTTGGATGGGGCCCCGGGCAGCCTGAGCTGGTGGGGGGCAGCCCTGCTCATGGCAGGGGTTGGGACTGGGTGGGCTGTGAGGTCCCTTCCAATCCAGACCATTCTGTGATCCATGATTCTATGAGTTCTTTGCCAAGCCCCAGGGATTCTGGTTTCTTTTTATGGGCAGTGGAGTCTTACCAGAGTGGGGGCAAAGAGGGAAGCTTGTCTCCATGTGATAAGTATTCATGGCAGTGGACTGAGCTGAGCTGTCCCTATGAGTATGGGATGGGGACAGGACTAAAATGGCAGCCCCTGCCTGGTAGCCCGTCTCATACAGCTGATAAAAACCAAGTGGTGTTCTGAGGGTGGGGATACACCCACACCCAGTAATTAGAAATACATCTGTGGCGGACTGGAAAGTTATTTTTGCTACATAAAAGGCTAGGAGGAGAGGACATGGCCCTCTCCAGACTGGATCACTGCTTGGCTCCCCTGCCAGGACAGCTCATTTATTTGGATTGGCAGCAACTCACTAAGCCACACGTCTGCCAGGTTCACCATGTTGTAAGGAGCTGCTGATGTCAGGAGGAGCTCTTGGATGCAGGACAGCCCTGCAGATGTTGTCCAGGTGGTTCTGCTCTCCACAAGCGTCTAGGAATGGCCAAGCCGCATAACAATTTTACGACTATTATTTTTCTTTTGAAACACGGCTGGAATTGCCATTGCAGGAGCAAAGCATGAGGTGTGGGGGTGTTTTCTTCACATCTGAGGTCAGCGTTGACTTCTCAAGACCTGCTGAAAGAAGAACCAGAAGCAGACTGTGTCTTCTGGTCAGGTAAATCTTACCATTACCTGGTCTTTACTGGGAGTTACTAGTGAAAGGAAGTGCTCCTTGTGAGCTTTGGAGCCACTTACGTTGTTCGTTCACTTCGCCATCTAATAAAGAGAGAAACCTCCACTGAGTTGCCTTAATGTTTATTTTACTTAAAGAATCAGAAACACAGTCATTGTAGTTCATTTGTACTTATATCCGCCAACATTTCCTAAATCACGTTAACATTCATGTATAACAAAAACATTTTCTGAGCTGTGCAAAGTTCAAAGGGATTGTTCAATTACTCGAACACACTTCTAAAACAGCAAACCTGGCGTTTTACGAACTGAGGCTGCCAGAGGGATTCTTCTCTTTGTTCCCCTGTTGTAGGAGATGCAGATCTCTTTCCCCTTTCCCTTGTATAACAGGTGGAAGTGAGACCACAGCACACATCAAGCCTCTCTCAGTCCAGGGCTTTCCAAGTGGCTCTGGGTCACTTTTCTGTATCACCGATCTGTGTTGTGTTCTGCACTTGTGCTCCTTGCATGGGAGTGATTTGTCCAAGAAGATTACTCAGTAACCCAAAGTGTGAGGATATGCAGTAAATAGGGGCCAGAAACAGCTGTTATCAAACCAAATCCCCCCACAAATACTTTTCTTTGCAGGAGGTATGACCGCAAGGGTTGTTGCCCATTAGAAAAACAACATCTCCCTTGCAAAACATAATTTAAACGCTGATTTCATGACACAACATCTGCGTGTTTTCCTTTATCTTCTCACATATCAACTTTTGTCCTGTTAAGCATTTAAAGGTGGAAATCTGGACCCATTTTAGATCTGGCTAAACACAACAGGCAGCAACCAAGCCGTCATCCTGTTTCATTTTTCTGCATGTAGTAAATACACCCATGGAACAGAATTTTAAGAGAACGTTAACCACTGTAAGCTGTCAGAAAAATCTCCTTGTGTCTGGCAGAGCTAACCCAGAATTTTCATTAGAATTGATAAGACTCGTTCTGACATTTTTGATTTGCTAACTGTGCAGTCCTGTTTGAGGTGCAGTGATACCAGTTCTGATTTGGACCAAACAGATGGACAGATATGGCTCTATTCTCAAAGAAGTCTTTCCAGAAGACATTTCTTCAATCTCCTATTGGTTTAAAAAGGCAATTTCCTCTCAACAGTAACTAAACTTTTACTGGCTGACTCATTACAAACTGGAATACGAACAAATGCAGCAATGTTAAATATAAAAAGAAACACCCTGAAAATAATGCCTCCCTGTTTGAAGGTGCTATACTTGGCCATGGACTGTATTTCTGGGATCTGTTTGTTATGCGTGACAGCGAGAAGAAATTTATTTTTGCAGAGAACAAAGTCACAGAACTGAACTTAAATTGGAATGTTCATGGATATGGTTTTTGATATGTACTAGAAGACATGGCTTGAACGAAAACAAAACTTACACCTTCACATATGAATTACTGTCAACGCAGTAACGATGCTCACCCACTGGGCCTCTTCCTTTTAATAAGATCATCTCCAGGTTACAGTGCCTCCAACATGCTCCTAAATGACCACCACATGTTGGCTCTGGCCAACGGCCAAGGTACAGATACAGTTAAGAAAATTCTTTCATCACGTTTCATTCAGCAAGAGCTGAGCTCTTTTTAAGTACTCTCACAATTGCATTATTGAACTTTTATCATTTTGCTTTGTAGGAATAACCGGCTGAACTCGCTTTACACTTATTGCACCTTTAAGTCCCTGGTAGATGGAAGCTTATATTGCCTGATAAGGTTTGTATTGTAGCTTGACCATTATAAGAAATTGAACAGTCTCCAAAACTGTACATTTCTACAGTAAGAAATCACATTTCGATAATGCTAATTACAGCCGCCACAGATCAGCTCTCATCTCCATAATGCAACAACAGAGGAAAATGCCACGGTTCCTGCACAAGCTAGAACCTGCAGTGTTCTTCTTATTGCCATGAAAAAGTCAATTAAAATGACTCCTCTAGGAATTACCTCCAATTCTGGAGTCACTATCACTCTCCAGACAGAACGCTGTGTTTCAGCGTGAGTCTTCAGATACTACAAATAACAGGAGAGAGCGCACGTGCGCACGGTGTACGGGCACGCTGCTCCCAGGATATTTATCAGTGACCAAGCAGCTTTTTCTCTTTTCCTCTATGAAGCATGAACAGTCTGATCTCGATCTTCAGGTACGCTTCTAATTTTGTATGCTGAATGCAAGTCTTGTTGCAGCCTCTCTGTTTAACCAAACCGAATCTTTAACAGTTAAAAAAAATAGCACCAGATGTATGAAAAAGAGGAAATGTCTGATCTAATAGGAATATATATAAAGTATAACAATTCTTACAGTAAAAAGGTACGTCATACAAAAAAGCAATGGGAAGTGATACTGAAGGACAAAAATCCATGCTGGATATAATAAGGGCAGAAGACAGGCAAAAGGAATTCCGCTGGAATAACCACAGTTTTGATGGCGGAGCTGTGCTTCCTCCAAGATCCGCCCGGCGGTAGCACCGGGACACAGCGTGTGACGGGGACTCTGAGCACTGACACACCTACTGACAAACTCACGCAGCATATCTCTGAGGTATATAGAAAGCATGACGTTAACGTTTTGGGCTCCTCGCTCTCTCTTGCATGATGACACGTGATTCTTTAGCCGGGGTTTTCTCCACCCTCCCCACCCTCTTTTTCCCTCAGGAAAAACAAAATCCCAGTTTAAGAGCTTCCTAGCACACCTCCGTGAACTCTCAAATCCATCTTGCATAGGCCAGTAATAAGAACACTGCAGCTCTGACAAATAAGTTACAGCAATATAACAACTTTCCTCTTAATCTTTTTTTTTTTTTTTTAAAGATATTTTCTCTATAATTTACACAAAGGGTTAACAGCCGGAGTTTAGGCTACGTACAGTCCGTGTGGGCGTCCTTTCAGTCCGTGATTCCAGGTGGAAGGCACTACTTCAACATACCACCGTATGCACCGCGCGATTCCAGAAGCACAGTGGAGTGCTGTGTCTCCGAAGATGTGGACTGAAGGGCCTGGGGGAGTCTTTGGAAATAAAAATGGCAGTGGTTATCAGTCCAGTTTCCCTTTGCGGTCTCTTCTTGTGCTATGCAGTTTCCCCTGAAAGCTCCTCCAGTCCAGAGAGCGGCGATCCGTCCTCAGAAGCTCTCCACAAAGCTCCCGGGGAAGAGTCCCGTCCTGCCATTCCTCTGTAGCGTCCCTTTGTACCAGCCGTCCTCCCGCTTCTTGTGCACGAACACAATGTCACCCTCCTTCAGTTCGATCTCGGCCTCGCTCTGCGGCGGGTAGGGGACCACTACGCGGTACCTTCAGAAACAGAAGGGCAAAGATCTCGTCAGGCACACATCCACTCATTCAGCTGCCTGAAGCCCAACCAGGGCTGACCTGGTCCAGGAGTGTGTCTGTGCAGGCTCAGTTCCTCAGGCCAACGACCTCAGGGGCTCACCCAGGACAAACTTCCTTTGGATTTAAGGAAGACCGCTGTGGTTTGAGTCAGAGACATTACCTCGCTTCTCTCTTTCCCTCACTTGCTTTGAATCAGAAATTTTGAGGAAAAATGCGTTTGGAAACATCAGTAAGTTGGGCTTTTGCAAAGCAGTTGCATCTGACACTGCTACATTTTCTACCAAAGCTCAGTACCATGGGCGGCTTTCAGGCCAGCTTGACTGGCAGCTGTGCTTGGGACATGCTATAAAGCTGGACTGTGACAGCAGGATGTGTTGTCAGATGCCTAGAGGGACAGCCTTGCACACTGCTGCATCCATGCCATCCCAAATTGGAACTGGCAGTGCTCTGGCCAGCTGCCCTCGATATCAGCAGAAACTAACTAAAGCACTTCACAATTTTCTTCTTACCACGTGTCTTGGGAATGCACTTTAGGTCCCTCAGACCTGGAAGGGAAACTAAGTTGGAAAGATAAGAAATTACTTTCAAAACACTCTCTATGCCAAGAGGGAGCCCTTACCCTGAGCCACCTGCAGGGTTCTCTGAGAACTGGGCTTTCATGTGTCACTCCGTTTACTCCATTGCAATGAAGCAGTGATGGTCCCCATATAGCTGTTCTGCTCTCAGCCTCATCATCCTGGGAACACAGACCGAGCCCTTTCACATCAGTGCATTGGTGTGCAGGGCTGGGAACGTATTTCTGCTGTAATTTCTTCCTCAGAGCACATACATTCACTGTTCTCTGGCATCTGATTAACAGTCAATAACTGTCTTGCTAGTTGCAAAGTAATTAATATGGTAAGATAGTTAAAAGATGACAATTGATTATCTAAAGCCCATCTCCTGAGGATTCATATTTCCACAACCACTGGATGGTTTCTGATCCCTCAGTCACTTTTTTAACAGGCAAGTATTTATTTAAAATAACACCCTGTCATTTAGGACTGATTTCAACACGCACTGAAGAATCTGGAGCTCTCCCTGAAGCCATTCCTTTGGGGGAAGTTCTTTACAGTGAAAGTGGTGAGGTGCTGGCATAGGCTGCCTAGAGAGTCTATGGATGCCCCATTGCTGGAGGTGTTCAAGACCAGGCTGGATGAAGCCCTGGGCAGCCTGGTCTGGTACCACACCTGGAAGTTGGTGGCCCTGTCTGTGGCAGGGGATTGGACCTTGATTATCCTTGGGCTCCCTTCCAATCCATGCCATTCTATGATTCTATGATTCCTGTGAGATAGTACCAAAGCAGGGAGCTCTTGAGAAGTAGCTGCTGATTTTCTTTGCAGACACTGCTTGGGTACATAGTAATTATTGGGTACATAATAATTAATTCTGAAATTAGGGACCCTATTTAGTTTTGATGTGACAGTGAAAATGCCAGATTTGGCTATGTGTTTGGACACCTTCCATTTGGAGTGGAGATTCTGCTCTAAAACCTGACTACAGCCTTGTTAACTTTACATGGCAACAAAGTCATGTAAAAAATAGTGTTCAAGCATCATCAAAAATCTGTTGGTCATCTCGGTCCCTTGGTCAATAAATCTAGTTGTCACTGCCTTTCTCTGTGGAAAGCAAATAGCAGAGGTTGAAAAGTGTGCTTCTGGCTGGCTGCGGGAAAATGGTCTATCACGCATATCATCTGTAGAATTGCTACACTTATATTATGAGGCTTTGCCAATTACAACCATTATGCAAATGAATGCACACATTATTTCAAACACTCTGCTGCAGTGTTGATTAATTAAATTATCAGAGTGGAACAATTTTAGCTAAGATGATGCCAAGTTTCAGATCTCCCGACTCTATGTACGATCACAGTGCACTCGAACTGTGCTCCAGGATCCCAAAAGGCTTTGAGGAAGAGGAGGGATGGACCCAGACAGCAGTCGAGTGGTGCAGAGGCAGCCCCAGGCCATTTTGGCAGATCAGTTAAAAAATATAGAAGAAGGTTTTGTCTGGTGTAGGGTCACCCCAAGAACCGAGTTGGGACTGCCAACACCTCATATCTGAAGTACACACAGCCCTCCTTTTAAAGGCAGGGTACACCTTAGGAGCACGGAGCTGCTACTCCCTAAATGGCTCACATGAGGAGGGAGGTGACCACGCTCAGTAAGAATGTGCCCATCTTCATTAAAGGGATTCTCAGAGCATTTCCTTAGAGAGTTAAAGAAATAAATCTCAGCCACTGCCTCGCAAGATGAAGCACTTCTTCCCATTTAAGGAAACCCCAAGTGCTGTGGTTTAAATTCAATTAACTACGGTACTTCATGGGATAACACTGAAGTGTTTTTGATAGAGTAACAAAATCTTAGATATAAAAGACCTTGCAAATCAGTTAAGAAATCCTCTGTGAAGGACCAAAAAGATGCTTGCATTTTTTTCCCTTGTGAGGTTTTAGAAGCAGTACCAGGCAGAGCCAGAACAATCAAGGTTGCAGCGAGCAGAAAAATGATCACACGGCCTGGCTGCCAGCAAGGGGCTCGCGGGCACCAGGCACCATAAATCGCTCCTGTCAGAGCCTGTGCTGCCACTCCAAGACCTCCAGGTGGCATTTCAGCCTCGATTTTTTCCCCCAGAACTTCACTGCAAATATATGTTGGTCGTATTTTTTTGGCAGAAGAGATCTTTTCCCTTCCCTCGCTCCCAAAAAGGCAGTCCAACGTTCTTCTTCCATTTATATCTCTGCTCTTTATTTCCCTTTTTGTCCCCTAGTCTTTGAGAAGCTATGATAACATTGCATGTTTTCTTACCCCAAACTGCCTCCTGACATTTTAGACGAATCTCAGAAACACCTCTGTTTTATCCATGTCACATTACATCTCTGAATTATGAACTTTTACAAATGCTATGTAGCTGGGCTGATTACAAGTGAGGCGAGCGCCTTTGCCTGTTGTTACTGATATTGGGTATTTTCTCTTGCAAACTGCATCTTCAGGCAGTTGTTCCTTTGCCCAGCCTTCTAAGAAAGCCCCAATCTATGGCCCTACTGGTCAGTCAACAGTGGTGTTCCTTCAGAAATTCACCTGCTCTTGGTAAAGTTCAAAATGCCCCCAGATGGCACATGTTTAGTAGAGGATCAGAGGGCAATGAAGTTAAAATCTCTGCTGGCTGATGCGCCAATCTGTATTAGCTCTGTGGGACATCAGCAGTTCCATTTCCCAGCAATGGGCTTCTTTCCTATTTTAGTTCCAGGGCACAGATTCTATGTTGACTTTGTATCCCTGGATTGGGCACTTCAAACTCAGAGGGGATGATACGGTTTGGGCAGGGTCCTCAGTGTCCAAGAGAAAACACGTAAGGGGAGGCTGGGAGCAGTACCAGCATGGATGGGTAACTGGTTTGCCTGAGCTCTGGTGAATGGGGAAAGGTGAGGGAGGGGATCAGAGAGCTGAGTAAGAAATGAAACCCATAGCTGTGTCCTTACAGTGCTTCTCCTTGCAGTCAGCTGTCCCGTCCAGCTCTCCCTTCACTATCAGTGCTGACGTGTGCAAGGTGCAGCTAAAATTCTTGACCTCTGATATATATTACATGATGGAGGTTCTGCTCTTGTTGCCTTTAAAAAAGCAAGAGTGACTCAAGATGTCAGACATGTAGATGCATAAAGACACCTTAAAAGAGCAGGAACATTTCACAACCACACATCTGAGAGGAAGAAATAAGAGACTAAGATTGTCCATGACTTCATGTTGCTTGCTTTCAATTGAGCCTTCCATTACGTGATCATGTATTACTTTTCCCACAGGATGCCTGCCTCATTTAGTGCACACATGTCCCGCTCTGGATGCAAGTCAAGGTTCTGACATGGGAGAGATACGAGCTTGCTGAAGCTACCTCATCTTCTGCAGAGGCTGGGAGATGTCTGGTGAGTGACCCTAGAGAAATTGGCTGAGAAGCACAGGTGTGAGGCATGTGGATTGTCTGACTGCTCCAGCTGCAAGGCCTCATGCCACACTTTCCACAGAGTAAGCCTCATCTCATGCACTTCAGCTGCGTAGGAGTCAGTTGCCTTCTCTAAGTTGCTCATGCAGGCTGTCATTGTGAACAGACAAGCATGGAATGGGTCTGATCAGAACTCACCAGTAATTAAAAGCTGAGGAAAAGAAACAAAATAGTGAATGCCTTCTCCCTGAGTAAATATGTATGTCCACTAGACTGATAGAGCCACGGTGGCTGCAAAAATAGAGGTGCAACAAGGCAAATGAGGCCTGCAAAGCTAATCTCCAATCTGGACCTATTTACAGTGCTTGAGTTCGAAAGCTTTATTCCAAGTTTCTGCTTGTAAAAATATTGCACTGAGGATAGGTTTCAGGAGTCCAGTGCTGTGAATCCAACAGATACCTTGTGGGTTGGGATCTGACATCTGTTTTGTGAGGGGATAGCTTATCGGTGACAACTGAGTATCCAGCCCAGATAACCACTGCTCCTGCTTATCATTGGAGCTCTATTTCTCCATCCTTTCACTGACCCATTGCAGAGACCTGCAAAGCACCTCTGCAAACTACAAGCCAGAACCCGTTCCACTGCTCTGTTTTACAGTGTCTGAACCAGCAGACTCAGAAGAACAAACCTCAGCTGGATCCTTCACCCTCTGCTGAAAGCATTGCGGGATTCAATTTCCGAGATGGCTGACCCCAGTTTCTCAACCTTGAGGCAAGCACCCAAGACAGAGGAGCACTTAACCGTGTGCATACATGTCACTGCTCAGTCAGAACATACTCCTAGGGTCATTTCTTTGGTATCACTTTCCAGGAAAGAAAAAAGCCCTTCCTTTGCTTTCCCTTTTGGCAAAGAAGATATACGTGCATGACAAAATTGAAGTCAATGAGCGTTAAGCACATGCTTGAGTGCTTCCTTGAATGGGGAGCTCAATTTCTAATGTGGCAGTGATTTGTAGAAGGGATAGATGGAAACGAGGAGGGGTCTATTTTAAAGGTCACACTCACTGCTCCTATCTAATTCTGCAGTGCTGCTGTGGTTACCACTTGTCCAAAGGCTCCCTGAAAACCATATAAATGCCAGGCAGCTATGCCAGTCGTGACAGTAAGTCTGGATACAACCGCTTTATCAGACTATAACATGGCAGAATTAGTGCCAGTTACCATAAAAGAGTCAACAACGCGTGACATGTTTTACTCAGGTTTGCATCTGGGAACGGTGCCAGTCAGCGAGGGGAACATGACTCACACACATACACTCAGCTCTCCCATTTTGCCTTAACGTACAGTCATATTTTCTTGAAGGGGGTGGCAAGGCAAATGTTGTGCTTTGGTGCTGCTAGGCAGGCGGCATACCCCTCTTCCACGTGAGCCACCGGTGTCAGGGAGATGGGGGTGAGTCTGTAGCTGCCTGATGGCATCCCTGCATGGGATCGGCTGTACCAGTCCAGTTTCTTGCACAAGCAGCTGCTGGATGGAGCAGCTGCTGGCAAAGAGTGTGTGGGGCACATGCAGCATGACGGGGTACTCACTTGACAGTCAGTCACTGAAACGCAAAGTGACAAGGACACCACCTGGGAAATTTCTCCGCTCCGCTGCTCATACTGTGGTATGAGCTTTACAACAGGGAACAGCAGAAGGAAAGTGGTTTTAAAAATGTATCGTGAGAAGCTACACACAGAAGGCAGAGATGGGCACTAACCATCCCAGCAAGCCAGTTAAAGGTCAAAGGTAAATGACAGGGGAGGTAGGACCATTTTCCTGTCCGACGCAGCCACCCACAGCCAGGTTTTGAAATATCAAATGGAGTAAGATACAGTATTGCTTTCCTTGCTTTCTCCATGTACAAAAAATGAAAAGAATAAAAATTAACAGCATTTCTATGATGGTAAAGCTCAGTTCACCTTCCTTTCTGACAGGCTGAACTCCCATGAAGGCTGTGCTTTCAGGCAGCAGGACAGGCTTGCTTAAAGCTGCAAGCAATTAGGGCTTTGTAACGCACCTCCTGTGTGATATGGCCTGTGTCTGCTTGGTTTCCATCAGTAGCCTGGACATGGCAAGGGCCAGAGATGCAAGCCAACCCCTTTGTAAGAAGTAGCGGTGCTCTGCTGCCTGTGTGAGCCTCATTTTGAATGCTGTAAATATTAAGGAATGTGCTACTTCTTCCAACCTTCCAGTGTTCTGTCTCTGTGTGCACAGATGGGCGTTGGGAGATAGAAAGCCAAGTACAGCTAAGTGCACTGAAATGCTCTGCAGCTTTTTAAAATTTCAGCCAGCATCTGAATCTGTTTATCTAACCTTTTTTTTTTTTTCTTTTTTTTCTCCCCTTCCCTCCCTTTTCTTTCTCAGAGAATTGCTCCTACTGTGCAGATGAAATGCACCAAAATGCAAACAAGCAAAATATGGAGCTGAGTGATGCTGAATGCAAGTTCCTCCACTGCCAGATGTGAAGAGAACAAGTGGTTTGAAAACTGTAATTTGTTTTTTTTTTTTTAAATAATTCGGTACTTCTGAACAATTTGATGATTTAATGAGCACAGATGGATGTGGGATGAATTTCTAAGAGACAAGTGTTTAATGTATCTGCTCAGATTATTCCAGGACTAAGCATTATCCTTCCTAGTGCATGAAGGTAATTAATATTTCCCATTATGGCACGAAAAAGCCCGTATGATCAGTTAAGGAATGCAGATACACCAATGATATGGAAGTTAATTCATAAATCAATTAGAGAATCTTGCCTGCTGTGTATAATTAGGGTTACTTCAATTATAGCTTATTTTCAGATTTAAGACTCGAGAATCAAAATGCTTAAAATGAGAGGAAGTTCCTTACCACCGTATATTGCAGTTGGAAGTATTTGCACAGTTGTAGCAGTCTAAATCTATTCTCTCCTCATTCCAGCAAGGCTGAGAGTGTCCCTCTGGTTCTATTCTGTTTCACTGCAGCTGCTTAAAATTGTCATTAGTTGAATGTTTCACTGTCAGGACCCCCCTGAGGTGAAATGAGAAATGTGTAGGATATGGGACCAGCCCTGGCATATTAAACAATGTGTCCAGACTCTTCTACATCAAAGCTTGGAAAGCAGCACCTCAACAGCCAGCTCCAAGGCACCAGGGAATGCTCTTACTGGTTTCTTTTCATGGCTATGTTTAACTAAAGGTGCAGCATTCCACTGATGTAGTTACACCGGTGCTAAATCTGGTTTGTATTGATTTAGCTTTTCTTATAGCGTTAATCTAAACTGATGTAGACCAAATTAAGTGTGCCTAAACAGGGATTGGTTTTTCACTCTTTTCACTAAATTGGTTTTTCATGGATTTTAAAGACAAGAGACTACTGTGATAGTCTACTCTCAGTGCCTTCATACAATGCTGAAGGACCTGTCTGCATTTATTTCTGCTTCCAGTGTAGTATCTGTGCTTAAAGTGCAGCATCTCTTTTAGACAGAACTCCCAATCCAGAATAAAAATATTCCCAAGCCTGTCCCTTCTGCAGTCTCTTACAGGTTGGTCCCAAGCCTGTTCCTTAACAGATGAGATCGAGCTCTTTGTATCGCTCCCCAAAAACACATAGCTTCAAATCTCCCATTGTTCTTAGTTTGCCCTGCACCCACTCTGATTTGCCTCGAATTTGGCTCTCACGAAATATGCTGTTACTCTGTGTTCTTCTATGAAAGAGATGAATTAGCTCTGTACCAATGGGTCTGCCCTCTTCATCACCATCCTCCCACTCCAGTCCAGCAAATAGCAGAGACTTCATGTTGGACAGTGCAGGCCCATGGCCCAACTCATTCTTCTAGGGACTCCTGATCTAGAGTTATATTCAATGCCAAACAATGAATCAGTCTGCAACCTTCTTACTATCTGCTAGTCAGTTGTTTACAGTTTGCTAAGCATAGCACTCTGTGGTTCACATGCTAGATGCCTTAGAAAAGTTTGTTACAGTGTCACTGTCACCTTCCCAGCCAAATGCCAACTGTACCCTGTAAAATACCACGTAAGGTGTGGGCTGTCCCGTGGTAGCCCTTCCTATGCCCTGCATCACCTGCTTCATAACACTGACTAGATTCAGGGCCAGGCTGACTTGCCCTGTGCATTTCATTTGACTTCTTTCATACAGTCACATAAAAACAGTTTCTTTCACGTTTCTGCAGCTACGGTTCCAAAGTTGTCATGTGACAGCTCCATGAATTTATTAAAACACTGGGATCCCAAAGAGGTATTTGTCCACAGTATCTACTCTCTTTGGGCTGAGAAAGCATTGCTGTCCTCTCTACTTGAATGAGGGCTGTTGTGGCAAGGTGCTGCTCTCCAGAAACACGTTTTTAAATGAATGAAAAGTAAACCTGCACTATATGCCAGAAGATTTTCAATGGGCATAGGCACAGCCGCTCACAGTCAATCTGTGGAGCTGCAAAACTTGAACAACCCTTAAGCAAGTTAAATGTGCCGCCCTCCTCCAAATGCTCTCTGAGGATGCAGTGACCTCTGGAAATACACAGCTTACCTTTCCCGAGGCAAAGGCTTGGGCTCTGGCCGAATAGCTGCCATGGAAGAGAGGGACTGCCTGGCAGGAGAAGGGATGGAAAAATTCAAATCCAAGGAGCCTGTTTTCCTGTGCAGAGGCTCCAGCCCCATTGCTCCTTGCATTTCGCTCTCGATAGGGCATGAGCCTGCCCTGCCGTGGCTGGAGAGAGAGGAGAGCTCTGGTCCCACTGCCCCTTGGAGGACTCCTTCGATGGCTGCCTGCGGGTCGTGTGTGGGAGACACAGATGGTGGTGAGCGCGACTTCTTTTTTGTTGATGCTCCTGCTAGAAGCTTCAGCAGCCCACTCTTCTTCTCCTTCTGCAAAGCAACAAAAGGAAATGTGGGCAGTGAGCAGATATCCCTCGTCCCTCTGTTCTCCTTTTGGAAAATCTCACTGTGTGGCAGGAAACTTCCCCAGGCTGCCCCATGTAGGGGTAGATTCAGGTCGAACTGAGTATTTGGTAATAAACATCCTACAAAAATCCCTCCCCATCCAGAAGTGCTGGACTTATTCAGCAGAATAAGAAGCTATTATAGACAAACTCTATTTTCGAATCCACCCAAGCAGTGATCATGGGCCTCTTGAAAGAAATACTGCAGTTTGTGAGACAGCAAATGTACAAACTTCCCATGCAGAGGAGAAGGCAACCAGACTGTGGCTCTCTTTCTTCCAGGGACTCCTGTTCTCCAATAGAGAAACTCCCCCAAAGTAACACAGCAGGTGCTATGCTGAAAAAACACCAGTGGGATAGCAAGAGAACCGCTCATCATTGCTGCCTCATTTGCTGCTTGCCATTTTACTGCTTGATACAGACTTACTGCAGGGAGGAGGGAGGCATGAAACAGTGTTTTTCTGCTTCTTTCCAGGCCCTGCTTCTCTCCTCATCCTACATCACACTGCTCCTACCCACATCTCCCTCCCAGAGGTAGGTCACCTCTCCTCGAGTGTTAAGGTGCAAGCGTTGCCTTATGGTTGAATACACAGACTGCAACGTTCACACTTGGCAATCACGTCAGTGCATGTGTAGTTTCAAAGTTCTGCTTTGGTTTCTGATGCAGAGTAAAGCAAACAAATTAAAAGCACTCTTTCAATTAATGTGGAAACAAAGCTCAGCCTCTTTTATTGAAGAAATGCAATGGACTTTGCATGTTTTATAACAGTGTGAGAAATTCTGCTATGCGTCCATCTTAAGCACGCACAAATATAGGGAGCGAAAAACGAGCCCAGCAAACACAGTACTGATGGAACAGAATGATCTCTCTATCTTTGAGTAGGAAAGCTCTTTGGAAATACAAGCCAGCAATTTGTTTGTAATTCATTTGTTTGTAGACAAAATGTCCCATGCGAGGTTTAAAACAATGTTCATTTATGTGCTGAGTGCTGAAGTCATTTCTCAAAGCAGCTTTAAAGAATAGGACTACAGTGAAATAAATATAAGCTTCTAGAAGACGCTCAGAGTAGTAAATCTACTTGCAAATGTACTAAGAGAATGCAATGTCTCCGCTGCTGAAAGTTCTTGCTTGCACTCTTTACTGTCATGGACTCGTCAGAAAGCAGAAATACCTCAGATGTTAAGATCTGTACACGCAAAAGTAAAGCATGGTTGTTATTACCATATCCAGTGATTTTTGAAGAGTCTGAACTATGCTTCCAGGTGCCAGTCTCCTGGGACCCACTCCAACTATTAAGGCCTTTTGTCACTTACGGGTTACTTCATAGATTAAAGGACTCGTCCTGTCTAGCTGTTCACCCAGGCACAATCTGTGGGAGTGAAGGGAGGGCTGTATGGCATCAATGGGTCAAAGCCACCAACTTCATTTCCCTGGGTGTAGCAGAGAAGAAGACCGAATGCCCCTGAGAAACATCTCCTCTCCCTGACCAGGAGGAAGAACTCTTCTGTGATTGATGGAACTCACTTGAAGAACCAGAAAACATTTCAGCATTTCTTTTCACTTTCTGATTAAGAAATATTGCTGCTGTCATCATTAAATCAAATGGTAAAGCTCTTCACAAAATTGAGAACCTCTTCTTTCCCCGTGGCTCGCTGAAACAATAGCTCGAATGATCCCAGCATACTGTGTCAATACGCATTTGAAGGTGTCTAAAGGTCAGTGACAGAACACAATAGCCATTGTGGGGCCCTGGAGAAATGGCTATTGTGCAGCAGTGAGCACTTTGAATCTCTTTAATTGGCAGCTTTGCACATGCAAAGTAACTACACGAATAAAGCCCTGTATAATGAACAATTAATATTCCTATGTGGTAGCAGCTTTTCTAATTTTTGCTTCTAATTTAAATACCTTGGGCAATTTTCATTTGAAAAACCTTGGATGACTTAGACATCCAAGGCACAGAAGCCAAAATCTTTGGAAAGAAGGAAATACACACATTCACAACCATCTGTGCATTAAGAAGCAGACGAGTCTGACAGTCAGCTAATTTTGTTTACAGGAACAGCTCCCACCCTACAAGGTTACTCCTGACATAAATTTCTGCACTGAAGCTGCTGTCCCTCAGACAGCAGAGAGCTATAATGAACTGACTGAGGTACCCCTTGTTCTACTTTAACAAAAGGGAAAAATAAAGAATTGATTTTTAGGCTCCTTGTAGTGAACTGTGCATCTTACTCAACTTTTGAGTCGTAGATCTGTGACCTTTAAAGAGCTGAGATGTTGCACTTCATTTGCTAAGCCAAGTCAAAAGACCCAACAGTCCCCTTATGGCCTTGGGGGAGATATTTGGAGGTGAACACATACAGAACGCCTTGGGTGCCTGGAGTGTAGACATTGCATCCAGCTCTCCCTCCCTTTGAGTCTGCCAGATGTTCCCAGCCTCTTCTGGTACTGCAGTGCCAGACTCTCTGCTGATGCTGCTCAGAGCAAACCAAAGACTGCTGGGAGCTGATGATTTGCTGTGATGTCTCTCATGAGAAACACATTGGTTTTGAACTTTCTACAATCAGTAGTTCAACCCAAAAACCCATCAGGACTCCTCTCATCTGTAAACGGTCCTAGGTTAAGACTCCTTGTGCTGTGGGAATTCATTAGTGCTCCAGTGCTGCATAGTCACACATTTCTTTGAGAGCAACCAGTCGTTTTCCATGGCTTTAGCAGCCAAAAAAAAAAAAAGGGAATTTGGAGCCGAATGTTAAAATGGAATCCTAGTAATGATTTATTCCAAGTGTCCAAGTATTATGAATTCATTTAATATTTAGTATAATAGCAACCATCCTTCATAAGAAATTAATTTAATATTTATATGGCTGTCCAAGACAGTCCTTTCTGCAGCAGTTTCACTGTAAATCAACTAAGCACTAATGGGCTGTACAGAAATGCTCACCGATTGGTTTCAGACGCCGCAGATTCTGAAAAGAGAGAAGTTTACAGAGGACGTTTCTGATGATTGTAAGGAATTACGTTTTTGAACAACAAAAAAGATGCTTTCCCTTTTCCTTTCATGGGCTGCTGTTCTATTGCTTTCTAGGAAATCTGTAATCTACCGAAGCAGCTGTGTAATTATTGAGTTTTCTTTGTCTGGTAGCTACGTTTCCAATTGACTGCAAACTGTGTTTGACGTCCCTGCCTCCTGAACCCACCAAGGTCAGACCTTTGCATCTCTGTTGATGGATGGGTTCACAGTCCTAACGGCACTTCTCCCATCTCCTGGCTACTGCCCACATGTCCAACTGAATTTAAATCATCACCTTTGTGTTGTGCAGGTTTTATTCTACGAGGTTCACAGTCAAAACTTCCAAGCCATTAATTCTGTAAGGATCAATACCTTCTTTAAAAAAAAGAGAAAGAATGAAATGAATCCCAGGCTGTTTCTAGTTAAGAAAAAGAAAAAAAAAGGACTATGAACACAGTATATATAGGTCAGAATTTCTTACTTCCCTGACAAAGTCTAAGCTCAAGACTCTGTTCCTATGGTGTAGCATGAAGGAATCTCAGAGGCAATCAGTCTCTGGCAACACACGAAGGGATAGGCAACACTTCTGTGACCCTGAAGCATATATTTGGGAAGCCATCACTTAGACAGGTGCAAGTTCCCCTTCATATTTTGCTGTGGGAACATTTTGAAAAGTGAATACAGTCTGAGCTTAAGAAACCATGAAAGACTAGATCAAAATTAAAGTCTCAGATATGTAAATGTTGAAATATTTTGCTTCACAGTAATTGGGGATGATTTTTCCCCTCATTAATAACCCCACTTGAAGATAATAACCAGCTCTTCTTTCAGCTTCAGAGATGAGATGAGCACAGAATGCAGCTACTTCGTTGATGACTGAGTGATAACAGAGCCCTGTATCTGCAAAGTAATAATCATGCTGTAATCCAAACACCAATTATACATACTGGTTTTATTAATACAGATATTTTCTTTCTTCTTCTTTTTTTTTTTTTTTTCCCAAAAACCACACTAATAAACAGAAAATTCTGTTTTAGGTGTTTTTTTTTTTCATCAGCAGCTCCTAATACTCCATTTCATACCTATCTAGGCTTATTAAATGAATTAGGAGACCTTACTGCAGCTGATAGAAAATCTGGTTCCAGCCATTGAAAAGAGGCAATTTCTCATGCAACATCAGCTACATCAAGAGATAACAGAGCCAGAGGGACAAAAAAGGTTTCATTTAAAAATAAAGAAAAAAGAAACAAAACTGCTTAAATGTTGCCCTGAGCACTGAAGAACAAATGAGGAACTCACCAATCAGTCAGTACCCCCCAACCACCACTTTCATTGCTTGTTTAACTTGGCCAGCACTCATTCCAGTAAATTTAAGTTAGTGTTGGGAGAGTAGTATGTTTTTACTCTGAGTCTAACTTGGTTACTGGTGATTGATGCTTGGATTAAAAGCGTAGGGAGTACTTTGAACTATGAAGTTTAAGGAGAAAGCTATTTGGGTTTGTAAAGTCCATAAAATGATTTGAGATTTTGATAATGATTTAAAAACCAAACTGGCATCACCTCAAATGAAAACCTCGTGTTTATGAAGTCTTTGGATGTGGATTTACCATTTGTAGTTTGTCATCATTTCTGATGAGGCATAAGTGATACGCTGAACAAGACAACAGTAATTACTTCTAAGTAATTACTTTTAAGTAATTACTGTTCAGCAATTACTACACAAGCACTGCTGCTTTTAAGGACCAGTTTTGTAAAGTATATTATGTGGAAATTACGAGGACTCTTCTGAAAGTAATGCCTCCTGTTTTATTATGTTGGCCCATGACATCAGAGGCAGATGGTGGTGGTATGGCAGTAGAGGCTGAACCTTCCCACCAATATTCTGTAACACTTTGTTGCTGTGTGTCAGATGGAAGCAGAGGTGCACTCTGACACAATGGCATCTGACATGGAAGTGCAGATGAAGCAAAGGTGTGTTACTGAATTCCTCCATGCAGAGAAAATGGTACCCACTGACATTCGTCAACTCTTGCTGAACGTTTATGGAAACCAAATGGTGGATGTCAGCACAGTGAAAATTGGACTGCATGGGCAACATTTTCCTAGCAGTGAAATTATCACAGCAGCTGTGAAGCAGTGGGTTACTTCCACTGGTGCAGATTTTTAAAAGCGTGGCATGCAGGCTCTTGTTCAACACTGGCAAAGAGGCATAGCTACTACTAGTGACTATGTTGAAAAATAGTGTTTTGTAGCTGAGAATGTGCTCTACTAAATAGTGTTATTGTGCTCTTTGTATCTGTTGTAGTTTCCACGGAAATAAATAGCAGGCATTACTTTCACGGCAATCTATGTGCTCGTAAAATATATAGTTTTTAATGGAGACAACTAACTCTGGCCATAAGTCTATTATACTCTCAGTATATAAACACGCTAAGGAACAAAAAGAATTCATAATATAATTAGTTTTTAAATTCCAGCAATTCTAGTAACATATGTACATTTGCATACGCACAATTATATTAGACTTATGGTCATTGACTTGTAAAATAACTAACTAGTATTAAAGTCATTAATCACAGAATCACAGAATTGTTCGGGTTGGAGGGGTTCTCTGGAGATCATCAAGTCCAACCTTCTGTGCTAAAGCACATTCTCTACAGCAGCTTGCAGATGAAAGCATCCAGGTGGGCTTTGAATATCTCCAAAGAAGCAGACTTCACAACCTCTCTGGGCAGCCTGTTCCAGTGCTCTTCACCTTCACATTAAATAAGTTTTTCCTCGTATGAAACTTCCTGTATTTCAATTTGTGCCCATTGCCCCTTGTTCTGGCACTGGGCACCACTGAAAAGAGCCTGGTCCCATCCACTTGACTCCTGCCCTGTAGATATTTTTAAGTTTTGATAAGTAAGGCCTCACAGGGCATTTTATATGTTTCAAAAACCAAACTGCAAAAATAAGTTCAGATCAGTACAGAAAAGCACACAGGCACTTAATCATGTGCTTTTGTTGAACTGAGGTGGATGCAAGGCTCTACAGAGTACTAAAAGAGATACAGGGGGAATCTAAAAATATATTCGAATATTCAAGCTGTATGGAATGTTAGATCTTTTAAACACTGGAGCAAAGGTAAAGACTAATCAGGGAGAAAAAAGCTGGAGTGGAAGCAGAGAGAGTCAGCTGTCAGTGGGCTTCCTGGGCTCTACTGCATTCTTAACAGGCAGAAGGCAGAAGGAAAAACTACCAGTTCTTTAAAACTATTTATGGTGAATGAGAGACAGCTCATTTGCTGAACTGATATTGCCTTTTTCTTCTGTGATTGATGGAGAGAGAAGCTGATGGATTGTTATTATTTCTTAATTTCATTGCTTTTCCTCATCTGTTACATAGGGAATAGTTGATGGTTATGAAAAGGGTGGAAAGTTTTAAGATATGCAACTTATTCCATGCCCTGATTACAGTTTGTGATTTTTTTTTTTAGTGGAAAACGCTGAGAGAGCACCAAGGGACTGAAAACTACTCAATAACTTGATAAAGTTACTCAAAATTGTGTGGTGATAAAGTGAAATATGATAACGCCAAGAAAGTGATGAAACTATGGTCCTAGCCAAGTCCATGGCAACATTTACACTTATTTACAAGCAGCCAGTATGTCTGGAAGTAACCGCAAACTCAGATGGATGTGTTTTAATCCTGAGTTTAGTCCATCTCTTCCCTTCAAGTATGAGCAACCTCTCTGGGAGCTCAAAACAAGGGAGTAGACGTGGTATTTTTGCACATATTTGGTATTCTTTTCTTTTTCCCACTCAACAGTCCAACACAACTATTAGTTCATGCTCAGTCTCACAAGGATTCCTCATCTTGTATTTCTAGAAGGAAAACCTAGCTCTTGAAGATGACTTGGGAACAGATTGGTTGTTTCTCACAATGCAGGAATTAGAAGAAGTGTAATGAGATTATCAGGCATATGGCTCAAACAAAAAAAAAGAAAAAAAAGGAAACAGTTTTTCACACAACACATAATTAAGTACAGAATTACTGCAGACAGGATTGTGGAAGCCAAAAGTAAGATCAGGTTCAAAGGGGATTAGATAAATTAATGGAGAACAGATCTAGTAAAGGCTGTTAAAATAATGGTATGGATCCAATCTCTGCTTCAGAAAGTCTAAACAGGGAGATGAAACAGTTCTTGGAGCATGTACGGGTGCCCCCACCTTGCTACAAAGAGATCATAAAATCAGTGATGACGATTGCTACAATAAAGAAACAAAGCTATTTGGGCAAGAGCATAGGAAACAGGACAAAGCCAGGAACGAGCCCTTCCCTTACTGTCCCAGCTTTGGAAACTCAGCTGTTTAGAAACTTCATCAGCTGCAGGTGACTGAGAGAGTGCAAAAAGCAGCCAGCAGGATGCAGTGTCAGCCAAGGAAGAGACACAAAAGGTTGGGAAGTGCAACCCCAGAGTACTTTCTGCAACTGCAAATTCCTCAGCTCCATCTCTGCTGAGCAACACAGCACAGACCAAGGGCTGCAGAGCTCACCCTGCACCAAGAAGCCACCAGAGTACTGGCAATGGGGCTGATGGTGCCCTACTGCTTCCAGGAGCACACCTTGCTTCCTAATCTGGGGTCACACTGCCATTGTGCATACCAAGGGCTTGCCTGGAGTCAGCATGGAGGTCTCCTACATGATGCCAGACCAAGATTTGGTCTTGAAGATCTACCCTAAACTGAAGCCCAGCAAATTACAAATCTTTTAAATTTTATTTTAATGTATAAACCATGAATGAACGATTTAGGACACTCTGGAAGACTAACTGTAGTTTCTAGAGAAATGGACAGATGGACAGAGTACGAGCACCTTTCTGAAAAATCAGGCTCATTTATTCACACTAGAGGAAAATCTATCACAACTTCACTGACAACACAAGATTCTGAAATGAGAAAAAATATACAAACACAGTAAATAGTAGACTGCATAGAATTAGTATTTTTAAATGTGATGATTTAGACTGACAGGTTAGTTTGCTGCTTCTTGTCTCCTGTAAGGAAATGAGAAAGATTTATTGGTCTTGGGGAGGACCAGGAGCAACACTCACATTTTGTAGAAAGCCAGAGGAAGCTCACTCACCAAACACTTGAATGAAAGAGAACCAGTGACAGAATTCAGGATGTGCTTTGACATACTCCAATCTTACACATACTTAGCTCTGGCTCTCCTCATTTACAAAGAATGGATTTCATTTCAGAAACAAGCAGTTAAGATCACACGCTCTTGCTCTGTAATCTTATTAAATAAGAGACAAGTGAGATTTGTATTTTTATGGAAAGCAGAAACATGTGGGTAAATGGTTTGGATTAGTGGAGGTCATCTTGTCCCTTGTCACTGATGAGTCTATTCCCACTTGGTTGACATTGTTGCAGCAGCTGTGCCACCTCAGGCTGTAATTTCAGCACTTCCAACAAGCTAAATAGTTTTGGGGTGGTTGGCACTCAGAGGGAAGATTGCTTGTGGAAAATTCAGGCATCACAGCAGGTATATTTTTCTCTCAAAATCAATTCCCCACAGAAGGGAAAAAGGGATGCCTGTGGACAATAAAAAATTGGCAGGATTTGTGTGTACCGGACACTGAAGTACATTACAGTGAAATAATTCCTACAAACAATTCACCAGTTCATAAAAGATGCATTTATCTAGAGATTGAAGAGACAGCTGAGACTGACAGAACTTATCACAGCCACATGGAATCTGGCCCAGAGGCTACAAATGCAGAAGCTCCTATTGCTTGGGCAACGTATTTCTGAAAATTAGTGCTAGGCTTTGCAATGTTTGGGTGAGGGGTAGGAAGAAGAGGCCCCTGATGGCTCCCAGGTGATCTGACACTGTAGAAGGGATTTTGGACACAATCAAAGCCGTGAACATGAACATTTCTCTCTCTTGAAAATTTGCCCTCCAGTTTTGGCAGCTCCCACAGCATCAAACTGGAGCATCCAAAAAGCACTATTCTTAGTGCATTTCATACACTTGCCTCTGCTTCCTCCTGCCCTCTTGAACATCCTTTAAGTGAATGCCCTTTAAAAAATGAAGACAGAAACCTAGAATCATTTTAAAGGATTAAAAAGCAGCTGTCAATGTCAGAAGGATGCCCAGGCATGTAAACGACAATTTCTTTGATGAAGCAACCAAGGCACCGTAGCTTTCCAAATGTCACAACACTTGGGTTGTAATTACTGCTAAAGCTCTTATAGTAAAAAGCTTGCTAGAAGCTGCTTAAGACCAGGCAGAACTTGTTATAGCAGCATCCTCTCTTCGGCAACAATCAGGTTTCACCTTTCTTCTCAGTTTTGCCTTTTTGCTACTTAAAAAATAAAAATGGAACCATCAAAGACAATTTGCTAAAAAAAAAAAAAAAAAAAAAAAAAAGTAATATCCTTATGCCAAAGTTAGGACTTGGGAAGAATAATATTCCCCTTCCTTAAATTAAAGATCAGAGCAAGAAGGATCATCAATGAAAAAACCTCAGTGTTGTAAACCAAACAGAACAACCAGGATGCAAGTAGAAAAGGGGAGTCCATAGCTCAATGGCCTTTTTCTCTTTTTGTGCTAAGTTCACTCTGTTTCATTCTACCATCCATCCTATCTTCCTTTCCTTTGTCTGTTTTACCCAGTTCTTCTTCCACGACACACGGCCTACAAGTATGACCATGTAATCAAATACAATTGAGTTAAACTGCTAGGCAATGAGGCAATGACGTCTGCTCAGTGTTCTTACATGTGACCAGTGCACAAATAACCAGCAACAGTAACAGGCACACAGCACAAATTTCTCTTTGCTCTAACAACTAGTTGTCTGATAGAGGACAGTGTGACCTGAAATCGAAGGTGGATCCTGCCAACTACCAGCCAAAATTGGGCAATTTTAAAACAGAAGCTTAAAAAGCCTCTGTGAAGGTGCTGGTGACATAGACCTCATACCTGAAAATGATAGAAACTATCTAAAGATAAAATCACGGCTGAGCTGGAGCAGAAATGACAGCTTTGTCATAATAGTCTGTCTCACAGATGAAGTTGGAAAACCCTTTACACAAATCAAATGTAAGTGCTAGAAGATTTCCCTTGACCATGGTGATTGATCAAATGATGTTGCCTAAAGAGTGACAGCCTTTCTTATTTTCATTTTAGCAAAACAATGTGGGTAAACATTGATTTAGAATCATCCTGTCCTCAGTCTGACCACAACTGATCGCAACGTCTCTGCCTGTAAAGATAAGAGAATTAGTAGCCCATTAGTTAAAGCAATCATGAGTTCTAGTCAAACCCCTGTACTTATGATTACTATTGATGTATCTGACAGTCTTCCTACACTTGAGCAGACAATATGATGAGTATCCTCTACAGGTTTGTCCTTTCAGCTTCCTCCTGCTAGGACAGCAATGCGTGTGTTTAAGGGATCCCTTCCAGGCTCGTGCTCTCTCTATTTCAACTCAGCAGCATATGTACAAGAAGTCAGACTGCAGACAGACAACCAGCTGTTGTCAGTTGCTTTGCAGCGTGTTCCAGGTAATGAATTGCTGTCAAATGGGAGAACATTTCAAACAGGTGCCAACGAGGCTTGTCTTAGGCCCAGTGCTGTTCAATCTTTTTGTTAATTATGTGGTAAATGAGCCAGGGCTGCACTTCTAAAACCTGCAGTAGGCACTGAGTTAAGTCTGCAAGCAGTTGAAAGAGCAAATGAGAAGAATTCAGAACAATTTTCCTAAAACGGAGAAACGGTTTTAAAACATCATGGTGAAATCTGAAAAGACGAACATGATGTGCAACTGCCTGGAGGGGTAAATCAAATGCACAGATGCAAAACGAGGACTGACCAGTACATCAGCAGCTCTGCAGAAAGGGATGTGGGAGTTTCAGTGGATCACGAACAAGACATGAGTCAAGATGCTGCTGTGAAAAAGGCAAATGGCACCTGGATACACATTAATAAGCACTTTATGTGTAAGCTATGGAAAGTTCTTACTGGATTCTAGTCACTTCTAACAAAGTCTCAGCTGAACTCCACTCTGCAGCACTACTTTTTCAGACCCCAGCAAGCTGCAGACCATCCAGGCGAGAGCAGAAAGTAGACCTCTCAGAGACCTAGAGAACAGTATGTGTGAACAAAGTGTAGAAACTGGGCTCAGTTAGGCTGGAAGAAGAGAAATTGCATCTAAACCTGCCAAGCAGAAGTATCTGGATTAGACATAAAACCTGTCCAGAAAAAATTAAGAAGTTGGAAGATCAGTTTTGTCTTTTATGTCCTGATCAAAGCCTGGGTTATGAGTTTCCCTTCCCACAGCAGGCACCGTCCTGTTGATAGGCTCTGCCTGCCTGACCTCACCCTCTCCTGTCTCAAAATTTATAATATGAAGAATAACATAATGTGGTACAGGAGGGAATAGAGATCTCTGAAGTCATCAAAAAAGCCAGCAAGTTCCATTTTTAAATATGCCAGTTCTGAACTGATTGTGAACAGGGATTAAAAAACACAGTACAGAAAATTTACTTTACTGTAAAATAAGTTGGCCGTGGACCCATATTAAATTACTTCTCTCCCTGGGGCATCTGGTGATGAAGCCCAATGCTGGTCTGCTGCTAGCGTGCTGAGTACAGTTTGAGTTGAATTAATATTTCAGCTTCTGTAGTCTTAACTTAAAGACATATACCAGTGAGCATGAATCAAATAAAATACATACAAAATGTAAAACAATGAGTTCTGTCTTTATAATTATTTTTTTTAAATGATTGACCACTTTACACCCAATATTCACTGATTACAGACAGCTTGCAGATCAAGTATCTGAAAAACAACTTCTGCATGGTGGTTTTCTGAATTCCTCAGGACAATTTTTCTCTGGAGGGCATAATAACAGTATTTTTCTGTAGACCATCAGGCACAAGCACTGGCTCTACATCCTGACTTGGTCTGAAGGGAATTACTTGATGCATGAGACATTCAGGCCAAAAAAAACCACGACAAGCATCAACAACAACAACAAAAAAAACAAAATAAAAAACAACAGATTGACTTTAAAATGGCTTTACCACTTGGCATAATAAAAGTTGAGGACTGGTGAATTTTTCTGCTGCTACTGCACAATGGAAAATAAACAAAAATGCAGAAAATAAGAAAAATACCCCTCTGCTACAACTTGGTTATACCCTCAAGTTACATGATAAAAACAGAAACATGCTGCAGGTATCTGCTGTCTGCAATAAAGTGCTGTTTCTATAGTGCCAATGTTGGTCAGAAACAGCAATTTCATTTATTTATATAATTATTCTAACAGAGTTGGTTGAAGTATCTCTGCGTTGATCCTACATATTTTAACCTATCTATTGGGTAGCTAGAGAGCAAAGCAAAGAAAAATACAAGCACCTCTGTGACAAAAAAGACAAACACAGACACTGAAAAGCTGGTTACAGTCAGTTTTTACAGCAAAGTTCAAACCTTGTATCCGTAAAACAACTGTATTAGTGCTTGAGATATTTGTATTTCAGTGAACAATCTCTGTTACCTCTTGGCAGTTTAAGACTTGCTGGCTTGTAAATTCATAGTTGAAAAACAATTGGGAGAAAAAAATGGGACCTGAGTCTCTGAGATGCCACCAACTCTGATGCACTGTGTTCAAGGCATCCAACTTTTTAGTGTGGCTTTCTGCTGGAACTGTTTTATCCTCATTGGGAGCGATGGGGTGGTGTCAGGCACAGTATTTGCACTCTGTTTTTTACCCTGTGTATGGGAATTGACATTAGAAGGGGGTGAGGGATCCTCAGGAACCCACCTGCAGGGTGCTGTAGCCCGAGGCAGAGAGAAGGAAATTAAAAGGGGAAAAATGGAGGGTGGGGGAGCAGGACTGCCTCTACCCCCTCACTGGATGGCCCTGACAATACCTTAGCAGCCAGAATATATCAATATCTTTCATCAGTACCACAACTTAAAGGGCTTAAATTTCACCTGGCTAACCCAAGGGGATGCCTGCCGCCTGCTCCCCCAGCACGGCCAGATTCAGCGAGCTAGGACTGTGCCATTTCCTCTGCTGGTATGGGAATGCCAGAGAAATGCCAGCACCACGATGCTCGCACGCAGACACGCACACATGCCTGCAGCCTTCTGTCTCCTGCGCTCCCTTACATGCTCTTCCTTTTGTCAGCCCTACTTTTTTCCAACAGTGCTAAGGATTTAGTAAAAACCTATAGGTCTTATGTGTTGTAAAATTAGGCTTCTCCAAGTGCCAGCACAATGCTGCGTCTTGGCATGCAAGCAGCTTCGCTTCCATTTAGGAGATAAAGTGAATTTCCTCTTGACATTAAAGCACTCTCCATCCTCGCCTCCCTCGGATCTGCTTCCCCTTATGGCTGCGGAGTACAGCACAGAGCCACTCGAAACAGTGTAAGAGAAATCCACTGCAGCCACTTCAGAAATCCTGTGACAGTGCTACAAGGAAGATAAGCAGGGGGGAGAGAGGGGAGAGAAAAGGAAGAGCTCTCAGAGCCTGCTTGGCAGCAAAGCCAACACTTGAAATATCTGTGGGGAGTTTGAAAGCATTTCCTAACATCAAAAATGTGAAGAAGAAAAAGAAATTTTGATCAATGGCTTATTGCCCTTGATCTAAGCAAAAGAATCCTAGCCAGTCAGAAATAACAGAAATCTGTTTTATTGTAAAGCAGAAGTTTCCTATGTTTTGACAGCTGAGACTCGTGCTTTTGGCTGGGTTATCTGCCAGCCTTAAAATATTTATCAGTGAGTTGCCAGGCTTTTGTCCTTTCAAACTGAACTCTAATGATGAAGGAGAAGGTGCTGGAGAGATGTTAAGCACCAGCTCTCCTGCCCTAGAGCAGAACTCTGTGGCCTGAATTCACATGACCAGAAAAAGAGATTTCTACTCTCTGGCCAAGTTTCTGGTGAATCACTTGCTGGTCACAGAGCCAAGATCTGCCTTCTGGAGCATGGGAAGCAGCAGTGCATTGGTGATGAATGCAGCCCCCTCTCCTTTGTTGAAAGGAAATGGATTAACAGTATGTATTCTGTGCACAAGTCTTCAGAGAAATGGGCTAAAATATCCCAGATTAAAGAACTCCTGAAGAATGAACTGGAACACATGCAACAGAAAAGTCAAATGTGATTCTGAAAATGATCAGTGAAATGGTGGTGGTGGTAGCCAGGACAAACTCAGATATCTTACATACTACCCAAGCTAATTGGCTTCACAGAACTTATTCTTTGTCATTTCCATGAAAATTTTTACATCGTTACTTCAATGCTGCTTCCTCCTGATGCTTTCTACATTTTGATATACTTACTGTAGAAATTCAAACCAGATTCTTCTGCTCCTGTGCAATTTATTCATTTTAATGTGCCACTCTGCTTTCATTTAGTCACTTGGCTGTTATTCCATTTCATATTCGTACAACTTAAGGGGCTCTCTTAGGTGAAGTGGCTACAAAGTGAAAAATATTAAATGATTTCATATCTACTAGGAAGATGGAATTTCTCTTCCAAAACTTCAGGGTCAGTCATATTGACTTTGTATTTGAAAAATCTACTTCCATCAGTTCTGTCCCTAGCTGCCTTTATTCGTCCCAGGGTGACCACTATTTTTGTCATGTCATTTTCTATCCACACAGTCCTTGCAAGTGTTCAGCACTCTACTTCTGAGACTGATCTTCCATTTTCCGGATAAGGAATTCAATTTCTCTCATAGATGAGAAGTGATAACAAACTCCTCACTCAGGGACACGTTAATATGAGAAGAAGTCACAATACGGACACTAACAGTAAATGAAAACTGAAGGTGCACTACTATGTAGAATCACTTCCTTCAGGCACTTTTAGTTTTACCAACGGACAGCTTAGCCACACAGCTTTAATGTGAAGTAAAGCTGAAGAGCATCTCAGAGTTTACAAAACCAAAATTTTGAAGGGCCTCTGAACTAGTCTGTAGCACTATGTAAAGTCAGGGTGGGCTACTAAGAGTAGGCTCGAGGCTGCAAACCAGGGAAGGCAGAGGAAAGCACTGGCAGAAAGGAGCTGCAGAGAGGGAATTCTCTCCACACGTGTCTATATTGGCATGTATAACAAGGCCAGGGTTTAGGATCAAACTCTGGTCCACAATCACTAATCTCTGTGGGCTTGGATTTCTCCCAGGACAGTATAGGGCCATGCCATATACCAGGACTGTTCTTGATAAGCAGTCTGGATGAAGTCAGCCTATTTCTGATGGGGAAGAAAGCTTAGAAAAGTGGAAGCCTTGGCTTGTATTGCTTTATAATGTATTCCTTACATCAGGATCAGGCCAAGCTGACTGTACCATTTGAGGATTGCAACTATTTTGAGCAGAACCAATATTTGAGAATGTGAGTGACACCAGTGAGAGGACAGATGTTTACTGGTTCAGTCTTCACATGCAAAACTCTTGCTGTGTATTCAGTCATTTTCTGAAGACGGGTTTCTTGCTGTTGTAACATCAGTAAACAGAAGCACAATGTGCCTTCCAGTTTGTTGTGACTTGCTTATCCAACCCCTCTTTATATTCCAGGAACAAAGTTACTAGTTTTAAAACTGCAAATAGATTTTTTATCTCATCATAGTTATAAGAAACATTTAATTTTACATTGCCAATTTTCAAACATTTCTTTATACTCCAGCTAGGTAAAATAGTAAGGTGTTGGTGTAGCACAGTGATGAATTAATAACTTGCTCACTAGAGCAAGATCTTATTTTCCTCTCAAGCAGATACTAGGCCAGACATTTTGGAAGAACTTAATCAAAATCCTCATCAAAAGCCAAATGAGTGGATTTTAAAGAAAGTTTAATTACAGTGGTCTAACCACCCAGCATCATTTGCTTGATTTGATTAACGTAATGAGGAGCACATTTAATGAGAAATGCATTAATTCATTTAAACAAGTGGTTTTATCTGAGGTATTAAGTATCGGCTCAGATTATGTACTGCAGAAACTATTACAGCAAAAATTGGCTGAGGTCAGAGCAGTAGTCATGCTGTAATTACAAGCTCCCAGCCATAAGCTGAACTTGCACAGTGCTTGTCATGACTGAAAAAGCAGGACTCTCAATTTTAAAAAGCCTCCCAAATATGGGACTTTGCTTCTATTCCACAGCTGGGATCTCCATCCCTTGCTTTTGGATGTTCAGAAAATTCAGGAATTTGAATGGTATTTCTCTGAGTTTCAGACAGTTACACAAGCAGACATTATGAGCAAACGACAAAGCTGGAGCTCAGGGGGCTCCTGACACCACCCATAGCCCTAGAGCAAACAACCCGTTCCCCATTTTCATTCTGTTCTACCTCTTTCATGCCCTTGTCATAGAGGATTGTACTGGCATCCCTTCCCCACTGCCTGGCTGCATCTCCCCACCTCTGCACGCCCTTTGCTGTCCTGTGCTGCCCTGAGCACGTTACCTCCTTGACTTTTGCCATGCTCCCATGTCTGTATTCAGTCTCTGCTTGTTTTTCCTGTGGTGTCTGCTCTACCTCTGCATGAGCTGCCTTTCCTGTTGCTTTGTACTGAGTCCATAGAGCCCTGAAACAGCTTTGATTTTACAGCATGGTTGCACAGTGGACTTAAGCACTATCTATTGCTCAGTCTTACCTCAGTTACCACCAGCAGCTTTGAAACTGCTCTCTAACAGGGCAGGAGGCTGGTTTCAGCATCCTCCTGCGATAAGTGCACACTGACAAGTGCAGATTGGCGTGAAGGCCATGTTTTGCCTCTTGTTTATCTCCCATTTAAGTCAGCACAAGAGTGACAGTCAGACACTATTATAAATCTGAATGCAGGTGCCAACTTTTACCTGCAAGTTTGAAACTTCTGATGAAGACTTTCAAAATATAAGCTGAAGTGGAAAAAAAGAATCATCAAAAAATAGACCTAAGGATTTCTAATTTTTTTTTTTAGTAGAAGATGAGCAAGCAAAACATTCTATTGAACTGAAAACCATAATTCTTGGGATTGCTTCTGTCACTTGTCTTTAGATCACAAGGAAAGAAGAGTAAAAATTGGAGTTACAGTCCCCTGATTTTAGAGAAATCCTGAAATGTGCTGCATCTGACTGCTGCACACCAACAGGAACTGGTGAAATATCACTGGTATATAAAATATTTGCACAGAGGAAAGCATTAGCAGTGAGTACCTCAGCAGTACACTCAAGGATGTTCCCAAGATAAAAGCAATCCTGTTTTGGAACAAGCTACCCAAGTAACATATACAGACTACTTTAAACAGCTGCCCCTTGATGTCATATTTGGTAACATCACATAGAATCTAGGCAGGAACTCATAAAACATAAATTAGTAGAAGATCATATCTTAAGTTACATTTTCCCACTCTCTCAGCCTGGCCTCAAGGAATCAGCCAACCTTTCTAATCTTGTCATCTGAAGAAAACTTCCCAAGGATCAATATCTTTGACAGTGCTAGAGTGACAAATGCAAAAAACTGTCTCTACAGTCCTCACAGAAAACACCTTCTACAAGAGAACCGTGACATCCAGTGGATTCTCATCATGGCCATCCCAGAATGTGCACTTCCTCCTACGTACTACGTGAACTCCCTCTGTACTACAGTGAACTCGCACTGAAAATGTGTGTGTAAATGAAAAACTCAGTTAACAACAGGAGAATGTTTCTCAAAAGAACCATTCTGCCTCTGATTGCTCAGCCTCACTCTCCATAAAATCCTACAAAAGAAACTGCAAAGACAGAAGTCAGGATTAAAATTCAAAAAATGACTGGATCCCCAAAACCACTGAATCCAACAACAATGCTGATTTTATGGCATGTCGCAATTTACCTCAGACACTGCTTGCTAATCTCATTTTCTCAGGAGATAATTACCTGTGCATTTCTTCCACCCCGTGTTCAGTGGAGCTGAAGACCTTATTATAACTCCTCTTTCTAACATCCCCTCTTTTCCTTTCATCTTGAAGTACTTGACTGATTACTATAATGAAACTAAACTCAGACAAATTGCTTCCAGTCTTTCCTTATCTGGCAGTTTGCTAGTTATGTCCTTCCTTCTGTTTTTCACCTCTCAACCTTGTCTGTTTTTTTTTCTAACAGGTGTAGCAGTAACATATATTACCTCTCTTTACAGATATTCCTTCGGAGTGTCATGGCTATTCCCTGTTTACCCCAAACTTTCCCAACCAGCCTCCACTTTGGAAATATTGAGTGTGGTTCCAGATATGGCTCCAGTTCTGATTCACAGATTCCTTTTTGAATAGCAACATGCCTTTTAGTCTAGCACTATCCAAGCTCTCAGCAGCTTCAAAGAGATATCTGGGTTTGATTTGGATTGTGCAGAGTAGGAGCACAATTTAACAGGCCAAACATCAGTCACTATTTATAAAGGGAAAGGAAGCATTGTTAGTTCAGACCTTCCTTAAATTAAAGTGAAATGACATGGAGGAGATTCAGGAACATATTGCTCTGCACAGTTGAGCATAGTTCTGTACCACTCTATACAGTCAGAGATGGCAGGTTTAACATCACTTCTCTCCAATACTTCCCAGGTACTGTACTGTTCTTTAGCAATGTCCACTGTGTTGCTGCAGTATATTATTTGCTTCTCTTTATCTGTGGAGCACAAAAATCGTAACTTTCCTTCCCTGAATTCAAATTCAGAATAGAATCATAGAATCATTAAGGGTGGAAAAGACCTCTGAGATCATCTAGTCCAACTTCCAGCCATTCCCACCATGCCCAGCTACCACATCCCTCAGTGCCACATGTACACGGTTCTTGAACACCTCCAGGGATGTGACTCCACCACCTCCCTAGGCAGTTACTTAAAGGCGTAACCATTTGGGAACAGTTAACCAGAATCCTATGTAGAAACTCAACATAAATTCACCTAGGAAATTATGGTGTGTCCCACATGGACCTACGTAATTGCATGCTAGTTTTAGGAAGTATTAAATATGCTACTACACAAAGCTCTGAAGCAACATACAAACTACCACCATGGCTGAATGCTATACAGTTCCTCTAGCTTGCACAGGAAGCAAGTATCGTATTGCTCACTCACCATGGAGCCCTCAATGAACACTTGGAATTCATTCTTCAAAAGCAAATATCTAAATTTCATGTCTATGGTAGCAGTTTACACCTTTCCCCTTTCACCAAAAGACAACCAGAGACAATTCAGGACAGGATTATTACAGAAGCAATTTTAAGACTTGTATTTCTCATCGAGAAACTAGGAGCAGTCTGTGACCGTGACCACATGAGAGATTTGCAATCTCAATTTACCATGTTCTGAGTAAATGTTTACCCTATATGTGCCTGTCACCATGGAAGAACATGGGGGACATACAAGAAGGTATATATTCACAGGCCCAAAGGAAAAGCAAGCCTCATTGGCTCTTCTTCCTACAGCAGTATAAACCAGGAGTGTGATTCCAACAGGCCATTTCATCAGTGGGTTCTGCTAGACAGCATGGAGGTAAGTCCCATCAGATAAATGGAAGCCATTAACCCAAGGAAAACATCTGGTGAAAGCATAAACCCAAAAGGCAGAGCGCTGAGAGCAGCTTTACACGCTGGCTCTGCTCAGCCAGGTGTATCATGGCTGCCAGGGCTGGCTCCTGCAGGGCTGGCCTACTGCATGCTGCAGTGAGACACTTCTGATGCCTTTCTCCCTGCTCCTCTGTGCCACAGCAATGACATTTTATGCAAGAAATCCAGATATTTGCAAAGTAGTAAAACAGCTCAGATTTCTCACACATTTCTGTAGGCAGCTTTAGCCGGTTTCTATCACCTGATGTAATTTCTGCCATGTTGCTTGGCAGATTGCTTGTGGCTTGGCCATCTCTTCTTGAGACCTGAGAGCCTGTTACAATATCTTTCCACAAACCTGTGAGAACTGGATGCTGGTTATCAGAATAGCCAAATTCAGCAGGAGAGCAGCTCTGCTCACTTCTCATCCTGGAGGGCAACACAAGAGCAGTACCAGGGAGGGGTGGGGAAAGGACAAAGAGTGGAAATAACCCGTGGCACAGCAGGTGATTAGATCCCACTTCTGCCCACAACAGCAGCCTTTACCTTCTCGTTTTTCCTCTCTTCGGCCTTGCCAGCAGTGCTGGGGCTTGCAGGGCCACCCAGAGGTCCGCTGCCTGCCTCACCATTGAGGTGGGCTGCGCTGACGTTGGGCGGTGTGATGGCAGCTGCGGCAGAGGTGAGGGGGATGAGGGGCCGGGTCCCCGGCGTGGGCGGCTGGTGGCTGTGCTGCGGGGAGATGGCAGAGTGAGGCCGGATGGTGGTGGCCGGCAGGCGGGAGGGTGAGCTGGGCGTCCGCAGTGGTGAGACCGTGGCGGTGGGACGCTCCGGCGCTGGCACCGCGGGGTGAGCTGTGAAGGGAGGTCAGAGCATGGTTAGGTCCCCACCGTGCTGCCCAGACTCACTGCTAAAAGGATGCTGGGGGCTGATGGAGACCTACAGCGCTTAGACTGCACTGAGGATACCTGAGCCTGAATGTATTCTTGGCAAAATCCTAGAAATCCCTTTCCCAGCTGCAAAAGGTCTGTCTGTGGTCACCAAAATGGCTATTCCTCCCTACTGCTGCCAGAGGGCTAGTCTTGCTATGCATCCCCACGCTCAGAAATAATTCATAAGTCAAACTGATTTTTTTAAATACATAATCTCACTTCATCTGAGCTGTTTTCCAAACTGGCAAGACACCCTCCTAATGCTGCTGTTAACTCCCTGAAATGCTAGGGGGCATTAAAGCATGGGGCCTAAAGAGTTAGCCTGCATGATCCACGATGACCCTACAGAAGGCAATTACAAATGAAGGTCTCTTGTTTCAGCCTTAACAAAATGATCAGCGGCACAACACTGAGCTGTGCAAGATAAATTAAACAGGAATCCACAGGAGACTTTCTGAGATCAGCCTCATCTCTGCCAGCAAGGTCCCTTAGAGACTGTGCAGTGCCTTTTAGTCTAGCTTGCCCTTATGAGCACACCCTGGCTGTAACCATTAGGAACCTGAACCGGTGCTCAGCTGTTTAGTGACCATGACTCACTGCTGAGGTTACCTCTCCAGGGATTTGTGAGCCTGTTGCATGGCCTGTGTTTCAGAAACATGACGAAGCTCTAGGCCCTTTCCCACAATGATGTTTCCTTTGACTTCCACATTGGTTGACCGCTTAGGTGTAATCTACTTACACTTCAGGTAGGTACAGAGCAGAAGCTGAGTACACACTCAGACATTCCCCCATTTAAATGATTCAATAGTAGAACTGGCTGGCAAATTCCCATTTCACATTTCAAAGTTTCATAATCTGATTTAGTTCTGTACCAGTGCGACATTTGAACACTTTTACACTTTTCTGAGCACAACCTATTGGCCTCTTCTGTTGGTCAGGGCATCTACCTAGAATGAGAAAGCACACAATCTAGTCAATGGGCACTCACTTTGCTTCCCTCCTTGTTTTTGTTGCGGCTTTCTGGATGAAGTCCAAATTACCATTCCCAACAAAAAGCTTTATTTCAACAAGCCAAATTTCTTTTACCAAGACAATTGCACTGATCTGTGGATTCCTTAATTCATCTAAAGGATACATTTTAACACGGGACCAAAAGCAGCTATTGGAGTTTACTCAATCTATAACTAAGCAACAATGCTAGAACAACTGAAACCACTATTTTTTTTGTTTCTATAGTTAACAACAGTACCTATTACCAGGGATTAAAATGACAAGGAGTGTCATTTGTCACACTGACTACCAGCTGGGTACTCATGTGGTTGGGAGGAAATTTAATCCTTCAGCTTTATGCCAAATAATGCTGAACCTGATGGGCAAGAAATCATCAGATTAGCACCTCTGAAGTTTACGTGTTTCTCCCTCGCAGGAACTCTGATCCTAGACATTTCTTTTTGTTAATGTTGTTCATAGAAAACCAACAAAACTATCATTAACTGGTCTTAATCTTGCAGTGATTTTAGATGTAGCATGAGAAAGGCAATAAAAGTTGTTATTAGAGACTCCTTTAAGGCTGTTCTTATTATTAGTTACCAATTCCTTTTTCCCTGTATTACCAAGAACACCTATTGGAAAGTGCAATCCATTTCTGGAGAGCCAGAGTACCACTGGTTATCTTGAACCGATTATCTCCTGATTTTCCTGTTTGAAGCTTGTGTAATGAGCAATCTCAGCTGCTAGAAATCTAATTTTCTGAGATGGTTAAGCTTGCAGGGTCAAGGTTTTGAACTACTCCTAAGAGAGAAATGGCTTTCCTAAATCTGAAGAAAAAGCACTGCAATGGAATTTCACAGTACTTATCTGGATGTGGAAGACTAATTTGATAATTATATTAGGTACATTAATTCTTTCATATAGTCCTCAGTGTTTATAAACACAAAGGAATGAGAAAGCAAGTAAGCCAGCAAAATAAAAGGCCTGAGAAAAATCAACTGTGAGCAAGGCTCTCACATTTTTTTTTCTGTAATTTCATCTTCTTACTGTTACAATGTATGCCTTTGCTCTGGGATCTCTGGATCTGGACTGTGCTGCATCAAACATGCTATTAATTAGCAATGCTCACTGAAGGCTATTTTTGTTCTACACCACTCATATTTCATTTTGGGTGTATTCCTACATTAGTGGCCTTGTGCAAAATTGATTTGTTACTCATACATATTGCAAGCCAACAGAAAACGTGATTTGAATACTGTGCCAGCTTGCTTCTCCTGGAAGGCTTCTCAAAAAGGGAATGTGCATTACCTCATCCTGCAGGACTTTAGAGACCTTCTTGAGGGGCAGTGGTCCACTGTATATATGTATCTATCAGTCTATATATCACTGCATATATATATATATCAGTCAGGACATATGTTGTGAAGAAAAATACTTCAGGGGAGCCCACCTGCCTGTCTGCATGGGCACAGGATGCACTGGGAAGCTCCCAGAAAGTGAGCTACCAGAGATGCTCTCCCTTAGCACCCTGCAAGCCCTGCACAAGACGGGACATTTTTGCCTTTGTACTGCAGGAGCAGAAGGGCTTTTGATAGTGTGTCTTGAGGGGAAAGCAGCAGCCCTCTAAACTACACAAAAAGAGAATAAATAGATTATCCCCCAGTGCGATATGGCTGGCATGTGAAGTCCTGCTGATGTTTGCTGAGCAGAAGGAGCTTGCTCTGTTCCAGATTCAGATTCACGTGTATTTGATTACATTTTCTTGTCTTTGGCCTGTACTGTGCAGGAAGTGAAATTAGATGGTCACACTGGTCCCTTCTGGCTTCAAAAGGCATGAATTCATGACTTACACTACACTATATTGCTCATTTGGGTTTGCTTCATTTTGTATCAAAGACCTCAGTCTCACAGCCTTTGCTGATCTGCCTTTGTAAACACTGTGGCTCACATCCCTATAAAATATCAGAAACAAAATGTTTTAAATTTTTCTGTGAAGTTCCACCGCAGGATTTACTTTTACTTTATTCAACATCAGAGCTGCTTAACATCAGGGAAGAGGGAATAAATTGTGCTCCAGAAAATTGTGCCATACATCAAAAAGGAAACCCAGAAAGAACAGAGCCCCCCTGGCGTGAGAAGCTCTTATTCTCGTTCCAAAAAGGTGGCAGTATTTTTCAGATCTCTCGCTCTATCACTAACACTAAGTCCCCTTCTGCCTAATAAATACCTTTCATCCCTGCAGCCCAATGAAATGCTTCTTAATTTTAAGATGTGTGTTCCTCGCTCTGTGATACGGGCAGTATTTCTCAGTCAGCGTGCCAACCGGACTTGGGACTGCTAATCTCCTTAGTATGCAGGGTGCTTGCTTTTGCTCAGATAAACTGAATAAATATTTGTAAACACCATAATCTATTTCAGCTGTAGCAACAGAACAATCTGATAAACACAACGCGGTTCCCAGAGATCAATAGAAACCTATAAATATTACAAGCAAATAAAGCACAGTCTATTCCACGCGGAGCTGTGCTGGAAGTGGTGAAAGCAAGCTGCGGGGATGGGCAGCCTGGGGAGGCTGTGGAGGCTCCTGCAGGAACACGTACGTACCCATCTGCATGGCGCTGCGGGTCTGGTTGGCGGGCTGCTGTGCCGAGTACCTCAGGCAGTTGTTCAGCTGCGGAGAGGCTGCCTGTAGCTGGGGATGCGTCTGAGGAGTTGTGATGGGGACGGCTGGCCTGACAGCAGTGGCGGTGGCGTGCACGGCCCCAACAGGGTGGATGGATCCTGGGACTCCTTTCGGGGCCTGAGCTCCCCCGGCTGCGCTGGTTCTGGGCTGCCCGGCTCCCACTGGCACCCTGTGTGGAGATGGAGATCACAGATCTCGACAGCTGGGCACCACGCTGATGGGCACCCCCAGTTACTCAATGTGGTACTCCCTCAAGTATTAAGCTGAGCTTTATTTGTATCTTCACGGGACACACAATAAGTACATCGGAGGACATTTTTACCCCCTCATCCCATGTGAAGATGAGTAGGGTGAAAATAGAAAAGATAATTTTTCCAACCAGTTTTTTTCTTAGGCCATGCTTCTGTCTATATAATTTCACCTGAAAATGCAAATCTAAATTCAGAAGAAATTAGTATCTCCCAAATGCTGTTTTATGGGCCAGAAGCTATTTTACAGGCAATAATGGAGCAATAATTAAAACAGACTTGGAGATCTTCCTTGGGGCCGAAACTGCATAGAGCCTCACAGATGGAAAACAAGATGGAAAGCAGCAAATTGGCGTGTGGCTTTTGAAGGGGACTGAAAAGCAGCAGGCTTGGCAGGGGTGGGCTTGCCTGAGCTCCTTTGCTTTATCTGTGAGCTTTGCTTTGCCTCCTGAGCTTTACCTGTGCAATCAGCCCTAGCTTAGACTTGCTAAGAAAATAGAAAAGGCAAAAGACTGCAGCTACCCTTACTGGGAAAGAAATTTGACAATAATTGGCCCCTCTTTTCCTGCTATCTTAAGCTGCATGTATAACTTTTCTCTCGTCTGAATGACCATGAAGACCTCAGCAGGGAGGAACGAGGCCATGCAGTGAGTTCAGTCTAAATCACTTCTCATTCCTCTTACCATTGAGCTAGAAACTCTCTGACCAGGGCAGGAGGACAGCAATGGACAAACTCGCTTGCTGCTCAGCAGCTCTTGCTGAGTTTCTTACTCAGGTTTCTCAGCAATTTCCCAGCAGGAGACACTATGAAACAGAGGTATCATTCTGTGCTGTCCTCTTCTATTTGGCTGCTCCATGTGCCAAGGGCCTCCACCAGCCAAGGGCAGCAAAGGGGATATGATGCAGAACAAATTATGGAGGAAATGGAAATAAGACATTGTAGGGTGTGAGCAAAGGAGGAGGATATAACAGACAGGGTAAAAGACCAACATATGGGGGTGGGATTGGAAAAAGTACTGGGGTCCCAAGCAGTTGTGTGGGAGAGGCAGGAAGAGGGAGTATGCTGAACAATCAGGTGCAATTCAGAGGATAAGATAAACTGGAGAAGCAACCCCAAGAAAAGACTGGAGGGATGAAGAGCGAAATTCTGATAGAGAGGCCAAAGCACAGGGTGGAAGATAAGGTTAGAATGTTTAGAAAACAGCTGTCTCCTCTGCCCCTTCTCTTAAAAAAGAAAAACACAGGAGGAAAAACACCGTGGTGTTGGTGTCACATGAAATCTAGACAGGGTTTGCTTGGATTACATTTTGCTAAATGTAATTCCTCTGATTTTTTTCTTCAAACTTTTTTCATCTGCTTTCAGGTAGGAAGAGGCTAGGAATCCCACCAAATGGAAATCTTGACTGTCACCTGCCTTGAAAAGCTGGCAGAATAGGAGCAAGGATCAGCTGGAACTGGCTTGACCATCTGTGCTAGATTGGGTTTGCCAGAAAAGGACACTTAGTAGTCCACTGAGGGCTGCCTTTGGGCAAATGTACACCAACAGGTACAAAAACTTCATATGTGACTGCAGTATTCCTGGGTGGAGGTTGGATATGGCAAAATATATCTTTCAGTCTACCTGGAGAGGCTTGCCCTTTTCTCACCATGCTTTCCTCACATGTGCTCTGACAGCTTGTAAATCTAGTTCACTCTTATTAAATTCGTGGTCAACTTCTTTTTCTTGGGTTTTGTAAGGAGTGGCAGAAAACCATGTACAAATCTAACTCTCTGCTTTACTGTCAAAATGAAAGGGAACAAAGCAAGTTTAAAGCGCAGCAAATAAGGTATTTTGTTGCTAGCAGATTTTTCTTGCTGTTCTCACTGACAGTGATTTACACAGAAACTTAATTAGTGCACAGGATCATAAATATAATCATAAAGCTGCTTTTGGGCTTTGTGGAAAGGACTTTTGCCCTTCAGCAGTTTTGTGTCTCGTTCTAGCTGTGACATGCTGCATTTAATAAAGTCTTGCTGATTCAGATCAACAACACTTCAGCACAAATCGCTTTACTAATTAAGAACTGAAGAGGCAAGGAGTGAAAGCTGCTGAGGGCCTCTATAAAATCAGGTAAATACATTTAGGTTGATGAGCAGTGAAGACCCCGTGAAGTAATGCCATTTTTTTTTTAAGGTAAAATGCAGTGTTAGGACTGTCAACAGGCTTAGTCATCATCTGTTCATCTGCTCTTTATTTTGTTCTTGCCCAGACCACATATTACAGACTTCAGACTTCATTTAAACTGAAGATGGAAGAAACCTGGACTAATTTTTGAAGATCAACACTCTCTGAGTGGTGGAGTACCTTTCTCTGCAGAGAAACAAAAGATGGGGGATTGTGTGCCTATGGGAGGATGCACTGACAGTGTGTGAGAAGAGATGAACTCAATTTGCAAACCCAGAGTTGCTCTAAAGGAGAGATGGGCACACACATGGCAGCGCTTGTCTGCAAGAAGCACATGTGATAAAGCAGTTGGGGACGCTTGTGAATTTTCTCCTCAGCTTTCAGACTATTTCAGAGCAGGGTATGGATCAGAAACACTCTGATTTGTTCTTTTCCAATACCAAATTCTGACAAATGGCTTTCCTCCACATACATGCTATTCTTTCCTTTTCTCATCCCATGCAACAGACAAGGGTAGTTAAAGTGAAACAATTTGCTGAACTCTTCTATCACTTCTGAACGCTAATGGTTCAAACATTAGTCTTGTTCTAAATGATCCAACAGCTGATTTCAGAAAAACAAAATATAGGTGAGGAGCTACTACAAAGCAAGCCACAAACATTCCTTGCTTTGTTTAGTCCTGTACATGACCAGTAGTTACAAAACAATGCAAAGTAAGTAGCAAATTGATCACAGAATCATAAAATCACTTGAGTTGGAAGGAACCTTTAAAGATCATCTAGTCCAACTCCCCAGCAATGAACAGAGACTCCACATCTACAGCTCAATCACATTGCTCAGAGCCCTGTCCAGCCTGGCCTTGAATGTCTCCAGGGATAGGGCATCCACTCCTCTATGGTCATCCAGTGCTACACCATCCTTATTGTAAAAAAAAGCCTTTTTTTTTCTTGTATCTAATCTAAATCTCTCCTCTTTTAGTTTGAAACCATCTCCCCTTGGCGTGTCACAGCAGGCCCTGCTAAAGACTCGTTTCCCTTCTATGCAATAATAAAAGCTGGGAACATCAGACTTTGTAAAGTTGGGGGTTGTAAATGCTGTCACCTAATGCAACTAGTTAAGTCTTCTGAGAGTGTGGATAACTGTTGCTGCACCAGCAAGTCATGTTACCCAAGTCTGCAATGGACTAGAAAATTTCAGGTATGGGGAACGTGATTTAAAAACAGAGCCACCCTGTTTTCAGCATCCTCCAGACACAGAATCCTTCCTACCCTATCTCAGGCACCTCCACCCTGGCTGGCAGTCCTCACCTGGAAACAGGTGTCACATAGTTCCCTGGGAAGACCCCAGACATGCCGCTCCTCAGAGACGTCCCCTTGAACCAGCCATCCTGGCACTTCTCAATGACCCGGTACATCTCGCCCTTGCGGAGCTCCAGCTCATCATTCTTCTGGGGCTTGTAGGCATACAGGGCCAGGTAGCTGTGGGGAGAGGTCACACAAAGAAAATGCAAAGCTGACATCAGCCACCACCTCAATTCCAGCCCCGTGGAGCAGAAAGTGAGCAGAAACACTGCTCTGAAGCAGTGCTTGAAAAGGGGCATCATTACAGCACAAGGAACAAGGAATGGCAGAGACAGATCAGCTGTGTGCTGAGACAATAAGGGAATAGCTAATGAGATTAAAGGGAGGGAGTAATTTAGAGATTAGCAAAGCAAACTTTCCACACGGGGTGCAACTGAAGCAAAACACTTCCACAAAGCATCACTCAGCTCAAGAATTTAGTAGCAATCTCAGAAGAAGGAGCAGTTGCAGTCAGTGCAACCAGGACCCAGGCAGGAACGCTTCTCAAAGTCTGGATGAACCATACATTCCTGTGCTTCAGGGTGTGAACCACCTCTACTGTCTGGATTTTCTGAAGAAGCTTTTTTCATGGGGAGGCTACCTCAAAGATGTTGAAGGCTGCTTTTCTTGCACTTTTCACTGTGCTACTTATGTTGGCTTATTGGGTTATAGAAACAACACACTGAACTGTTTTGATACAGTTTGGTAATACTTGTACTGTGTGGGCAAAGCAAAAAGTGACAGAGGCTGACATAGCTCAGTGGTAGAATTTGGCTGTGGACGTTTTGTATGCAAGTATACTCAAGAATTTAGTGCCAGTCCCACTACATAGAGCCTTTTATTTATTTAATTACAGCATTTATTTATTCCCTTTGTTCAGAATCTTCCTTTTTATCTCTTTTTGTTCTTCCGCTGCTACTTTGAGGACGTGTCTAATGTTGTGAAATGACTACAACTTAAAGTCCCTGAAGGTATTCTCTCTGCTTAGAGATATCCTTGTTGAAAATTAAGAATGACTGCTTGCACTTTGGGGAATAACAGGAAGTCTGGATAGGATAGCAAGAATGCACATGCAGAACAACACTTCCTTTGTAAACACCAATTTTTTTTTGGTACTGTCACCTTTATACAAATGCACAATGGGATTTCTGGTGATTCTTGATCAAGGTTGTACATTGAGTTTTGGGTTTTCTTTTGTCTTTGTGTTTGACAGGTACAGAGAGATTAGGACAAACTGGGAAACACTTATGGGAAGTGCATTTACACTACAAAGTGCAGCAGAATGCTCTTAGGTTCAGGGGTGGGTGAGAAGAGGTTTGCTGCCTAACTTATAGTTCCAAACCAGAGAAATAATGAAAACTATAACCACTGTGATTTTAGACTTGCAGCCAATAAAAATGATACATGACTTTTTACATTTGCTTTCTAGGAAGTATAATTGCTGAATAAATCCTGTTAGTTTTCCTGATTCTCCTCCTTTATGTCACCAGCAGATTTCCTTATTTTTATTCTGAAGGCAGTAAATAAATAGCAGTAATGAACAGAATATGAAATATTTGGTAACAGCTCCTTGGGGCATCCTTAGGCTGATGTGCCTGGCCATATTTACCATGTGCATGGGGTACAAAGACCTAATCAGAAACTGTATTTCACTAATCAACAGATGGGAGAAACCATCCTGCACATCTTTTGCTTAGTCTATATAATTAGGTGGTCCTGAGCAGGTCTGTTGTTGTTCACCTGAAGGAAAACATGAGGCTACATCTGAAGTGCAGAACATTAAAGTGCATCACCCTGACATGAAATAAGGTTACATGCTTCAGTGCTAATCCTTCAGCACAGGGTTCTGTTAGGACATAACGCAAAGTGCTGGGAACTGCACTTATTTGAGATAGCAAAAAGCACGGCTTCAACTTTACCTTTTACAATCACTGCTTAAATTTGGCTCATATTCAGGAGCTAGGGGTAAATCAGGGGTCAAGGACAGAACATTTTAGATGGTCACACTCACTTAGCCCTTTTCCCAAAGGACTGCATGTAATAATGTAATTTAACAGGTTGAGATACTGGAAGAAGGTTCAGAGAAAAATGCCCTAATGTGGATTCTAGACTGCTTTCTTTTGCAGCTGTCTCCAGCTCTCCTATGAGTTTCTTTCTGTTCTTCTTTGCAAATTCCCCCAACTCAGTTCCCTAAAAAAATCCTCCCCCAACTCAGTTCCCTAAAAATGTCTAAGAAAGAGCGCAGATCACAGTCTTGGCCTGGGGGAACAATTTGTGAGTCCAATTATAATGCAAAACTCCCATGGCCCTGTCCAGGACTGAGCTTCTCCAGGTCTGGTACAGCCTTCAGATAATGATAACTCCTTGGCTGGAGCTTGGCTTGTCAATGCAAAATGTCTGAGTGGATAATGAGGCTGCTTCTCAGGAGAGATGAGAAGAATAGAAGGGAGCAGGGGAGGGCTGCTGAGGCACAAGGGCAGAGGCACTGCCATAGAGCCAGGAATTGCTCTGATTCAGCAACTGAATATCAGAAATACTGCTGATTATGACACCATTTGAAATAAATTTTTGCCCGCTTGTGTGTCACATAGGCTCCAACTGGGTGTCTGCAGGGTGATGATGATCCCTCTCTGAGGGATACCCAGCGACATGTAGTACCCCACAGGTGTGCAGGCCTTACATTGGTACCCAAGAACAATTTTTCTTTTGCTCTGTTCCAACTGTACCATTCTCCTTAAAGCAGATTTCCTGTTATTTTAGAAGATAATTTCTGAATTCAGATACTATTTTACTCATTTAAAACAAAACAAAACAAAACCAAAAAACCCTAAAATACTGGTATGCTTGTGTATGTATCTATATAGTTCTACTGCTTACGTGAAGCATGTGTGATCAGAGGAAAGGGCTGAGAACTTTGACTATACAGATACCAAATTAGCCAATTGGACTGGAAGAGATTTATTATAACAAAGGCTATCACTCATTCTGTACCTAGTCAACCTTCTGTTTTTCCACACGCTATAACAAGCTCACATGCCCACGATACCCTTGTACTTTATATGTTAGTTTGATGCCTTTGCTGATGGCGCTGAAAAAAATGCAGATGGGTCACCTTTTCCTGGTTAACGATGAATGTATCAGATGTTTGATTACAGAGGACTACATCTTTCAAAGAGCTTTAGCTGAATGAAGGAGGAAGATTTTCCTTAGTTGAGAGGCATCCTTAACGGTGATTCATGTAGCTGTAAGAAATATAGCAGGAGTCTCAAAGAGAAAGAGAAGTCTTGCTTCTCACGATTCATTTTTCAGCTTCATCAGAGGCTGAGTTGTGTAAGAAATTGTGCTATCTCTCTTTTCAGTGCTCCTGAGCTGAGATTCATGCTTGCAGATTTCAAACACATGTACACATGCACATGATTGGAAACAAAGAGTTGAGTGAGATGAGCTGAATGCTTACATATTGAGGGGGAGCTGGACCTTCGGTGGTACTCCCTGATCTCCAATTATTGCACTTGTCCTGGGACCAGCCACCGTGGCTGTTCCAATCGAGGAGGAATCCTGAAAGTATACAAGAACATGCAAGGATTTAGGTGAAGCTCACTGTTACCTGAAACGGAAATGAAGGCGCACCATTTCTCAATTCACAGACTTCCTACTTTCATAATGCTGCATTAAAAAATTGTTTAGCCTTACACGTTCAGAAGCACATTTCTGACAGAGGGGATATTAGCTTATTAACTGCATTTCTACGTACATGCCAGAGAAAATCAGATGTAATCTGTGCGCAAACCTTAACTTTTAGGAAACAAAACTACTTGACTGCTCTGTAAAATCCGCTCAACATGTACATCTCTGCAATAGTAGCTTTTTTGGTAAAGGTATCCATTTCCCTCAATGGCTTGTTTTTTTCTCATTTTGTTAATGACTTATCCCATAAAAATTATTCCCATAATGGGGAAGAATATATTATTGCATTTCCAAAACGTAGTCACATCTCTGTATATGGTTCTTGTCCTGAGCAATACTCTCCTTATTAGAGACAGGTGACAGCTTAACCCAGAACAGGAGAACCTCTGAATGGAGAAATTATGCTCTACTTTTACCATAGCGAATAAACCACCACTCTCATACAGAGAACCAGGCAGGTACATTTTCCAGCTACTGATGTTGAAAGGCAAATCTGAGTGTGATAATTCCTCTTTCAAAATTTAATGCTGAGCTAAAATATGTAGGGCAAACTCTTTTGAGTTGTCTCACCAAAGTTCCTATTCATCTATGTCAAAAATGAATCCTGCTCAGAAACTTACTCTGAAATAATGACAAGGGCTGTAGCAACATATCTTTGCTTCAAATATACGGCAGAGCTAGATTGATGGGACGTGCAATAGTTTACCTGAGCAAAAGATTATTTTTGTAAGTCCAGCCAAATGCTGGATGCACATCCATACGTAGAATGGATCTACAAATCCTAGATTTATGTACAAACTGCAGGTTCAGACAGAGCCTCTTCCATACAGCAAAGATTCTGAGCGGTTCACAGACCTCCAGTGCAGCATTTTTCTTTCTAAATGCTATCTAGCAAACAGTAAATTTTGGTCTATTTTAGGAACAGAAACACAGAGACATTTCTTTGCACTTACAAATGACACTGAATTAAACCAAGACACACACTGCTACTTAATTAAAGGATTTCAAGGTCACCTCATTCCAGAGAAGCCCACATAATTATTACAGTGTCATGTCTTGATATTTCATTGTTAATTTATATTGCTTTGCTGAATATTAACACAATATCATTAAGAAATCAAGCAGTGAAATATGAAGACTCTGCTCTGTGACTCCCCAGCTTTTGGCAACAAGCAGCAAGCTGTCTCCTCTCTCACAACATCCACACTCAATCATGAAGTTGTAGTGACAAGTACATCTCCTTTTTCTCATTATTTCCCCACTTTCTGGCTGCACATTCAAACAAGGAAGATTCCAGGCAGCTCTTAGCCCTGTGTGTAAAAGTAAGTATTCTTTCTAACTCTGCATCTAAGGCTCTATTAATCCTCCCTGTCACATCAGCGAGGTAGTAACAACCCACCAAAAAATGTAGGCATAGCTGGGGCATGATCCCTCACTTGTTTTGAGCTTGTTAATGAGAAGCATGCTGGGCAGAAAGGCAGAGTACATGGGAAATCAACTGGAGCAAAATTCTTTGCGTTGTACCACCAGCGTGTGTCTTATGGGAGCTACATGAATTGCCTCCAAGAGATCTGCTATCCTCCCCTTAGATCATTCAGCCCTCTCTCTGCACACCTCTGCTCAATCCCGGAGAGCAGCAGCTGTGTTAGCATCAGCCATTTGCTTGTTTTTGCTGAAGGTGGTGGCTACTGCAACATCATTGCTGAAAGCACGAGCCTAGATGCTTTTTATTTTACTATTATGCTTGTGCCAGCATACAGTCCTAGGGATTAAGACATAATTGTCAATGTTGCTTTCTTCCCTTGACCAATTCCGAAGAAATCAGCATAGCCCTGTGTGTTTTCTATCCACTTGATTTTTGGTTTCTTGCCTGTTGTCTGTTACTGTAATACTGCTGCACCTGGTGCTGCTGCCTTGGACCCTACAAACTGCTCATTTTTGCCACTTTGCTCAGCCTAGTATCATATGCATCTGAACTCTAAATCAGCGCCTGCTTCCTGATTGTGGTTCAATTTTTCTATAGCTGCTCCCTCCTGCAGGTTTGACATGATGGGGTTCTTGCCAGTCTGCCTATGTTCCAGCTTCTCATCATCAAGTTTTACTCTGCAGGGCCCAATGGCCTTCCACAGTGCTGAATCCAGCTCATCTGTTCGTGTCTTGGCGTTGCCTTTCAGACAAGTACTGTTCTCAGCAGCTCCATGCACCCCATGCTCTGTGATGAGTTCTCTCAGTGGCTGCCTGATTGCTGCTACGTGCCTGAAAGTTCACTGCTTTGCATTTACAGCCCCTGACACAGTTGGTGAAGGCTTTCTAAGCTTCCTCTTTCAGGCTCCCCATTCTCTGTTTCATTTATAACTAGTAAGTTCTAGTTCATATTACAAGATACAATCCTGCAAGATAGTTTTGCAAGATAATAATTGCGAGAAGATTAGTAGACACTGTCTACTGTGAGAGACTCAGCTATTATTTCCTCACACTTTTGATTACCTTGGCTAGAAGTTTAACTTTCTGCTTCCCCTGTCCATAGTTTTATGTGGGTCTCTGCAGCTGCAGTGGCAGCTCTCCTGGAGCATACAGAGGGCAGCAGGACTGTTTTCCTCCTACATTTAGCCCTACAGCCAGGTTGTACTTTCATTATCATGATCTAAGGAACAAGGTTCTAAACATGCCCTCCTTTCCTCTTCATCTGCTCAGGGGAATGGGAATCTGAGACAACACTCTGATTTTTTTTCTGTATTGGATAACCTTTGGGAAGTCTGCGTACTGATCAATCCTTTCTGATAGCACAGACATTACACAGAGTAGGCCCCCAACACTGCAGAATTGGGATATTCGTCCTTCCCGTACCTCTGATGATTGCTGTCACTAGGCCTTAATGAGAGGAGATGTTTCTCACAGTCAGGTTTTTAAGAGGCTCTAATAAAAACAGGCACCTTGCAGAGTTTGCTCAGTGAGGCACTAAGAAGTACTTCTCTGACCAATTCCCACAGATTTTAGTGCAACCTAAGTAATAGAACTCATTTCTGAAAATGCCTTCTAGTGGCCCTCTGTATCCTTATGAGCCTTTAATGCCTTTAAATGCTTGGCTGCTGAGCTTCCAGATGATGTCTGCTGTGCAATCACACTTCTCATGAGGAGGATATCTACCTAGTGCACAGACTAGAAAGCAAGAATTATGGGGAGCTGTTGATGGGATTGGGATTGTTTAGTCTGGAGAAGAGGGGACTCAGGGAAGACCTCATCACTCTCTACAGTCGCCTGGAAGGAGGCTGTAGCGAGGAGGGTGTCAGTTTCTTCTCAGGTGGTAAATGATAGGATGTGAGGCAATGGCTGCCTGTGTCTCTGGGGGAAATTTTGATTGGATGTCAGGAATAATTTCTTCACAGAGATGATGGTCAGGCATTGGAAAGGACTGCCCAGGGAAATGGTGAAGACCCCAGCCTTGGAGGCACTGAAGAGATGTGTGCACACAGGGATACAGCTTAGTGGTGGGACTGAGCTTGGTGGCTGCATTTGGTGATCTTGAGGGTCTATTCCAACCTCAATCATTCTATGATTGTATGATGTGCTGCAGAGTTATGCCACTGCACCCTGGAATTCTAAATGTTGAGTAGAACTTCCATCTGACTCAATACAGTTTTTAGATACTTAAATAAATAATGGCACTGTTTGGGTCACATCCAAAATGAAGAGACCCACAGCTAGCTGACAAAACTGAAGTTTCCAGATGACTGTGCAGGCCAGGGGTCAACATTTCCTGATGGGAATGAATAGTGCAACTTTCACAGAAGCTACTGCGACAAGCCTAAGCTCAGATGAGTCTCATTCCTCCTCCAGCTGATAAGTGTTATTTACAAGAGAACTACAGGAACATCAAAACAAATCATATTTTAATGTATATGTAATGATATAGTTCTATTACACTTTATAGCATATACTCCTGAGTAAATAATGCACTACTGAGATGTTGTTGCCTCTTGTGTCAGGTCTGACATATATTTAAAAACAACCAGACAGGCAAAACATTACTGACAAGCCCACAGAGATCAGGAAATTAAAGGTAATAACTGCTCATCCAGGCTGGAAGTGCATTTCAAATTCATTCCCTTTCTCTCTTTATATTCACACCTCTGTGAAAGCAGAAGGATTAGTACTCTGGACTTCCAGCATAAACCATCCTTTTTCTCTCCCTTATAGATTCACTTTAGATTCCTACTAGTACTTTGAGGCCATGTTTGTTGTATAATTTGAAAAGACGTAGTGCCTGCAGGGATTAGGGAAGTGTCTTGCAAAAGCACAGGACTCGGTCTTGGAGGGGAATAGAAGCTGTGAAGACAATGATAAAAGTGGGAACAGGGTACAGGAATACTGCAGTTTGCAGCAGCCTTCATGGAAAAAAAAATTGCTGCTGCAATCGTGTGAATGTTCTATCATCAAGAAAATCACCAACCAGAAATCTCTATTTTGACTTCAAAGCAAATCCAGCACTGTCTCACCACAGGGCACTTATCACATTCATTAATTCACAGGGAAATTTCTTTTAATGTCTTGAATGCATATTTACAGCTTACTTAGAATTTCTCTTTAGTATTACTTTATAATAAGAGAAAAACATTCAAACATTCAACTCACATAGGCTGATGTACTGTCCTCTGCAAATACCACAAAAATAGGCTAATGGTCTTTAAGATTCCTGTGACTCATTTCTCTAATTCACTTGACTCCATAAAACAATGACTGTGGCAATCACTCTGGGCCTTAATGTTCCCAGAAATAATGTATAAGTACTTAATGCATGGTGGTGCCACCAAGTATTGATGGAAAGCGTTACACGTAAGACCAAGTAGCCTCATCAAATGCTAATTACCACAGCAGGAGCTGAAACAGACTTTCCAACTCTGAAGTAAGACTTTTTCTTCCCTAATGGTATGTGTGTAAAAAATAATAATATATCCATGAACAATGGCAGCTGCAGCTGCATAAATAGCTGCATAAATTTCCAGTTTCTTCCTGCAAAAACTGGAGCTAAATTTATAAAATTCAGTATTTATGGAGGGGTTCTTACAGTGTGTATTGATGGCTGTGGATGGTGGTCAGGCTGCATATTATACCATCCTGTTGGCCCTGATTATTTTTTGGCTCCTAATACTTAAAAATTCTAGAGCATGTCTTCTGTGAATAGGTCACGGTTATGAAGAGAGCTGGAGAAGTCACACAAATGTATTCCTGGAGCTTCCAACATGCTGCAGTCTAAAAACGGTTGTGAATTGGAGAGAAAAACCCAAATATTTTTTGGCACCTTCTTCCAAATATTCCTCTGACATCACCATCCATAAGAGCGCTGATTATCCTGCTTTGCAGCTTTTCAGTTCCCCCAGTTGAGGCCTAATTAAGCATTATGTGAATGAGTACCAAGAGAATTATATTTTATTCAGTCTTTTTTTCTCTCAGAATAACCCTTTCAGCACCAGGCGCTGGTGTCTAGCTCTCCTCCCTGGGGCTTTAAATGGTTTTACAGCAAATAGGTTCTCACAATTTTGGGATCAAGCAACATAAAAATTCAAAGGCAGAAAGACAGGGAAGACAGTGAAGGCTTGACCTCTAAAAGATGTTAATTTAATCCCAAGTTCATAATTATCCTCTCGATAATTGAAAAACAAGCTTATCAGGATCCTGTGCAATGGCTCCTGTAGTCAGTTCTTCTTCAGAGAGATGGTAGTGGTAAACAAGTAAACAAAAATCCCACACAAACAAGAAGGGAAAATACACTCTGTGGTCACTTCTGCTAAAATGTCATGCGTGTGCACACAGAGTGTGTTGGACGGACAGTGCTTTGTGTTGTAGTGCAAATACCAAGAGAGAGACTTGCTTGCTCTTGAGTCTTCCAAATCAGCAGCTGACTGGCAGGCAGCGTGAAGCCTTGGGATTACCCCTGTGCAAAAATGATTTTAGTGGTAAAGTGTTTTTGGGTTAGTACCCTGAGGAGTAGCTGGAAAGAAAAACAAACTTGTTTTTGTTTTACAGGCAAGAGGATTTCATGCACAGTTGAATAAATGCTCTTCTAAAGCTCAGCCTTCTTTGCTTTGATTCAGTCAAAAATTAGATTTTGTGGTTCCTGAAAAATCTTTCCAAATGTATTCATGATGAGACAAATTACAGGATAAAGAGACCACATTGTCTCACACTGGTAGGGAATTGTGCTTTGATCTGGATCCTCAGTAGCTTATGTAATCAGTCCATAGATTTAGTCAGCTCACGTGTCTCACTTCCAGTCATTTTGACAAATAATGTAATATATCCTAATATACAGAGTATATTTAAATTAGTATTATTAGCATTTATGTACGCTATTAGTAGCATACAAAATGCAGCTTGCATGCCTGCCTGAACTTCTGCTTAAAAAACTCAGTTCCTCCCAACCTCCAAAGCCCTACAAGAAGAGCTCTCAATGAAGTTATTTAAAATGAAGATGCAACAAATAGGCAATGTTTGGCTCCAGCTGGATGCAATTCATGGTAGAACTGCGACTATATGAAAATTAGGAAACAATGTAGGTTAGATTTCAGCAAAGTCTTACACTGCTTTCATGACATATGTAGATCCAAATAACAGAAACACAGGTCAGACCAACTAATATTACTTCTTTTGTCATTCTGACCAGCGCAGACTCTTGAGATGGCTGCCATTTGTTTCAGCTGTCTAAATGTCATTTCTGGATGTACAGTCCATTGTCATCTGCAGCCAACAGCAGAGCAGGTTGGATACAATTTGGACTCCAGACCAAAGCTGAAAAATACATGACTTTCTCTTCTTTTCTCAGAGCCTGTTAGACACTTGAAAATGAAAGGTTCATAGTCTCTGGATTTTAAATATAATCTGTATGCTGCTCATGGCCAGCACATTTAGGCTATCAGCCAAGGCTCAACCAGAGTTCTGCTATTACATTTTCTCAGTTAAAATCCAGCGCTTCTAAGTAACTGATAAGGAGTCACACTTCCAAATGATTTATACAGGGAGACACTTCAAGGAAGATTTTTCATTTCAAATGCTGTTGCTGCTTGGGACTGGGAATGTGCAAGACATTGTTCTCAGCTTTTCCTGAACACGTGGCCTCTGGTTAGGAGCCCATTCTGACATCCACAGATACAAGCAGATTTCCTGTGCATAGTGATGAGTTGTTCGAAGTATGCGCACAAGTTCCTCCTGCCAGGAGCATCCTTTCTTCCACTCTCAGCTGCTGTCCTGGTGTGCACACAGTCACGCTTCATTATTCATGAGAAGCGTTTTCTGCTGAAAACAAGGGTGTTTGGTGTGCTACTGACCTCTGACCTTTCCAAACAGCAGGGACGAATAATTCATAAGGAGTGCAAATGGAAGCAGGACAAGCCACCTGAGGCCTAGGCATGATTGCTGTCTGGGGGGACTTTTCCTGCTCTCCTGGGAGTCTCGGTTACGAGCATCTCCTCTGCGCCCGTAACCTAATTCAGCTTCTGCTCCATCACAGGCATCTCACACCTTCAATAAGCACCCACGATGGGACATTCTGCACAAGGGACTGACGCTATCACCTTTCAGATGGAGGTTTTGTGAGTGACACTTGGCAAGCAACAAAAAGCACAGAACAAATTTGGCTGCAAGCAAAATGAAGATCCCAACATCACCTCTTTGAAAAGAAATGCTTTGTGTCTTGACTACTGTGATTACCCAGTCACTGTTTTATCCATCTGAAGTAGACTGAAGTTGATCCTGCTTTAGAGCATTCCTAGGTACGCAGCCAATGAAGATATCTTTTAGACTCTCAAAATGCATCTTGGATATTGGGAAGCTGTTGACTAGATATTGCTTAAAGAACGATGACTGTATTATCAAAATCCTGTAGTCTGCAATTATTGAACTAATAATATGCAGAAGTGCTACAGAGCCTAAGATTTCATACTATGGTCTGCACGTCAGTGCTAAGATGCAGAGCTCTGTGCCCTCCTGAAGAAGCAGGAGGCTTATTATAGCCTAACAACTCATAAAAACAGAAAACATGTCAGCTCTGCATGAAAGTCTGGTTCCAATTCACAAATACTGACAAAAACCACAGGAATATAGCACCATGCATGACATAACTTTTAAGGGGTGCAATATATTGCACATTACTGAAATATCTGAACTGTGCACCTCGGTTTTAAGTTCCTGCAGCCTTTAACATCTCTGTTTCCTTGACAGTTTGCTGAAAGAAAGCAAGTGCCCCAGATGGAAGTGCCTCTGGTTTATAGGGAAATGGACACCACTTTTTGGAAGGCCATTCCACCAGACACTGGCCAGTGGCCCAAGGTATGGCAGCTGATGCTGTTCAAGAGCTTCTGGGACTGAATTCATAGAATCACAGAATCACAGAATGGTTTCAGTTGGAAGGGACCTTACAGCCCACTCAGTCCAAACCCATGCTGTGGGCAGGGCTGCCCTCTACCAGCTCAGGCTGCCCATGGCCCCATCCAACCTTGAGTGCCTCCAGGGATGAGGAATTCTGCTTGTTCAAAGGATAGGCTATAGGAAAAAATGCATGTCAAACTCCTTAAAAAGGCAGAACCTTCCTTCAGGCTAATCACTGATCCTGGTATGTAGTTACTAAACTGAACAAAAATCCTCTAATTTTTTTTTCATGAGAAGATGAATTTAAACAAACAGTGGTGAAGTGTCTGAAAATTTCAAGGATATTTAAAGATATAGTAAATCAAATTTTGAAACTAAGAGTGAAAAGAAAGGCATAAATTTGCTTGACAGCCAGCACTGAAACTGTAAATTTGTTGTTTACGCTATTAAAAAATATACTTTGGCCAAATTTGCTGCTGCAGACTAGCAGGGGCCTGAGTTGGTTATACAGAGAGGGCAATGAGGACAATTTGCAGGACAGACAGGTCTGTCCCCAAGGGAGGAAGGAGAATGACCCTGCTTCCCATGACTGAGCTCAGTGCTGTTTGGTGGCAGCAATCCTTCAGCAGAATAGCCAGCCCGTGGGTTGTCAGCATGTCAAATCCCTAATGAGACTCACAGGATATCTCACCTTAAATACACCAAGTGTCTTCAGGAACAAAATAATCTGAACACAAGACTCTTGCTGCTCCAAACGCCTCAACTTGGCTATGCTGGGGTCCACTGTTTGTGCTGTTTTGGCTGGCATTCAGCCACGCTTGAATAAAATAAAAACTCTGAGTCTATCTTCTGTCTGAAGCCGCAGAATCGTTAATTGTTTGAGAGCGGTGTCAGGTCTCAGCAGATAGCAGAGAAGGAGCTACATTTCTGATATTTTGATTTAAAATGCAACCCCTAAAATTATGGATTTAATAGATACATAAATATAGATGCCCAATTTTAATGCTCATTTTGTAAGAGGCAGATTCTGAGCTCTCTGTAGTACTCTCTAAGTTGTGTTAGTAGCTCTTGTGATTTCACTGCAAGTCTTGAAGCAGCAAGGCATTTATCTGCAGGCTGCTCCTCCAGTCAGGAGAACAGAGTGAGAATGTCAGTTCCACATTTTTTTTCCCAATAGATTCCTAGTGAAGTTTGAAAATGCAAATCTTTAAGTCCTTCAAACCACACATCAAATAGTAAGGCCTCCAAAAGCAGACAAAAGCATTCACACGTGCAAATGCCACTTTTGCAGTGACTGGATATTTGGGACTGCAATAATATGTTTTGACAGAGGGAAGGGCAACAAAGCTGGTGAAGGGTTTGGAGCACAAGTCTTATGAGGAATGGCTGAGGGAAGTGGGATTTTTTAATCTGGAGAAGAGGAGGCTCAGGGGAGACCTTATCGCTCTCTACAGAATGAAAGGAGGTTGTGGTGAGGTGGGGACTGGCATCTTCTCTCAAGTAACAGCAACAGGATGAGAGGGAATGGCCTTAAATTGCACCAGCGGAGGTTCAGGTTGGATGTTAGGAAACATTTCTACTCAGAAGGGGAGGTGATGCACTGGCACAGGCTGCCCAGGAAGGTGGTGGAGTCTCTGTCACTGGAAATGTTCAGATAACATGTGGATGTGGCACTGAGGGATGTGGTTATGAGGGCATGGTGAGGATGCATTGGAGGTTGGACCAGATGACCTTAAAAATCTTTTCCAACCTTAATGATTCAATAAATCTCTTTTCTCCAAGGCTGAAGCCAGCAAGCAAGACTCCTTCCCCTCTCTAAGTTTTGGCCAAGATTGCTTTAGCCAGCAGTGATAGAGGCATGTCTCCAACTGCCTTGCCTGCCTGCCTGATCTGAGTCCTAAGGCAGAAGAACTGGAGCTACAGCACTGTCCCTGTGTCTCCCTGTCCCCACTGGGCTAGCTTCAATGCACTCCAGACCTAGCTGTGCCTCTCACCATGACATAGATTTCATGCTCTCCTCTCAGTGTGAAGGATCAGCTAACCTCCCTACAATATGCATTTAAAGCTCCTATGAGGAACACTGATTCCTTCTTGGCCCCAACCACATGCATCCAGACACCACAACAGTCTGTGAAGTGAGCGGGGCTTTGCACACCAGTTGTTCTGACAAAGCAGGGGAGGGTAATTAAAGCACTTTCTGCTTTTTGGTCTAATTTTTGGATTGTGCTTAGACTGAGCCTTCACATGACTCTGGCAAAGCACGTGCATGCTTTTCTCTTCAACTAGTACAAGAACAGAAAAGCCACAGACTGTCACATCTCTGCAAAGTCCAAATGTGTCGCTCTGAGTGCCAAAAACCTGGGTGTCATTTACTGGATGAGCCTGGGACCCTCACTCCCAGCTAGAGTTTGCACTGAGTCGCAGATGTCCCAGTACATCTTGGCATACATGCCACTTCCAGTGAGGGTCGTATCCTCACCTTCACTCTTCTCAACAGTGAGGTTTTAGACCATTATTATTCTCCATTTAATTCTACACCTCCAAACTACAAACTGCCATTTGGATCCCTTTATCAGTGTAAGCAGTGGGTGTTTGCACAGAATTTCAGCATATCCCCGCAGACTTTGTTCCTGCTTTGCCCACCCCTTGGCAGCAGTAGCCCAGAAGTGCTTTGGATCTGCTGGGATTTTTGAGCAGGGAAGAAGTGAATAGCTACTCATCAGCACGCATGCATATCTGGTATCCTGTTGAGCATTTCTGGGAGGTGGCCGCTAACCAAGTACCAGCTACTTGCCAAACTACAGCACAATTGTTTGTCTTCCAGTGATATGGAAGGAAATAATCGCTCTACAAATTTTTTTTTGTCCCTGATGTGTACCAAGCACATGACGTTCATACAGGTAACATGACCCTAAGTGGGAGAAAGTACAGTCCAGAGTAAGGATAACAGGATCACTCAATATTATTCCTCTCTATAACAGAAAGTGATGGAATATGTACATACTGTAGGATTGTTGCCTTCTTTTTTAATGTAGGTTAAGTCAATAATTGCATACAGAGGAGGGTACCAAAGCTGGCAACAGTGCTGGAAGGCATGTCCTAAGTGAGGAGAGGCTGAGGATACTGGGCTGTCTAGGCTGGAGGAGACTGAGAGGTGATCTCTGCTTTCTGCAGCTGCCTGAGGAGAGGAAACAGAGCAAGGTGCCAGGCTCTGCTCCTGGGAATCAATGGCAGGATGCAAAGTAATGGCACAAAACTGCATCAGAGGAGGATCAGACTTGGCAGTGGGAAACATGTATTCACTGTGAGGGTGGTCAAACACTGGGACAGGCTTCCTAGCGAGGCGGCTGATATCCTGTGCCTGTTCAGGAGGCATTTGGACAACGCCCTCAACAACATGCTTTATTCCATTTTTCTTTGAAACAAACCTAAAATGATTTGGCCTTATTCTCCAGCTCATCATGCCCGCTCACTCTTAAAGCATGGGCAGGAAAAACTGTAGTGCTAAATCCTGTCAAACAAGAGAGACAGTGCTCTGCAGCAGCTGGCTCCAGCGTGGGTTGTTTTGGAGGAGGTGAAGCAGCCCTCAGCCATGCCCTCCAGGCTGCAGGGTCGGGCAAAGTCCCTTACTCCTTACCTGGGCAGGAGCACTGGAGGACAGGTGTGCTAGGTCCCCAATCCTAGCAGCTGCCCGTGGGTCGCTGGAGCTGATGAGGACGGGAGCGCTGATCTCCATGGAGTGCCGGTTGCTGGCAGCCTGGGAGGACTTGTGAGTCATGCTGAGGGCGGTGAAGGAGTGCCGCTTCTTGGCATTCTTCTTGCCCTCCACTGGTCGTGGAGCCGCTGCCGTTGCCCCTGCACTGCTTGGTGTGGGACACGGCCCCAGCCCCACTGCTGCAGCTGGATCTGGTGGTGCCTCACAACCAGCGGCGGCTGCTGAACAAGTCTTGTCCATCTCAATGAGCTGCTTGGCGGAGTCGTTGAGCTGGGTGCAGGGAAAGGGGACAGAGAAGAAGGAAGGAAAGGAGGCAGAGGAAGAAAAGGAAAAAGGAACAGAAAGGAAAACAAGTGGCAGGAGAAGAAAAGGAGAAGGGGAAAAGGAGAAGGGGAAAAGGAAGGGGATACAGAGGGAAGGGAAAAGGAAGGGGAAGGGAAGGGAAGGGAAGGGAAGGGAAAGGGAAGGGAAGGGAAGGGAAGGGAAGGGAAGGGAAGGGAAGGGAAGGGAAGGGAAGGGAAGGGAAGGGAAGGGAAGGGAAGGGAAGGGAAGGAAGGGAAGGGAAGGGAAGGGAAGGGAAGGGAAGGGAAGGGAAGGGAAGGGAAGGGAAGGGAAGGGAAGGGAAGGGAAGGGAAGGGAAGGAAGGGAAGGAAAGGAAAGGAAAGGAAAGGAAAGGAAAGGAAAGGAAAGGAAAGGAAAGGAAAGGAAAGGAAAGGAAAGGAAAGGAAAGGAAAGGAAAGGAAAGGAAAGGAAAGGAAAGGAAAGGAAAGGAAAGGAAAGGAAAGGGAAGGAAAGGAAAGAGAAGGAAAGGAAAGGAAAGGAAAGAGAAGGAAAGGGAGGAAAAAGGCAGGAAAAAAACAAGAAAAGAAAGAAAAGTGGTAGAAAAAGAAGAAAATGAGAAAGGGGCAGAAAAGGAAAAGAGAAGAGCAAAAAGAAGAGGTAGAAAAAGAAAGAAAAAAAAGAAAAAAAAAAGAGAAAGAATGAGGGACATTAATGACCCATCACAGCTTGCCACACCTAGGTCACTCTCATCTGAGCACCCCAAGTCTTTTCCCCACAGAATGGATGCCACAGGGATGCTGAGTCTGCATGCATTCCAGTCCCAGCAAGGGGATGATGCTGGTCACCAAGCAGGTGGCCAAACCCAGGCAAGTGGGGGTCTCAGGCACTGAGGAACCAGACACCACAAATCAGTGCACAACTTCAAACCCTTCTGATTTCCTCTCCCTGCCTCCAATCTCATGCAGGCTATCTCCAGGCAAAAGCAATATGAAGGCATTCTTCCCACTGTACTACATCAGCTGAGCAGGAGCATGGTGGCTCCTGAAAGAATTGTTTGGGATCCAGCTTAAAGAGTTTGTATAATCAGTGCACGTGATGGGTTTAGAACTTAGTTTGAAATCCATAGAGAGAGTAGATCACCGGGATGTCTAGACCAGCTTTCTGCCCACAGTTCTTTGTTCAATTCACATTTTCAGATACCTCATGCCTAAAAATGCTTCTCACCTCCCACACAGGCAAACTATTTCACACAGAATGGGATGGTTTTTAGACACACAGTTGGAGTGGGTCCAGAGGAGGCCACAAAGGTGATCAGAGGGTTGGAGCATCTCCCACATGAAGAAATGCTGAAAGTTGGGCTTGTTCATCCTGGAGAAGAGAAGGCTCTGGGAAGACTTCATTGCAGCCTTCCAGTACTTAAAGGGGGCTTATGTAAAAGATGAAATGTGATTTTTTACACAGACCGTGATAGGACTCCCTGTAGTAGGATTGCACAGGAAGCTGTCAGGGCAGGCTTTGAATATCTCACAGAAAGAGACTCCACAGTCTCTCTGAGCAGCCTGCAGTGCTGTTACCCTCAAAGGAAAGAATTTTTCCTCACATTCACGTGGAACTTCCTGTGTTCCAGTTTGTGCCTGTTGTCCCTTGTCCTGTCACTGGGCACCACTGAAAAGAGCCTGGCCTCATCCACTTGATTCCTGTCCTTTATATACTTACAAGCATTGATAAGATTTCCCCTCAGTCTACTCTTCTCCAGGCTGAACAGCCCTAGATCTCTCAGCCTTTCCTTATAATCATCTTTATGGCACTCCACTGTACTATCTCTAGTAGTTCCCCATCTTTCTTGAACTGGGGAGCCCAAAATTGGAGACAGTGCTCCAGACGTGGCCTCCCAAGTGCAGAGTAGAGGAGGAGGATCACCTCCCTCAACCTGCTGGCCACACACTTTCTAATATACCTCAGGTTACCACTGGCCTTAGCCCCAAAGGCATCTTTAAGGTCCCTTCCAAACCAAGCCATTTTGTGATTCTATGTTTACATGATACATGGATTACACCCTGCAGGCAGCAGCAGCACTATCCGCACAGCACTCATTTCCAATAGATCTTCCTTCGAGGGGTGCTAACAGCTGAGGGAAAATGCCACATTTTACCAGCAGACCTTTGCATCAAATTGGTATGCAATGCAATATGTTTGCATTTAATTAATAAAAACAACATATGAAAAATGAAGCCATGGCTAATGCATGCATGCTTTTATGTGCACTACTATTCTGAGACCCATATGAACCAAAGGTACACGTGGTACTGTTCTGGATCAAAACAAGGCTATTTTTCTTTCTCTAATTACTGCATGAATTACGGCAGCATCCAAAAAACTCAGTCAAGGACAAGGCCTCCTTGAGCTACCCAAAAAAGGAATACTTACTACTTGCTGTCAAGCCAATTTAGAAACCTATTACAAGTGAATACAAGAAGGGAAAAGAGAGGGATGGAAAAGATAACATTACAAGTGCACAGTTAAACAAATGTGTAACTGAGAGGCTTTTATGGCTCCAAATCACTGCCAGCATGCTGCAAACACAAATGAGAAATAGATATTGCCAGCCTCATGCCAGCCCTCTTAAGTCTGAGAGTACTTCTGACTCCATGAGGACTCACTTCCACAAAAAGGCATCAAACACCAGCACCTAGAGAAATGTCAACCTGCAGGTTCCTTCATTCAGTGACAGCCACCGTCAAGGCAAACAGGAGCCTCCAATTAGTGATGCTCCATGGCTGTCAGAGCCCTGGGAGACCTACTACCATTCAATTAGCAGGCCATTTTCCCAGCTGCACTCTCCAATGTGAGATCATGCTTACAGTCAGCGTAGTGCACTGCACCTGCCAATTTTTGCCAATAACAGCTGATCCCATTTCAGATTCTCCAAGAATGTCCATTATTTCCCACTTCATCATGCTCTAAATTGGTACAACCTAATATTTGCCAGCAGGCTCCAAGTCGCAGGAAATCCAGATGGTTCCCCTCCCTTAAGTAGGTGTAACAGCTCCGCTTACCCAACTGATGGAGATTGTCTAGTTGGATTATTTGAAATATTGAGGAGGAGAAATACATCAAATTCTCACAATACTTTTCTACAACAGAGGGTGAGGAAATTCTTTGCTAGTCAACTTCGAGTGGGATAGGAATATATTTTAGCTCTTTGACATATGAAAATACGAAGAGTTTAAAAAAAAAATAAATTAGAATTTCCTGAATTTACAGCAGTGCACCATTCGGACAAAGTGCTCCAGCTCTTAATATCAAAGCTCTGATTCGTCTTTTAAGAATTAGATAATAAATCCTAATGGCTGGAATCCAGCTTAACAATGAGACTGCTTTTTTTAAAACAACAAAACCCATTACTCTTCTGTTCACAGTAAAATCGAGTTAAAAAGGTCAATAAGAGACCTAGCATCTAAACAAAGGGTGATAAAAAACAGCCTCATATTGATATAAAGAAAGTCATTTTCACTATTGGTAGAAGATTAAAGGCAAAAAGAAAACCCCTTCTCAAAACAGTCAAGCTGATGAACTTTGGGGAATGTCAAAGTCTTCCTGAAATACTGAGAAAAAATTATTGTAGCCTGCCAAGATAACAAATGCTTTATAGCTTTACCACTTTATTTTTGTAGAGAACTCTGTTTTTAAGCAGCTTTGCCCATGGATGCTGGAAAGAATTTCCCAAATAGGCTATGAGTACCAGAGAAAAGTTTCTGCTTACTACTTTGTAAAAGCAAATGATGCTGTCCCTTCACAAAGAACTTTCAGAAACCCTTTTTTTAACATAACATGACGGCAAATTTCTTATTTTAAACTCTGACTATGTAAACAAGCATGGCTTTCTGGTGTCTGTCATCTGATCTTCAGGCAGATCTGTTTTCAGAGGAGAAGCTTAATGGAAAGTTCTGACCCATAGTCAGTCTCAGGAATTTGACATTTCTGAAGACTGTAGCTCTTATGACAAACCCTAATGCAGGAGTACAGCTTTCTTGCTTGTTTCTAATCTTTCCTCTGAAATTCTGGCCTAGCTAAACTCAAATTGTAAAATGTCCTTGAGACAGCAATAATAGGACACTCCAGAAAACTCAGGATACAATTCAGTGGGACAGGGCTTGGCTTCAAACACTAAATCAGGCAAACACTTCCAGAAGCCCTGCATTCCCTGGGAAGGCTAAACCCTGTGTGACCAACCCATGTGGCTGCTAAGGGATGATTAGTCACATAAAAGGTGCAATGAAACATTGAGGGAGAGCGTTTTGTTTTTCTTCTTCTGGCTTTTTGACAGGATCTTTTAGATTCTCTACTTGAGACTTTACTTTATGGGCGGCAAAGGTGTCAACATTAAGCTGTCTCACTCAGGACTCCTAGCTGCCAAAATTATTGCTTTAGTAGTCTTGTGGTAAACCTCATTTTTTAGCAGAATACATTATGATGACTTTCTCTCCCTCTCTTTCCATTGCACACAACTATACACACACGTGCACACAATTCTCATCTGCACTGGTTGTTCCCAAGCAGGACTGTCTGCCCTGTGTTACCCCAAAGTGATGTGATGAAACTAAAGTTTCAATGGGCAACTACTTACACAGCCAACTTAGGAAGATGAGCAAGGGAAAAGCTACCTCTTGGCCAGCATATGCTTGGTAGGGACCTGATTAATCCTAGCTTTAGTCAGTAAAACAAACTGTTATTGCGGAATTTATTATGGAACCAGATTGGGCACACAGAAGACTAGGACAAATCTAAACAATTAAATTCTGCTGTTCTGGTCTGTACCTGCAGAATTTTGGTCCTTTATTTGTTGGTGTAACAATAGAATCATAGAATAATTGAATTAGAAGGGACCCTTAAAGACCATCTAGTCTGACCAATCTGCAATGAACAGATGCAGATTGATGCAGTTCGATCAGGGTACTCAGAGCCCATCCAGCCTGACCTTGAGTGTCTCCAAGGATGGGGCAGCCACCACCTCTCAGGGCAACCGTGCCAGTGCCTCGCCATGTTTATTGTAAAAAAGCATTTTTATTATATCCAGTTTTTCTTACACCTACCAGCAAAAAGAAAACGACAACGCCACCATAATTTCTGTGGGTAATCCATAAGCAAATGTAATAGCAAAACAGCCACTGCATCTCCTCTAACAAATATCCCAAGGTATTTTCTAATCCTTGGCACTGGCAAATGGCTGCAGTGTAGCTGAGACCTTTAGAGGACCTCATGACACACAGTGGCCCCACAGTAGCTCCTGGGTTGATGCAGTTCCAGATGGCATGGTCTTCTCCAAGAGAGGGGTCAGTAGGTATTTGCTCCTGAATGCTCTTAGTATTCTAGGCACTGAGGAATAGGTAAAAGATTCACTTGTGACTGATACCTGACCTGCCACAGAGAGGGCCCTTCTCTGTTTCTGGTTTAGCAACATAGTTGGGCGCATGCTTCAGGCTGGGCACAGACCAAAGTGCTTTGAGTGAGACTAAAATGTCGTTCTTTTCTGAATAAGGAAGGATTGCTTACATTCTCAGAGTTATGCACGTGCTTAAGTATTTTATTAGACTGGCGCCAGTCTGAACCAGAAAGTGCCGTTTATTAGGGCTCACAGGAAAACACTGGTTCATTTGCTCTGTAAGATTTTTTCTGTTTCGTTAGGAAGAATTGGCCAAAGGATGGTGCTCTTCAAATACAGATTTAAGACCAGAAATGCGTTACTTCAGGCCCCCTTTAAAAGTTTGCAAAACTCCCCAGTTCAATGCACACCTGATAAAAAGAATTAACTGCTCTGAAAAAAAAAAAAAAAAAAGACACCATGCTTAAGGTTTTAGAGAGGAATCAATGAGCGGAGAAGAAAGAAAAATTAAGACTGTTAATAACAGTTCTTCACAATGCCTCTCTGAAATATTGAAAATACTTCTACCCAGGGACTGCTAATTTTTATAATTTACAGCTCATAAATATTGAGAGGATCATGCACATCTCTATTTCATGCCTTGCAGAAACTTTGGCAACTTCAAGTTCCAGAGCTGATTTTGTGATTAAAATAAAGCAGTCCGAATTTATTACTGTGCATTCAGTTCAGAGTAGTTACTTTCAGGAAATATTAAGTTCTTATGCCCTCATTAAATTAGTTTTGCTAGTATTATAATTTATGCTTTAAAACACAGGGAGGTTATTAAATAAGTACAAGGGCATACTACACAGGAACCCCTATCCCTGCTAGTTTCCTGACAGGACTGTATCTGTGGAAACGTTCTCATTTCCAGAAAGCAGCATTTCAGAAAGTTGTTACCCTTACTGGCAAATGCAGGCAGCCCCTGTTATAGTGTAGCCAAGTAGCAAAAGCACCCTTTGACTCAAATGGGCATTAGAAGAACACTTTGCCTCATGTTTAAATGTTCAGTGGGTAAGTTAGCATAGGCAACACACCGCACTTCCAAAGGTTTACTAATGGGATATTAGCAGACTAAGCTGTGCCAAAGGCTCTTCTCTAAGTCACACTGAATGCATCTATATTTTTCATCTTGTATATGTTTCATGAGTAGAGACTTTAAAATGTTTAGAAGAAACCTCCCATGTTCTCCATTGGGCAGACACTGCATGACCCTATCTCAATAACTCATGCACCATCTTCTAATGAAGAATCATTAGAAAGGCACAGTTTAAGAGAAAATATTATAGCTAAAACAAAGCATTGTTGAATGTTTTTGTGTTAATCATTTCTGTAACGATCCAGTATTGCCTTTTCTAATTTATTGCCAGGGAGGAACAAGCAAATGTGAAACAGATTTTCTGCAAGTGGTTCAGCCATCATAGAAGACAGACTTCTGAAACCCCACACTGTGACTGAGAGTAGATTCACTCCATGTGCCCAGAAAATGCAAGAAGAGCAATAAAGGCAAAGGCATTCGCTCAAACACATTCACAGGGCACGATAGCTGCAGAAATACTTTGCTAGGACACATCCCAAACTGCAGGTGTCTTGTCCCTCTGCTCACACCCTGAGGCCTGAGTCCTGCTGCCTCTTCCAAAAGCCTGATAAAATGCCAGCATGTTTCAAGGAAGGAGGAGAAATCCTGAAACATAGGACCAGCTAGCAGACAACCTTCCTGGTCAGTGTCATAAATGTACACATTTGTGTGGAGTCTGGAAAAAAACAAGCCAATCATTTCTGCTTACAACATGGTTCCTTGGGAGGCAATGGTACTCAGCAATCTATTTCCCTGTCTTACAAGACCTTTCTCATTTAGCAGCAATGTCACTTTTAACGCACTGAGGGGCCGAAGGAATGTAGCATATTAGAACAGCATGTGCTTGGATGAGCGTGTCATCATGATCTTGCAGAATGAAAATAAATGATGCGTGCAACAGAAGTAAACACTAAGCCTTGGGTGGTGAACTGGGAATTTTTTTTCTTTCCCCTTTTTCCCAAAAAGTTTTAAGATGGAAAATTGTTCACAGTGATACAGAACGAACACACGGTTTGGTGAATCCCAGAAAAATGTGTAGTCTGCTGCAAAGTCTGCCCAGGAGCAAAGTGCAGCTGATAACCTTACAGAAACTAATGTCCAAATTGCTGAGAAGAAAGCAGAAAAAAGCTAAATGCAATGGCATTAAAAATAGATGAACTCATCAAAAAGAGGTATGCTTTCTTCAACCCTTCCCATTTCTAGCTATTCAGCTCCAAGTCTGAGGACTGTTTTGCTCTGATCTGTCATCTCTGAATCTCAGATCTGCCGTGCATCTTCGATGTGCCTAAGGATTTCCTTCTCTTCTCTTCCTGTCTGTCCTCTACGGGCACCATTTTTCATAACAAGATGCTCACGAAGGAACCAAAGCTCCTCTGAAATCAAGAAAAGTAACCAAATACAGCTTTATTCAACATCAGAAAGACTGGGAGAATCCAGCCTATTTTTGCTTATAAATTATTCAGAAAGCTATATAATAAGTGCAGTCATGAATTCATGGGCTTGATCCTAATTCCTTTGAAGTCAGTGGCAAAACTCCAGCTGTTTTCAACGGTGGAAGATCTGGTGCCCATCTGGCACCAATTTCAGCACCAGCACAGACCCTGTTGGAGTCTGGAGACTGTGAGGAGTTTGCTGACAAACTGGTTTATAATCAGAAAATGAAATTAATCGGAACTGAAGCACTTCCCTAGAACATCCTAATTTTGACAAGATGTCCACCACAAAATTGTTTTCTAGATCATGTTTCTCAGCTAAAAAATACAAAAATGACCCAGGCTGCAGTCCAGGTACATGGACTCTGGGCAGCATGTCCCTGAGCACAGGAATAGCCACTGGAGACCTAAGGTGATGTTACCATTTTCTTGGGAGGAAGATACTGGGTTTCTGGCTACAATGAGCCTCCATCACTCTTGCTCGCTCTAAATGGAAAGCCTTTGTGCATCTGTGAGTACAGGTGTCCATGTAGACAGCAACAGAAGCTACTCAGATATACTCCTCTTGCCTCACTGATGTCCAGCATCTGTATGAGTCCTTTACAGTTGCTGCCAGATTCTGCAAGGAGAGGAAACACTCTGAAGCAGCTTTGTGCTGAAATCTAGAAACACCTTCACTTACAGAAGCTGAGACAGTTGGATGCCGAAACCACAGCACGGGCTAGGAAAGATCCTGCAGTTCCTGGAGCAGAGCTGTGTGAATGGCAAGTGATCTCAAGGCAATACCTTGCAGAGCCTAGTTGCTTTAAGGAAAGCCAAGCCTCATGATTTCAGTGTTTTCTGGAAACTTTCTACCTCTTTCCCTCATGTTCCACAAGGTTCCTGGTGCTAATGTTTTCTTGGATGCTCAACAATACCTACAACGTTTTTAATCGACTGAAAATTAACAGGTTAAATACAAGCAGTTAAGGCAGAGGATCTCTAATTTAGAGTCAATGCACACATCAAGCCTGTGAGTCTCAAAGCAAGTAACTTTCAAAATATGGTGTGTGACCCCAAGTAATTATGAATGAATTTGTAAACCAGGCAATACTGTGCTCACATTGCTGCATGGATCTTTCCTATATGCATTGCGGCATGGATCCACTAGACACCACATCATGCCTTTTTGCTCATTCTCTGAGGTTCATTCCTGGAAATATTGTGATTGAAGAAACTGTATTTATAATGTTCAGAATTGCTGTGAAAGAAGCAGAAATATTATAAAGTCTTTTTTAAAGGAAATAACTTCCAGTGTAATGTGAAAAAGGAAATGGATGAAAGAAACATTAAGATAGATATAGATGCTGAAGTCCCTTCTGAATTTGATTACAAAAGTGTTCTGGTGGATGCTGAGAAAAAGTCCTTCATGAACCCCACACCATGCAATTTTATCTGCAGAAAGCATGAAGTCGGATAAATCTAAGAAGTCCTTGGAATAACAATAAAAGGAACATTTGGGAAAGCTAAAGTCATTTTTCAAGTACTGCAAGCCTTTGCCTGTACTGAGGAAGCAGGGAGCCTTTGCTGAGGTGATTTACAACTTCGTGTAAAATAAGAAATCTCATGCAATTGGGGAAAATTAAGTTTTATGTGCTGCAACTGAAGATTACCTGTGGGGAACAGCACACAAATAAATGTGCTTCTGTTTCTATCTCTGATAAAGCAGTGAAATGAAGAATGAAAGCAAATGGCAAGAAAATATTTTGGTTCAATTCCTTGTAAAAGGAATCAAGGTACATGCGCAACAAGCAAACATCAGCAGTAAAGAGTTGCCATAAACAGTCTTTGCCCCGCGTGTGCTATATATAGGAAAGACGTTTTTGATTGCATACTGCTTTCCAGACATGAGACAGAGAAGGACTTTTGGATGTGAGACAAGCTTTTTGCAATAGAATAATGCCCCATGGGATTATATAACTAGATGTTGTGTGCACAAAGCTCCTGCTAGAGTTGGCTACAAAGCAGGGCTGCTGATTGCGTTAGGGAGTCACAGCAGCAGCTCTGGGTGATACCCTGGGAGTAGCCAACTTCAAAGGATGCCAGCCACTAGACGTAAAAGCTGCTGCAATCATCGGAGGGCTGTGTCCAGTCTCTGGGTTTGCTATTTGCCAGTCTAGGTGAAAGTACAGATTTTATGACATGATGTACTGCTGTTTTACCTGGATGTCTGATAACAGAGGGAACATTTTGAGGCGTTCCTGTGAAATGTGGAATGAACTACATGTGGTTGTGATGGGCAACTGCAAACCAGGATGCACTGACTGTCCCATGACAGGTCTTCTTGCCCTTGCTCATGGATGGAATAAAGAAAGAGTTGTTCTGAGAGAGGTGTAACTTACCAGCCTGAGTTTGCATCTCACAGTTGTCCTATCCTGTGTCTATTACAGTGAAAACTGTTTGAAATTACTTGTGCGTTTAAAGTGCCTCCATCCCACAGAGATGATGCCTGGTACAGCAGCAGAGCTCTCTTTTCCCTCAGCAGGTGCACTACTTTACATCCTTTTTCACTCTATGCAGTGAGCAATTATTTTTAAACAGTTTTCACACAAGGTTGTTTTACCTTGGAGTCCTTTATACTTCTGTCATATTTGGGAAAAGGCGGGTAACAATTTGGGAGGGCACTTGGAAGCAGAAGCTGTGGCACAGCCTGTAATCACGCACATCTCATCATGTAGGAAGCCTGAGCAGTAGCTGACGGCTCTGAAAGCCAGTCTGTGAGATGAAAGTGTGTTTCCTTTGCTACGTGGTGATGTAATTGGGTTCACAATCCTCCCTCCTCATCTTCTGGAAGAAAAATCCAACAGGGCTGGACTGTGACAAATTCCCTCAACTCTGCAAACTCTTGACTGAAAACGGCAGCATTCAACCTCACACTCATGGTGTGACTGACTGCCCCTTGACTAGAGGAACCATTTGCAGCCTTCTTTGGAGAACTGGAGACATTACAACACGACTGGGTATACATTCAAGGTCAGACTTTCGACTGACTTGCCTCTGGCTACAGTTAAGAAGCATACTGAACATTCTGCTAGCAAACTAGAAAACACTGTTTGTTCAACCTCCAGCACTTAATTTCTGGTTAAGGGCAGAGGATATATAACCCAGTATTGTTGAGTCATGTAGTGAAACAGCTAGCACCTTTCCTCCCATGCACACAGGAAGCTGGATGCACGTTCTGCTGTCTGTCGAGGCCTGCTCTGCTCTGGATGTCACTGCTAGGCCTATGGTGTGTCACTTCCCCAGCGCCAAGCACTTCTGATCAGATCCCTTAGGATGCATGGGCACATGTGCCACATTACTGCAATAAAGTACGATGATTGCCGACATTCGTCATTTTTATGACATCCATATGCAAATGCTGTTTATGTTAGTATGCTACAACTGGAAGGAATTTGGAAAACCACTGCTCTAGGCCATGTTGCTTCAGTTTTGAGATGGCAAAATTAATGGGCTAACAAAAACCTGCACAGTAGGAAATCCTTCTGAAAGTGCACAACACTGGCTTTTATTTCCCCCCTGTCTGTTGAAATACTCAAGCCCAAATATTTTTCTAACACATTCCTTCCTGAAAACAGATTGCCCTGGGCTGCACCTACATTCTGCAGACGGAGAAACAAGCTGTCCTGAAGGAATTCAATTTTTGCAAACTGACCAAACCATGTGATGCAGCCACACAGAGACATTTGTTAATAATATTTATTAATTTTGCCATTAAATGCTGAAGAACTCCCACCATGGATCACAGCTCCAATGCAAGCAGTGTTACATAAACAGAGAGCAAAACGATAGTTCTTGGCCTAAAGAAAGTATGATGAAAGGTGTGGGCAGGACACAATATATAGATATAAACAAAGTATACAATGAGACAATCTTTTCAGGGGGAGGGACAAAGGACAATGGACATGGTAAATCTGTAACCATCATAGTCAAGGACAATTTCATAGAAGAGTCTAAAGAAGCTGTGCTGATGCAGCTGTCCAGATGTTGTTGAAGCATTTTTTTTACAACAAAGAACACTACAGAAGAAAATAAGAATTTGAGAAAAATGACCAAGGATTGGCACCACTGACCGATCAAAGGCAGGGGCTGATCTTTCAGGAGTAAATTAAAGACAATAGACAGAGAGATAAGTGAGTAATCAAAGGTTTGCAAGTATGGACAAGCTGTACCTGTTCAACAGGACAGCAAAAGTGATCCATCAGAGGGAAAGAAGTGCCAGAAGATGAGCAATCTGGATGGTCATAAATAAGCCAGGTCTGCATTTGTTATGAATGCAGAAAGGATGCAGCCATAGTAGATGTAGAGCATCTGCAGATGTAGAGCATTCAGGCTGGCCAAAGACTAGGTAAATTGCCAGATATACGGGTGAATGGAGCCAAGTGTGAGGATGCAACTGCCATTGGCAAATGTCTTTCTAATTTGCTGCAAAAGCATTGATCCCTCTTCAATCAATGACCAAGAAGGAACAGTAACATGTTTAACTCTGACAGTGTGCTGCATGGAAACCTCAGGAATGTACTGAGCATAAACTGCTCAGTGCAAAAGCAGACAGATTTGCCTCTGGAATGGTGTGGAGCTGCCATTGTTATGACCTCAAACTATGCTCTTAGGAACAGTCTTGTGTCAATAGAGACAAAAACTAGAAGCAGTGCTTGAGGCAAAGCATGGGCCCAAGCAGCTGCTGAAGAAAAGCCACCAAGCTGCCAAACAAGAGCTCTCAGACCAGGTCATGGCTCAGGGAACTGCTGGGAATGGAGTAGACACAAATCAGAGGAAAGGAATCAAGGAGATCCCCAACAAGAAACATATAATTGAACTTTCCTTACTGCATGATGAACAGCAGAGAAGACAGGGTTTGAACCAGGAGTTCTTTCCCCATTTCTGCTTTCTTGTCAAGAAACAAAAAAAAAGGACAAAGTTTCCTCTTCCTTCAGTGTCCTCTCCTGAGAAGCGGGGCAAGAGAACCTCTCCAGCATGAGTTCACCACTGCCTGAGTGCTCTAGTGTGCCTCCTGCTTTGTCCCAAGGTTTCCAGAAAAATTCTGTTATGGAAAAATTCTATTAAGGAAACTTCTCTCATGAAATTTCCTGTCAATTAGATTCAATTGTGTCCAAGCAGATCGGAAAACTTCAAAGTCAGATTTAGAGCAGGACACTCCCTCCAGCCTTACTTAAACCAAGGGTAATACAATTAGCTTTGTTTACAGAATATCTAGTGCTGCTTTGTCATAAAATTACAGCTTAATAAAATAATCAGATAAATTGAGGGATGACCAGGAGGAAAAAGAGGATGCTTGTACAAAGACCCGTGTTCCTCACCTCACTGTTTTGATGGTTTAGAGCGCAATTCAACAGCAGCATCGCCTGAAGAGTATCTGTGGGGTGAGGGCTAGTGCTCTAGTCATGCTTTCCTGAGGTGAGTGTGAGATGCCACATGTCCTGCTTTCCCATCTTCACACTTTCTTCCCTGTATCCACATAAATGCTTAGGTACCTATGCAGTAAGTGGGAGGATGGAATAGATAGGCCTGGAAACTAAAAAAACAATGACGACTTAAATGAGTAACGTTCAGTGGATAAATTCCCCAGTCCATCTCAGCACACAGCCAGAAGTCTAGTAGTCCTGGAACAAGTAAAGCAACAGGAGGCAAAGGCAGGATGATCAAAAGGCAAAGGCTGATGGCAACCCTTATTTCTGTCAGATTAAAGTAATGACAGCATCACACCAAAAATGTTACAGCAGAACTTAAAATAAACAATGACAGATCTATTTTGTAAAGGAAAGAAGTAAACAAAATCAAAGACTTGCATGCAATTTCTTCTAAAGGATAGGCTACATATAAAGAGATGAACCTTCAATAAACCTGCATTTTGCAGAAAATGAGGAAAAGATGGACATCCCCAAATTAATTCCAGCTCTCTCCCTCTGTTTTTGATTATTGTTTTTAATTTGCTTGTACATATTGCTCCTCTAGTCTTGTGAACTTAGTATTCTCAATATTCAGCACTAATACCTAACAAAATGTTAGGGGATTTGAGACTTAACATCTGGTTTTGGCACAGCTAATGATATTTTTCAGGCTAAAAATCAAATTCATACGTTATTTTTGTTGCTTGAAGCAAACATTCAGCACACATATGCACTCCCATGACTCTACACATAGTATGATAGTTGGAGCATTGCAGGAGTTGAAAAAAAAGGTAAAAAAAAGAGGAGTTGAAAAAAGAGATAAAAACACTTCATAGCTTCATCATATTAGCAAACTAATATATTGAAACTAATGCTTCCTGAAAGTTTACAGGGTCAAACTTAATCAAATATTGTGGCTTGCCAGCATGGGAGAATATTTATGTAAGATGCTCTCTTCAGGAAGCAGAGACAAGAGGTGGCCCTAGATGGCACCTCCCAGGCTATCATTTATAGTTTCACTGACACCAGCTGTCCATTCTGTCCCTCTCTGATGGAGGCAATCACACCCGTCATAGGCATAGCAAAGGATAATGTATGCCTCCAGCTCTTCCAGCCTTTCATAGGGTGACATTTTAACACTGGATCCACTTTCTTTTGACCACTGCCATAGCTGGCACGTGGACACATTATTCCCTCTGCTCAGCAGGCTGTTGCTGCCAGCAAAGGAGTAGAAGAGACAGACACTAGGCTAGGGCTCTCTCTCCAAACCCTCACACTCCCTTTGTGGCTACATTTGAATCACTGATCTACATCTGCAGAGCTTTGCATCGCAAGGAAAACTCCCCAGGAAGGAAGCTAATTAAGATGTGCAATACACACTAATAGCAACAGCAGGAAATGAAGTGAAGAATGTGTGAGAAATAACAAAGTCCTATAGGATTTTCTTTTTCATTAACTGCTAGACAAATCATGTCTCTGTTGACATATATCTTCTTAATATATGTTCATGCATTCGCCCTAGGTAAGTGAGACTGGAAGAGATTTTCTTTTCAAAAGGAAAAAGATGTCAAGAATTCAGCACTGCTGAAGTGATCTTTAGAAGCTGTCAGAGGCGACCAATGACTGGAAGAGACAAAAGCCCATTCCTGTGCCTTCCCTACAGAATGCAAGTTTCTGACAGTGTACTCTTGGGCCACCTCAGGACCTGGGGTAGTGGGTATGCTCCATGGGAGACAGCATAGACACCCATGGAAACTTGCACTGTTTTTAAAATGTTTCACTCCAATGGTTGGGAGCTATAAGCACTGCTGAGAAGTCCAAAATAGTTAATGTAAAACATACAGGCAGAACCTAACCTGAAGTACCTGAAGTTATATGCCATCTATTTAATTGGTTTTCCAGACGACCAAAGGTATGGATCCTTTGCTATAAGTAATTTTCCACTAGAAACATTGTAGGATCCCAGGAACATTTACTTTTTGTATGGAGCACTCAGCTGTTCCAGAAGCTGAATAAGGAAAAGATGGCTAGTAAAAGGTGCACCTATGCTCTCCCTCAATTTACTGTACACTTGTCTGAGCATTGTCAAGAGGTTATACATTCAGTTATCAGAGATGGTTAAGAGCTGTAAGAGATGTGATTGAACATCTTGTTTCAGAAATATACAGAAGCCTTAACATTACCTAACAATATCAGAATAAACACTGATAGCTATTTGACAGATAGGCACTTTTAGAAATTGATAAATATTGTCTTCAGCACAAAAGAACAGACCTGAACATAGATAATGGTGGGTTGTATGTGCAGTAAATGTTGCAGGCCTTTACCTGGCATTCTGAAAAGTGTACAGATCTCCAGCCTGAGCCACCACAGAAGACGGAGCCCAGCAGTAACCCTCCAGTTGCCTTAGGCCAGAACTGTCACCCCTGCCTTTCCCTCCTAGTCAGTGAATAGGAACAGGCTCTCCCACAAGGAGGTGACATATTTTTGATTTCTCCATTAAGCGGCAGTACTTGTTTCCTTCACTATGAGCACTTGGTTGTCTCACTCAGTGGTAAGGGGAAATGAGGATCATCAGCTCGGATGCAGAGGACTACTTACTGATCAAATGAACTGTACTTAGAGACCTACAGGGGACTGGCTTTAAATAAAAAGAGGGGAGACTTAGGTTAGATATTAGGTGGACATTCTTTACTCAGAGGGTGGTGAGGCACTGGTATAGGCTGCCCATAGAAGCTGTGGTGCCCCATCTCTGAGGGTGTTCAAGGCCAGTAGGTAGGGCCCTGGGCAGCCTCATCTGGTGGGTGACAGCCCTGGCCACAGGAAAGGCTGGGACTAGATTTTCTTTAAGTTTCTTTCCAGCCCAAGCCATTCTATGATTCCAGATGATCTGCAAGAGTGCTTCCCATTCCAGAGGTGGTACTGGAGGCAGAACTGCCATTCTGTTCTTGTTCTGCCGCTGTACAGTGTGACTCACCAGCACGACTCAGCTTCAGCATGACTCTTCTCTTACAATGTAACTGAAAACATAGAAGTTTAAAACAGGGAGAAAAAAAGGATGAAAGGACTGCAAGTGAAAGGAAATGTTAAAATGGATGAAAAATATCAGTAAGAGGAAACACTTTGTATAGAGATATTGCTCTCCACCCAGGCAACATGATGGTTTGTAACCACCAGTTACTGGTTTTGTAACACAAAGCTACTCTAACAGCACACTAACAGAATAACATCCATTTTGAGGCAGAAAACAAAATCCTGTGTGGAAATAGTGCAACATGACAGAACAGTACCCAGGACTGAAAAACACATATTCAAGCACCAGCACAGTTCAGGAAAATTGGAAGTATGGGGAAGGGTTGATGAGTGCTATATGCTGAAAGCACATGTAAAAGACAGGAGGTGAGTTCCCAGTCTTCTCATTTTGGGGAAGAACAGTAAACACGATTTTGCAGGAGAAATTTTGGAAGTCCATAGTCCTACTACTACAGAAAGAGATCTTGTTATCACATCTAGAGAATCAGTCCATCTTACTTAGGTATCTAACTTGCACTTTCAATTTTTGTACCTAGTAGGCAGCACTTCAAAAATGCCCCTTACAGATATCAAAATGATATATATGCTTTTAAAAGACTCAGAAAACAATCATATTTGCCAAAGCTGTGTGCTTAAGTTGGCAGGACTGGAAGCTGCCTATAAATAACTCTGGAAAGTTATTTTTGCAAAATAAAATCTAGGAAATTCAGATATTAATGTGGTGAGTGAGGAAGATGTTTCTGATTGTGACAATTTCTGGTTCAACAGTTCCTGAAACCATAAGAGATGGTAATACTTTATATGTGGTTTTGATGAGTAGGAAGATTGGTCACAGCATATGAATCTGAACAACTTAATAATGAGTTCATCTGTGTGCAAGTAGGTAGAAGGACAAGCAACAGAAGACATGTAACTATAACTATAAATTTCCAGCAGGCATTTTTTCATAACCTAGGGCTATGTCTAAATTTATGTGCGGGCTCTCAGCAAGGCTCACCACAGGTCTCATGACTGTCTGGGTTGGAGGATGACTCAAAGGTGACAGTGCTCCCACCCACACTGGCATGCAGGTTTCCTCTTTGTGGCACCCACTCAAGATGAACTTTTGATGCAGGAGGAACTCATGCAGAAAGCAGAAGGCAATCCTGGATCAACTTGTCCAGAAATAGCCTAAGGGGAGTAAGAGATTAAAAAACGTCTACTGAGGTGAGGAGCTCAGCTAATATGATGTAGGGGGAACTGGGCATTTAGTTCCAATGATGACAACCCAGCTCAATTTTATATCCTGAAGATGGAGGAAAATCTTATAGGATATGCATGAATAATCACCTCATGAAAGACGCTAGAAACTAACAGAGTACTTAGAATAAATGACCTAAAGATTAAGAAAAACAGGAAAACAAAATGATCGCCCAGAGTTATGTTAGTATACATTTTACATTGGATATTAAAACAAAGAGCAAAAAGTTGTTTATTTACATAACTAAAAGGGAAAAGAAGACAGTGAGCTGTTATGCTGAGAAGGTGAGACAGAGATTATAAAATAATGCATATATGACTCCCAAACTAGGGAAGTTCCTAGTCCAGCAGCAGTACAAGATGCAAATACACTGACCATTTTGAAGAAAATTCTTCACTAGCTTACAGAAGGATAGTATATTACTGTTGTGCACAATAGATGGAGCCTGCTTAGGAAGAATGACTGCCCTTTAGTAATAAAGTAAATATGTATTTAGAGCGTCAATCTGCACTAAGAACCGAGAAATCCCAGGTCTGTGGCCATAGCTTTCATTTTGGGCTTTCAAAACTCATCTGGAAAACACAAAAGTTTCTGTTGGCAATACATCCAGAACAAGATGGGAAGGGTGGTGCATGGTCTATACATTTATATACACTAGAGAGATTGCAAGTGACAAAAGCAGTGAAAACAATTCACTGAGAAGATGGATGTATTCCAGAAATGTGCAAGAGACACCCAAAGTTTCCCTTAACAAGCAGCAGCACATTTGAATGTTTAATCTCCTTCTCCCTTCTGACTGCTAATACTCTTAACTTTGCTGACTGGCATCATAGTTATTTGAAGTTATTTAAATTATTTTACTTTGTATGTACGTGACAGCACTCTAAATCAGTAAGTTTTATCCATTGATTGACGTGGAAGTAGCAGTAAGTGTATAGATTCTTCCTGAGGTCTGTCTTGCATCTTGTAACACAACTTCTGCACTTTTAAGTTAGAATGTGAAACACAGCAATTATATTTTATACTCCACGCAGAAATTTGATACCAGAAAATATCCTGCAATATTCAACCATCTTCTATGCAAGGGGAAATCAAGGAGCACCAATTTTATAGAAATCATGAAGGTGCAGGAATTAGGGTCTTAAAACAATGTAATAACAAAATCTGAAAATGCATATCAATAAAGCTTTTCAATAGAAATTAGCCAAACACCTCTTAGAGCTTACATTACTGCCAGCTTTACAAGGTTCTTATTCCACTTTTAGCTGACGCACAAAGGGAGAGAGAAAAGAAATCAATTCAGATGTTAATGGGTATAATTCTTAACTCATTAGTGTTACACCTACTTACTACTGGGGTGAATTTGTTCCTCTGAGATTTAGTAAGTCAGCTTTTCTAAAATCATCTATGGTTTCATTTTATCCACTTCTAAAAAGCCTCAATTTTTACTAGCATTAAATGACAATAGCATGGCTAAAAATTTTGGCAGTCCTTAAAAACAGATAATGCAGCGTTTTTCTGATAGGGTACCAAACAAACCTTACTGCTGAATGCTCCCTTGTTTAGAAGGATGTCATAAAAGGGATTGTGAAAGGCGCATATTTGTTCCAAAGAGGAAACATATCTTTAAATGACTGGTCAGGCTTCAAGGCTGAATTCACTGTGGGAGTCTCATAGGGGTCCATCTGTCCTGCAGCTGCAGGAGGAACAGAACAGGTTGAGGAGAGGGAAAACACAGACAAGAAGTATCTAGTATGATATTTGGATATTTGGAACTCAACTGGGGATCTGTACATAGAGAAATTTTTCTTCCAAAATTCACCATCTGGACAGAACGTCAGACTGTGGGGCACAGCACCAGGAAAACACTGAACAGTCTCAAAGTGAAGCAAAGCTTAGGCTGGGCTGTGGGAAAGGCTTTGGTTTTTTCAGACCAGCTCTCTGCATCTCTTCCTGGAACACGTGGTTTTCACATTAACTTAATGCACAGACACACACGCGTGTGCTAACTCCTAGACCTCTGCATTCATCTGGTGTCTAATTAAGGACTGCCTTCAGCAAAACAAATAGTTATACAGCTAAGGACAAATTCTGCTGGAAAGATGGCTCTCTGTGACACTACGCAATGCTCGCAGGCTGGCAAATGTTCTTGGGTACCCCTGTATGGGGTAAGGTGTTTTAAGGTGCTTGGTAGATTCAGTGCTACAGTACAAAGCTGTTACATGTGGTGATCTGCACTGCAAAGCTAATTCTGGAATGAAAAATCATTGTTTTAATTAAGAAATGCATTTGGCTTTGGATTTTTTTTTTTTTTCCCTTTAGGCTGAACTCTTTCTAAACACAGACTCACAAGATTTTTTTTCCCCAGGTCTTGAGGGAGTCTTCTAAATCCACACTGCAGGGCACAGAGACCATCAGGTCTGCCAGTTCTCCTGCTCCTTCTTTCTTCAAGACCTCCTTTTTACCTTTTCTTCATTCTGACTGTTGAGAACAGGAGAAGATCCCCATTACTCTGCTTCGCTGCTCTGTAAAAAGACTTTTAAAACTCCTAATATGACTTAATCACAGCTTTCAGTGCCCCTGCTGCCATAAAACATTATTACAATGGGCTGGCACTTCATCAATTGTAATGTGCTGATATTACAGTCACAGCCGCGCTCCTCGTAATTGCCCTGCTCCACCACAGACTCGAAAGGCTTCTTGATCATGGGGAATGCCTCTCTGCTCTGGAGCTGCAGGCTGGGTTTCGGGGATTCGGGTCTAACAGCTCTGCTTTCTGTAGTTTCTGGTCATCAAAGCAGGATTCGGATCTTCCAATACTTGACACACTGTTGCCCTCAAATTTCATTCCTGCACACCTATATCTATTAGAACACACTATAATCTTCATTATTCTCAATTTTATACGAAGCAGCACTATACTTAAAACATCCAAGCAGAGATAACAGCAGTTATTAAGAATGAAAGAGCTAGCTCAAAGACAGTAAAATAAAAGAAATACAGTTAGGGCTTTGAATTCCTTACAGGTCCTGAACACTTCACAGCAAGAATAGGACTGCAGACCATACAGATTATTAATAAGATGTTTATTTCCAGGCACCGTGAGAATCAGTTTGATTGTATTGTGGATTTTTTTATGCTGATAAATTAAAACATAAATGATCAGCCCCAAAGACTTCTACTGGAGATGAAGTATGACAATAAATAATTTAAAAAAAGGTGTTAACTTCTCTTGACAACATATTGTGTGTGACTCATTCTGTAACAGTCACCATTGTGAACTGTGAATAAATATAACTTATACTATTGAAGATTCTGTGGTTTGGGACAGAGATGACACTACTGAGCTGGGAAAAAAGCCTCTCTGCAGGGAGCTCTCAGGCACGGCAGGCATACAAGCACCCGTGCTGGAGACTGAAGGAATAAAGCACAAAAAAATGTCATGTCACACTGTACATCTGGACAACTACACATAATGCTGAGATAACACACTTTCTAGAACACTGTGGGGTATCTTCCTCTAGTATTCTGTGGCACTGCTTTGTGACACTACAGTCTTATTCTGGAAGTTGCCCTCACAGACAGCAATTCAGAATCCTTGAGCCATCAGCTTGTTTTGTAGCACAGCTCTGGCTGCTGTAGCGAGAGCCTTCTTTGGTCCGTGGGAGCAGCTGGGGACATTAGAGCCTGACATTAGAGATGGCCTCTGGGCTGGGATTTGCTCCATCCACAGCTTTGGGTGGCATGCAAAATCCTACACACTTCAGCTGATCGGCTCACACAAGTGAAAGGCTACTGTGCAAGTTTAGCTTTGCTTATTCTGCACATTTTGCCAAGATTCTGAAAACCACTTAATGGACTTGGACAGGCTCAAGGAGTGTTTTTAGATGGAAGTACTACTTGTTTAATGGATTTATTTTATAAACATTGGCACTGAGACTTTCAAAAATTCATTGGGATTTGGCCTGCTGATTCCTCCTAATTTTTGATGTAAAGTAACACACAAACCTGGCAACAGTGAGATAACTATAAAACTCCAATAGCTGCATAAGCACATTTCATACTCAGAAAAAGGCCTCCATCCACTGGGATGCAGATGAAATAAGTGGCTGATGTTCACGTCCGGAGGATCATTTCCCTCTGTCTTTACAAACCATGGCACATGTATTACATCCATGGCATCAAAGTGTCTCATTTGGAAATGCCCTTTAGATCTTCTGATTCCAAATTTACGTGGATAAACTATGTGTGTGCATATTCATATAAACAGGTACATAAAGGTACATAGTTGTACATTTTTTTATATACATGTGTCTGTATATGAACATATACACACATACGCATTCCTACGCACGTTCTTCTCCCTGGGTGCTGGGTGCCTGGATGTTGGTATTTCTTTAGAAACTTCCAATATTGATTTTCTGACTCTACACAACCATGCTTCTTATTCCTCCATGGTTGTCTGGGGCACACTTATTTAGTGCACTGTGAACTTCAGTGAGACAACACTGCACTTCTTCCCAATGGGCTGCTCAGCTGAGGCTTTCAGCTCTCCATCCTACAGGAGCAGTAATTAAAGAGAACAGATACCTAGGGGTGGGAGAGGGATAGGGATACTGGATGGTGTGAAGGTAGTGCAAGCACTTGCAGCCAGCAGGTGAAATTAGAGCTGTGGAAAGGTGGCAGGGTGTAACTGTGGCTGGCTGGCAGAGGTCCCCTATTCACTCTTTCCATAGCAAAATTCAGGACAGTCACATTACACCCCTAGGGGCTTGAAAGACAATAGGAAAAAAAGATGAAACCTGGGAGAAATCTTAGTTGTCTGTTTTAATCACAACAAACTGAAAAGGTCTTTACATGCTCAGAATAGAAGAAAACTAGTCATTAACTTATGGGCAGCAGCTGGTTTTCCAATAACTGCTCCTACACATTCTGGTTTTAATATCATTGTTCTTGTCAACTGTGGGAATGCAATGTGTATTAATGATGGCTTATTCCAAATTGGTCATTGTTGGAGTTAATAATTAGGTACTCAGGCACTAATTATCTCTGTTTTGTCTCAAGCCATTAACTAAGAAATCTGGAGAAGTAATTTGGGATGCAGGCATCAGAGCTGCATGCAGTAGGGCTTGGGTGGGCTCTGTTGTACCTGCATATGAAATACTTCACCTTGGAGAGAAGCAACAGCCTACACCAATGCTGCTGGGTGGCTTTGGGATCATCGAGCATCCAGTGGGGAATGGCAGAACCTATCCATCAGCTCTTTGAACCTCTAGTTCACCCATGAGGGAGGAAAGCTCCCCAAAGGTGCTTGGAGAAGGCAGACAAGCTCCAACAGGGCTACAGTAAAGGAACTCCGAACTTCTTCCCTGAAGAGCCTCTAGCTGGATGGGCACAAGCAGGAGAGCACGTGGCAGTCAGAATAGCTGGCAGGATGGTTCTGCACAGAGGACATGAGGTCCAAGTGTTTAAGCCAAAAGAAGTCTCACATGAAAATGACTTACGGAAAGTGCTCAGGACAAAGAATTCTCTCTCCCAGAGACTTCAAGCACAACTTAACTGTGGAAGACAGACCTATGAACAGACACTACTGGGGTTCCCTAAGGCTCCATTTTAAGGCCAGTTCTCTTAGTGTTTTTATAAATGATGTGGACATAGAACTTGAGAGCATACCAAGTAATTTTGCAGACAAAACTAGATTAGGAGGAGCTACTGACCCCTTTGAGAGTGGAGAGGCCTTGCAGAGTGATCTCGACAAACTGGAGGGCTGGGTTCTGGGTTCTGGCTGATGGCAACCTGAGTGTGAGCCAGCAGTGAGCCCTGGCAGCCAAAGGCCAACCGTGCCCTGGGGTGCACCAGGCCCAGCACTTCCACCAGGCAAGGGGAGCGGCTGTCCTGCCCTGCTCTGTGTGCTGCCTCACCTCCAGCACTGCATGTGGTGTGGGTGCCACAACGTAAGGACATAGCGCTGTTAGAGTGTCCAAAGGAGGTCTGTGAAAGTGTGGAAGGGTCTGTAGGGCAAGGTGTGTGAGGAGCAGCTGAGGTCCCTGGGTGTGCTCAGCGCAGAGCAGAGGAGCTGAGGGAAGGCCTGATGGCGGCTGCAGCTCCTCACAGGGAGCGGAGGGGCAGCGCTGAGTTCTGCTCTGTGTGACAGCGACAGGGCCCGAGGGAACGGCATGGAGCTGTCAGGGGAGGGGCAGCTGGGGGTTAGGGAAAGGGGCTGCACCACAGGGCGGTGGGCATGGAACAGGATGCCCAGGGTTATGGTCCCAATCTCAAGGAGCATTTGGACATTCCAAAGAATGTTTGAATTTTAGGTGGTCCCATGTGGAGCCAGTATTGAGATTTGATGATCCTTGTAGGTCTCATCCTACTCAGGATATTCTGTGATTCTAAGACATCCTGCTAAAATAACTTCACAGATCCTACCAAAAAATAAAGCAAAACAAAACCCAAACACTCGTGGCTCTCCCAGAGCCCTCTGAAGGGCTCTGTTTCTGAGGCACAGCTGAACCATGGATCTACCTCCCACCCACCAGCAGCTTCTGCCTGTCCTTGGTTGCATACAAGATGTCCAGCTGTGGTCCCTTCCACATTAGCTATGTGCACTGAAGTGATTATACCAGAAATGCCAAAACTTTAACAGTTCCTGGCATGCATTTTGCTGGCTGATTCAAATTGAACTGACCAAGGTAAGAATGTATTCTCAGTGCCTTAGGGCAAAACAACAAAACTTCCCTTTTCAGTTATTCTGGTATATTTTGTTCCTCTCATTCAAGATTTTCCAAGGTTAGCTTGCCCTTGTCGGTGTGAAAATAAATACGGGACATTCACAGAACCACACACCTCCATCTGTCATGATCTTACCTCAACATAGAGGATTGGGAAAATACCAATTTTGTCGCCCAGCATTCCTTCAGCCCAGTTGTCATCTACCCTCCTGATGACTGTCAAGATTTCATCCTAAAACCAGAGAGACACAGAATATGCCATCAGATTTTTCCACAATACAGAGTTACCTACACGACAGCTTAGGGAGAGAGCATATGAAGAAGGCCATAAGCCACATACAAACATTCCCTCAGTCCTGGGCCCAGCATCCACTGGCAACTAGACTACACTGCCAATGCACTGAGTGTAAGTTTTCCTTTTAAAACAACAACAACAACAACAACAAAAAACAATAAAACAGGAGATGAAAGTGCAAAGCAGGCAAAACAGAAAAGATAATAAAAAAAAGTTGCATTCTACTGAATCAGCTTCAGTTTAGATGCAAGTTAGTTCTGAAAAATCAATGACACTATAATATCACAGTTAATCTAAGCAAACTTGCAAAAAAATCCCAGCTAAAGATGACCTTCTTTTGTCACTATAAAGCAGGAGATTAAGAAAAGTATAGGTAAGTAAGATTTACAGTGTTACAAGCTTTTTCTGATAGATTAAAACCTAAAGCACACTAGTCATTACAAAAGCTCACAAGAGTAGAAACGAACTTTGTTTCTGTTTGAGCAGTTCAGCTCATTGTTAGATCTGTGGTGTCACAGCTGTGTGCTGGATTTGCAACCCCTAGCCAGGCTCTGCCCCAGCACCGCTTGCAGCAACTGCTACTGAAGGCAAGCCTGTATGCCCAGATCCCACTGAAGCTTTCCTGCAACTGCAGGAAAGAAGTGGGCTGAGAGAATCTGTGAAGCCAAGTTTGCCAATATGTCAGTCCTCTCATGGCATCCAAGCTTCCTCTGTACCCATGCAGAAATCTGTAAGAAGATAACATCTTCCTCCAGAAAGCTGATCATTCTCACTTCATTTTCACCACTTTCAACACCTTAGGAAAACAAAAGTGTATATATACATATGGTATACAACTCTCCATGTAACAAGCCATCTGTGTTAACTGTCCAGGTGAAAGGAGATATATTTTTTTGCAGTTAGATCTCGAATAGGAAAAACTAATTCCTAACCCAGGCTGTTCAGACTACAGATTTAAATTGACAGAAAACGACCAGAACAGTGATGGGCATATTGTGCTGTTCTGAACGTGCGCATTGTGAACATGTGCACATTCAAATAGTTTAAATGTTTCCTCTGAATTATTCATCTGAACAATCCATTAGGGGAAAGCTAAGAGAAACAGCCACACACTGAATCTTTCAGCTATTTATTACAGCTGGAAGGATGCAAAAAGAATTTGTGCATTTAATTTCCTGAAGAAAAGGATAGTGTTCTCTTCCAAAGCTGTGTCTGCACGGACCATTTTTGATCTGTGTAAAGAACTGACGATTATATGTCTCTGCAAAGTTTCCACATGCTCTTACAAAAGACCGATTATCATAAATCTAGGTAAAGAGGATAAATGTGGAAAATAGAAGAGTTCATTGCTTCAAGAACCTGCTATATCTGTTCCTACTTCCTACATTTTTTTACCTATTTTCTCCAAAGACTTTTTACAAAACACAGTGTGTGATGAGCCTACATTATTGTTACATGCCTATGTATACATCCATGTATCTTCTATGCTGCATATGCACATGCACACATAAGAACTTGAGAAAAAAACTTTTGAACTATAAAACCCCATAAACCCTTGACTAGATTTTATACTGGAGGAGCTGTGCAGTCTCCATCCCAGGGGCAGGCTAGACAGGCACATGGCAGGAGAGGTGGATCCTGTGCTGGTCCTGCTCAAGGATGGGGCAGAGAACAGGTGAGCCTTGAAGATCCCTTTTTAGCTTTGCTTTCTACAGACTTATGAAATCTGGAAGCATTTCTATTCATGTCAAGTTTGGCTGTCAAATGTGGCCACATATGAGAAAATCAGATCGTTTCACATAATGAGATATGCTGACTTTCAAAATGTGCATCTTTGAGGGAGAGCAAAGTGCAAATCCTTGGGAATGCTTTCCATTACAGAATTCATTTTCAGAAGGGTGCTAAAAATCTCCAGGAATTACAGCAAAGCCTGAAACATCTCCTGACATTCTTTGTTAATAGAAAGCTTCTTTGAATTCAGAGCCCACAACATCATTCTACACACTGGGCTGGCAAAAGCTTTGACATTAAAATAGTTCATGTCTTAAATTAGTTGGATAGCTGTGATACTTATAAATTCTTCGAAAGATTCCCTAAAGTATCATGAATAGTAGAGAACCACAGATCTCTTGGCATATCACTTAAACTTTCTGAACCTCACTATTTCACATACACTAAATTGATTTCCAGGCAGCATTAAGTGAATCCAAGCTTGAAGTCTCGTTTCAAAAGCCATTGGTATCCATTGTAGGTTGACAAAGACACGTTGTGCTCTTTCTGTGCCTGTTGCTAAAGTGTCTATTTGCTCCCCTACTACCTGCTGAAGTCTCTCCTTATTCACCAGCATGGGGCAGTCTTGTTCCAGCCAGGTGTGTAGGACCTATGCTGTCAGTTTATAACCATTATCAGAAAATAAGTAGAAGATAAATCATGCAAAAAGCAATCTGATTGATGGCAAAATGAACCCTTTTGCTGAGGAAACAGCACAAAATTGTGTCCAATAATAGTCATGACTCACAGCCTGATTTTCAGTGTAGTCATTAATGGCCACTAACAAAGCAACATCAAGCAGATGATGCGCCTGCTATTCTGCAAAATGACAGCTCCATCTCCAGCTGCAGGAAGGTCCTAGCACTGACAGGATGGCAGGGAGCATCTCTGTTGACAGCTACAGCATAGCAATCTCTCTGAAAAGCAAAGACTGCCAGTGCTGAGTGCTGAGGGTCAGGGATGCAGACAGGCACCAGTACAGGATGTTATGGCTGCAGGATTGGCACAAAACTTGTTAAACATCGATGCGGGCTGGAAGAGAAAATGATGGGAAAGGAAGTAGAGGAAATGGGTGATGGGATTGGAAATGTGATGAGCAACAAAGTATGGGAAACAGCTGATGCTTTGGGAAGTTTGAAACTTATCTGCCACTGGGACTCAACCTCCAGAGGGCCACTGGACTCATGCATGCAAATGTGGTCAAACACCAGAACAGAACTGGGCTCAAGACAGACTCCGTCTAAGGCTGGAGTAACTACACAGCCGGCCAGCCAGCCATGTGATTACTCCAGATGTGTATTGCTGTAGCTGAAATCAGAGTCTTCTTGTATCAGAAATCCCAGCCCAAGGAAGGATGGGTCAGTTTTTTGAAAGACGTAGCAAGAGCACAGGCTCATACAGCAGTATCACCTAAGGAGACGTTAGCAAGCTGTGTTCAGTGAGCATATCTCAAAGTTGTGTAGCAAGATGCTCCATGCTAATAACAACCATGTTAGAGAGAACCGGGAGCTACTGGACTTAAACTGACTGAGGGATGCAGCCAGTCTTACAGAGAGCAATGTAATTGCTCAGTGGTTGATTTGGCTGATACCTGATAATCGTTGAGGAAAATATATCTTAAGTTGTGTACCCAGGGTGATTTATTTTCTTGTGGTTCCTGCAAAGGCAGGACCCTCTGCCTTTACCTATGGCTAATTAGGGAGGAGGAGTTAGGGAAGCAGTGCATACTCATAAGAGAATGGCAGGTTTGTTTGTTGCCCTGGATGCTCAGGAGGCAGGTTGCTCTGTCCCTCCCAATTTTACACCTACAACAACACATAAAGAACTATTATCATTGATTTATCTTTGGCCTTTTCTCTGTAGAGTGTTCTGCAGACAGAAGATGGAAACAGGTAAATGGCAGAAGCCCTATGAGGATCAGTGTACAGCATACTTCATATTCCTTGCACTCCATCTTTGGAACAACAGAACATATTAATGTTGAAAAAAAACTACTGAGAGTAAAGCCCAAGTATTTTTCCTTTGTTTTCTTTTATTGCAACCAACAAATATCCTAACTGCATGGTAACAAAGAGGATGGGGAAAGCAAAGTCCAGCAAACAAGTAACAAAACATAATAACACAGACGATCTCTATGTTTGTTTTGTCTTCTGGTAGTTTCTGTTAAGAAGAAATTTCTCCTCTATTATATGTTTATAAATAAAATCCAATTATAAAAGTCTGGTAGCATTAAATGATATTTGGGACACAAATAGATTGTGCTAGTTTGTATGAATGGTGTGTTGATGCAACTGTTCCACCTGAGAAAAGAGAAAATAGTGTAGATGAAATTGAGATCCAGCATCCTTACACCCAAACTGGGACACTCAAATGATGACTGCTACTCTGAGTGAGTGCCAAATCACATCTGCAGCAACCAGTTGCCCGTGACTGTGCAGAGGAACTGGCTGCATCAGCAGATGATCTAAAATCTGAGCTAAACAGGAACCTTCATCAGCGCAGGTGACAGCTAAAATTAGCATTGGGAAATGTGATGAAAACACGATGTTAAAGTCACAAGATGAAAAATAGATTACTCACTGTCAGAGAGAACAATAGACAAGACATAAAAACAGTTACAAGGTGACAGTGCACGTAGTGGAAGGAACTAAAGAAGAAAACAGCAGCAGAAGTGAAACCAAACCCTCTCTGGGGAAAACACAGACACCAGGGATAAAAGGATGCAGAGAGTAACAAGAGGGGTGAGAAAAGGAAAACTGAGAGATTGAGACTAGAGCTATACAGCAGAAAGAAATGCCTATGGGAATGGACAGCCAAGAAAATGAGAACTATCAGTATGCAAAAAGCAGTTACTGTAAAGGGAGGATAGTAATAAATGGCACCACATACACCAAACACAAAAGTACCCGAGACAGCACCCACTGGAACAAAAGAGACCACCACTGCCTGCCACATCAAATGTGTTGCTTCTATCAAGCAAGTGATGAATACCTTAGACAGACGAGGAAAATAAACCACTATTGTACCTCTACCTGGGCAGAGTGCCAACAAATCTGTCTCAGTATATTTGTACATATACAGTATCAATATATATAGTGTCTCAGAGGTAACTCCTGGCTTTGTTAGTGCACAGCTCCCACCAAGCAGCGCATTCACTCAAGAGTTTCACAGCTCCAGCGAGGCTGTGTTGTCACAGGGTCTGCAGTGTTTGCAATCAAACACTTTGCTCTCTGAAGAGCAAAAATGCTTACAAATCTTTTGTTAAATAAGTATGAGAAAGTATATGTTCTAGGAAATTGCATTCTGCTGAGAAATGTGGCACAACTGAAAAAGATGTTACATTTGGTGAGAAAATTACATGCTGCAAATAATTCATTGGGCTATAATAACTAGCCTCCAAAGAGGAGGTCAGTAAAATCCTGGTGAAGGATATTTTTATCATCTATTTCATATTCATTTTCAGCATAACTGTTATTACTTTATGTGATACTGTAACAACCACAGACAGCTAAAATAAAATAGAAAACGACAATGAGCAGGTTCTCCGTGGCTTTCAGTGCCATAAATTAACCTTAGGGGATATGCTTTATTTTACTATGGGCTTCTTGATATCCATGAATCCCATCTGAGGTCAACACAAACTGCAAGGAAAAGGTGAGTGAAGTAGAAAGCAGGAGGGGAGGTGGGGGAGAATGGGGAAACGTGGCATTTTAAACCCAAAGGAAATGACAATATCTCGGTTTTCCCTAATTCCAAATGGAATTTATTAAACGGTTCTGTCTTTAAAAAAAAGCAATGACTTTGTTTTAAATGCCTGCTTTTAACGTCTTTGTTATTAAAATAGGAAACTTTGTGATACATGATGGTAGTGTGTTTCGGTTGCTAACTGGGATGTGGTGCAATGAAACAAACATTTTAAAGCTCCATGGCATTTTTAAACAAAAAAAAAAACAACAACACAGAAACATCTGATTCAGTAAGGAACGGTAATGGACACATTTCCATTTCCTTTTTTTCTGAGATTTGGAAGTTCTTGCATAACATTTTGATATATATGTTTTTTAGAAAGAAAAGCACCATGAAGTGCATATACCCTTCTACTTGTTAAGTTGCACTGGCTTTATGCTAACTTCGCAGTACCTGCCATGAGTTACCCAGTGGTCCATCCTTTAGACAAAAAGAGAGCAATTTCTCAAGGATGCTATCTTTGGGCTTGGCTGGCACACTGCAGGAGCAGCAACTGGGCTCTGCCCGATGGGGAGGAGGAGATGTCAGGAGACATCAATGTCCTTCAGCACAGGATGAGGGGGCACTCCACTTAGAGAAGGAAATCCAGGCACAGTTGCAAGAGCCACTTTCCAAGCAGGTGTTTTTATGTTTGTTTGTTTGTTTTTAGGAAAAAAAACATTATTCCCCTACCTTGGTGAAGGTCAGGCAATCCTTGTCTTGATCTTTATCCTTTATTTCAAAGTCGTAAAGTGCTTTGCCCTGAGGTGGAGCTTGAGGGAGCGGCTTGATGCACTGGATGTAGCTGGCGGGGAAGAAGCCATGGTTGCCATTGAGTTCCCCATGATACCAGTTCTCATCCACCTTCCGCCGCAGTATGATGATGTCCCCTTTGTTAAACTTGAGGTCTCCAGGCTCTTTTCCCTCGTACGTGTAGAGAGCTTTGCCGTAGGGAAGCTGTGAAGCACTCTGGGAAAGCAAAATACACAACACAGCATTAGGAAAACCCCAGCCAGAGCCCATTTCCTTTTTGAAGTCACCTGGAGCTAGATGCAAAGTAATCGTCCATGACTACATGACCCCAATAGCTATAGTGACCTGCTACATGGCACAGGACCCTGAATCCTTCACAAAAATGAGGATGTGAGTGGTAGTGGATAGAGGAGGTAAGTGTGGAACACCAGAGTCAGCAGTGTGGCAGCAGAGAAGTTCGGCAGTGCTCTTGGGATCCAGCTGAAACCCATAGCACCTTCTGTCCACTGGCACAGGCTGCTCTAGCAGCAGGAATCTGTGATTAAACGAGTAGAACGTGGCACAGCTGAAGGTAAAGCATCAGACATTCTGACCTTTGGGACTGCTTTGGTTTCTGTGGTACAGCAAAATAAATGAAACAAAACCAGCTTGAAGATTCATATGATCTTAGAAGTTGGCAAATTAAATTTTTTTTTGTGATGTTTGTTTGAGGAACTCCAAACATTTTTGAGTTTGAAGCTTTTAGTTTAGCTTTTCATTCCGGAGCCAAATACCCTTCCTTCTTTCAAATCCCCAAGTCTCATGCTGTTCACTGAGGGCTACTGTAAACAGTTATAATATTCTTTGTTGCTTATGAATTAATGCCACTGGGGAAAAGCGGAATAGACAGAATGCGTCAAATCTTTCTTTTAGAACTAAAAAGAGCTCTGAGGCTTTTGCTCTCATTAAAAGAAAGAAAGAAAGAGACTTAAAAAAAATCACAGTGCAAGAGCAAAAAAGAAGCTTAAAATGTGAATAAATCAGTGTGATAGAAAACAGAAACCTATTCCGGTGGAAATCCCTTGATTGTGAAGAATTCACCCCAGGGGCTGATTTGGCCTGGTGCAAGATTCCCTCACTGTGGCTGTGACACCTCTTTTGTGGCAGTGCAGCTTGCCCAGCCCGTGCCTTGCCCTTCCCTTCACAGGGAGCAGCTGTGGGGACAGGCAGCTCTGCGATAGTCAGAGTGACCCATACTGGGGGAAAGGTGCATCACTGTATTACCCTATAACATTTCTCATTTTATTTAGCTTGATCCAAAAGCCAGTTTGCAAGACTCAGCCCAAATGTGTAGCATCATGTACTGCAGGGAACATAAAAGGGGCTATGTAAACAAATCCAAGTCCCTCCTGTACTGAGGACACCCCATCTGGATGCAGTACTCCTGATGAGGTCTCACCAGTGCTGAGCAGAGGAGCAGGATCACCTCCCTCCACCTGCTGATCACACTGTTATTGATGCAGCCCAGGATACGGTTGGCTTTCTGGACTGCAAGGACACACTGCTGGCTATCTTCATACATGGGCATTAACCTGCTCTTCTTGTTAGGACAGAATTGAATAGATGTACAGATCTTGGTAAGCATGTGAATGTAAAAACTCCTGCTTGCATCACGTAGCAAAGGAGTCAGCAAAGCAGGCATTAGCTGTATAACCCTAACCCTGTGCTCCCTGGGATTTGATCTCTTTTGGATGAATTGTCTCATTACCAGTTCATTGTTTCTCTTTTTTTCCCTCCTTATTCTTCTTGGTTATGCTGTGTATGAATGAAGGTACCCACTTGAAAACCACTATATTGGAAGCACCTTCAAACATAACAAAAAGTGCAAGAACACAGAAAATCAACAAAGCTTATGCTAACAAAGCATACATAAAACACTCTGCCAAACTACTGACAGCATCCCATTGATACACTTTTTTTCCAGTGCCAGGACAGTGACACCAAAGTGACACCCCTAACACCAAAGCTTTGTTTCTCTTCCCAGTATTCTGAAGTTTAAGCACACAATACCATGTTAAGCAAAGCACAGATTGCATCACCTATCTTAAAAAATTATTAAGCTGGAAGAAAGACTATGCAGCTTGGAGGAAATCTAGAAATAAAAGAATTTATTTCCTTAACTCACGCTGGGAGAAGACAATTAATCAAGCATGGAGCACGACTTCTGCCAGGTGAGTACTGAACCATTGCTGATCCAGGCAAAAACCTGGCAAGCGTGCTCTGGATCACCTGCCTAAGATGGGGCCTTCCTATTCCTGACACCTTTGTAGTGAATCAAGGTCTGGTCACTTTCTTTACTTTTTAACCTTTTTGCTCCCAAGCCTCATTTTTGCCTTGTTAAAAAATGAACGGTACCCAGAACCACAGAAAAAGAAATGGGGTTTTATGTGGTCTCACCAGTCATCAGCTCAGTACTTACACAATATGTGCCGGGCTTTTCCTGTTAATTAATTGAACTGGCTAGAAAATGATTCAGGTGCTTCTTTATTCCTTAATCTGATGAAAATACAGACTTTTAAGCAAAGCAAGCAAATTGTAACACAACAGCTTGGATCCGAAATCTGGCAATGTTTCATCTGGAAACACTAATGGGGCATTCCCAGGGAATTTGCAGTTCAGGTGCTTTGTGCTCCTGTTCTCTTTTTTGGGCCTTGTTACAGACCACATCATCTGGCTGGGGACTGTCCTGCTCACAGAACGTCTGCACAGAAGTACTGAAACTGCAATTACCAGTGGCAAGGTGCTTCCAAAATGAAATGTTTCCATTACCACCTAATAGCATTTCTCATTCTGAGCCACAGCTTTTCAATCAAAAAACAAAACAACAAAAAAACAAGCCCTTCCCTTCCCCCTTATTGTTTAGTCAAAAAGATACCCTGTCACTGAAAAACAGCTGTAATATAGACATTTCCCAGCCTTTCTCTAAGGCCATTTTGATTAAAACAACCCAGAAAAAGCTTGTGTTCACTGCTGCCCAGACAGAGGTAAAAAATAAAATAAAAAATGACTCCTCTAAAAATTTTCCAATAAAGCTGCTTTTCCATTCTATAGCTCTAAGTGCCTATGCCAGTCAACCTTGGAGAGAAACTCAAGATCACAATTACAGGAAAAAAAAAAAAAAAAGAAAATCACAAAATAAACCCTTGAAGCTTCTTCTTTCAGACATTCTTCTGGCCAAAAGGTCCAGCCTTCAGTAGACCTTTGGTCAGTTAAATAACATATTGAATTCAGGTCTGTAAGAAGCAATCTTGAAGCAGTTTATTATTGTTTCTACTTTTGGTTTCTACTTTCGGATTCAGAGTTACTCTTCACATCTGTGAGAAGTGAGCATTAAGAATATTTCAAAAGCAGAACTAAAATGATGGCTGCTGCTCTTCAGTAGTTGTACCATCACTCCCCATCAACACTCAGGTCATTCCTGGAAATCTTCACAGGATCAAACTCTGCTAAATCTTTGTGCAAGGTACTTCTGGCCTAACCATTCTGCTCTCACTCACTGGATGTCCTTAATCCAGAGGTGAGGGCACTGACCAGGACTCACGGACAAATCCCCGAGCCCTACTGAGGAGTGAGTACTCCTCATTTTCCCTTCAAAACCTCAGCCTTGCGCCCTTCTCCTGTCTCTTCTCGACTCTGTGTAGCAGCATTTTGGTCTGACACACTGTCATCATCAGCATGCCCAAAAGGTCCATTGTGCCAAACCTTCTCTCCTCACCCAAGGGAGCATCTCCCTTGTAGTGTCCCCTACCCAGGGACCAGCCCAATGCCCCCTCCTGTTCCGCTCTCCTGTCCCACCACCCCACCCCCAGCCACCATGGGACTTAGTTGGGCATTACGCCAGCAGCTTCCAAATGAAACAGCCTCAGTCTCTGGCCACGCATTAAGAAACCAATTTACCCCTTGATTTATTGTTAGGCTAACTAGAATTCAGCTAGAATGTGTATTAAATTTCAATACTTCATGTGGGCGTGTACAGAAACGAAGAATGCAATGAAAGGAAGGAAGGAAGGAAAGAATGAAGTCACATCAATGGCAACGGCCAGTTTCTGCTTTCCTGCCAGAAAATGCTGGTTGGCACAGCGCTGAATGCTGCCAAAGGTTTCTTTTCACTTGCAGAAATCAATAGTGACGTAAAAGCCTGAAGCGCTAATATGCTGAAAAGCCCCTTGCAGAAGACTTAATGATATGTTGGCAACTCAATCATTCTGCATTTCTGTTTCAGCAACGTCAAATGGCAGCAGTTAAGCAGAAACCTGCTGGCAAATTGACAAACAACAGCCATGAAGCAATTAAGTGGCAACACTGGAGAATTTTTCATTACATATCCTGAAGAACAAAAGGAGGGGGGAAGAAAATCCACAAACGTGCTTATTTCCAATAAATTCTTCCAGTAGAAAGCTCTGTAGAGCGTAAGCTGCACAGGTAGAGCAGGTGTTCAGTTTCCAAAAATTATGGAAAAGAGGTTTTCTCAATAGGCTCAAAAGCAATGTGAGCTTCAAGCCCACCAGCTGCTGCACCCAGCACCTGATAAAGGTGGCCACTCTAGGAAAAGTGACGCTTGCTTGTTTCGTAGTTGCTTTTGCTGTCCTTGGGCTTTTCCTATTTCACACCCTTTGGGAAGTGAAAATAAAAGCTTCACTGTATGCAACCAGTTTTTCTTGAGATAGCAAACAGAGTCTGGATGTCTGAGGTGAGTATGCATGTAGTTTCTGGGTCCACGTCCAATTAGGGAAGGCGGACACTGAAGAAAGCATCCAGACTCCATGTGCAAAATCACCAGAGAGGCTGACAAGATTCACCAGCTCACAAACACACACGAGAAAAGTCCAAAACTAACTCTTGGTACTAGTTCATTGCATTATGTAAGAATTCAAATGTAAAATACAAACGGAAAAGGCCTCCAGCTACCAAACCCAGACAGAAGTGCTACGGCCCAACACTGTCACTCTCTCTCAACCCCCATACAGATCAAGTACGCATTCACGTTCCCCAGACCCAAAAAACCTCCTGAGGCTGCAGCCATGGCTCCTCTCTGCAGCAGCAGCGCAGCAGACAGACTGTTTATCAGTTGTGTGAAACCCAGGCTGATGCTTCAGGGTAGCTTTCCTCGCCCACCCTTGTATGGCTTGAGCCGTGCAAGGAGGAAAATCCCAGCCTCTCTGCTGCAAGGGTGCCCACCAGAGGAAGGTGTGATGCTGAGAGCACACTGCGTTGCAGCCTCATCCTGAGTCCTGTTTCAAGAGGATAAAAGAATCATGAATACACAAAAGGTTTTTTGTGCTCAAGTGCTTCTTCCATCTGCTCTGTGGCTCTGTTCACAGCCAAAGCTATGCTAAAGCAGGAATGAAACCAAACAGATCCATAACACGCTGCTGTAGCAGCCAGGGAACACCACTACTAAGGACAGACAAATTGTTTTAGGCTGTACTTAAGTCATTTGAGCAAAATACAAGGAAGAAAAGACACCGAAAGGAAAAAGTCATGAAAAGTATGCACATTTGTAACTTAGCTGTAATTAAACACGAACCACTAGCAGAAAGCATAAATAATAATTAAAACACATTGTGTTAATTTTTTGCCTCATTTACTCTGAAGCATCACACAAATCTCAGCCTACGCAGAGATCTGATGGTGATCCATGGGGTTTGTGTTTCTGCCTTCCGACTTGCAGGAAGCTGCCTGTGGGCAGGCTGGGTGACCCTGCCACACACAGCAGCTTCTCATAAATCACATCAGCTGCGGCAGAGAGGACATGGACTGCATAGTGGAATATAGACCAGCAGGATCTCCAAGCAGGAGACTGGCTGGGTGCTTACCCTTACTACTGCCTGGACGTCTGCTTTGCAAGCACCCACTGATGTCAAGTGACTTAAATCCTGAAGGGGAAACATCTGTTCAGCTCCGTCAGGGATAGGGAAGCGGGGAGCAACCTCCCAAATAAATTGCTGGTGGCCTCCACTTGGATTGGAGCAGTCAGCAGCAAACACAACAAGCAGCTTGGTCAAGTGGCAGTGGCAGCTCTGTCTGCCAGGCAGAGTAAAGGACAAAGCAGGGGGCAGTAGAGACTGTTCACTGCCCCATTACTCCTTGCCATTCGTCCCACAGACCCATCCTGCCCCTGCTCCTTACTTCCTGGGCATGAACCCACAACACCTGCAGATGCCTTTGGTTTAACATCTTTCTAAAGCGTCTCACTTAATAACCTACAGACACACAGGGACTTTCTGGTTGAGTCAAGAATTAAACTGAATCTCCTAAATACCAGACCACTGCCTTTAACCACAGAAACTGTGTGTCATTTGGGCACAGGTGTCTCTGGAAGACTGGACAAGGCACTTACCCTTTCTGTGGCTTCTGAAAATGGGGAACACCAGAACATGACAAGATCTTCTATCCTCATTTTATACATACAGAAACTGAGGCAGGGAAGGCATGGGGAGGAGAAGGAAGAGGTAGAAGCAGCATTAAATGATTTGCACAAGCTCTCATGCAAACTCTGCAGGTGTTCCCTGAAAAAAATGACAGATCAGAGCTCATGTGCCTTTGCTTCAGCTGTACACATTTTAAATATCAGTGTTTATAAATACCTGAGGGAAGAGTGCACAGACTGCACAGCCAGGCTCTTTTATATGGTTCCCTGTCCAGGACAAGAGGCCATGGGCTCAAACTGGCACACAAAAGATTCCCACAGAGCACCCAGAGCACTTCTGCACTGCGCAGGTGACAGCACTGCACAGGCTGCCCAGAGGCTGTGGGGTCTCCTCCTTGGGGATCTCCAGCAGCTGCCTGGCCATCGCCCTGGGCACCCTGCTCTGAGTGGCCCTGCTGGAGAGGGGGTGGGTCTGAGGGACCCAAAGGGCCTGCCAGTATCAGCCAGTCTGTGGCTCTGTAAACAGGGCAGAAAGCAACAAGAATGCAACGTAATGAAGAAAGCAAGGAGGCTAGGACAGACTTCAGCCAATGATGGTGTAACAAAGGCATACCACTGTAAAACCTGCGACCTACAAGGTTTTAAGTGGTTTCTGTCTTCAAGAGGAACTTTGAGGATGACAGATCACAAATTACAACTTACAGCAAAAATTCTGAAAATGGCTAGTCCTCTGTATGCAAATAGTTAGTCTTATGTATAACTGCTGAGAAGAGCAATTGCCCATGGGTCACTTGACATGACAGATCACATCTGCAACACTGCCACACTCTTTCACACAAATTTAGCGATAGGAAAATTAATCAAAGATAATCTAATTTGATACAAAGTAGCAAAGAGGAAAACCAGCAACGCACTATTAGTCTGCTCGGTGGGAACCATTACTAAGAATCTAAAACATCACAGTTTGAAGGTACAATCTTTTCAAAATAATCTTTGAGAAAAGAAGTAGTTAAGCTGACAATAAAAGCAGCACTTCATAAAAAGTAGTTTTTCACAGAACAAAAATTGAGCCTAATGTTTCATATACTCTGTACAGTTGTCATGCTTATTATTAAGTAGTAATAAATCCCAATACAAATAAAATTTAAATTAAAGCTCTACTGTTTCCTTTAACCAAGGATTCAGACATAACCATTAAGTCCTAATCCTGGCTGCTACTGCTGTGGAGCACTGCAGTCCCATTGACACAATATGCACTGGCACTATGCCCAGCTTCCACCTGGAACAGGAGGCAAATGCTTCTCTGAAACTGTCCTGAGGTGCTGTGAGATCTAGGGAACACTTTGGGTGTTCTTTAGAGAAGTGCCCAAACAGTTTAGAACCTATCTCCCATTTCCAGGAATGTACTCTGCAGTTAGCATGAAGATACCATGCTAAATGCTACCATGCTCAGCGAATTCAGACTAAACAAATGCAAGCCAATGGAGCACCACTCCAGCCCACTGGCTAACCCAAAGAAAGGGAAAGAGCAACATTCATCACAAAAAAGCAAAGGACGCCTTTAGTCTTCTTCAGCAGTGGGTTAACTGAACACAAACTGCTCTTTAAAGAGAACAGCATCTTCAAGGTTATTTTGTAATTTAGACAGAAAACTGGCCTAACTCACATTTTACCTTGAAAGGTCCACCTTGGGACACATCAAGATTAAAAAAATCTTTCAGACTTTCAGACTGCAATCGATGCCTGCAGCACAACTGAGAAAGAAACAGCAGGCTTTCTGCTACACAGCTTGTCAAATAGGCATCTTTAGGATCTTCTGCTTTATCAAAATAGGAGTTCAGTTTTATGATGCAACACCATCTCTCTCAGGACATTTAAAAACTTGCTTGTGAGAGTGTCCCATGCTGAGCTCATCTGATTTCATAATCATGACTAAAATAGCTTCAGCACATCTCATGCTGCTTCAGCCAATCATTTAGTGCCTATCAATATTTAGAATCACAGAATCATAGAATCACAAGGTTGGAAAGGACCTACAAGATCATCTAGTCCAACCATCCTCCCATTACCATTGCTACCACAAGCTACTAAAGCATATCTTGTATCTCCTCATCCAGACATCTCTTGAACACTGCCAGGGACGGCGACTCCAGCACCTCCCTGGGCAGGCCATTCCAGTGCCTGACCACTCTCTGAGAGAAAAAGTTTTTCCTTAAGTCTAATCTAAACCTCCTCTGGTACAACTTGTGGCCATTTCCTCGGGTCCTGTTTGTTGCCTGGAAGAAGAGGCCCCTCCTCATCACAACCTCCCTTCAGGAAGTTGTAGAGTGCAATGAGGTCTCCTCTGAGCTTCCTCTTTTTCAGATTAAACAATCCCAGCTCCCTCAGCCACTCCTCGTAAGACTTGTGCTCCAGACCCCTCACCAGTTTCGTTGCCCTTCTCTGGGCCTCAACGTCTTTCTTGTATGAGGGGCCCAAAACTGAACACAATACTTGAGGTGTGGCCTCACCAGAGCTGAGTACAGGGGAATGATTACCTCCCTACTCCTGCTGGCCACACTATTTCTAATGTAGGCAAGGATGGCACTGGCCCTCTTGGCCACCTGGACACACTGCTGGCTCATGTTCAGCCGAGCATCAACCAACACCTTTCTTCTTCACAGTTATCCAGTCACTCAGCCCCAAGCCTATAGGGGCCCAAGCCTATTTACACATCCAAAGATCTCTCTTGCCTCATAAAGCGCTGTTTCAAGCCAAGTCTTCTCAAGCTACATGCACTTCTGTTAAGCACCAAGCGAGTACCAGGCTCAGGTTAAACCTTTAGCATGTATTCACAGCTATTGTAGCTCAGAGTATCCGTGCGTAACATCAGCCGGCTGTTTAGTCACGGCAGAACAAAGTCCCTCATGCTCTGAAAAACCTGAAACTTTCCAGACTCTGTGTTCTTTAAGAAATTGTACTGTCAACACAGTGCTGGCATTGTAGGTCCGACTCTGTTTTCAGTTAAACCACTTTAATCCAGTTTATCTTGATGAAACACTGTGGATGTATAGAAAATTCCAATGCCGTATAGAGCTTTATCTTACGTGTAATCTCCTCCGAAACAAAGCTGAATGGCTGGCAGCCTCTACCAAGGAAAATATTTATAGTTTTTCATATGTTGACCACAGGTTTTGCAAAGCCTAGGTACGGTCAGAGAAACTGTCTTCACACTCCAAGCAGAAAACAGTCACTGGATCTTATGGGCAACATTCTACCCCATCATCCTGGTGTAAACAAAGGCTGCTGCAAGCCAGTTTGGGAGCAGGAGCTGGTCTCCGCAAGCCCAGCTCAAAGAATCATAGAATGATTAGGGTTGGAAGGGACGTCAGGACACTCAGCCTAAGCATGCAGCATGGCCTCAGGAGAAGCCCCAAGTCACAGAATAATTAAGATTGGAAAAGACCTCCAAGATTATCTAGTCCAACCATCAGTCCATCCCTACCACACCCACTGACCCACTGATGTTCCTCAGTGCTGCATCTACATGTTTCTTGAACACCTCCAGGGACGGAGACTCCACCCTCTCCCTGGGCAGCCTGTGCCAGGGTCTCACCACTCCTTCTGAGAAGAAATTGCTCCTAATATCCAACCTGAACCTGCCCTGGCACAATTTAAGGCCATTCCCTCGTGTCCTATTGCTGTTAACTGGGAGAAGAGGTTGACCGTACCTCACCACAACCTCCTTTCAGAGAGCTGCAGAAAGACATAAGGTCTCCCCTAAGCCTCCTCTTCTCCAGGCTAATCAATCCCAGGTCCCTCAGCTGCTCCCCATAAGACTTGTGCTCTGGACTCCTCACAGTTTCATTGTCCTTCTCTGGATACACTCCAGAGCCTCAATGTCTTTCTTGCAGTGAGGGGCCTGGTATCCAAGGTGCACTCTTTACCAGCGCCAAGTCTGCAAGAAGGACTGCAGTAACCAGCAGATGTTCAACAAAGAGAAAAGCAAATAACAGAAAGAAATCTGTTGCTTCAACTTAAATGGGCAGCCTCACTACTGTGTGCCACTTGGACAGGTCAAAGAGAAAAGACAGCAAAGCCTAGCCTTTCAGAGAGCAGGAGAGATGCTATAAAACAAGTCAAAGGTAAATGGGAGGAGTTGAAAGGCAGGCTGCTGTGCAGTTTTGAAAGACATGTTTTTTTTCAGGCTGCTTCACCTCCACAACAGCAGTATTTACAGATGTGGAATTTTACACGATTCTTTACGCTGTATGTCAGAGAAAGGAAAAAAAGAACATTTTAGAGAAAAGTGCAAAAGTGTTGCCTGAAAGCCCATAGGACGCAGCTTTGCTAACGGCTTTATTTGATCTTTCCTTATGGAAGCTGACAAGACACAGGACAGCTTACATTTTCCAGCAGTGCCTCTGTAACCTCACCACCCAGCCCGATACCTTTGGTTTGCTTTCCAGCCTTTCCACATCTTTCTGCTTGGCTCCCTGCCTCGTGACTCAACCATTTCCTCAGCAGCAACGCTCTCCCACCTCCGCCCCAGAGAGGACCTCATGGTCCAGCTCTGCGGCAGCTCATTGGAGCTGGGTTTCATCCCAACAGATACCACATCTGGGAGACACCGCTTGCACACCTGGCTTTGTCAGGTGCTTTGCATCACAATTTTTCTTCTCTCTCAGATAGATCACAAAGAGGAGGGAGGGGACACAGAACGGTCTGGAGACAGAGCTGCCCAGGACGGAGCAGCAGCTGTGCTGCAGAGGAAGACGCTTTCCATCTGGCGAGGCTCCCAGAGCTCAACAGAGGGAGCCCCACTCCGGTGAATGTTGCCGGGCCTGCTGCAAGCAGGGAGCAGGCCTCGCTTTCCTACATAAATACACGCACATCAGGAAAATTTTTCTCCTTTCTCCCCACTCCACTTCATGGTAACTTGAGGGTTGCATAAAAGCTGCTGCTACTAGCATTTCAATCACTGGAAATCAAGACAATCAGCAACGCAAGCCACTTCATCAGCTGCTGCTTGTAGGCTCCAGCACCCAAACAGCCTGCGACAGCTAACGCGAGTCTGCTAGCAGCAAAACACAGAACAACCTCCAGAACTCAAAGATTTTCTTTTCTTTTTTTCGGAGGTGAAATAGGGTCAATAGAGAACAGTGTCACCGTCTGAGGATTCCCTGAAGGGTCAGCATTAAAAGATTTTGGGGTGGGTTTACAGGGCAACAAGCAGAGCTGCTGCCAAGGCTACAGAGGCAAGGCTGGGGGGGAGAACAAGTGGCCACAAAGGCCCTCCGGCGTGGCAGTGGGGTGAAAAAGTGCCTCCTGAGAGCAATGGGAAAGCAGTGTTAGTGCTTATTTCAGATGAAAGGGAGAATCTAAAATTTCTACTGAAAACCCAGCACCACTTTATTGTAAATAAGTGTGATGCAGAGGGACCTGCCTCTTTCTGCTGTGTCTTACTATGTGTGACCACAGAACAGAGTCTTGCACTACAAAGCCAAAAATACATCCTCTGGTTTCCTCTTATCCCAAGTTTTGTAAGGCAGCTTTTAAGAACATGCTCTAGGAGGACTTTCTGATGTGGTATTAACAGTTTCTTAAATACTGCATTACCTGAACAAGGCCTTTGCTGACCCTGACAGGGCATTGGATGAATGCACCGCCGGCTGCATACGCAGCGAAGCTAAAGAACATGTTTCCTCAGTAGCTCAGTTGTACACTTCAATAGGTGGATAAATTCCCATGTCACCACAGAATATTTACAACTGAATCTTATTTATCAACGGCATACCCTTACCGGCAGCCCATACAAATCCTGTTACACAAAACCTGCTACGGGTCTTTTTTCATGGTTACAATAAGATCGCAGAGGTTTCTTCTGCACTGGAACAGGCTTTGTGAGAAGAGACAGCATCAGGAGATGCTAACACTGAAATATTCTCAACTTAAAATGCCAGTGAAAGAGGAGTTAACTCATCCACAACTGCATGAGAAACCTCCTGGTCCCTCTGCTGCCAGGGACCTTCCCAAGCACATCGGGTCCCTCAATGCTCAGGTCATCCCCAAGAACACACACACCAATTCACTGGCCAGGAATTTAAGAGAGGTTATTTCCCCTCATTTTACTGTGGCTAGTAAGGTTAAAATATCTGGTATCCATCAGGAATGAAAGAAACATGCTTTTTAAATCACAGAGTTTCAACTCTGTTTATTGAAAGGGATATTGTGGTTACTGTTTCCCCTCAGAAGAACATTTCTGGGGGGATGGTTGCCCACTCATACCCTGCCCTCAGAGCTTCATCGTCCCATCCAGGTCCCTTGCTTTGAAATGACTCATTAGCTACAACCTACCAACACAGACTCTTCACAGAGATGATCAGGAATCACTTTCAAGCCCAAATTCTGCTGACAGCACAGACTGGCACCTTCCTGCACCAGTCCTGAACCAGCTTGCAGCTAGAAGGGCTTTAATCAACTCCAGCTTTGATAAGCAGTGGGCAATAGCACCAAGGAGGCTAAGGAGCATCTCACACCCCAGCATCCCCACATGTTGTCTCCTTTGTGATAGGAAAGGTCCCCCGTTGCTCCACACTCCCATTAGTAGCAGGTCAGCTCCTCCACCAAACCTCTGTGTGTTTTGATGTTACAGAGCAACAGTAGTCGAAGCAGACAAGGAAAACATCAAGGAAGATACAAGGCTTCAGAATGCAAATCACGCTTTCATGCCATCCTCCTGAATCCCCTTAGGGGAGAGGAAAGTTGATTATCTGCAGAATATGGGTCACAGTTATGCCTCAAGGATCTTTTGGTGCTCTGACTGCTGCTGACATACTACGGGGCTCCTTGGTGCCTTTTCAGGTTAACGCTTTCAAAGTGCTGTCCCTGTGCATAATAATAATAACACTAAAAAAAATCTATTTCTTGCACCCACTTCCCAGGAGTTTCCCCTCACTCTGAATGTAACTGATACATCTTCCTGCACTCTCAGGCATGATTAAAATGATGCCTGTACATGTTTGAAAGCACCACAGATTTCAAACTCTGCATGGTGTCTAATTAAAGGGACACACACAAGGATGCTCATGCTACATTTCACTCCTCTGCATGGCTATTATTACAACATACATTTCACTGGAAGTCAGAAGAATCTCCTCTACTTCCCGTAATAGGATCCTGATTTAGACTGGATAAGCACCAGTCATTAATTTGGGTGAAAAATGTCTTTAGGAAAGGAAAAAGAAAGGCTTGAGATGCAGTTATCCCTCTGACACAGACACTAATATTAATGAGTGAAGTGTTTGAATTTCTGGCTAAGCTGGAGTGCATGCCATCCAATGTTAAGCACCAGCTCTAATGAGGTACAAGAGAAAAAAATCCACCCCATCAGCTACAACAAAATGTGCAAGGACGCATACAAATGATTAAGCAGTAGCACTGCTGTCTGTGTTAAGACCTCTGCTGCTACAGCCAGCACACTTGTTTTTAGGATTGACTCTTCTCCAGGATGAAGTGCATCAGAAAACTTGTTATGCTCTCAATCAGACGTCTGAGTTTGCAATAGATCTTGGAACGTTATTGACATATTTGACATATCCTTCTATCATCAACAGATGTGTTTCCACGGAGCATGGTCAAAACCACAGACACTCTTAGCTCACACATTCATGGCCCCACACATTCTCTGCTGTAGGATAGAGTGCAGAACTTGCCAACCCGTCTGCACGGGCTGGATATATATTAGCAGCTTGGCGTGCTCAATGCTGCTCGCGTACTTTCCCTTCCCTATGTGGTCCAGGCACAGCCAGAGCTGAAACCTTGCCTCAGTTACACTTCTGTACCATCAGCACCTACACCTGACATCCACAAAGCTACACATAAGGCCGATCCCTTTGTTTTTCTGTGAGAAAATATAGAGCTGCAAACCTCAAAGGGGAAAATATTTCAGATTATTTGCTATTATAAAGCCAGCTCATAAACTTTATCTTGCAAAACTGTACACTAATTTTGAAAACTGCACCTGCTCCTCACTAGATGTGATAACCTTCATGTTTTCCAAGGCTCGTTTCTGATTTTGCCTACATGAAGTAAATAAATCAAGAGCTTTCCCACTGACCATAATGACAGTACCACTGATTGTCACTGCTGTGATCACACAGTCAAGTTCCATCGCAAGTGACACTGGGGGCAGTTCCACGACAGTGATCCTATACTGCATTGCGTGCACCATTTACCACCTAGTAATACTTAAAATATGGGATGCTTTTGCTTTTAGAATGTCTTGTAAAATGCTACATGCTATAAATAATTCAAAGCAATAATAATGGGATGCCTAGGCATTTCTTTTCCAGGTTTAAAGACAGCTCTCTAACTCGGTGGAATAAACTGTTTTCACCAAAATAGTTTTCACAGCTGATAAAGAAATGGATCACAGAGTGATGCACTACATATTAGCAAATAAAAAAAGACTTAACAACAAAACAACACAACGCTGGTGTATATTCATTTTCTGTGTGGTTCTGAATCCCTTCAGAACAGAATTGAATTCCTGTGCTTCTACCCTGGGCTAACGCTATAATCGCTGATAGACTGTACAAAGCAGGAGCACAGGCTTCTCCTCTAACCATGTCATAAGACTGAAGAGCATTTTGTTTTTCAAAGACAGATATTAGACCCCTGACTTCAGGAAACTACTGTGGCACCTCTCAAAAGAAATTAGTGGCTTTGGCCAGTGAGAGAGGCAAAAGAAAGGCATACTCCTATCCTCATCGCTTTGCTAGTAGCAACATCAACACAATCACTTCACCTCTCTCCTCATTCAGCAGGCCAACACTTCAGGACCCCAGCCTGCCTTAACTGTTTTCCCTATGTCATAAGCTTAGCTGACCATATCAGGACAATGTGTTCTCATATGGGACGAGACACCTACAAAACATGTGTGACAACACTAAACTTCTGGGCTTAAGTATAGAGTTAAGTTTTGCTTTGCAAAAACAGAAACACACCCTGAAAAAGGCAACATCCCATATTTCCCTGACATCAAAACCAATTAAGCTTTGTTTCCCTGCCCATTATAATTAATTACTCCAACATACCTCCTCCAGAAAGCTGTTCATAGTTACAGATGTCACACAAACTCAGCATCTCTCCCAAGATTAAAGATTTGCACCTACATTTTGCAAAGGCACTGGGGACAACATAGTCAAGCAGTTGTGTTCTGAGCCATCCTCCTTTGCAGAACTGCTGAAGAAAACTTCAATTCCCTCAATGACCTCTGCTGATAATTATTTGGCAGTGGGACCTATAGAAAAGACCTGGAGAAAGAGCTGGCTGAAGGTGTGGCTTAATGATAAGAGTAAGCCCAGCTTTAGGCAGTCAGTGCTGTTTACTTTATCTATGGGGCCTGCTCCCACAGTTGGCTCACCAAGCTACAACACAAACACAATGTGTCCCACAGGGAAGATAGTGGGATTACACACCAGATGAGAGGGTTCAGACAGAACCAGAACCCCTTTTTTTTTTCCATTAGCATCCTCTGTAGGGGTTATGTAGGCTCAGCCCTGCCATAAAACCACAGCTTTGATATGACAGTAAGTGATGGAGCTCCAAGTCTGCCAATGAGCGCTGGATCTGTTGCTTGAGCAGATGGGAAATTCTCTGTTGAATTTCAAAGTAAAAGAATTTACTTTCCTTGCTATGCCAGTGCTTTCTTTTCACCACCTCATCCCTTTGCCTGCCAAAACCTCAACTAAAGAATTGTCCGCATCCTGCTTTGAATGGAGTCCGAACTTGAAAGATTATGCCTGTGTTTAAAAATTATGTGCAAGTCCATTACAGCACAGTAATAACTCAACTGTAACTGCCTAATGGTCTAGGCTGGAACTAACCAAATACTAGCAAATCCAGAATCTGGGCAAGTCTGAGAAAAGACAAGAAATGATGAACAGAGACCCCTGAGAAACCACTGGACCACTGACTCTAGCCCTTTGCAATCAACTAGAAACACTGCAATAGATACATAGTCCTCAGCTTTCAAACATTTTTTCCACATGCTCCAGTTCACCACAGGCAACAAAGCACTTCCCAAAGCTCTTTAAGAGTTTAATACCAAGAATGACCAGAAGTTGTAACTCTTTTTTTAATATGAAAAGTGCACGAAACTTGGATAGCTTGCCTTCAGACAATGTAATTTCAGTAGCAGTTTAAAAGTGATGATGACGGTGAAAAGATTCTGTAGACTGAAATCAAGAAAACAATTAATCTGTGTTCATGATGTCCAGAAGAAGAGACAGGAAATGCTGCTTAAAGAAGATCAAGCCCATTTTACCCTTAAGCAGGTATTACATGAAAGGACGACAGCAGCTTAAGATGTTTCCTTCCATGTTTGCCACTACTGACCTTGTTCAGACAAATTACAAATCTCTGCAGTTCCTCTGAACTCCCGTCATTACGAGTGCACGCACACACTCCATGTCCGATATGCATACATTAGCGACATGAATTAAAACAACTCGCATTTGTACGCTGAGCAGCTGTTCTGAAATTTACTCCAGCATGAAATAAAAGAACTCCAAAAACTATATATGCAGCTGGGATTGCTTATGAGTGAAAAATGTGGTATCTTTATAGCCAACAGCATATGTATTCAGTACGCAGATCTACAAATATTGAATTCACTGCCAAAATCATTGTTAAGCAAACTGGCTGATTCTCTGCATCTTCATGATGAACCAGAAGGAACTTGCTGATGAGCAGGAGACAGAGCACTCCATGAGCATTTCAGATCACATCTTTATGTGCTCACAAGGCAGTGCCCTCTAGCTAGGCCCAGAGGAGCTGGTACATCCCCATGGCACGGTGTATTTCTGACTGGGATATGAGCTCAGGTTCCAAGGAGATGTCAGCACTGCTATGATGCCCTGCTGCGTACCTGGAGCAAGCACAGGTACCTCTGCCCAGAGCTGTGGTGAGTGCTGCAGACCCAACAAATAGCATCCACAAAGAGACACCAGAATGAGATGCTGTTTTCAAAGTGATGTAGTAGCCTCCTGAAGTGTCTGAGATGACACACACAGCAGCCTCTTCCTCTGTAACACTTAACCAGAACAACAGCTACATTGCTTAGTTTTTGCAAGTTAAAAAAAAAAAGAATAAATTAAAAAATCAGTCTCCATTTATGTCCTGCTCCGAAACATTAACAAACACTGAGTTCCCCCCTTCTTATTTCAGATAATGGAATCTATGCAATGAGAATCATTTTTAATAGCGCTTCTCTGTGTTTTTACTTAGGGCATATTTCTACCCACTGCGTGGAGCTGACTTTGCACATATTCATTCTGCTATTTTAGCAGTGGGAGACTAGGTTAACACACCAGTCACTCACTCCTGGAGATCTGGATTCAGTTCCTGGCCTACATGACAAGTGATAATGAGTTTGGTTATTGAATCTCCAGGGGATATTTGTTCACATTACTAAGCAACCGCATAATTTGGCAAGATGTGTTAAGTATGTGCTAAGGATAAGACCAGGGGCCAATTGCTCAAATGACTGACACTATGCAGCCTCGCTCAGATCACTACACCGAGCTCCTCCTCTGTGTAATTCTGTCAGGGATCAGGAGAGCAGTGCAGGTTTTTCCACACGTCTGTCTGTGTTAGTTTATATTGAAAGAGGCCAGCGCACATCACTGCAGGTAGGAGCTAGGTCTTCAAATGTACAAAGACACAGGACCTATGTCTCTGCTATCAATCTCAGCACATAACTCAAGACTACTTGAATCAGCTGTGCAACATTATTTTCAGTACTCACCGCAATGCAAACCGCAGGCCGAAAAAAAAAAAAAAGCATATTGCAAGCTGAACAAAAATCATGAGATTTAAAAAATCATTACATAATAGTTATTTGTGTTTGCCTTTTGGTAATCAGCTGTTTAGGCTTTGCATCTTAAGGCTTTCCTCTGCAAAAACAATGTTTAGAAAGTTTCATTTAAACCAAATGCATGATCACAGATCTCCATAAAACAGTATGATGGCCATTGCAAATACCGCTAACAAAGCTGTGTCATGTTGTCTACACATTTCAGGCTTGAGTATCCTTAAAATGGGCATATTGCTTCTGCAACCAATGTGCCAAAGGTAGTCACTTATCCTAAGGCTGCTTCCAGATCTTTTGATCCCAAGAACCTTGCTGTCTAGCTGACTGTCCCAGCTTCAACAGGAGATAGGTGCTGTCCTCCAGACTGGTGCTGTGACCATCAGGAGAGCAGACTGGGTCTTTCAGGGACAGTACCTATATAATCATCACACTATTCTTAAGAAGTCTGGAAACTTCTTTCCCTGGGTCATTATATAATAGAAACTATTATATGTACTCTATATAATGACTCTATATAATAGACTATATAATAACTCCCTTTCAGATCTATGAGCTCTGAACATATCTAAGAAGCAGATTCCTCTCAAGATCTGGGAAGGGCTAACTTTGCTGATCCTGCATCAGAGTGACACACATCAGCTGGTGCTATGTACCCTGTGCCAGGCTAGCACGTCTGTCTGCACGTTCCTGAACCAGTGGACCTTGGAAATTTTGAAGCCAAACATTGAAGTGCATGGGGAGATTTAGATAGCTGAGGAGCAAACTGTTCTTGATCGCTGTCTGGAACTTCAGTGTCTACATCTCTTAGGTAAGGAAAAGAAAGCATTCTGCATCATTTCCTGTGTCCTTACACTGGAGCATTAAGGTACTAAGTAAAAATCCTTAGTCGTGGACCACAGCTACATGCTGCAGGTAAGGTTCAAAAGGGTTAACACTTCCAGATCACAACATCACATTATTGCATAGTTATATAACAGAAGTCAGAAGTCATCAACAGCTTCTGTGCAAAGTGAGGTTTAACATCTGGCAGGCTTAAACCTCTAACAAAGAAGAGAAAACCAGCAGTAATTCTGCTCCCCCTCCATCAGGTACAATGATCATTGTGGGGGTGGCTGGTAGCAGAATGACTGCAAGTCAGGAAATGACTTGTCAGCCAGCTCCAAGTCTTTTTTTGGCACACAAGCCTCCTGGGGAGGACAGTGGCAGGAGTGAAGCATTTATGTCTGATCATTTAGGAATTTTATGAATAAAAAGATAAAGTTCACTTGCTCTGAATCACAGAAAACCAGAAAATTCTCCCTACAACGACCAAGAAAGTACATGAAAAAAAGTCATTAAGGAGAAGCCATGGCAGAGCACAGTGTTACTCACAGGTTAAAGACATTCTAGTTATGTTCACTATGAGCTGGGGGCACAGCTAACAATTAAAGAGGTCCCATTTACACTGGAAATAATGCTGTAACACTGCTGCAGTCCCCACTGAAGGTCTGGACAGGGACAACATCTGCGCTGTTGAGGGAAGGTGAACATGAGCCTTGTGTGTGGCCACTGGGCACAATGGAGTCCCACTCCCTCCTGTGTGAGCAGTGACTCCAAAGCCAGCAGTGGGAGTGAAATGGAACAGTACAGCCTACCTAATTTGGCAGCCTGTCTGCAGAAACCTCCAATAGTATCAGAAATGACAGAGAAAACATTTCCTTTGATATAGAACTCCTGCCTGCTATTGAGGGGATGCCAGCGACTGAGGATTGTGAAAAAGGAGCAAAGCGAGGATGGCAACTCATCTAGCACTTGCATTTATTTTGTATGTATTTCCGCCTCTTTTCTCATAGCACTCTACCTTCCCCAGATTATCTTTAAATCAAACTCTGCTCCAGTCTGATGTAGTTCTTTGGAGCTGTATAAACCTGTCCGCTCAAATGCTCTGCCAGCAGAAAAGCTATGCCAGCTTTAACTTCATCAAACCAATCATAAATCTTACACTTGTCAGAAAACACCACTGAAATGCCAAAGCAAACTGCGTTTCCCAGGTCTGTGGCATGGAGAACGAACCTTAAACCTCAAATGAAGGCTTTTAAAAATCAAGTAAAACTATGATTACTTTTTGATAATTAGAAGACCATGAATATAAACACCACTTTCCTCATGCATGAAGCTGCCTTTTCTCCTGCCAGATTCTTCTCAATGACTGCATCTCCATATATGACACCATTAAGGTGGAGTCACCTCCTTCTAAAATGCCCAGCACCACCACAACACGACAAATATGGATACACATGAGGTAGGGTGGGCTCAGAGCCCCTGACCTGGGCACCAGCAGTACGATGTCCAGAAAGCATCCTCCAGCCCAGCCAGTTGGTCCAGCAGAAAACAGATGCTTGACCAACAACAACATGGTAACTGTTGGCACAGCTGCCTCAAATCCCCGGCAGTCAGGACTCATTATCTACTGACAGTGATGTAAATCAAGCCTAAGCTCTGCTGAAAAGAGAGTCCAAGGGAAATGAGAACTAAGAGACATTTTGCTTTTGGCACATCAGATGCTAAGATATTCGGGAAGATGTTAACAAAAGACCTCTTGACTCAAATGTATGCCACCGTGTCACGCGAAACACGAGCCATGGCAAATTAAAAAATTATGGCCTGATCCTACTTATGGCATTAATCGGGATAATGCTGATGATGTCATCAGAATTACGGCAACTTATGCCAGCTGAGGAAATGGCCCTATATATTGCATAGACCACGCCTGGACATCTTTGGCTCCTAGAAACTGCTGAAGCAGCATCTGTTGCAGGTCAGCTTTCAGCTGCAGGGATTAGGCAGCTCAGGCACCCGGTAACAGGATATGGGTTTCTCCGTCCCGCTCCTGGATGGAATTCAGCTCAGGTTTAGGCTGACCTTTGTGAATGAACGATTGTAACGTGGCCATTCACGGCATGCCAAGGGGGTGACCCCAGCTCTCTGGCTTCCAGCAGACACGCTTCTGTTTCATAAAAGCACAGCTTGGCCATCTCACAGTGAGAATCTGGTAGAGATGCTGCAAAAGCATCCCTTCTGGCTCTCAGGCCAAGGTCAAGGCACTCTGGTGAGACAGGCAAAGAAATGGACAAGGTTTCTCTACCCAAGTGGAGTTGTAGATATTGTAGATATTGTGTAGTTGTAGATATTAATCACTGAGATTGTTAGCTCAATGTATTTTAGCCAAATGAAAGCTGGCATTTTCAAGCAGCTCCTGGGAGACAGAGACATCTTCAGAAACATTTTATTGAGGCAGCAAAGTAAAATTTATTTTGTTGAAGCAGCTACTTCTGCTAGACTACAGAGTTCAAAAGCAAAACTTCCACGAATACTATCTTTGAATGTCAAAAACATCCTGGTTAACTGAATGGAAAAAGGAATCTCCTAACTTTCCCTCTGCAAATAGGAACAATTCAGCAGAGAACAATCAAGCAGTAGGGACCAGCGGACAACTCTGGGTATATTCCCCATGGCACGGTGGCTCCGCTTCCCTCTGGGACTTCTTTTAGAGATGCTGAGCAGTGGCCGCAGCCCTGCAACCCCAATTTTAGTGTGAGAAAGAGCGCAGGATCAGGCTATGGGGCTGGGGTGGGGGGCAGCTGGAGCACACCGGGATGGCTGGCTGAGGTCCTCTGCAGCTGCAGGAGCAGGATTTGCCCCAGCACGGTGAGGTAATGATACAGTTGGGGTCTGCTGAGTTTTGTAGTTGGAGCAGGAATTTTTCTGGAATCGCTTGCTGCTTATAAATGTAAAAAAGTAGTGTGCTTATACAATGCCGAGACTGAAGGCTTGAGCAGTGGGACAGATAATATAATACTCCTTCTGTGGCAGTGTCATTAAATAGAAGTTTGTGTAGAAGCCAAAGCGCAGCACTGCAAATCTCTCTCTCCCTGGCAAAATCCTCGCTGCCTGCATTTTTCTGTATTACTCATTACCACCAGGAGAATGATTTATTTTGAAATAGGAGGGAGAGGAGACGCTTGGCACTGCGGCTCTGAAGAGTTCCAGTCTTCTCCTCTGCAAAAAGTATTCCAGCAAAATGCCGTTGGAAAAAAAAAAAAAAGAAAAAAAAGAAAAAAAAGAACTGCACATTAAAAGTAAGGAAAAAAAAAAAATTGTTCAGTGTGAATTCCAAAATGATTCACATCCTGTTCCCCCTTCCTCAACATAGGTCTGTGGTAGGATGACGATCTCCTGCAAGCAGTCTTTCCTAGATGGTGCAATTCACTGAGGAAGGTCAGCACAAGGTTTATGCAAACCTGAAATGCTCCCCCCCCTACCCCAGCCCCCATGTTATTAGTGCTGATGGGAATGATGGGTTGAAGCGAGGCAGCAAATAGCAATTGCCTATCAGCCAGAGAAAGGATAGGGGCACTCAATGGCATGGCAAATGTTGGCATAAATTCTGTGTGCATGACACATATGACATCTGCAGCAGGGAGGGCATTAGACAGCTGGATACTCCTTGGTTTGAGAAATGAGAAACTCGAGTTAATTAAGCTGTAGTGACCCCTCAGCGAAGCAGAAAAGATTCTCCTTTCCTGCAGTATCTTCTCTCTATTTTAATGCAGTTCCCTGAGGGGCCTATGAGCACATGGGTGATGTAGCAGTTCCCCAAATTCTTTTTATAAATGCCTCAAAGAAGTATAATTTTTTGGCTAGCCCAACGCAGTAATAATTTTCACACCTGAAAAAAAAGATAATAATAATCTTAAAAAGCTCTTCCTGAATTTAGTTTTACTTTCCTATGAAATCTAATGATGCCTAAAAGCATACTATAAGGGCCTTTGACACCAAACCTTAAAGGGGCTCTATACAAATGCTGTCACTCCGGGCCACCAGCAGGACATTTCTGATGGCCATTAAATTGTTTCCAGTCTCTGCAATTACAGCTTCCTTCTCCCTCTCTTATATTGAAAAGCCAGAGGAAATCGAGCCTTGAAGAGCGTCTGAGAGGTGTGCAGGAGATGCTGCAGACACTTTTTTGTTCTCACTCTCATGAACATGTTTCCAGGAGGTCCTGCCCACAGCTGGGCAGCATCTCCGGCACTGCTGCCCTCATTAGCCATGCAGGTTGTCATTGACTTTTTCACATTGTTATCTGCTAGACAGGCAGCTGTCAGCTTGCTGCTAGCTCTGCTCCCGCTAAGCAGCCCCATGGGGCGGCCCGGTGCTGGCAGCCCTTCCCCTTGCCTGGTCCATAGTGGGGCAGGGCTGCTCCCTTGTCAGGAATCAATCACAGCCCACCCTGTACCGCTCTTCTCCATTTATTAAAAGGAAGCTGTTGCTTGATTGTGTCCATGTAGGATGGCTGGTTTAATCGGACTGACAACCTGCTGCCAGCTCAGTACAAGGGGAAATGATGGTGCTGACAATAAGACGGCTCTCTAGCAAGGCACCTAGGGGACCTGGACGAGGTGGCTGTGGACAGGTTATTAGAACAAGCCATGCCACAGCCCCAGAAAATCCCCGTGCAGAGCAGTTTAACTACTACAAACACCTTACAAACTTGTCTTCTTTCATTAGATTTCGTCTAATCTCATTAAGCTAACATTCTAACCTATGGAAATAAACCACCTGCTCAACAAACAGCGTGCGGCTCTAATTGGCATTAAGAGCAGACACCCACCAGACCCTTGATGCATCAGCACTGTGCAAAACTTGCTGTAGAGACCCATGCTTGTGCAAATAGCCTCTACAGGCTCTGAAAGGTCAGGGAATGAGCAGTTTTCCTGCTAATCCCGAGTGCTGGTGTTCCCTGTGGGATGCTCCTACAGCTGGGGAAGCACCAGCCCGCAGACACACTCCTCCGCTCTGTGCCAGCACCGTCTGTCACTGCCAGCAAGACACTCGCCCCCTTGTGCGGAGCTCTTGCATTCTTTATATACTGCACAAGATTCTGTTTCCATCTCCAAGAATGAAAAAAATTGGCAATGCACACCAGATTTATTCACTCAGGTTTATTCTTGTACCAGCAGAGGTGAAAATCTGCCTCCACGCTTTACTATTTGAAGCACCATTTGTGAAATTATTCATTAGCACTTCATTTATAAGTCAGACTTTTAAAAAAATTATTGGCAGTATCTCCCTCTTTCAAATTCCAAACTTCAATAGATTTCTGTTTCAAAGATCTGTGTATATAATACCTACTAATAACTTTGTGAAATGCTTTTAAAAATTTGACTGCAAATCTTCACCACTCGCTTTCATTTATGAATGGTCCACGTGCCTTGGAGCACAGGTTTTATTTAAAAGGAAGCATGCGCCTAGGATGACTCCTCTGGGGTCACTGATCATTTTCCCAGATTGCTGTCCCACGTAAAGACGTGCTGTACCTTCCACACCTGCCAGGTCCCCTAGGTGACCTCTCTCGGCTCCTCGGGTCATGGCTATAGGGCTGGATGTGACCAGGTTATGGTGTTAAGGGATCACCAAAGCTGGCTGAGCCCAATGTGCCCTCCTACCACTAGCGTTTATGTTTGGGTTGCAGCCTCAAGGAAGGGCGAGAGCTAATGGGATCAAATTTGACAATGTGCCAAGCTCCCATGCCTCCCTCTCCACTTAGAAACTCATTTGCACAACATGCATTTTACTCAAAAGCATCTGAAAAGATGAATAAATGAGGAGATTGATCGTGTGAACTATTACTCACAGGAAGTCTCCCCACACCCCCGCCAGTGTCAAATCTCATAAATCCATCTGAGACCTTCCAGATTTCCAGCTTCTCTACAAGCCCTAGCTCCTAGAGCCCCATGGAAAGGGAAATCAACGGGTGGCCTTGAGGCAGCCCCATCCATCAGCTGCTGCCCCCAACAGATACACGTAGAAGCTGGAGATGAGTTCCCTAGTGATCAAATCTGCTGTGGCAAAGCTGTATTTTAAATAACCATGTATTTTGATGAATCAGAAAGGTTTTAGTACAGATCTTCAGGGATGTGAATCCATAAAGGTTGTCTACCTAAAACTACAGCAGTGAAACACCACCAGATAATTTTCCTGTCTGAAAAAGAGGTCATATTTTGCTGAAAAATTAATCTCACAGTGTGTACATTCACTGTACAAATGTATTCATTTTACAGAATATTTTAGAAAAACAGCTATTCATCTGATGCCTTAATCAAGAAATTAAAATCGCCTGGGAAATATATATTGCTGTTTACTATTTATAACTGCTAATAAGCCTTGTCCTATGAAGTAAACAATTTTTCATTTCCAATCCAAAATATTCTCTCTAGTGAAAGAAAAAGCATAATCTAATTTTCAAAACACACCAAAAATGGCCTGAATTAGGCAAGTATTATTTAGTTCAGGAATTTCCCTCTCACGTGCTACTTCCCATCACGTCTCAGCATATACGACATTCTTGCATGAGCAGAAGTCAATTTACCTGGCATATTTACTCCAATAACTTATTAAATTAAATTGCAAAAGGAGGGGAAAGAGAGGACTTATGTGGGAAGAGAGATTTAGAATAGATCCAAGAAGAAAGCACACTGCAAGACAAAAGATAATCATAACTGGGGCACTTCTGTAATCGGTTTTTGAAGTAACAGGAATTTAAATTTTAGACATAGCCTTTGATCTAGATTTTCTGGGCTTTTTAAAAGAAACACATATAGCACAACAGCCATGAGCAAAAACAGTCTTTAATTTCTGGTGGCTAGGGGACTATTCGATATCAGAAGTTTTGCAGGGCTTCCTTGCTTCGCCGAGGCAACATTTGGGGAAAGTTTTGTGGTTTTGGGATCAACCCCTCCTATCATCAGGGCTTTCTGGATGAGCATCAGCAGCCTCTTCATGCTATAAGAATGGCCTAAAATTGTCAAGCTTAGCTCTGAGTTTCCCTAAGGCAGAAGGAGTTTTCCTACTGAACAAAACAATGCTATCTAGCTTCTGCTTCCACTACCCAGTTTTGCTGTTTGCCTGTGCTTGTTTTACCACCAGGAGGGCGAAACGGAAGAATGTCCAAATACAGAAAATCTTTCTGTACACGGAATAGGGCCATGTACCTATTACACTACAGGCTCCGTCTTCTGTTCTGACAACAAACGTGTGCAAGCAAGAAAGTCAAGAAATGCTGCAGACAATGGAGCAGAGCACCCTCTGCACGCAATATGATTGGGCTATTGTTTAAAATCCATTCTAGGAGATGAAAATATTTCTCTGGCACTGCTGTAAAGGTAGAAACAGCTCAAATTATCTGCTGTGTAAGCACCATTCACATGAATGAAATATGCCCAGGGACTATGAATCTCGTCACAGACTTCTCTATCTGTATTATCCATAGCACTTTCTTCTTTTTAGACAGAAAACACATTTTTCTTCTCCTTTATGTTTACCTTGTTGACTTTTTTTGTTTCTATTTCACACTACTTATGTCTGCTGGGCAGACAGCTCTGTTCTGATGATATAACTGCAACAGGCAATTTCAGAGCCATGTATCCTTGCTCTGAGAAGAAAGCAGCTTGTGTGTGTGTTCACAAGAAATGCAAGCTTCAAAGTTCAGCTACGAGCATGGTCCAACCACTTTCTGAGAAGTACCATGGATACGTGCTGTGCTTTCTGTTTGGAAGTTTCCCTTGCGTGGCCTGTCCGTAAACACGGTCACACCATCTTCTGGGATGTATTATGGGCACACACTGTGACATTCTGGTTGAGAATGTCCTGGTGTATCTAAATAAAATGGTATTCTGTAACTGTTATTAATTCTTCTCTTTGGAGATTTGGGTGAGTGGATCACATCCCTCATGCCCTTTGCCATCTCTATGCACAAGCCAGAAGGGCAGGAAGGGACAGAGAATGACAATGGGCTGTCAGTCCAGTCTGCCAACACCCACACCGGATCCCAGCCCAACGCTGCGCATCCCATGAGCACCAGGAGGATAAAACATGGGTACATGAAGGCAACAGAAAAAATAAGATAACTGGAGGAAGGAGAGCTCAGGAGATGAGGGAAAAATTGAAAGTCCTTGCTCATATGAACAATGATTGTACTGGTACAAGATGAGAGCAAAGAAGAGTCTTTTTCCCAGGGAACAGAATTACCTTGTTTTTCCAAAAATAATTTTACAAGTCTAAACCAAAAAGGTATGGAGTCATTGCATCCACTCCAAAATTTAATCCACTCTATACTCATAAAGTCAACACACTTGTATGAAATCAACCTCTCCTCTTCATCCTTGTAACTTATTCTCATGAGTCACATTAGAAGAATAGAAAATGTTTTAGGATTCAAAATCTGAAATATTTGAAGATATCTAAAAATAGGAACCTTCGAACAGTTCAAAGCACATAACATATTAAACCAAACACACTTTTTACCCTGTTTTAGTATCAAATTCCAACCTCTCTTGGCAGATGCTATTTGGATGATCACCTCTGCCCTTTTAAGTCTGATTCCTGCTAATTGTCTGCTGAAAGCTGAATAAATATGCTTTCAGTGGAGCCAATGTGCTTTGAGGGTTTTGGCTGTCTGCTGATATAAAGGATCCAAATTTTCCTCGTTCTTGGTTTTTTTGGTTGTTGCTGTGGTTTTGAGAAAGATTGTGTTAATATTTTGAATGCAATCCAAGCCTTCATTTTACTTCAGTAATTATTTCCACATTATTCAATGATTCCAGCCATGAAAATGTTTCCTGGGTTCCTGCTGGTGGTCATCTATCCCACAGTGTAACAGGGGCTCAATTTGTCCAATTTCTTTTTTTTGGTAACTGGGGGGTTGCAGCTACCTGTAGAACAAGATTACTCCAGAGCCAGACTTGGCTCACTTTCAGTTTCTAAGTTATTTCTTACTTCCACATAGCATTAATTTTGGGATTCAGCAAGTACTTCTCCTGATTTTGAAATCTGACTCAAGGATTTTAAATGCTATTTTCATTCAGCCCGCAATTGATCCCCCCACTTAAAGGAAACTTTTACTACATATTTTCAACCAGTTTGAGGTTTAATCTCATAAAAATCTCCTTGAAGTGATGACCTTCACACAGATGCACTTCCATCACAGCCAGTGGTGTTACTTGATAGTATACATTACTTTACTTTCCTCTTGAGCTTGGTCTCAAAACCTGGTGTCTTGTGGCAGCTGAGTTTCTGATGTAAGGTTTGAATGGTATCATAGAAGTTAGAGAGATGTGAGCAAGATCATAACTAGGATTCCAGAGTGCTGGGCACTCCCGAAAAGAGAAGGAGTTGGCACCACACAAGTCACAGCAGGGCAGAACCTGCAGGCTTCATTCACAGAAGTAGGCCAAGGCCCACTGGTGCTGCTCAGTGTAAGGATTACAAGCATTAGCTCAGCAGTTGGCCAAAAAAGCTAATCTTTCTTGCTCAGTCCTCTGCTCAATGTTGTGCCTTAACCTACGTTGTGTTTTTTTAGCATTTGCACTTGGAAGTCAGAAGTGCTCCCCTCCAACTTCTTAGAGGTTGTCAGCAGGCCTGGGCTCTGCAGTGTTTTAATTGGTTCACTTGGGAGCCACCCAGATTTGAATTCCTGATTTATGTTAATCACGGACTGAAAATTCTCTTTATGCTGGAGAAGTCCTTTTACTCTGTCCTCACTTAACGTCATAGTGGAGTAATATATATGAATGCGATTAACATTTGTTCTTGACTTGACTTGGACAGAAAAAGAAATTTCAGATAGTGTAAAATTTATCATTTCTGTTTTCAAAGAAGAATTAAGTAACTCAGGCTTTTGAAAATGCAAAGGCAGAGGCTGTGTACGCATCACTTCTACTTTGTAGTCTCAGATGCTACATGCATTCATCTGGGAGATAAAAAAAAATCAATAAGAAACCAAAAGGCTTTTAAAATGTACATTAACTCTCTTAATTCTGGGCTTATCATCCCTAACATTTCAAAAAGTTGGAAGGAAAAAACTTTTCTCACATTGGAAAGCAAGACTTGGCCAACTCTACTGCAACCTCACAAATTTTACTAGAACATTTTGGAAGAGAAAGGCTCTTATTACACCAGCACAAAACATGAAGCAATAGAAAAGGACTGGAAGAATAGAAGAGTTGGCGCTGATGACCTAAGGACCATGTAGTATATGTTTTCTGAGCTTTGCTTTGAAGGAGGCTCTAGACTACTCAAGGCCTTTGACATGGTCCCTCACCAGATCCTTCTCTCTAAATTGGAGAGGTGCGGATTTGAAGGATGGACTGTTCAATGGATTAGGAATTGTCTGACTGGATGCAGCCAAAGGGTTGTGATTAACGGTTCTGTGTCAGGGTGGAGGCCAGTCACAAGTGTGTCCCTTAGGGGTCGGTCTTGGGACCGGTGCTCTTCAATATCTTCATCAATGACACAGACGATGGCATTGAGTGCAACCTCAGCAAGTTTGCAGATGACACCAAGCTGAGCTGTGCAGTCAATGCATTGGAAGGAAGGGAAGCCATCCAGAGGGACCTGGACAGGCTGGAGAAGTGGGCCCATGAAAACCTAATGAGGGTCAATAAGGCCAAGTGTAGGGTACTGCACTTGGGTTGGGGCAATCCCAGGTATTTATACAAACTTGGGAAAGATCTCTAGGAGAGCAGCCCTGCGGAGAAGGACTTGGGGGGTCATAGAATCATAGAATCATAGAATCACAAGGTTGGAAACGACCTGTAAGATCATCTAGTCCAACCATCTTCTCATTACCACTGCTACCACAAAGTAAGCCATATTTCGTAGCTCCTCATCCAGATGCCTCTTGAACACTGCCAGGAACGGCGAGTCCACCACCTCACTTGGCAGGCCATCCCAGTGCCGGACCTGGAGGATGAGAAGCTGGACATGAGCAGAGCTCCTCTCCAGCAGCTCATCCCCCAGCCTGTATTGGTGCATGCAATTATTCCTCCCTAGGTGTAAGACCCTACACTTGCTTTTGTTGAACCTCATCTGGTTTCTTACTGCCCAGCTCTCCAGCCTGTCCAGGTCTCGCTGAATGGTAGCACAGCCTTCAGGCATGTCAGCCAATCCTCCCAACTTTGTATCATCAGCAAACTTGCTGAGGGTGGCCACTATCCCCTCATCAAGGTCATTGATGAAGATGTTGAACAAGACCGGACCCAGCACAGACCCCTGGGGGACACCACTGGTTACAGGTCTCCAGCCAGAATTCAAGGCCAGGCTGAATCTGGCTCTGGTCTAGTGATTGATGACCCTGCACATAGCAGGGGGGTTGAAGCTTGATGATCACCGTGATCCTTTTCAACCAAGGCCATTCTGTGATATGATTCTATGACATGATTCTACTGCCCATTACCAGCTGGAATGCCTGACATGCTGGGCTGCATATTGTCTCATTTAGTTTCCTCTGAAATTAATTAAATTTCTGTGCTCCAAGACCACCCTGGAGTCCAAGTAAGTGAGATGGTAGGGTGAGATGCTTCAAATGCACTGTTGGTCTCAGTGGTAATACCAAAGCCAGACAAATGCATGAAGACCAGACCGAAACAGCATTTACTTCTGCATCAAGAAACCTGATGGAATATCAAAAGTGCCACTTCTCCCTAGCCTTACAATGATCTCCAGCCCTAAGCATGCAGCTGCAGCAGGCTGCAAAAGCTCTTCCTTCCCCAAGGCTCACGCTGCTGTACTTGTACCAGTCTCAGCAGTGTAACTCCCAGCTCCCACAAACTCATGCCAATACTAGCCTCCTTCCTGTGCACTGCTCCTCAGATGCATGTGCTCTACTTAGGCTTGCTGCCCAGTAAGCACGTCACTCACCAAGGCAGTACTTGTTCAGCTCTTTCTCATGAAAACTGGCTCTTTTTCATCAGATACAATGCTGATGAAAGCAGAAGTCCACCAAAAGGGAATTTGGTCTGATGTGCTTTTTTTTTTTCTGGCTTGCAGGCATGCTTCCATTATTTGCTCGCGTGTGTTAGGCACAAAACTCATATTCTCTAAAGTCTGTTAACTTGTACTGGAGATAAGTGAAGCAGGATCTGGTATTCTAGTTTCACCCAGTAAAAATCTAGTGCAAATCAGCCCTGTCACAATCAATAGATTTACACCAACATGAGTGAGAAGCAGGTGAGCCTCCAGTCCCAGAAGGAGCAGTGCCCTGCTGCTGAGAGACCGTCAGCCCACTTAGATAACCACACAGCACTTCCAGCACTTTCCCTGGTGGAACTCATCTTGCCATGATGACACCCCATGTATTACCCCAGTAGTTCAGCACTCTTTCCTCACTTTTTATGCTACTCTGTGAAGAAAAGCTATAATTATACTGCTGTCATATGGTGGAGAGACGGGTGGGAGCAGCAGAATCATATCAGATCAAGCAAGCACTCATCCGATTGCCTTCTAGAAATGGAAATGAGAAGCCCATGGTTTTTTTGAGATGCATGGCTACTTCAAGAGAAGGCCTACTGCAAGCTGATTTTTTCTGTGGTGGGACACAGAGCTATTGCAAGGCAGGGAGGACTGCTGCTCACCAAGCAATGGGAGATATAATATAATGAAGTCTGCTCAGTCCAGACTTCCCACCTGCCTCCCTTGTGCCTCCCATAGCTTCCTGCATAGAAGCATCTCTCACTGAAGATCTCTCCTGAACAAGCAACAGGAAATCTTCTACCTTCCTTGTCCTTCGGTTGCTTGAGAGCATTGCATTCCCCCATTAAATCCAATTCATTCAAAGCAGTGCTTTTTTAATCAGTTCTTCCCTCTCCTGCCTGGATTGTTCCCCAGCAAGACTGTTCCACTTCTTTTAGTTGCTATGCCTTTCTGTTTTGTCAATATTGTACTTTAATTCTAGCTAGGTGTCTTTTAGATAACTCATGTTTATCTGCCTCTCGTCTCCCCCAGCCCCGAAGGAGGGCAATGGAGCTTTAAAAACGCAGACACTGTTTTTAAAAACCTACCCGTTTTGTGTGTCATTCGTTCCAACATGCTGAAGACCAATTTTCCCTTAATAGGGTCTCAGGAACCTGGAGAACCTGAACAGGACATATGAAGCAAAATTGCTTCATTTCTAATAACCCAGACACAGAGCAAAGTGCTTTGAGAGTCTTTCGTTCAGCACTTATTTATTGTCCATAATTCACCTCCTTCTGACAGAGAAGGGCATGACAGAGCTAATTTAATATTTCCATGGTCAGATTCCATTCATATTTGAGTGAAATATCAGTAAATAAAACTGAAGCACCATTTATTAGGCTTCTGAAAGTGTCACAGGTTAGGTTATCAAATACATCATGTGCCGACAGCATAAAAATTAATTCACAGTTCTGCTCACCAGTCAGTGGCCAAGGAATCACTCAATCCAGCTGACCAGTGCTTTTGAAAAGACCTGAACTCTTCCAAAAATATGACCTGACTAAAAAGTCCGGCTGAGATAAATGAGAATCAAGTGAATATGCCACTTTATACAGAAGTGTTTAATGGAGCTCAGCAGAGATGGCTAGTTGTGGTGGAGAGGGAGGAGTGCATTTTGTTTAGGGAAAATGGATTTGTGCCAAATTGTTCCAGGCCAAAAAAGATGAAAATCTTCTCATTCCCCAAAAGAAGATGTTCCATCCCAGCATTTACCAAGTGAAACAGAGTTGATTTCATTCTTCTTTTCTTTACAGAGACTTATCAATTTCAATCACCATCTAACAGCTGGCCGCTGCTAAGTCCTGGCTCTGCTGGAAGATGCCTGGAAACACTGAGAACCTTGGCTTCACTTGATGTTTGCGAGTCCTGCAGGCTCCCTGGCTTTCAGCAAGTTAACTAGAATTTACTGAAAGCCAGAAACCTGAAAGGTCTACATAAGGACACTTCAAAAAGGCTAGGAAAAATAGAGTTCTACTCCTACTTCTAGAATGGAGGTATATCTGAACTCATGCTGAGTTTCAGAAATACTGGAAGAAACATTTCTTTCCCCTTTCCCTCAGCACATACATTGTTTTAGCTTCCTGAAATGTAAAAGTGGGAAATTATGGAAATCGCATAAAAGAAAGCTTGATCTCACAATATTTCCAGCTGACTTTGGCAACTTCAAGAATACTGCGTGGGCTGCTGAATTACTCGATGTACATCCAGTCTGACCCTTTGAAGTGTACACATATGAAGTCTGAAGTGAGTCAGAGTTTAATAACGTGCTTAACTTAAATTGCCTATGTTTTGAATTCTCAGGGGTCAAATACCACATTTAATTTGACTGCCACCAGTGAACTGTGATAGACCTTTTTTGAGTACCAGAAGTCTCCCAAGACTGAAAATGAGGGCTTGTATGACCCAAGAACTACTACATCAACATTTCCTACTTTATCACTCATTATGAAATAAAAGGAGTTTGCAGGTAAGATAATGAAAGCAAAGGAAATAAAAGAAAGATACAAAATAGGAAAGCTAGTCAACTACAAGCTTTAGTTGAACTCACGAGTTTGGGCTATGATTTATTCCACTCTATGTGTCATTCACTGGACTGTCATAGTCCATCTCCAGTTAGTGCTATTTACCAAATCAAGTCATGCAAAGAACAGGCAGGGAAGGATCACTCACTGTAATACAGTACATCAATCAAAAGGGACTTGGTCTCTAATCAAGCAGCAAATCATTCTCCAGTTTTGCTATCAAGGACCATTACTTTTAGGAAGTGCTTAATCTGAAAAAAAATGCATCTATTTGAAGCTACAGGGTGTCCGGTAAGATATACTGAAGACAGAGGAAATGAAATATGTGCCACACAGTTTGCCCTCTCTATAGCATTTTATGAATAGCTTATTTGTGGAAAGAGAGGTAAGTTGCTGGCAAGACAGAAGAGCTCTCGCTTTCTATTTGCCTGGTTTGCTGAGTTATTACAAAGGTCACTTCTGCACTTCAATTATCTTGACTGCCACTTCTGATGGGGGAATTTTCAAATTATATTCAAGGTGCCTCAAATATTTGCAGAAGGCTCCAGGGTACATGTGCCTTTTTAATTTAAGTACCTAGATAAAATTACTGTTATGTCTGCATGTTAGAGCATTTTCCCATCAGAGATGGGATGAAAGTCTGTAAAGACTCCATGTGGCACCATCCAAATGGGGCTGTCCTCCTGCAGGATAAAAAGTCATCCGAACCAGCTCATGCTATGCCATCTGAATCTGCTCATATCAAAGAGCCATTTTATAGAATCATAGAATCATCTGAGTTGGAAGGGACACTTAAAATCTGTTTAACCCAACTCTCTTACAGTGAACAAGGACGCCTACAGCTGGATCAGGTTGCTTGAATCCCCGCCTGACCTTGAGCATCCCTAGGGATGGGGCATCTCCCACCTCTGTAGGCAACCTGTGCCTGTGCCCCTCCACCCTTATTGTAAAACTTCTTCCTTATATGCAGTCTAAACCTCAGTTTAGTTTGAAACCATTTCCCCTTCTGCTGTCACAACAGACCCCACTAAAGAGTCCGTCCCCTTCTTTCTTACAGCCCCCTCTGGACACTGAAAGGCTGCGCTCAGGTCTTCACAGACCCTTCTCTTCTCCAGGCTGAACAGCTCCAGCTCTCTCAGCCTGTCCTCATAGGAGGGGTGTTTCATCCCTTCCATCATTTTTGAGTCCCTCCTCTGGACACGCACCAACAGGTCTGTGTCTCTCCTGTACTGAGGATTCCACACCTGGACATAGTACTCCACGTGAGGCCTTGCCAGCACAGAGTAGAAGTTCAGAATCACCTCCCTTGACCACAATCCTTTTGATGCAGCCCATTTATTGGCCTGTTAGTCGTCACTCAGGAAATTCCAACATGAGGGGCCATATACTAACACAGAAGCAAGCAAAAATATCAAGATTCATAAGTGCTACTCCCAAAACATGTTCATCATCTTTTCACATGCAATTAGAATTTGCAGACCTTAGCCTAAACACGTACACTGTGCTGTACACATGAGCTGCATAAGCTCATGAGATATAGAAGCCATGTGATGCACAGGACTTGCACCATCTCAAAAATGCCTACTCTTGTTTGCTGTGAGCTTTTGCTTTCGAGGACAAGGTGTTCAGAGCAGTCAGAACAAGCCACCGTGCCCCAAACAGACAAGAGAACTGTAAGTCAGCTTCCTGGTGTTCTCCATAGTAGGAAAACAGGATGGAGCATGGACGTAATAGAACTGACAAAGTCTTAGGCTGCGACTTCCAAATTCCTGTTTTCAATGGCCAGATGTTGTTCATCAAAACATCTTTTTCCAGGAGTGATCTCTCTAAAATTTGCGAGCTCAATGGAAAAGTACACTTTCATTTTTCAAGCATGGAAAAGGCAAGAGGAAAAACAAGCAAGCAATGGGTGACAGCATCACAATCTCTTCTCATGCATATTTTCTTCCTTATCCCTTCAGATTTTTTCCATGTTTCTAAGTGAAATGAGAACTACAAAGTATTCTCAACTGCTTTCACAAAAGAGGAAATTCAGTTGCTGTTGAATGACTCCCATTAGTAACCATTCTTTGTTATACATAATGCACGGGCAATATAGAATTACTTTGTAATGGGCACTCAAAATGTGATCTAGATAATGAAACACATGTTAGATGAATGTCTCTTAATGCCTACTCTCTGCTGCCAGCCACTCACTCTGCCTGCTTCTGCCTGCTAATGCCTGACACTGAGGAAATGCCTTTCCTCACTTACCATCAGAATCACAGAATCAGCTGAGCACATATGCACTCAAACACCCAGAGGAAACCAGATTTTGGATACAGCGCTGAGTACAGATAATCAACAAAGCATACCTTCCTTTTTCACATATTTGTTTCTATTAGGTCTTATTGAATCATCTTGCCAGCCCTAAAGAGAGCTCAGGAGATCATCAGTGTCGCCCATGAGGTAATTCAGGATGCCACCTAGAATATTTGTTCTTTTTAATCATCTGCCATGCGCTGCTCTTTTTAGGATGTTGTCACTCAGAGGCTAAAGAACAAAAAGGAATATTAAACTGAAAGGGTGTCTGCTTGAATGTGGCAATTCCCTGCATAAAAATGAGTTCCATTAACAGGAAAGCCCATCCTGTCTCACGGCAATATTTCAAGTCCTTGTCTGTCTGTAACCTCAGAGGAATTTAATTCCTTTATATTATTTAAATTATACACCAGAGAGTGAAATTATGAGGTATTGGCCATTCTAAATGCTTTCTTTTAAATATATAATTAAAAGAGCCAGCAACCCTTCTAACTGTGATTTCATCAGGGCAGTCTAAAAAAAAAATCTGAATTTATTGGCATTTCTACAGTGTCATTTTGTTCTACAGACTTTGGCAAGTAAGCCAAGGCTTAAACAATTGCACTCGTGGTTTTATTCACTAATACCCAAGCAAATACAAGCAGTAAGTGAAATGCCAACAGACCGAAAAAGGCAAAAGAGCCCTAAAAGAAGATAGTGCTCATGGGTTCCTTAGTTCAAAAACAGAACTACATTCAACGGTTTCCCACCTCCTAAAGCAGCTTGCCCAGAACGTGGCTAATGCCTGGTTCATGAGCCCTGGGGACTCAGGTCTGGGCCAGGCTTTTATCTCAGTTATCCAACTGCAGATCCAAAGCAGCTTGTTGGTCTCAGAGGTGTTATTTCACTTTATAGGTTAGAAGCAGTTCTGCCTGAGCAATGCACGCTTTCAAAAAATCCCTTTCTGAATTGAGTGCTGGTTCAAACAACTTGAAAATCAGCTGTGCTGCTAGAAACCATCACAAATAAGTGGGACTGCAGTCAGTAACATACATGTCCTGTAACTACACACTTCTTGCAACAACACTTTCCATTTTATTTTATTTTTTCCTACAGGAAACTGTATCAACTGTTTCAATGTTCTACAGTTCTCTGTGAAATGGCACCTCTGAAATCCACAGCAGGTCAGTACTGTAAAAGCCATATACCATCAGAGAACTAGAACAATATTAACATTAAAATTAAAAGGTTTCTTCCTCCTGAAAGTAGCAGGGACAAACTATGTCTTCAAATGGTACGGATACCTGTATGAGAGCCTGATCCAAAAGCACTTCAAAAAGAAGAGAACTCACTACAATCAAGAAACAAATACCTTTTAGCTTGTCCACATACATTCATACCAAAAAAAAAAAAAAAAAAGTTCTTCTCTGACAGCGAGGCTGTGCAGAACTTGCAGCAAGTACTTAGACCACGTTAGCATTGTTTCTTCAGGGCATTCTTAAGCAGGAGACTATACTCAGCGCGGATTCGAACATTACTCATAAAATGGAAAGAGACAGAGTTAGGTATCTCCAGAGTGAAACACAGAATCACAGAATCATAGAACAGCTTGGGTTGGAAGGGATCCCAAGGATCACCATATTCCAACCCCCTGGCATAGACAGGACTACCAACCTCCAGATGTAGTACTAGGCCAGGTTGCCCAGGGCCCCATCCTCTTCCAGCATCTCACTACTCTCTCTGTAAAGAACTGCCCCCTCACATCCCTATCTAAACAGAATCACAGAATCACAGAATCGCAGGGGTTGAAAGGGACCTCCAGAAATCATCGAGTCCAACCTCCCTGCCAAAGCAGGCTCCCTACACCAGATCGTACAAGTAGGTGTCCAGCTGGGTCTTGAATATTTCCAGAAAAGGAGACTCCACAACCTCCCTGGGCAGCCTGTTCCAGTGCTCCATCACCCTCATCGTAAAGAAGTTCTGCTGCAGTTTCTGGCTGTTTCCCCTTGTCTTGTCTCCACACACAGCTGAAAAACCTTCTCTCCTTGAGCTTAAAACCATTCTCCCTTGTCCTATCATCATCGACCCAAGTAAAAAGTTGATTCCCCTCCTTTTTATAATCCCCTTTTAATACTGGAAGGCTGCAGTGAGGTCTCCTCGCAGCCTTCTCTTCTCCAGGTTGAAGAGCCCCAGCTCCCTCAGCCTGTCTTCGTAGGGGAAGTACTCCATCCTCCTGGTCAACTTCCTGGCCCTCCACTGGGCCCTCTCCAATAGCTCCACACCCAACATGCTTTTGAGAAGCAAAGTAAAGAAGTTCAAATCCGTTCTGTCTCTGGATAGTCAGCCAGCCCGCAGAGGATGGATACTACTTATTTGTTTTCTTAGTTATTGGCATGGTTCCACTTTCTATAAAGCATATGCTCAATGGAGCGGGAATCCATGTAGTTCCCTTCCCAGCTCTGACACCAACAGAATGAAGACTTACTCTTTTTCTGCTCTGGTGAGTATGTTTAGCACTTCCCAACAAAACACTTGCAGGGCTAATGGCTCAGAGCAACCCTGTCGGTGCTCAGGGCATAGCCCTGCAAGAGGTGAGAATTTCTCAGTTGTTTCCTTCACTTTTTAGCCTGGCTTTCAAATAAATATGTGCTACTACACTGTGCCTACCCCTCCCACTGCCCTAGTGACTTTCAGCCTGCTAGGCACTTTCAGCAGGGAAAAAGCTCAAAAAGGCCATGAAGGTTACACAGAGCTGAACCCACTGCAGCAATGCAAGTTGGAAGGGAAGGAAAAGTAATAACCTTTTGAGTTCTTGAACACACAAAGAGCTTCAGCCCAACCACGTGTTATGAAACAACAGCATCCTCGGGGTAGAACAACTCTGGCTGAGGAGGGGATTCTCTGGTGCCTGCTAAGGGATGAACATGCCTTGCAGCTGCAGCATAATCCAGTTAAAAGTCTATCAACCAAGAGATACGAATCCTTTGGAAAGTAGGTGTCATTAGTTTTGCTGCTCGTGGAGTTATTTGATTATTAGCTGAGACAGCACCTCTCTCTACATCGTGCTGCAGGATAAATTAATCCCAAATGGGAAAGAAGATGGGAGCACCCACGTTTAACAGTAAAGCACAACCTGAGAAGCAAATACAATGAGCAGAAGACAAGAAATTTAGCTTGTCTTTTTCATGATTAAAACTGAATTAAGACAATAGTGGAAACAGCTGACTTCGTAAAGCTGATAATTGAACTCACCTCGTTCACCCTCTAAGTAAAAATAAACGTTAAGTTTTCTGCACCTCCCATTTTAGGGTAAAAATGGATTTGGTTCATTCTGAAGGAGTAGAAATGCAACCCGATTTCTGAAACAAACACTATTTAAAGATTAATTACATTTCTAAATGTTTGTTTCAGATTTTTCATCTGACAGTGCTCTATGATGCAGTTGTTAAAGGTCTCATTATTACTATTTTTTTTAATGAAATCCTTTCTGTTTTGCTTCTAATACTGATGCATGGGCAATTTATTTGTACACTGTTCGACCTGTATGGACTGCATACAGTTATTCACTAAGATGTTAGCATGGCATTTTTTGTTACAAACTTTTTTTTACCCAAGGAGTCTGTATATTGACAGCTCATTTTAGCCACTCGTTGTCTGTCCTAGGGTTTGCAGATAGAACATGCTCTTATTTACGCAGGCTAATGAAGTTGACTTACTTCAGTCCTTTAGGCTTTCAAACTCCTTTGCAGAAGCACTGAAAATTTGCAAGGAGTGGAGATCCGATCCTTCTGGAGTAAAATGAGGTGAAACACTTTCTGTAAAAGTGTCCTACCAAGTCTGTATTTTAACCAGATAAAAGCTACCCACAAAATAAACTGAGGATCTTTCTTCAAGTGTTAGATGAAGATATGAGCGTAACTGTGAGAAACACAGTCTCCCAAAAGGAATCGTGATTATAGTGAAGTCTGAAAGCATCAACTAATGTTACAAAGGGAGCCCAAATACGCACAGCAGTATTTCCTGTGTAGGTAATACAGAATTCCTTAATAATTTTGTTACTCCTCGCAATTGTAAACAAGCCCATTTCCCCAGCTTTGTTCTCTAACAGCACAGTGAAAGCTCATGATAAAGCTGTGTTGTTTTCCCTGGAGCACACTGTACGCCCAGCACTTTCTACTTCTCCAGCTCTCCAAGATTTCTAATTTATAAATTGCAGAAGTTTAGCTTGAGAACCTCAGCTATACTGTGTTGAAGGAAATTTCTCTTCCTCTTGGCAAAATATGACTTGTGCATACACATGCATGTAACTCAAGCTAAACTCCTCATACTTCTGGAATGTGCAATCTGCATAAGCTGCACTTTTAGCTGGGATAGTGAAGCAAAAAATGCCCAAGCCTGTCACTGCTGAGACTTTAGTATGGCTTTTACACTGCTAAACTCAAAAACTCTGAATTTTTATTATTTTTTTTTAAAGGCCAGATGACGAAAGTACTTCAGATGAACTAAAAAAAAAAAAAAAAATGGAAAGAAAGGAATTGAAAAAGAATGCTCTCTTTTTTCCTTGCCAACACTACAAACAAGTGCCAGGAGGTAGGGCTGGCAGAGCAGATCAGGTTGGAGCGGCTGGAAGGGAAGGTCTTGCATTCTTTTCCCCATTATGAATGGGTGAGTCCCAAGGACTGCGCTGGGTCTGACTTGGATAAAGCAACTAGAGGGTAAATGTTTACTTAAGCCTATGTCAAACACTTAGAATTTTTTCAGTATACAAAACTGAGCTAGAATGTCATGAGTAAGTGAATACTGGGACGTGGTATTTCCTCCTCTGCTGAAAAGGCAATTCATTTTTGAAATGCAGTTTTGGTTCTGATTAAATTTGGGCACAAATTCAGGTGAGTTCTTTATTTATGCATATGAATATTTCCATTCCCTGAGCTTAACTACTGAACCCCTAGAAAACAAAATATGCCCCACTGCTCCCTCAACTGTTGTTGCAAGTGCTAGCAAGAGTAACAGGCAACTCTGCCTTTTAGCAAGCTGCTTGTATGCCGATTGGGCAGGCACTGCTTCTGGAAGCTGAAGAGGTTCTTAAGGAAACTTCACCTGGCCCATGACACACACACTGAGCTTCAGGAACATCATAAAAGGGCTGGGGTGAAACTGTGAGCTCTGAGGCTGGAGGGGAGCTGGTGAGTGCAAAGGGCTGCTGGTTGACACCACTAATCCACTAAGGACTGCAGACCGTTATTCCAGGTCAGTGCACTAATTCGGCAAGTGCCTTCTCTTCTCCTAGGTACCAACATGCTGGCATCATATTTTGCATCCTCTATTCTACATACCTTGCTCAAATGTTTTCCTCTCCTAAGAAAAATCCTTCAGAGCTGAGAGAAAACTTACACCCAGACCTCCTACTACGTCCACTCTGATTGCCTGAGTGACAATTTTGCAGTAATGTGGAAATCATAAACAATTTTTTCAAATTTTATTACTACTAGAGAAAAAAAGTCTTAATATTACAGGGCTCCTTCTTCATAAATATAAATATAAAAATATAAAGATAATGTCAACTCTGGAGCATTCTTACAAAGACAGAAAAAACCCTCTGCTTTTTATCAAGCAGTATCTTTCAACTACAAACCTACTTAACCATTTCCCAAGTGAGGAGACAAAACTTTTCCCTAGTTCATATCCTGCCAATTAAGGTTTCATGCAGGAACAGTTGTTTGAGTAATGCAATGTGTCAAATAGAACTCTTAAAAGTCCTATCACAGCTGTGTCTGTACAGAGTGTGCACCCACTGCACATCTAAGCAGCCTCAGGAAGATCACTTTCCTGTCTATCTCGGGGCCAAGATTCAAAAATGAAGGATCAAATCTCCTTCCTAGAAAGGAAGAAAACAATCATTTTTTTCTAAGTTGTTTGGATAAATGCTCCAATTCCTCTTCAAATTGTTGATTTGTGTAAGGTGGCAAATGGAATTATAGCTTATTCATTGGATTCACTGAACCAGTGGCAATGTCACAGGATTAGCAGCAACTCTCATGTGTCCCAGGTCCACATGCTTCAGGACTTCCCCTCTCACACTGCAGCACGGTGAATCCCAAGTCGCCACCAGCATTTCTCTAATGGCATATTACTGCTCCTGGAGTTAGGCTCTACATCCTTCAGGCTAGAGAAGTTTCTTAATTTACCTACGAACTACTTGCTATTTGGCACTGACAAAAATAGGGGAAAGGATGCATAATACATTGTGCTCTGAGGTCGTCTGAAAGGTATCAGCAGATGCACAACAAGCCCATCCATGTGTAACAATAATGCAGTAGTGTGAGATGTCGACATTTGCTGATCAAGTGAAAATAATCAGCAAGGGCATTCATTTTCATGGCTCACTAATCCAAGACCAATACATTCATGACCTGCCCAGTGCCAAAAGCAAAGAAATACAGAGACACTTAAGCATGAATTTCATTTACCTTCCTGAATTTCTGGGTGCAGATGAGGTAATCTAATGTCCACTTCCCTCCCCTATGCACTACCTCTCCTTTGGCCCCTGCTCCGCAGTACCTAGCTTAGGGCTGATCTGGCACAAGCTCCCAGCCCAATGGACAATTACTTGTTTTACTCTGTATGAATTTCAATATCATCATATTAGCTCAGCTGTGTCACCTAAGCCACCTGTATCACCTAAAAAGGGGGGACAAAGCCAACATGACATAGCTAGAGCCCCCACTGCTCACAGCAGTTCATAGAATCACAGAGTCATGAAGATCAGAAAAGACCTCTCAGATCATCCAGTCCAACAGTCACCAATATTGGCCACAAATTCATGCTCCTTAGTATATCTACATGTAGTATATCTACATAGTTGTGCTCCATGCCATGAAATCCTACGACCTGCCTTGGCTCCCCAGCACTAAAAGATCTTCAAACAGAAGAGCTCAGAGGTGATGCAGAAGAACGGTGACATGCAGAAAGATGAACATCAAGTTCAGTGTCTTGTTCCCACAGGGAAAGCTGCCTGCCTGGACATCGTGCCCAAGCAGATAGCTGTGTGCTGGAGGGGAGGGCAAGTGACGGGCATTCAGTGTGAGAACAGAGTCCAGGAGAGGTGAGAAAAGGCCTCTCAATTACAACATCAAAAAAGTCTTGGTCCAAAGACCAAAAAGAGTGACCAGAAGCAGATACTCACAAAATTGGGTAAGACTAGGACCAGCCTGAGCATTATCACCTTCAACTCATCTTCCCTTTTGTTTATCAAGCAGAACAGAGGCTGACTGTCTTCCCTTCCCAGACCCCTCACAAGCTATTTCTGGTTCGCTTTTAAGCTGGAGCAGTAGTGCTGACCCCAGTGTACTCACAGTGATGGCAATGAAACACTCCAGCAGAAATTAATGCTGGGGGGGAAAAAAAAGGAAAAACAATGGGAGAATGGAAGGGATTCTTTTCTCAATCTACAGAAATGAAAGGAGAGCAGTGTGCCATCTGTGTCGGCTCAGAGAGCTCTCACTGTGTACAACCTCTCAATGATATTAAATAGATGTGATATTTTTAGTTTACACATTTCTTCTTTTTGCGATGGCTCAGAAAATCCCCTGCAGTCTGATGAAAGTTATTTTGCTGCAGTATAATTTAATGGCAATCCAGTGAGCCTGAGCATCAGCCACAGCAAGATCAACACAAGCAAAAACACTGCCATGTGCCCATCAGAATAATTTTCTTTATGCCTTGGGTAAGCCCACAGTAAATTCATCAATGTATTCACAGATACAGTTAAGAGACAAAAATGCCACATCCCAAGCTTTGCATGTGAAGTACCAGTCAGTTTTACAGCACCACCATCTGTTTTTTCACATACAGGCATTAAAACTTCCAGAAGCCCAGTAAAACACTAAGCCATTAAACTTCCTTGTAGCTTTAGACCATCTGCTTCCTCATCCCAAAGGCTTCCCTCCCCACCTATGTTTTTTTTTCCCCAACTGAGGATGAGAATAGAAAAAAAAGTCTTCCTGCGTAATACAGGTTTCAACGCATACAAGTTCATGGGTACAGTTACAACAGGCAAAAAAACCCCTAATCTTGGAGAATCTGTGATCAAATTCTGCATTTTCACAACTACGCATAAGGGTAATGTGACATGTGATGCTTCTGGGAACACACGCAAAGGCTCAAAACAGCATTATAGTAGATTCCCGGGGAATTTATCAACAGAGACTTTTTCTCTTATTCACTCCTCTAGCAATGATGTGTTTTAAAGAAGAACATAAAAATGTGTAGACCCCGTGGCGTCTAGAGAGAAACCAGATCTTTGTTTGTATACTTACTAACATAATTTAGATCCCCAGTGATAAATGGCTTATGGATTATGCCTTTTTATGCCTGAGTTCATTGCACTTTCCCACTGAGAAAATATTCTGTCAATCAACTTACGTCCTGCTTCCTCTTTGTCTTATGCCAATTTTCTTTCACAGTGCCAAATCCTGAGGTAAAAGCTTACAGCAAGGAGAACAGATGGGCAGACAACTGCCCTGAGCTATGGAGATGCTGCAAACTATTTTAAACAAAATTTATATATATATATAGTATATATAAATGCTTTACTAGGAGGGTTTCGTGTAAAAGGAGAAACAGAAATCAGCATCTTCCAGCCATACAATTTATGTTCGCAGTGAAAACAGTAACTTCAGAGGCTCAGTTTAATTCCTAGTTAAATGTAACAGAAGAGCTGGATGCCAGTGCCCTACCCAGCCCCCAGAAATACTGCATATAAAAGTACTCAGCAGGCCTTGGAGCAAAGGAACCCAACGCTGCCATCATCTCCTTCCAGCCTTATTTTTTCCCTGTGGGCTTTAGGGAGTTCTGACTCCTGTGTTAAATCCTTAGGTCTAGCTGGAGGGAGCGGAGACGCCTAAGAGTAAGATGAGTAGCCCAAGTCTCATCCAGCTACAAACCAGTTTTGCACCTATAGGCATCAGCTTAGAAGCAGCTTCCCTAAATGTTGCCTCTGTGCATTTACCAGTATAGTTTTTCATGGTATGAATGTTTTTTAATACCATCTTAGCCTCCTGAAGCCATTTCATCACATACAAATGTATGAACGACAGATTTTGATTCAAAGGCCTTGAAAATAAGAATGATTCGCTACCAACACAAGAATCAAACAGTTGGGAAGAGAGAGAAATAACAAACATAAGAAGTACATTGGCGAGCACAGAAAGCAAGCAGGCAATGGCATAAATGAGATAGCAAGAAAAGTTCTCACTGCTTTGGGAAGTAAAATTTTCTGTGTACCAAGAAATTATGTCACATGAAGATACTGATGCAAAATACTGTTGTCTGTGTTAGCCAGGCTTAAGAAAACGGTGCCTCTCAGTCTGCATATTCAGTGAATTAAAGATTATGTGCAACCTCATAAAATCAGAAAGCCTTGCCCAATGCTTTTTGTTAAGTTTCTCATCAGTACTGTGCACAGGTAATTAAAACAGGTAAAACTTCTTATATACACTTATTGGATTTCAGCTTTCCAAGATGTTTTTTTTCCTTAAGATTATATTGCAAAGTCTCTTCTTTCTCTTGTGCCAAAGATACATCAACTTAAAAAAAAAAAAAAAAAAAAAAAAAAGCTGAAAAAGGCATCCCTCAGACAGGTCATTTAACATATCCTTTGCTTAACTGATCAGAAAACTCAGTTGTTTCCTGGACAATTGACTTGGGCAATGTAGCTTCAGTAGTGCCCCTACTGTTTATCAGCCCAGCAGAGCATTTAGTTGGACTAAAAAACCTTTTCTCCTTTTGGTTTGGTAGAGCTGGATTACTGGGGCAGGTACCAGCACAACCCACTGCTCGTGTCAGTACCTCACAGGGATGCAGTTGCACAGCAGTCAGATGCTCATTCTTATCCCAAGAATAAATGAGCAGATAAATGCGAAGCATATATCACAAACATGAAACTGTTTCCTCTATCTACATCAGAATAAGAACATGTTTCCATCTGCAAACATGTTAGCTAACTTGATTTTAATAATGCGATTTTAAGCCTGACTTGACACGAGTGTGGACAAGCCGCAGGCTTCTCCGGTGGTCCACCCACAAACAACCCAAAGTTTTTAAACAAAACTTGCCCTCAGTTGCATCATGGAGTTTTCCTGGTTTGCACATTCAGATTTTACTGATGGAGCAAGCATGCAAATCCAGGATTTGGGAGGTGGGAGGAAGGAAGCAGGATGTGCCAGTGCCCAGACCTCCTCAGAGCTCATGTAGTGCTGGGCTTGGGCCTGCTCAGAGGCGTTTGGAGTGCAGTATCACAGTGCAGGGCAAGCACCTGGCTGAGCCTCCATGGGGACATGCGTAGCACAGCTGGGTCAAATGGCACCTCCAAAATCGTGCCGACAACTAACATAGGCCTAATTCTACTTGCCTCTCTAGAGAGAGGACCCAGAATACTCGTTAAACCTACTTCACATGTCTCATGACAGAAGAGGCCAAAAGATATGGGGACCATCACAAAAATTGTCAGTCCTCTATAAGTGGGGTAAACTTGCTCCACCATTCTGGCCCTCAGCTTTTGGTGTGTTCCTCCTTTGTTTCCCTCACTTGCAGAGGGGACACGGCAAGCACCAAACCACAAACAGCATTCATACCTTCTGTATTAATCATGGCCTCCTAAATTTCTTCAGAATGTCAAGGCACTGCAGCACTCTGCTAGAGCCCTCACTGAGCAGCAGATCCCTCTCACAAACTCTTCTCTTTTTCCCAAGATAATTAAAGACCTTGTTGCAAAATGACAGCCTCTGAGCAAACACGAGATTTTATCCCGTTTTTGACATGCGCTATTTTCTAAGCAAACTGGTCAAATTTTCCCTTACCATGAGCTATTACATCAATTTCTGATAGACTGCCATGCTTTGCCTTTGGGTCTAGGGCCAAGGTGTGAGCACTGGGACTAAGCCTTGGGTCAGCGTGCTGTCCCAAGCCCTCTGAGCATCACCCAAGATTTCTTGTCACAGTAACACTTGAGAATTGATACTCTGGGATCTGTTAGTGAGGCATCCACAAAGCCAAGGAAGCCACAGGGCTGGGACCTCTATCTTCCGCTGTTTCTACACCACTCTGGCTTATGTAGCTGATAGTGAAAAAAAAACAAACAAGTTAGAATGGCTGAAATTCAGGGCTCTGCTTTCGTACTGTAAAAGGCTCTGCATAGAAACTTGAGCAATATAGCAGGAGACCTCAGCCCTTTTTCTCCAGTGCCAAAAGGAAATCCACACCTCATTTCAGCAGGAGAGAGACCCTGGTTCACTGCCTCGAGCAGGCAGCAGACACAAAGATCTGACACCAAAGTAAGAAGACATGCCTTTAATCTATAGAATTTAAAAGGGTTTGTCGTCTTTGCAACAGACAGATGTTGCCTGACAAATCTAGTAATGAAACTTTCATAAATTGTAACATGTTCTTCTGTAAAGCACAGCTCTCTGAGGCTACCAGAGAAAGGGTAAATGAGCTCTCGTCCCCATTCAGATTGCATGAAAACATCCTCTGACGGTGAATAAAACATGTCTTTATCACCAAACTCCACCATTAAAATGAATGCCTATGACCTGCTACCGCAGCTGATGATAGCCTTACATTTCAGGGGGAAAAAATACAAAGAGAAAGGAAGACACCAAAATGAAACTTTGAAGACAACCAGCTGCACGTGCTTTATTTCCAAATACAAGGAGAGCATCTGTACTCCTGTCTTGCAGAGACGTGACACCAATTCCAAAGACTATTTAATGCGGCTATTAAGAGTTTATTTTTGCCCCTCCACCCCCAATGTAGATGCAAACAACAATTTCTGTGAGGACTCGGAAGCATACTGGGGCACAAGGGCTTTGCTCTATGGACTTGCCTCCCATGCCCTACTATCCTTCTCTGCAGCCAGAGCCTCCCTGAGTGTTGAGGAGCTGCTTCTGGCTCCTGCCTCTATCTTAGCTGTGATCACAGGAGGAGAGAAATCTGACTGCATTTTGATGCCACCTGTTGTGAAGTCCAAGAACAATATGCATTGAGACTTGCAGCTGTTTCCTATACTGTGTTCATTTTTAATGTTGTGAAGCCAGAATTCCCCGAGTATTAAGTCAGCCTGAATTTAAAACAACAAACAAAGCCACGGCTGCAGTGCAATTTAGCAGAAACCACAGAAGCACACGCTTCACACTGAGGTTTACTCCTCACTATAGAAAAATGGTCTGGAGGATACATAGAAAGAAACTTGTCCATTCCGTCCCAGAAAACAAGCAGGATCACAGTCATGAAGGACAGACTGAGTTTGGCACAGGCTCCTTCTAGTGCAGTCATTTCAGCAGAGAAAAGGTGCTCCAATTACTTTAATACTGCTTTGGACTTTCTACAGATGTGTTGCTCCTCTAATTATATTATTTAAAATCCATCTTCCAAACCTCACTGAAATAAGGCTTTACTGAAATAAGGACTTCACCTGTGCTATCAACAAATAATCTTTTTCTGCTTAAGACACCTACAAACACCATCATTATGTATTATGCTAACAGTGCCTCTTCCTCCCTGTCCTGAAAATATTCAGTGTTGTTTATGCATTTTGGTTGTGTTTAAGTTCTCCCAATCATTTTTTGAAAATGCTTCACAAAAAAAGCTGATGCCTATCAGCAAAAAAGGATGTGAGAAGCGTCCCTGATGCAGCACTGACAGCAGCAGTGGCGTCCTGCATAGCCCTCCCTGTACTCACAGCCCCTGTAGCATCTGCTGGGACGTCAAAACAGTGTTATCAGTCTGAGCTGCAGCACAAAGATCGGTTCAAAGGTTAGGTCATCCTATTTAACTCCCACACAAAGGCTCCAACATAAAACCCTACCCTGATTATTTATAGCATAAATCAAGACACTGTCCAGAAATCCCAAACCGTCCCAAGCTTGTCCCAACTGGCCTTATCAATAGCTTGTTGTCTTGCCTTATGCCGGGCCTGTCTTCAGTGCCATAACCATGCAAATCAACAGCAAGTCATGCATATATATTTGTAATTTATGTGCTTAGGGTTAACCCAACACCTTTGGCGAAACCATGGAAAAAAAACGCTAGCAAAACAGATCAAAATTCAAGGATGTCTACAGCAAAACACTTCTCTACAGCAGAAAATGCTGTGAAGAAATATTCTCAGCAGCTATTTTTTAAATACCTCTTTAGCAGTAAATGGATTAAGTTTAATGTCATGCCTCCCATCATTTAAACTATTTATATTCCCCATTTTTGGAATTTAAATCCCTTTTACAAGGAGTTAAGAAATCTCAAGCTACATTTTAACAGCAGCCCTATATTTTTATAAAGAAAGATGTGCATTCGTCATTTTTATTAGTGTCTGTCACATGTTCTATTTAGAGTTGAGAATACATAAAAGAGAAGAACCCGATGCTGTTAAGCACTGGCTGGACAACATGATGCAGTGCTGAAGCTGGGCACAGTTTTCAACTGTAAGCTATTTGTTGGAATAAAACGAAGACTCAGCACCACATAAATGTTTCATGAATTTCTATCAAATTTGCTGAATTGTTAGCTTCAGACAAAAAGAAATCAGTGAAAAATGGAAAGGCTTCATTTTGACATTTTGAAAATGAAAGCTTCCGATTTTCTCATTTGAAGTTACTTCCGTATACAAATTTCCCTTATTTCTTTGAGTATGTGAATTTGTCTGAAACCAAAATAAAACCTTTCCTTTCACGTCAGACAAAATGGCTCCCCCAGCCCAAAACACTCTGGAGGCTGTGGGGTGTGTTGGGCTGTCAGCCCTCTACTTTCTGAATATTTTGTCTAATTCACTCAACCTGACATTTCTCCCTCAGAGACACCGATTAACACAAATGTGTTGCTCTCCATCCTCTGCTCAGAGGGCATTTTTCACACCCAGCATGTGATATTCTGTGAAACAGCCTTAATGCAGGCAAGGCCTTAGAAGTTGAAATACTTGATATTGATATGCAAAAGAAATGAATGTAATACCGACAGAAATACCCAGCAGTTGGTTAATTATGTTTTCTTCCAATTTTTTAACAGCTTCCTTAGGATTCTCCTATTCCAGTGGCCAGGAGGCTCAGTCTTACAGTATTATTTAGCATGGCACGGGAATTCAAAAGCCCTTGAAATCACCAAACTTATCAGCTGTAACAGCTGTGGCAGTATCACACAAGGTGACCTTTCTGCATCACTCTGACTCTGAAGACCAGACGTGTCTCATTCAGCCCTAAAAAGCAGGCAGCTGGCTTTTATGGCAATGGAGAGGCTGCCTCTCTGGGCAGCTGAGAGAAAGAGGCAATTCGATGAGGTCATTTTGTTCTGGGAGAACTACCTCAAGAAGCAAGCAGAATGGGCCTTTGGAGGTGTCCTGCCATTAGAACATGACTACAAGGAGAAACTGCCCACTGTATCTTGGGGTAGGTGCCCAGTTTTAAAATGAACCTGGTCCAGCACAAACCCAAACCCCTTGAAGCCACTTTCCAAATGAAGGGAAATTAAATGCCATTGGGCCATCCAGAATCAGGCCAGAGGTGCCACAGTCCTGGATATCAGCATCTTCTCCATTATCGCCTTAAAAGACAGTTATGATTATTGCTGATGGATTTTCTTTTCCTGTTGGCTCCCCCAAGAGTTTCCTGTGATTTAAACTTTGCAGTGAGGCGGAATAGTATCATCCAGTTCCACTGAAGTCCATGTCATTCATAAAAGTGCACTTATTATCCTCAGTACTTTCTCACTGAGATTACGTCTGGGCACATTTCCATTTACTTGAAGAAAAATAGAGAAAATGGTTATTCTAAAGCCAAAGATGAGTAACAAATCCACTCTTCTGTAAATAAGAATCTTCCTAATACATCACTTGCAGAGGAATTCTAGTTTCTGGAAAACTCAAATAAAAAGACCATTACTAAGCAGTAAAGTACATTTTATTGTTTATCTCTATTTTCAGTACTATTACTGCAGACTATTTGCATCTAATCATTATTTTTCAGTCTTGTTACAATCTGCACTAGTATTGCAGCAGATCAGGTCATCTGCAATGAAACTGTGCTGCCACACACCCAGTATGATGACTTCACCGTAAGATGAAGAAAGAAAAATAACTTAAATGTAGGCGTGGGGGGGATAAGTGATATATTCTCCTAGTAAATATCCACCGTGTGTCTTATAAACATGTCATATTCTAAAAGTTTTTTATGATGTTCAGATTTCCTTTTAAGAAACTACATGAAAATGCATTTCTTTTCTGTTTTATTAAACATGTACAATTTGCTGAGATAATTCAAGTCGTTTTACATTCTGCACTTTACATACATTATGGGTAGTGTGTCTAAGAGGATGAGCTACAGAAACAGAATTATCTCTTTCAGGACTAATTGGAAGGTATCAGAATTCCGACGATTATTACAGAAGCTATTATCTTTACTCATGTGTCTAAGTAAGAATCAAATCTAAAATGTTCATTCCTAATTTAGTCTGAATCTCTGTTCTGTCTCTTCCGGTGATATGGATGATTTACCAGTTTTAAAATACACTTGCTGGATAATTAATGCACTGGCAGAGCTTTAGTGCCTTTCTCAAGCTCAGTTAATTTTCCACATGTTCATATTCCAGCCATAAAATCACCTTTTAGTGGAGTTCACAATATAATACGAAAGAAAGGAAAAACACCCCAAAAGATTTATAATTCGTTTCTAACTGCAGCTGCACGGGCATGAAATTAGCAGAAGCACAAGTAGAGTCATTCTGACTTGTCAACTGTCAGTAATGCTTGTCGGATTTCAGATCATAGGTATCAGCTCTATGCCTTTTTCCCTGCAGGTACAATACATTTGCACTGACAGATAGTGCAAAGGAATGACATGTGTCTGTCCGCGTCTCCTAAGAGTCACCCACAGCTGTTACGCTGACATTTCACAACTGTCCTCATTACTGTCACCGCGTGAAGCGCAAATGAGAGAACTCCACATGAAACTCTATCAATTTATGAGACCTTGAGACTCATCAAGACAATACCCGCTTTGAAGGAGAATAAAATGCTTTGAAAATAAAGAGAAATCACGTACGGAAGGGAACTGCCAAAATGACACATCAGTATGTGAAATAATCTTCCAACCTAATCATTTGTACGGTTTGAAAGTTACTGTTTCACTGCTAAGACAGACTTGACTGTGAAGACATAAGAACAATTCTTTTGATAATTACTCCAGCAACACGCATATAAATAGCATCACAATTGAATCTTGCTCAGAAAATCCTTCTGTGTATTGGCAGAAGATGGATTTGTGACAGCAACGTCTAGAGAGAGGAGGCAAAACAGCACAAGAAGAGAAGTTAAGAAAAAAACCCACACAATTCAAGCTAGATGTATTTATAATGTGGGGTTTTAGGTTAATAAGAACAACCTGAAGTAACTACTTTACCTTAAATGCCTACTTGAATGTAATGAGCACTAATTAGAAGTAAGGACCAATATAAATTAATTTCTAGAAGCTGCCTTTGAACAGCAGAGCTTCAAAACATGATGTAATTGTACCCTAATGCCTCCAAACCAGAAGATTATTAACAAAATTAAATAGCAAGACTTTAAAACAACTCTTACCATGATGTCTTGACTCAAGAGTTCAAGAGTCAACTTGAGTACAAAAGGATGGGGTTAGCAACAGTGCAAGCCTCAAGAGGCAGAAGTGTAACCTGCAGCATGTTTCTGAAATCAGGCACTGCTGGGAACAAACAGGTTCAGAAGGGAAAACCGCAAGGTCTGGGTGGCTGCAAAGCCACATCAGAGAAAAGGAGGAGCAGCAGTGCTAACGCTGGCCCTGTGTGATTTGCTGCAGGCTATGAAGAGACCCAGATAATGACCAATTTTCTTCGAACAAAATCATTCTTCTGACAGGGAAGCCCAGGAGGGACATCAACTATAAATATTCCGAGCTGTTAAATTACCTCATCCATTAACAGGTTTTTATTTTTGTCCTGACATTATTTAATACTAAGTACAACAAATGATCCTCAGATTTTTGTGCCACCTTCATAACAGGGGGAGATAATTTTCTTCTGTATGATGGTGTCAGTAGCTCTATGGTGAAGTACATGTGATTAATAAAGGATTGGGGGATATACAACTGAAGAGAGATTGTTGTCAATAGTTTTCATCTCTTACACCTCCCTAAGTGTTTCAGTTCCCTAAGTGTTTTCAGCACAAGAGCAGTGGTTTATGGAAGGATTACTGGAAATACATTCAGTGTTGAAATGGTTGTTCCTACGAAAACCAAATGGCAGCAAAGAAGGACAAAAGCTGAACACTTCTGAAAATGTCATCGCAGAGCTTTATGCCACTTTACTCATCACGTAACTTCTCAGTATAATTTGATCTGTAACTATACTCGTGTGGCCACGCATACTTTTCCCACATCCAGAGGAAAGCCCATTTCCAGCTGCCTCTGCATGATCCAGCCCAAGGAAGGGCTGTCAGCGGCCATCTGATCCTCACATACAGCATGGCCCCTTCCCACTGCTCATGCAATGCAAAAGGGCATTCAAGAAGATGCAAACACCATAAGCATATAAACCAAAGTCTGTAAGTCGGTCCTTGCAGACTAAGGTATTTACAGAGTCAAGGTAGCATCACAATAACAGAAGGAGAAAAAAAAGAGAGAATTCAGAGATACAGAGGATTTAAGATCAAAAGGAACTAAACAGACACCTGCATTCTTTGGACTTTTAACTATTACCAATCATTTCTGAATTGAATCTGAAAACTTGCATTTGTTTGAATTCGACTTCATCTCAGGTTAAAGGAAGTCTTCCACACAGTCATCAGGTTTTGGTCATGAGTACAAGAGGAAGAACCAAAGGCCTCCTAATGAAGTTTGATTCAGTGGCTCAGCTGTCTACACTACAATTAATGTGATTTCTCACTTGATGTCGTGAGACTTCAGCTCCCAGCCACTGACTCTTGCCAGCCTTCTTTCTGCTGCCTTAAGGAGCCTGTTATTAACCGCAATTTTTTCACAAACAGAAATAAAGACACCTTTCAATTTTCTTCTGGAGAGCATAAAAAGACTGAGTTTGTTTAACAGAATCACAGAATCACAGAATGGCCCGGGTTGGAAAGGACCTCAAGGATCATGAATCTCCAACCCACTGCCACACGCAGGGCCACCAACCTCCCCATTTAAAACTAGACCATCCAATGTGGCCTTGAACAGCTCCAGGGACGGGGCACCCACAACCTCATAAGACATTTGTTCCAAACCTGCACATTATTGTTTCCCTCTTCAACATCCTAATTTTTTTCAATAGTCCAGACCTGTTCCAAGTCTGATTTCATCAATACCACTTTTTGATACAAAACTTCCCCTATATTTAATAATTTTTCTAGGTTTCTTCTCACCTTCTCACCAGTTAACTATAACCTCCTAGTTCTTAGAACATATCATAACATCCTAGATCCCATCCACATATGAAGATGTGTCCTGTGCTCACTGCCTTCATTCACAAAGTTTTGCATTTCTCCGTATCAAGAGACTTTCAATGTGAATGTAAATAGCAAATGGTATGAATTATAAATGTGCCCTAACCTGGTAGACACTCAATGTCATCTTTTGTCACCGCTGAGCTGGAAAGCACTTCAGAATCACCATCAGATTCATATATGTAATCTGGCATTTTTCTTTCCAAATACAAAACAGAAATGATTATTGATTCATTTCTGCATCACTGACAACTCTGCCATCTCCATCAAGTAATGCCTTATACTATTGCTAAGATGTCTTTTCTTTCTAACATACTTAAATGATCTTTACTGCCTCCAACTCTGCTAACCATTGATTTTTCTCTGATATCTTTAGCTTCCCTCATCAATTTTCTACACTTCGTAACTTCTAACTTACATTGATTACCAACTCTTACTCTTTTTTTTTTTTCTTCCCCATTTTGCTATAATATTACTTCTTCATTTCTAATTATTACCTCCCTAATAATCCTGAAACACGATGGGCTTCTGGACAGTAGCGTCCCATCAGACAATCTATACTAGTTCATCCAATGAAATTCCCCTTGAAAACTCTTCTTTGCATTCTTATAGCAAAACATTCTTTCACAGTTAACTCCTAGTTTTCCTTAGCTTTGGGTATGTGTAACTCGCTCATTTATGCCACACATCTGCAAGTTGACATTGAATGCAATCATGCTATGATCACCTCACCAGTCACTAGGGCAGAACATCTTTACCCACGATAAGAAGATTTTAGAAGGCAGTTATTTCCTTCTCATCCACCTTGTATTCAAATTAATGTGTGTAACAGCTTTTGATCACTGTTTTAACACAGTGAGCAGTCTGAGGACCACCACCACACTCCTTACCCAGGCTTTGCTGATAAATAGTGATGCTTTCCAGATCCCAAATTTTGAGCTCTTCGTATTCATACAATACATGGTGCTGACTTCACATAGGCTGTGTAACACTACTCTCTCTGTTCTTCATAAGCAAAATAAAATCTATGATTTTAATATTTCAGTGTTAGGAACAAATCTATCAGTTTTTAGAAATAATGTTTATACGACCATTGCATCTTTTTCAGGGATAATGCTGAATTCCTGTGGCTTGTCTGAAATATTCAGTTTCCAAGAATTAAGACATTCTTTACCACTTTAATGCAATTTGTTTGCAAAAATCTAAGTCTGAAGTCTTTACTGTTCCCTCTTTTGTTCTTAGTTTTATATGTTCCTTGATCCTCTACCTGCTTTCCAAGAGAGAAAACCAGCTCCTCTTCCTCCCACTGTGTAGGAACAGGACTCTGATCTGAGTGGGAAGTGGCTCAGCATCTTCCTTAGAACCTAAACTTCACATTTGACTTCAGAAATGCAGACAGCTGTTCAAATCCTGGGTCTCCTACATTCTGTATTTATTTAATTATCTGCATGAAATGGTATCTAAGAAAAGATATGATACCTAAGCTTTTCTCCATGTCCTTGCCCAAAATCTTCTGTAATCTGCGTAATTTGACATTTGCCCAAATGATTTCTTCTTTCAGTTTCACTTCATCTTTTTATGCTAGAGAGACAGTTGACAGATTTCCTGTTGAATTCACTATTGATTCTCCAAAACACAGCACTGTCAGTTACAGCTGCATTTTAGGAACGTTGAAGAACCTTTTAGAAGTTTCCTCATTCCACAAGCTGTGCTCCTTCATGTATATTTCTCCCAAATAACTCTCTTTTCTTCTCTGCAAGGGGAAGAAGTCCTTTCCCCATCCTTCCTCATCTACTGATCTCAGTAGAACCAGGTTGTCCAAATGGTTTTCTGTAGTGCTGTATGATGGTGGGATCCAAACTCCTCAGATCACGCATGCTGTCCTTTGCTATGACAGTAAGATCACGTTCATTCATTGGAAATGTCATTTGTGATGGAGCCAAGTCAGTCCGAAACAGCTTGCAGTGGCCATTTCCTGGCTGGCTGTACTTACTATCTGCTGCCAGCTCATTCCTAAAATGCAAGATGCATTCCCTCTTCCTACACTCTCATTGAGCTTGCTGCCACTGTTTTCTTGCATGAGGACTTCCTGACATTTGCACAAAGCTTGCTGTTTGTTTGCTCCCTGATTACTCAAAGAGAAGAAAACTCTGGAGCTGACCACAGGTATGTCACTGCAATGTGTGTTTGAATGCATAAATTCAACAGTCAAAAGGGGAAAAGCCACTAAAGGTCTAAGTGGCCTTAGATTCATCTCTCCTGATTTCAGAAACTCATTCAAGGCCCAAAAATTAGAAGCACAGGCACCTTTGCCTCTGTACTGAGCCGATGAAGAATGACATACATTTCCCTCAAAAGAAGCCTGAAATTAAACCACGTTCAGGGAAGTGTTTATTCCCTTCAACTATACAGAAGGGACCTCAGTGACATGCATTAGGTGGGATGGTTCCTCACAAAGGTCAACAGCTAGCAAATACCACGGGAAATATTTAGCAGTGGTTTGCCTTGCTCAAGTTACAGCATTTTCCTAAAATAGACTGGTCAGCTTCCTCCTGAAGAGCTATTTCAACTGTGCATTTTCCTGACAGCCAGCTCTTGTGATTCTGCTCAGACGCAGCCAGTGATTTGGTGAGTTAATAACACCTTGGTGCTAAGGTAACCTAAGAATATAAAATGTGGAGGAAGTGCAGTGTTCCAGCTTTAATGTGCTTTTCCTGAGGAGCCCTGCAAGAGGGCCAGTTGTTAAGTGTTGTTATGACACACTCCTGGGCTTTCACTTTGACTTCTTTTCACATCTTGCTGAGTTTTCCAGTGCTTGAAAAGGCCATTTCAATGTGCTGAGGTCATATGTTAAAGAGCTGAAAGCAGAGGCCCTCACTAATGGTGCTCTGAAAGCAATTGTTTGGCAGATCACATAAATTGCTCTATACTTTTTTTTAAGATCGTAAAAGGAAAAATTATACCTGGTCCTCTAGGGAGGCAATACAGAGATGATGTCCAAGAGCCACCAAGAGCTGGAAGGAGGATTGGAATAAATGGGTGGGGAGAGAGGAGTCCATTAGCACCTGTAGAGCATCCAGAAGAGCACTGGCAGGCGAGAAGAGAGGAGAAGGGAGGCGGAGACGTAAAAAAACAATCAATAGAAACAGGAGTACTCCAAAACACAAGCACAGAGGCAGACAAATCCCTCATCTGCGAAGCTGACAACATCAAACTTCTGCTACATCATTTTCATAACTTCCATTTAAGAACTGTGCAAATTCCGGTTTGGAAATGCCTGATTTGGTTTCAGAATAGTTTGTTTCAGCTGATGTGGATCAAAATCCTCGGCAGTTTAAACCAAGCAAAATAATGTAGTTAAAACCAATGAAAGTGATTTCCCACAGCCAGCAGTACTCCAGCTACTGTGGCTTAAGGACATATTTAAAGTAAACAATGTACTTGCTTATTTATTTTCTTTATTTATTTACCTTTCTTACCTGCTAGGAGAAGGCTTTCTTCAAGTGCCCAGGTGTTGGAAACAATGTTTAAGATGGTTTGCAGTAAGGGACAGCTTTGCCCAGTATGAAAAGGAACCCCATAGATAAGCAAAGTTTCCCAATCAAGCTCTTTTCTCCCCAAACTGGTAAAAACATCACCTGTAGAAACAGTCCATGGACATTTCCTGCCTTTATGCATAGAGGCAGCATGCCACAAGTCATCTCAGAGCAACGTTCAGGACGACCTGAGTCCTTGGCAGGAGGCAGAGCATTCAAGAATCATCTAAAATGCAATTGCATGTGTGCCTAGTGATGTGCTAGACAACTACTGCTCAGTAAAGCTTGGGGATAATGTGAAATGGGTTAAATAGGAAGTCTGTGTGTAGAAATACCAGATAGGGCTGGCACACAGAAGGCAATCATGAGGAAAGTTAGACCAAAATTTACAGAAAAAGCACAGGCAGTTCAATTTGTTTGCTTTTACAGTCATCACAGGCAAAATAGAACTGCTAGCAAGAGTAAGAGAGAGCAAACAGGATTTTTGGCAAGCAGGGCTATTTCCCTTGTGTTCTGTTTTGTTTCCAGTTTTCCATCTCTGTTTTATCTGCTTACACTGCAGACTTGGGATTGCAGAAAAGCTAGGAAAGTGAGACCCTGGTACATATTTTAATTCACAATATGTATATACTGGTGTTTCAGCATATGTGAATTGATTCTGAAAGTGTCTTTATGTCTTTGCAAAGACATATTTATGGTTGCCCACTTGTACAGTGCCACTGACAGCAGAACCAGTTGCGAAGGCAATGGAAAGCACCAGGGAGTCTTTCCAGGAGCAACAACTTCACAAGCAAAATCTCTGCCAGTTCATGACCTCTTACACATGCTGTATATCCTACTCTACCCTTAATTAGAGTTTGAGTGCCCATAAATTAAGGTATGAATTATTTTCGTATGGATGGGTATTCACGCTGTGCATCAGTTGTAAGATATTTTAATGCCCTGTGCAGTTGAAGATGACATCAGACCTTCTGAAATGTATACTAAACCTCCGGATTGCAATTCAAAGCATATGTTCTGCCTGATCTGCTGAGGACATAATGGTACAAAATTAGGATGCTTTTAATGAATAAAACACCAGTCACTGATACCATGTGCATTATACATACTTTCCACTTCACAAGAAAAGCAGTTACAGCTTTCACTGCCTGAAGCCATACTACACTGCAAACTGTGACTGCATCACATCTAAGAACATAAGTACACTGAGCCGGTGCAGTCTTTGACGGGGAAATGTTTCAATGAAATACAAGGCACTGCACAGAGTGCTGCTGATTACTCCAGGTCCAAAACCAACCCATGGCTCCAGCCCTTCCAAAAGAAGCAAAATGCTTGCCTACTGTCACCTCTGCTCAGAAAAGACGCCACCAAGCTTCATGCACAAGCTTGGGTTGCCAGGCCAGATTTCACATTATACAGCCATACCCTGCCCATCAGTTTCAAGTCTGTATTATAACCTTATTATTTTCTGCCCTAAATTATCATTTTATATCCCTCCGCACTGCTAACATAACTACCACAATCCCTGCCAATGGCGACTGCCATTCCAGCAATGCTCAAAATCAAATTAAAGCTTTATCCTAATCCTTCAGAGGGGAAAACTTAAAGTGTCTACCTCAGGCCTGGGGGCTGCACAAGGAAACAAAGCCAAGGTGGATCTAACACAAAAGGTTAATGCCCATCAGGAGTTGAAGAGGGATCTACCTGCTTTGTGTCTGCCTAAGAGTATCACTGCACAAATGCAGGCTTTCAAAGGCAAGACAAGCCAGAAATGCAGGAAGAATTGGCCCCTGCTCTGACAGCACTAAGAGAATAACACTTCATCGGTATGCACATGGATTTAACCACATTTATTCCAAGTTGTTTATGGACAAATATAATGCAATGCAATTTCTAAGCAGTTTATTTGTGTGCAGTGTCATAGGGGAGAGTGCCTTGCTTTGTGACTGTGGGCTTTTATTTTTTTTTTTTCCCCAGGATTCAGCTAAATTGAAATAAAACATTTCTCTGGTAAAATACGAACATTAACATCTAGACTTGCAATGCTGCAGATAAAGCAGTGCCTTACACCGATGTGCCCATCTCTCAGCTCCTTTCATTTATGGTGTGATGGAAGATGTTAATGCATGAGATAAGGTCTTTATTTTGTGGCTTCTTCTCACAGCCTATTCACAAATCATTTGCAGGCTTTGTGTTGGACAAAGAATAAGTTCCCTGAGCTTTTCTCAATTTCACACACTTGTATTCCAAACTGAGACTGCCTATAAACAAATTTTGCACTAAAGCGACTGTTGAAATGCACCACCCAGCACCTCACTGTGTTCACATCCACTGTCTGTTCTCCATCAGTGTTCAGCAAGCATCAATAAATTTGAGTGGGTGCCACTGTTTCTGCGTGGAGGAATTCAATGACACACCTTTGCTTCATATGCACTTCCACATCAGACACCATTGTGTCAGAGTGCCCCTCTGCTGCCATATGTTGCGTGGCAATAACATTTAGCGGGATATTGATGGGAAGGTTCAGCCTCTACTGCCAAACCTCCAACGTCAGCGTCTGATATCATGGGCCAACAGCATACAATAAGAGGCATTATTTTTGGAGCAGACCTCATAGAACATAGTTTATGCAATTAAGCTTAATCTCAGAAAAATTTCAACTTTTTCTTGAAAGAAGAGTATGTTGATTTCTACTTTTCCCTTTTTCATCACAGCTCCCCTGCAGAGCAAGTACTTTTTGATGAGGCCTAACAACTAGGCATTCCTAAGAGAATTATGGTGAAGTCTATTTCCAAAGCACTCAGCTCTCCATTTCCTGATCCTGACATTTCGTTTGCTTTTCAGCCGGTCAGGAAAGGCCCTGATTTTTTTCCAGAGACCTCATAATCCAGGTCCTTTTTCCTGGACAAAACATATCCTACTTCATTTAGCGTGTAAGGCAGAACTTGCAGGAATTCAAAGCGGATCGCTTCTTCCTCCCCTGTTCTCAAGGCTACCCTTTGTCATCCACATGAATCTCAAAAAAAACAGAAAAACCCTTTTGCTTTTTTGGCTTCACGTAGTGGGAATTATTTCTGAAGAAATTTATAAATATTTGCTCTGAATGCCTGAACAAATGAGTTATTTCCTGAGCCTTGCCTCTTGATACCTTAAATCTGTTAGTAGTTTGGCATCAGAGCCTCTGCTCCCTCAGTGTCTCAGATCACAGCGTGAATTGATGGCTTAGGAAAAAAGGGAGAAAATCATCTCTGGAAAGACTGAAGTAGAAGGAGAAATAGTTAAATAAGAAACAAGACAAGAGAGCAGCTCCAGCTCATTGGAAACAAAGGCTACACCATAGAAGAGCTAGCAGTGCTGGTAGCTCTGTTATCCCACCCTGCTTGCTGGTGTCCTTCCTACAGCTGTAAAGGGCAGGTCTGTAAAGACTGCGTCAGCTCTCGGACTGCGGCTGGGTATTTATGAGAGCCTCTCTGCAGAGAGGTCAAAAAACACCCAACGGGAGCACAAAGAATGTCGGGCATTTACTGCTGCTCCTCCACCCTCCCACCCAGTCTTTCCAGCAAGAAGCAAAGGCCAGCCTGCCTGTTAGCCTGCAATCCTCCCGATTACGTCTTCAAAATATAGCGGACACAGTGACGATTTGCAGGAGGTGCATCCATTGTGCTGCATGAAAATGCCAGCTGGAGGGGCTGGATGTCCCCCAGGCAGCAGCAGAGCATTGCACTGAATGTGAGCACCACTTTAGAGCAACCCAACAACAGCTTGGCACAAAAAAAGAGGAAAAATCTCCACTGCCTGCTTTTGGTCTTTCCTAAAACAACTGCACAGCAGAAGTACTAACAAAGAAGCAGATGTAAGATTTTCTCTGACTTATCGCCGAGGCAATTATTTATAAATCTTCTTGATTCATTATGTGCCAAGCCTAAATTAATCTCCTGGTTAACAAAAGAAATATATTTGTAGCCCAGTACAGTGCAACCAGTAGTGCATGCTAGGCATTTTGCTTTATAGCTTATTTTTGAAAGTACAAAGCTATTTTCCCTCTTTTGAATATCTTAAGGAGAAAATTAATTTTCTCAAAGAAGAGGCCTTGGTGAGGGTCAGCTCCTGCTGCCAGATTTTGCATCCTGCTGCTTTCAAGGGCTTCAGAGGGCCAAAGGAAGCTGGCAGCATGTATAGTTGAGACCTGTGCAGAAAAGCATGTGGACACATACACATGCATGTGGGCACACACACATGCGTGCACACACACGTGCAGAGTTATATAGAAAACTGCAAACTGTATTCTCCCCTCTCTACTCCCTCCCACAAGAAAGTAAAATTAAATGGCACAAGGCCCTGCAGATCAACATTCCCCAGGCTTAGTTATTTTGCTTATCCAAAAAACATCTCCCCACTCATGGCCAGAGGCAGCACGAACCAGGAAAGGTAGGGCAGCTGGCATGCCACAGAGCAGTTCTGTCTGCGCTCTAACCTCTGTACATCATCTACAGGCTTGGAGAAGGCAGTCCTGATAATTGCATCGTGTGTGTCACAACTTCTTGCTCTAAGTGTTGGGAAGCCACAGAATCAAAGAAATATTAAGGTTGGAAAAGACCTGTAAGATCACCTAGTCCAACCACCATCCGATCCTCACCATGCCCACTAAACTACATCCACACAGTTCTTGGAACACCTCCAGGGACAGTGACTCCACCACTTCCCTGGGCAGCCTGTGCCATTGCCTCACCACTCCTTCTGAGAATAAACTTTTTCCTAATACCCAGTCTGAATTTCCCCTTAAAGCCATTATGTTTACAGACTGCTATTTTCTCCCCTTCTACCCAAGCAGTGTTCTTTCTTTTTAATGAAAGTGAAGTACAAGATTTTAATTTAAGCCGTCAGTCAACAGTAATGCAATAGCAAGTAGGTGTGACTGCTCCTCGTCCATGAGTGTACAGCTACCTTGCGTGGTGTGTTCCAGCATGAATGAGGAAGGACAGACTAGAGCCATAATTAGCCACTAAGCCATATCAACGACAAATATTATGAGAGAATAAAGCCATTTAAAATATGCTTCTTACTTGCTGATGCTAGAGCAGATGCGGCTTCTTTTCATGGAAATTAAAAAATAATAATAGAATGACTTGGGTTAGAAGGGGTGTTAAAAGTTCATCCAGGTCCAACCTCCAACCATGGCAATAGATATTTTTTTCTCCTGTATTGTTAAAATATCTGCCAAAAACTCTACTCTCAAAGAGGGCAGGAAAGTTAAACACGTAAGGGTATGCCCTGTGGTTCTGGAAGGGTCTGGATCCTGACTGAGTGGAATGACACAAAGCTGTGGATGCTGCTGACCTGCAGGCAGCCCTGCAAGCCACCTGAGTGCCTACATGGGTGCTGTAACCCATGGCATTGGATCCATCAGGGATTTTTCCCTTTGGGTTCCTGAGGACTTGCACATCTGAAATCAGATATGGAGCAGCATACCACTGTGGAGTAAACGACTGAAAGTGAACAAGAGGAAAAAAAAAAAAAAAACCAGCTTTAATTTCCTCCATCATTTTCAATTATCCTTTAGAAAGAGAATCTTAAAATGAGCATTTATTTGAGGGGAGGAGGCAGTACCTCATCCATCCTCCAAGCAACTGGTCCACTAATGTGACTGGGCTGAAGGTCTGTATGGGAGCAAAGAACAGCCATGTACCCATCTCCACCCCCATCTTTGTCCCTACAAGTGCACCCATTCTGTGGACCTTGGGGATGGAACCGTTCTCAGAACCAGGTACCCAGAGCAGGGCATGAAAGGATGTGAAGCTGGCTCATGCCTTTCCGGCTCCTCGTGATGATGTTTTTGGAGGGTCTTACAAGATATTCCCCTCTCACCAATGCTGCACATTTTTTCTCCTGCCTGTCCCTCCTTTCAGGATTTCAGCAGGAAGTGGTGTCTGGCTTTATTGTCTGCTTTGACATTCGTTTCCTGTACGGCGTAGGAGGACCACGTCTATAAAAAGTTATACATACATATATGTCTGCCTCATAGATGGAGAAATAACTATGCCTTAAATGAGATGCAAGGCAAGTCTTGATTAAATTGTCACATTAGTTGTGTTCGATATCATATAACTTTGAATAACAAGAAACTGGAAAAAATTTATAAGAAAGACAAATGCAAATAGGAAGGACAATATTACATATCAGGCAGAATCAAACTTCAATCATTTTGGCCAAGGGGATCAGTTTGATTCTCTCAGTTTTTGTCAAATGCCCACGCGTCCAACTTTCTTCTGACTTCCAGCAGTCTGGGATCCTTTCTTTGCCATTCAGAGTGTTATTAATTCTGGCTGCCTGAACATTTTCATTACAAGACGGAAAGGAGGAAACCAAAGATAACTTATCAAGCATTGTTCCCGTTTAGGTGCTCCTTTGAGATTTCCTTTTGACTAGATGTATTTCATTAACTTGGGATGTTCTGGCATGGATGTCTAATTAGACCCGCTTAATGGATTTCATGTCACATAGGCATGTAAATCTTTCCACAAAAGGAAAGGTTTGTATGGAGAGATACAGTCTTTTATTAGGCCTCCAGATATAACTGAAAGGAAGGGACCAGATTTTCAGTTTTCTCTTTCTTACCCCTTTGGACACTCAGCAATACAAAGACCTGAATACTGTAGTCCCTTCATGGTCCTCATGTATCAGCATTCACTCCCTTTTTCACTAAGGGCTTTTGTCACATCTGCATTTTTCCTATTTCTTCCAGAATTTTAGTCTTCAGACATTCACCTGTTTTTTAGGGCCCATTGCATAGTTGTATCTTAGCAACGTTTATATTCAGTGTTATCTGTTCAGAGCTGGAAGGGATCCCACATGGGGTTTTCCTTCCAGGTTTCCATACCAAACATCACCTACTCTGAGAGATTACAATATGTGCTCACTGCAGATTTTGTGTTGTCACCTGCTTGACTTAAATGTGTTTTTGGCAGTTGCATATTTTTGTCATTTTGTATGTCAGCATCATCCTTTAAAGATACACTCTTCAGTCCTCAGATCTTTAGTAATAAGAGACAGAGGAGTTTGCTGTGCCTGGCTTGGTGGCTGCCTGTTCTCATAAGAACAGCTTAGAAAGAACACCTACAGGCCACTTCCATCCTTCAGTTTAGGTTTTATTTTCCTGATGCTGGAAGTATTTAAAGTAACTGGCAAAGCACGTTTTACCTTATTAGACCTTGTGCAGGAATTTGTAGCTAATTTTTTTTTTTTACTTAGCCTAGTACTGGTAATACTAGTATAGTCTGCAAAACATGCAGAATACATTACGACAAGTTAGAAAAGTTCAGATCTTGGAATAATTAGTTTGGTATATCGCTTGAAATCCTAGGATGCTTGTAATTCAGCAGAGATGTGGAATCCCCAGCAAATCTTCTGCCAGACACCACAAAAATTCTGGATCATTTTTGCAAGTCTCCTCATGAACTTCCAACCTCTCTTTTAATGTTGCTAAGGCAAGGTTTCACCTATATCCCATGGCAAGTTTCAGGGGTTTACCCTTCTTGGCATAAAATCACAGATCAAAACCAGCTTATTTACCTTCACAAAGATTTGTATGCTTGTTTGTAAGCTGTAAAAATATGCAGGAAAAAAAAACAGTATTGAGATATACTCTGGAAAAAATAAGCCTTTCAAACTTTCTTAACTGCAGAGACTAAAAAGTAATTATCTCATATGTAGCTTTGTTTTGCAGAGGACCAGAAGAGGAGAAATTACATCCCTTCTTCTTAAAAGGTAACAAAAGATAACTTTATTTTTTTAAGTACTACGTATGGGTAAAAACTAGAACCCTCCTATTCAGGATAACTCAAGGTTAATTTTCAAAGGCTAGGTAGTAAGAAACTTCTACAAACTGGAAAAAGATCCCTGGAAATTGGCAGCTGAAAACAGAAGCTGGGGAAGTGTCTTCCTTATGAACAAACGGGTATGACTTTTGATTAAGTGTGTGCCCATTAAAACTTAAAATAAAGCACACCTGATTGCTACTATTTTGTCACCTGAAAATAATACTGCCTTTTTATTTTACAAAATTGCATTCTTTCCCAAGTTCCCCCAAGGAAATAAACTTCCTCAGTGCACATCACTTTATTCCTTTTCCTATTTTGATAACAGCTATTCAGTACAATATATTTATATGGCTCTTCACAGAGATGTACACAAAAGTGGGTTTTGGTACATGCTTCAACCAAGCTGATTTGTGAAAAGTGAGTGCATGCTGATTTAGCAAAATCTTTCAATTGGGAAAACTGTGGTGGTCATCTGTTATCTCCAGACACAAAACCCATAAAGGGTTCAATAAGGTCACCAGCAAGGACTTAAAGCCATCAGCGTTCCTAATGGCTGCTTGGGGCCAATGTGCAATGCACCGACGGTCTCAACTTGATTCACGCTGGCCACGTGGTGACAGCATAGAAACCACTGAGCTCCAAATGGGCAGTGGGCAGACGGACAGACGTCCCCAGATCCTAGCACTGTCCGTTAGCTACTCCTCTGTGACACAAAGCTCACTTTTTTGCGGGAGCGAGAAAAAAGTCTGGAGCCTCATGATAAGCCCAAGGGATTAATAAAGGCAGTTTAGTGCGTAGGATAAAGTACAGCCTTTATCACCTGCAGTTCAATCTACCAACTTAAAAATACATGAAATCACAGCACTGGCTTCAACAGCACATGAAATAAAAAGCTAAAAGGAAGTCAGTACTTGTGGACATATTCTAAAAGATAAAGAAAGAAGGATTCCCAAGACTGAAGGTCATGTTAGGGATTTTCCCCCACCCTGTAAAGCTTAAGTACTGAATATAGTCTTGTAGTAACACGGAGAATAATAGTTGCCAGAGATTTTCTTTAAGAACATAGACGAGGGACAGGGATAAGCCCAGAAGAGAATCTCAGCTTCGAAGAAGTCAGGGAAGTTATAAGCTTTCAAATTATCTTCTGTTTGCCAGCTGTTTTGGACACTTCATTTTTTTTCCTGAAACTTAAAACTTCCTTCTAAGCTTCTAGTTTCTTCCAAGCACATTTTATTGCAGCCACATTATATTTTGAAATGCTCTAAAACATCAAGGCAAAATGCGAAGATGAACTCCATTTAATCCTTCTACTGCACTGCAGTAAGAGCAAGCAGGACAATGTAGGTTTAGGAGGAGAAATGGGATGGGATAATCTCCTTGCAACTGGGTTTGGAAATCCCAAAAAAGCAGTGGCAGTCTTCCAGCGCCCAGCTGCCTGGTTGTGAAGGAGAAAACCATTTTCAACCTTAACGTGACATCATTAGGCAACTTCCTTAACTGACAGAACGCTGAACAGGCTGTTATGCTGCACAGCTATGAATTACATATTGCAAGAGAGCCTAGCTGCAGCGAGAGCCAAGTGCAGACATCAAAGGCTAGTATCAAGATGCAAAGAAGTGAGAAATAAGCTGTAATTCTCATGATGAAGAAGCTTTATCAAACCCCAAGTTCTATTAGGAGTTACATAACAAAGCTCAGCTACTTTGCTGGCTGCCAAACAGCTATCAAATATTAAAGAGATGAGCAAGAGGGGCACACAGGCACGGTGCAGCAGCCTTCATGCACTTGTGTGCATAAGTTCATCCGTGTGTGTGTGAATAAGAAAGCCTTCACACCGGCATTGGTCCCAAAGGCCAACCAGGGATTTAGTGAGACATCCTCACCTTCTAGTTTGCCCTTCCACCTCTCCTGGTACCCCCCAGGACGCAGGCATCACAAAGAGGCCAGGCTGGAAGGAACTGTGTAGAACTGGGTCAGATTCTGTTAGGAGCCTCTCTGTCCATGAAGTTAATGGGCTGCCAGAGATGGGCCATTGATAATAAGTCACGAAGGCAGACGGGCAGCAGCAACATCAATTCTCACAGTAGCGGAGACTTTCTGAGATGCAGTCATAACATGAAAATCTTAGCTTTCCCTTTCAAAAGCAGCTCCTTGTTGGCCCCTGTGATTGAAGTAATTTTTGCAGTTTTAAACTAACCTGTTTTGTTTTGTTTTGTTTTTTGTTTTGTTTTCCTAGAGAGAAGGGAAAGACAAGGAGGCTGACTTCCAGGTTTTTGATTCTTGAAGCTGGCAGTATTTGGGTTCTACCTAGAAGACCCAAACCAAGTGTTGGGAAGAAGATGAAACACAGTAAAAAACCTCTTTTGGGCATCTTCAAGACTTAACTTCAGTTTAAATCTGCTTTTTTGAAGTGCTGAGTTAGCAGGGAGGTAAGCCCTCATGACAGTGGATGAGGTTTTTCAAGTGGATCAAAGCCCTGGAAAGCAAAGAGGAGTGGGATGTTTCCACTGAGTTCCAGGTGGTTTTGTAATAAGAAGTATAATTTGATTCCTTTTGTACTCTGTGCTGACATAGCCATTTTCACAGAGGGAATAAAAACAACTTCAGGACTTGTGGGGAGCAAGGCAAAACTGCTGACTGCTTGATTTCAAGTAATTCACCCATTGGTATGGCCTGATCAGAAAGCACGCAGGACAGGTATGCAAAGAAATGCACTACAGCCAACTATACTTCTGAATTTCTGATCCTGGAGAAAAAGAAAAGAAATAAGGAAAAAAACTGAAACTCATGTATATGAAAAGTGTAAATGCAATATAAACAATGTAAAAAGTAATTTCAGAGCGCCCCAAAATGTGACATAAATAAATTCAGATCTGAGGCTGAGATTTGAGTGTGAGACATGTAACTGTATGCCTCTATAAGGCATCCATAAGGCATTCTATAAGGCATCTATATCTATCTATAAGACATATATGTATATAGCAGAATAGATGTGAAGTTATTGCAGTCTGGGTGGAACTAAGAAAACTAGAGAGGAATTTTCACTAAATTTACATTTAAATTGTACCTGCTATCACAACATACAGAAACGTATTGATTAACCAAGGCTTTGGTATATATAAATGTTGAAATTTCCGGATGGCAAAGGCTGATGACATTATTGTGGAGAACCCTGATTTGTTTATACACCACAGAGTACCGTGTGTGTAGTTTCCTCATTTATCCAGAAGCTTCTGCAACAAGAAAAGTTACTCGAGAATTTCTGAAACTCTGACAAGTAAAAATATTTTAATTTGCTAAGAAGTAATAAAGATAAATCTAATTTGCTAATGATTGAAGTCAGCAAAAATTTAGTGGGGAGCACTTCATGAATGAGAAAATGAAGGTTCACATATTAAAAATCACATGTAAACCAGTTGTTTAAATGATCCCCAAGAATCAAAAAGCGGAATAAGAAAAAGGGCAGTGTGAAGAAGTATGCTAAAAGTGTTCTCTCCTGAAAAGTAATTAAATAAACAAAAGCCCATCAACAGAAGCCTCCTTTGATAAAAGGAAAAATTATCCCGAGAGTCTCTCCAATATGCTTTGCAACTTCTTGCCTAAGTTTTCACCAGGCTCATTAACAGCCCATTCCTGACATACCATCTAAAGCCCAACGGCAGGCATAACATTTTCACAGCTTCACAGTCCATAGCCGTGGCCATGCTCCACAAGGCAGTCCTCACCTCCGCATCATTCTCCTTCCAGATCTGTGCCTGATCCCAGCCCATACCCAGCGTCCAACCTTGGAGCAAGCCACATCTCGTGCAGCAACACATTTCTTCTTCCACTTTCTTCTTCAGTATATGAGCTTCATAGAATCATAGAATGGCTGGGGTTTGAAGGGACCTTAAAGATCATCTCATTCCATCCACTCTGCTTTAGGCAGCGCTGCCACTAGATCAGCGTAAGTCCAACGAAAACACAAAAGAATTAAGTTTGAGGATTAATACTCTAGTTATGTAAACAACAGCAAGCCTTCTGCAGTGCTAAATGAAAGCCCACCAACCTTCAACTATGTTTAATTTGGCGGTGCTTGCCCTAAATAACTGCACTTTAACCACTGTCATCAGAGCTACACTCGCTCACTTCAATAATTCAGGCAAAGTCAGTCCTTTTATCAGGCTACTCAGTGCAGGAAAGTTCTTTTTTCCCCAAAATCACCTGTGCCTTCAGGGTTTCTTTGGATGGATTTTCAACAGACATAAGCCATGCTCTGAATAGAATATTAGAGGACAGACCAGTAACAGAGTGAACTCTCCCTCTATAGGTTTATGGTCAAGAGATGCCAATAAAGAAAGCACAAAGGAAAAAAAAAAAAATTAATACCACTTAAAAGAGACATCTTTTCCCTGAAGCTCAGGTTCTGAACTTAAATGAGCCAAAAAAAAAAAGAGGAAAATTCAAATGATGACAGTAGAGTTATTTACAGCAGGCAACTCCACATTAAGCACTTTACATGCTGGGACTCTTGATTCTCTGCAGAGGAGCCCTGCATTGCTTTCCCCTTCACACGTTTGAGGGCGCCTTGCTCAACAGCCAGAGGTAATTGTGCTGTGGTTTCTTTTGCCTCCCTGGAGTATGATCAAAGACTAAACAAATAATTCTTCTACCCCACACAATCTCAGTCTGAGTATCAACTTTTCTTTCATGGATGCTATTTGTACTTCATTGTTTTCAGCAATGCATTAAAAGCCAACTGGCACAGGAAGGAAGGATAGTGCAGAGGATATACATATTTTCTATTCCAGACATGTTAAACCCACAGCTCTATTATGCCTAGTACTTCAGAGACATTAAGTAAACCTTTGCTGAACATCTATCTTAAACACTGTCAGTTATGCTTCATTTCCAGTATCCCATTTTAGTTCCATGCGGTAAAGTATGTCTTTTCCTACGATAATGATACAAAAAATTATCAGAAACCTCAACTACCCCACACGGCCACAGGGCACACAGCACAGGTCAGTCTGCATACAATTGCTCTCCTCCCTTCAGCGTTCTGTCTCTATTCTCTAGAATAATTCCCTTTTTTTTTTTCTTCTAACTCATTGCTTCTCCTTTACCCACACACAGCTATTGTATGCACTTGGGCTGATATCTGGGTTTAATTAACCATGCTTGTATAATGTAGAAATACAATTTCGATATGACTGCTATGTTAGGAATAGTGGAGTAATATAATGGTCTACTGAAGCATAGCATTGTCTGTTAAATTGAAGGTGCAGCACCACCTAAAACACAGCAAGCAAAGCCACCCACATACTTCATGTACTATTAAAACTCCCTTATTCAATTTCACTCTCAAATAGTCTTCTGAAAAGAAAAAGTGTATCTTGTAAAAACATAAGGTGGCCTGAAATGAAATGCATATTGATTTATGATGAAAAAATGCCCTCCTGTCACCAGCTGGAGACACTATCCACTCAGCATAGAGAATGCATTGGGAGAATGGAGTGCAGCAAGGAAATTCACATCATTAGACTGGTGTGAGAAATGTTGCAGCTCATGTACACAGTCTCTCACTGCTTGATATCAGCACACATTTTCTCATTCTGTTTATTTTTATGATGTGTAATGTACAGCATGTATACACACACAAGCGGAAAAAAAATCAGCAGATGTCTCATCTGTTCTGTATTGATCCACACGTTTCAAAACATTTCTCAGTCCAAGTACACAGGTAACATTTTTGCTGAGACAATTAAGAGGAAAGTCACAGCACTAAAGTTGCATGCGTAGATTCTGAAGTCAGAATGACAAAAGAGGGATTGTGTTTAGGCAAATTATGTTTAGACATAGTTAGGGATGTTTAAAGTCTTCAGGAATCCAAGTGCTGGGGCCAACTCGGAAACAAACGTTCCTTCCTCGTCTGCAGTAAGATCAGCGTTGTGCTGCTGCTGGGAAAATTCTTGATGAAAACAGTCAGAACTCCCCCCCCTGCCCCATCTTGCTCTAAAACAAAACTGAGGGGTTCTCAGGATCCACTGGATGCATGAACTTTGTGAGACACATTGTACCCTACTGCACGGCACTGACAGAAATCTTTGGGGTTCCACACTACAAATTGCCAGTAGGATTTAATATCTAGCTGTGCAAAGTCTGAGATGCCAAGTGAAAAAGAGAGCTGGATTAAGAATGAAATCCTAAAAAAGAAGGTGAAAAGACAGGTCTTTATAATCTTAGCCACAAGCTGTTCCTTCCATCTTCCAGCAGGTAGTCCCAGACACTGTTGCCTATCCCACGACTTTTCCTTCAGCATCATTTCTTTGAAGCTCTTTCTCTATTTACAGTAAGAACTTACAGCATCTGGCCACATTCTTCCAGCTAAGGAATTTTAAAGGGGGAAAATCAAACGATTTCTGGATATGGCTGTAATAGACAACAGAGCTCCCAGCACTCACCTCTCTGCAAGGCAATCCTAAAGAAGAGTCTGACGCGAGACAGTGGTGGTGAAGGGAGGTTACTTTCTGCTTCCCCCTTGCAGACCTATGTAGTGGTTGTAACAGGCTATGCAACATTTAAGCAAGATTAATCAGATGGTCATATGGATACAGAACATCCCAGAAAGCACCTGGATGGCATGAGTCTGGACGCTCTGAAAAGAACTGTCAAGCATCTTGTGAAGTGCTTAACAAGGAGCAGGGTTGCAGTGCAGATAGACTGACAAACCTAGAAAATAAAGCAGCTAGTACATGCCCCTTTGATTTTGTACCCAAAATATCAAAATTCAGGGATGACATTGTTCTGTTTTATGACCCGTCAGCATGTGTGTTAGGAACTCCAAGAGGGCATGGTCTGAACAGCAGAGGGATTGCGTTGGCAAGGCATCATCTGCCCAGTTGGGATTTCTTCCAGTGTCAGCACTGCATACACAGGACCACACCGTAAGGACAGGACAAGAATGATCACACAGTACAGTCAACCAAGAACCACTTAATAAACGCTAAGAGCAATCTAAAAGCAGCATGCTGCAGTTTTCCACTTTAAAGTCAACAGTCAAAGGCAAAATCCCTGATCGCAGGGCTCGCCACATTGCAGATGAACCTCCAATTAGTTTCATTAGGGCAGCTGCCAGGCTGGCAGCCAGGATGTCACTTGCTAAGCTGCAAACCCTAGCTGGCAGTGCAGCTTTATCTGTTTAGGAAATAGGCACCTTTGCTCTGAGATGTTACCAGAACAGGATGGAAAAATGAAACACAGCATTCAAATCACTCAAGACTGCTTTTGTCAGTTGGAAATCTGTGCCTGCATGTCAGTTTCCTCCCCCCCCCTTTTTTTTTTCTTTTCACCCAGCACAGGTGCTGGGAAAGATTTAGAAGGAAATGAGCAAAACTTTTGGCCAGCCTTATGTTCTCAAAGTTTTGTCCATCAAGTAAAATCCCTACAGTTAGGATACAGATTCTGTGTTCCATTGCACCACTTTTCTACAAGCCATTAAATAGCTGCCTTACTTATCCATAGATGGGAGGCCAGGCCATGACTAGAGTCAAAACAGCGTAAGTACAGAGTTAATTAATTATGTTTTAGACAATGAAGTTTGCCTAAATTTACAGTGATGTAGAAGAAAAGACCCCGACCTGCTTCTGCTCTTCCACTGGGGGAATGCATGACCAGCAGCCTTAATGTTACTATTAGGTGCCTGAGGAAAAAAATACGTATTACCACTGAATTCAGAAATAGTCTTCATCATTTCAATATGGCTCAGTAAAAGAGTAATTTAGGGAACATCAGACATCTCGTTTTGCATTTTGTGGACAATAACAACCGGCTTTCACTCTCTGATTTATGGGTTTGCTTGAAGGTATTCACTGCTAGCTCTATAGCCCAGTTAAACATGATTTGTACTGTTCTGGAAGCCCAGAAAGAACACAAAATAGACAAGTGAGGATTCTTTTCACACCAGGAAATTCTCATTTGGCACAGAACCAGCATAGCCAGCTGTATGCAGTGTATGGGACCTGTCAGAGACACTGCTGAGCAAAAAAGGCGTGATCAGACTGCAAATTAGAGCGACCCAGTTGTTGTTTTGAAGGTTCCTGCTTCCACCTCAACTATCTTTGGGTCTTGCACAGCAATGCCAAGCACAGAAGGTGGCATCAGCAAAGCTGGGCTTGTGTGAGGTGTGCTGTTCATGTGGAGTTTCTCCCAAGGACGAGGTCGGCATGCGGGCTGAGCCGCCTTTGTGCCGGGCCAGCTTATTCACGGAGCAGGTTTTGGCAGGGCAATGGTGCCCATGCTGGGAGGTTTGGATGGCAGAGCTGCCACAAACCTGTTCCCACCTCAGAGCGATGCTGGTGAGAAGTCACAGCTAGGCCAGGGCCAAGCCTTCTCAAGGTGCAGTGTAGCTTATACAGCTGGGCTGACTTCAGTCCTGGAAACCCAGGCACTGTCCAGAGCTTGTGGGCTGAGAGCACCAAAATTCACCTCACACAATTGATATAACCAGTACTGAAGCTCAACCTTAAAAACAGTATCATCTAGCACATTCAGATAAAAGCGCTGCATTTTGGGACCTCCTCACACCAAGGCTGGGGGCTCCCAAAGCCCACAAGCTCTGCAGCGCTATGGGAACTGCTTTGGAGTGACAGCCTGCCACTGTCAGGTATTTGTGTCTTCTTATTCTTTTTTAAGTCTTTTTTTTTTTTTTTTTTTCAACAAAGCAGATGCTTTCCACTTAAATGTTTTGGCCAAAATCCCAATGTTTTCACAAAAATAGCTTTGAAGGAAAGCCTGTTTCATTAAGCGCGCACATTCAACTTGCAAAACAAGATTGTAAAGAGATGCCCAACTGTCACCCATGTGCTTCCTTAGTTTAGAGATGCTTCATTTTAACCAGAGATAAAAGCAAGTTTAGCTTAGCTAGCTCAGCAATTTTGAACAGGCACTTGGATAAAAGAAACCTAAATTAATGTAATTGGGAACACATTTCCTACAACCTTTCCACTAGCTGGCTGCATGGATATCAGACTCTTTCTGCTCACTGGGTTTCCCCCATGCTCTCCTTGCAGCAAGCAGATCGCCCATATGGTGTCTGGCTTTGACTCAGCACCGCGTGGTTATTCTGTCAAATAGAAGACCTGCCCTTGCTGGGCATCCACTGCTTGCTCCCCATGGTTCATACCCATGCTTGCTTTTCCAAGCATGGATTTTTCAAGGCCAGTCAACCTGGTCTAGTGGGAGGTGCCCCTGCTGATAGCAGAGAGGCTGGAACTAGATGATCTTAAATGTCCCTTCCAATCCAAACATTCTATAATTCTATAATTTTTAAACCTAATAAAGACTACCTCATTATTACAAGTGGGTTTGAAGGGTAGAATGTGCTATCAAGAAAAAAGAATTGTATGCTGGGATTTTTTCACATGCGTTCAATAAAAATAGTAAGACCATACACAAAGACCATTCTGTGAAACAAGAGCACAACAAGTAATATCAGAAGAACTGCTCTACAGGGAACACACAGGGAGCCTGCTGTCTCCTGATTTTATTTTCAAAACAACCTTTTTAAACAAATGTTGAACTTTCATCCTTTGTTCTTGTTGTCTGCTATCCGAGAGCAATAAAAAACAACTGCACAGGTTGTAATAAACTGCTTACCAAGTTCTTCTTATTTTAACTTCCATATTAATGTCCATTAAGATATCAACTAGCTCAAACAGACTGATGGTCAAGAAACGTCCTTATAACTTAGTTTCTGATATCTCCAGTTTAATTTTAAAAAGCATACATTAATAAGTGATGGCTTAAAAGACTGCTTAGCACCTTTATTTACGTATTTTTTCATGCATCTCTGAACAGTGAAAAAGGCAGTGAGGACTCAGTGTCTTCAAATCTAAAAATAACATCCGTTAGTTGATAACATTTTATCAAGTGAGGGGATTCAACTACTGAAAAACAGAAGTCTAGAAAAAGGACAGTCAAAATTCAGTCTTCTGGAGGCTTCTGGAGAAAGTTGTTACTTTCTCAAAGCATTTGACAGGAACGTGCCTTAGTTTCAGCTGGGACACAATTGTTTCCTTCTCATGTCTGGTATGATGCTATGCTTTGGTTCTAGGAGAAAAACAACGCTGATAACACACTGATGTTTATGATTGCTGCTAAGCAGTGCTGTGCAGAGCCAAGGCCATTCCCAGCAAAGGGCCCAAGGAGCTGGGAGGGAACAGTCAGAATAGCTGACTTAAACTGGCCAAAGGGATATTCCATACCATATGACATCATGAGGAAGGAGTTTTGAAGGGGGGTGGAGTACATCTTGCTCTCTTCCACTGCATGGGGGCTAGCTGGGCATTGGGGTGGTGAGCAATTGCTTGTGCATCACTTGTCATATACATTCATATTCATATATATATATATATATATATATATACAGTCCGATCTCTTATCCTTCCCCTTTCTTCTATCTTAGTAAATGGTTTTATCTCAACCCACAAATTCTAGTTTTTTGGGTTTTTTTTCCTATTCTCTCCTCCATCCCACTGGGAAGGAGGGCAGAGAGAGAACAACTGCGTGGTGCTGAGCCACCTGCTGGGTTAAACCACGACAGAGGGGATTCAAAAACTTTCAGCAGGCAAATTAATGCTCTACATTTGAAAAGCCCAACTATGGAAAATAAGCTTTAGCATGAGCACTGAAACACATATGACATTTTGAAGACTTGCAGGAAACATCATATTTACAGCACATCCAACTTAATGTTTTGCTAGTGTGACCCCAGTTTGCCAAAAGTGTGAAAATCAACCTTAAACATGAAAAGTATTCAGCTTTGCAGCTAAAATGCCTCTATTGGATAAAGAATGTAAATTGCTTTCCCACTTTCATCCTCCTAATTATCAGTGTGCAGCTTAAGTACTTCTAGCTTATTATTAATATCCATTTGAACTAACGTTTTTAACTATGCATAAAAACCAGAATGTATTATATTTTTTCCCTTTTTTTTCCCCCATTATGCAGGGATAGGTTGAAATGATCTGCTGAACTCTATTCAAAATGTCTCCCTGGAGGATGATGCACGCACACCATGCCTCAGGAGTCTTCTGATCTTGCTTGTGATCAGCACTTACACTCCTACTAAAGAAACTAAATAGAATGGCATGAGATGGCAAGAAAAGTAGAGGGCAGCAGCAGTCCTGACGGAAACCGTGAACAAAAACCTGTATGGGGACAAGAGCAGCAGTCACAGAGGGTTTGTGGGAATGAAGTCCACAAGACAGTTAGGACATGGGCCAGTTAAGAGTGAGCCAGCTCCTTATGAGGAAGTGGGCAGGACCAGTAAGATAGTGTTTTATATATCTTTATTACAAAAGGCACTTGCTGCAGAAATCAGGTCACAGTCAGCAAGCAGAGCTGCACTACGGCATCACGTGAAGCACACAGTCCTCTCCATCCTGGCAAGTAAGTGCTCACTGAAGTTTGCTTCAAGCACAAAGCCCTCACAGAAAACACTTTTAATTGTGTGCATTCATATAAGCAATTATACTTGAGGCTATTATGCCAGTTATCCCCAAATAATATAAACAGTCATCTCACTGACAGATAAAACACACGGTGCCAAACTTCTTACAACAAGAGGGCAGGTGATTAATCATGTTCAGTTTTGATGATTTAATGCCACAGAATTTCTGTTCATGTTACTGACAATTAACGCAGCTTGCAGACTGAGAGAAGAAAGCTTTCTGTTCAAGGGGAGTAAAATTTCCATGTAAATGTGGGACAAAGGTTCCAAATGGATGGCAACCCTGAAAAGGAAAGATTTACTGCTCGACGTGCATTTTGGCAACGAAAATGTTTTTAATAGTAGTAATAGCAGAGAAAAGTCCTGCCTGTTCACTAATTGAATTTAAGCAATTCAGATACCCTCATTTATACTGAAATGGTTTTCCTGCCTTCCCTCTTCTCAAGCCTGGCAGATGGACCAGGCAGAAATGTGAAATTCATGCAGTCATCACTGCTTTTAGCCCACTTAATTCACAGGCTTTTGTCAAAACTTCTTTAGTCAAGATTAAGAGAAAGGGTACCATATCTATCATAACCATCTGGACTGAAATTTGCCAATCTGGACTGATTGGACAGAAGCCTATGTAATGCTGAAGCCTATCTGGGCTTCCCTGGAGGAACTCAGGCACAATGGCCTCCCAGTACACCAGGAGCCTGGCACATCCAGCCATGCTCCACACTGCTCAGCTCCTCCTCCACTTACACAACTGGAAACAAGTGAAAAATATTCATAAATCTACAGGTTAGCATTTTATATTCTTTCTTTCTTTCTTTTTTTTTTTTTCCTTGCCAACTGACAATATTTATACAAAGGGGTAAGAAATTAACACAGCCTTCATGATTCTTTTAAAAATGAGAAATCTATTAGGTGATGGGCTGTCAGAGCATCATGCTTCAGACAGAACAAGCAAATTCTTTCTAATGTAACATACTGCAGATTGCTGGGGACAGTTAGTGTATTGACTATACATTTAGCATCCAACAAAGCGCCGACGTGCTCAGACTGCCTCTAGTGCAGGGAAGAAAAGCCAGTCTGAAGCATCTAGGTGAATAGGATCAGGCTGGCTTGGCCAATGGGTTAGTTTATCTCTGATTTCATCTGTTGATAAGCTATAGTCCCACAGATCCCTGAGCTCCTCATGGTCAGAAAATTAGCAGCAGTTCTTCAGAGAGTGTTTGCAAAAAGTATGTACATCTTTTCTCATTTACATGCACCTCTCCACAGCTATCCCCAGCTTTGCAGCCTCTGGGCAAATTATCACAGCAGCCTCCACACAGAGCAGCACTCACACACCACCTGCAAATAGCATTGGGAGAGTATCAGCTCTGTGGGCTCCTCATTTCCAATAGCAGATGCTACTCTTTTGACTTTGTCCCCTCGCAGCTCTGCAATTGAAGTGATCACTTTCAGTGCTAGATCTGCTTCATATATAAAGCTAGGTATTGGCAGGCACAGGCTGTGGATTTTGTTCTCTGCTTGCTTTCCCCCAGAGAGATGATAAGTGAGCTTTGGTTATACTGTAAGCTTACCAGCTCTCCCAGCCTTTTCTTGAAACTCTGAGTGGCATCTGGGTAATGGGCATGTCGAAGATAGCAAGGTCTGTCTGTTTTAAATAAAATATATAGAGACCTGTTTTTTTTAATAAATGTAGGAAACATTTGGATTTTAGATGGGCAAAAATTGAATATGCATATGTAAATAATGAGATTTCAGAGGTAAAAGAGCTATGATTTTTTTTCCTTTGTAATTCTTCACCGGGAAGAAAAAATTGAAGGAGTTAGGGCAAGCAAAGCTGCCAGGGGAACACCTTCCCTCACAGATGCTCTGTTTTCAGTTGATGAGAGCTAAACTCTTGGCAATACACCAAGAGGTAACACATCCACAGAGGCCCTTTCACACAAAGTGGCCAAATCCCAGGAACCCAGCTGAGCTGCAATGCTTCCCTTCCCATCCACTGGCAAGTTGCAGGCAAGCTGCAGAGAACATGGCTGTATGTAGCTTTACTGCAGATCTTTCAGCCAAGTTCCTCTTTGCTATCATAGCTAACTCTTCTCAATCTTAAATCCTGCTTCAATTTGAAAAAGAGATAGGAAGAGAAGTAATTTAAGAGTTATTAAAAATGCCATCATGTCACTGATAGGTGCATCCAGCCCCCCAGTATGTGCAGCAGAGCAGCCTCTCTCCTTCCATCCTGGCCACTCTGCATGGACGCTCCACCATTTTCAAGGTGAATGTTCTCCTGTGGGAGTGACAACGCATGGTGCTGTAAGGAGAAGGGAGCACAGGGGCTAGAGGAAGTCCTGTGGTATCTTCATTGAAATGATGAAATAGGGAAATGGTTTTAAGTTGAGGGAGGGAAGATTTAAGTTGGAAGTTCTAGACTATGAGAGAAATAAGGTGCTGGAACATGTTGTGGATGCCCCGTCCCTGGAAGTGTTCAAGCCAGATTGGATGGGGCCCTGGGCAGCCTGGTCTAGTATTAAATGGGGAGGTTGGTGGCCCTATCTGTGGTGGGGGGGCTGGAGATTCATGATCCCTGAGGTCCCTTCCAACCCAGCACATTCTGTGATTCTGTTAAACTGTGATCAGGGGATATTTTGGTTTGCTAACTACCAACCCTACCCAGCTGGCTGGCCGCATTGCAGCCTTGACCCTTTTGAAGATGCCGCCTCAACACCAAACACGGGGCTAGGATCCATGTACAAATCAGCACAATTACTCCTTGGCGTAGGGTCCTCTTGATGAGGCAGGCCAGAAAACCACTCTCTTCCATCTGCTGCAAGCTGGGACACAAGTGCTCCTTGGCACCCAGGCTCTGAGCAGAAGGCCTTACCCAAGAGCTCAATTCAGAAAGCAGCTCATTACCGAAGGGCACAGGGAGGGGGACCAACATCCTCCTCTGAAATGGGTCCAATGCAACATGGACCGACAAACAGAGGGAAAATGACCACGAAACCATTAAAACGTTTCTGTTGTTTTTAAAGACTGTCCTATCTGCAGACAAGTCACGTGGAAGGGAACAGGTCTCATTTCCCAGTAAGCAAAATCTCTCAGGGCATGAAACCACCAGGTTTGGTTCAGTGCCACCCTACAATGCAAAACCGAATACAGAATGAATGTCTTGCGTACCATTAGATCCAGGCCTTCAGAAGTAAACAGCACTGTAGCAAAGCACCTAATGCTATTAAAGACACTCTCACACGTTGTGCATATCTTATAGAACAACAGAATCATTAAGGTTGGAAAAGACCTCTTAAATCATCATGTCCAACCAGCCCACCCCCACCATGTCCACTGACCACGTCCCTCAGTGCCACATCCACATAGTTCTTGCACTCCAACACCTCCCTGGGCAGCCTGTGCCACTGCCTCACTGCTCCTTCTGAGAAGAAATGTTTCCTCGTATCCAAACTGAACCTGCTCTGATGCAACTTAAGGCCGTTCTCTCTCACCTTATCATTGTTACCTGGGAGAAGAGGCTGATCCCTACCTTGCCACAATCTCCTTTCAGGGAGCTGTAGAGAGAAATCAGGCTTCCCCCGAGCCTCCTCTTCTCCAGACTACACAATCATTTCATGCTGCTATAAATCTGCATTACATGGGACTTTGTTATCTGAAAATTTGGTGCCTAAGCACAGAAGAATTCTAAAAATCTGCTCCTCTAGTGAATATATTTTTGTACAAAATGTGACTTGCAAGACACACACATGTCTAACATAAATACTTCTGAAGCTTCAGGCTGTATATCTTATCAGATATTCAAGGTCAAATCTGTAGGTGGCTCCATTGACTCGAATTGAAGCTTCTGAACACCCTAAGTCTGATTTTGCTATATCTTATTTTAAATAAAATTGAAGGAAAGAAGACTAACTTTATTTAGCAAAAATATTTTTGTGTGCGTAATAAAATTGATAATAACATACTTTATGAACCCGCGCATTTAGTTTTAATTCATTTAATTATTTCATCAAATATTACGTTGAAGAAAAAAAAACCATATTTTTTGAAGACGTTACTGTATACAGTTTGTACTGTGGGAAATTAAATTTTTGCTTTTGTATGGAGCCATTGTTTCAGTGAGTTTCAAAGGAGCAGAAAGAAAATATTCTGTATTTAAACAACACTGATTATTTTCCTTAAATTACTTTGCAGCAGTTATTTTTCTAACATTACCCAGACAGTGATGTCAAATCAAAGGACAAAACATATGGAAGTACGGATAGAACTACTATAAGAATTCAGAAAATTTCTCAAAATAACGACATGTAGATATTATATTTTGGCTTATTTGTACTAGGTACAATGGCTATAAGCTTTGTATGTACATTTAGATATCTACAAATGAGAATGACAACCATTGTTTTTTCCAGAGGAATCACAAATTATATCAAAACACAGATCTAATAACTTGCTGTGTTAAGTGCATGTAAAAAGAAACATATTACAAGATATTTTTACTGGCATAACATCTGGAACTCCATAGGAGGGATCGGTTTCCTTTTAGCTCCTGAATCAGGGAACAAAGCGAGATTCAAACACGTCAGGCAAAGCGGGAGGCAAATGGAGAGAAACTGGGACTGGGGCATGAACAAGAGGCACGTGCGCAGGGTACAAATATGGAGATGTGGTCCTGACAGACATAAGTGACCTCTGCTACGAGAGTACCCAGTAGTAATGATGTGCTCATGCCTATAACGAACCTAAGAGGCAGTAAGATGGTATCTTCCACAATTTTTTCCCCAAGTAAAAGAAACTGCATGGATAGAGGGAGCTAGGTACTTAAATGGAAAGCAGATAAACAGTTATTAAGAGAAGAACAAAGATAAGGTTAAACCTGAATGATATAATGGGCTGATAAAGCTGGGGGAGATGTCTCCTACCCAGTGTGTTTCAAAGCCCTTGATCACTGTTGCAGTGCTAACCAGTTAATTAGAGTTAGGACACATGTAGTAATTTAGCAGGAAATGAAGTTTCAAGGTGCCTTAAAGGAAAATGACCCAAAAAAGAGGTTTTTCATAGCATTGTTTTCAGAATGCTTTGATGTATTTAAAAAAAATGAGGAAAGCAAAGGAATTGTTTCCTAAAGGAGGGGAGAGTGAAGAAAGGAAAAGGCACTTTTGTACAAGAGCTGGGTCTCCCAGCTCTGATGTCCAGTGTCTGAGCTGGGACTTGCTACCCCTGGCTGCAGGCCCCACAGCCAGGAAAAGCCATCGCTCTTCCTGCGTCCCTGCACAGTCATAATGTGGTTGAGTATTAATGGGTCCCAAGCCAGCTCGGAGGCAGACAAGTAGCCTGCGGGCACAGGGAGGTTCATTAGCTGTGGTCTCCTAAGTGGGACAACCTGTGGTTGAGGTGTGCTGCAGGCCCCATGCAATCATAGTGCCTATTTAGCAGCAGGCTGATAAGCTCTGGACCATGGCTCCCTGGGTACTGCTGTACACCCAGCTCCATCACAGGGAACTCACTTGTTCCTTGCTTAATGAATATTTAAGTAGGCTGTGCAAAATGGGAACAGCATCGGCAAAGAAAAAGAGTATTCTGGGATCGGCTGTTCCCCTTCACACTTATAGGAACTGTTCCTGGAAATAGGCTCAAGTGCCCCCAGGCAGTAAAGGGAATTGAGCCTCTTGCATCTTGGGTTAGTGGTATAATTATCTGCAACTGTGTAAAAAGGCAATGGGTTCACCCTTCCTCACTGGTTTTCTAACCTGGACTTTTATCTCATTTGCTTTTATTGCAGAGCTTGAAGATGAAATGTGACACAGAGAAAGAGGAAACACTGGAACAAGAGGCGTGTTTTTTTCTTTTTCTTTCTTTCTTTTTTATTTTTGAGCAAGAAAGAATTGCTTTGGGTTGATCTAAACCTTTTTTTTTTTTTTTTCCAATTGCTTGCTCTCAGTCAGAGAACAGGAGAATGAGTAAGTGCCCTATCAATTTCAGTTTGGGATTTTATATCAAAGTCTACAAAGCAAGCAATGTACATACAAACAAAGCTGCTAATATATTTACAAATAAAAGTAACATAATATAATTAAAGTCTGCTGAAGACACAAATTAAAAAATCCTCAGCATCTTCTTTTCATTTTCTTTCTTCTTTAAAGGGGAAACTATACATCACTGTATCTATACATCCATATATCACACTTCAAATGGTATTTGAAGACATTACATTTCTTTGGGGAAATAAATAAAGAATTGCAGATGATCTTAAGTTATTTTTGAAACTCTTTTAAGTTAGAGCATAAAGGGAAGAAGAATCACTGAGGAAGAAATTTCTGCTTCTCCCTGGGCATCTCTCTTTCCTGCCAAGGAGTATGTGGGAAATGTCATTAAAGCTAGTTAATACGGCCTTATCTGTCTCAGCGAGACCTGGCAAACTTCACGAGCAGAAAGCTGAAAGCGCTGCTTATAATTTGTCTTTGTATTACAGTCACGTTGCTGGTCTTGGCCAGTTACACCAGGCTATTAAAATAAAGTGGCAGATAGATAGGAATGAGGAGAAGAAAAGGAGGAGGAGGATGAGGCTGGGGTCAGATGCAACAGGCACCTGGTGGGCAGCGAAGGCAAGAGTGGCTGTATGGCTCTGCATGTGCCAGCCATGGGGAAGGAAAAGCAGTCACCCTTCACCCTCCAATGAGTCTCTGCCTGAGAAGAAGGCAAATAAAACAAATGGTGGGCAAAAACTTGACAATATCTTTACTATTCAGCTGTCCAACCATGGAAATGATCTGATGATGGCTAAGTGTGTTACAGACGAGCAGCTCTCCCCTGTATTTTCCTCAGATTGACACTGTGCGTGTTGCTAGCATGTGAAGGTGAAACAGGTAAAACTGGGAGAGCAACTGCAGGAAAAAGGTTTGGAGAGAGAACTGTGGACAGCCTGCAAGAAATGAGGTATCTTGCATGTATAGCAAGTCTGCCCACACACATTAACCATTTTGAACTCTCCAGTCTTCACTACATCTCCTGTAATTAATATGAGCATGAGAGATGTTTGTTGTGATCTACAAGAGATATTCCCCCCCAACTCCTTCACTCTGGTGCTGAAAATAATAGCATGCACAAACACTGGCACAACAACACTGCACTTGATGAGCACTATCCATGCCTTGGCTCACTCCTACCAGCCCTCCAAAACATGCAAACACCCATGGCTTCCCATCCTGTTAATTAACACTGCCAGTGGATAATTTAACTGAACTGCACGGGTCAGACGTACTGTCACCCCTCTTATAAAAGAGCTGATCCCACACAGCAAGTGGCTGAGATAAGGCAGGATGAACAATGTGCACCACTTTGCACTGAGTAGCTTCCTGGATACTTTGGCACTATTTCCCAGGCCATGACGCTGTAGTATCTTCTGAACAACCATGCAAACAGGGCTGGGAACTGCTAACTTTTTTAAACAGTGCTCATTTTGCAGAGTGTCTACAACCTGACAGCAGTGGGACACAAATGTCACAACATCTCTGTGAAACAGGCATTTGATAGAATCATAGAATGGCCTGGATTGAAAAGGACCACAATGATTATCTAGTTTCAACCCCCTGCTATGTGCAGGGTCACCAACCACCAGACCAGGCTGCCCAGAGCCACATCCAGCCTGGCCTTGAGTGCCTCCAGGGACAGGGCATCCAAAACCTTCTTGGGCAACCTGTTCCATGGTGTCACCACCCTCTGTGAGAAAAACTTCCTCCTAGTATCTAACCTAAACCTCCTGTCTTAGTTTAAAACCATTCCCCCTTGTCCTATCACTATCAACCCATGTAAACAGTCGAACTCCTTCCTGTTTATATATACTCACCTCAAATATTGCAAGGCCACAATGAGGTCTCCCCAGAGCCTTCTCTTCTCCAAGCTAAACAAGCCCAATTCCCTCAACCTTTCTTCATAGGAGAGGTGCTCCAGCCCTCTGACCATCTTAGTTGCTCTCCTCCGGACCTGTTCCAAGAGCAATTATTGCCTTCTGCAGAGGACTAAATTTTTGAAGGTACAATCAGATTGCAAATCAGTGACCAAAATTCTTGATCTGATGAATTATCAGTTAACACGGTACTAATGCTATAGTACATTTCTACTGATTCAAACATTTTCTCCTAACTCTTTCCATACGTGTCCTGCTAAACATCCTAAACTAAAATGTTTAGATGACAGAGGAGCTGTCAGGAGACTCAGCAAGATCACTTTAAACAGACTTTTTTTGTTGTTATCATACACTGCTAGCATTGAACTTTGCGTTGTCATGGAAATCCTCTCTTTCCCCAAGATGTTTAAAGTAAACAGCCATCCCTCTGCCTTTCCTCAGTTTTCATGAATGACAGCTTAAATACCACTGCCACCACTTATCCACAGGTGCTTCTGGCAGTTTAGGGAGTACTCCTCATATTTCTTCACTGAAGTTTGGAACAGAGGTCATGACATTCCTCTCAAATCACTGACCTTCCTTCCCCTCCATGACTTTTCTACACCAGCCACTAGAAGAAAAAAAAAATGCAGCGCTAACCATTCATTCATATCCAGAGTTGAGAATATCAGTTTGAAAGTTTCCACCTCTCAAAAGAAAGTTTGCATTTAAAATACTTCCAAGTGGAATCTTATACCGTTCTTCTAGTGAAGGGCAGAGGAAAAGGACAATCATCCCTTCATCAATGAGTAACATCAGCCCCTTTCTTCATCAAGGCCGCTTTTATCAGGACGGCCAAATTTGCAGACAGCATGAAAAACACTGAAATCACTTAGAAAAACACCAAGTTAAGTCAGAGCAACCATCTTTAGCAGAAAATGATCTCTTCGGAGGGTTCACTAAAATGGAAAGCCATGAAGATGACACTGCAAGTCATTTCTTCATCGTGCATACCTTCACCAACATTGTCCAATATGAAATACTATGACATTCTGCCTGTATGAACTATATACTTGATTTTGAATGAAAACTGTATTTTGCTCTGTTCTTAGTGCTTTTAAAAAGGCATTCTGCTTAGATGGATATTCTGTTGACACAAGTCTACTTTACATGCTCTGTATTTTAGGAAGAAAGAAAACAACTTGCATGGAAACCAGTATCACCATGCTTGTTGTTTTCCTGCATTACCACCACATTCAAAACTGAGAGTACCTCTTATGTACCCCAAGACACTTGCAGCAAGCATCCACAAGAAGATGCTGCTGAAGGAGACACTGGCTTGCAACAAGGCGTGCAGCCACTCATCCAGCAAAGCCAAACCATAGAAGTCAGTGAGGAAAGTTGCAGAGCCAGCAAAAATCTCCATATGGCTGGAATGAGTGCTGCTCCTGCTCACGCTGGAGCTGAATTTCTCACGTCACAGGTCTCTTCCCTGTGCCTTTGGTTCACAATAAGAAATAAGAGACAGAGAAACTTTGCACAGAAACAGGCAAAGGCTCAGCAGCTCTGGCTGTAAAAAATGCCAGTGCCTTGTTGCCACTAACTTGCATAAAACACACTGCTTAAATACGTCTTCTCATTCTCCAACAACCTCATGGCTCAAGCCAGAAACTTTGAAGGAAACTTGCTCATTGCTCTCTTTCTACGCATCCCAAATTTTGGCATTAAGGTCATTTTGTAATTGCAGACCTTTCAGAAAGCCATGCTTCATCCTGGTCAAAGAGCACTGAATGGTAATCAGACTCCCAGCTTCAATTCCTTGTTCTCAGCAGAGTAAATCATAGAACTCATTGCAGGCTGGGGAAGTGCTTAACAACAAATGTGTAACTCTTTAATATTTATGCAAGATCTTTGCCATCACCTGAATTTGAGCTGTCAGTCTCCTCTTCTAAATGTCACTGGCCACCCTTCACAGCATACTCAAAGCCCACACAGGCTTGGGGACATGGAGCAGCTGAATGCATCCTAGCTTTGTTTGCCAAATTATCTGGTTTTCAAACTCCACCCATATAAATCTGGAACACCGCAAACACAAAATTGTACTTTTACTGTGTGTTACAGTCAGCTCAACTCAGAGAAGCACATCACACTACACCTGAAGTACCATTATGCTCTACATCAATGTCCTACATTCATTTTGGCTTGAGGATTTACTCCTTCTGGTTGAAATGTGTGGCAAGCAGACTTGGTAAAGCCACAGAAATCTCAACCGTTTAAATATTTGTCCTGCCAAAAAAAATTATTAGCTAACATGACAGTGATTCAAGGTGTCTAATGACACTGAAGTCCCTTTCATACTCAAAAGCCCTTCACCCTTTTCCTCTAATCTTAGGCAGATGTTTGCAGACATGCCTATGGAGTGCTTGATGTGAGAATGGCAAGGCAGTGGCCACAAGCAAGGAGGGGCCACGAAGATCTAACCAGCTGGATTTTTCAACTTTGTGGTGCACAGAACTCCCAGTGAGACCTGCAGCACACACGACAGCCTTCTAATGAGACTAAAACCTTCAGAAACCCCAAACCTGCTAGCTGAGTTGCTTTGGCATTGGCATCATTCCTTCAGCTCTCATCTACATACATGAAGCAGAGACATTTTGTAGAGCATTGGATAGGTCACAGACTTGGACATTAATGAAAAACAAAGGTAATGAACCACTTTCCTCTGTTGAGTAAGTCACACGCCTGTCCCATCAGTAACTTATTTCCACCTTTGCAAGGATCAGAATAACAGTGCCCTCTCCATCTGCAGGGGATGTCAGGAAAGCACTTTGACATCCATGGATGGAAAAGTGCTACAGAAATTCACTTTATTAGTCTGTTAAACAGAGTATGTCACTGCAAACCATGTAATTAGACAAAAGAATGGAAATAATAAATGTCTCAAATAATAAGAATATTCGGAGCAGTGTCAAAGTCAGAGCTGCTTATCATCGTCACCATAAATTTTCTTTTCACTCAAGACAGTTTAACACAGGGTAAGGAAAAGTAACAAAATTGAAAAGATTAAGGCATGGAATGGCATCCTCAATTATTTATGAATTATAATGGTAACTGGAAAAAGAAAAGTGTCAGAAAACAACTGTTGAGTACATTATACATCAAAACCAATTCTACTTCTGGGTTCTGAGACTGGAGCGTTTCAATTTTCACACTCTAAAACAAACCACACTATAGCTTTAGATGCTCCAGATGGAACGCCTTTTTTAAAGCTTTTGAAATCAGAACTATGGTTGTGCTTCACAGATGAATTTTGGTTGGTGTGTTACTGCAATCAGTAATGCTAAAACAGTCTGTCAAGCTCTCTAGCAGTGAGAAGACAGAAGAGAGAACTCAGGGGAAAAAGAACACACACAAACAGTTTTTAAAAACCCGTAATACGTCATGTCATTTTTTTTTTGAGGACATGAATTTAGGAATAAAGAAAAGGCAGACACTCAGGAATGGCTCTGCCAGTAAACTGCAGATCATCATTCCACACACTCCCAAATTTATGGATAAAAATTGGAAGGAAACAAATAAATCATATATATTATAAACCTCAGTCTGAAGCCCTCTGAATTATTATGCAAAAAAAAAAATATATATATATATATAATATAATAATAATATAATTAGAATATAACCAATAATATAATTATTATTATAAATAAACTAATATATAATTGGTTCCTTTATTTCCAAATCTAGTGATTCAAGTTAGACCCTTAACTAGAAGCTGATGGCATAATTAATTCTAATCCACGTGGTTTTACAGGAAGTAGGTCTTGTTCAGAAAAGTTGCCACCGTTTTCTGTCAGATAACCAATGGAAGACCCCTACTGTGCCCACGATGAACTTCCATTAGGCATGGAGATTCACATGCAGCAAGAAATCGTGACTTTTTAAAAGCTCTTCCACAGAATCAATGGACCCAATGCTAACTCGATTTAAAAAAAGCTGGCAGTGCATTCACGCACATGAATAAAATTCCTCAATCAGAGTGGGAGTGGGATTCATTATCCAACAGCAGCCTTTTTAATGGAGCCTACTGACACAGTACTGCTCTGTATCTTTATCAATAATCTGAAAGAAAATACAAATCAGTGTTTGGGAACAGTTGGAGAGGAGCAAAAATTGTAGTGCAGGGGGAACAAATACCTCTGTGGCTGTGCCAAGCACAAGAGGGGAGCAGGAAAGCTGCGTGCTCAGCTGAGGTTAAGTCATTACTGGAGGACCTGTCCTTTGGGGACAGGATTGACAGACTGGAGCCAGCTCAAGAAAATGCTACAGAAATTATCTGAGATTGAGGAAATAAAACAATACCAAAAGACTTTCTTATTTACCCAAGAGACAGCTCAGAGGTGACTCATTAACAGCACTCATGTAGTTAAAGAGGAAAGAGGCTTCCAGAGATAAAGTATGCTTTAACCTACTGGGAAAAGGCATAGAAGTATCCAAAGCAAGTCTAAATTCAAACTAAAAGGCAGAATTCAACACTAATAAGCAGCATTTAACATCTAAAGACCCTTCCCTAGGTAGGAAGGGATATATATATTTTGCTTTGTTCTTTTGAACAAAAACGAAATACTGCACTAATGTAGTGGAGCATCTGTTAGAAATGAAAACAACTTGTTTTAAAATAATAATAATAATAATAATAAAAGAAAACAAAAACAAAAAACCCTACTCCTTTATGAGCGTGCAAACTTCTTCAGGGCTCAGTGCTGGCTGAACCATCGCAGTCAGAGATGGATTTCTTGAGCAACAGCAAGCACCACCAAACAAGGCCCTGATGGGAGGCTGCAGGGCAGATGAGGCCTGAGCATGGCTGCCTCACCGCCATGCAAGAGGCTGCATGGCCCTGCCAACTGCTCGGTGAAGTGACTGCACTTAACTCATTAACTCTCCAAGATTAGCAGAAGGCGCACACTACAGCCAAGACCAACACAGCCAAATAAATGTGGAGTTTGCGGGCCAAGTCACAGAGCTATGACAAGCCAATTTTTTTTTTTTTTTTTAATGAGGAAAACATTCACTAAGTACTTTTCACTCTTCAGACCTTTGCAAAGCGCTTTGGATGACTTGCCTCAAAATTCCCAGGATGATTAAGACTGACCCTAGATCAAGCTCCAACACAGAACTTTATGAAGAAGTTTTATTGTGGTGACACTATTTCTGAGTACATAAAAAGCCAGGTTCACAGCAAAAGGTCAGCTTCAAACTCACCTATGAAAAAAAGCAGAATACATCTGAAACAGATCATCACAAAGAGCTGCCAGGTTAGAAGAGCAACTGGATGTGGGTGAAAAGGGTGAAAATTCTGCTGCCTGTGATCACAGGCTTTCTGAGGGACCAGCTATGCCTGCCCAGGGCATGGCAGACATCCAAAATCACCAAGCCAAAGAGCGCTTCCAAGCCAATAACCTCTTTACATCTGTTAACATTATGGTCACCACAAGAGTTTTCAGTCATATTGCGAGTCAAAACAAACACAGGCCTGTGTTAATGGCTTCATGCTTGCTCAAACACCAAGCATCAGGCAGGTCTGGGTGCTTCCATGCATGCATCTTGCATTAATGCACTGCCCAAGGAAATAATAAGTTAGAGTTTCCATGAAGCTTGTCTGGCTTTAAGGTACGCGTGCACACAAAAGCCCAAGGAGACCTTTCACAGGAGGATTTGTGAACAGGTACTGTCTGCTTGAAGCATTAAGACTACATCTGGTGGCCAGCAGACATCTTCCTCACTGTGTCCCCATCCTCTCCAGCCTCTCCCACCAGCTCACTCTACATGCTCATTCCAGCTCCCTGCCCCACCAGCAACCTGGGAAACCCACCTCTGGCTCTGTGCGGGGTGGGATTGCTCCTTCTCCAGATACTGTCCCTTGCTGCCACCTGGGTACTGCTTGTCTCATATGCGCCCAGGGAGCTTAGGCACCAGTGCTAAGTGCTGGCACCCTGTTGAACCCAATGGGAGCTTTGCGGGAGGACCCTGCATATCAGGAGATCCAGAGCAAGACATTCTGCATGCTTGAGGTACAACACCATGGTGCACCGCATCATCAACCTCACCTCTTTCCCAGGAATGAAAGTAACAGCCAAATTCTAAGAACTTGGTATTGTGACTGTTCCCTAAGAAACTCCCCGTGCTTTTCAAGTGATGCCATTTACTTATTAGCTTCCTAGAAAAAATGATACTGATGTTGCATAACCTGTATGCATTTGCAAAAGCTTCATATTAAAGTTGTATGAATATGTTCCTATATCTGAGGTTGTGCATTAAGATGCCAACAGTTTCTTCAAATAAAAAAGCAGAGGTACAGAGGCTGACAGCAAGCTCATCTTTTAAATACTCAGAAAGTCCCCAGCGAACTATAAAACTCTAGAAGTATTATGCATTATTAAAAAAATAAAAAGTAAGAAAAAGTAGAATTCCATACAGAAAGTGACACATAGTAAAGTGTAATTCACACAGTAGAAGAACATAAAAAGCATGAATAATAACCTAATATTAAGTATATATAGAAGTTATTATTAGAAGAAATCACATCTTTTCTTTATATTACAAATTTGGAGACTTCTAAAAAGAGTTTGGAAAGTGACAGGACTTTATTCAGAGAACTTTCTCTCAAATATTAAAAAAAGTTTAAAAAAAAAAATTCTTAAGAATAAAAATTGATCTGCCCCTTCTACTGCAGCAAAGCCATTCAGAAGCAAGGCTGACAATTGGTGAGAGAGCCAGGAGGGTGACCCAGTCTTTTCAGCCACCATCCAAATATGCTGAGATTTGTCATCCCATTTCCATCTGTTCAGTCCACAGCGCCTCACTTGAGCAGTGCTGAATTAATTGTGATATAACCAATTCTGTAATAAGGGCCATCAAAATAGACATGTTATCACCCCAGTAATTACACTGCAGACTGAAATGTGTATGGCACTTTCCGTGCTAGGAAATATGAAAAGGTAGTGAACACCACACTGGACAGAATTATGCCAGCTCGTTGCATGTCAAGTGTTTTTTTGTTTGTTGTTTGTTTCTTTGTTCTACAGTCACTTTTACTCCACACCTTCTCCAACCACCTCCCCGAATCACAACACAGTGTTGTGGATTGTCAGCTTTTTTTAGGTATTAGTGCATACTGACACTAGCAAAGGAGACACTTTTGCAATCTGGCAGAGATGACCACCCTGCAGAAATTATAACTCTATGCCCTTAGCTACCTACGTCTGAAGTATGATCTTGAAAGTTAACTTCATCTTTAAAACTGAATCCTTCCAGTTATGCTACTGGCGACCATTCAGTAGCCAGTAGAATGCATACATCCACATCTATCCTTTATCCAGTTGCTCTAAACTTGCTTTTTAAAACCTCTGCATAAAAAACTATATGATGTTTGTAAATACTATCCATAAGTGAAGAAGAGCAGAAAAGCACCACTACCTTTGGGGACAGAGTTAGACAGGGGTGGATTTTCCTTACTGATTTCAATACAGCAGAAAATACGCAGATCTCTGACTTTGTGTTTGCCATTGAAATACTCAAGCTGCTGTCAGGTGTGTAAACTGATGAGGGTTACAGTACCAGAGTGGAAACTCATTATAAGCATGCTAATTACTACCATGGAGGTGGCAAATGCAGCACTTCAGACAATGTGAGCGCTAGGTCGCCAAAGTTGGAGAGCTCTTACTTTAGGGTTTATAATTAATAACATTGCTTATGATGGCCAAACCAACAAAGTAGAAAAAAGACCACATTTTTTCACTGGATCATTGAACACTTGCCAGAAAGATTGCATTAAAATCTGTGCAGTTGTATTTCTAATTCACAGCCTCTAACCTTAACCCTAGCTCACGAAACAGTAAAATATAAAATAATGGTATTATATCAAGTAAGCTGCTTTGTATTCACAAAGGCTTTCACAAAGAGATGTCTTTTCCCCAGACTTACTAACTCCTTCTTCCCCTTTTTCCAATTAATTTAGAGTTGCTCTAATGAGAGAATGCTATGATTCAAACCTACAAAAATCTGCATCTTAAGAACTGGCTACAAACCAGTGACTATCTACATGGATCCAGATACATTTCCTAATGTCTCTAGCATGAGAAGAAGCTTTTTGTTTATTTGTTTCTCCCAGAGGAGACAGCAGAAAGGACTGTGGAGGGTCAAATCTTGTGCAAGGTACTAAACAGTCTCTTAGTTTGAAGACCCTAGAATTGTGCAAAAATTAGTTTTTGCAAATATTTTTAAGCTGTTACGCTTAAAGAAATTGAAAAAGAAAGTATCACATTAACACTGAAACACAGAATAATGCTATATCTTCAGTTTGACATCTGATCTAAAAAGCAAGGAAATTACTCTTATTTAACTCACTTTCACTTCAGCCCAAAAAATTAATACAGACAAAGAATGGAAAGATTGCACACTGAGACTCACATGCAAATCGGGAGCCAAAACCTAATCTGAACCCAAGGTAAAACTCAGAGAATTGAGAATATCTTCTGCTTTCAGCTACAATTAGCTGTTCCACATTTAGGACAATGACTGTGGAGAATTTGGCCTGCATCTTCCAGGAGATATCTGTGCTGTTAATAAAATGCATGTATTTTTAGATTTCATTCAATCTCTTTAAGCAGACTAATAATTTTGAGATAAAAAACTACAGAGAGGAGAGGAAAAAAAAAAAAAAGACATATCAATGAAAAGCCATCAGGGAATGGCAGAGCATTAACCTGCCCGATAACTGCATTAACCTTTGCCTGAAGGACTTTTTCTTTGAAACTGTGACAAGTTGCCAACGTGTCAGAATATCAGTATGCAGGCACCATGCCGCCCTATGCCTTTCTGTTGTAAAAGAGCAGCAATTATAATAAAACAACAGTTTAAGACACAGACAACAGTCACAGCACTGATCATTTAATCAGGAAATTTCCTTACAGGCAGGATTATAAACATGGCAATCCAGAGTCTTTCCAAAGTCACCAGTAACAAATATTAATTATCTTCCATGAACTACCTTCATGGCTGCCTCTGTAAACTGACATCCAGGAACCTTGAGGATTAATTACAAGTAATGAAGCTCGCTTCTGCCTTGCACAGTTAAACACAACTCCCTGCAAATGAGTTTGACCTTTCCTACATGGCGTGCTCTGGAATTTCTTACCCAGAATGAGATTGCCTGCAGTCAGTGTGTTCACACGAGAACCGCTCTTGGTTATTAGCCATGTCAGTGCTAAACATGAAATAGGTATTTACAATAAAGTGACGTTTAAGTAGACATCACTATGTGAGCCACCAATAATTAAAGAGACTTGCTGTAGAAAATACTTCCTGACACTTTCAGTCTTGCAAGCACATATGGAAGGTTTACTTGCACACACGACTCTGTACAGAAAGACTTGAGTTGTGATTCTTGAAGCTGCCCCAAAATCGGAGTGTTCCAATGTCAAGATTACTGCAAGAACAAGCTAAAAAGCAGACACATGCTGATGAACTATTGAGATAAGTTCTAACAGCACATAAGAAACATTTCCATATTCTTAAGTTATGCCATTTAATAATTAACATTATGAAATTCTATCATGCGTTCCACATCGAGATTTTTTGGAAAAGAACCAAGATAATGAGATCGTATTGCAATGTTTTGTAAAAGAACACACACAAAAATTTTATATAATTGCTCGTTCCTTTGAACAGACAGGACTTCTTGTAACCAGTTATGCCAAAATACACCGTCTGCACTTTCACGTGATGCAGGAGCCAGGAGGAGCTCCTGGAGGACTTATGGCCACACAGAAACAAAAGGAAGTGTTCATCAAAAGGTCTCACTGGCTTCAAACGTGTCGTTTTGTGTCAAGCAGCAGTGGTATGAAAGAAAGCTGGAAAAAAATAATTTTTCAAAGTTTTTCTCCAAGGCATGAAATCATTTTATAAAATGATTTCATAAAAAAACATTTGACAGGAGAATTTAAACACGCCGACTGAATTGATCTTCATGAGCAGGGGCAGCCGTGCCCTTGCCCTGGATAAAGTGAATACCTCCTCCTTTAATGTGTTTACTTCTAGGTCTGGGAATTGCTGGCTGCTGACAAGTGTTTGCTGGTCAGTTTGCATTTTCGTAGACTGTAGCTGCTGCCTTCAGTCATCACTGCCAGTAGAGAAGAAATAGTTCCAAAATGCCAGAAAATTGACAATCTCTACTCCTGCAGAGGGAAACCACTAAATCTAACATCACTTCTCATCACCTACCCTTTATAGGTCAGACGTGTCCAACTGGAAGTTAAGATTAAAAATGGCTTTGCTACTAATCTTAGCACAAACATTAGTGCCGCTCCAGTACCCCGTGCTGTACAGAAGCAGGGCAGATGAAGTAATCAGCTATCTGGCTGGCCTCTGACCTTGGCTTTGAAGCACCTGCAGGCCAGAAGCAACATCACAAATGTGTTTAATGATCTTTGCCCGTCTGGGTCAAATTTATTAATAATGTCAATGATAAATATGAGTCTTCTCAGTTCAAATCTGTTAGAAGATGCTGGATCCAACTTTGATTTACGTTATTTACTGTCAAACAAACACCACTTAGGCTGTGACTCCCATAACAGTATCTCCTGCTTTCTACGGCGCCTGCTAGAATGACTTGGGACAGATTTAACAAGTCTGAACGAAAAATTACACCGGCCAATTTTCCATATGACTTTAATTTCATTACTGTTATTATCTCTGGAGATATTCACTTGCACATCCCACTGGAGCATTTCAAACTTGGCCAAGGATAACATGTTTGGTTGTACATAGTCGACTGTGTTCAGCATACAGCAGTTTCCGATGCTTTCCCTAAAGACTTGCTCCCTGGGTGCACTTATTTTTAAACAAAAACGTAACTTCACCACAAATGAAGAAGCAGGATGAAATCTGTTTCTTCCTTCTGTGCATCTGGGTGTCTGCAAATCATTAAAATTTCCTGGAAAATCAGTGGCCATAACAAGAACCTTCTGCACTTCTGAACAATGCCATGATGAACAAAACCATCACGGAGTTGTGAACAAAATTTACAGAGCAGAAATACTTGTCAACTTCATTAGGGGAAAAAGGTTTGAGGTGTAGGAAAAGCAGCAAGATAATGATTTACATCATACGGAACCCCTCAGCTCCATTCTCTTTTAATTAGCCATCATATGGAGACAATGTTTTCTTCTGCTTCTTCCTTTCAACTTTCCGAGATGGCTACTTTTGCTGTATTAACTACAGTACTGCAAGCAAAAGTGACTCAATAACTCACCTGACAAAGCATTAACTCTTTTTGCTTAGTCTATATGCTCAAAGCACCAAATCTTAACTATTCAGCTAAGTAATCCACTTGCATATAAACATGTGTTGGAACAGGTTGCCCAAGGAGGTTGTGGATGCTCCATCCCTGGAGGCATTCAAGGCCAGGCTGGATGTGGCTCTGGGCAGCCTGGTCTGGTGGTTGGCGACCCTGCACATAGCAGGGGGGTTGAAACTAGATGATCATTGTGGTCCTTTTCAACCCAGGCCATTCTATGAGTCTAGGATTCTATGAAAAGTCGTATTAGTGGCAAAAATAAACCATACAATGTGTTGCCACCTTCCTAGCAGCCACTGCTGCTATGGAGCAGGAGCTATGGGAAGCTCCTTGCTGCTGCTGAAAAAAGTAGTCCAGGGACAAAGCTAGTTCAGGGACAACTGTGCCTGGATAAACCCGCACAGATGGTTTTTGCCTCAGACTCTTTGATAAGTTACATTTACATTCGCTTAAAGCTTGGAGAAAACCAGCAATTTTATTGTAAAAAGTAATAAATTTATGTTTTATTTTGCTGTAATAGTTTCCTGTAGATTAACTTTCCTACTTGTGTATAGCCTAGCAAACAACAGACAGTGAACGTTCACCATCTAGAGTATTCTCTGCTGTGTAAAGCTATTCACAAAATAAGACTGTTTATTAATATGCAGGAGCTACGGTTTAAACAAAAGTTTCCTGGGAGGAGAATGGCCAAAGTTTAAAGTGCAGAGAGTTATAATCCTAAGAAGGCCAATTTTGGTTCAGGCTATTGGCTCTAACCTCCACAAGAACAAACTGGGCTGATCCTATGCTTGATGCCAGTGGAGACCTGATAATTTAAATAATACAGATATTCAGCTTAAGGTGATGTACAGCTCAGTTCAGCCTTCACATAGAAGATACAACGAGTCTTTCCCTGAGGTCATTCAGATAAAATAAGTTAATTTTGTGGAGAGAAGCAGCACCGAAGACACCAGACTCAGCCGCAGGCAATTTGCTTTCCACTTCCCAGAGCCGGCAGATGATGAAGACGGCAGGACAACCTGCAGAGATTTTTCTTAGCTCCTAGGCTACTCTCATCCTGCCATACCAACAGTGACCCCCTGCAAACTGTGGGGATCTCCGCTTGGAAAGCCTTGCGGAGCCTCTCCGATCCCAATTACATCCTGCTGACAGTTCGCCGGAGGGGCCAGGGGAGCGTTAATCACTCCCAGTAGCACCAGCTACAACACCATGAACTCTCAGCCCTGGGGCCACCTGTTCCCCTCCTAAATTTGGACAGTATCCATCCCTGAATGTGTAACCTAGGCTATCTAGGGATTTTTCTTTTGATATTTCTTGAGTATTTTATATTCCTTGAGCGCCATTAAGAGTAATTGAATAATCCAACAATTCTCAGCAGCCACATACAGTTTAGTCTCTTTCTAATTTGAGTATCACGTAAATGAACTGGGGTGAGCCCAAAAGTAAAAAGGTGTTTCAGGCAGTAATGAAATCTAAAATGCTTGCCTGCGTCAATTTATTAATGTCACCACAGAGCAAAAAGCAATACAGCACCCAAACGAAACACGCTGCATCTGCATCTCGCCTATCGCTGATCGCTCACACGCATGCGTGCTGTGTGTTAATGAACGGCTGCAAGGCTGTTGTACAGGTTCCTCCTTACCGAGCTTTCTCAATTATTTCATGTATAACCCAGACAGAGATGTTCTGATAAAACCTCAGAAGAAACAGGGCGCGAGCAGTGTGCCAAGAACCACACAGACTTGGCCTGTGGACAAAACACAAATCCACAGCCATGGAAAGGAAAACAGAAACGAGGACAGACAACCAACTTCTCTTTCATTCTGGGATATGGAAAATAGCAGCATGCTTTTCAGCAGCCGCCTGCCTACATGAAATATTTAAAGCTGGCAATCTGCAGCACAAGCAGTTGTGTTCCAGAATCAGGGCCACATCTGAGGTCAACGGGCTCCTTGAGCAGCGTTTGAATGCAATAAGGAATTACAAGAATCTCCAAGGTTGCACCGGTGTAACTGTTAATCTTTGTGAAGCAAAACCTTTCCTAGAAGAAATCCCCAGAGAGACCGTCACAGACTTAGCCTACACCTGTTTCAGCTCCTATTACAAAAAGCGGGGAGTTATTTTGACAGTGAGCCAGATTTTTGAGAAAAAATGCTTATAAAGTACCTGTCTGCACAGCAAACTACCACATCTCAGTCTATGAGGGTTAGCTATTTGATAACCATTCTTTTTTCTAATAGCACACTGTGCAGACAGCTGTGCCCTGAGAGTCTAACTGATGGTCCCACCCTGGTTTGCACAGCTCTGAAGGATTTTTATGGCATAGGCAGCACTTCACTTTTACTGTATAGTGTTTCCAGGAATTCATATACATTTACTTAAACCTAGATTTACATGACAGCATTTCATGGTGACAGTACTATGCCTGAGCAACAGAACGTCTCAGTTTTGACATGACGACGATTTGAGAAATGCTATTTTAGCCATGAGAGAAAAGTTGGAAGACAGGCAGAAAGAATGAGATCATGAGTCCTTCCCTTAAAAACACTGAACTGCGAGGCTGAAATAAGGCTGACTTAAGTGGTAGGTATTTGTATATGTGTATATATACATGTGCAGGTATACGTATTTCCCAGCCTTCCCCGAAAGACTGAAATACACTGGGCAAAAATTTCCAAGACTCATAAATAAAGCTTTACTTGTTTATTCTTAGTGTTCTTCCAGCCAGCACAACTAAAATAAAATAAAATGAATTTTCCATTCTGTGTCGAGAGAAGTACTTCATTTGAATCAAGGACTGAATCAACTTACTTTGCTTTTTTCTTTGTTTTATTATTTAGTTTGCATCAACATAAACAGTTTAGAAAATACAGAGCCAATTCATCAGATGCCCTGTTATATGTTCAATTGCAGTTTCTGGTATACAAGAGTGGACTCAGTTTTACGTGTAAGTTGCTGGACTGTCACTGCAAACTGGAGATTTTATCACATTTAAAAAATCACCCATAGCAGAAAGGCAAGCCGACTGCCTTCTTGGGCTTCACCTCTCCTGTCTCCTGCCCTGCTCTGCTTCACCAGCCCTTAGCTCTCTGGCAGGTTACTGCTGTGGCTTCCCAGCCTCAGGCACTCCAATTCCATCTATTCTCAGATGTAATCTCACTTCTTCTACATCCTAATTGAAGGTACAGAATCCATCACATAACAGGACTGAAAATTAATTATGCCATAGCAAACTGCATACAAGGTTCATATACGACATGTCACAGTGACCCAAAAGGCATTTATTTACTGCATAATTCTGGTTCATTAAAGTATACCAACCAAACAGTGAATGAATAGTTAAAAAGCTGACAACTTTTAAATTCTATTGCACTAATGAAATAAATTCTCAAATCATCATCCTTGTAGCATCTGACAGTGCCTACTGCAAACCACAAGCTTCAAACCTCATGCAAGGAACCCCACAAAAATGTAACTTCTTATAGTTCAGCATAATAACTAAAAAAGATAAAGTAGTGCTGTCATATTAGGACATAGCACCAATCACATTAGCTATTCAGGTAATTAGTGCTAACTTTCTACTAGATCCCTTTCTGTTCCCACAGTGGAATTACAGAGGTGGCAGGCCAGCTGCTAAGTCTCCAAAGTCCTTGGGGAAGGGTCTGCTGGGAGGGCAGAAATCATTTGTGAAAGACAGGCAGAACACCGAGACAACCCATTTAGAGTAATAACAGGACAAAGCACATCACTGGCTTTCAAGTGTGTAATTGTGCAGGAACAGGAGCACCCAGCATCTGGATTTCAACAAAAAGTCCCACCTGAAAGATCAGAAATAATGGACCTTTTTTAATGTCAAAACTGTGTATAACCTTCACTAGTGGCATTTTGGTTTAACAGAGATACTGCCCAATAGACCAGGTCCATTCCTCCCTTATTTTTCTAAGTAAAAGAATTAAAGAAACCATCTGATCATAGAATCATAGAATGGCCCGGGTTGGAAGGGACCTCCAGAATCATCAAGTTCCAACCCTCCGGCCACATGCAGGGCCACCAGCCTCCCCATTTAATACTAGTCCAGGCTGCCCATGGCCCCATCCAATCTGACCTTGAACACCTCCAGGGACAGGGCATCCACAACCTCTCTGGGCAGCCTGTTCCAGCACCTCACCACTCTGTAAAGAATTTCCCCCACATTCAACCTAAACCTTTCCTCCCTCAACTTAAAACCATTTCCCCTTGTCCTGCCATTATCTACCCTCGTAAAGAGTTGACTCCCCTCGTTTGTAGGCTCAAACATCTTTTTATTACCTCCCGGTAACCAGACTGCTATTTTCACAGAAGCTTGACACAGCACATATACTCAATGGGCAGGACCAAAACGCTGTTCTGCCTCTCATGCCAAAAGACAAGGACAGGTCTGGCTCCACGAGATACAGTACAGAGGAAGGATTCTACAGCTCAAATGCAAAATCACGTGTGTCTTACCATCACAACTTCTGCAGTCTTCATTCTCGTTTCTCCTACCTTCCCTCACTTTCTTTCTCTTCATATTATTTCCCTTACCCTTTTTCAGTCCTCACCCCACTTTTCTGTATTCTGTCCACAATCCTTATTCTTCTAATGTCCTGTGTAGTTTGTGGTGTTTTTTTTACCATTACCAGTGTACTTGGGATAGCCCCATTTACCACACTCTTTGGTACCAGGAGCTGTGATTTACTTTCTGATTTTCTCTGTGTCTTACACCAAAATGCACTCAGTATCAAACCATATTGTAATTCCAGTCATCTCTCTTACAGCCTAAACATTGCCGTGTCTATTCACCCTTTCAGGTGTTTCAGTAAGTTTCCCACTCATGTGACAATGGTCATGTCCATCCCACACAAATATCATTTTATGTGAGATTCTGTGAAACACAATGTCAAATGTCCAGCCACTTAATCAGACGAAGACCTCTTATTTGTAAAGGGCTGATCAGCAAAATAATGTATATATATGCAAAATGGCCTATCACCAGCAACAGTTGCTGAGGAAATATAGGACTTCCTTGACTTAAAATATCCAAAGGATTTCCATCAGGTGGATATCAGCTTCTGAAAAAGCTTTACATTATGTTTCATTGCTCTACATTAACCCGAACATAGTGAACAGAATGGAGGATTTTTAAAAAATAATTTCTGCAGATGCCTTGAATTTAAAAAACTCCTATTCCTCCTGGCCACACTTACATTTCACTCCCCGCAGCTCTCTGTTCCCACCAAAACAGCCTCAGGCCCATAGCATGCCTTACGCAAACTGCACAGTGAGGTCACCCTGAGGAGCTGTGCCAGCCTCAACCCAGGACAACCCTGGGGGAACCGCTGAGGCTGGCAGTCTCAACCATGCTCCTCGTAGATCCCCTTGAGTCCTTGCCAGCATCTCTGCCTTCTGTGACAGCAAAAACTATCACAGCTAAATTAGTGAGTCCTGCATGCCAGGTGGTTCTCAAAAGTCGCTGCGTGGGCTGCTGGCTGCAATGTGCTGGCTTTCTTCTTTATTTCCAGATATTGAGATGAGAAGAGAAAAGAAAATAAAAAATTCTGTGAGTACTTTCCTGTGTGAGGCATTCCTCAAAGGCAGCCCCACTATTTACGACTGTTTACGAGGGTGGACAGTGATAGGACAAGGGGAATGGTTTTAAACTGAGACGGGAGAGGTTTAGGTTAGATATTAGGAGGAAGTTTTTCACATAAAGGGTGGTGATGCACTGGAACAGGTTGCCCAAGGAGGTTGTGGATGCCCCATCCCTGGAGGCATTCAAGGCCAGGCTGGATGTGGCAGCTTGGTCTGGTGGTTGGTGACCCTGCACATAGCAGGGGGTTGAAACTGAAAGAGCATTGTGGTCCTTTTCAACCCAGGCCATTCTATGATTTTATGATTCTATCAACATGAAACTAGAAGAACTAACATCTGAAATGGCCACATCACATCCTTAACTATGTCCTGTGCTCACACACACTACCAGTAAAAACACTCAGCAGTGAGCTCCTTCAGTGTGAGCTGCCAGCCACCAAGAGCACAGCCAGGTCTGTAATACTCAGCCTCAAAGATCTGCTGGCACCAAACACAGTGGTCTAGCATAGCTCATGCTCAGCCTGTGAAGTGTTCTTCCAGATTTGTTTCAAAGAAGGGAAAATAAATCTGCATTACTTTATCTTTGAGCCGGTCTGGTTACCTACCAATTCCAAGAGCAGGAGGATAGAGATGTGTTTTACTAGCAGATATGTTCACTCTCAACATGAAACCATTCAGGCTGCACATTCAAGGTACAATCTTGTGAGACTGTAGGAGAATCCAGTAACCACAATATAACTTTGGGCTGCCTAGAACAATCATGGCACAAATTTATGGTGAAATCTCTCCTGGTGCAGCTTGTATCCATTGCCCCTTGATGCTCCATGTAGCTCCCTGTGACAAGAGCCTTCATCTCTTTTCACCTATCCTTTAAGTACTGGAACATTGCGATGAAGTCTCCCTTGAGACACCTCCAGGGGGAAATGATCTTATTCCTTCAGTCTTTCTTCATAGGGCAAGTCTTCTGATTTTCTTCTCTGTTACTCCAATTCTTTTAGTATTATTTATTATCCTTCCATCAACTCTCAACTCACTGCTTCAAGGTGCGTATGTATGAATAAATATGCTTCTCTCGAGTTAACTTTAAATGTGATCTAGGGGTTGCAATCTTAAAATCACTGCATGGTGCTATTAATTTCTGTGTAGCAATTGAGCTTTTACTGAGTAGTTTATTGAGCTGCTAAGTAACCACAGGACTTGGCTGAACAAGAAAAGCGCTGAGGACAAAGAGAGGCAAGGGTATGGAAGTTCTCCATGCAGGAAGATACGGAACTTGGACTGGGTAGGATATAAAATAGAGATGGACAAGGCATTGGTAATACCACATACTGTAAGTAGAAACTGATTACCTAATGACTGCAGTTACTTATTGCACAAGAGCTCAGGTGCAAGCAGTAAATAACAGTTAACAGATCTGAAATAAATAAAAGGATTGTATTCTTAAGGAAAGCACAATTATAATTCTGAATTGTGCGGTAGGATGTGGTCCTGGCCAAAACTATAAATGGGTTCAAAAAGAGATTATAAAATGTTTCTCAGAGATAAATCCCCTTACTGACCACCAAAGGCAGTGATCTACATGCAACATCGAGCCAGGGAAACTCTCATACTGCTGAGAAGGGTTGCTTTCCAATGGTCTCTCATTGTATCCTGTTCCCTGGGCACCTGCACAGTTCAGCACTGGAAACAAGCTACTCAGTGAAATGTGGTTTTGTACTATACTCAAAATCTAGACAACCTTCAAGAAAATGACACCAGGAGAAAAACAACATTGGTGCTTGGTATATGCATCTATAAGACATCTGCATTATAAATGCAGCACGTATGCCAAATCTAAAATATTCTTAACTTCGAGTAATTCAGAATTGCCTTTGAGAAACATGGCAGGCAAACAGGCGGGGAAGAAAAACCCACATGGATGTGGGCTTCTAGGCAAGAATTGGTTGGTAGTGCCTTCCTCCCTACCCCTCCTGAAGATGCAGAACCTGCCCCTTCCCATCCTGCTCAGGATGTTGGCAGGACTTTGTGTTCCTCCTTCTCAAGGCAGACATACCCATGGGCTGAACGGAGGACACAGATTCCAGGTTCTCTCAGAGTACCTACTCCACCCTGCTCCTTCCCACAAACACTGCCACTGCTGACCTGCCAGCTCCAGGAAGAATAACAATTCCTCTGATGAAAACACAACTAATTTCACTTTCTTTCCTGCAGAACACAATACAGGGGTAGAGCTGTGCCTGCTTCCCCCTGGCCTGGGCAGCGCCATGCCCAAAGCATCCTGCTCGAGGGAGGCCTGCAGGGTGCTACCTTTATTTTTTGTACAGTGCCAGCCGTGACTGGGAAAACACCGAGCCCATTCCTGACAGGGTACGTGTAGGTGTCGGAGCCAAATCCACAAGTTAATTAAAAACTGTATTTTCTATAGGAAAACAACACGGGCAGCATAATAGAGCTATAATTATATACAGGTTTCCACTGGCAACTTGTTAATTGAATCTTATTCTGTTTCGAAGGCGAGCAGGGCTGCTGTCACGCCCTCTTTCATTCCTGCTGGTATAATTTCTCCAGCGATATTCGCACTGAGATGTCAATACATTCATGTGCCTGCTCTTAAAAGGGGCTCGGCAGAATGTTCCGTGACATGCGCATCCTGAAAAGAAGCCGCTACGCTGCACGGCAAATCACTACATGTGTAATTACCTGCGTCGTTTCATATAGATTTTCAAAAATGAAATTGGATAAGTCTCTTCTATCTCCAGCCCTGTGCTGTTGTCATAGCAACTGGACACTTTTTCTCCCCCCCTACTTTTTTCCCAGGGGACAAAGAAAACCACTGTAGGCTTCTCAAATCGGCACAGATTAAGCACAAACAGTTTGCCAAGTGCGTTCGTTCACTGACGTCTCTTACTTTGGTAATTGCCTGCACTGTGCTTACCCAAAGTGTGCTCCTGCAAACACAGCCTCTGGCTTCCCACCTCATAGCATCCCTGATCCCTGCAAAGTGATCTCAACCTTCTCTCCTTTGTCCCTGCCTCCCTCTGCAACGCAAATGCATTTGAGCCCATTAGGTGGTATTTTGTTGTTGTTCTCCATAGCCATTATTTTCCATTTTAAATATCTCATGTTCCCTCACACATGGATAAGCAGAGGCGAGCTCAGTCTTACTCCATCTGTACTGCTGATTCCTAAACAGTTCTGGTGAGCAACAGGTGGAACTGCATGCCCGTGTCCTATCGGCACTCCCCTGATGTGTGGCATGCTAGATAGAAGAGAGATGAGATCCAGGTTTTGCGACCACACATACATTTGTATGGGAAAGTTAGAACAGAATCACAGAATATCCCGAGTTGGAAGGGACCCAGAAGAATCAATGAACAAGTCCAACTCCTTGCTCCACACGGGACCACCCAAAATTAAAACCCTATGTATGAGAGCACTGTCCAAAAGCCCTTCGAACTCCAGCAGCTCGGAGCTGTGCCCACTGCCCTGGGCATCCTGTTCCATGCCCACCGCCCTGTGGTGCAGCCCCTTTCCCTGACCCCCAGCTGCCCCTCTCCTGACAGCTCCATGCCGTTCCCTCAGGCCCTGTCGCTGTCACACAGAGCAGAGCTCAACGCTGCCCCTCCGCTCCCTGTGAGGAGCTGCAGCTGCCATCAGGCCTCCCCTCAGCTCCTCTACAATGCACTGAGCACACCCAGGGACCTCAGCTGCTCCTCAAACACCTTGCCCTACAGACCCTTCTCCATCTCCGTAACCTCTTATTAGCTTTTTACATTTGTAATCTTTTCATTCCTGTGAACTTCCAACTGCATTTGAGCACTACAACCACCCAAACCCTCCATCCACACGAGGTCCTGGCACCCTGCACAACACAATCAGCCGCCCACGGCAATGCCCTCTTCCAGATGAACAAGGCTGCTTGCTGCCTTCAGCACAAATGAAGACAAAGTGCTGAAAGGATGATGATGACCTCTCATGCCAGCTGTCAGGAGGCGATGTGGAACGTGAAATCGAGCATAAAGACTTACTGGTGCCGGGTGCCAGCCCTGTCCACTTGCCACTAGACATTGTTCCCACAGATGTACCAGGCTCCGTCCCATCCCAGGTCATAATGAGCTGCAGATGTGAGACACATCACATATTCTCAGCCTGCAGCAATGAAATGTTGCACGTAGATGCTTCTGCCACATTTTTACTTGCTAATTTTTAATAATTACAATTTAACATCATTGTGCATTTCATATACTGCGAAGGCCAACTCAGCAATCATTCTAAAGGGCTCTGATTGCTTAACAAATCTTGCAAATAGCTTTCCAACATTCTGAATAAAACAGATATATTCTGAAACTTCAGTGTCACTTTGATAGTTCTTGAGAGTGAAGTAATAAATAATTAGGAGGCACCAAACATGGGAGATACAGAGCTAATGTTTCAATTATAAGCATCTCCACACTGCTTTTAAAGAACTTCAAAATCTGCGTGGAAAAAAAAGCTGGCGCAATACAGAATATATTTACACACATCAAAGAAAAAGTCACAGGGAAAAGCTTAATTAAACTGAAAATTCTGGCTGATAATTCAATCAGGCTTTTCAGAAGGGAAAAACACCTTATATAACTCCCAGAAAATATGACAAATGTTGGAAAGCCCAGAATTCCCCAAATGATGCTAAAATCAAATCCCTTCAAAGTTGCAGAATTCACTCTATCAAAAAACCTTAACACTTTTCCTGTAACCCTTTCATATAATGATGTAGCTCCAGTTTTCTGGTTGCATTTGGCACAGACTTAAGCTACTCAGTCTCCTGTGGTTCCTACTGTGGTTAAGAGAGCATAGGGAACACTGTATTAGAAACAACCTGAAGCTACCAGCAGATCTACAGCTCCTCTATATCATACTCCAGAGCTGCTTTCCAGCACAATTTATTTAACATTAGCCAGGAATATATACAGTCTTAAATGTTCCTCATTTCAGGGAGGAGATGCAATAATATAAAGCTTTGCAGATGCTTGAAACACAAAGAGCAAGACTTTTGCAAGTTATGCCTGGATATCATTGCCTCTCAGCGTTCATGAAGGCATATATATTTTCAAAAGCACATGTTGAAATGCTGCATCTGAGCACATTCTGTTCAGAACCAAGAAGTTTCATAAAATGAAACAGAATTCTACCCCATTCTACTCCAAGGGACTTGCAATTTGATATCATCAGTTTTCAGCTGCTTACTAGTTGAAATTATAAGCCTGAGGAAGGATCAGATGTTCAAAAGATACACACATCATACTCAGAAAGGGAACATATACACATATATTTTGGGCGCATTTTTCACGTATTCCTGTCTTCACGGCTTACGCTTCAAGTGAATGCATGCTCTTCAGGCTTGTGGAGAGGACTCCTGACTGCTAGGAGTACCTAGAGGCAAGATTTTGTATGTCAATATCTACTTTGTATCTGTAAGAAAAAAAAAATCACACTTTTTTTTTTTCTTTCTGAAAAACAGAATCTTCTGAACTTAGTACTAAGTATCTTGTAACATTCTATATTCCAGAAAAAAATAATCCTGCATTACAAAAAGTTATGGTGTGTGAAGCATCATGTTAATAAGTTCATTTTGTTGCATTTAGGCAGAGAGAAGGTTAGAGACTGAGAAATCAGGCTCAATGCAGAAAACGAGTTCTGACTTTAGATTTGGAAGGGTGAGCACTGCTTGGTAACACAGATCACAGAGTATTTTCAGGAATAAGCACAAGCCAAAACTGGTGGTGGTGGTAGGTGTTAAAAGTTTAAAATCTAGGTCAGAGGAAGAAACTACACCAACACAACACATCCTTTTTCATTAGCCTCACAATTGATTGTGTGAAAGTCTCATCTCCTTCCACGCTTATGCACAGGTGACACTAACTGCATCACAGCAGAGCCAAGGCAGGCAGGAGAGGGAATGACAGGAATGTTAAACAAAGGGAGCTCGAGGGACACATTCAACGAAGCATGAGATATCACATCAGGGTAATAACACACCTGACTATACTAAAGAGAGCTCACTTCTGGAAGAATTCATTCATAACGGATTCTGCAGAAAATTTACTTTTCTCAATAAATATAAAGACCAAGAAGTAAATGGGGATTCCCAGAGGAACTGTACTCAAGTTAAAGCCTAATAATACAGAAAGCGGCTACTGCATTTCTTCACAGACATGCAAGTAGTTCTCACGCCCCAAATTTTTATGATACTCTATTTGCAAGCCTTATTCTGCTGCTCAGCCACCTGGTTTTTCATTTACAGATGGTCTTGAGATCACAGTTTGTTATTTTATTCAAACATAATTAACAAACACATTTCATCCTTACATCAACAAAGATCTGACTCTCCACGATAACACAACTAAAATGGAAAACTTCAGTAGACAAATGCCTTACTGCTTTCTGTCATCCCCGTAGGGATGCCTTCAATGCTTCCCCCTAACTGTGCTGTCTTCAGCATAAGTCCTTTCCAATTGCACCGGGGACACAAAAAGCGATAGTGACTTAAAGTCATTATCATTTTTCTCATCTTTAAATAGAAAAGCAAATTAACTGATGAATACATCTGCTATTTCCTTATCTTTTGTGTTCAATTAACCACTATCATTCTGAGTGACAAACACTGTCTCTTACCATCTGCCCACAACAAATCTGTCTTACGAACATTTCCCATCATTTATTAATCTCTATAAATCACCATGTCTTTTTTCTAATTCTTAAGGTAGCATTTTTGCTTTTCTTCTGGCTTTTTCTCTACCATGACACCCAGCACTATGTGAAGAGAATAGCACAAAAGTAATCACCTGCACCCCAGAGGAAACAGGGAGAGTATAAATTCGAGGGCTGAATAAAAATGCTCATATTGGAAGTTTTATTTCCAGCATCTTGCACCCTCTCCATCCTTGAAGACTAAGTCAGGTGGTGTGAGGAAGCAGGAGGACAGAGAGGTCAGACTTCATGGTGTTTCCCATGCCACCCTGCAGCAATCCACCAGGATGATTCCCACGCAGCACATGGTAGCCTTTAAGCACAGCCTGGCTTTGTTCCGCTTATTGGGAACCCCTAAGCAGCTCAGGGCTGAAATGCCTTTCTTACTTGACCCCTTCTGGTACTCCACTGTCACTGACATTGAAACTTGAACAATGCCCAATCCTGCAAAGCAGCTGTAAAATCCTTTCCTTTGGAGAGGATGCACTGGTCAGCTCAGCAAGACAACTTTCAGGCTGTGCAAAAGCCTGCATGGCCTCAGGTCCTTTCAATGGAAAACATAAAAAATAACTACTCTATTAATAACACTTCCTTACTCGTAAAGATTTTGAGGATAAAGACATCTATCTCCTCGTATATTCCTGTGTACTGTTTCATATATTACAAGGAGGACCAATTTGCTGCTCATATGGAAATACAGCTCACATTTGTGAGCCTGGCGTCATGTTCCCAGTGCAGTCACTCTGTAATATAATGTCGTCACGTCTCTGCTCCAGCTATTAAACGGGCAAGTTTATATGTACAACTCCATGGAAAGAATTAAGGTGGGTAAACCAGCTCAGTAGCCCTGAATGAGAATTTTGTGCCAGAACTGTAATGCAGAGGCATTACTTTTCAGAAGGATGTCTCAGCCTCTGCAGGACTTTTATTCAAATTATGTAAAAAAACAGTTCTGCATTATTTCAACAGAACATAAATCTCCTTTTATTTTATCTCAGTTATTATTTCAATCAGTACCAGAATAATTAAAAATCTTCAGTATCCAGGATTTGTCTGGTTTTGTTTTCAAATAAGCTTTCCTTATCTGTGAAGAGACTTTCTCATCTATTTTCTCAAACTGCAGGAGATTTACAATACCTAAGGATTACTGCGAAGCTGGGTGGTTCTTTGTTTTTATTTATCAACCTCTCTTTTCCAGAATTCTAAAATACTGCCTACTGTAGATGGCAAATTATCAAGTTATGTTTATCATTCTCCTTCCTGCTTTAATTTATTTGTCCCATGTCCCCCCTTTTTTTCTAATTCCCTTTATAAAAATCTATAAAAGAACACAATATGCTGAGGAGAGATAACTAAAAAATGTATTCCAAAGAAGATTTATCTATAATTTAGCAAGTTCGTTTCAAAATCATTCCATTTAGATCATTTTTTATTTCAGTCCTGTATAGCAGTCATCATCAAAATATTATTTACTACTTTCAAGGGAAAAGTGTTACCATGGCATTCCCATTACACCTAACATCGGGACTGGGGGAAAATTAAGCTCCCTAGAAAATTTCCGTACTCCCAAGACAGAGTTCTGCAGGCAGCGTTGCTGCAGGACTTCAATTTGCTTGCAGCAGCAGGGCATGAGAACAGTCAGCCACCAGCAGCAGTTAGTTCTTCCAGCTGGAGAGACTCCTTCCCTCACTGCAGTTCCCATCTGTTTTCCTGAATTATGGCCACATTTGGGCAAACACCGCCAAAATTTCACCATGGCATGGCATCAGAAAAATAAGCCCCTATCATGTCTGTTCTCATTTGAATTTTAAGTGCTCCACTTATCTCCAAAGTTGATCAGATCTGCAGGCCCTATTATTCAAAAATGGAAATTTTTGAGTGAGAACAGCCACATTTTCTGACTCCGTGCTATGGCCTGGCCAAACTATCCTGAGAAAAATATGGAGAAGCATCTGTGAGAAGAATGACGTTAGTGAAAGGCCATGGGTTATAGAAACATGACTCACTGAACAGCCACAGCCAGAGAGAGAACCTACATCCCTGCACTGCTCCCTGTGACAAGCAGGATTTCTCTGTGAGGGGCAAGGGCTTGGGTGGCTGGCAGGCAGCAAGGCTCATTTGTTTCTCAGTTTGAAAAAAGAAGACAGAAACAAAACCACAAAATGCTGGATGATATCTCATGTGAAAATCTGGTCTCTGGAGAGAGAAGAGGTTTTCTAAGTTGGTGTTTCTCCTGAATACTCCTTCACTAGTGGGACCCTGATGGGTCTCTTCCAACGCAGGGTATTCTATGACATCTTCCATGGTGGAACAATCTCTGCTGGGGCGTGTGGGTCTCACTCCTACACTGAGCTCTGCCCTTGTCTTCTGGACATTCTCAGGACTCGTGTCTTCTGCAGAAGCTGAAAGCTTCCTTTGCTTAATATGACAGTTTTTGTCTTTGATTCAACCAATGGTTTATATTTTCTTCTATAATTCCCTAGAGCCCCAGGCAACACCTCCTCCATACATTTATTCTGGACGTTCTAACCTCAATAAATCATCTATTGTTGTGAACTCACCAAGGACATCCTACCATCCTTGCCCATGGTGACAAGAGGGACAGTGAACAGACACAAGCCCTGCCAGCAGTGCAGCAGGCTCTGCTGCTTGCTTCCCTTCAGGAGAACCCAACTGGGCAGCAAGGACAGGTGTCTTCAGATATGTTTATATATTTACAGATTAGATGGAAAGCTTTAGTTTATAACATCTTCTGCTCCTTCTCATATTCAATCAAGTGTAAGTTTGGAATGACATTTACAAAAGGAGAAGTTATAGCTTTTTTTGGTTTTGAAAATACCGAAAAGAAATGTTTCAACTATCCAAACCTATTACTTTGGTTTTACATTTAGCCAAAATGATTCAGCAAGCAGACTGAGATGCCCTAAAGCTGCATTTCTGGAAAAAAAAAACAAGCCAGTAGGAAAGCATTTTTTGCACAGCTCTCGCCTGAATTTGGCTTCCTGCAGCTCTGTCTTCGCCGCAGTCTTAACTTGAATTATCTGCACTTATGCCACCTTCTCCAGCTGAGCTGCCACACTGTGAAACAGCAGCACGCAAGTGTCAGGATTAGTAAATGGTATGATTTTGTTAGCAGAGCAAATGGGCTACAGTGCCAAAAATACGGCCAAGGGAAGTTTTTGGATGAAGTATTTATTTGTCAAACAATGTAGTTCCAGGAGCATTAGAACAATTCACAACTTCCACTTGAATTTAGAAAATAATCTGGTAAATATTTGGTATGTATTAGATAGCTAAATGTTTCAAAGACCTCCAAGTGCTCTTTCCCTACTTTCAATTGCTTTTTAAATAAAATGTTTCTCATCTTTCATTTTGTCCCACTTTTCAGCAATGATACTTGGTTCTTGCCAAAGGTCTCAGAAGACCATTTCCCACCAATACTGATGCCATAACCACTCAGACCAGCTGTTTCCATGGGTGACCTGAACAAGTCTCACAGCCAGAGACTGCTTTCTTGTGTGGGCTGCAGGATACATGCACAACCTCCTGCCTGTTGGGTGCCAACCATGGTGTTGCAGCCTTCCCTGGGGTGACAAGGGATTGGTTTTCCCCTTCTTTCTCAAGAAGAAGAATCGAGTGGCCTCAGCACCTCTGGAGGCAAAAGAAAATATATGTGTGTAGCAGATCTCCTCCAGTAGCCAGTGGAGCAGAAGACAAATACTCTCATTTTCCTTATGTTTCTTCCCAGGTTAACCTTTCCTGAAGCCTGCAGCAGCTGCTGCAAGTGCTCCTTTCTACTTCCTTCCCCACCTGTTCTCTCCTCTGCCCAGATACTAAATGTTTTCCTGGGTCACAACAAAGGAAGGAGACAGCTGTGTTGAAGCAAAGCCTGGAAATGTTTCTGTGGCAGGGAGAAATGGCTGAGCCATTGCCGTAGAAAAAAGGAGAGAGAAGTCCAAGGGATGGCTGATTTGCTGCTGCTGGTCCCCACTACAGCTGAGCTGGGGACAGCAAGCTGTAAATTTTTAAATCATACTGCAGTGAATCACCACTGCACTACTCCTCTGTGCATTACATATTCAACATCTACTCCACAACGTTAAAAATAACTGATTTACTTCAAGCAGGCAGATGGCTACTAAATCCTTCTCTGTTTTTCTGTATCCTATAAAAGTGAGGCTTGTATATTCAATGTATATACTCTGTGATATGAAGAAATTAGAAATACTAGAAAATACAGCGGTTAGAAAGCTGCTGGGCTTCACTACAGTCTCAGAAGAAAAGTGAAATTTTGGCACTGAAACTATGCCAGAGCTGCTCCTCAGATCTCAATGGCAAAACATTGCCCAGAAACTGAATGGCCAAGCCAAACTCAAAGCTTCTTTGGGGGCTCTTCTGCACAGAAGAAACTGAAGAGGATAAACCTTCAGGAGACAGAGCTGCCTGGATGCTGCATCCCATCCTCCACAGTTCAGTCTTCTCTAATAGAACTGCAAAAATGGAGGCTCCAAAATGGTGGTAGTGCCTCTTTTCCCCTGTTGTGTCTATGAAGAAAGATGGCAATGCATAGCCTGGAGCTGCAGGGACAGAGACCTGGTGGCACCCCAGGGGAAATGCCCCCAGGCTGGCTGTCCTCCAGTCACACTTATCTTTGGGACACTCTGGAAGGAGGCACACACGTGGCAGCCACTGACTGTAAGGACAGGGTCTGGGAGCAAATCCGTGATAAGCTACAAAACAGGGCAGATTCACTCCTTTATCTATGGACATATTAAAGAGCTTTCCTTGTGTAGAGAATAAGTAATAATAAAAGAATCTTACTTACTATGACACTGTGTCTTCAAGAAGAGCTCTTCAACAACCCTCAGGCATTCACCAGCATCATGAAATCTGGTCTTTCATCGACAAGATAGAAGCATAGACGTACTTGAAATCAATGGGAAACTGCCTGTAAAGCAGACTGCATGATACTACCCTTGGTCTTCACTTCAGCATTAGCCCCGAGTCCTCTGCAGCACGCAAAACTAAAAGTGAGCTCAGACGTATCAGCCAAAGTGACAATTCGCTGACCTCAGAGCTGCAGCAACTCCAAAGGCACTGTGGCTGGCTGCATTGTGCTTTCTTGTGTCATTGGAAAAGGTCAGCAGGCTCCTGCAAGAGCCACAGGAAGGACTGCTGGAGTAGAATGGCAGCTCGAGAGAGGATTAAATTATGATTCCTCGGACTTCGGTTTTATCTTACGGTGGGCGATTTGTGTGCGAGGCACAACAGAAGGGAACAGACATCTCAACATTTCTCCAAAGCTTTTCATTTTCAGAGGACCTACAACAGACATCATAAACTGTTTGTAATGTGAGACTAGCAGGTACAAAGATAGTGTCTGGGCCTTGCTAGATAGCTTTGCTAGGCCCCGAAGATGTATTAACGCCACTGGAAAAAGCTGTAAATCAGACATGTAGGTCTCGTAGGGTAACCGAACACTCTTAAAGAGCTGCTGAGTTTGGATATCAGTAGTCCTACAGTAATAAAAAATTAAATAACTTTACTCTGAAAATGGAGGTAAAAAAGCAGGGATGTGCCCTTCCCTGGGGACCAAATATTTAAATTCACTTCCAGAGTTCTAGAACAACATGAACCTTTTGTTTTGTTTTGCAGCATTAAAAACCACAACCACCTGAACAGCAAAGGCCCAGATTTCCTCTCCCTGTCAACAACTATTACAATTAAATAACATTGTTTAAAAACAACAACAAAACATCTGCATCACACCGAAACTTGAAAACCAAGAAGTCTGCATTCAACATTTATGAATCAAAGCATGCCATGGGGAGGTCCTTTACAAAACTTCTACCATGCTACCGTGCAGCTGGGCAGTGGGTTTGCAGATGGCAATGAGCAGCAGGAGCTCAGCCATGGAGATAACCTGAGGCACTACCACAGTCTGGCTGTAGAAGAGTCTGTATATGTTACTAAAGGTCTTCCTTTTGCACTGATTTGGAGAAAGTGCAATCTTCCATAATTTATTTTTACAAAACATTTCTAAGGAATTTACATGATAGAAATGCAATTGTATTCTTACTACATGCATATATGTATCAAATCTGTACCGATGGTCATTAGGGGTTTTCCTTGGCATTTCAAAAGCCTAGAAACCTACATCTGCACCCTTCCATCACCTGACTCCTGAGACCCACCTTTTCATCCATTTATGGCTATGGTGGGAACTTCAGGAACCTGCTGCCCATCCAGTCCTCCCTGAGATCTCTCTTTCTAGAATTAAGAGCTTTTTTTTTTTTTTTTAAGGTTTAGCAGTGTAAGTACATATTTCCTTCCCTCCACACGCATGTTATATTAGTAAACACTAGGCTGAAAGCCTTGCAAGCTCAGAAGTATTCTAGGAAGCATATATGAACAAGACAACAGAACCTTCAACTAATGAGGGATGCTGTCTGCTTAAGTACAGAGAAAACAGGAGTTGCAATGCCTTAGCTTCTGAATTCTGTGCATTATTTGTGTGGCAGTGGGCATAAAACCCATCTCTCATGATTCACATATTTCAAAACACACTGTTCTATGCTGGTGAAAGGCTGTATAATATGTGGCTATGCATTTCAAACTGAACTGCACTTTGCAAAATAAAAATCCTTAGAATTTTCCATAAATGTTCAACATAGCTTTATTCAACTGTTACTGCATATGGGTGGAAACTATTTAATTTTTCCCTTTGGTTATGCAGGCTTCATCAAAAAGATCTTAGATGCTATTTAAACGTGAACTTGCATAAAGGGGTTACTTCAGAATACAGCAACTCAAAATTATCAAAATATCATGGAATTATAAAATACTCAGAGTTGGAAAGAACCCACAAGGATTATTAAGTCCAACTCCTGGACCATCCAAAAAATAGACCATATGTCTAGCCTACTTCATTACTTACAGAGGGGGGCATATGGGACCCTATGGAGCCTCTGATACACGTTTATATGGTTTTGCCCCTTTTTATTGCTCCAGGCTGCCATGGCTGGGAAGCTGCCCTAACCTGTGAGGAAGCACAGGGAGGTCCCCTGAAGGTGATGGGCAGGATAGGGTCCCTCACCTGCCAAGTACAGCCTGCTCCAGGCAGCCATGCTGCTCCTGCTGGCACAAATGACACATAACGTGATGGATTTCCAATATTTGAGCATTAAATGCAAAAAAACAACATGGAGCATAGTCAGTCTTTAAATTGGGTAGCTTCATCAGTGTATCAAAGGTGAAAGTCATTTCGGAAATACAAAACCTTATTATAAAATAATGATACAATATTTACTACATCCAGATAAGGGAAAAAAAAAAAAAAAGAGGCAATTTACTGGATAGTCTACAAGATCCCAGTTTATTTTAGTTTATTAATAAATCATGATAATTGTGTTCAGTTGTTTTGCTATTAAATAGTCTCAATATTGTGTTTGTTTCTACTAAAGTAATGATTTATAGAGTACTCGTTACATTAAAGCCGTTACAGAAGCATCAATTTATCAGTGAACTCTAATGTACAAATAAACTGGAGACAACATGTTCAGTCCAAATAAGATTTAGCCTATTATTGGCTTTCAAAGTAAGGATACAGAAAATTGAACTTTTGTATGTTAAACAATATTGTAAGCAAATTGTAAGCTAACAAACTGCTTTGTTTGTTAGCTATATTTTAATAAGCAGCCATATCCCCTTACATTGCAAATCCTTAATTCTGTGTTGAATTTGAAGCAGGAATACAGGAAGATAATACAAGAGAACTAGCTAGTTTTATTTCAACTGCAGGCAGTATATTTTAATAACCTCAAAGAAGGGGGGTGACCTTATACAAAGTTCATAGAAAAACACTAAGTATGAACTGCTAATTGTACCAGCAGAGCTTCCACAGTTTCTGGGACCAGCCAGAAGTAAGGGAGCTACAGTTTTCTTGAAGGTAACACCAGTTCTGGCACCAGGCAGCAGTTTCCAGCAGCCAGGTGCAGAGAAGACCAATTGGGAAATAGCCAACAGCCATTTAGAGAGCCATGGTTTATAGCCATCCTACAAACTACGTTTTGCTAGCTTTCAAAAGCTAGGTCCCACCTCAGAAAAAGGAAATCAACTGCACCCCACAAAGAGTGAGCAAAATATGTCCCTGGCTTATTTTCCATCCGAAGAGCTCCACATCCTCTTGTGTGGGCAACTCGGTTCACACCTCACACTTAACCAGTAGAGACTCCCAGCCAACTTTGCCATCCCATTTTCAGGTTTTTAATCAACTCCTGCTAAGATGAGAGCTGTTCTCTTCTGCTTTGGTGTTTATTTCCGATAATTAGAGTCTACAGCTATGAGTGAGGCTTGAGAGGCTTTCTTATTCCTAATTCTTGGTTCAAGCACCAACACTAGTTTAGATCATTAACTTAAGATCAAGTTCTCCAAACTCACCTCACCCATGTAAACAGAGGGGACCGGTACCAGGCAAAGGGTGGCACTGAGGGTGACTGCAGCAGGACTGGTTCTGGAGGCACACTCCCCCCCAAATGGCCCGAGTGCAGCATCACTGTAGGAGATAAGTTTGTGAACTTCTGACCAACCAAGTGCATCAGATGTGCTGCTTTGTTTTCAGTGAATGCTGAAATTAGCTCATGGGAAAGGTGGTGTCATTCATGAGTTCAAAATGCTTAGATGGAAAACGTGAGGAACTTGCTGTGGGTTTCCATGAACCGAGCCAAAATAGGAGCTGGCATTTCTGGGATGTTTGTGGTTATAACAGAAAGGAACCAGGAATGAGAGGAGCTCCAGCCCCGGGGGAGAGTCCTGCAAACCGTTCACAAAGAAAAGCAGAGCAAGCCAACTTCCTGCTGTATCATCCTCACTGAAAGGCTAATGGATGGGCAGCTAGTTTCAGTGTGCAGAAGTCAGAATTTCCTCTTAAATACTTTGCGAGCTGTCAAGTGGCATTCGGTGTTTCAGACGTGGCCAGGAACCAAGCAGCTCGGCAGCACACGCTGCACTCTGCAATCAGCAAGAGCAAGATGTGGCCATGTGGCTTCTCTGGCTTCCTGGCATTGTGGTAGCAGCAAGACACAGTGTGAACTGCAGTGTTTATCTGGATATATTTAATACAACTCTGAACAGCCTTTGAAATGTGCCTATCCTCAAGTTTTCTAAGTGGATTTAGGGGCAAACAGCAGTTCCTGTTGACTTCTTAGCTTGCCTTTACTCACATTATTTTGGAAGACACTAGGGATGTATTTGCAGCAAACTATTGTAGCAATTTAGTTTGAGAGCTTTTTACATGCCTGATATATAAGAACTACTGAAAAATTGCACCATAAATGTGCAGATATGATCTCTGGCTAGATAGGAAACTTTAGTTCTTACTGAAAATACTCTATTACCTCACAGGCTGATATATTATTAGCATACCAATAACAACAACACATCACCAGGCTATTTGGTCACATAAAGTTACGTGTTTAATAAAGCCACAGCTGCAAGTAGCAATTATCAAGGCCTTTGGCACACAGTAGTTCTCAGCAAACTGAAGAGAGTCAGAGCAGCAGAACTATGCAAAGGCTGTGTCCCTTGGCCACCTCACCTGACAAGTTTTTAATCAATTACAGCAATTAATTATTAGCAATAATTGTTACAATTAATTACAGACAGGCAATATCTATTTCCTCAAAATTATTAATTATTAAACAGTGTATTACTAATACAAATGTTTATAAAAATTCACCCTCACTGTGATGGAATTTCAAGCAATTTACTCTTTACCATTCATTTCTAAACAGTTTAAATAAGGCACTGGCAAAAAAAAGGAATCAATCTCAGACCAAGAGCCTGAAAAGCAATTGAGGCATCTGCTGCAGCCCAGGGCTAGGCATTTACATCTTGCCCAAGCTCTGCTCCACAACCAAAGAAGGTCCATTCCAAATCCATGCTCCCTCAAGCCAGACAGAATGCTGATCACTGTAACAGACTGGTGGGAGATGTGATGGCTAAGCAGAATCTGGGCATCTCAGCTACCAAGAGTACTTTTTGAACTAAAATAAAACCAGTGAGCAACTTGGTAGCTCTGCAGTTAGCACCTATTAGGAAAGGGACAGCTGAGAAAGATTTACATTGCAGACCCAGTGAGCGAGATGTGACTGGAGCACATCTGCCAACAGCCAGTGCCAGGGCTGTTTGCTCAGGATGTTAGGCTTCAGCAGCCCAATCCAAGCGTCTGCTCACTGTGCTTGCTGGGCATCCAGAAATGCAGCAGATAGCAAAAAAAAAGGCAATGTAGAAATTAATGGGTAAAGCAATAGCCTACCAGGAATACGAGAAGAAGGAGAGCTGGCAGGTGTATGCCTGTTTTGCTCACATCTTTGAACTCGACAAGTGTAGCTGGAACAAACCCAGTGAAGTGAAAGATGTCAAAAAGCAAGAAAAATGTAACTGGTCAAATTCTATTTATGCGAGTGAAAATTAAATGCCTAGCTGCTGTGTGTGCCTTTGAAAATCTCTGACCTAAATTAAGAGAGAAATGTCCTTTGCAGAGCACACAGCATGCCAAACACAGATTTTGGATTCATCTATGAAAATAAAACAGATTATGTTACTATCAGAGGGAGTACAGTGAAGTAGCAACTTTCCCATAAACCCAGATGCATACATACATACATAAATAAATCCCTGACCTGCCAAATTTCCTCAGCTGCTATAAACTGTTTTTTAAGATATTTCCATTACATGACTAAACATCACTTCCTATATTTTTTGTCTTCTGAATGCAAGGATTTAAAGAAGATAAATCAAGTTTATTTTAGATTCCCCAAGGAAAAACAAACCCATCTGTCCTCACTCCTTCCCTGCTGCTTTACAGCGTTCACTATTAGTTATTTCCGAAACACACCTACATTTATCCTTATCTTCAGGAAGAACGTTTATCTCACAAATATTCCTGTCAAATGACTCTAAAATGCCAGCAGATAAAACAAAATGAAACAAAAAACCAACAACAACAAAAGATCCCCTCAGAAATGAAATACGTAACACAGCAAAGGAATAAAGATGAGACTTAAGCTGGCAAGCCCACAGCTGGTCCCTTTACACTCCTCATGCAGGGTGACATGCCTACATGGGAGGAGTGGAAAAACAAGTATGGAATCACAGAATCATAGAGTGACTTGGGTTGGAACGGACCTTAAAGACCATCTATTTGCAACCCCCTTGTGGTGGCAGGGTGCCACCCACTAGCAAAACAGACAACAAATTCATCTTGGGGCCTCTTTTACTAAATAATGTTATGCCTGTTATGCTAACGTGCTTTTTAAACAATCAATAAGCAAGGGATCACTCTCAGCCGATTACCTAGATGCCCATTTCAAGAACTAACATTTCAATTTTGCTACAGCTGACCCAGCCATTCAGGCTCTCAAAGGCTGGTGCTGAAAGACAAAGAGCCAGCAGCCAAACGCCACTGGAAACTGCTCTCATATGCCTCCCTCCCAGCTCCTTGGTAAGGAAGGACCAGCAGACAAAACCCTGTAATGCATTCTTAGAACAGTATTTCTGCTCTGTACAACACAACGTCTGTCATGCTATTGCCCTGTATCTTTGGACTGGAGTCCTTACCCTCATTTCCACCAGCACTGCCAACACTCCTGCAGCACACAGATGTGGAACACGTTGCTACCCCACTCAGAAGGTGTGCAGAGCAGCACCAGGGCTGGCAATTGCACTTCTCCAAAGCTGCTCGCTGTCTGACTTCCCTCAGCATCACACAGGCCCCTAAGGCACACGCTCTTGCATCAGCAGAGCTGGTGAATCTCTCAAGACAGTTTTGTTTAACACAAGCACTGAGCTGTGCCATTTCATTAACCTCAGTGACAACATCTAAACTTACAGGAGCCGCAGGTTCACACTGCCCTGCACTGACAGCTGGAACACAATTCTGCTTGTGTTCAGGATAATCACAGCTCCCACCAGTCTTTGTGGTGAGACAAGGGCCCTTGAAATATCAAGGATCAAGAAATAAAGACTGTGTACCAAAAGGTGAGGTTTTTCCAGTAGTCTAAAGTAGACCAAGCTATTTCAGAGAATCACAGAATGGATTAGGTTGGAAGGGACCTTACAGATCACTGAGCTCTAATCCATTAGATGGGCAGGGCTGCCCCCCACCAGCTCAGGCTGCCCAGGGCCCCGTCCAACCTGGCCCTGAGCACCTCCATGGATGGGGCATCGCAGCTTCTCTGGGCAGCTGTGCCAGAGCCTCACTGCTTCTATTCCCATTAGAAGCATAAATTCTAACAGTCAGCCTACAAGAGTGGTGGTGAAAATGAAGTTCATTTTGCCTCTGCATTGTTGTTTTTTTCTTCAATCTATCAAAAGAAAAAGCATTTCAATGAACTTTGAACGTATCACAGATGTCACGATAAGCACTCCTTCTGTTACACTGCTGCTCTACTTGGAAAAGATAAATAAGTTCAACTAGTGCTGATTGTACGTTTGCTTTCCATTTGGCTTTATTCTCAAACCACAGTAGTCTTTGTAATACCGACTGGAAACAGAAAAAGATATAAATTGTTTACATAATTCTTCCTTTTATTTGCTTTGATTTATCTAAAAACAAAAACATGCGACATCCTAAGCGTTCTCACCAGAAGCAAACGCAGACAAACAGCTTGCCTCTGACTTGAATGAAGCCCTATTTAAAGCACACCACAAGGCTCATTTCTTGCACTGGGAGCGCCGTGATACTGATAACCACATCATGCTACTGAGCCCAACTGTGGCTTCCAGAGAAAACAAAACAGCTGAGGGAAAATGCATCCACTTCTGAATAGAAGCATTCACACTGCTCCTCAGGTACATTTAATGAGCATCATAGCACATGCATCTGCAGGTGCACGTGGTGTAGGCATAACATTATTCTCTCTGTAAGAATGCAAAAGGTTTACTTTACCCTTGAAAAGACAAATGCTATACTTCACCTTGCACTAAAAATGTCTTCCATATTAAAAACACAGAATTTGTATCAGATTTCATTTTCTTTACTTCGTTTTTCCACACTTCCTGCAGCCTGCAAGACCATAGGACAATTCCATCTAGCCCTCAAATGACTTTCCACAGACATGTAACATTACCAGTTTTTTTTTTTCACATCTGGTTCTATGAGTAAACTTCTACAATTTAACTCAGTCTGTGGTGCACAAAACCCAGCAATGCAAGTTTCCAGGACTGAGATAACACCGTGTCTGTGTTTGCTCTGCTGACACAGCATCTCCTCAACCATCACTCTAAATAAGCAACCACTGAAGGGGTCTGAGTGTACTTTTCTAATTATCTTACTCTTTCAAGTTTCAAAAATACAGTTTGAAACTGAGGGCACTCTAATGTACACCAAATTAAACCCTTGCAAACCTTCAGGTCCACAGCAGCAGCAGGCCAGATGGTAAAAAAAGAAAAAAAGAAAAAAAGAAACAATCTGCCAGCAGTGGAGAGCTCTTTTCACATATGGCAACATGGTAGCTACAAATCTCCACTGACAACATGAAAAAAAAAATTCCCCCACCCTTGACCTGGAATTAAAACCATGGCTTCATTAACCCTGATCAGCAAAAAGTCTGGTCAAATACATCTCCCTGCCAACATACCTCCGTGTTTAGAATGTCTATTGAAAAAAAAATGGCATGTTTTTTCATTGTTACAGCTATAAAAATGCATATAAACTTATGCCTGGTGACACCAGTCTCATTTTCCATTTCATGCCAAGAACAGCAACAAGAGAGTCAATGGCAGATCTCTGCAATAAGTATGGGACTGAATTGTCCATGCAAGACTATAGCCAAACCAAGAGAACACCATGGAAAATCACTGACAGCTGCAAAAGGAAAAATTTATTCCCAGGAGTGGTGAGGCACTGGAAGAGGCTACCCGGAGAGATAGCAGGACTCACCACTCCTAGAGGTTTTCTAGAAGAGGGTAGGGGTAGCACTGAGGGACGTGGTTAGTGGGCATGGTGGTGATGGGCTGATGTTTGGACCTGGCTCAAAGAAGCTTGAGAAGCTGTTGAAGTATGCTAAAAGATGGAGAACATTGGGCCACAGCAGGAGCCAGCAATATACACACAGACACCTCAAATTCCTGATCCCATTCAGGTAGCCTGCTGAACATCGAGCTCCCCTGCATGGCTACTGGAAGCACATCAGGCTCCTTGAGATTTAGCTACATTACGTGCTTCTAGAGGCAGACGACAGGAGGATTTATCTTGGGTAAGATAACATGCACAAGCCTCCAAGGGATACTGTTCCCATCAATAAATTGGAAACATCAGGTGCTGTGCCCTGCAAACAGGCTGAACAAGCTTGTAGAATGCACATGAAATGCTGAAGGTAATGTCCCAGCAGTTACCTGTCACTGTGCCAATTACTTTAGTAAATTTAAATAGCAGATTTTTGGTGGAAATAATACTGCTATGTTTATAAAGTTTCACCACTTTTCACCTCCCTTCCTCCCATCCTTGTTTTTCACAAGTCATGGTGAACTCCTCACTAACCGGAGTGGAGACAGCTTACAGTAACAGCAAAATATCACTGTTGTTCTCCTTTCAAGCTCTGCTTCAAGCTTCATCAGTTCCCAGATCCAAAGGTAGCAGAAATGAAAGGCTGTTTCAGAGTATCAGAGAAAAAGAAGGGGATTAGTTATCAAAAAACAAGGGTAGGATTTGGTACCATTAAGTACAGCTCCATTTCTTGCAACCTTTGTAGAACAGTATGTCACAACTGCAAGAATAAAACTTCACCTTATAGACCTATGAATTAGCATTTGAAAAGTCCTCTTTCATATTTTCTATTTTTCAGCATAATCCCGTTGATGCATCCCTGTAAAGCACCTCATTCCTTAACCCCTGTGCCTGCAGCACGCGCTGCGTTCACGCAGTAACAATCCCATTAGCCTTAACCAAAGTGTCATCAATTTGCTGCAGAATTCAGGCTGCTGAAGTGTGCTGTGCTCTGCAAACAGATCAGGCAGGCCTTGTCCCTTGGGACTGCAAATGCTGCCTACTGCCAGCTACATATCTCACTTTGCACCTGAATTCATAGCTGCTCCCAGGGAGCCCAGTGCAGCCCTAAGACAGCAGAGGTGGCAGCAGAGGTGACAATGTGAAGTCCTCACTAAAAAAAATCCTGTGGCAGATCACTGGAAAGAAGTAACTACATAAGCAAGAATATCACATCTGCCATACTTCCGAAAGGCAAATTTACAAAGATTAAAAAAATAAGAGCAAAACCAACAACAAAATTAACACTACCGCAGAAAAAGCTTGTTTCAAGCAGTATGGCCTTCCTTCCAGTTTTCTCTGTACTTCACCTCTCAGCAGTTCATTGCATGAGCAGCAAAACCATAGAGAAGCTCTAGGCTGAAAGTTCCATGCTGAAAGGAATCTTCAGAGTCTCCTTGTGAGAAGAAAGTAAAACAGCTTCACAGACAGAGGAACTGAGATGAGGTGAAGCTCACTGCCTTGGCACAGCTGGAAAGCTGCTCGACTTTACTACTGCACTACATCTGGTCATCATTACTAGTAATATTTCTTTACACCATATCCTACTCACATGGGACCTTGCAGGTAAAATCAGGTCGTGGCTTTCAGGTGTTTATGGTGTAAGTTACAGATGCAGAGAAAACAGAGGTGAGCAGAGGTAGCAGTACAGTGAGCAGAAAATACACAGAGTGAGGGCTCTGGAAAACCACTGCTGGATGCATTTACTCATCCAACTGGAGAAGTTTTAAGCATTTCTCAGAAATGTAGTTGATACAGCTAAAACACTCCAGGTGGTCTTTCCTGAGAGAGCCCAAACCAGCCAAACCCAACTTAAGGAAAAACAGTACAGAAAGTGATACAACATCTAGTGAGGATGTATCTCCATTGCTGTCGTCCTAAGTTTTCCTCTATAGAAAAGAAGTAGTATTATAGGAACCTATCAGGTAGGATAGGTAGACGTGAGACTGTTGAGCTTTTATTTCTCCCAAGCCAAACAAAAGCAGAAGGGAAATGACAGAAGACAGATGCACTGGGTGGCTTTAGGGTCCCTGGTCCCCCAGGTCCCTTCTTACTCCCTCTTCTGCTTGGACAATGTGCTACCATCCTGCATCAAATTCTGCCTCTTTTTGAAGCTCACACTCTTAAATGCAGGGAAGTAAAGACAAGGAGCTAACTGTGACCCCCACATGCACATCTGGGGCACCAGCTCACCTTCTACCCACCCAGGATCGCTCACTGAGGAACAACTCCTTAATCACACAGCTACCTGGGCCTTCCTCTGTGGACATGTGGAACCTACAGGCATGTGCAAAACTTTATAGAAGAGCAATCATTAAAAATCACATATTATTAGAGTGCAAAAACATCTCTGCCTTTAAATGGTAAAATTTACTCTAGAAGCTAACTGACTGTAAACACCACAAACAGATCAGCCTTACAGTATTTAGTCTAACTTTCATCTAACTACCTCAAGCACTCTTAACTTATAACCACATAAAGGAAGGGCAAGACTCTCTTTTTAAAAACTAATTCTGTCAAGATGTGTGTATTCAGAAACAAAATAATTCAGTTAGTGTTTCTTTTAGACCCTCGGGCTAGCAAGGTTTGGTATAGGATTTTAAATATACATATAAAAAAGTCGCTGACTTTTACCTTCACTCAGTTCTCTAGATCCAGGGTCAACTATGAACCTAACAAACTCCCTACCACAAAAGTATTGCCTTTTTGTAGCCTTTCAAAATGCTTCCTAAATGCTGACTACTGTTGATGTAAATCAAACAGAAATGTGTACAGAAATTGTTTGTACAGACTCAATTACAATGGGTTTCCACAGCTTGCAGCCCTCTTGTTAAGTAAATAGTATGACAAATAAGAATGCATTTCTTTTCTAAAAATTAATACAATGGCCATCAGACTTCCAGTATTCACCATAACCGCTGTTGTTCTTTTATTAAATTAAGAGCACATTCTCAACTGAATTAAGCCCAAAGCTTTCATGAAAATTAATTTGAAACCCAAGAATGGAATTGGCTATAGCCATCCATTAGCATGCTTGCGCTGTGTGTGAAAAATCCTCCAAATCTCCATTAAGGAATTTATCCTCCACGCAGGGGCTGAAATGCAACATACCTATAACCATGTATGAGCAGGAGCCCATTAGAGGTTGCTTTCATCATCCATGAGATCAGCTTTTGGGAGATCACAAGAGCACGGGGCAAAAAGCCATACAAAGGAGAAAAATATAATCGTTTGTAAAATATTCCCTTTTATGTCGTACCATGCCCACTAAATAATTAATTACCAACACACATCAGATGCTGTTAAAAGAAAAAAAGAACAGGATGAAAAAAAAAAAAAAAAATCAATGATAAGCTCCAAAATGAAGTTAATAAGAGAAGTACAAGAAAGATTGCTGTTCAAAAAAGCACAGGTTAAATACTGAAGAAAGCATTGCCAGCAGCAATCGCCTGCAGGCATCCCAGGCGTGATTAGTGACTTGGTGCCACAGAAACAGCTACGTTGGAGAAACTCTGTGACCGGAGCATCTTGACACCAGGAGCTAATTGCAAACTGTGTAATCACCCGCTCCAGATAGCAGTGCAGCACAAAGCCCATGGCCTGTGCCCAGCTTTCCTGAGGGTGGCACCGTGCTGGTCAGGAGGGTCCTCATTCATTGCTCCCCTTTGTCAGCATACCTCAAATTCCTCCTAACGGTCTGGGGATTCTATCGGGAAATAGAAATTTCCATTAGAATGCCTTGGAGGAACCACTGTTCCCTTCATTAAAGATGTGAATTACAGATAAATACCTCGCCTATTAACGTGATTTTCCGTGAATACCAAATGAGGTTTTCAATAACTACTGCACATAAAATACGAATGTTGTTATTCTGGGAAAAGGAAATTGCTGCTGTGGAAGAGTCGCCCTCCTTTACCTCCATCCAGGCCACAGCAGACAGGCGCTGCATGTCGTTGAGATTTCACGTGGCCACAGACTGAGCTCTTTCACCATACACGAGAGACAGCTGATCGCTTGCTACCTGAAAGGCAACCATAGGGGCTGCACAACGTCTGAAAAAGGGAAACGACTCAGACAAGAGAGATCACAGTGGTTAACCTCCTGGAACACGTTAGCTACACCAACTCCCAGTTGCCCAGACTAAACAACCCTGAAAACCTCTTGGTTTTATTCACCAACAGGAAATGATTCAGATACAGTTCTGCAAAGGCAGTCAACAAGAAGAGATAAATTACACTTACTTGCTTTACTACATGTTACTATAAAACAATCAAGAATAAAAATTTTTCTGCTCAGAGTAATTTTTTCTTCCTTCCTTTTAGTGTTTTGCCCTAGGTTGGCACATCTAAATACACCTCGTGATGCTTCTATGTTAAAGATCAATACACACCATTTCATTTTTTTCAACACACATATCCTACAGACCCTGACAGAGCAATGCATCGCCAAGTGTGAAACCAAAACATAAACCAGGATTTCTTACTGATAAGGAAGCCTGCTTATAAATAATAATGAAAACCAAAGCACTGTAGGTTCTGGAGCTATGAAGAGAGAGACTTTCTTTTTCCCTTAAAGCTTCATTTTCATAAAAGTGATTTACTTACCAACATGAAATGTTACACATACATCACAGAACCAGTACATAAAAGGATCAGTCTTTTTTGGCTCCAAAACTCATCCCAACCACCCTATGAAGCATAGATATGGTCACAGACCCAAACTTGCCTGTTCCTTCTTAAATTACAGTGCTCCAGCAGTAGAACAGTCCTGTTATCTGAAAATAAAGCCAGTCTCCTTTGTCCAGCGTAGAGGTGAACTACTGAAATGGCCAGATCTCAGATGGCACGTCCCATAATAAGGTACAGTTCATATATTTTGCAAAACTTAATCTATATTGGTCCTATATATATATATATATATGCCTTTGCCACACAGAATAAGCAAAGGAATATCTGGGATGAGCCACCAGTATTCTTGCATGTTTTCCTAGTAAAACAACAGTCACCCACATTGACTTCAGGCACCTGGAGCACTGCTATGATCAAGGACAAACTATAGACCTAACAGCCTCCCCTACCATCAACTCCAGACCTTGTAGATACAGATTACTAGCAATTATTTCTTGTAGCCCTTACCTAGAAAAAAAAGTCCTCGAATGTCTGCTAAGAGCCCTTTACAATCCATCACTGCACAAGGCTCTTTAAGAGCTGCAACCACACGTGCAGCCTGCCCAGAGTGGCTCAATCTCTTTTCAAGACAGCTCTTCTCCTGAGGCAACTTCTGGAGCTCCAAATACCAGCAAGACCCACCTCAATGGAGTGGGGAGGCTGGCTGGGCAATCTGAACACAAACGCAACTCTATGGGCTGCAAGAGCATAAGAAAGCAGCAATTTGCAGGCTCACATGCTTCAAAGACACAGGAGGCGGCTTCTCACAAAATGCCAGTTCCACAGTGGTTTTAAAATACGGGTTTGGCAGCATCTGGCTTCTTGATAAACAACTGCTGGTGAGCCACTTGCAGCCTCTGCTGAACCAGGGTACAGGGAAGCACATGGCTCCTGGACATATCCAGAACAGTCAATATTTTGGATGTTTTCTCCCACAAGAGGCGGCTGAAAGTGATGACCAGATGGTCATCCCCTAGCCCATTCTTTGTGAAACTGCATGCCGTTCCCTTGGAGTTGAAGCAGAAAAGAACTCTGGGGACAGAAACAGCAAAAGGATTGTTTAAATAAATGGTATCTGTGAGGTCCACGCTTTGAGGACTAAAGGTCAGGAGCACTCTATTGCCTTACCCCACCTTTGAGAGCCAGGAAAGGGACGTGTAAATCAGCAGAGGCACCAGAATGATCAGGTTCTGCCAGGCTGTGGTGTCAGCACCACTCCTGAGGAAGGAGCAGCCCATGAGGCCACCCAGTGTACCCAGCACTGGCAGGCCAGCAGCAGTGCCAGGGAGGGTTATTACACACTGGGTGAAAACATCCCACAAGCAGATTCCTAAGTCATCTAGTTAAAGCCAGACATAAGTTCAGGACCTTTTCCTAAAAACAGCCATGGCCTGGCTCATATTGCTGTACGAGGAGGCCAAGTATAACCGCAGCTAAATGTGTCTGTGTGTGAGGGCACCTGACTGTGAGCACCAGGGCTGGGCAAAGGGAGGAGGAGAAAGCACTGCTGCTCATCCATCACTCAGCTGGCCTCACGGCCATTCATGGACAGCCTGGAAACAGGCAGGGAGCATGGCAGCAGCAGTGCTCAAGCAAACGCTAGTGTTTCCCAAAGACTGCTGACCAGCACAGCGCTGTACCTCGGAGGGGTTGTTCTGCTTGCCCAGGAGGCAAGAAACGAAATTCATGCATTATCCAGAGAGAAGAGGAGTAGGATGATGGTGCAGATGCATGCATGGTTCATGGAGATAACGCCACGCTTCCTCCCTTCCATCGCCCTGTTGTGACAGTACCACAGCTCAGGGCCAGGACCAGGATGCACACTGAGCCAACAACATCCTCCAGTGCACAGAAATGAATAATGACTGCCCTCAGGGGTACTGCTGGGCTGCACCTAAGTAAGCTACGTTATTAAAACAGCAGAGCCTCCAAGTCACTCTGCTTTCATCTTGCCTCTTCCCAGCACATCCAGAACAATCCCTCCATTCATCACCCTCCACCTGTTGCCAACTGTAAGTTTAGTGTTCCTATTTCTAACACAATTGTAACATAAGTGCAGGCGGTAGAAAACACAGCACTAAAACCAGTTCCTCTATTTTTACATTAGTTTCAGGCTGGGATTCACCCAATTTGCTAACTATATGCTTTATGGGTCTTACCAGTCCTGCAAGGCTCTCGGGACTCATCAAACCAAAAAATAAAGAGTACACTACCTTTTGTATTCTGCAACACTTATGTTTTCCTATAAATCACTGCCTCTGCTCCCCAGCTGCTCATCAGAAGCCAGAATTTGTTCATACTTGCAGCACTTACTTCTTTAAGACACAGTTACAACAGTTGTTGCTGTGGAATGACTTACCAGAGAAAAGGAGGCACATCAATGACAGACAGCTCTGAATTTTTTTGTGTGGTAAATGAAGCAATCATTTTGCCAGATGAAGAACCTGCTGGGGGAATCACCATGTTGATATTTAAGAATAACCTTTATTCCTTCCAACAAAAACTTTCACGTGATGCATCCCTTTCTTATGAATATTTCAGTATGTAGGCCATATATAATTAAAAACACCTGTGACACTTGTAATGCTCATCCTCCCTGCAACAGCTGACAGAGAGCAGTAACATTGGCATTACATTCTACAGTTCTGCTTCATTCCAGCTCCTTCACCTGCTCTCTTACACGTTACAGAAGTGAAGGTCTTCAGCCACGTTCTTAACTCCTGACACGAGGACAGAAGCCACCGCAGCACCCGCTGCCTCCTTCTAAATAGATGCAGACAGGTCTAGCTAGAACAGAGCCCAGAAGCTGTGCAGAGAAAATTCTCTCTAACCTCAAGTCAGCCGTTTATTTCTGCAGAGGACATCTCAGACACACGCTTAATTGAGAACATGCTGCTATAGTTAACCACAGGCAAAAATGCTTTAACGAAGATTAACACAAGTATGCATTTAAAGCTTCTGCTGAGATTAGACCTTAAGTGAGCACCACACTTGGGAACGGAGAATTACCACCAGAATACCTGTATTTGCAATGGGCTGCTGGCAGCTGTTTTCCCAATCACTGCTGAAAGACTGTTTCCAACATCCTATTATCAACTTCATTTTGGAAGCAATGGATTTAATTTAGGGAAACAGTTCAGCAAAACAGATGAGCTGTGTGTCACTTCTGGGTTCCTTCAAGATCTGTTTCCTGCCCGCATTTTCATGAAACTCATGAATACCTATGGGAACAACAGCTACGAACCTCATATGCTTTGAATATGCTGAACACCTATATTTGAGTATAAAGCTGTTTGGCAAGCCCTGCGTATTTCTGTTTCTGAGGAAAACTTTGTGACCTCTTTGTTTATCATATCCATCCGCTCAATACTACTGACAAAGTGACCGCTTTCTTTGATGGTTTGTGATGAGCCTTGCCAAGTTAAATAAAGGGCTCTCTGCTATTAATCTGCTCTGCTGAGGTCTCTTATTTGGCTGAACCTGTTTGTCAAATAACTATAATAGCTATAAATACTTCAGATAAACTCACAGTAGCCCCAAAGGAAAGACAAGCTATAAATTTTCAGGACAGGTGACAATTTCCCGAGACTGAAGAAAAGACAGATTCTCACAGATAAATGATGGGAGCGATGGTTGCACTTCCTAGCTCTGCTTTCAGCCACCAATAGCACACATATGAACAGAAAAAACGCACCCAATCAAGAAACTACCTGAATAACAACCTTTGAAGTTTAACAGAGGGGTGCAATTCCTAAATGACTGTTTACTTCTAAAGCCATTGTTCCACTGACAGGATCAGGCACAGCCATGCTGCACTAATAAACTGTGCAGTATCTCTGGACATGGTCCTGGGCATCCTGCTCAGGGTGGCACTGCTCGAGCAGCAGTGGGACCAGATGAACCCTCAGGTTCCTTCCCATCTCAGCCACTCTCTGATTCTGTCATCTACCAGCAATGTATGGGGTCATACTCTTCCTATCAACACCCAGATTCTACTACACAGCACTGGAGGGACATCAGCTGCTTTTCTAGTGCATTTCCAGCACTTCTTTCCAGGCATCTATTAAGGACTCTTTTGGCTCTTTCCATCCTACCAAGTGTATGCATTCCTCAGCACACCCAGGAGTCTAGGTCCTCCAGACACAACCTGAGCCTTCCCACAAATGCACAGTAACAAGTATTGAATGTGGTAACACTATCATTTATTCTTAACCCACATAGCAGGTTTTAGTGCGCTAAATAAACAGATAGTGGAAGAAAATTCAAGAAATTTTAATAATACACACTTCAGCTTCGCAAGCCTATGCACAGAAGTTACAGCCTGTGTATGCCCAGCTCAGCTTTAATCACTGCAATAGGAAATGAGACAAACAGAATATGATTCAGAAGGAATTAAGCCAGGGCCTTTCCATGGGCATAGATGAGAGAACCAGACTGATCGGAAGAGCCAAGAGAGAGATTTGCGTGCATTGTACAGAAGAAGCAAAAGACCATTCACATTAGCTACAGATGACTTTGTTTATCTTAACAGACCAACAATTTCCTATCAGGAACGTTAGTTATTTTGTAAGGGTAAAATAACAGTGTTTTGTACTGAAATAATAAGAACACCAAAGTTTCATTCTGAGGCAGTGTTCCTCTAGCACTGAACTTTGTCATGAACATTAGTTTTCCATCTGCAGAAACAATAATTAAGTTTGAGTTGAAGTGAGAGCAACATTTCTTTCTTTATAGACTGACCGCTTGCAATCAATCTTCTAAGAAAAATATAAGTTTTGCATTATAGCATTTGCACTCTTTCTTCTTTGCTCTCCTTGTTGCAGGAGCCACTTTGCCATCAGGTGGCTAGCAGATGACCTTCACTACTTATACACATGATATGTAAGGGCTATGGGTCCAGTTCAGAACTCCTGGGAGTCAAATCCTACCCCTGTCAGAGGGAAAGGTGACAATCCCATCAAAAATACTACCATAGGAAACCCAAGAAAGCAGCAGAATATTGTTTTGTTTGCTCCTGACTTTCTGGAGGATTTTAACAGGACTGGGTGGTGCAGACACAAATGAACATCTCTCAAGAAATAATTACAGCATCCTTAAACACTATGTTGGTGTCCCTTGTCCTGGCTTTTCTGAAGGACTGTGAACTCTATGGGTGGAATTTACCCCAGGCAAGCACTGATATACACCCAAGTTATGTTTTTACTGTAACTGTCCTATAAACATTAACATCTGTTAGAGGAAAGATTTTTCAGATTTACAGAAAAATAGTTTCAGGAAAACTTGCAGGAGTCTATGGGAAATAAAGCAAACTCTCATCCAGTCGTTTACTCATTGGTTCTCTAGTACTGGTAATAACCTCTGCTAGTATGGATGAACCTGTACCAAACAGTCAATATTTTGTGAACTTGGTAAACATGACCTATTTTCCCCTGGCAGATGTATTTCTGGTTCCCATGCTGGACAAACTCATGGAGAACTCTCCCATATTTTATCTGCTACAATAGGCACCAAAGGGCAGGGACTGCATTTCAGCTGCTTAGACCTTCCTCACAAAACAGGGTATCTTCTCTTTCAAGACTTCCATAAGGACCAGGAACAAATCTAAAAGTGAAGATCAGCATCCTCTCATGGAAGCTTCTCAAAAGGCAACAATCAGCACATTCAAAACTCATAGAATCACAGAATCACAAGGTTGGAAACAACCTACAAGATCATCTAGTCCAACCATCCTCCCATTACCATTGAGGAGAACCAAAACGTGTACTCTGAACAGAGGCAGTATCACCATTTCAATGCTTTCCAACTTCTCTGGATATAGAATGAATTCTCACAATAATATAAAACAAACCATTATATAGCAAGGAAAGTAAATTGTGGCTGTGTTTCATCTTTTTCTTTTGCCAACACAATGAAGCTGTCACTAATACAGCCTTGAATGTTTTCATTTTCACACATTAACCCTTTTAGCACTGTAAATGTAACTCATCTTTTTGTCTCACGGGGCAGAAAGTGCATTTTAAACTTCTGAAATAATGGAGAGAAGAAATTTTAATTAAAGCTTTACTTGTACACAGGCATGAACAACCCTCCCTAAACCAAGAAAAGTATTTTTTTTAAATTAAAGTTATCATGCTGAAATTATTAACATAGCTCCTGGGAAAAATGCATAATCTTTGCCTATCAAATGCCAAAACGACTAAGCAAACTGCGTTTAATAAATATTATGTTTCCCTTCGAGTTCATACACTCAGTTAATCACATACTGGTAGGTGAAAAATATTTTCAAAGCTTTAAATATTGCAGCAGTTTTAAATCTAACTGCAAAGGTCCTCAGGACGTGAGCCAGCCAGAGCTACTTGGAAGAGATCTCGGATCAACAGCACTTCTGCACAGCTGCCAATTTCTATTCTGTTCTGCTTCTTTCAGGGCAACCACTTACTAGTTAAATTTGCAGAGTCCCATTGCATGCAAACAGACACCCCAAGCAGGGGACACAGCCTGCTGCACATGGGTGAGCTCCAGGGTTGCCTGTGCCACCTGGCCATAACGCAGCCCACAGTCCCCTGCATTAATGATCACTCCTCCACCCTGCAATCACCCTCATCCAGCCTCAGGTTTACATAATATTCAGTCACAACCCAAGGCACCCCATTAGGGGGTATATTCATCTGTGGTACCTACCTGTCTCCATTCTCTCCTCCCAGAATTCAAGCTGCACTTGTAATCTAATTCCAAAGGTCCTCAGCCACAACTCAGGTTCTTCTATGAGGTCTTTTACCATGGGATGCTGATCATGGTCTAGCTAGTCACCTTAACAGCAGAACATCATAGCTGTGATGCTTTGACAAAATAATAATAAAAACGAGTTAGGAGAACAGTTACATCATTTAACAGCTATGTATGTAGCAGCTGTATTTCAGAGTAGCCACTACCATCCAGTGAAAGCAAATTAATTATTTAGATGTATTTATAGGATTTATGGAGCAACCGAAGGCAAAGCTAGTTAATTGAAATCCTGATAACAGACTGAAGCCCGTGCTAGATCCTAAAGTCTTTATTAAATAAAGCCATTAAGGCAGATGATAATCCTCGCGGCCTTAAATATGAATAAGGTGTAATGTAAATAATAGAAGGCAAAAATCCAATTTGCGTAGAGTGAACTTTCAAATACTCCACTGTTTCCATTAAATTACCTTTTATTCAACATACTGTAATGGCACTGAGGGCACATCAGGCTCCCTTGTAATACAATTATTGTTCAGCATAAAAAGTAGTTTTCAACTTGAAGCAGCAATGAGAAAGGTTTTATTTGGCTTCTCTGATATGTCAAGTGACATAAAAATTGAGAACAAAAGCTTCATAGATGCAATAAAAGAGAAAATAAGCAAAGGAAAAATAAACATGCGCAAACAAAAAACATCCAGAATGTGAAGACAAAAGAAAGAAATACGGAACATTATAGTTGCTTTCCAGTTAATTTTACAGCATTTTAGTATTAGGAAGCCGAAGAAAGGAATAATTTTTCAGTAACTGAAGAAACTAAACTTGGATATAGGCCAAACGGAGCTGTAGTACACAGTGAAGTAGGTGAAAATCATTGCAGCAAGACCTGTTGTGAAATGTCTGTTATGCCTGTTCCAAACACATGAATGATGACAAGAGCTTGAGGACATCAAGGGTCACAGCAGCAGTGCCTGGAGCCTAAGGTCATGCAATCTCTGTCCACCTCCAACATAATGCTAGCAGGCTGCTCTGTGCTTTAGTTTCTCATCCAAAAAAGCAACACTGATACTATTTTCTATAAAGCATTCTGTGGTGTTTAAAGATATTAAATAAGATAACTTTATTTATTAAAGAATGAAACTGTAACTCAAGGTCAAGATTCTACTATCACTGCTCAGAAACAGAGTATCTCTACTGGGAAATTAAAACAATCCATTAAGTATGAGACTCTACTTCGGATGTTGAACAATTTTTCCACTATAAACCTTTCCACAAATCAGAAGAGTTCCTCTAGCAAAGCTGCAATGAAATAAAGACGTGAGAGTGACTCTGTATTCAATTTCTGTATTCAATTTGGAAGTAGTATACCCAAAGAAACCCTCCAACTCAAAAATGAAATGTTCCTTAGAGCATCCTCACTGCATCAAGACTAAGGAATCAACAGCAGTGCTCCTCTCAAGCTACTGTAACCTTTCAAAATACAAATACATGCGGTTTGCAATGTTTACTTTTCTCTGCCTGCGGCTGTGTCTGCTAGGTCCTGTTTTCTGTGCCCACCTCTGGTGCACCTATGCCCTGATATAGGAGGAGCAGGAGGGATGTGGGATGGCTGAGAAGCAGCTCAAGAGCACATCCCTGTGCAAAGATGCTTCTGGCATTCAAAGGGGACAGGGACAGGCAGGAGGACAATGCCAAGGGAAAACTGGCATAGAAGGAGTGGGAATAAACAAGAGGGAAATGCCCAACTTGCTCATTGCACACAGAGCCAAAACTAGGACATGGGGCAGAGTCACAGCAAAGCAACAGAGTGACTATATCAGCACTTTGAATAATATTTCTACCAAATCAATGAAACAAAGCCAGCCAAATCCCATTCTTCAAGTTTGCCTTTCTAGGTATGATACTTCTCCAACAAAATGGGTCTGCAGAGGTGCCACAGTATCGCTGCTTGTAGTACTGATTTCTCACACCTCCCACAGGAACTCAGTCATGATCCCAGGAAACTCGTGGTCCCCAAGGCTTTCCTGTGTTCCTGCAAACAATTCGGGCATCACAGCTCTTTCACACTTATCTTGGAAATCTGCAGTCCTTTTGGGCTGTGAGGATAGAGGGAAAGAGGAAGTGGAAATGAAAAAAAGAAATTGATTCATCCTTTCTACTACACTACAGTGAGAGACTTTTGCTCTCTTACCACATGCCTGGCAACACTGCCAAGTAGCAGATTACTCACTTTCCTTCATTAATCACTTAAAAAAAAGCTGTGAAAAACAAAATGGTGTTTATCCAAAGTTCATTTGGACAAAGCTACTGAACAATGAACATTACAAAGGGCAACACACAACTGCTTTCTTGGGTCTGCAGCCATATAACTTGAAAAAGTTAAATGCTGCTAATAGAAGCACCTTCCAATGCTATTCATGAGCCAAGGAAGCTCTTCAAAAAAACAAACAAACAAGCAAAAAAAAACCTTTACTCACTGGCCTTTATCTACTTGCCACCAGTCATTCAGGGTTTCCACAGCAATGAGACAATTTCAGGCTGGCCACATCTTTTGCTGTGTGTTTGGCTTCTGTTTATCCCACCAGTACAGGGCAGGCATCACTGATTTGGGGAGCTGGCATCACTGCTTAAAACCTTTCGCTTTTCAGTCATGAGTTGACTCGCAAAGGAAGCGCGCGTTCATAGAAAGCATGAGGGTAACTAAGGAACCCAAACTTCAGCCAGTTCCCCACAGCATCTCATTTTGCAGGAGGTCTCCAACTCTTCTAATGTCAGCCCAGTGGTAACAGAAAAAACCATGCCCCATTCCTTGTCACCTCTGGGCACCTGCAAGTGGAGGCCTGGGTACAGAGTGCCCACAGCAAGATGAGTCCAGAGAGTTTTACCTCCATGACAGACGGGTCTCAGCACAATGCACTTCACTGTAATGGTGAGAAAGATCATAGAGTCATGGAATCTAATATGTCCACCAGAAAACTCTGGGGTCTCCAGCTTGCTGAGAGGGCAACACCATCTCTAAACAGCTTCGAAGGCACTCATCAAATCTTACTGACTACACTCAACAGTTCCAAGTAGCAGCACAGCCAGGACAAATCCTCCGTAAATGCTTCCCACATACTTTTAAGATGAAGCGATCGCACAAGACCTACTCCCACAGGAAACAAAGCATCCAGAACGATCCTCCCTTGTCTCTCGCAGGACATGAGACCTCTTGGCATGACTAAATGCCATACAGTCACCACAGCCACCGCCCAGCACAGCCCACTCCCAGGGTCCCTGACCACCAACAGTGACGGCGTCATTTTGGCCCCCATGTCCAAGGGCCGCCATCTTCTTCAGCCTTTTCTGCACCTACCGCACAGGCAGCAGTGACAACACTTGCCTGAAGGATGGGCTCTGCAAAGTGGGCTAGAATACAGATACATGTGATTATACATATCAGACACATGTCAAGGATTCAGGCATGTGGACATGGCACTAAAGGGACCCGGTTTACTGATGGGGCAACCTGACCTACTCTGACCTGCTGTCAGGTTGATGGTTGGACTTGGTGATCTTCTCCATGCTAGAGGACTCTGTGGTTCTGTAATTCTATTTTGGAGATTAACATAACCACCCATACAACCACTCTTGTTGTTCTTCTTAGAGGGAAGGCTAAAACAATGCTTAGCAACAGAGACTCAGGCAAGCTAATATGAAACAAACACTAGAAGCAGAGAAACTGAAAAGAAAAAGACCCGTGGCTTTCCACACCTCCGTATTTCAGTGTGCTGTTGTGAGACAAAGGGAGGAAGGCACGAACCTTCCCCTGTAGCCACTGATTTCCTGGTTTTCAAGGCTTGGGATGAGTGGGAGATGTCCGTTCAGCTCTGGCTGCTGTTTGTTAATAAGCACAAAATTACCTCTCCCTGTCTGCACAGTGTTATTACATATGCTGAACCCTGCTCAGACCTTTACTTAAAGTGTGCTAAATTATTTTAATAGGAATTTCTACAGTGATAGCCCCAACATGGAAATATATACTCTGATAAAAGTGAAACTGACCGCATACAAAAGGAAGTCACGTTTTTATCAGAACAGGTCAAACACAAGCTAGCTCAAAATAAAGTTTTCCTCTCCACAACATAGCTCAAAACTACCAAACTGTCATTTTAGAATGTACCCATTTTTCATTATTCAAAAGATATAACTGACTCTGATCTTACATTGCTGCATGACTGTGAAATGTAAACAATCAGATGTTTTCCACTGTGACCTACCCAGAAGAAAACAAGGAACAAAAAAAAATTCATCTTATGGTTGTCACTTATTATTTTACTCTATCTTATGAGACATACATATGACTGTATCCTCCAAAGGCTTTGCTATTATGTGCGTTAGAAGAGAAGCATGCAAAATAAAGGGATTTTGGAGGAAAGCTGCTGACTGAATTCTGCAAGGGACAGCAGATAAATCAGTGCCCAGCCCCGGTGCTGCTGGGGCTTCAGCCTATGATTTTCACTTTTTCCCATCCAAGTGGGGCTCCATCCCTGGAAAAAAAGGCCAAACAGCAGTGGGATCCATGCATACATGAGCATGGGGCACAGGAGTGGTTTGGGAACGCAGCCCAGTCACATGACAAGCGCAGATCTATACTTGAGGTGTGCAGGAGCAGGCTGTGATGCATACATCCACCATCCCTCCAGCAGTGCCACTCCTTCAGGGGAATGCTGGGTGTGTGTCCAGAGGTGCAGCAGGAATGGCCAGAAGCCACAGCACCAAGACACACTAAACACCCATGTTCATCACATGGTGACAGCACTGCACAACCCACTCTATTGCATGCATAGAGAGACAAGAATGCAGAAAAGATCCTTTCCTGTCAAAAAGCTATAAATTCTGGGAGATATACTTAATACACACACACATACATATCTACTTTTGTGTGTGTGCATCTTTAAATTTACAGATAAACACATGCAAAATGAAGTCAGTTGTCTACTTCCTTCTACTTTTCTGGGTTAAAATAATTAAAAAAACATCAATTATTACTATCAACTACAATGAAAACATACTGATTTGCTTACAGGGATGACAACACCGCAAACCTGGAACACACTGCAACAAAAGCACTTGTATACATGTAAGAAGACAGCCAATAAAACAGGCAGTCTGTTAGAAGCTGTTTCAAAATGAAATTAGAAATTAAAAAGTAAATTCATAAAATCGTATCTTTTTACTGTAACTCACCAAGGAGATTTTTATTTGAATTAGCCTGAAATTAATCTACAAGCAAGCATGTTTAACAATATTTACAGAAACTATCATTTAGTAAAGTAAATATGATAGTGCCTGGATTTGGCTGACATTTGGCTGTCAACCAAGGCAGTCAGGACACAGCACACCAGGCACAGCAATTCCCCTCTGTGGTCCAGACCATGGTATCTTCACCCATAGAACGCATTCAAAACTTCAGATCTCTCTCTCACACTCTGCCCGTCTTGTACCTAAGCCCATGGTAATGATACACCAGCTGCAGCACATAATGAACCTCTGTCCATAAGGGGAGAGACTTTAACAGCTTAATGAGATAGTAATACATATTAAAATCAATCTTATTCAGATGATGTGTCTATTCTAGTCCTCCCTCTGAAAATAACTGAGGCTGCAGGAGAACTGATCATTAGCATTTTGATAACAATCTAGTCAACCTCCTGTTAAAGTATTTTTTATTTCATCTAAAACTGGGATTTGCTATCTTCTGCAAGCAGACCATTCTAAAATTAGCAATGGCGAATTCATATTGGAATGGATCAGATATAAAAAAAATCTCGGGAATAAAATTAACATTAACTTGCCTGAATAATCAGGCTCTCCCTCCTGTTGCTGCAGCAGTGGAGAGGCACTTCAAGCATCAGGTAAGAAACAACCTCTTCTCATAATTACCAATTCTGTACACTCATTCACCATACACAACACTAGTGTCACTTGTGTGGTAAATCATATTCCAGATGACAGCCAACAAGAGGAACAAACTCCGCTGACACTGATCCATAAGGCACACCAGACAACAGGACCAAGCTTTGCACCATGATCCCGTTGTCTCAGCGATCAGAATATCCTTCGCACCTCTGTGCTGAATACCATTACACTACTGCTGTGGCAAAAGTGCACAGTCCCACCCAGCCCTCCTTCTGATCAATGGCTCCTGCAGCTGCCTCTCACCAAAGCCAGCACTGCAGGGCACTCCAACACCGAGCCCACGACCCCAGCAGAGAAGCGAAGCAAGAGCAGATGTTGCGTAGCCCATCCTGGGCCATTTTTCAGCGTGTGGCTGTGCAAACACTCGTGTCAACTGCACATGGGCTGCAATGCACAAAGAAAAAAAGTAGCTGGGGGCAGGCTTAGGGAAAAGGGCAGTGGCTGTGGATTGCTGGAGTTTGGGTGTGCACAGGCAGCGTGTGCTGTGAATGCTGTGGAGCTCATCTGAGCTGCACTCAGAAGACTGGGCAGACAGTGCTCTTCATTTCAGATGTTTCACATTTTTCTCTCGACTTTTAAAAACAAAATGTCTTTTTAATACCCAAAGTAATATTCCTTCCTTCCGTCCTTCCCCTGGGCTGAAAAGCATTCCATGTGCACATATCAATAAAAATGATCACATTACACGCAAGGACTATTAGATTAAACTATACACTGTGGGGTGTTTTCAAAGCTCTTCAATTTTAAAGGTCCATCATGAGTTCTCTGTCAACAGAAGCAGTACTTTCCTCAAAGAAAAGCTAACCAGCAAGTTTAACACTGCTGCTGAAGAGCGTGGCATTGGAGCCAAGCAGAGAGCACAGCATTCTCCTGCTGCCCTGTGCTGTCAGGAGAGCATGGAGGCAGTAAGAGGAACCCAGACCAGTGGAAGAAAGGATCAGGCGGTGGTAAACAGAGAGGCCTTGCTTCCAGGCCCAGCTCTGAGATGTACCAGTGAGACATTTTCTTAATTTTTTCCACTTTCCTTTGCTTCTTTTTTTTTTTTTTTTTTAATCTTTACTTTCTCTTTCACACAATGGTCCAGATGGCTATTTTCCAGCTCAGGACCAGGCAGCGGGCTGGCACAGTGCAGGGCTGAGGAGGAACCCGCAGCTGGCACAGCTCTGTCCTGCTCCCAGCTGCAGGCACGCAGCTGCTGTGGGAGCTGGGGCAAGGCCAAGGTCAGGCAGCTTTCTCAAATCCCACAGTTTATCTTCGTCCCGGCTCTCATGTCCTATTAGGACTAATCTTGGGTTCTTCCCATGACAGCTTGCCCCAGACAGGGGAAACCTGTTGTAAAATATCAGATTTTAACAAGACTGCACTGAAAACACTAACTAGAATTCAGCCCGTATGCGATGGGGGACTACTGGAAAGCCGACACTGGGAGCATCCTGGAGAGTTTTACTGCGCAAAAGTCACCAAGCCTCCAAAAACTGAACAAATTCAATACAGAAGTCAGAAATTACAATCAGTAGAGATACTAGAGTGAAACATTTGTTATTAACGGCCTTTTATAGGTTAAGGAGAGGCTTCCAAGAGAGAGTGATCCCTGACTTAAGAAGGAAGTAGCTTCCCATAGTCACAGATATTACAGGCAGGTCACAGGAGTGCAAAAGGGAATTGCAGGTTCATCTGAAACTTAAGCAGTATAAGCATTGCTTCTTAACAGAGACAGCTTGAAACACTGAAGAAAGTTGTGAAACTGTAGGGAAAGCTCCAGACACACTGTTCAGATTGAAACAGCAATCAGATAATTAACCTGAAGTTTTGAGACAGCACACTAAAATAACTCCAGACTCTAACAGAAGATCTTCCCAGCCCCTATAGAATAACTGCACATTAGTATGGCAGCTCGCATGTGAGAATCAGAGAGCACACACTGCAGCTGGGACGTATGGGGCCTAGCAGCTCAGCTACCCACCAGGACCCTGTATCCTGCCCAAGCATCAGGCCTTGGCCTCATGAACACAACAGCCTTGGCTCCCCAAGAAGCAAACAGCATTGAGGGAAGCTGAGCAAACCTGGCAGAATTAAAATATGCACAGGGTATCACTCTCACCAGTTTGTACATTCTCTCTCTGAGCAAACAGCTGCTGAATTCCAGAAGCTGTCACACGCTATTTGCTATCACCATCCATGAATCACTCGGAGGGATGACGTGCAGAGATTAAACTTAGCATCCACATTTGATGGCAAGAGTAGGCACCAAAGGCATGCCATGCTGACACGCATTACTAGGGCTGGTGGCACAATGCCCTAAACACAGTCCCTGGACTCTTCCACGTGTGCCTGAGCTACTGCTGCTCATCCAGGAACAGGAGGGAAAGCCTTAAAGGTTGGCACTGTCACCCTTTCAGCACATCAGGTCTACCACACATTTTCTCTTGGGCACTGGAACATGCTGACCAGAGGGGTTGTGGTGATATTCAAGACCTGTGCCTACCTGTGCAGCCTGCTATAGGGAACCTGCTTTGTAAGGGGGTTGGACTCAATATCTAGAGGCCCCCTTCAGCCCTTAAAATTCTGTAATTCTGTGATTCTCCTGCTTGCAAGTAGAAGCTAACAATAATGCCCACTGTTAGGTAAACATTGCATTTCTCTAAAGTGTAATGGGCATGAAGCTGACACCTGCAAATAGCAGTATGGCTGAAAAAGTAAGAGCTCAGTGAATCCTGAATGTATCTGGTTTAGCTCTTCAGTCCCCTCTCCTGTGCTCTCTCACTTCTGTGATGACTGTCTTAACTGCTGGTATTTTAAAACTCTTTGTTACTCTCTTTACAGTACCCTTTAGTGGCCTTGGTAATCTCGTGCATTGAAACACTTTTTAATCATCTGCAAGACAAAAAAAAACAAACAAAATCCTATCTCAAAATCAGAGACCTAGATACCTAGAATGCTTACCTGGAAGTACTGCTTGGACAGTTGGTGAAAAAGCTCAACCATTAGCCAACAAACCCAGAAAAAAATAAGCCTGAGAGAAAAAGTAAAATTAAGGTATGTCTACTTCATGTTGTGCATTGCTAACAAGTGTGAAACTCCAACAGAAACCTGGTCATTAGAAAGTCAAGTTCAGGATTCTCTTCTGCCCCTGACAATGCATCCTCTCAGCCCACTGGTGCCTGCAATGGATATACATGCATATAAATGCAAGATCTCATCTGCTTCTCCTTGTATAACCCAGAGTGAGATCTTCACATAATAGAAAGGAGCTACAGTAAGAAAATATTGCAGTGAAAAATTTCCACAGCATCTACTCCATGGTGAACCCACTGTTACCTTAAAAACAGTGCGGGATGGCATAGGGCTCTCATAAAAAGCAATGGCTTTATACCTCTTTTAGGCAATTTCTGAAACACTGAGTAACAAACTAGCACTGCTCCCTCTACTTGTGAGGCTAAGGATTCAGAACCTTCCTCCTGGGCTAGCAAACTGCAGCAGCAAACTGAGGCACCTGAGGCAGCAAAACAGTTCTGCACATATCCAAGGTGGGAGAAGCAGCCAGTGAAAGGCAGAGCACAGCACATCTGTCACTGTGCTGACACTGCACTTCCCTTACGCCGTCCCTCACTGCCACCTGTCCCATCTGCTGGGAACACACCTCATGTGGCTCTGCCACCTCAGCCATGTCTCCTCTGGGGCAATGGAGACACAGCTTTGCTTTTTAAGGGTTGTTGCTTTGTTACACAAACACTGCTCTCAGGTTATATTTGAAGCAAGCAACCAGTAAGCTTTGTACCTGGAGTGGAAGACGACTAGTTTGTGAGGAAATTGATAAACACATGCACACATTTAGCTGTGTATTTGATTTTGAGAACTCCTGAAAGATTCAAAGTGATACACTCCAACAATTGTTAAAAAAAATAAAACTCGCTCAGTAAGGAACTCAGATTTACCATAATGCCTCAGCAGTCCGAGGGAGCCATTTACTTTGACAGAACCTGAATTCCCCCAGCGGTTCTACAGTGGTAATGGAAACAGAGAAGCCAATAAATTACAACCTTGTGTGTAAAGCGACTACCATTATAAACCACTCTCAGCCTCCTGCGTTATCCCCAGGGGTGGCCACTCTAACAGCTTCTGGATTTTCTTCCCCTCATCCTTCTGCTGCGCTCTTTCAGCTTTCAGACCCTTTTATAAATCTATAACCATACTCTGCATTTGCATAGTATCTTTAACGTGAGCATCCCAAAAGATATAGTGTAGAAACAACTGTTTTTACAGACCGAGACAGGCACTGGGAGGCTGACAGGCTTAGCAAAGGCACATGTCACTGCAGATCGGGACAATCAGAAGTATCCTTCAAGCCCGAAATTGCAGGGAAACAACACTTCCAGACCTCTCATGCTTAAGGTGTGTGCCATGTGCCTTAGAGCACCTGCAGTACTTCTTAAGTACTGCTGAAGGTTGGCCTTGGTCAACTCTTCCAGCTGCAGTTCATCCCCAGCTCCTCTCATTCCACATTTCAGCACTCTGGAGAGACCCAGTCCATGCCAAGCTATTGGGAAAGAACCATCTGAGCCCAGAGAAAGATACACAAAGCTCTGAATTTTGCCAAAGTGTCAAACAATGTTCGTCGGTTTTTGGAAATACCAACTGTGCAAAACAGACTTCCCCCAAGTGTAAGATGTGTCACAGCAAAACACGGACATGATGACAACATGGAAGCTGGCTCTGCTCTGCCTTCTAAGGTTAACTGAAATTCTCACAGAAACACATTTCCAGTGTGATGGTAACAAACAGCACTCCGAGGGTCTCTGCAAGACCAGAGCCTGATGGAAGCACCTTGGCTCTGTGCCATGGCACCATACAATGAGCAGCCTCCTTCCTAACCAGAATCCTATTGGTATGTCCCAAGTTATATATTAAAATGAAAGGTATTAATTAGCAAAACACTATCATTTGCATTCAAGCCTCAGGCAGCAAATCTACACCGACTTCCGAAATACGGAAAAAAAAATAAAATACAGAAGTACAGAGAGAATCCACAATAGCTCTCCACAAGAGAGATAAGCTGTCCCAGGTCCATGTAGGATCGGAAAAGGTCTGGATCCAGTCCAGACCTATACAGAATTGAATAGGAAATGGTTCTGCTCCAGCCCGGTGCAGGCATGTTTGTTCCAGTGGCTGTCTGGGGAGAGGAGGTGCTGCACTGCCTCCAGGAAAGCTCAGCAATCAGCTGTATCAGCAGCTCCGAGGAGGATTACTCTCCCCTGCTGCTTTTTTTAAAAGCAGATTAGTTCAGACTTTCTCTCCCTGTAATGAACCTTGTAAGGATCAAGCACGCTGCATTGATTTGCAGGGTGCAGTTGGGAGCTCGGTCAGAAGCCGTGCAAACAGCCCCGCAGCCCCCCAGCAGCATCTGCTCACCCCAGTGAATGGAAGCAGCAGTTGTTAAACATAACAGCCAAAATGTGATTCTAAGGTCACGTGCCACTTAGCATTCTACCAAAATCAGATGGATAGCAACCCACACAGACACACCACACAAGTGGCGATGCTCAGCAGAGCGCTGTTCAATCAAAGTCAGAAAAGGAGACGACAGGATGTGTGATCATTTACTACGTGACAACTGGCATAGGGGTTAGGGAAGTGACTTCAGGCAATCCTGATTATGGCGAAATAATAAAACCTCAACCTCTCTTAGAGCACTCACATTCTCAAGTTACTCTCAAATAAGTTTTCCCCAAAAGCATCTCCTTATATGTGCATTCCCCATGGCAACATCCCACGGTAACTGGGATTAACAGCCAGGAGAAGCAAAGCCTGTACTGCTAGGTGCCCGCAAACGCTGCTCAGGGCACACCTGCAGGTGCAGCAAGCCTTCCACACAGCCCCTACTTCCAGTACCAGTGCAATGAGGACATCGTGTTCCACCGAATGCAAACTGCCCTTTGGGGACACTGAACCTCCAAGTGACGACAGCTGTCTGCCGTGACAAAGCAGCAAGCAAAGTTGAGCTGAAAATCACAAGCAGAAAAGCAGAGGGTAGCATCCCACTGCCTCGCTTCCTCTTAAAGCTCAACAAATCTTTATTAAATACTTGAAGCCGATGGCAGCCCGCAGCAAAGTAATACAGGCTCTGCCCTGCCAGAAGTATTGCTGGGCGCGTTTCGCTCCAAAACTGGTTTTTATGGAACAATGTGTGGCATTTGCCATCATTTCCTGCAGGCAAAACTTTGAGACCCCAGCACAGCTCTGTTGGTTTTCCGCAGGAAAAAAAAAAAAAAGGAAATGAATTAACTGAAACATTCACACAGTGACACAACTTCACACGGTATCTCCGCAGTGACCTTCCCGAGGCAGAAGGCTGAGCACCGAGGTACGGCTCAGGCACATTCCGCGGGACCAGGGATAACCCCATCTACCCGCTGTTAGTATGACGTTAAAGATAAGATAAACTTCCCCGTCTGCCTTCGGAGCGTCGCCGTTCTGAAGTCTCCCGGAGAGGTCCGGCAGTGAATTACATCACTTGGGATTATGCCATACGGAACACGGGGAGGAACCGAACTCTGTCCACCCGAGTGGACGCAGCCCTCGCCACTGATTTTAAAAGCAGCGAGATCGGGCGTTCGACTGCGGGTTTAAAACATAACCTCATTCGCTGCAGCGCACCCCCCTTCAACAAACCGCGCACCTCACACGCAGACCCACGCTCCCGGGAGGGCAAAGCTCCTGCACCTGCCGGGCAGCGGGGCTGGAAGCGTCACCGGGACTCAGCGCCCCGCTCCCCGCCGGCAGCCCCGCACCCCCCCGCCGGGCTCTGCCCGTCCGCCCGCCCCGCGCGGCCCGCACCCACCTTTCCCAGCAGGGCGCTGCGGCTGGCGGCTGCCAGCTCCCTCAGGCTGGCGGCGGCCGAGGCGGCGGCGGCGGCGACGGCGCTGGGGGCGGCGGCGGGCTGGGGGTACGCGGGGGCCGCGGCGCTGGGGCTGCCGCTGGCGCCCCCGGCGGCGCGGGGCCGCTGGCGGATGCCGTCCAGGAGACGGACGAGGAGGATGTTGGCGGGCAGCTCGTCCACGCCGCAGCCCACCAGGATGCGGCACTCGGGGCAGCGCAGCTCGTGGCGGGAGCTGACGATGCTCTCCAGGCAGCGGCGGCAGAAGGTGTGCTGGCACGGCAGCACCTTAGCCGTGGTGTCCAGCCGCTCCAGGCACACGGAGCACTCCAGCAGGTCCAGCAGCGACGACTCGTCCATCGCCGCCGCGCCGCCGCCGCCGCCGCCGGCTCCCGCTCCGCCGCCGCTCCGCCGCCCCCTCGCCTCCGCCTCCGCCCCCGCCCCGCCGCCGCCTCCGCCTCCCCTCCGCGGGGCAGCGCAGGGCCCCGACGCCCCTAGGGCCGCGGCGGCCGGCGGCGGAGGCGGCGGGGGGGGCGCGGCGGAGGCGCACCGAGGGCCATCGGGGCGGCGGGGGGGCCGCGGGCGGGCGGCGGCGGCGCGAGGCGGGAGGAGGGCGGCCGGCCGGACGCGAAGCGCGGCGCTAGGGAGCCCGGCGCCGCTGCGGGGGGCCAGGGCGGCCGCAGCGGGGCGGGGCGGGGAGCCCCAGGAGGCGCCCGCGGCACGGAGGCCGGCCCCGCCCGGTCCGCCGCCGGCCCGCGGCTCTCGGCAGCGGGGCTCGCCGCCCGCCTTCCTCCTCCTACTCCTCCGCCTCTCTGAGATCCCCTCGAGGAAACGGGGGACGGGGAGGAGGGGGCTGCAGCCCGCGCCCGGCGTCCCGGCGGGATCACAAGCGCCGGGTAACGGCCGGGACGGGACGGGGCAGCACCGCTGCGGGCCGCCGAGGCCGGGGCCGCCGGCCGGGCCCCTCTATCCCTGGCGGCGCGGCGCCCCCTGGTGCCTCCGCGCGACCCCGAGCACCGCGGGCTGCAGAGATGGGAAGGAGGGATCGGGCCCCGGGGTTTTGTTCACGGCTCCGTGTCACCGCCGTGGGCTTTAAAAGTAAGCTACAGCCGCTGCTCGTGTGGGATGTGAGGGCTTGCAGGAGCCGTCCTGTTTCTCCCTCAAGTGATGCCTTTAAAATCGACTTCTGAAAGCTGCGTTAGGAGGACTGCTCACAGTCCTTCCGTCAGCCATAGGACTCCACAAAGCAATTCTGATGTGTAAAGCAAGATGAGGGCTCTGTTGTTATAAGGTTAATCCAGCCACTGTGGAGTAAGACATACT